>NC_090267.1:20597500-22997500 GCF_040414725.1 Anabrus simplex
CGTAACACACTGGTTCATCATAGTATTCCAGCTATTCGATCCCTTCTCTGACGCGCTGTTTTGAATGAGCAGTGTGCACACTTAAAGCAGAGGTTCACTTGGTAGTAATATGACCCGGTCTAGATTTACAATTTACGGCTATTCCAAATTATAGCACCACATTTCACTACATAACTCAAAATTCAAACCTGAAAAGAGCCTTTACTTAAGGAAAGCTTCTTCCTCTTATTAAATTCTAATTTCATTTCATTCCAGATTAGCAGTGAAGAGGGGGTTTCTCCTTTGGCTTGGAGGAAAAATTTGCTTCCAAGACCCGGTTTCATCAACGTGGGTTAAATGTTCTCTAACCCTGGGTTTGTTAACTTAGGGTTAATATTTTAACTCATTCTTACGAGTCACGCGTTCACCAAGCTATTTTAGCGGACAGTTAACTAACACCGCGTTAACCCTCGCAGGAAACAGCTGTCCTAATAATCAAGGAGGCAGTGACTAAAAATCAGAGATCATGAACACACTTCTTGCGTGGTTCTTTTGTTTATTTCTTGCGCTGTGTTTCGGTTTCTTCCTCAGGTCCGTGGTAGATATTATTTTTTCGTGAACTTTAACGAAAAATGGAAGAAGTGCGGAAGAGAAATAGTGGCACGAATTTTTCTGCTTTAGAAAAATCATTCCTTATTGAATTAGCCACCGAGTACCGAAGTATTATAGAATGCAAGAAGATTGACGGTATACCATTAAAAGAAAAGGGGGATACATGGGAAAGAATAACAGGGGAATTTAATAATATTGCCCACCTTACAGTGCGATCTACGAAACAACTAAAACAGTTCTATAAACATTTTAGCTTCTCTGTGCCAAGAGTTGTTTTGAAAGTTGGCACACCTTCACAGCAATAACACACACGGAAGTAATGCATTTCTGTATAACCACTACGTAATACACAGTATAATGTTCATAAGTGTTGTACTATTGAAGTGGTGGTGTGCAGTTGCATTCCTATATGCCACTGCAGTGCTGTCGTTATCAGTGTGAAGAATGATGTCATTCTCAATTCCAACATTCCTGTTCCTTCTCCTTCCTGTGAGATACTGATGCAGAGTCAAGTCCTGTGGGGGAAGTTAATCTCGGGTCTCCACAGCAATATTGTGTAATACCGCTGTTGCTACTATTACGGTCAATGTAGTTTCTAGTTTAGTTCGCAAGCCCGAATTTGTTTCGATCAGCTGTGTATTCTAACCTCTCGCGAACTTCATCGACGAATTTACTGACGACGGTTTTTTAAGTCTATCCCTTCAGAAATTGTTCCTCAGATAGATTTTCAAAATCTTTCCTTCTTATTATAGGCCTACTTCTGTTAGGAACACCGTTTAACAAATCTAAATAAAGCAGCTCTGCATCAAATGCATGATTTACTGTGGCCATGTTGCTTTTAACCTCGAATAAACAGTTTAACCCAGGTGAAAGGAGGGATTAACTTAACTCCGGTCTTAACCTAGAGTTAAAAATAACCCTCCTTGATGAAACGGAATGAACAGTCAAACTCAGAGTTAAAACTGTGTAACTCAGGTTTAAGGCTTAACCCACGTTGATGAAACCGGCCCCAAGTCAGATACATTTTTCCGCCGCCAGTGTAGTGAATTGAGATTTTCCGATTTTCATCGGGTACTCCTAGGAAATATATTAGTAAAAGGGTGTAGTTTTTGCCCTGGGACTCTCCACTACTCGAACCCGCCCCCTCCACCGAAAGGAGACGAAGAGTGTTCACGGATCACGGCTGTCTGCGGCTTGGTCAATCCAGCTCTGAAACTTCAGACTGTTGGACCGGCAGCGTGGTATTGTTCGTTAAAAGTGAGAAAATGTGTGGTTTCTCATTTGATCGAGTATTTCATATGAAAACATTGGTTTCAATCGCGCCATTCCTACTGACGTCATTGTAATGACATATGTTCATTTCAGATGGGAAATCCAGTAAGTTAGTCCTTCTGAGGATGTAAGAAGGCAGGTGGAGAGTGTCTACAATTATAATGAAAACTCCCCAACCTGTTTGTGGCGGTTTTTAGGCAAGCGGGCCTACCATTACCATGAAAATTCCCTTACCAGTCTTCACATGAGAAAATACGTTTGGTGACTTTCCCATCGCGTTTCTAGCGTAACGTTAAGAGCTGTGCAGTTTAATACAGTCTTGCTCTCAACGTGGACATTACCTAACCTAGGATTCTGTACACAGTGCAGAATTCCGTAGGGAAGCACGGGTATATTAGCTAGTCAGACGTCAACCCGGAAAAATGTACTAACAGAGAATGTTATGCGTCTCAACGTTCAAGAGACGAAACATTTGGGAAGCAGCCCTCAAGCTAGTGTTAAGTCCCGGATTAGAATAGAACCACAGTGGATGTCTAAGAACATTCTACACTGGACACGCAGAGTGAGTGAGTGGAGAGTAGTCATTGGTGTCCTCTGCGACAAACAAGATGCCTGAACATCTGAAGGCAACCGTTTATGAAACAGTGCTGCAACCAGTAGACTTGTTTGGGATAGAATGCCAAGAAGACGGGGGCAGGCTCTCCACACTATGGAGATGAAAAAGTTAATAAATAATAATCTTATTGTTTTAGATCCCACTAACAACCTTTGGAGACTTTAGGAAACGCCGAGGTGCCGAAATTTTGTCCCGCAGGAGTTCTGTTACGTGCCAGTAAATCTACCGACACGAGACTGACGTATTTGAGCATTTTTATATACCAGCGAACTGAGTCAAGATCGAACCGGCCAAGTTGGGGCCAGGAGGCCAGTGCTTCAATCGCCTGAGCCACTCCGCCCAGCTGGATGAAAGAGATGTAGGCGATGGTCCCTTGGACTGAGTCGCTCCGACCAACGACCGCGTGCGTCAACATATTTGTATACAGCACTCCAACCCGATTCCGGAGGACGGAGTACGATGTGGATCTCAGCTCCGAACAGACCCCGTATTAGGGAAGAACAAGTTCCCTGCTATATCTCCACAGCTTCGTCAAAAGTTGCTCGAATACAGATTTCAGTGTTTTAATTTGTGCGATTACTATCTGTCGGGAAGATGCCACAAGCCAAACTCAATCACAGGAAGTATGAGTGGTGGTGTTTATTGTACAACTGTGAAATATGAACGCCCCATTACACGGCACTGTGACCCCGACACAGCCTCGTTTGAAGGTTCAAACATTGCCCGCGACATTCCTCTGCATAGAAAAGGAAATCATTTACAAGAAACCTGAGGTTGGGGATTTAATCTCTTCTGAGCCTCGGTGGTTGAGACGGCAGCGCGCCGGCCTCTCACCGCTGGGGTTCGTGGTTCAGATCCCGTCACTCCACGTGAAATTTGTGCTGGACAAAGCGGAAGTGGTTACTCCGGTTTTCCCTGCCATCTTTCATTCCAGCGACACTCTCCAATATCATTTTATCTGTCAGTCACTGACTCAGAGGAGTGCAACAAGCTTCGGCAGCCGGCACAGTTCCAATCCTCGCCGCTAGGTGGGGTCACTCATTCCATTCCTGGCCCTGTCGAATGACTGGAAATAGGATGAGAACTTTCTCTTCCATATAGTGATTGTGAAACTGAATTGGCAACCAGTCTTACATTCGTGCAGAGCGGGTCATTAGATTGAGAACACTTCGTGAGGGACTTCTCTACACATGCATGATTGTACGAGCAAGGTCGAGGATTTCAAGATCGAAATGATGTTATGGGAATTAACTCCGTAAACAGGCGTGGAGTAACAAAATACATCAAACGTACAAGAATAGCTTGTAAATAACGTATTAATGTAGGTCATTAAGGAGCCAAAGCAAAATTACCATATCGGATTCACATATTTATAAATAAGATGTTCCGTGACGAACGAGATGGTCCTGACGACCCTGGTGGGGGTGGTATCCTCTGCCCGTCGAAACACGAACTCAGGGAGCTTGTTGAGTCTAATGTTTCAAGTTCCTCATGTCACTTTCATGTCGCAACATCTTGTTCTCTGCTGATCCCGAGGTGCACGGAGTCTTTGCTTTCTTTCACTCATATAATCGTTCTACTGTTTTCTCCCTAGGTTAGATCCAAGGGAAGGTAGCTACAGTCTGGAGTGAAAAAGGGAAACCACGGAAAACAATCTTGAGCACTACTGATGGTGGAGTTGGAACATACCATCTCGTGAATGAAAGTTTTGAGCTACGCGACGCGAGCTGCGTAGCCAACTCGCTCAGTAATGCAATAATAGCTTCCTCTATATGATGAGATCAAGAGCTAAGAGAATTCCGGACCTTTAACACGAATCTGAATAATCTGAGTCTCCTCTCGCTAACTACTTGTGAGGTTTTCGGAGAGGCCGATGTCCCACTGGAGTTCCTTCACATTCCACAAAAAGAGTCGAGTAAAGTCAATTGGCACAGGGAAATGAGCTCTTGAAGGAGGTTGTTATTTGGGTAGCAGCTCACATCAAACACAGACAAGGCTGTTGAGTGGAATGTAGGATTGTATGGAAACGACACACTGAAAACCTGTAGGAACAATAGAAGCTTTTGAAATGTGGTGTTACGGAATATTACTAAAGGTCAAGTGGGTGTATAATAACACAAATGGATTGATAGAGAGAGAGGAGAATGGCCAGAGGAATAGATAGAGGACATCTTGAGACATCCAGGACTTGAAAAGTATAGGAGCTGTATGACAACTTCATTGATTTATGCCTTTACGGTTTTCGGAGACGCCGACGTGCCGGAATTTTGATCCATGGGAAAGCTTACATGTGCCGCGAAATCTACCGAGTCGAGGCTGGCTTATTTGAGCACGTTCTATTACTACCACCGGCTTGGGGTCATAAGGGTCACACAGCCAAACATTACCTCTATTAAATCTTCGGTCGATAACCCATTGGTTGGCCTTTATAACAACAATCACCACTTACATCAACAATTAAAACTTGTTTCGTTCGGGTTGTTTGTCTGTTTGACCGTTCCAAGAACTGGAAAGCAACTTATCCTTATCCTTATCCTTGGATGGCTCTCAGTACGGAGAAACAAACACAGCGATAAGTTCAAATTTCCATGCCCTATGATAAAGTAATCGATTTTGATTCTGAGAAAAGAAAGAAGTTGACGAATCTGAGAACTGATCAAGAACGAAGTAAATATTCGACATTGTATTTCAAGGAAGCCGTCTGTTGTACACGGCTCAAGTTGATATCATTTATGATAAGGTTGGGAAGCTTTACTGTTCGTAGATTCGAGTTCTTAACGTCTATAATATGCAGAACTCAAGTTCGTGGCCACTGGATGCTGTAAGACGTGACTGAAAGGGGTGTTGTGGGCTATCACGGGTCACTAGCTGAGCCTGGCTTTGTTTCCGGGTACTTGTTTCAAGCGCCTTCCATCCTTGTCCTCTGAAAACACCACCACCAAGAGAAGACCTTCTTTGGTCAACTCTTGTTGTTTTCTGACCCCGATGGCATTTCTTTCCTTTGTGCAAAGTGTCAGACCGCAACCTCTGCACACAGGGGAGCCGGTGTAATTCTAAAGCGGAAAGTGACAGTTCCGCAATAAGCAATCACTTGGGATCGTGAGTCCTCAGCTGGTTGGATCGTCAACCACTCCACTGTCGGCGTGTGAGGTAGATTCCGGTCGCTTTGCTCACTTTGCCAGAAGGTGAGTCTGTCATGCACGCACCACACCATCCACAATAGGGACTAATAACACAGCTCATATCACATTCATTTTCATATTGTCACAGCAAAGGACGAAATTGAGAACTTCGTTGTAGCCTACACACTATGCAAAACAAAGTCATCTCCGTACGGTGTCATCAAAGATTCAGTCAGTGTATTATCCGCTAATACGTTGTCCCGCATTTAGGCTCTAGATTTTCATTTAGTTGATTCCCATCACACATTTCACATGATGTGGACTACCTAAATAACTCAAATATTATTCAAATAGGCCTCATAGTCATGTTTAAAATCAGATTATAAAAACTGGTATGTTATTTTCTTACTAGTTTTCTCACAGTGAGTTATTTACAAACACATCAAGTTTATTATCGTTCTGAGACACACTTTGTGGTCAGTACCTCCTTACCATTCGTTCTCTTAACTGAGATCTCGTGTCCGCGGTCAACGTGAGGAGTGAGGTACGCTGCAACATTTCATTTGAGTCCACTTTACATACAATCCTCCGTACAGGCCTGGAGCAGGGCTGTATACGCCGTATGCCTTCTGCTTTCCTCTAATTTAATTTCACTCTTCTCCCACTGAGTTTTTTCTCGCCATCTGTTCAATAATATGCCAACTGATGTTTGCTCTAACATTGATCAGTGTTGTGCCGATCTGTCTATTATTTCATGAGTTTGAATGACTGTCCTGCAGATCCTTACGCGTTTCCTTGAGACTGAAAACCAGCAACACGAACATTGGATAGTTGGTTGAAAATGGGTGGTGTGAGTAAAAAAAAATCTGGAAACGAATGTAGTGACACTTCTTTCTTTCTTAATCCCTTTACCCTCACACTCAGCGAGGGATCCCGCCTCTACCACCTTAAGGGCAGTGTCCTGGAGCGTGGAGCTTTGGGTCGGGAGATACAATTGGGAAGGCCCAGGTGGCCTCACCTGCTACGCTGAACACGGGCCTTGTGAGGTGATGGGAAGACTAGAAGGGTTGGACCAGGAAGAGGGAAGGAAGTGGCCGTGGCCTTAAGTTAGGCACCTTTTTGGCATTTATCTGAAGAAGTGGGAAACCACGGAAAACCACTACGAAGATTGCTGAAGAGGGAATCGAACCCCCAATAATGAGTTGATCTACGGAGGCTGAGTGGACCCCGTTCGAGCCCTCGTACCACATTTCAAACTTCTTGGCTGAACCTGGAATCGAACTCGGGCCCCCGGAGGTGGTAGTTAATCACATTAACAACTGCACCACACAAAATAGTAATACTGAGGAGTAAGCCGTCAGAAGAAGTGCAGTGTTTTTATTAGGTACGAGCAGTCGACTGTACATGGCTGTGATTATCTTTACCCCATTATTGTTCCATCTTAACGTGCCTTATGTTTCTCTGCACCGCGTTGATAAATCAATTGTGTATGAATCACCAGGGACAGTGGTGATCTGGAATACGGATTATTCAAGTTCTAACTTTAGCCAGTTAACGTTTTGGGAGTACAGCCGTGCCTTGGAGGGGCTTCCTCTACCCTTAACCTCGGCACGTGGTGTGGTAGAGTGGTCAGCTTTGCCAGCAGGAGTTAACCAATAGCTAAACACTATGCCGCACTAGCCAACTTGAACTTGCAATAATGTCAAAATATCAACGTTATTATAGAGAGTAATGTCAGTTACCATTTTTGTACCCCGTATGCCCAACATGGTAAAACTAAGTTCTTGACAGTACCGTTGTTAACCAGCCGCCCCGCCATCTAGGGTTGTAAGCATGGGTTTGACTCCCAGCCAAATCAGGGACTTTACGTGGGTCTGAGAGCTGGTTCGTGCATTATTCAGCCTACATGAGGAAAATTAAGGAGCTATCTCATGGTGTAATATAAGCCCCGGCCTAAAATAACGTGACGCTGACCAGCCGTTGCCTAGTAATCTGGAGGCCAAGCGGGCGCATGGTAGGCCATTGGTTCTAGTTAAGTTTCATTCGGTGTAGTTTTCTTTGAGGCTTCTCCACTCCCGCCTCCTTATTGTTTAGCTTTTCTAATGAAATTTTTAAAACTTGCTTTGCGTCGCAACAACACAGATAGGTCTTATCGCGATGATGGGATAGGAGAGGGCTGGCAGTGGGAAGGAAGGGGTCGTGGGCTTAATTAAAGTACAGTGGTGGGAAACCACGGAAAACCATCTTCAGGACTGCCGACAGTGGGAATCGAACCCACTATCTCGGAATGTACTCGCTCGTTTCCTTATGAAACCCAACCATGTTGCTATGTAAATGAGCCCCTCCCAATCGTATGGATTATTAAGTGTGTACGCCCCACTAACTACGTTTGACGGTTACCGGAGACGCCGAGGTGCCGGAATTTTGTCCCGCAGGAGTTCTTTTACGTACCAGTAAGTCTATCAATACGAGGCTACAAATACCGCCGGATTGAGCCAGGATCGAATTTGCCAAGTTGGGTTCAGAAGACCAGCGCCTCAACCGCCTGAGTCTCTCAGACCGGCCTATGGATTATTATACAAATGTGCAATTTACTGCTCCCTGAAATAACACATGGGCCGCCTCTGTGGTGAAGTGGTTTTCAGTGGTTTCCCAATTCTCCTTCAGGCAAATGCTGGGAAAGTACCTAACTTCTGCTTCCTTCACTCTTCCAAACTTCCCATCCCCCACAAAGCCCCTGTTCGGCATAGGAGGTGAGGCCGACTGGGCGAGGTACTCGTCCTCCTTCCTAGTTGTATCTCGCAACCCAAAGCCTCGTGTTGCAGAACATTGCCCTTGAGGCGAGAGAGGTTGGTTCCAGCGCTAAGTCCGAGAGGAAAACCAACCCTGGAGGGTAAACGAATTAAGAAAGGAAGAAAGAAAGAAAGAAAGAAATGGTACTCATGAATCCGTAATACGATCACATGCGACGTGATCTGTAATGGATACTAACTATCGAGGTTCTAGTTGTCGTTATTTGTATTAGTTCGAATCTAACCTCTCGTAATTTTTTGTAACCGGACACACTTATTACTCACGATGTATTTTGACATGTTGCTCGTTCATAGAGAAACAAGGCAGAACGCTTGTATCAGGGCGGTACGACGATTGCGGTCCGGTCAACTGGTACACCTGTTACGGATACTCCTCTAACGTCTGATCCAAATGAAGGGGCTGACAATGATCCTCATATGGTATGCGATGTTGCTTAGCGGAGCATCTGCAGTTAAACCAGCAGATTAACGGACATAATCTCGATGCTCGAGTGATATTTTGTCTGTGTTCTGCGACCTGTTTCCGGAATGAATCACGATTTCACAATATTCACTATCAGAGCGCCGGGACAGAACAGTACAGTAGTAGGGCTATTTATGTTCTAAAACACATTGTCAGCATTTCTGTGCTGAGTTAGCACCCAAGGTCATTGACCCCTACTATAGTAGTGGGGCATTGCTGATGCGCGGATTTTGCATAGGAGAGCATGCTTAACCTCACAGCCACCATCTTGGAGGGCCTAACACCACAGGGCCAAGTTTTACGGGAAGATGCCCTTACCAATGGCAACAGTCGCCATCTTGGAAGGGCCTAACATCACACGGCTAGATGCCCTTCCGGACGCCATCTTGAGTAGTAGGGCAACGGGGAATTAGCATAAGAGAGCATGCCAAACCTCATGGAGTGGCCCAACTACACAGAGCCTAGTTCTACGGTCAGATGCCCTTCCCGAAGCCATTTCGGAGGAGCCTAACTATATAGGGTACAGTTTCCCGCCAGACGTCCTTTTCGTCGCCATTTTGGCTCTCCCAACAGAGGAGGAACTTATGGCCGGACCTAGTTTCACGCCCAGGTGCCTTTCCTCTCGTCATTCTGGAGGGGCGTATCTACACATGGCCCAGTTTTACCCTCAGGTGACCTTCACATCACCATTTTGGAGGGGCCTAACTACACCGTCGCCATCTTGGCTAAATTTTCCGGTCAGATGTCCTTCCCGTCGCCATTTTGGAGGGGCCTAACTACATATTCGCTATTTGTGGCGCATTTTAGGGACAGATGCCCTATCCGTCGCCATTTTCTAGGGGCATAACTGCATAGGGCACAGTTTTACAATCAGATGCACATCTCTCTTCACAGACGACATTTTGGAGTTAGCTAATTACACTGTCGCCATTTGGGCGCAATTTTACGGATAGATGCCCTTACTGTCGCCATTTTGATGGGCCTAACTACATGTTTGCTATCTGTGGCGCAGTTTTATGGACAGATGCCCTTCCCTCCTTAGAGATTCCATTTTTGAGGGCCAATGTTTACAGTCGCCAGCTTGGGCCCACATTTACGGTCAAATGTCCTTCTCTCCTCCTCCTTCTCATCTGGCAGTAGAGGAGCAGTGGGCGTTCTGAACCCTCCTCCTTCTCAGGCCCTCCTCCTCCACCACCTCTACACGCTCTCGGGAGCGGTCTCCTTCTCACGCTGGCTAAGAACGCGACTCTAATCTCACCCCCGCCATCTTGGAGCCGTTTAACCTAACTTTTTATGCGTAAGAGAGCTAGCCTAACCTCACGGAAGGGCCTAACCTCAGTTTTATAGCCGGATACCCTTCCTGTCGCCTAAGAGCGCGACCCTAACCTCACATGCACTATCTTAGAGGGGCTTAACCTAACAAAGAGAGCCAGCCTAACCTCCCGGAGGGGCTTAGCCTCAGTTTTCCGGCCGGCTGCCCTTCCTAACGCCCAAAAGAGTGAGCTTAACCTTACATCTGCTGTCTTGGAGGGGCTTAACCTTAATTTTTGACGCACAAGACAGCAAGCCTAACCTCATGGAAGGACCTAACCTCAGTTTTACGGCTGGATGCCCTTCCCGACGTCAGTTGCACAAGATGGTGGCTATACATGGCTCCTTATGAGACACCGCCTAACCTCACATCCGCTATGTTAGAGGGTCTTGACCTAACACAAGACAGCAAGCCTAATCTCATGAAAGGGCTTAACCTCAGTTTTACGACCGGATGCCCTTCTCGACGCCAATTACTCAAGATGGCGTCTATACATGACTCCTTATGAGACTCCTTAAGAATGCTTGCGCAAGATGGTACCTGCAAGATGGCGGCTATACATGGGTCCTTATGAGACGTCTTAAGGGCGCATACGCAAGATGGCGGCTGCTCTTATGAGACGGCTTAAGGGTGCTTGCACAAGATGGCTTGAGACGCGCTAAGGATGCTTGCGCAAGATGGCGGACTGCTGCTCTTACCAAGAAAGCTAGCTTAGAGGCTAACGTACCGTGCTGGTTCGATTCATTAATTTTGGGGCTTAAATGCAAAATGTTAAATATCTCGAAAACGGTGCGTCGTAGAGCAAAACGGACAATTTTTTTCTGCCTAGCACGCAGGTTCGCAGTATCGGGAACATAATAGCATAAGAAAAAATAGTCTAATGATGAGATCAACAGTTCGGTTCCTACTTAGCCCCTTGGGCATTGACAGCTATCTAATTCTACAAAATGACGGTATACATAGCTTCTTATGAGACTGCTTAAGGGTGCTTGCACAAGATAGCTGCTGCTTTCATGAGACGGCCTAGGGATGCTTGCGCAATATGGCGGACACAAAATGGCGGCTATACATTGCTCCTTATGAGACTGCTTAAGGGTGCTTGCACAAGATGACTGCTGTTCTTATGAGACGCCATAGGGATGTTTGCGCAAGATGGCTGCGACAAGATGGAGGCTATACACAGCTCCTTATGAGACGGCCTAGGGGTGCTCGCACAAGATGGCGGTTATACACAGCCTCTTATGAGACGGCCTAGATGTGCTCGCACAAGATGGCGGTTATACACAGGCTCTTATGAAGTAAGCTAGCTTAGCGGTTACTGCGGAAGATGGCGGCTGCTGTTATGTATGCGGTAGAGGGCAATTTGAAATTTCACGTGCTCTTTAAAGCTACGTTCTTTTTGACAAGCTGCCATCTTAATCAACAGAGCACCGTGCTGCTATCTTTATCGTAGTAGTAGGCAATTTCCACGTGACAGCTGTCATCCGACATCTTGCATCGCTAACCATAGTGCTGTCCTCTTTAGCTACTTACCTTTGAAATGTGGCGGCGGACAATTTGAAAAAATTCCACATGCTTTTTGACAGCAACCGTCTTTAATCAACAGAGCACCGTGCTGCTTTCTTTAGCTACTACGTTTGAAATGTGGTGGCGGCAATTTCTACGTGCTCTTGTTTGGAAACAAACCTACGTGCTTTTTTGACAATCTGACAGCAGCCATCTTTAATCGACAGAGCATCGTGCTGCCATCTTTATCGTAGTAGTGGGCAATTTGAAAAATTCTAAACAGCTGTCATCCGCTATCTTTAATTAACAGAGCACCGTGCTGCCATCTTTAGCTACTACCTTTGAAATGTGGTGACGGCAATTTAAAATTGTATTCAGCTGCCATCGTTAATGAACAGGGCATCGTGCTGCTAACTTTAGCTACATACATTTGAAATGTGGTGGCGAGTAATTTGAAAAAATCCGTTCGCTATCATTAACTTTAGTGCATACGTGAACCTAACCTCTCACCTGCCATCTTAAAGGAGACTATCCTTAGTTTACGACAAGATGCCCTTTCGGACGCTACTTAGCACTTAGAGGTTACTACACAAGATGGTGGCTGCTGTTATGACCTTCTCCTCTGTTAAGGTACAAGTTTAAACATGCATCGCGAAGGCTAGAGTGAACACGTGCTGCAGTAATGACGTTATTGTACATGTTTAGACTTGATCGTTTTCTCAAGAGTAAGGAGGCAAATGAATGCAATAAGTACGCATCATGAAAGCAAGAGCGTGCATGTGCTGCAGCGAAGACGTCATCATAGTTGTGCACGTTTAGATTTTCAGATTACAAAAGAAGTGAATGAAACATAACAAAACTAGAATCGAACACTGTACTCGATGTCGTTAACTTCAACATGCGTTTAGAATATTGTTTGATGTGTTCAGATCACTAAATAAGTAATAACAAGACTAGAATCGAACACTGCACTCGACACAACATGTGTTTAGAACATGTCAGGGATACCTTTGTTCTAAGAAGATCAGATTGCCGCACATTCCTTGTAGGGCTAAAGGGCTAATAGGCTAATAGGCTAAAGGGCTAATGGGCAAAAGGGCTAAAGGGCTAAATGAGCTAAAGGGCTAATGGGCTAAAGGGCTAAAGGAGATAAAGGGCTAAAGGAGCTAAAGGACTAATGGGATAAAGGGCTAATGGGCTAATGGGCTAGGGTGCCTCTCCTCTTGTTATCCGGACTTGAGACCGGCTCTACATCTAGCGGCGGAGTTAACACCCTAAGGAAGGGAGAATGTTGGAAAATAATCTATAC
Organism: Anabrus simplex; assembly: GCF_040414725.1. Lineage (NCBI taxonomy): Eukaryota > Metazoa > Arthropoda > Insecta > Orthoptera > Tettigoniidae > Anabrus > Anabrus simplex. The sequence continues at coordinate 20,610,505 of NC_090267.1, forward strand.
GAATATAGCTACTCGATCGACTATATACTACAGAACGATTACTTAGGTGAGGGTAAGCGCTGGGATTTAGGAAGGTGTTTAAGTTGTTGTATTGTCGAGAGAGATCTATTACTTAATAATACCTACATGATGTAATTCATGCTCTATTTCAAAAATATCTGCTTCGTACTCTGTGTAACCAGCATCATGATAGGCTCTTAGCAGTTGCAAACGTTTTACGAGTACGTTGGGGTCTTTACAGTATCTTATGTCTACATAGGGTAACAGAGGCTTCTTATGAACTTTGAACCTATATGCAGACAGTTGATGTGTAGGGACTTGATTTGATGCAATACGTGCTTCAGCAGTAGCGTTTCTAGATGCAAACATAACTTGTTTCGATAGCAATGAAGCATTGAAATTTTTTTCTTTATCTTGCATCTCTTCTTGAGATCTTTGCACTGCGACAGAAAGTGTAGTAGGCTTAGGAAATGAAGTAAAATCATCAAGCTGTAATGGCAATGAAACATTGAGATCTTCGTTTTCTTCTTCTACTACTTTCCCTTTACTACTGTTTTGATCAACATCATTATCCTTATCATAATCATGATCTTGCCTCTCTTTATCTTGAAGTTTGTGCTTAGTAACAGAACTTTTAGCAGGCCTAGACAACAGGGGAGAATTAAAAATCCCTCGCAGAGGTGTACTTTTTAAAAATAAATCAGTGTTCGCTTGAATACGGTTGAGCTCTTTGTATTTTGTTCTCCATGAAGCTACATTACACGCGGCTTCATGACGTTGAGCGTTGTATGCGTTCTTGAACTCTCTTCTACAATGTTTGCATTGAAAAATTGTCCTGCATGATATCTCATGACGTCTCTTGTGATAGCTTCGGGAAAATGCTTTTCCACACTCTTTGCAAATATACCTAGAAATAGGGTTTTCCATGACGGACTTTTATCCTCTGCTAGACACTTGTTACTCGCTACTTCGATGATGCGAACAGCTTAGCGATTAACAGTAAACTAACACAAAAGCGTATAACCAAGATAGCAACAGTGAGGTTTAACTCCGTTAGGAAGGCAGCAGTGAGGTTAACGATGTTCTGATGTTGGATTTTATATTTCGCACTACGACAAGCATAAGGTAGCAGCCTTGAGGTTTACCGCCGTAAATATGGCAGCAGTGAGGTTAGCGATGCTCTATTGTCCTTAAAAGTGGGGTTAGAGTCCGTCAAGATGACAGCTGTCAAAAACGCACGTGGCTTTGTTTACCAACAAGAGCACGTGGTCATATAGTGGTGCGCAGACTGAAGCCGAGTGCTAAGATTTGACAACGTGAGGAAAAAATTGGGAGCACTTACGAGATGTAACAAGACGCGTGAATTTATGAAAAGGACGCTTTTGAGATTGTGAGCGACCCGCTAATCGGATGGACTTAAAATGGGATCAATATAAAACAGAGGTTAGGAGCTATAAAGCTATAATTTGATTACTCTCACGTTACTGAAAGATTCCGTTTACCGGAGCCGAATCTCGATTAGGGGCGTGGTTTACCACCTCTCCGACACTCATCCCAGACACTATGAATAAAACACGGACCTAGATGCAGTATCCCATTGTAATTTGTGCAGCCGCAGTACTTACGTGTCAGTGATGAACTATGGATATCAGAGTATGAAGTGCTGTGTCGAGGAAAACATATCAGCGCGGACTGAATATCGCGAAATAAGCCGTGTGGTGCGAGATAAAGTACAGTAGTGATTAACAGAGGTGTTATTTCAACATTTAACCCTTTAAATATTGGAGACTTCAGTGTCGGCTTATGCTGCAATCATCAGAGAAGGGCAAACGCATCAGTTCTTTAGAAGTAGTAAGGCAGCCGATCACATTCAGTAATTAATAGTGGCTGATTTAAAATCTTTTAAACAGTGAGTACCGAGCTCGATTGCTGCAGTCGCTTAAGTGCGGCCAGTATCCAGTATTCGGGAGATAGTAGGTTCGAACCCCACTGTCGGCAGCCCTGAAGATGGCTTTCCGTGGTTTCCCATTTTCACACAGAACAAATGCTAGGGCTGTACCTTAATTAAGGCCAAGGCCGCTTTCTTCCCAGTCCTAGCCCTTTCCTGTCCCATCGCCGCCATAAGACATATCTGTGTCGGTGCGACGTAAAACCAATAGCAATAAAACTGTGAGTGACGCTCAGTAAATTCAAGGAACGGTGTTCGTGATAGGAAAAAGGTTTGCATACTATCTGGTAATAATTAGTCAGACTGTGTGATTAAAGGGGAAATGAATAGTGATTTATACACACTTACCACCATTTGTGTTAGTCCATTTGAATTTATAAGTGGATCTAATCACCAGTAGATTTTTTGAAAACACATAAACAGTGTTCATTAACTAATTTCCCATTTTTGCCTGTACGTTCGTGAGTGATCGTCGAACACGGAATTGGAATCAACGAGAGTCGCTACTAAGTGCCAGCATTCATCTCATCAGGGAACGTCTAGATATTAAAACGGCAGAAGACTACAAATCGAGACGTATACCGTACAAAAAGGCATAGGGAACAAGGACTAGTTAAGAGTGGAGCTATCGTCATGAGGGTCTAAAAATACCAGATGTACCCTCGAGATGGCAGCAAACCACCCGCAGTATTGATAAGTATATTTATATATATTACACCACTGTCCATTACCAGAGAGACAGATTAATGATGTAAGGGATTTGCCTTTGTATGTTTTCTTCATTCACCGCTGCAATATCAATTCCATGCTAATGATAAATTATCTGTAGCGTTGATAATGTTATGATTCTGTGAAGGACGTATTCCTCCCCATTTTTATTTATCAAATTAGCTCGTGATAGGAAGTTCAGATTTTGTACCTCGGAAGCTGGAGAATGTGGGTTCGACCCGCGTCAGAACGATGGATTTAACCTGATACCATATGGCTTGACAAGACCATATCTTCAAGATATATTGTTTGCTATTGTTTAATATTTCTCTATGAAATATATTTAATATGTATTTCGTTATTCTCAAGTGTTTATGGTGATGGGTAGGATACCAACGTTGTGTTAATCCACTTCCAATATAACAGGGTCAGGAGAACCCGGGATACATGTATATGTTCAGTATAATACATAATGGACGTGGTCAACTAGACCATGTGTTCGATATATGGCGATGTAATCTAGTGCGTGGAAAAGGTGTATTAATTTAATATGCCTAAATTCCGCAACCATGACAGCTAACTAATAATATGATTTAATGAGAGAGTGCCATCCTGACTTGTGGTCAGTCCATTCAAAAAATAGATACCACCGAGTATCATTGCTCAGAGATAAATGAACTGGTGTTTGTGAAAATGACATAGTATTAGTGCGCGCTAATAAAGTGATTTAAAGTATGCCAAGCGATAACCACAACGGTGTACGGACTGACAAAGACATCGAGGCATACTGTTTACGATGGTTGCTTTAATATTGATTTTTTTAAATAATGTGTCATTATCTCATGTATTTATCGTGTAGTTTTATCAGTTTAATAAAATGCTTAGTAAATGTTGGGAACAAAATTCTTCTCATTTAATGATGTTAATGTATTCCTCTTACATTATAGAGAACCCTCCTTTCATTATATTTAATGTAGTGCCCATATTTCTTTTACGGACATTCATTACCCGTTTGCTTCTGAGCTTTAGCCGTTGTTGCAATGAAAGTAGGGAGCATGGGACTTCGAGCCACGGGAAGTGATTTCCGAAGGTTCTCATCGAGGAATTCCATTTATATATTTGTTTGTGAAGCCGAATTACGAAATTGTTGCCGTGATATGCCCGGTATTGGTACATTATATGCAAACAATATTTATTTACATTTTCTTGTCACGAGGGAAACGGAAGAAAGACCGCGAATCATTCTGCACTTAATAGTTACTGCAGCCGAAAACGGCACATATTTTTCCACTCAGGTTGAGAGGAGATATAGAGGAATAACGCATGCGACTATTTACTTATATCAACTTACTGCTAACGCATAAATATCGCCAAAAACTTCACAAATATATACACGTGCTGTTATAACAGAAGCTTTAATTCCAGATCACTTCGCTAGTTAGAGCTCTAATCGCTGTCCCTCGATATCTCGCAGAGTGTCGCGTATTATCTCTACTGTATTTGGTTCTATCACACTCAATTCATGACTGGTCGACAATATGCAAATTCCTCAGGTATCTCCTTCGTCAATATGGGTGACATATCTTCGAACCTTAGACAGTTTTGCTAATGACGCATGCGCGCTACGATCATAATGAAGGAAGAACTGGTATTTCTTTCGCCTAGCCTGTTTTGCCAATTGTACAGATGAAATCATTCCTTTAAACTGTAAAACTCCCTAACAGAATATAAAACGGTAATAATTCTCCTTAATAAAACAATATTCGTGTGTTAAAAGAACGTCAACAGGCATATTCGAACCTGCTTTCTTGGAGTCTGCATCCCGTTATCAGCGCTGGGTAAATTTTCTTCTCATTAATTCATTGAAAAACATTCGTATACGTAGGCCTATATACTGTTGATTGTATTTTATTTTAGTTAAGGACTTGGTAGATCACCGTATTGAAATACACAGAAGTGGAGTGAATTGGCGCGTACACTTATATGTGGAAATGTGCCGCCGCCATTTTTGATTGGAAAAAGCCAAAGATTCATGCGCGCAAGGGAATTATTTCATCTGGAAAATCTTGAAAATAAATACAGCATATTTCCGTTGACTTTTCAAGAAATGCAAGATTTTTGCTGTACTATTGAGACGATTTGGAAGATTGAATGAATATTTATGTAGAATATTTTTCACAAAAACGGAGTTATTGAACACAAATGTAAAACCACATTTCACCACATTAAAGTCAGAATTTTAAAATTTTCTTTTAAAATAGTACTTATGCTATAAGAAAAGAAATATTTGAATGGATGTAAGTACTATATTTTTCACAGAAACGGAGATATTCAATAAAAATATGAAATCATATTTCACCCTTTTTCACTCCTTGAAAGTAGGAATTTTTTAAAATTCTTTCTTAGTGCGCATCTACACTACGGTAGGAATATGTCCTCAAACTTTCATGATATTATCTTCAGTAGGTTTTGCTGTGAGTTGATTACCAGTCAGTCAGTCAGTCAGTCAGTCAGTCAGTCAGTCAGTCAGTCAGTCAGTCAGTCAGTCAGTCAGTCAGGACATCTTGCTTTATATATATTGATGACAGATACATCGCTCCAAACCGACCCGAGTATCTCTAGAAAAATCGAAAATTCCTGAAATTTCCTGAAGGGGGCACGCTGGGGGCTTGAAACTTGCGCTCAGCATAAGAACGCAGTCGTCAAATTTATCCAAAGCGACAGGTTATAGGTTTTGTGCACTTAAAAAATTTTCAGGAATTTCTTAATTCTTATCCCCCTTCCCCCCCAAAATCAAGATGGCGGCTCAATTTACGAGACGTCATAGAAAATGGAAGTTTGGCGAAATTATAGCTTTTAGTCTGTAACCGGCGGAAAATTCCAAGATGTTCAAATTTTTCACTTTTTACCCCCGAAATGTATCGACATATGGAGGCAAATGTAATGACTGTGCAGACATTACTTTTGAGTTACCTGCTGGCTGAACGGTAAGTCGTATCACAAAACGGATGGCACCATCTCGGTTCCATTTCGAGTGATCTACAATTTTGGTCCTATGACTTTTTACCGTTCCTACTACCTTATACGTTAGACTGTATGTATATGGATTGTTGTAAATTTGTTGATTTTCAAAATTATATACCATTGTTTGACACACTTATAGGAAAGATAGAGTTATCAAGTTTGATGCGCATATTGGCACGATCGAAGGCCATATGTGAACCAAATTTCATGATTCAAGCTTATACATGAGCATGCATGAAATAAAGTAAAGTGTTAAAAATGTACCCCAATTTTTCCCTGTTGAATTTTCGAACCCCATGTAATCAATAAGTATGAGAGATACGAGAAAATGTTTTAGAATCAAACAAGTAGAAGGATTAAAGGCACGTCTGATCGCGTAAACCGTTTGCTGATTTCAGGTACCGTTGAGGCTTAATCAATCTCGATGTGGAGGTCCGCACGATTAACCGTGCTCATGCCTACCTTTTCTATTACACATATAAAATCAAGTCGGTCTCCAGCGATCTATATATAAATTTATAAAAATGAAAATAGACGTGAATTAATGACGCACTTCCAGATCTCAGAATTTTTAAACTTCGTACCGGAGAAGCTGCCAATCTCAGGATCCCCAAGAAAAATCTAAAATTCCCTGAAGGGGCACGGTAGGGGGCTTCAAATTTCGGGCTCAGAATAAGAACGCCGTCGTATAATTTATCAAAAGCGACAATCTATTCGTTTTTGTCTTTAAATATTTTTTGAGGAATTTCGTAATTTTTATCCCCCTTCCCCCAAATCAAGATGGCGCTCTATCTGGCAGACGAGCTAGAAAATTGAAATATGGTGAAATTATAACATTTAGCTTTTAGCTGACGGAAAAATTCCATAATGTTCAATTTTTTCTTTTTGCCCCCAATAAATGTCGAAATATGGAGGCAATTTTAATGACTGTGCAGACATTACTTTGAGGTAATTTATGGCTAAACGGTATGTAGTATCACAAAACGGATGGCACAATCCAGGTTCGACTTTAACTGATCTATATCTTTGGTCCTGTGAATTTTTGTCGTTTATGCGTTAGATATGGCTGTATTTCTGGACTGTTCGTAAATTTGGTGATTTTCACTCGTATGTTTCATTCATCGACACACTTATAGTAAAGGCAGAGTCATCAAGTTTGTTGCGTATATTGGCACGATCGAAGGCCATATGTGAACCAAATTTCATGATTAGTAGTGTAATTGGATGGTTCTGCGGCCTCCGCAGAATGCCAGGGGCCTGCTCCTCCGCCACCGCACTGGGGGGGCATTCCCAGGGGCCTCCTCCGCTCCCAGGGGCCTCTTCCAGTGCTGCCAACTTAACGTTACTAGCGCGAGATTTGAATTGGTAAACAAAGCCACGTTCATTTTTTGACAGCCACGTGCTTTTTGACAGACAACAACGCATCGCCAACCTCAGTACTGCCATCTTGACGGGCCTAAACCTCAATGCTGCCAACTTAACCTCACTAGCGCGAGATTTGAATCGGTAAACAAATCCACATTCTTTTTACAACCACGTGCTTTCTGACAGACAACAACGCATCGCTAACCTCAGTGCTGCTATCTTGACGGGCTGCCAACATAACCTTACTAGCACGAGATTTGAATCGGTAAACAAAGCCAGATGCTTTTTTGACAGCTGTCATCCGCCATCTTGCATCACAAACCTCAGTGCTGCACTCTTTAGCTAGATACCTTTGAAATGTGGTCGCGGCAAGTTCCATATTCCCTTGTTTTGAAACAAACCCACGTGCTTCTTTGACAGCTGTCATCCGCCATCTTTAATCAACAGAGCACCGTGCTGCTATCTTTACCGTAGTAGCGGGCAATTTCGTCAGCTGTCATCCGCCATCATTAATCAACAGAACACCGTGCTGCCCTCTTTATGGCTACTACCTTAAGCATGTAGGAGGGCGCAATTTGAGAAGTTCCGTCAGCTGTCATCCGCCATCTATAATCAAGAGAGTACCATGCTGCCATCTTTAGCTACTACCATTGAAATGTGGTGGCGGCAAATTCCACGTGCTCTTGTTTGGAAACAAACTCACGTGCTTTTTGACAGCTGTCATCCGCCATCTTGCATCACGAACCTCAGTGCTGCACTCTTTAGCTACATACCTTTGAAATATGGAGGCGGATAATTTTAAAAAATTCTACAGCAGCCATCTCTCGACGCTAATTGCACAAGATGGTGGCTATACATGACTCCTTAAGGGTGCTTTCGCAAGATGGCCGCTATATATATGTTCTTACGAGACGGCCTAAGGATGCTTGCGCAAGATGGCGGACACAAGATGGCGGCTAAACACGACTCCTGATGAACGCCTTAAGGGTGCTTGAGCAAGATGGCTGCTGCTCTTATGAAGAAAGCTAGCTTAGAGGCTAACGTGCCGGGCTAGTTCGATTCATTAAATTTGGGGCTTAAATGCAAAATGTTAAATATGTCAAAAACGGTGCATCGTAGAGCAAAGCGGACAAAATTTGCCCGCCGAGTACCCAGCTTCGCAGTATGAGGAACATGTTAGCATAAGAAAAACATAGTCTAATGATGAGATCAACGGTTCGGTTCTTACTTAGGCCCTTTGGCATTTGCTCTGTTTTAGTTTGTATTGAAGCAAGTTTTTGTAACATGATCAGGTCGAGCTATGGTAGAGAGTATAACGTGCCATGCTGGTTCGATTCATTAAATTTGGGGCTTAAATGCAAAATGTTAAATATCTCGAAAACGGTGCATCGTAGAGCAAAACGGACAAAATTTTCCCGCCTAGTACCCAGCTTCGCAGTATAAGGAACATGATAGCATAAGAAAAGTAGTCTAATGATAAGATCAACGGTTCGATTCCTACTTAGGCCCTTTGTCATTGGCAGCTATCTACACTAATTCTACAAGATGGCGGCTATACATAGCTTCTTATGAGACAGTTTAAGGGTGCTGGCACAAGATGGCTGCTGCTCTTATGAGACGCCCTTGGGATGCTTACGCAAGATGGCGGACACGAAATGGTGGCTATACATAACTCCTTATGAGACAGCCTAGAGCTGCTCGCAAGAAATGGTGGCTACTCTTATGAAGAAAGGTAGCTTACGGGCTACTGCGCAAGATGACGGCTGCTGATATGCATGCGGTGGATGGCAATTTGTGACAGCTCTCATCTTTAATCAACAGAGCATCGTGCTGCTATCTTTACAGCACTAAATCTCATACTTTTAAAATGTGGTGGTGAGTAATTAAAAAAATTCTTCGTGCTTTTTCTTGATAGCTAACAGCGGTCATCTTTAAAGAATAGCGGTTATACATAAGCTGTTAAGGCCTCTTCCTATGTCAAGGCATTGCTCTAGCGAACAAGTTTAAGCCTGCCTTGCGAAGCCAAGAGTGTGCAGCAATAACATCATTGTGCATATTTGGACTTGCGAAACATAACAAGACTTGAATCGATGTCTTTAACATCAACATGTGATCAGAACATTGATTGATGTGTTCAGAACATGACATAAGTGATTAAGACTAGAATCGAACACTGTACTCGATACAACATGTGTTTAGAACATGTTAGGGGATTTTTTTTCTATAAAGATCAGATGGAAACATAACAAGACTGGCATCGTTGCTGTTAACTTTAACATGTGATCAGAACATTGTTCGCTGTGTTCAGAGCAAAAGTACAAAATCAATGATTTGCCTACTGTAAAAATCAAAAGCACACTGTGCACATATCGCGTAGCTAACTCGATCAGTAAACGATATGCAAAAGTACAACTTCAATGATTTGCCTAGTGTAAAAATCGAAAACACACTCTGTACATATCACGTAGCTAACTCGCTCAGTAAACGATATTGCAAAAGTAAAACTTCAATGATTTGCCTAGTGTAAAAATCGAAAACACACTCTGTACATATCACGTAACTAACTCGCTCAGTAAACGATATTGCAAAAGTAAAACTTCAATCATTTGCCTAGTGTAAAAATAAAAACACACTGTGCACATACTGCGTAGCCAACTTGCTCGGTAAACGATATAGCAAAAGTACAACTTATGATATTCGTCTTGTGCGAAAATCAAAAACTACATATAAACTATACTGCGTAGCCAACTCGCTCGGTGAACGATATCTGATTTAGTTACAATAGAAAAACATAGATTCTAACCCTGTTCTATTATCGCAAACATGGAGAGTAAAATTATACAGAACGATTGGTGCTATAAGAAATACATTGGTTACATTTAAGTCCATAGCAGTCGAACAAGTTATCGCATAACTGTGTAACATGAAATATCAGTCAATCTGTTGGCATGGGTCACAAGCATGTAACTCATGCGGAACTATACAACATATGTTTAGAACATGGCTTGATGTGTTCAGAAGACTAAATAAGTGATGAAGACTAGAATAGAACACTGTACTCGATACAACATGTGTTTAGAACGTATCACGGGTACTTTTGTTCTAAGAAGATCAGATTACAAAAGAAGTGATTAAGACTAGAATCGATGTCGTTAACTTCAACATGTGATTAGAACATTGATTGATGTGTTCAGAACAGAAGGACTTTTCCTCTTCCTCCTCCCCCTGACTGCGTCCTCCTCCTCTTCCTCCTCCTAGGGCTAAATTGCTAAAGGGCTAATGGGCTAATGGGCTAAAGTACAAAAGGGCTCCTCCACTACCTTACCACGCCCTCCTCCTTCCGGAGGAAGTTAACTGAAGTAGGTACATTTTTAACACCCTCATCGATCGCTATGTGCAAGAATGATTCTACTTTGTTAAGTGTAGAAAATTAATCTTTATTGGTAAATGGTTTTATGTTGAGAACAAGGAATGGAACCTAGGGGTCACGTCTTATCAGGATTACCTAATAAAATTCTCGAGGTGCGATGAGTTGCGTTTTTCTAACAGAAATCAATATCTGATTGATTGTTTTAAGTGTTTGGAGCACTGAAGTTTTCAAGAAGGCAGCAGTGAGGTTAGCGATGTTCTGTTGTTGGAATTTAAATTCCGCGCTACGATATGCATAAGGTGGCAGCCTTGAGGTTTAGCGCCGTCACGGTCACGTGGTATGCTGCGTCAGCATGCGAAGTTCAATGTCTACACCTACGTAGTTAACACTCTGCTATGTTCGCAAGATTTTGAAACATCGCTATTATTTATGCTTTAAGTTCGTGCGCATAGGTCATACTAAAGTTGCAGCACAAACACATGTGAACGTTGTACATTCTAGCGGAATAAGTTTAGCACGATAGGTGATGTGTACACGCTTTTAAACATAACTATCTTCGTGCTTTAAGTTCACACACATAGGTTATGCTAAGATAGTAGCACAATCTAGCGGAAGAATTTAGTTCAACAATTGATGCATGCAAAATCGATAGGTGATGTGTACACGCTTTTAAACATGACTATTCTTTGTGCTTTATGTTCGCTTGCATAGGTTATACTAAGATAGCAGCACACTTATACGATTTTAGCACACTCTAGTGGGTTGAGTTTAGTACTATAGTCGATGCGTACATCATCGATACGTGATGTGTACACGCATTTAAACATAGCTATTCTTACTGCTGCTGCTATGTTCACAAGATTTTTATACATCGCTATTCTTTGTGCTTTAAGTTTGTGCAGAAAGGTTATGTTAAGATTGCACCACACACAAGCGGTGGTCGCACGCTCTAGCGGAAGAAGTTTAGTACGATAGTCGATGCATACATCACCGGTGATGTGTACACGCTTTTAAACATGGCTATTATTTGTGCTTTAAGTTCGTGCTCATAGGTTAGGAATACACAAATGCGATTGCAACATGCTCTAGCAGAAGAAGCCTAGTACGATAGTTGATGCATACAAAATCGATAGGTGATGTGTACACGCTTTGAAACATGGCTATTCTTTGTACTTTAAGTTCATGCGTGTATGTTATGCTAAGATAGCAGCACAATCTGGCGGAAGAAGGATAGTACGAGAGTCGATGAGTAGTATAATAGGACAGTTCGGCCGCCGCCACCACCACCGGCTCCCAGAGGCCTTCTACACCACCACCACAGCCAGAGGCCTCCCAGAGGCCTCCTCCACCACCACCACAGCCAGAGGCCTTCCTAGAGGCCCGCTCCACCACCCGCGGGAAATTTGAATTGGTAAACAAAGCCACGTGCATTTTGAGAGCTATCATCGACAACAACGCATCGCTAACCTCAGTACTGCCATCTTGACGGGCCTAAACCTCAGTAGTACCAACTTAACCTAACTAGCGCGAGATTTGAATAGGTAAACAAATCCACGTGTTTTTGACAGCCTCGTGCTTTTGGCAGACAACAACGTATCGCAAACCTCAGTGCAGCCATCTTGACGCACCTAAACCTCAGTGCTACCAATTTAACCTGACTAGCGCGAGATTTGAATCGGTAAACGAAGCCACGTGCAGCTGTCATCAGCCATCTTTAATCCAGAGAGCACCGTGCTGACCTCTTTATCGCAGTAGCTGCAAATTCGTCACCTGTCATCGGCAGTGCTGCCATCTTAACGGGCCTAATCCTTAGTGCTACCAACTTAACCTCACTAGCGCGAGGTTTGAATCGGTAAACAAATCCACGTGCTTTTTTGACACCTGTCATCCGCCATCGTCAATCTATAGAGCACAGTGCTGCACTCTTTAGCTACTAACCTTTGAAATGTGGTGGCGGATAATTTGAAAAATTCTTTTTGACAGCAGCTATCTTTCAGCACCGTGCTGCCCTCTTTAGCTAGATATCCTTGAAATGTGGTGGCAGACAATTCCACGTGACAGCAGCCATCTTTGAGCACAGTGCTGCCCTCCTTGTGGTGGCGGTAAATTCCACGTGCTCTTGTTTGGAAACAAACTCACGTGGTTTTTTCTGACAGCTGTCATCCGCCATCTTGCATCACAAACCTCAGTGCTGCACTCTTTAGCTAGATACCTTTGAAATGTGGTGACGGCAATTTGAAAAATTCTATATGCTCTTGTTTGGAAACAAAGCCACGTGCTTTTTTGACTGCTGTCATCTGCCATCTTCAATAGAGTACTGTGCTGCTATCATGCGGGCAATTTCGTCAGCTGTCATCCGCCATCTTTAATCTACTGAGCACCGTGCTGCCCTCTGTAGTAGCGGGCAATTTGAAAAGTTCTGCTAGCTGTTATCCGCCATCTTTAATCAAGAGAGCACCGTGCTGTCCTCTTTAGCTAGATACCTTTGAAATGTGGTGGCGGCAAATTGAAAAATTCCACGTGCTCTTGTTTAGTAAACAAACTCACGCGCTTTTTGTCAGCTATCATCCGCCATCTTTAATCCATAGAGCTCAGTGCTACACTCTTTAGGTACATACCTTTGAAATATGGTGGCGGATAATTTAAAAAGAAAAATTCTACATCAGCCATCTCTCGACGCTAATTGCACAAGATGGTTGCTATACATAACTCCTTAAAGTTGCTTATGCAAGATGGACGCTATACATAGATTCTTATGAGACTCCCTTGGGATGCTTGCGCAAGATGGCGGTTATAAAAGGCTCCTTATGAGAAGCCCTAGGGATGCTTGCGCAAGATGGCGGTTGCTCTTATGAAGCGGCTTAAGGGTCCTTGCACAAGAAGGCTAGAGGCGCCCTAAGGATGCTTGCACAAGATGGCGGACACAAGATGGTTGCTATACACGACTCCTCACGAGACGCCTTAAGGGTGCTTGCGCAAGATGGCTGCTGCTCTTATGAAGAAAGCTAGCTTAGAGGCTAACGTGTCGTGCTAGTTCGATTCATTAAATTTGGGGCTTAAATGCAAAATGATAAATATCTCGAAAACGGTGCATCGTAGAGCAAAACGGACAAAATTTTTCCGCCTAGTAGGTAGGTTCGCAGTATAAGGAACATGATAGCATAAGAAAAACATAGTCTAATGATGAGATCGACGGTTCGGTACCTACTTAGGCCCTTCAGCATTTGCTCTGTTTTAGCTTGTTTTGAAGCAAGTCTTCGTAACATGATCAGGTCTAGCTATGGTAGAGAGTATAACGTACCGTGCTGGTTCGATTCATTAAATTTGGGGCTTAAATGCAAAATGTTAAATATCTTGAAACGGTGCATCGTAGAGCAAAACGGACAAAATTTTTCTGCCCAATACTTAGGTTCACAGTATGAGAAACAAGAGAAACATAGTCTAATGATGGGATCAACGGTTCGGTTCCTACTTAGGTCATTTGGGATTTGCTCTGTTTTAGCTTGTATTGAAGCGACTCTTCGTAACATGATCCGGTCTAGCTATGGTAGAGAGTATAACATACCGTGCTGGTTCGATTCATTAAATTTGGGGCTTAAATGCAAAATGTTAAATATCTCGAAAACGGTGCACCCTAGAGCAAAACGGACACAAATTTTTCCGCCTAGTACTTAGGTTCGCAGTATCAGGAACAAGAGAAACATAGTCTAAGGATGAGATCAACGGTTCGATTCCTACTTAAGCCCTTTGGCATTGGCAGCTATCTAATTCTACAAGATGGTGGCTGCTCTTATGAGACACAAGATGGCTTGAGACGTCCTAGGGATGCTTACGCAAGATGGCGGACACGAAATGGTGACTATACATAGCTCCTTATGAGACAGCCTAGTGGTGCTCGCACAAGATGACGGCTAGTCTTATGAAGAACGCTAGCTCAGAGACTACTGCGCAAGATAACGGCTGCTGTTATGCATGCGGTGGAGGGCAATTTGAAATTCTATGTGCAAAACCAACAGAGCACCCTGCTGCCCTCTTTAGCTGAAATGTGGTGGCGGATAATTTGAAAAAATTCTTTTACAGCCGTCATCTTTAAACAATGGTGACTATACATAGGCTGTTAAAGCCTTATCATTCTCCTCCTCCTCCTCCTCCTCCTCCTCCTCCTCCTCCTCCTCCTCCTCCTCCTCCTCGTCCTCCTCCTCCTCCGCCTCTTATGTCAAGGCATAGCTTTATATCGAACAAGTTTAAACCTGCATCGCGAAGGCAAGCGTGTGCAGCGATAACATTATTGTGCATGTTTAGACTTGCGAAACATTAGAAGAGTAGAATCAAACGCTGTACTCGATACAACATGTGATCATAATATTGATTGATGTGTTCAGAACACAAAATAACTGATCAAGACTAGAATCGAACACTGTAGTCAATACATCATGTGTTTAGAACATGTCAGGGGATACCCTTGTTCTAAGAAGATCAGATTGAAACATAACAAGACTAGAATCGAACACTGTAATCGATGCTGTTAACCCCTCGAAGTGGCGGTCATTTATCCTGTAATGGCAGCGATATTTTACCGGTGTTGCAGACTCTTAGTATAAATTGTGTTAAAAATCGTTGACTTGTTATACATACATAAACAGCACACCCTTTTATCCTCAAAAGTACAAGGAATAAGATGATGATGATACTAAAGCTGTTATTTATCATCCACAAAGTGTAAGACCAAAAATATGTTGAATTTGTTTATATTATTTATTTTTGCAAAAGTTTTGCTATATATAAAATGTTTATATTTAGGTAAATTTTAAAAAGTACATATACAAAAGAAGCACCAGTTCATAGTAAATAGGTGCGTACCAGTATATAGTTTATAATACTGTTCTTAGCTGGAAAAATTATACAACAATTGTATGCTACCACTTGTGCATTTCCCTCAGAGTCACTTGGGTGGGTCTTTCTTTTTACTCCATGATTGTGAGGCCTCCAGAAGTGCACTAGTTTATAACACCCCTGGTGAATACCACCATTACATCCTCGACACCAGAATGTAGACTACTTCTTCTTCTTTTCTTTCAAGCACACAGCACATAGGCGATTGTTATTCTGTGGCAATATTTCGAGAGCATGAGAGGGGCCTCCTGCATGACCTGTTGGCCTCACAACTGGAATTGGGAACTGTTCATTTAGCAATCTCCTAACTATAGTGATCGTGAAGTCTCATCTTGCTAAAGGCTCATCAGTGTTCTTTATGTACAGGACGTATGTGTCAAATAATGTTATATCTAGAAGATTTGAAAAAACTGCTTCCAGTACCTTCTAGTGGGTCTGGAACAAGTGGCATGGAAAATGCACTTACCTTTATTATCTACACCTCCCATGAAGTTATTGTACTTATGAATCAGTAGTGGTTTCAACCCCTCATTTCCCTCAGTGTAACATCCCGTTGTGAGACAATAGACTGGTTTCCTTGTTTTCATCTCTTTATAAGCAACCAGTAGAACGTCACATTGCCTAAAGTAAACGATTTGCCTAGGTTCAAGTTTTGTACCTAAAACAATCTGAGACAGTCCCTTTGAAGATTTATTCACTGTTCCTGTGAGGAAATGATTCAGTATTGCTGAGATGAGTGCATATCAACACTTCAGATTGATATCAGAAGGAAAACTGGCGACTAAATGTACCTGGCTCAGCTGAGACATTCGTGTGGCCGGCCGCCGAGTATGTAGCAGCTAGCAAAAGACAGCGGAATTACGACACTATTTTGGCAACGATTTACACTAGATTAGTGTAAGATGTTATTATACAAACTATTTCATGATTAAGGCCGAACATTTCAACTTCAATTGATTCGTAATTAGCACATTTCGATGAATAATAATAAGATTATCGAAATAAAATAAAGAGCATGTCAACACGCCTGATATCAGGCGTTGCCACTGGGCAAACGCATAAAACGCCTGATAACCGGTGCAACGCCCTCAAACAATACAAGAAAATGACAAGCGTCATTGGGACGTGCGCATACAAGATAAACAGTAACCAACATCATCAAAGGCAAAATGAAAGAGTGCAGGACCTAACCCAAAAGAAGTAAGATTAGAGGATGAGATCATTAGGAATTGCGACAGACATCGCCAAAATAACACCAACATAAAATTTTAGATTAAATTTATACTTAAAAGAAAATTCATTCTTACATATTATTTAAAAATAAAAAATATTAGACCCCAATTAACATAATGAACTTGAGAAGAAAATATTTAATTTTTGGCATCCTTGAAAATAAGTCAGATAACTAACCTAGAGATAAAGAAAATTAATATTATTTAAAATAAGTCTTCTTGGTAAAATAAAATTCTGGTGCACCAGACAGCAAACTAAATAAATTACTATTAAGTGTTCGTGAACAAACATATAATTTTAATAAAATTTATAACAAATTATTTAATAGAGGGCTTCCGACACATCCCAGTGGAAGGATCATTCCCCACAAACTCAGATAACGTAAACCAAACAATGCATGAAAATAAAGGGACTTTACACTACAACCGACCAATATGAAAACACATATCGTACAGTAGTTAAAATAAAATCAACACTAATACATAATAAATAAAATCATTCCACATAGTAGATGTGGTAATTAGTAACAACACGACCTGAAATGCACAATTTAATGAGGCGGAACCCACATTACAAGATAGAAAAACACACGATCTTGCCTCAATACCGCAAAACAAAACATCATAATAATTACAGCTGCCCACAACAGCGGATGCTAATGCCCACAAGACAAAAATGACCAATGACAGTTGCGTAACTGCCACACGGCGATAAGCAACAATACAGAGAAGAGTAGATAAGCCCCAAGCAACAATCACTCCACACTAAGGGTGCCCAAAACTCTTAATTAAATCTTCCAACTTTTACATTGTTATTGAATTTCATCGTTGTAATAAATGTAGGAATCCTCATATTATTATGCAATAATAAAACACAACCACCCGCAGAAATGCAAGAAATATTCAATCCTATTCCCTAGTCATACGTATGAATCAAATAAGAATCTATGAAAAATCCAACTAATAATAATAATTATAATGATTCCCTTTAAGAGAAATGGGTGGCATTCAGTTCAATCGCAGTAGTTAGGTCGTAACACGAGTAACGGAAGGCCGAATCACACGAACCGAATCACAAAACAATAGTATGGGAACAAAATATCAGAGAGAACAGACGATAGTGTACACCACAATAAACACGGCAATATGAAGATGCAATTTATCAAAAGAAACAGCACACGAATCAAATAATACACGAAAACACACGTTGATACACCAGAAACAAGAATTAACAAAGGGAATCACAAAATTTAGAAAAGGCAGGAACGAATTTTGACTGTTACCTAGAGCAAACACTGCACTTCGCCGTTACGCAGCACACACTTCAAATATGAACACCATAATCAAGCCGTAGCTTACTTCACTTACAATAAATACACTTATAGAATACAGAAAACTACACCAAAACGATATATATACAGTAATAAGACCTAAAGGCGAACTTTTATGGTGATCAGTAATGCCCAGGTAACATCCTCGTGCTATAACCAACTACTACGGCACTTCACAAATAAGAATTTTTAAGAATGACTTACATACTAAAAGCGAATATACTTAAATACTGTACAACACACTTAGACTTCCTCGTTAGGCGAGGTGTACTCTCCTTTATCACCCGACACCTACAGCTTCCATAATCATTATTTGAGTTTCAGAGTAGCCGTTAAACATGGCTTAGCTTCCAGTCACGAGCGCGTCTAGTCACAAGCGAGTCCAACAGCTTAAAAGCGCCTTTCACACATTGTCGCTAGGCGCGACACAGTCTCAACCCCGCTACACGCTCTGGCGGAGACCGCTGAACCACCAAGATAAGTTGCTAGCCACTCTCACAGATGGCGTAGTAGTCCATGTATTGTTCCACTATGTATTAATAGCTCGTAGAAGCATTACCAAGCAACAAACAGTGTTCCGAAAAGTCACAATTGCCACGTTTAGACAGAAAACATGCCCAATATTCCAACAGTTCATAGCGCTCATGCATTGAAATAACCAAGTCTACCAGACTCAAGGTTTTAGTCTTTCCATAGAGTAGAATAACACTTCCATATGAACGGGAAAATCATGGCTCAGTACAGTACTTAGCCCGTGAACATAATGTCCGTAGATGAATTAGCTAATTCACCAAAATACCAGTTCCGATGAGATACACCATATAATTATATGTCGCATAGACAGTAGATAGTTCATATATATATATATATACATCACAGGTAGCGTATTTGTTAATAACACTACACAGGCGCTTGCCACTTGGAGGGTTAACTTCAACATATGATCAGAACATTGTTTGATGTGTTCAGAGCAAAAGTACAATTTTAATGATTTGCTTAGTGTAAAATCAAAAAACTATGGAAACACACTGTGCACATATCGCGTAGCTAACTCGCTCAGTAAACGATATTGCAAAACTACAACTTCAATGATTTGCCTAGTATAAAAATATTTAAAAACACTGTACACATACTGCGCAGCTAACTCGCTCGTTAAACGATATAGCAAATTTACAACTTCAAATGATTTACCTTCCATCATTCGTCTTGTGTGAAAATCAGTCGAACAAATTATCGCATAAACATGTAACATGAAATATCATTCAATCTGTTGGCATGGGTTACAAGCATGTAGCTTATGCGGGAAGTAAAATTAAACAGAACGCTAGTGCGATAAGAAATACTCTGCTTACATTTAAGTCCCTTAGCTGTTGAACAAGTTATTACATAAATATGTAACATGAAATATCGGTTCGGAAACATATTGTTTCAATTTGTTGACGTGGGTTATAAGCATGTAGCTTGTGCAGGCGAGGGCTACTATGCAAAATGCTGAGCCGAAAAAAAATAATCGTGATAGGGTATGGAACCCAGGGGTTACGTCTTTTCAGAAGGGCTAAAAGGAATGAAAGCACTCTTCCGCCTCCTTACTGCACATTCATTGGCTAAAGGGCTAATGGGCTAAAGGGCTAATAGGCAAAAGGGCTAAAGGGCTAAAGGAGCAACAACCTCATCGATCGCTATCAGCAAGAACGCTTGTACTTTGTTAAGTGTAGAAAATTAATCTTTATTTGTAAATGCTTTCATGTTCAGAACAAGGAATGGAACCTAGGGGTTACGTCTTACCTAATAAAACCCCTTGGTGCGATGAGTTACGTTTTTTCGAACTAGTGTTTGGAACACTGAACTTTTCAAGATGATAGCAGAGAGTTTACCAATGTTCTGTTGTTGGATTATAAATTCCGCGCTACAACATGCATAAGGTGGCAGCCTTGAGGTTTACCGCCGTAAAGATGACAAGAGTGAGGTTAGCAATGTTCCGTTGTTGGATTTTAAATTCCGCGCTATAACATTCATTAGGTGGCAGCCTTGAGGTTTACCGCCGTAAAGATGGCAGCAGTGAGGTTAGCGACGCTCTATTGTCCTTCAAAGTGAGCTTAGGGTTCATCAAGTAGACAGCTGTCAAAAAGCACGTGGCTATGTTTACCAAACAAGAGCACGAGGTCGTGACGTCACGATCACGTAGTATGCTGCTTCAGCATGCAAAGTTCAATGTCTACACCTACGTAGTAAACACTCTGCTATGTTCACAAAATTTTTACACATAACTATTTTTTTATGCTTTAAGTTCGTGCACACAGGTTATGTTAATATAGCAGCACATGTACAAGTGATGGTCGCACGCTCGGGTAGAAGTTGTTTAGTACGATAGTTGATGTATGCATTATCAAAAGGCGATATGTACACGCTTTTAAACCTTGCTATTCTTACTGCTACTATGTGCGCAAGATTTTCAAACATCGCTATTCTTTGTGCTTTAAGTTCGTTCGCATAGGTCATGCTAAAGTAGCAGCATAAACACATGTGAACGTTGTACATTCTAGCGGAATGTGTTTAGTACGCTAGTTGATGCATGCAAAATCGATAGGTGATGTGTACACGCTTTGAAACTTAACTATTCTTCGTGCTTTAAATTCGTGCACGTGGGTTATGGTAAGATAGCAGTACACTCTAGCGGGAGAAGTTTAGTACTCTAGTTGATGCGTGTATAATCGATAGGCAATGCGTACACGCTTTTAAAACATTGCTATTCTTACTGCTGCTGCTATGTTCACAAGATTTTTATACATCGCTATTCTTTATGCTTTAAGTTCATGCGTATACGTTATACTAAGTTAGCAGCATACTTATAAGGTTATTGCACGCTCTAGTAGAAAAAATTTAGTACGTAAGACGATGCATGCAAAATTGATAGGTGATGTGTACACGCTTTGAACTTGGCTATTCTTTGTGCTTTAAGTTCGTGCACATAGGTTATGTTAAGATTGCAGCACACACAAGCAATGATCGCACGCTTTAGTGGAAGAAGTTTAGTACAAGAGTTAATGCGTGCAAAATTTACAGGTGATGTGTACACGCTATTCTTTGTGCTTTAAGTTCACGCACATAGGTAGCAGCACACAATTGCGAACGTTGTACACTCTAGCGGCAGAAATTTAGTACGATAGTATATGCATGCAATATCGGTAGGTGATGTGTTCGCGCTTTGGAACATAGCTATTCTTTGTGCTTTCACTTTATACAGATACGTTAGCAATACACATATGCGATCGTTGTACACTCTGGCGGTAAAAAATAGTCGATGCATGCAAAATCAGTAGGTGGTGTGTACACGCTGTTAAACATCGTTATTTTTTGTGCTTTAAGTTCGTGCGTATAGGCTATGCTAAGATAGGAGTACAATCTAGCGGAAGAAGTTCAGGGTGATGTGTACACGCTTTGAAACATGGTTATTCTTTGTACTTTAAGTTCATGCACATAGGTTATGCTAAGATAGCAGCACAGTGTATCGGAAGAAGTTTAGTATAAGAGTCGATGCATACAAAATCGATAGGTCATGTGTACACGCTTTGAAACACGAATATTCGTTGTAGTGTAAGTTCATGCGTATAAGTTATGCTAAGATAGCAGCACAATCTAGCGGAAAAATTTAGTATGACAGTCGATGCATGAAAAATCGATAGGTGATGTGTACACGCTTTTAAACATGGCTATTCCTTGTACTTTAAGTTCATGCGTATAGGTTATGATAAGATAGCAGCACAGTGTATCGGAAGAAGTTTAGTATAAGAGTCGATGCATACAAAATCGATAGGTCATGTGTACACGCTTTGAAACACGAATATTCGTTGTAGTGTAAGTTCATGCGTATAGGTTATGCTAAGATAGCAGCACAATCTAGCGGAAAAAGTTTAGTACGATAGCTGATGCATGCAAAATCGATACATGATGTGTACACGCTGTGAAACATGGCTATTCCTTGTACTTTAAGTCCGTGCGTATAGGTTATGCTAAAACAGCAGCACAATCTAGTAGAAGAAGTTTAGTGTGACAGTTGATGCACGAAAAATCGATAGGTAATGTGTACACGCATTTAAACATGGCTCTTCTGCGTACTTTAAGTTCATGCGTATAGGTTATGCTAAGATAGCAGTACAATCTAGCGGAAGAAGTTTAGTACGATAGTTGATGCATGCAAAATCGATAGGTGATGTGTACACGCTTTTAAACATGGCTATTCTTTGTACTTTAAGTTCATGCGTATAGGTTATGCTAAGATAGCAGCACAATCTAACGGAAGAAGTTTAGTATGATAGTCGATTCATGTAAAATCAATAGGTAATGTGTGCACTCCTAGGGACCAATGTATTTCTTATAGCACCAATCGTTCTGTTTAATTTTACATTCCATGTTTGCGATAATAGAACAGGGTTTGAATCTATGTTTTTTCTATTGTAACTAAATCAGATTATCGCTTATCGAGCGAGTTAGTACAGTTTTTCTGTAGTTTTTATTTTCGCACAGGACGAATATATACTGTAAGTTGTACTTTTGCTATATCGTTTACCGAGCAAGTTGGCTACGCAGTATGTGCAGAGTGTGTTTTTATTTTTACACTAGGCAAATGATTGAAGTTGTACTTTTGCAATATCGTTTACTGATCGAGTTAGCTACGCGATACGTGCACAGTGTGTTTTTGATTTTTACAGTAAGCAAATCATTGAAATTGTACTTTTGCTCTGAACACATCAAAAATTGTTCTGATCACATGTTAAATTTAACAGCAACGATGCTAGTCTTGTTATGTTTCCATCTGATCTTCTTAGAAAAAAATCCCCTTAACATGTTCTAAACACATGTTGTATCGAGTACAGTGTTCGATTCTAGTCTTAATCACTTATGTAGTGTTCTGAACACATCAATCAATGTTCTGATCACATGTTGATGTTCACGACATCGATTCAAGTCTTGTTATGTTTCGCAAGTTGAAATATGCACAATGTTATCGCTGCACACTCTTGGCTTCGCAAGGCAGGCTTAAACTTGTTCGCTAGAGCAATGCCTTGACATAGGAAGAGGCCTTAACAGCTTATGTATAACCGCTATTGTTTAAAGATGACCGCTGTTAGCTATCAAAAAAAAGCACGAAGAATTTTTTTATTACCCACCACCACATTTTAAAAGTATGAGATTTAGTGCTGTAAAGATAGCAGCACGATGCTCTGTTGATTAAAGATGAGAGCTGTCACAAATTGCCATCCACCGCATGCATAACAGCAGCCGTCATCTTGCGCAGTAGCCTCTAAGCTAGCTTTCTTCATAAGAGTAGCCACCATCTCTTGCGAGCAGCTCTAGGCTGTCTCAAAAGGAGTATGTATAGCCACCATTTTGTGTCCGCCATCTTGCGTAAGCATCGCAAGGGCGTCTCATAAGAGCAGCAGCCATCTTGTGCCAGCACCCTTAAACTGTCTCATAAGAAGCTATGTATAGCCGCCATCTTGTAGAATTAGTGTAGATAGCTGCCAATGACAAAGGGCCTAAGTAGGAATCGAACCGTTGATCTCATCATTAGACTACTTTTTTCTTATGCTATCATGTTCCTTATACTGCGAAGCTGGGAAAATTTTGTCCATTTTGCTCTACGATGCACCGTTTCCGAGATACTTAACATTTTACATTTAAGCCCCAAATTTAATGAATCGAACCAGCATGGCACGTTATACTCTCTACCATAGCTAGACCTGATCATGTTACAAAAACTTGCTTCAATACAAGCTAAAACAGAGCAAATGCCAAAGGGCCTAAGTAAGAACCGAACCGTTGATCTCATCATTAGACTATGTTTCTTATGCTATCATATTCTTCATACTGCGAAGTTAGGTACTGGGCATGTAGACTTTGTCCGTTTTCTTCTACGATGCACCGTTTCCGAGATATTTAACATTTTGCATTTAAGCCCCAAATTTAATTAATCGAACTAGCACTGCACGTTAGCCTCTAAGCTAGCTTTCTTCATAAGGGCAGCAGCCATCTTGCTCAAGCACCCTTAAGGCGTCTCATAAGGAGTCGTGTATAGCCGCCATCTTGTGTCCGCCATCTTGCGCAAGCATCCTTAGGGGTCTCAAGCCATCTTGTGCAAGGACCCTTAAGCCGTCTCATAGGTGCAGCCGCCTTCTTGGGCAAGCGTCCCTAGGGCGCCTCATAAGGAGCCATGTAGAACTGCCATCTTGCGCAAGCATCCAAAGGGAGTCTCATAAGAACCTATGTATAGCGGCCATCTTGCATAAGCACCCTTAAGGAATCATGTATAGCCACCATCTTGTGCAATTAGCGTCGAGTGATGGCTGCTGTAGAATTTTTAAAATTATCCGCCACCATATTTCAAAGGTATGTAGCTAAAGAGTGCAGCACTGCGGTTTGTGATGCAAGATGGCGGATGACAGCCGTCAAAAAGCACGTGAGTTTGTTTCCAAACAAGAGCACGTGGAATTTGCCGCCACCACATTTCAAAGGTAGTAGCTAAAGATGGAAGCATGGTGCTCTCTTGATTAAAGATGGCGGATGACAGCTAACGGAAGTTTTCAAATTGCCCACTACTACATGCTTAATATAGTAGCTATACAGGGAGCAGCACGGTGTTCTGTTGATTAAAGATGGCGGATGACAGCTGTCAAAAAAGCACGTGGGTTTGTTTCCAAACAAGAGAATGTGAAATTTGCCGCCACCACATTTCAAAGGTATGCAGCTAAAGAGTGCAGCACTGAGGTTTGTGATGCAGGATGGCGGATGACAGCTGTCAGAAAAACACGTGAGTTTGTTTCCAAACAAGAGCACGTGGAATTTTTCAAATTGCCGCCACCACATATCAAAGGTATGTAGTTAAAGAGGGCAGGACGGTGCTCTCTTGATTAAAGATGGCTGCTGTCACGTGGAATCACCTGCCACCACATTTCAAATGTATGCTGCTATAGAGGGCAGCATGGTGCTCTGTCGATTAAAGATGGCTCCTGTCAAAAAGCATTTTTCAAATTATCTGCCACCACATTTCACAGATATTTAGCTAAAGAGGGCAACACGGTGCTCTGTTGATGAAAGATGGCGGATGACAGCTGTCAAAAAAGCACGTGGTTTTGTTTACCGATTCAGATCTCGCGCTGGTAAGGTTAAGTTGGCAGCACTGATGTTTAGGCCCATTAATAATGCAGCACTGAGGTTAGCGATGCGTTGTTGTCTGTCAAGAAGCACGTGGCTTTGTTTACCGATTCAAATCTCGTGCTAGTGAGGTTAAGTTGGCAGCACTGAGGTTTAGGCCCGTTAAGATGGCGATAGTGAAGTTAGCGTTGCGTTGTTGTCTGTCAAGAAGCACGTGGCTTTGTTTACCAATTCAAATCTCGCGCTAGTAAGGTTAAGTTGGCAGCACTGGAAGAGGCCCCTGGGACCGAAGGAGGAGGCCCCTCGGAAGGCCCCCCAGTGCCGCGGCCGAGGAGGAGGCCCCTGGGAGCCTGCGGAAGCGGAGGTCGCAGAACTATCCAATTATACTACTATGATTCTAGCTTATACATGAGCATGCATGAAATAATGTAACCAAACCCCATGGCACTACAGCCCTTGATGGGCCTTGGCCTACCAAGCGACCGCTGCTCAGCCCGAAGGCCTGCAGATTACGAGGTGTCGCGTGGTCAGCACGACGAATCCTCTCTGCCGTTATTCTTGGCTTCCTAGACAGGGATGTAATAAAGTAACGTGTTAAAAATATACCCCAATTTCTCCCTATTGAATTTTCGACTCTCATGTAATCAATAAATACGAGAGATGCGAGAAGATGTATTAGAAGGAAACATGGAGAAGGATTAAGATGGGATGTAGCCGTTTGAAGTCAAAATTTTAGTATATTTTATTTGTTGTTTAACATTGCTTATTATGTTTTAACAGTGTGTGAAAATTTGAAAATGATGTAGGAACTGGAAGTTAATGAATTTAAATAAATGATGTATCAGTGCGTAGGTACTTCCACGGCACCTTTTATGTCAAACAAGATTCTACGCTTTCTGTAATCTATACATACAATCCTATCACTTATTGAACCATTTCCATTGTCTATCTTACTCCAAACATTCATTCTATATGTTCTGAAGTACACTTCCTTATCCCCAGATGACTCTAGTATCGCAGAATCTTTTTTTATTGCAGTAATGTGAGTATTTGTAAACAATTCATGAAGAAGTACATTTTCCGTGATTGCGAATATTTGTTAAGTCCCGCATCTTCTAGAACAACATTGCCACGATCTTCCAGAGTGTATAAGACTAAACAAAAATCAGTGCCTGAAATAGCTGACCTCTCAGTTTCAACTTATAAAATTGAAACCCATCTGAAAGTGTTGCTAGTGATGAATTTGCAACATCAGGCTTCAGAATTATAGATTTACAAATATTGTGTAATGCCATTATCATGTTTTGTGCGCGTCCTAACTTCAAACACGTGAAGTGTTTGACTATTTTGGAGGAAAATACATTTGGTGTTGCTAGTGAATTCAGTCTGTTTCGTGATTACTGTCAGCATGAATTTTCATTTCCTTTACAAAAAGTGACGGAAAGACTTTATGAGAGTAATCTTTGACAATCATATGGTATGTATGATGTGCTGGGGTAAGGGTCGTGAGAGAGCAAAGTGATTATTTGGTATAATGAATATGCCCCAACCTGCTGTACGGTTTGATGGCGCAAATAATTATCTTTCAAAATTGGTATTTGATGCAGCAAAAGTTTGTACGAGAAAATCAGTGGATAGTGTTGTGAAAGAAAGGGAAAAGTTGGGAATGCTGCCAGAAAGAGAAGCAGGCACAGACTTTGCTGTATCAGTAGACGGCAAGTGGATGAAGAGAGGCCATACTTCTCAGTATGGGATGACATCGGTAATAAATATGGACAGTGGCAAAGTCTTGGATGTAGCCGTAAAATCAAAATACTGCCACCAGTGTGCTACGAGAAAATGCATGACAGATCCAGAGTTAGAGAAGGAGTGGGCTGACTATCATAAAATGAAATGTTCTGGTAATTACAAAGGAGTCAGGAGCTCTCATTGACATGTTTAATCGATCGCTACCTCAGTATAGAGTTAGATACACCCAGTACCTTGGGGATGGTGATTCTTCATCTTTCAAGAGAGTTTTGGATGTATGACTGTGAAGTGAAAAAACTTGAATGTGCTGGGCACGTTCAGAAGCGGACGGGTGGGAGGCTTCGCCGCCTACTAAAAGACAAGAACGGTGTAATCATGCCTGATGGTGAACCATTAGGTAGAAGTGTAGAAGGTGTGAGGAGAGCAATCCGGGCACTTTATTTTCACAAATCGTCAAGCGATGATTGTCCCATCCACCACTTGTACCCAAAAAAGCATGGTGCAAGTTTAATATTGACAGCAGCATGTACTAGCACAAACACTCAATTTCAGAAGCGGTTTTGGATTAAATTAAGCCTATACTTAGAGATTTGGCTGAACGTGAACTGGTAAAGAAGTGCCTGAAATACAAAACGCAAAATACTAATGAATGTTTCAACAATTTAGTACAGATTAGATGTGCTAATGCCACATTTTTTGGCTTAAATGTGTTGAACATTACTGTGTATAATGTTGTACTCTGGTGCAATGGAGGGAATAACGGTAGGATTCAGGTGTTGCAGAAGGCTGGACTAGAGCGAGGGGTACACAATAAAATTCTTGTATGACATTGATCAAAGGCGGATAGCGAAACAGAGTCAAACATACAGAAAAATGCAACAAAAAGCAAGACAGAACAGAAGATCTAAGAGTAAGAGCCAGGAGGACAACGAGGAATATGCACATAGTGGACACTGTAAATATATGATTGTGTTTTAGAAGTAAGAGACAATTTCAAATGCTTTTTTCCATAACTTATATGTTCAAGCATTCACGTTACATTTTCTCAAGAACTACCCACTGAAAATGCATGAAATTTTCAGGGCTTCATTATAATGCCTTCCTCTTGAATGTTCTCTATAATTAATTTAAACAGAATCTTAGCAGCTGATATATGGTTCATAACCCACTCTAAAATCGGGTGCAAAAACAGTCCATAACTTTAAAAAGGGGGCCAGTTGTCATGACTAATCAAGGGGACACATGATGACGTCATAAAACCAAAGAAATTGCTCCATGGGTTACAGCAAAAAAGGAACATGTTCTTTCAAATGTAAAAAAATGTCAAAACGTTTGATAAACCTATGAATACCTTTCTTTAACAATTATTTTATATAGCGTATTATATAATTTACTTCTTTTGCACATAAAATTTGAAAGAGTTTTGATTAACACTGAGATCACAGGAATTATTTAAATATATTCATGCTCTTCAAGTTACATCCCCCTTCGCGGGAACCGTTTGTTGATATCATGGACCTTTGAGGAGTAGTAAATCTCGAAGTGGAGATCTGCAGTTTTAAACGTACTCATGCCTATCTGTCATTTTTATATATAAAAGCAAGTCGGCCTCGAGCGATCTACATATATAAGGTAAACAAATGAAAATATACGTGAATTAATGAGGCGCTTCCACATAGCTCAGAAATTTTAAACTTCGTACCGGAGAAGCTGATCACACCAAGATCCCTAGAAAAACCGGAAATTCTTAAAATTTCCTGAAGGACGCACGCTGGCGGGGAGCTTAAAATTTTGCGCTCTGCACAAGAATCTAGTCGCATAATTTATTCAAAGCGACAACATATAGATTGCGTGTCCTAAAAATTTCAGGAATTCCTTAATTTTATCCCACTTCCCCCAAAATCAAGATGATAGCTCAATCTGCAAGACGAGCTACAAAGTTGTAATTTGGCGAAATTAGCCTATAGTTTATAGCTTCTGACCGACGGAAAGAATCCAAGATGTTCAAATTTTTCACTTTTAACCCCCGAATATATATAGAAATATGGAAGCAATTTTTATGATTGTGCAGAAATTCCTTTTGAGGTATTTATTGGATAAATGTTAAGTCGTATCACAAAATGGATCGCAAAATCTCGGTTCAATTTGGAATGATCTACAACTTT
Source organism: Anabrus simplex (assembly GCF_040414725.1). NCBI lineage: Eukaryota > Metazoa > Arthropoda > Insecta > Orthoptera > Tettigoniidae > Anabrus > Anabrus simplex. The sequence continues at coordinate 20,639,442 of NC_090267.1, forward strand.
GGTCCTATGACATTTCGTTGTATCTCTCCTCTCTCCTTTATACGTTAGATTTGGCTGTATTTATGGATTGTTCGTAAATTTGGTTATTTTTACACGTATACTGGTTTTTCATTGTTTGACACGCCTACAGGAAGGATAGAGACATCAAGTTTGGTGCGCAAATGTACCCTAATTTCACTCTATTTAATTTTCGAACTCAATCTAACCAATAAATATGAGAGATACGAGAAAATGTATTAGAATTAAGTATCTACAAGGATTAACTGGGCGTCTGATGGCGTGAACCATTTGCATATATCACGTACTCTTGAAGAGTAGTAAATCTCGGAGTGGCGGTCTGCAGTTTTAAACGTGCTCATGCCTATCTGTCATTCTATATAAATAAAATCGTAACGACCGTGTGTCTGTACATGAGTATTTTGTCGAAATTGTTTCATTTGTTTCATTTGTGTTGATAACCATCTGCGTATTTTTAGCTTTGGTGTCCGTTTTTCGGTTGGTCTGTTGTCTGTTTGTTTGTTTGTTTGTTAGTTTGTTTGTTTATCTGTGTTCTTATAACTTGAAGACTCCTGGGTATATTTCTACCAAATTTGTTATTTAGAATCCACCAGTCCTTGGGTAGGTTTTAGGTTCAATATTATTTTTTAATACCTAAATTTTTGGGGGTTTATTCGAAACCGAAACAATGATTTTGCACTCCCGCAAGATCTGCACATCCAAAATAAATGTAAATCTACCAACCTTAATAGAAATCAATCTCTAAAACGTTTTTATGCGTGCCATTTTGTTAGGAGAATTAATAAGGGAGATGTCAAGAACGGTCTGTTTTGCAGGCTAAGTCCAGCGAACATTGCTCGAAAGGTGCTGCACGTAGAGCAGGGTCCTCATCTATCTGTATAAATAAAATCGTAACGACTGTGTATGCCTGTACGTTGACCTTTTTGTCTACATTTTCATACAGTTATAAGTTTCAAGTGTAATAATGTCCGTCTGCATATTTGTTTGCTTTAGTTTACTGAAAGTCCTCATTTTTACCCCCCCCCCCCCAATCGCACGATTGAGGCACAATGTGCCAGACGATCTAGAAAATGGAATTTCGGAAACATTGTATGTCTTAGCCTGTAATCGACGGAAAGCTTCCAAGATCTAAATATTTCATTTTTTAACCCCCAAAAATATCTTAATATTGAGGCAAGTTTAATGTCGGTGCAGACCTCCGTTTTGAGTTATTTCGCGGCTAAACGGTAAGTCGTATCACAAAACGGATGTCACAATCTCAGTTCCATTTGGGGTGATGTACAATTTGATCCTCTGTCGTTTCGTCATATCTCTATTCTTTATATGTTAGATTTGTCTCCATTTCTCGATTATGCTTAAATTTTACTCTTTGTACATGTATAATTCGTAGTTCGAATCACTTATACGAAAGGTAGAAACGTCTAATTCTACACGCACATAGCCCAACCAGTATCCATACGTGAGCCAAGTTCTTTGTAGCTGTCATATTAGTACCCAAAAGTGAGAAAACCTTACTCAAATTTCACCCTATTCTACGTACCTAACTCAATTTCACGCATGAAGAGGTGAGACAGGAGAAACTATCTTAAGACCGCTAAATGAGACGTCTTCGGGTACAATCCGTTTGTCGAGAGGATGTATCTTTTAGCAGCAGTTAATCTGTAAACGAAGGTTTTCAATAAAGTAAGCATGCATATACTTCGTATGTCGATCTTCAACGTATATTGAACTCGATTAGTAACAATGTAGATAGGGTCTGTTTGCCATTAGAATTAATATTTTACATCGATAGTGACTCTCAGCGTTAGGGCGTCTGCTATTGTATCATTGCACTCCACATCGAATTTGACTGGCAGTAGGAATGGGATCCTTCTCCAACTCCTTTGTAACTAGCATTAGTAAGGAGGGACTATCACTGCAATTTTTTCCAAAATTCCCCTAACTGATTGTGTATGGGAGTAGGCAAGTTTCCATTACAACTCCGCAAATCACACTTTCCATTGGAAACAACCTATGGCAACCTATTTCTGGACAAAAGCAAGAGACATGTACTTTTTACTGCACGAACGGTAATTTACTTCGATATCCGTGTAGAATACCATAGCGTAACGTTACATGCCTGAGATTTCTCGCAACATTTGGTGATATTAAGCTTCGTCCAGCGTTTAATTCTTCTAAATATTATTTTAGAATTATATTACATCTTGCATGTTATTGTTCTCAATATTTTTTTAAAGAGAAAACGTGAAGTCACAAAGCACATGTAGTTAACTCTGCAAATTAAATCCTAGATTGCTAATAAAGCGATATTGGTAATGATAATAATAATAATGATAATTGGATGTCTGAATGGTATAAAATTTGATTGGATATATTATGATGCGTGTGATTGATTCATTTCTTCGAATATCATTTATTCGCGGTTATTATTTAGAATTGAACCTCCGGAAATTTATGAATCCCCGTGGTCTGATATACCATACGTTCATGCTCAATTTTTACCAATTTATTTAATAAGGAGACATGATCTAATAATATTTAAAAAATAATTGAAGTGCATCCATACGTCCAAATATAAAAATAATTTGGTAAATTGTTCTGAATTATGTGACATATTTCTCAGATGTGTGTTGAATCGAGTGTGACGTTAAACGTTGCTCCTATTGTGATAGTAGAGGACCTTTGTGTGTGCAATGTTGGAATCACATAATTTGGATTTCGCGCTATCTTAGTTATTTATTTAGACTTCTACACAACAAAAAAAATCGTTACGACCGTGTGTCTCTACATTGAATATTTTGGCAAAATTTCCCAAGAGTTTTCCGTTTCAGGTGATGTAATGACCATATGCACATATATTTTGGCTTTGGTGTCTGTCGGTTTATCGGTTTCTCTAAGTTCTTATAACATGAAAACTACTGCATATATTTCTACCAAACTTGATATTTAGAATCCACCTGTCCTTGGGTAGGTTTTAGGGTCAGTATCATTTCTGAATACCAAAATTTACCTGGGGTTTATCCGAAACCTAAACGATGATTTTGAACTCCGACAAAATACGCACATCCAAAATGAATTGAAATCTACCATCCTTAATAGAAATCAATTTCTAAAACGTTTTCCTCATGTGCATGATTTCGATAGGAGGACTAAAAGGGATATATCATGAACGGCCGGTTCTGCAGGCTAAGTCCAGCGGAACTTGCCCAAAAGTTGTTGTACGTGAAGCAGAATCCTTATCTATATACATATATATAAAACTAGCATGTGCCCGCAGCTTTGCCCGCGTTTAGTAATTCAACCGTTAGATGTTTCTAAACTCTTCATTTAAAAGCACATTATAGCATTATTTTATTAACTCACATCTTTTTGACGTAAATTGCATGAAATACGTAATTTTATTTTTATTATATTGTTGCTTTCAATGCTTAAGATACCGGGTTGATGGATGGTACAAATAATATTGAAACCATGTAAAAGACCATGTTGTATAATAAAAAATATATTGTTTCGTTAGAGCTTCGGAATAAACTATATTAATGTCCTTCCATTTGGAGGTAAGATGTATACTGTATTGTATTTGCCTTTCGAATTTTTGAACAATCTGCGTACAGTTGACAATGGCAAAAACACCGTTTTCGAAGACGGAGTCCTACAACTTTAAGCGATTGTTCTATGTAAAAATTTCAGATCTCTGTGTGTCGTAGATTTGACTGGGCTTCGCATACATACACTTCCGAATATTACAGGCTGATGGCTCCTCGTGTCGCGGGCCGAAAATTGCTTCCTACTCAATGGATAGAAAAATTACAGTCCGAGGAATACTTCTTCGCCCGCGGCATGCTCAGTCATAATGGTGGCTTTAATAATATTCGTCATCAGTTTCAGAGCCTTGTTCATTGCAGAGGGAAGGATTCATATTCCTTAGAAGGATAATCGGTGCCACAATCGTCCACCCCAAGATGTTCGAGGGTACTCCAGGTGACTCCAAATTGTTCAAAATCTCTGTCGTGTAGTTGACAGCCTCATATGTATGACATGTCGTGTCGATAGACTTTTCAATTTATAGGAAACCGGATAATTCTTGTGCGTGTTGCTTGTTGATGACGTTGACAGCACCCTTGTCCCCTTTCTCTGCGGGGTTTGGATATGAAGTGAGATGAATTTTCGTAGCGAATTTTTACGACCGGATGATTTTCATGACGTCAACCTAATCAGATGAATTAATGAGATGGAATGAATGACATTATATATGGTAGTAAGAATGAAGAGGATGAAACCCGGCGCCAGCAAATAGCCCACTCCTCTCGAATAGCACGAGACTTTATGTCCCGATCCAACGGACGAATCACCATATGTGCCATATGCCCTCACACTTAAAACGGTTACCTACGCCCTGGACGTAAAATGCCTCCTTGAATATAGTGTTCTCTACTTATCTTATGTACGTTGCCTAGCGTAGTGACTCGATCCATTTAATCTTGGTGGCATCACGTTGGATTGTCATATCCCATTGCACGTTTTCCGATGGTTTTTCGTTCACTACTCACCAACCAGATCGAAAATGAAAATTCCGGCTTCGAGGTGTATTCGGACCCCTTGCCATCTACCATGTTCAAAATTTCAGATCTCTGCGTGCTGTAGATTTTGCTAGGCATCGCGCACAGACAGACAAACACTTCATTTTATTATTATAAGATAAGAGTTTTGTCTGTACATTGCTCAGAATTTAAAAAAGGGCGGTGTTTATATATCGGTCGTGTCCACAGTGACAAGAAAATACACTTTTTAATTTTCCGTAATGTCTGTCTGTCTGTCTGTCTGTCTGTCTGTCTGTCTGTCTGTCTGTCTGTCTGTCTGTCTGTCTGTCTGTCTGTCTGTCTGTCTGTCTGTCTGTCTGTACACGCATCACGAGAAAACGGCTGAAGAGAATTTACTGAAAATCGGTATGCAAAGTCGGGGAATAAGCCACTACAATCTAGACTAGAAATAATTGTATTCATGCTAAGTGAAATCATAGTTTAGGGGAAGGCCTAAAATTTAATTTTCAAATATTTATGTTATTAGCGGTCCTATCGATAAATACTACACAACTAAAGTTATATAGTATTATATTTCCGATCACTATACATTTTTAACGTACCGGCTATGATAACGGTGAGATTCATGAATTTCGATTTTTATTGCTTAAGTTCATATCAGTGCCGAGTCAGGAGTAAATTGTGAACAGAATTAAATGAAAATCGGTATGTAAAGTCGGGGAGTAAGGGACTGCAGCCTACACTATAAATAATTTTATAATACGCCCTAATATCACAGAGTCGAAAGAAAAGGAAATGTGACGGCCTAAAATATAGAAAGCTCATAAAATTGAACCAAAATAACATTAAGTTGACCATTGTGTGTTGTGACGTGCTTTGTGTCTTCTCTTGCCACACATCTCCAGTAGATGGGATTGCTGCTGTGTACCGAGGATTTCTTTGAAATTTGCTTTACATCGCACTGACACAGATAGGTGTTATGGCGACGATGGGATAGGAAAGGGCGAGGAGTGGGAAGGAAGGGGCCGTGGCCTTCATTAAGGTAAAGCCCCAGCAATTTCTTGGTGCGAAAATGGGAAACCATGGAAAACCATCTTCAGGGCTGCTGACAGTGGGGTTAGAACCTATTATCTCCCGGATTCAAGCTCACACATGCGCGCCCCTAACCCCACGGCCAACTCGCCCGGTTGTACCGAGTATAACAGTCTGCCTGAATATTGAAGGAAAGTTGCTGGAAAGTTAGATAACTTTGTTCTTTTGCATCCTATTCCTCTGCTTCACAAATGTTCTGATACTATTGGTACGTAACACACTGTGAGAAAATGTTAAACAATGAAATATACTTGTAAAAATCACCAAATTTACGAATAATCCAGAAATAAGGCCAAATCTAATGTATAAAGGAGAGAGATACGAAAAAAGGTATAGGACCAAAGTTGTAGATCACTTCAAATTGAACTGAGTCTGTGCCATCCATTTTGTGATACGACTTACCGTTTAACCAACAAATATACCTTGCAAGGGATACCTGCGCAGTCATTAAAATTGCCTCAATATTTCGATATTTTGGGGGATAAAGAGTGACAAATATGAACATCTTGGAATTTTTCCGTCAATTACAGCTTAAAAGTTATAATTTCGCCAAGTTTCAATTTTCTACCTCGTCTGGCAGGTTGTGCCGCCATCTTGATTTGGGGGGACGGGGCATAAAAATTAGGAACTACCTGAACATTTTTTAAGTTCACGAAACCTATAGGTTGTCGCTTTGGATAAATTATACAACTGTGTTCTTATTCTGAGCCCAAAATTTGAGGCCCTCAGCGTGCCCCCTTCAGGGAAGTTTGAGAATTTTCTATTTTCCTACGGATCCTGAAGTGATCAGCTTCTCCCGTACCAATTTTAAAATTTCTGAGATTTCTGGAAGTGCCTCATTAATTCAATTCTATTTTCATTTTTACATATTTATATACACATCGCTCCGGACCGACTTGCTTTTATATATATATAGATAGATGAAGGATAAGCTTGAGCACTCTTAAAAGTGCAGACCTCCACTTCGAAATTCACTACTCCTGAAAGGTACATGAAATTAACAAACCGTTTGCGCTGTCAGTCGCCCCTTTTATCGCTCTACATGTTTGTCTCTAAACGATTCCCTCGTGTCTCACTTATTTAGGGGGTTAATTGAGTTCGAATATTTGAATAGGGTGAAATTTGGGTACATTTTTAACGCTTCACATTATTTTTTGCATATTTATGGATAAGCTGGAATCATGAAATTTGTTACACATATGCCTTCGATCGGCCAATGTGCGTACAGAAACTTTATGATCCTATCTTCCTATAAGTGTTCACACAATGAAATACACTTGTAAAAATCACCTAATTTACGAACAATCCAGAAACAAGGCCATATCGAACGTTTAAGGGAGGTAGATATGACAAAATGTCATAGGACCAAAGTTGTAGATCACCGAAAATTGACTTGAAATTGTGCCATCCTTTTTGTGATACGACTTACCGTTTAGCCAACAAATACCTTAAAAGGAATGTCTGTGCAGTCATTAAAATTGCCTCAATATTTCGATACTTTGGGGGATAAAAAGTGACAAATTCCAACATCATCGTTTATTTCCGTGAGTTACAGATTAAAAGCTATAATTTGGCCAAATATCAATTTTCTACCTCGTCTGGCAGGTTGTGCCACCATCTTGATTTTGGGGGACGGGGGGATAAAAATTAGGAAATTTCTGAACATTTTTTAAGTTCACGAAACCTATAGGTTGTCGCTTTGGATAAATTATACGACTGTGTTTTTATGCTGAGCCCAAAATTTGAGGCCCCCAGCGTGCCTCATTCATGGACATTTGAGAATTTTCGATTTTCCTACGCATCCTGAAGTCATCAGCTTCTTCCGTACAAGTTTCAAATTTCTGAGATTTCTGAAAGTTCCTCATTAATTCAATTCTATTTTCATTTTTACATATTTATATACACATCGCTCCGGACCGACTTGCTTTTATATATATAGATGGCGGATAAGCTTGAGCACTTTTAAAAGTGCAGACCTTCACTTCGAGATTCACTACTCCTGAACGGTACAGTCGCCCCTTTTATCTCTCTACATGTTTGTCTCTGAACGATTCCCTCGTGTCTCACTTATTTAGAGGGTAAATTGAGTTCGGATATTTGAATACGTTGAAATTTGAGTATTTTTTACGTTTCACATTATATTTTGGATACTTATGGATAAGATAGAATCATGAAATTTGGTCTACATATGGAATTTGATCATGCCAATGTGCACACAAACACTTTATAATCCTATCCCTCTCATAAGTATGTTAAACAATGAAATATACTTTTAAAAATCGACAAATTTACGGGCAATCTAGAAATAAGGCCAAATCTGACGTATAAGGGAAAGAGATATGACAAAACGTCATAGGACCCAAGTTGAGATCATTCCGAATTGAACTGAGGTTGTGCCATCCATTTTGTGATACGACTTACCGTTTAACCAAAAAAATACCTTAAAAGGAATACCTGCGCAGTCATTAAAATTGCCGCAATATTTCGATATTTTGGGGGATAAAAAGTGACAAATTTGAACATCTTGGATTTTTCCGTCAGTTACAGGTTAAAAGCTATAATTTCGCCAAATTTAAATTTTCTACCTCGTCCGGCAGGTTGTGACGCCATCTTGATTTGGGGGGACGGGTGAAAAAAATTATGAAATACCTGAATTTTTTAAGTTCACGAAACCTATAGTTTGTTGATTTCGATAAATTATACGACAGCGTTCTTATGCTGAGCCCAAAATTTGAAGCCCCCAGCATCCCCCCTTCAGGGAAATTTGAGAATTTTCGTTTTTTCTAGTGATCCTGAAGTCGTCAGCTTCTCCCGTACCAAGTTTCAAATTTCTGAGATTTCTGAAAATTCCTCATTAATTCACGTCTATTTTCATTTTTATATATATCTCCAAACCGACTTGCTTTTATATATATATATATATATATATATATATAGACGACGGATAAGCATGAGCACGTTTAAAAGTGCAGACGTTCACTTGGAGATTCGCTACTCCTAAAAGATACATGATATTAACAAACCGCTTGCGCTATCAGACGCCTCATTTGTGCTTTTTTTTCTTTTTTTGCTAGTTGCTTTACGTAGCACCGACACAGAGAGGTCTTATGGCGACGACGGGACAGGAAAGGGATAGGAGTGGGAAGGAATCGGCCGTGGCCTTAATTAAGGTACAGCCCCAGCATTTGCCTGGTGTGAAAATGGGAAACTGCGGAAAACCATTTTCAGGGCTGCCGACAGTGGGGTTCGAACCTACTATCTCCCGAATACTGGATACTGGCCGCACTTAAGCGACTGCAGCTATCGAGCTCGATGCCTCATTTGTTGCTCTACATGTTTGTTCTAAACCATTTCCTCATATGTCCCATGTTTAGGGGGTAAATTGGGTTCGAATATTTGAATAGGGTGTAATTTGTGTACATGTTTAACGCTTCACATTATTTTTGCATACTTATAGATAATAGAGGAAGGATCGAACCAGAAGCCCGTGATTTGTAGAAAATTAATTACAGAAATTAGGCATTGGCTAGATTCAAAACAGGCGGAAATAAAAAGGAAATATTCCAACCCAAAAATAAATGAACATCAATCAGGAAAAGAAAAACAACTTTTGAATACAAAGCTTCATTAAATCAAAAGTTCTTTCACCTCGCACCAGGGTGCATGATCATAGTTTTTGTAGTGTCATCTGTGGAAACATGTCCAAACTTCTTGATGAATGGCAACCAAAACACTGATAAATTTAGTCAGTGTAGGCAACTGCACAATAACAAAATTACTCGATATTTTAGTGGTGACATCTTTTGATTAAATTTCTAAGTAGGTGTAGTTTCAGTTTCACTGTTTTACCAATAGAGGAGTTCTTTAGGCGCTGAATTTGAATGCGCGGCGTTGAGGTGTACCTCCCGGTACAGCCCTCCCCCCTCCCCAAATGTCCTTCCAAGGGGAGACACAGAAGAATTTGGGAAAACATTTTTAGTTGAAGAGAAAAAATATTTCTAAGTTCTTTTTTTTAAGTTGATAGGTAGAAGGTAGTTTAAATCCAGCTTTAGAGTATCTTTGTTGTAGTAGAATATGAAATACATGTTGATAGATTTGACGCCAAGTCCTGCCGCTGCTGCCGATAGCCAGTTGAGGTCACCCGGACCCCTCAAGTACCCTCAGTTACATCTCTCCCGCTACTCTAAGAGGGGTAGTCGTGGTGATGGACGCTTCAGATTGGAAGTATATGTCCAGTCCCTAGATGAGTTGGTGGTAGAGTCACCGCACTTTAGCCTTTGCCGGGAAGATGCACTCCGTTCAGAAGGAGGCCTTACTAGAGCGAAGAGGGCCCTTCTCCTCACTTGTGTCCCTCACAAGGTTACAGTACGGCGGCAGTCAGCTGAAGGGGCACAGAAACAGTAAGATCTCGGCGACAGAAAAGTGTAGTTGGAGACTTGAGAGTACGATTTTTATTGGTCATGCTGAGGGGCAGGTGGCGTGGAAGGTGCTTGTGTGCCAATGGTGTTGATATGCAAGAGAAGGGGGCTTGGTAATGGTCACTCAGGAATTGACAGCAGGAAAACCAGAGGGGAAGATCGGTCATACAGATCATATACAAAGTATGATAGCATAATCGGGGCAGAAGGCCTCGAGAGACGATTTAAAAACAAAGATAACCTATTTGTAACAGAGTGGAAGTTTCAAGAACTGTCTAGGTCGAAGGCCTGTACTCATCCTCAATTTCGATTAGCGAATTCAATAAATATCCAAAAATTTCTGATTGGCTAATACTGTCATGAAGAAAGGGGTGATAGCAGTGCTAGTAACCGTAGAACAGGAAAAAACAAACTACAAACAGTTCAGTTTTGTAAACTTAGAAAGATCGAAATTCCTTAGAATATTAATTGTTCATCCTTCCACCATAGGGGCACATAAGTCGATAGTAGAGACATCTGATGATTAAAGTTTAAAATTCTTCAAATACACAGTTCAAGGTTCACATTACAGATGGCCTTCTAATAGGCGCTCAGATTAAATGTACGGAGCAGGTGCAGCTCCGGTACAATTATTATTAGTATAAGTGTTCACCATTTACATCTCTACATTGACCTTCGTAAAGTTGAACGGACTTGACCAAGTGAGTGCTCGTTTTTGCTGGGTCATCAGTCCATAGACTGGTTTGATGCAGATCTCCATGCCACCCTATCATGTGCCAAAATTTCATTTCTGTGTGTACCGGGAGGTACACCTGAACGCCGCGCATTCAAATTCAGCGCCTAAAGAACTCCTCTATTGGTAAAACAGTGACTGAAACTACACCTACTTAGAAATTTAATCAAAAGATGTCACCACTAAAATATCGAGTAATTTTGTAATTGTGCAGTTGCCTACACTGGCTGAATTTATCAGTGTTTTGGTTGCCTTTCATCAAGAAGTTTGGACATTTTCCCACAGATGACACTACAAAAACTATGATCATGCACCCTGGTGCGAAGTGAAGGAACTTTTGATTTAAAGAAGTTTTGTATTCATAAGTTTTTTCCCTGATTGATGTTCATTTATTTGTGGGTTGGCAATATTTCTTTTTTATTTCCGCCTGTTTTGATTCTAGCCAATCCCTAATTTCTGTAATTAATTTTCTACCTATCACGGGCTTTTTGTTCGATCCTGAAGTGTAACTTTGAATTGGACCAATTAAATTGAGAGGGTGTGGCTGGTTTATACATGAAATATCTCAAACCTTCCCTGAGGGTTTATTAACTGCAGCTTTTCATGACTCTTGGTCAACTGATCGTCATCATACTAAGTGTGTGTGTCAAAGCAGGAGGCGGGTGGCCTTTTTCATCTGGCAGCAGTACATCTACAAGGTAATGGCAACATAACATCTTTCTTTCTTGCTAGCTCCGCAGTATAACCCGAGGGAAAGGTCCGAAACGTTAACTATGTAACCTTCTTTTCTAATATGTAACTTCCGCCGGCTAATGTAAAAAGATTCATAAATCTTTAACTGTAAATATGGGATGGTGAGTGATGTACCCTCTCGAGCTCCCTTCAACTTGGTTTGAGGTGACTACGTTTCATAACTATTTTTCATTCTGTAATTCGTTAATGTAATTCCTATACGAGTCACCTCAGTAGTTTGGGAATAGCCCCTGTTTCATCGGCTAAGGGCCCCTTAGGTTGTCTTAGTGTTCATATCTAGGAGTGCAAGTATACGCCTCCATTCATTTTGTGTTCGGGCCATTTATTTAACCGTTATTCTTGTTCCATGAAGGCCCAGTAGGTTGGGTATTAAATACCCCTGTATAATCATTTTCCTATTGTAAGTTGTGCCTTGAGAGGCCAGAAATTCTAAGTTGATGTTGCCTTGAGTAGGCTTGGAAAACTGAGAGCCTGTTAGATCTTTTTCAAAGTTTTTGTAAGATTAATGAATGGGTCTTGAAGGCTAGATGTTGTAATGTTGGGAGCAAGTGCTCTTTGAATTAGGGGATTTCTGCCCTTGTATAAATTTGTGCTCTTTTGTAAATTTGAGCTAGTAGCTCAGGAAATGTAAAGCTAGGGGATTAAAGCCCAAAGTGTTAAGAATCTTAATCTTGGATTTTTTACCATCCTATTTAACGATTGCTACTTGTACCTGTAAAAAATTGTTAAGTTTGTAGTTTTTGAAAATATAACCTTCAGTTTAAGTTTTAAATTCAATTCTTGCCATTGTAGTTAGACTCGTTTACCCCAGCACCTTCTTTCACCTCTGCGTTCCACAGATACCCCAGAACAAGTGGTAGCAAAGCGTAGTTGAATGGGTCTCAATTAAGCCCCATTTAACGGCTAAACATAGTATCCGTTTCGAACTCTAAGAATTTTCTCAGTCGTTGGATTTTTTTCTTTTCTAAATTTGTAAATTTCTTTCATCATGTCTGGCCCTCGCGAAGTCCTCCGTCTCGGCTACCGGTACTTGCGCAAGGAGGAATTAATTTACGAATTACTTATTAGGAATGTTTAATCTGGAGGCACGGTTGCGGCAGATACTACCAAACTTAAGGAATCTTAAGAATTACCCATTAGTATCCCAAATTTGGGAGAGAAGGAAATTGATGAGGCTCTCTCCACTATCACTGATAACACCACTGAGTTAGCATCTGTAGTTAGCTGTTTTGAAGTAAGTGATCCTTCCCCCAGTGACCTTAAAGAGAGTGCAAGCAAGATTGTTCAATTTTTATAACAGGGTGAGCGATGTATTGTCTCTAAAATTAAAGAAAGACCATGCTAAGGTGGCGAGTAATTTAGTTGATCATCTATCAAAAATGTCCAATAAAGTTTGTCAATTGTTGTCGGGGGCAGCTATTCCCAAAAACGACCAAGCCACTGTGATAAACATCGTAAGTGAGGAGGATTCTTCCAAGGGCGAAGAAGGTAGAAAATCTGTAGCAGCGCAACAAATATCTGCCCCATTAGGAAATGAGCCTGATCGTCGCACATCCATTCCACCATTCTTTTTTAAATAATGGTGTGTCTGAAGCTTCTTCACCCCCCTAGGCAGTTACCTATTATGTCACCCGGGTTCAGTAGTTTGCCTCATCCTTTGGCTATGTTGTTTAGGGGAATTTCTAAGCTTTCCATTAATTCTACTAATAATGTCATTTCATTTTTAAGATTCTTAGTTGAATTTCAAGATCACGTTCTAGTGTTTTCTCTTCCTCCTTCTCAAATTCTTCAAATTATTTACCCTTACGCCATAGGTGTCCTCGCGGACAAAATAGTCAGATCAATAGCGGAATATTCTTCTATAGAAGACTTCCAAGCCCATCTGCTGGCTCATTTCATTCCGGCTCGAGCCATATCTTCCTTAATTCAAAAGAACTATTACAGAGTACAGCGACTGGATGAAAATCTCGCAGACTTCATTCAGGACATTAAGTTCTACACCGGGGTATTCACTCTACATTTCCCTGAAGATCAAATTGTGCAGACGATTGTTGAAGGCATCTCTCCGCCCTATAGGTCGTACCTGTGTTTCGCATCGCGTCCTCAAACTTTTGTTCAGTTAGAGGTTATGGCGGTCTCAGCCGAAGGAGTTAGGTACGCTGACATCTTGAGAGTCGCGAAGGAGCCCCCTCCATCCTCTAATAGTTTTCGGCCTTCACCTCCCCGAACTTTGACCATCCGCAAATGCCATGCTTGTGGGACTACGGATCATCTGCGTAACAAGTGCCCAGTAATAAAATCGAGTGGGACAAAGAATGGAGCAGGGTCATCACAAGGATGTTTTAAATGTGGCTCGTTTTCGCATATCGCCAAGAATTGCCCTAGCGCCAATAGCACCCGCTCCTCTTCAACTTCTGGCAGGTTGTGCCACCATCTTGATTTTGGGGGACGGGGGGATAAAAATTAGGAAATTCCTGAACCTTCAACCTCCACGAACTCTAATAATCGAAAGTGACTAGTGTCATCGGCTGAGTCGGCGTGTTTACCTTTCCCAGGCTCAGCCCCTGTTAAACCCACCGAAAGCTCGGAACAGGGTAGAAGTTCTTCGAACCCCGCATTTGAATGTCCTGAAGGATGCCTTAGGATTGCGGCGGAATCCCCCGTATTTGTACCTTTTCTCAAGGTTGAATTGAATAGTGAACCCGTTACCACTCAATTAGACTCAGGGAGCGTTTGTTCTATAATTTCGGCTGAGTGGTATTTCAAACTGAAGGCTGTCTGTAAGTTTTCTGATTATTGTTCATCTCCGGTTCAATGCGGTTCGGCTTATTCCTCTCCATTAACAATTTTAGGTTTCATCTTTGCCAAAATTCGGATTTTCAAAGTTCACCTGGGGTTAAATTGTTTGTGGCTAACCACTTGTCTGCCCCATCATATGAGGAGCAGACTTCATGTCTAATACCGGTCTAGTGCTCGACATTCAGAGCAAGTCGTGCACTTTGAAATTCGCCAATAATTGTAAAATTCCATTGCTTAAGTGTAATTCTATATCATGTTCATCTGTTTCGCCTACCCAGGATGAGATGTTGTTAGACCTTAGATATCTACCTGAAGAGCAGGCTGATAGTATTCGTAAATTGTCTCAGTCATTTCCGGATATACTTTCCGATACTCTTGGTGTTACCGACCTTATTGAATACAAGATTGAAGTTACGAACTCGATCCCAGTGAGGTTTCCAACCTATAGGTTGTCTCCATCTAAAATTAAGGCTCTTAAAGAGATCATCGATCAGATGTTAAAAGATGGTGTTATTCGACCCTCCAGATCGGCGTATTCACTGCCCATTTTTCCGGTGCCGAAAACCCAAGGGGGCTTCAGGCCTGTAATTGACTATAGGGCTTTAAATCGGAAGGTGGTGTTACAATATGTGCCTCTTCCCGACCTTCACTGTTGCTTTTCATGGTTTCGGAAAGCTAAGTTTTTCACCATCTTAGTCCTTAATCAGGCGTACAACAAGATCCCTCTAGACGAACAGTCGAAACATCTAACATCTTCTGACTCAGACTGGAACTTGCATGAGTACAACCGCGTGCTTTTCGGGCTCCCCACGGGGGCAGCTGTGCTCACGAGACTGCTAGATAGGGTCTTCTCCGACATCAAATTTGAATACTTGTACCATTGTCTTGATGATGTCGTCGTATTTTCTGAGACCTTTGAAGAACACCTTGATCATCTAAAACAGGTCCTTAATCGCCTCTGTAAGGCAGGGTTAACGGTGAAGTTATCTAAGGTAGCTTTTGCTAAACCTTCCATGTAATTCCTAGGACATATTGTGTCGCTCGATGGTGTCGGAGTGGATCATTCCAGAACACAGGCCATCCGTGATTTGAAACCTTCTAAGGACATAAAAGGTATTGCCAGATTCATAAGCATGGTGAATTTCTTCAGGAAATTTATTGCTAACAGAGCTAACAGAGCGGCGCCCTTGAACTTACTTCGTAGGAAAGGCGTCAAATTTTAGTGGGGGCCTTCTCAACAAGCCGCTTTCGAAGACCTGAAATTTGCTCTTTGTAATGCCCCTGTTCTTGCTATGCCTCATTTCTCGAAGAAATTCATTGCCAAACCGACGCGTCGTCGTCGGCGGTGGCTGCAGAACTTCTTCAAGAGACTGATCTCGGAAGGCGACCCATCGCCTATGCGTCTAGGACAATATCGGCTCAAGAAACCAAGTATTCCATCTCTGAACTTGAGGGTTTGGCAGTCTTATTTGCATTAGAGAAGTTCCGACTCTACCCGGAACACTTCAAGTTTGACCTGGAAACAGATAACCAAGCTTTAAGCTGGGTCCTAGCTAGGCCGCGTCGTACGGGTCGTATAGCCTGCTGGGCCATCAGGATTTTGGCCTTCCAGTTTGATGTTAGGCATATAAGAGGATCTGAAAACGTTGTGGCGGATGGACTAAGCCGTATGTTTTCTAATGATGTGGAGACCTCTGAATTGGAAGATAGTTCTTCTCTTCCCGAGCCCATACCTGCTGGTGTAAATGCCATTCTAACTGATGCCCCCATTTTGTTTAGAGATATTGCAAAATATCAACGTGAAGATCCTGTCCTGGCTCCTATTATGGAAACCCTTTCTTCTGGGGAACATATCGTCCCTTATGTGTTGTGGAATGGGGTTTTATGTTACCCGTCGAGGCATGATAAGAAAATGAAAGTTGTGGTTCCAGCTGTTCTTGTACCTATGATCTTCAAGTACTACCATGAGACCCCATTAGGGGGCATTTAGGCATCTTCAAAACTCGAGAAAAGATCCGAGAGAAGTTTATCTGGAAAAGTATGGACGGTGAAATTCGAGAATTGGTAAAAGCTTGTAAATCTCATTGGCTTAGTAAGCCCACCTTGTCCACTAAGCTAGGTCTACACTCTTCTCATCAAGCGTCGCGCCCCGTGGAACGCCTCCATATCGACTACGTAGGATCCTTCCCCAAATCAAAGGGGAATGCCAACAAACTCATTCTTGTGTGTAGAAGGTTTCACAAGATTTTCCTGGTTGTTTTCGACGAAGCTGGCTACCGCTCAGTCCACCAATGCTTGTTTAAATTCCATCTTTGCTTCTCATTGTCCGTGTCAATATATAGTTTCCGATAATGCTAAAGCCTTTACCTCCAATCTCTTCCGTAAATTCTGTTTCGATCTGTCCATCTCTCATGTAACTACTTCAGGGTACTATCCTCATCCATCTCTGGCTGAGCGGGTCAATCGTAATCTGAGATCGGCGCTTATTGCATTTCATCATGATGATCATTCCAGGTGGGATACATCCCGGCATAGGTTGGCCTTCGCTGTGAATTCGGCAGTTCACGAGTCTCATAAGTTCACTCCAGCTTCTCTGATGTTTAAATTTGTGCCCAACACGCCGCTCTCTAACCTTTGGTCACTTAGTGATATTCTACCACAGACAATAGATCCCGATAATATTAGAGATCTATGGAAGAAGGCTAAGGCCAGTCTTAAAGTTTCTCTTGAAAAGATTAGGGAAAGATATGATCGTGGACGGAGGCCCACCAATTTAAAAGTAGGAGATCAAGTCATGGTAAAAAACTTTGTTCCCGCGGGCAAGCTTGCCCCCAGATTTCATGGGCCGTGCATCATTTAGGATTTTTTAACACCGGTTACCTTATTAGTGAGCAATACAGCCACGGAGAGGATCTATAGAGTTCACCTGTCTCTGGTGAAACCTGTGTAACTTTCTTGTTAACTTGCCATCAACGTTTAGCAACTGGTTGAAGGTTATATTTTTGAGAGGCCTTCTGCCAAAAATTTCTGTATTTTGTTAGCTATATATATTGCATGTACGATCTTCCCCTCTAGTTTTTCTGCTGTCCATTCCTGAGTGGCCATTACCAAGCCCCCGCCTCCTGCACATCCACACCGTGGCATGAAAAGCCTTCCACCCCGCCCGGTCCTCAGCATCACCAATAAAGATCGCACCCTCTATTCTCAAAACACCAACAACACCTTTCTGTCGCCGAGATCTTACTGTTTCAGTGTCCCCGCAGCCGTTCGTCGCCGTACCACCACTGAGGTGGGGTACGGGCTCACTCCACTCCCGTGATGCCTGCCTGTGTACGGCGCGCCGGAGTCCATCTCCCGGCAAAGGGTGAAGTGCGGCGCCCCTACCGCTAATTCATCTGGGGACTGGAAATATACTTCTGACCTGCGGCGTCCATCACCACTACTACACCTCTCATAGTAGCGGGAGAGGTGTATCTGAGAATACTTGAGGGGTCCGGGCGACCTCAACTCTCGATACCGGCGGAGGCGGCAGTTCTTGCCGTCAAAATTATCAACATGTATTTCACAGTATACTGCAATAAGGATACTCTAAAGCTCGAGTTTAACAAGTTTCTACCCATTAACATAAATTTCTTAGACATTTTTTCTTCAAATAATAATTTCTTCAAAATTCTTTTGTGTCACCCCTTGGATGGACATTTGGGGAGGGGAAGGTCTGTACCTGCAGGTACAGCTCTATGCCGCACATTTAAATCTTGCGCCTAATAAAACTCCTCTACTGGAGGAACGGTGAATTTGAAACTGGACCAACTTATAAATTTACTGAGAAGATGACACTACTGATATTTGATGGAATTTTGTTAGTGCGAAGTTTCCAGTACTGTGTGAATTTCTACTTGTTTTGTTTTCCAGTGATCAAGAACTGTGAACATTCTCTCATAGATGTCACTCCTAGAAAACTATGATCATGCACCCTGGTGAGAAGTGAAGGAACATTTTTGAAGAAATTTTGTATTCATAAGTTTTTTCTTTACTAAATTTCGTTCATTCATTTTTGGGTTGGCAATATTTATCTTTTCTTTCCTCCTGTTTTGAATTCAACCAATCAAGAATTTCTGTAATTAATTTTCAACCAATCCCGTATTTCTTCTTCGATTTTGAGTGTACTTTTTGATTTTAACCAATATAATTCTGTGGGCGTGTCTTGATTATTCATGAAAGGTCTCGAACTTTCCCCGAGGGTTTATAAACTGCGGATTTTCACGGCTCTTGGTCATTTCATCGTCATCCAATTAAGTGCGTGTGTCAAGCAGGGGGCGGGAGGGGCCTCTTTCATCAGGCAGCAGTTCTTCAGCAAGGTAATGACCAATTAATATCTTTATTTCTTGCTAGCTCTGCAGTTTAACCCGAGGGAAAGGTTCGAAACTTTGACTATGTAACCAACTTCTCTAAAATCTAAATCTCCTTTCGGCTCATCAATCTTTAACTGTAAATCGGGGATAGAGAGTGACGTACCCTCTCGAGCTCTCCTTCATATTGGTTTGAGGTGACTGCGTTTTGTAACTGGTTGTCTTCCTTTCCGTAAACTCTTCATTTGTAACTTTTTGAGTCATCTTTATAGTTTGGGAATAGCCCCTGTGTCATCGCCCTAGTGCCCCTTAGGTTTTAAGAATTCATATCTAGGAGCGCAAGCATCCGCCTCCTCTCATTTTGTATTCGGCCCATTTATTTAACTGTTATTTCTTTTAATACGAAGGCCCTATAGGTTGGGTACGAGATACCCCTGTTTTAATTGTAAGTTGGGCCATGGAAGGGCAAAAAGGTATAAGATACTGTTGGTGTTGCTTTGAGTAGGCTTGTGAACTGAGAGCACGTTAGCTCTTTCGCTAGTGTTGTAATAGTGCCTCTGGGAGGCCTGAGATTGCCATTGTTAGAGCTAGTGCTCCATGTATTGGGGATTGTCTGCCCTTGCATAAAAATTTGTTCTTTTGTAAAGTTGAGCTAGGAGCTCAAAATTGTAATATTAGGGGCTTGTAGCCCAAGAATGTTAAAGTTCTGAAATCTTGGATCTTTCTAAGTCATGTTTCTAAATTGCTATGTCAGGGTTTTCTCACTAAGTGAAAAGTTGTTGAAGTTTTGTTGTTTTTCGAAAATATAACCTTTGTGAAAATTTTAAATTAACTTTGTAGTTAGACCCATTCATCCCGGTACCTTCTTTCACCTCTGCTGGTCCACGGGTAGCCCCGTAACAATAATAATAATAATAATAATAATAATAATAATAATAATAATAATTTTAATAAGAAGGTACAAGGATACAAGGCACCTTCCCTTTGCTTTCTAAGGAAAGATAGAACTCTTGCAACATCAAATGAAGAAAACTGCAAAATCTTAGCTAAGTATTTTAACGACCTTCTAAACTGTGAAAAACCAGCCAACCCCATCAAAACAAACAAACCAGTGAGCCAAAACCTGCCATCTTCTCCACCAAATCGCGATGAAATCAAACGCCACATAAAGAGACTGAAAAATAACAAGGCTCCTGGTGAAGACTCCATGATTGCAGAACTGTGGAAACATGCTCCGGAAGAAGCAATTGACATCCTACACCAAACCATTGTAGATATATGGGAATAAGAACAACTACCAGAGGACTGGAAGCTAGCCTTGATCCATCCTTTACACAAGAAAGGAAATATAAGAGATGTGAACAATTACCGTGGAATTTCTCTTCTGCCAGTAGCCTACAAAATCCTGTCACTATCCATCCTTGAAAGACTAGAACGGCAAATTGAGCACAAACTCGGGGAATACCAAGCAGGTTTTCGGAAAGGCCGATCAAGTGCAGAACAAATACTTAACCTAAAAACCATAATAAGATACCATATGCTGAGAGGTCGAACCTATGTATCTACATTTGTAGACTTCAGGAAAGCATACGACTCCATCGACCGTGATGCGTTGCTTAATATCCTTGCAGAAATGGGAGTCGATGAGAAACTGCTGGCGATAATAAGGGCAACACTAACTAATACCAAATCCAAAGTAAAATTCCAAGGATGTCTCTCTGAACCCTTTGAGATCAAGACAGGCGTTCGACAGGGAGATGGGCTGTCACTTCTTTTGTTCAACTGCGTACTTGAGAAGGTAATACAGCAGTGGCGAAAGACGTTAAAAGAAAGAAACCTTTACAAACCCGTAAGGATTGGGACAAAGAAAAATGGAGTGGAAATAGATTGTTAGCGTTCGCTGATGATATAGCCCTTATGGCAGAAAATTTCGAAAGTGCAACAGAACAGATCAATGTGTTGAAGGAAGTAGCAGAACAAACAGGTTTACAAATTTCCTTTCAAAAGACAGAAGTAATGTCAAATATCAAAGATGATACGGCACAACTTAACACCAAATATGGAATGATAAACCGTGTTAGTATATTTAAATACCTTGGGGAATGGATTCAGCAAAATGGACTTGACAAAGAGGCCATAGCAGCAAGAATCAAGAAAATGGAAGTCACTTTCCAAACCACCCGCAACATTTACAACAAAAAAGTGCTTTTCCCTGAACACAAAAATTCGTCACTACAACACTGTCATCAAACCAGTATCACTGTATGCATCTGAATGCCTTATCCTGTCCGAGAAATGTTTGCTTGCGGATTTAGAGAGGAAAGAAAGAAAGATCTTACACACCATACTTAGTCCAAACTACAAAAATGGCATCTACATTAGAAAATCAAGGCAAGAAATATACTCTAAGATAGAGTAGATCACGGACACAATGCGTAAAGGCAGAGTTCGTTTCTACGGTCATATACGACGGATGATCGACTCTCGATGGACGAAACGTATCTTCAGTATATTTGACGCAAAACCAAAAACGGCAATGCCATGGTACGTTAATGTCAAGAAAGATCTTAAAGAACTGGGCCTACAAGCAGAAGATGCACAAGACCGAAATCTTTTCAGAGCAGCCATCAAGACTTTTGGGACTTTCCGGGATGAAAAACGGACAACTGGTGCTAAATGGACAGAAGAACGTCGTGCTAAACACAGTGAGCTAATGAAGACGATGTGGATCAAGCGAAAGACGAACAAATGCCAGAATGTAAAGTGAGGCTTATCGTGGTGCCTAGTTGGCCGATTAGCGAAGTTGAATAATAATAATAATAATAATAATAATAATAATAATAATAATAATAATAATAATAATAATAATAATAATAAATGTTACTTTCACGAACGTGCTATTGGGCAGACTCTCCCTGTGTTGTCATTTACACACTACAGTCGTACCTCCGAAACCCTGCCTAGAACCTCGAACATGACATCGTCGGTCACATGGAACCATTTATAGTGTTCTTAAGAAGGTGATTTTTATTGTTAGCTAAGTTAATTTAAACTACAGCAATAGTACAACGACATCACTGAAATATATGAGGATACTGTGAAGATTTGCACACGTACAAGAAGGTTGAAAGGTATATCACACGTCAAAGTACACACGTGTGTTACTGTTACTGTTTTATGTGAGTGATGATTGTTATCACAGGCCCTCCCGTTTTAGTGGAACATTCGCTAATAAATCCTACTTGTACTTCTTACGCTCAATGTTTTATCAACAGGAATTCAAGTCTGAAACTTATCGTAGAACTTCGACAGCCTTACAAACTTCGTCTCACTCGTACCTACAACTTATTTCACAGAAAAAGACGCTGTTGGTTTAGGGTACGCTTAGTGAGACGCACTCTAAAACTCATTGACAAGGCCACTAAAGAGTAAATTTAGGAAAGGATATTGACACTGAATGATTTTTCTATCTTTTTCAACTCACGAAAGGTCAAGACAGTTAGATATTTACACGTAAAGTTAAACGATGTTTACCTAACAATAGAATAAAAACTTGGGAGAAAGGAGACGAGCTGCTCGACTAAGTGGTATGTTCCGAGCTGTCAGTGGAGGGATGGCGTGGGAGGATATCAGTAGACGAATATGTTTGGATGGTGTCTTTAATAGTAGGAAAGATCACAATATGAAGATAAAGTTGGAATTCGAGAGTACAAATTGGGGCAAATATTCGTTTATAGGAAGGGGACTTAGGGATTGGAATGACTTACCAAGGGAGATGTTCATTAAATTTCCAATTTCTTTGCAACCATTTAAGAAAAGGCTAGGAAAACAACAGTAGGGAATTTGCCACCTGGGCGATTGCCCTAAATGCAGATCAGTAGTGATTGATTGATTGAATGTAATATTTCTTGTCATTAATGCTCGAGTATTGTATAAATCTGGTCTTTATTCACAGGTTTTTGCTATAGGTTCACACAGTTACAGTACCTCTGGAGTGGTTATTGGAAAATGACGTGAAACAATCTGATAGGCCATTCAGTCCGCCAATGAGCTGGCTGCATTCAGCATGCGGGAATTTATTACCAATTACATAAGCGAAATAAATATGAACCAATAGATAATGTTCCCCCAGATATCCGTCGAGACGCGTAGTGTGTCTGTCTGCCACTAAGAGCACTCTTAAGGATGCAGCTTCACTTGGTGAGTTTCTTGTTTATTTCTCTGTAGATGATATCAGGCTTCGTAGTGGCCATGATCGTTAAGGCGTTGTAGTCTAAACTCTCCGACACCGAGGTTAGTCGGTTCGAGTCCCGTTTTTCCACCATCGGAATGTTGGTACACAATTTGTAATCCCTATATTGCGTGTCAAAAGACTGAATTCGTTTCTAAACTTATCCGCAGTGCTCGTGCGGAGTGAGGGATGTCGCTGTTTATGGTGGAAATGTTCAGCCTTCAGCTATTGGACAGCAGTAGGCTAGGTGCCGGCACCTTTATTACTATCATATATCACGTCATTCATTTCATCTTGTTAACTCCTCTGAAAATGGCATTAGGTCGTAAAAACCCGCCACGACAGATTCGTCTCAGGTCATACACGAAGACGTACAGCAAAGGGGCAAGAGTTGTAATAATAATAATAATAATAATAATAATAATAGGCTACACGCAGAAAGGAACACAGTGAAAAAATGAAGAGATATTGGGAAGAAAAGAAGAAGAAACATTGTGCAAAATAAGTTCAAACGCGCTCCACAGCTGGGCACAACGAATCAAATAATAATAATAATAATAATAATAATAATAATAATAATAATAATAATAATAATAATAATAATAATAATAATAATAATAATAATAAATGTTCCGGAGTATTCTGTGGGACGCAGGGATGAAAGAAGGTGCTGGTAGAAATGGATCCATCTACAATAGTCGAAGATTAATTTAAAACTTTAAAATGATGGTTATATTCCTTTTCAGATCTTACATTTTAACAAACAAGAAGATTCCAGGTACAGAGGTAGTTTTGTCGAAAATAGAGAAGTAGAAAAACCAAGAATTGGTAAGTTGCGATTTGAGCTTCAAGCTCATAATTTACAAAGGTCCCAACATCTTTAATGTTGCGGTTAGTTAGATAGGCAAGGAGACGAATCTCTTAATTTCGTTTACTGTATATTAATTATCAAGAGCACATTTGCTCCAAAATATTACATGTTACGGCCTTCCAAAGGCGCCCAGTTTAGATTCGACTGAAGCTCAGCTTGTAGGATTCCACCAAGATATAGCAGATATCTTGGATTCAGGAGGCCAAATGGACTGTATCGCGATTGATCTGTCTAAAGCATTTGATAGGGTGGATCATGGGAGACTACTGGCAAAAATGAGTGCAATTGGACTTGATAAAAGAGTGACTGAATGGGTGGCTCTGTTTCTAGGAAATAGAACTCAGAGAATTAGAGTAAGCGAAGCTTTATCGGACCGTATAATAATTAAGAAGGGAATTCCTCAAAGCAGTATTATTGGACCTTTATGTTTTCTTATAAATAGCAATGATATGTGTAAAGAAGTGGAATCAGAGATAAGGCTGTTTGCAGATGATGTTATTTTGTACAGAGTAATAAATAAGTTACAAGATTGTGAGCGGCTGTAAGGCGACCTCGATAAGTGTTGTGAGATGGACGGTGGCAATGGTATGATGATAAACGGGGTTAAAAGTCAGGTTGTGAGTTTCACAAATAGGAAAAGTCCTCTCTGTTTTAATTACTGCGTTGATGGAGTGAAAGTTCCTTTTGGGGATCATTGTAAGTACCTAGGTGTTAATATAAGGAAACCATCACTGCACATGGTTATTAGGGTATTTAGGGGTTGTAGTAAGGATGTAAAGGAGAGGGCATATAAGTCTCTGGTAAGACCCCAAGTAGAGTATGGTTCCAATGTATGGGACACTCATCAGGGTTACTTGATTCAAGAACTGGAAAAAATCCAAAGAAAGGAGAAGTTCTCGAGGGCATTATATTTAATTCTGCCCGTCACTAATCCAATCAAATTGGAAAGATAAAAGAAATATCATCAATCTATTGTTGAATGCGCTAGCGAGTGGTTGACTGTTCCAAGAGCTCTGTGTTATCTCAGTGATAAAGTAGTTAATAATTGTAGAAATTTACCAAAATTTTGTGTGTGTGTGATACATTTAGCTCCACAAATAATTGTGTTTAGTGTTTATTTGTAGTAATCTGGGATTAGCGGTATTTATTTACAGTTTTCACACTGAGTAGTTCCGTAGGCGTTCGCTAGATTACAACCGGTAATTTAGGTCTGCGTGAAAGAAGAAATATATCTTTCTTTTTAATAGTATTATTGAAATATCAATGGGTTTGTTGATAAAATACGGTACTTGCAAGGACGGGATATTAAAAAAGAGTCGTAACTTCGGCAGCGGTTATATCTATTAGTGGAGGCATTTCACAGGGTATTTCAAATAGCAGTTCAAGGGTCCCACCTATCACGAAGGTAATAACTTCTTTTAATAACGCGATACTGCTGTAAATTTGTTTAGGGAAGGGATTTCAACAGAATAGACAGTATTTCATTGGCGAAATAGTTAACAGTCGTAATTGTTATTGATTATTGTCGCTCTCCTTATTCAAATATTGGCATTGTTGGCTACATTCTGTGAACAAAGGGTGTAGTGTATGAAGAAAATATAAAGAAAAATCAGCTGATTCTTGTATTCCGATCATTTGTAGTTCTGAGTAGGCAGTTAAAGTACCCGTAATTTATATTTCACACCCTCGACATTTCAGTATTTATGAGCGGTTAGCTAATAATCAAGTTCCTACATTCCAATAATTGCAATTCAAGTCCCTGGCGTAATTTAGACAGAAATACTTTTGAGAAATTATTGTAAACAACCTCATTTTTTCAACATTTAAGGACACTTTTATTCTCCGTCCCGCGGAGCAGGGAAAATAATAGTAATCCACCATCTGTAAAGATCACATAACCGCATTTCAGTTTTGAATTGTAGTGTAGGTAGGCCTACAGTATATTATAATCATGCCTATTATAATGGTGTGCAGCCGGCAGGTTTCATTTCTATTACAGCATAGTAGGACAAAGTAGTACTAATATTAATCTGTCTACATGTTTTACTTTGTTGGTAATCTTTGAGCAGCTACCGGTAGTTCTTGCGAATGTGTACATTTAGGCCTAATAGGAATTTTTATTTCTATTTGTGCTTAGTAAGAAGCTAGGATTCGTCTGAACGTCGTTTTAACATTATTGTACTGTAGTATAGTAACTTATTAGCAATTAGAGTGCCTATTCTATAATTGTGAATAGTTTTGCGAATTTCGAACTTTAATGGTAATTTTCTTTTCTGTTTTTGCTTGGTAATAACCTGTTTTAATTAGAATACGTAGTTAATTAATTAGAATACGTAGTTTAAAATTATTGTAGTGTATTGTAGCACCTGTACTTAGACTGAACGTAGTTTAAAATTATTGTAGTGTATCATAGCATCTTATTAGAAAGTAGTGTGTTTATTCTATTACTGTGAAATATTTGTATAGTATAGTACCGTTTCTGTGGTATCTGTAGTAACTCTCTTACTAAAATTCTGTTGTTGTAATTAGGGTAGACTTAACTGCAGTTAAGAATTGTGTAATTCTTGTGTATTTTTCTGTTACCAGTAATTAACAGCAATTTCCATCGTGTTAGCATGTTGTAGGAATAAAAATAGTACAATTAAGTGGTGTAGTAGTAGCCTATATTAAATAACTTACTGTCGTGTGATCTTTGTGAACTAACCTAGACAATAGTTCTTTCCTTTCATTTTTATTTTGCACAGAATAAGTTATCCTCTTTTTCCTTTTCTTTTCATTATTTAGTAATAAATGGCTAAGCAGTGCGGGTGTAGGAACTGTGGGTGTGGCCAGGCATTAAGGAGTATGAGGGAGGAGTTGGAGAGCTTGAGGCAGATAATTAGGATTCTCTCAGAGGACAGGAAGGAAAGTAGGCCTCCAAACAATGTACAGGGTACAGTAGGTGTAATAGAGGGATTGGAAGGAAAGGGGGAAATTCTGGAAGACTGATGGTCTAATGTTTTAAGGGGAAGGAGATTGCAGGCTAAGGGCTCCATTCAGAATCGAAATTCAGGAAAGGTGTCGGTGAGAAATCGGTACGAGTCACTGCAGGTAGAACAACCGAGGGAAGATGAGGAACAGGGAACTGTTGCCGAGAAGTTTGGAAGTAGGAGAAAGAGAAGAGGTAGGAAAGAGAAATGTGGAGTAGTGGATAGGAAAAGACAGGTGGAACATGGTCACGGGGGGAGAAAAGGGAGGAGCAAGTAGCTTCTGCAGCTGCCAGGAAAGATAGGACTGACCAGGAGGGGAGGGGATCAAATGAGGTGGGTAGGGTTGAGGCTCTGGTCATGGGGGATTCCATCGTTAGACACGTGGGGAAAGTGTGTGGAGGAAAGGGAACCAGGGTAGAATGTTATCCAGGAATTAGGTTAAGACAGATGTTGAGGAAAGTAGAAGAGAAGGAGGGAAAGGAGAAAGTGGTAGTGTTTCACGTTGGTACTAACAACGTAAGACAAGCAGGTATAAGTACCAACATAGTTGGGGATGTGTGGGATCTGGTAAATGCAGCACGGATGAAATTTAAGAAAGCGGAGATTGTTATCAGTGGAATTCTGTCTAGGAGGGATACTGACTGGAGGGTGATTGGGGATTTAAATGAGACTATGGAGTGGGTATGTGGGAAACTGGGAGTGAAATTTCTAGATCCTAATGGGTGGGTAGGAGATAGGGATCTGCGCTCAAATGGCCTTCACTTAAACTTAAAGTGGTACATATAAGTTAGGAAATTTGTTTGGAAGGGTTATAGGCAGGTACATTCAGGGAAACAGAGTGTCCTAGGGAGCGGTATTAAAGGAACAGGGACCGGGCGAGTTGGCCGTGTGCGTAGAGGCGCGCGGCTGTGAGCTTGCATCCGGGAGATAGTAGGTTCGAATCCCACTATCGGCAGCCCTGAAGATGGTTTTCCGTGGTTTCCCATTTTCACACCAGGCAAATGCTGGGGCTGTACCTTAATTAAGGCCACGGCCGCTTCCTTCCAACTCCTAGCCCTTTCCTATCCCATCGTCGCCATAAGACCTATCTGTGTCGGTGCGACGTAAAGCCCCTAGCAAAAAAAAAGGAACAGGGAACTGGAAATCAAGTAGGGATGACATAAAACTTAGTGCTCAACTGTAGAAGTATTGTAAAGAAAGGAATAGAATTAAGTAATTTAATAGATATATACTTACCAGATATTGTAATAGGAGATGAATCATGGCTGAGAAATGATATAATGGATGCAGAAATTTTCTCACGGAACTGGAGGGTGTATGGTAGAGATAGGATAGGAATGGTAGGAGGGGAGTATTCATTCTCGTGAAAGAAGAATTTGAAAGTTACGAAAAAGTTAAAGATGACAAGCACGAAATTCTAGGGGTAAGGCTCATTTCTAAAGATAATAGGCAACTTGATGTTTTGGAGTGTACAGACAAGGAAAGGGTAGCGCAGATGCTGATTCGGAATTATTTGATAAGATGATCAGCTATGTGGGAAACGATAAGGACAGGAACGTGATTGTAGCAGGTGATCTCAATTTACCAAATGTCAATTGGGAAGGAAATGCGAACGACAGGAAGCATGACCGACAAATGGCAAATAAGTTAATATGGGAGGGGCACCTGATTCAGAAAGTGATGGAACCAACTAGAGGGAAGAATGTTCTGGATGTGGTGCTGGTAAAACCAGATGAGCTCTATAGAGTAACCGAACTAATAGGTGGTATTAGTGATCACGAAGTGGTTTTGTCGTAGTTAAAAATAAATGTGAAAGAAAGGAAGAGATTGAAATTAGGACTGTTAAGCAGTACGATATGGCTGATAAAACAGGCATGAGGGAGTTTTTAATAAGTAACTATGATCGGTGGAAAACGGTAAAGAAAAATGTAAACAGACCCTGGGATGGGTTTAAAGCAATTGTTGAGGAATGTGAAAATAGGTTTGTACCTTTAAAGGTGTTAAGGAATGGTAAAGACCCACTATATTATAACAGGGAAGTAAAGAGTCTCAGAAGGAAATGCAGGTTGGAAAGAAATAGAGTTAGAAATGGCTGTCGAAGTAAGGAGAAATTGAAGGAACTTACTAGGAAATTGAATCTAGCAACGACGTCAACTAAGGATAACACGATGGCAAGCATAATTGGTGACCATACTAATTTTAGTGATACCGGGCTGAGTGGCTAAAACGGTTAAGGCGCTGATCTTCTAACCCCAACTTCGCAGGTTCGATCCTGGCTCAGTCCGGTGGTATTTGAAGGTGCTCAAATACGACAGTCTCGTGTCGGTAGATTTACTGGCACGTAAAAGAACTCCTGCGGGACTAAATTCCGGCACCTCGGCGTCTCCGAAGACCGTAAAAGCATTATTATTATTATTATTATTATTATTATTATTATTATTATTATTATTATTATTATTATTATTATTAAAAAAGCGGCTGGAATTGATAAGGTTTCGGGGGATATACTAAAGACAATGCGTTGGGATATATTACTTGAAGTACTTGTTTGATTATTGTTTGCATAAATGAACTTTACCAAATGAATGGAGAGTTGCTATAGTAGCCCCTGTATATGAAGGAAAAGGTGATAGAGATAAAGCTCAAAATTACAAGTCAGTCAGTTTGACATGCATTGTATGTAAGCTTTGGGAAAGCATTCTTTCTGATTATATAAGACATGTTTGCAAAATTAATAACTGGTTTGATGGAAGGCAGTTTGGGTTTAGAAAAGGTTATTCCACTGAAGCCCAACTTGTAGGATTCCAGCAAGATGTAGCAGATGTCCTGGATTCAGGACATCAATTGGACTGCATCGCGATGGATCTGTCTAAGGCATTTGATAGGGTAAATCATGGGAGACTACTGGCAACAATGAGTCCAATTGGACCTGATAAAAGAGTGACTGATTGGGTGGCTCTGTTTCTAGAAAACAGAACTCAGAGAATTAGAGTAGGTGAAGCATTATCTGTCCCTGTATAAATTAAAAGGGGAATTCCTCAATTCAATATTATTGGACCCTTATGTTTTCTTATATATATCAATGATATGTGTAAAGAAGTGGAATCAGAGATAAGGCTTTTCGCAGATGATTTTATTCTGTAAAGAGTAATAAATAAGTTACATGATTGTGAGCAACTGCAAAATGACCTCGATAATGTTGTGAGATGGACGGTAGGCAATGGTATGTTGATAAACGGGGATAAATGTCAGGCTGTGAGTTTCACAAATAGGAAAAGTCCTCTCAGTTTTAATTACTGCGTTGATGGGGTGAAAGTTCCCTTTCGGAATCTTTGTAAATACCTAGGTATTAATATAAGGAAAGATCTTCATTGGGGTAATCACATAAATATGATTGTAAATAAAGGGTACAGATCTCTGCACATGGTTTTGAGGGTATTTAGGGGTTGTAGTAAGTATGTAAAAGAGAGAGCTTATTTGTCTCTGGTGAGACCCCAACTAGAGTATGGTTCCAGTGTATGGGACCCTTACCAGGATTACTTGATTCATTAACTGGAAAAAAATCCAAAGAATAGCAGCTCGATTTGTTCTGGGCGATTTCCGACAAAAGGGTAGCGTTACAAAAATGTTGCAAAGTTTGGGCCGCGAAGACTTGGGAGAAAGGAGACGAGCTGCTCGAGTAAGTGGTATGTTCCGAGCTGTCAGTGGAAAGATGGCGTGGGAGGACATCAGTAGACGAATAAGTTTGGATGGTGTCTTTAAAAGTAGGAAAGATCACAATATGAAGATAAAGTCGGAATTCAAGAGGACAAATTGGGGTAAATATTCGTTTATAGGAAGGGGAGTTAGGGATTGGAATAACTTACCAAGGGAAATGTTCAATAATTTTCCAATTTCTTTGCGATCATTTAAGAAAAGCTAGGAAAACAACAGATAGGGAATCTGCCACTCGGGCGACTGTCCTAAGCGCAGATCAGTAGTGATTGATGATTACAAGAAAGAGCCTAGTATGCTCTGCAAATTCTACCAAGGAGACTGCGCTCCCAAACTCTAACAGCTTACTGAAGACAACTTTTACACTAGAGAGTAGAGCGTCTTCGTATAGCGACTAGGGCCAGTCACCTGCCTAATGATCAAGATAACTAGCAGCTGGTGTGTTCAAGCGTCATCACTAAGTTCACGTTTTGATTTAAAACTCTCAAAGACGTCTAGAAGATGTTGTTTGAGTACGAGAACTGTATGGCTGAATTTCAGGCTCGCTTGGAGGAAGCATTGCCACCTACCGCCAGGAGCTGCTCACCAGCCTATAAGAACTTACCAGACTCCATGGGTGCTGAGATACCTGACATGAAGCAGGCCATTGCGGAGTTGGCTGATGAAGCAGCCCAGTATAGTGGCGAAATTGCCTACTGATACACGGGGTTAAGGAATCACCTGAGGGGGACACCTATGGGGCTGTCCTAGACGTCATTAGAAACAGACTTAAGTTAGATATTGGCATGGACAATATCGATAGATGTCATAGACTGGGGGGCCAGCGTAGGACGCCTGCCAACGTAGTGGCCACTGAGAACAGGCCAATAATTGTGAAGTTTGTGCGTTGCCATCAGCGGGACCAAGTCTGGCGGGCGAAGCGACTACTGAAGGGCACAAACATCATGGTCACGGAATCTCTCACGGCAACAAGAAAAGGGATTTTGAATACGGCACGCGACGCATTTGGATTGCGGAATGTGTAATCACAGGACGGGCGCTTGACTGTAATTACACCTCAGACGGCAGGAAAACCACTCTGATCACTCCTACGCACCTAATAGTTCTCATCAGGCAGCGTAGCGGAGCACAGAATCAGTGTCAATGAGTGAATGTGTTAGAATAGGGCTACTTTTAAAGTATGTAACAGGACTCTTGTTTACCACGAGTTTCAAATTTGACTCACATAGTGTTAGTTATGTGTGTGTGCACCAGTCAGCGGGAAGCAGCGGTGAGTACCCATTGCTACTTGCTTTACGTCGCACCGACACAGATGGGTCTTATGGCGACGATGGGACAGGAGTGCGAAGGAAGCGGCCGTGGACTTAATGAAGGTACAGCCCCAGCATTTGCCTGGTGTGAAAAAGGGAAACCACGGAAAACCATTTTCAGGGCTGCCGGCAGTGGGGTTCGAACCTACTATCTCCCGAATACTGGACACTGGTCGCACTTAAGCGACTGCAGCTATCGAGCTCGGCGTACCCATTGTTTCTGTCAATCTAAGTTAAACATAATCCGCTCAACGCCCGCAACCTGATTCTGGCTCCGGTCCGCAACAGGTCTCTTGTTGAGACAGGCTCTCTCTCCCTGCTCACGTACATGGAATACGACAATGACATACATGTTTTTTGTATTGGAGAAACTTGGCTAAGGCCTACCATGCCTTCCGCCATGGTAAATAGTAATAATTAAGTTGTGACAGAACGGATGGTAGGAAAGGTGGTGGTGTAGCCCATGATTTAAGAAATGACTTCAGAGGTAGAGTAATATGCACATCACAAAATGCCACTCATACGGGGCCAGAGTTCACGTTCGTGGAGATCACCGTTAAAGGGATGAAAGACCTCTTCGTCGTAGTTTATAAACCTCCAGATATAGTGAACATGACGGAGTTGGAAGCTTGTTTATTGAACCTAGTACCAACTTACGAACATGTCGTACTATTGAAACCAAACGACACGGCACTACAGCCCTTGAAGTGCCTTGGCCTACCAAGCGACCGCTGCTCAGTCCGAAGGCCTGCAGATTACGAGGTGTCGTGTGGTCAGCGCTATGAATCCTCTCGGCCGTTATTCTTGGCTTTCTAGACCGGGGCCGCTATCTCGCCGTCAGATAGCTCCTCAATTCTAATTACGGAGGCTGAGTGGACCTCTAACCTGCCCTCAGGTCCAGGTAAAATCCCTGACCTGGCCGAGAATCGAGCCCGGGGCCTCCGGCTAAGAGGCAAGCACGCTACTCCAACACCACGGGGCCAGCTATCGTACTATTAAGAGACTTAAATATAAACTTACTGAAAGAATCATCTCAGAAGGACAAACTACTTGATACTACACTGACTGACAGAGCAAATGCAACACCAAGGAGGAGTGGTTCGAAAGGGATGAAAGTTGGGGAAAAAACAGAGACGGCACGGACGAATAATTGATGTTTATTTCAAACCGATATGCAGGTTACACAATGCGCACGGCATCGACTCAGTAGGATGTAGGACCGCCGCGAGCGGCGATGCACGCAGAAACACGTCGAGGTACAGAGTCAATAAGAGTGCGGATGATGTCCTGAGGGATGGTTCTCCATTCTCTGTCAACCATTTGGCACAGATGGTCGTCCGTACGACGCTGGGGCAGAGTTTGCAAACGGCGTCCAATGAGATCCCACACGTGTTCGATTGGTGAGAGATCCGGAGAGTACGCTGGCCACGGAAGCATCTGTACACCTCGTAGAGCCTGTTGGGAGATGCGAGCAGTGTGTGGGCGGTCATTATCCTGCTGAAACAGAGCATTGGGCAGCCCCTGAAGGTACGGGAGTGCCACCGGCCGCAGCACATTCTGCACGTAGCGGTGGGCATTTAACGTGCCTTGAATACGCACTAGAGGTGACGTGGAATCATACGCAATAGCGCCCCAAACCATGATGCCGCGTTGTCTAGCGGTAGGGCGCTCCACAGTTACGGCCGGATTTGACCTTTCTCCACGCCGACGCCACACGCGTCTGCGGTGACTATCACTGACAGAACAGAAGCGTGACTCATCGGAGAACACGACGTTCCGCCATTCCCTCATCCAAGTCGCTCTAGCCCGGCACCATGCCAGGCGTGCACGCCTATGCTGTGGAGTCAATGGTAGTCTTCTGAGCGGACGCCGGGAGTGCAGGCCTCCTTCAACCAATCGACGGGAAAGGGAAATTGTTCTGGTCGATATTGGAACAGCCAGGGTGTCTTGCACATGCTGAAGAATGGCGGTTGACGTGGCGTGCGGGGCTGCCACCGCTTGGCGGCGGATGCGCCGATCCTCGCGTGCTGACGTCACTCGGGCTGCGCCTGGACCCCTCGCACGTGCCACATGTCCCTGCGCCAACCATCTTCGCCACAGGCGCTGCACCGTGGACACATCCCTATGGGTATCGGCTGCGATTTGACGAAGCGACCAACCTGCCCTTCTCAGCCCGATCACCATAGCCCTCGTAAAGTCGTCTGTCTGCTGGAAATGCCTCCGTTGACGGCGGCCTGGCATTCTTAGCTATACACGTGTCCTGTGGCACACGACAACACGTTCTACAATGACTGTCGGCTGAGAAATCACGGTACGAAGTGGGCCATTCGCCAACGCCGTGTCCCATTTATCGTTCGCTACGTGCGCAGCACAGCGGCGCATTTCACATCATGAGCATACCTCAGTGACGTCAGTCTACCCTGCACTTGGCATAAAGTTCTGACCACTCCTTCTTGGTGTTGCATTTGCTCTGTCAGTCAGTGTATTTTCGTGTAACATTTCGATTCTCCCATTAAATCCTACCAGCCATATATATAGCAATAATCACAATTCACACTCACTAAGTGACCTAATCATAACTAACAATCCACAGAAAGTTTTAAATCTCGGGCAAATTCCTGTTCCATCGATCTCAACAGACGACCTAGCCTATTTACCCTATTCTCTTCGCATACCCAAATACAAATCTAAGTTCACCACTTGTAGGAATATAAGAGATATTAATCTAGATCACCTGAAGTATGACGCCTACAACCTACCCTGGAATGATATTATATTACTAGACGATATTGACGCAATATATATATTTTGCAAGTTGCTTTACGTCACACCGACACAGATAGGTCTTATGGCGACGATGGGACAGGGGAGGGTTAGGAGTGGGAAGGAAGCGGCCTTGACCTTAATTAAGGTACAGCTCCAGCATTTGCCCCGTATGAACATGGAAATCCACGGAAAACCATTTTCAGGGCTACCGACATTGGGGTTCGAACCTACTATCTCCCGAATACTGGATACTGGCCGCGCTTAAGCGACTGCAGCTATGGAGCTCGGTGACGCAAAAATAGACAAACTAAGTTCCCTCAATATTCGCCTATACGACAAACACGCTCCCAAACGACAAGTGAAAGAGAGTCGTCCCCTGCCCATGGTTAAATGACGAAATTAAGAATTTAATGGTTCGCCGTGATTCATGGTTCCGACGGTATAAACGTACCCGTAATGAGCCCGATTTCGAAAACGATCGGGTACATAGGAACAGAATTAAGCAAGAAATCAGAAATTTAAGTACTTAAATTGTCTATCAGGTAAACTGAATGCAAGGAATTCCTGGAAAGAACTAAATTGGCTTGGTATTGTAAAAAGCCAACAACAGCAACAAGAACCAACTGCTACCCTAGACGAGCTTATTACATATTTTTCTGAAGAACGAATCGCGTTTAAACCAATCAATCAGGCAGGATTAAATACGAATCAATCAGCCATCCTTCCACTTAACCGTCTTCAATTTTCTTTCCAAGAGGTCACTAGCAACCAAATTTAAAAAGTTATATACTGTAATGATCATAGCGTTCGCCATGCCAACTGGTAGTGGGCCCGGCCCGGCACCGTACAGCCCCACCCCTTACGCTTCAGCTGCGCCAATCACAAGCAGCGCTTACGTGCTAGGCCAGCCCCACTCGCTTCCGCTCGCGGTCCCGTAGCAGAGGAGTATGGTAATGACTCCACGATTAATCTGGAGTGTTCCATCTCGCGATGTTCCTGGATTCATCCAGCATTCGGACGATTCTAGAAGGGCCAGCGCAGATTTATTAGCTAGGCACTAAACTACACAAGACTACACACAACTTTTGCTCATAACACACACTTACGCAGTTCGCGCGCTCTCTCTCCCGTCGTTTCTCACTTGTTCTCACACTACACAGTTTTACACTCACACACAAGGTCCCACGTCGCACGGCTACACGTTCTCTCCTTCGCCGACAGTCCGCACTGTAGCACACTAGTCCGATAATCACGGCAGTTCACATACTTCACTACACTGGCAGTCGCTCACGACTGAACCACACCAACTTCTAACTCAGTCTAACTCTCACTGACTGCAGGCAGGTCGTTCCTCTCTTATATACCTGCACTGGCCCTTCTAGAATCGTCCGAATACTGGATGGATCCAGAAACATCGCGAGATGGAACACTCCAGATTAATCGTGGAGTCATTTCCATACTCCTCTGCTACGGGACCGCGAGCGGAAGCGAGTGGGACTGGCCTAGCACTTAAGCGCTGCTTGTGATTGGCGCAGATGAAGCGTAAGAGGTGGGCCTACACAGTGCCGGGCCGGGCCCACTGCCAGTTGACATGGCGGACGCTATGACCATTGCACTGCCCCCTCCTCAAGGCTGCTCGTCCCGAGCTGCTCCACGGTACGGTGCCAAGCGATCCAGGTGAACAACCATCACCTTCCCTCGGCGAGGCCGCCGGATCCGGTAGACGACGTCGTTGATCCTGGTGACGATTGTATATGGGCCTTCCCATTGTGGCTGCAGTTTCGGTGACTTCCCTTTCGTCCGCACCGGACGGTACAGCCACACTCTGTCACCTTCCTGGAAACCCGCAGAGTTCGCGAGCAAGTCGTAGCGGGCTTTCATCCTGTCGCTGGCCACCCTTAGATGATGTCGGGCATAATCGTGGGTGTCATTGAGCCGATCCACCAACTCCCTTACATAGTCTGTCGCTGGTTGGTGCTGGTCTGGTGCAAACCCGAACATTAGTTCGCATGGCAGGCGGAGCTCCCTTCCGAAGACCATGTTGGCAGGTGTCATGCCCGTCGTCTCATGGGTGGACGCTCGATAGGCCATCAAGAAGTAGGGGACCCTCGTGTCCCAGTCGTTCTGGTGCGCCGAAACCACCTTCCTGAGGTGCTCTTCGACGGTTTTCACAAAACGCTCCACCATACCATCTGACTGAGGGTAGAGAGGCATCGTACGTGTCTTCCGCACTCCTAAGCGTTGCGGAACCTCTAGCATAAACCTGGACTCAAAGTTTCTGCCTTGGTCGCAATGAAGTTCCCTCGGGACACCGAATCGACAGAAGAAGTTCTTGACCAAGACGTCAGCCACTGTCGATGCCTCTTGGTTCGGGATGGCGTAGGCCTCCGGCCACTTTGTGAAGTAGTCCATAGCCAGGAGTAGGTAACGGTTCCCGGCGTCAGATTCGGGGAATGGTCCAGCGACATCAATGGCGATCCTCTCGAATGGTGCTCCAACGTTGTACTGCATCATTTGGCCCCTACTCCTGGTACGTGGACCCCGGCTCGCCGTGCAGGTGTCACACAGCTGGCACATCCTCTCAACATCGTTCCTCAAGTGCACCCAGTAGTAACGCTGTAGGGCACGATCTAGTGTCTTATTCACTCCCAAGTGGCCAGCAGTAGTGCCCGCGTGCAACTCGGTCAGCACCTCTTTTCATGCTCCTGGGGATTATCAGCTGTGCAATGTGCTTCTTTCCGTCGGTTGATTCCTACGTGCGGGTAAGTACCCCGTCACTAACCATGAGAGACGCCCACTGGGCCCAGTACGCCTTATAGGTTGGACTGCGTTCGGCGATGTCTTTCCATTCCGGCCTCTGCCCCGACTCTACTTCTCGTAAGATCAGCCCGTTGTCGTCGTCCTTCAGCTGCTCCCTCCTTTGGGCGCCTTGATCCCATCCTTCAGCGGCGGTGGCCCCCACGGCCCTGACGTCCACGATGCCTGCCTGTGTCTCTACTTTCTGGCAGTGTGTACAGTTCGTAGGGCACGGTCTTCTCGATAGAGCGTCGGCGTTGCCGTGCTTCTTAGTTTGTCGGTGCTCGGTGGTGAAGTCGTACCCCTGAAGGCGTTGCACCCAGCGAGCTGTCTGACATTCCAGGTTTCTGAAGCTTAGGAGCCAGGTCAATACGGAGTGGTCGGTGTGCAGGCGGAAAGGCTGCCCATACAGATACTTGTGGAAGTGCTCCAAGGTCTTCACGATGGCCAGCAATTCCTGGCGCGTCACGCAGTAATTTCTCTCAGCTTTTGACAACGTCTTGCTGAAATAGGCGATCACCTTCTCCTGGCCGTCTTGTGCTTGTGACAGTACCCCGCCAATTCCCACGTCGCTGGCGTCGGCATCGACGATGAACTTCTCCCCAGGCTTGGGATATCCGAGGATGGGTGCAGTACACAGCAACTCCTTCAGCTTCCGGAAGGCAGCCTCCACTTTGCTTGACCATTGGAAAGACATCCTCTCCTCGGTGAGCCGTGTAAGAGGCTTTGAGATGTCTGCGTAGCCAGCTTCTAACTTCTCCGGATCCGTGGCTACTCCCTCCGATGACACGATGTGGCCCAGGTAGCGGACCTCCTTCAGGAACAGCTGGCATTTTCCGGGATTTAGATTTAGGTGAGCCCCACGTAGCCTCTCGAACACTTTCCGCAGGTTCTTCACGGGCTCTTTGAACTTGCGTCCCACAATAATTATGTCGTCCAGGTACACGAGGCAAGCGTCGTGTGTTAGTCCTCTCAGCACGGCCTCCATCAGTCGCTCGAAAGTCGCCAGCGCGTTGCAGAGGCCGAATGATATCACGGTGAACTGGTAGAGCCCTTGGCCGTTTGAGGACGCCGTCTTCTCCTTGTCTTCCGGATGGAGCGCTACTTGCCAGTATCCAGACTTCAGGTCCAAAGTCGAAAACCACTGGGCTCCAGATAACGTGTCCAGGGTGTCATCTATCCGAGATAACGGGAAACAGTCCTTCTATATGACGTCGTTCAACTTCCGGTAATCGACGCACCAGACCAGTAGAAGACATGAAATCAGCCCCCAATATTACAGGGCAAGACAAGTATTTAGCCACAAACAATTTAATTGCCCAGGTGAATTTAGAAATACGAATTTTAGCAAGGATGAAACCCAAAATTTCTAATGGATACGAGTTATCCGAAACGCATTTGATAGAAGACGATTAAAGGTCAGGAAATTTACAATCAGTTTTTAATGTAGAATACCATTTAGCCGAAATCATGGAAATCACACTCCCTGCGTCTAATAGAGCCTGACGGATACATTATTCACTTCGATTTTGAGGAATGGCACAAGCGTGGGGCTCTCCGCCGCAATTCTGAGGTATAATTTAGGGCCGTCAAACGATAGATTGGAGGAACTTCTACGCTCACTCGACCTTTCGCTGGGTTCAACAGGGGCTGAGCCTTGGGACGATGAACATACTAATTCAGCTGATGACACTAGTCACTTCCTATTATTGGAGTTCGCGGAGGTTGCACCAGAATTTGAGCAGGAGGAGGTGCTGTTGGCATTAATGCAATTCTTGGCGAGGTGAGTAATCGAGCCAGATTTTAAACATCCTCGAAATGACCCTATTCAATTCTTTGTCCCACTCGATTTTGTCAATGGGCATTTATTGCGCAAATGTTCCGTTGACCCACAAGCATAGCATTTGCGGGTGGGGAAAGTTCGGTGAGGTGGATGCCGAAAACTATTAGAAGACGGAGGTGTTCTTCGCAACTCTTAGGTGTCGGCATACCTCACTCCTTCAGCTGATACAGCCATAACCTCTAATTCAGCAAATGTTCGGGGGCGAGACGCAGAACATAAGTAAGACCTGTAAAGTGGAGAGATGCCTTCGAAAATAGTTTGCACTATTTGGTCTTGGGAAAATGCAGAGCGAACACTCTAGTGTGGAATTTTATGTCTTGGATGAAATCGGCAACATTCTTAACCAATCGCTGTATTAGAAAATAGACGTTTGGATCAAAGATGACATTGCCGGAATGGAATTTGCCAAAAGGTGGGCGTGTAAGTCTTCCATGGATGAGCGGTCAGCAATGGCCTTAACAAATTTGTCCGAGAGGACACCTACGGAATATTAATTATTTATTTATTGACTTTAGCAGGGGCGACGTTAGGGCTCGTGGCCCTCTCTTACACTTAACCACATAATTAATCTAGAGATAATACATATATATAGAAATGTACTATTCTATCATAAAATCAAAGATAAGATAAAAATTACAGATTTGGACAACATATAATGAAGAACGAAGACAGAGTTCAACAAATAAAATAGAAAAAATTCGGAGTGTAAAGATAATGAGAAAGAGACAAAGTCATAATGAAAAAGTAAGATACAAACTGGAAAAATAAGCAATGCATAAAGAGAACACAATAAGTAATAAAGTAAATGGAAATATAAGTATGGCCATAAAAATGATCTATGTACATGAGTAAGAAGCTAAATATTATGTACATTACACTATAATAATAATAATAATAATAATAATAATAATAATAATAATAATAATAATAACACAACCTATCATACGTCATCATAAACACGAGACAATCAGTGGTATTCAACAGGTAATCTCTACATGCAGTCTTAAATTTCGATATTGAGTTTGAGTTCCTGACAGCAGCTGGGAGTGAATTCCAAAGTCGTGACCCAGGCACAACGAAGGATCTGTTATATATTGAAGAGTGGTTGACGGGAATAGCGAGGGAAGTGCCAGATCTGGTGTTACAATTATGGAATGAGGATAATAAATGGAATTTTGAAGAGATGTATTTGGGTAGATTTTCCTTCCGAGCTCGATATATCAACGTAAGTATGTGGAATTTCCGTCGCCTCTCGGGTTTCAGCCAGGAAATAAATGTGTAGCTAGGCGTTATGTGAGCATCGTAACTCAAGTTAAAAACAATTCGAAGACCAGAGTTCAATGCTCGTTGAAGTTTCATAGTTCGTTCACGGGTTGCATCAATGAGGACAATGTCGCAATAGTCAAGTATTTGTAGAATCAAAGTTTGGAATAGTTTTATCTTTACGTCTTGTGGCAAAATGTCCTTATGTCGTTTCAGAAGGTGTAGCGTCGCGTACATCTTTCTATATGTATTTCTTACGTTTGCAGACCAGTCAAGAGTTTCAGTCCGGGTCATACCTAGGTTCTCCACTTCCTTACTGAACGGGATTATGGTGGCATTTAATTTCACCGGAGGAATAGCATAATTTTTATACATGATATTTAATAATTTCTGAGAACCGATAATAATAGTGTGAGTTTTTATGGGGTTGAGGAGGAGAGAGTTTTCAATGGTGTACACACTGAGTTGTTGAAGGTTGGAGTTAATATCTCTTATTGCATTCGATATATCAATTATTTTAACGTGGCAGTAAATTTGGAGGTCATCGGCAAAGAGGTGATTTCTATTATACTTTATTTTAGAGGAGATATCATTTATATAGAGGACAAACAAAAGGGGACCAAGAACAGAACCTTGGGGTTTTCCTGCCTTCCGGAGTCGTCACTGAGAAGCAGTATCTTGTACTGTAACACGTTGCATACGATCTGTAAGATACGCGGTGAAACTTTTTGAAGCAATATTACCGAAAAACGATTTGAGCTTCATCAGCAATGTCTGGATGTTTATCATGTCAAAAGCACTGCTGAAGTCAAAGAGTGTGAGCATAGTCACTTTTCCTTCGTCCATTGCTTGTCTGATGTCCTCTTCACTTTGAGCAAGGCAGTGGCTGTGCTATGACCCTTCTTGAAGCCTGATTGCAGGGGGTCAAGAAGAGAGTGAGCCTGAAGGTATTCCAATATTTGCGCATATACCAACCGTTCTAACGCTTTGGAGAGAGCAGGGAGAATCGAAAAGGGACGGTAATCGGATAGGAATTTCGAACCTGGGTTTTTAGGAAGTGGAATTACATTGGCGTACTTCCAAATTGTCGGTAATGTGCCGTTTTTGAGACAGTAATTAAGAATATGGGTGAGAATGGGTAGAATAGCGCCAATAATATTATGTATGAAAGTAATAGGAATTCCATACACACCGCTTGTTTTGGATTTAATAGAATACAATACTTTCTTAACTTCAATAGTGCTGACGATACGAAAGGCAAAGCAGGGGCGATTTTGTGGAACAGGTGCTGGGACGTTATTTACGTGTGGTCTGATAAGCGGATTAGACTGAGCTCTCTCTTCCCTGAAATACTCATTTAAATCGTCGAGTGGAATGTCAGGTACCTGAAGCTGTTAATGTGTTTTTCCTACGCCCATGGCTCGGAGATGCCTCCAGGCACTAGCCGTATTTAGGTTACTTACTGATTCGCGAACATACTTAAATTTAAGATTAAGGATGATTTGTTTAGTTTTATTCCTAATTATTCTATACTGTCCGTAGTCATTTGGGTCCTGAGTACGTTTGTAATGTCGGTAAAGAGCATCACGTTGAGACATCATATTTTTAACTGCAGGGGTTAGCCATGGATTAGGTTTGCGGGATATTGTGATCTGTCTTTTCGGTGCATGTTTGTTGTATAGATTGTGGATTAACGAATTAAATGTACTTATTTTTCATCAGTGTCTGTCAGATGTAAAATGCTATTCCACGGAAGATTGTAGGCATCGTATCTTAATTCATAGATGCCGATATCTTTCATATTCCTGCACGTTATATACCTAGGTTTATGTTTTGGAACGCGAAGTGAGTACGCAAGAAATATAAGTTCGTGGGTGGACACGGCCGGTACTGAAATTTTTCCGTGCGTTACCACTTTCTCAGGGTTATTTGTTATTTTGAGATCTATTAAGGTGTGGGAAATGTTGTTGGCAGTACGTATATGGTTTGTAGGGTCAGAGGGAAGGATAGTCAAGTCACATGAGGAAAAAAAAGTCTTCTAGTTTCTTAGTATCGTATTTCTTCGTAAGTAGATTTATATTGAAGTCGCCTAATAAAATGATATGTTGACAGGCTGGTAGCAAGTTAAGTAGGTGCGTTTCAAACTCGGTCAAGTAAGATACTTTAGGTGGTCGGTAAACCACTCCAATAAGTATTTTCTGTCCACTAGCAACTACTTCAACGAACATAAACTCCATCCTCGGCAATTCATCGCTCGATGAGGTACAAATGACACGGCCTTCAGGTCATCTCCACAGTAGAGAACAATACCTCCATCCCTCTTATTTGTACGATCATGGCGGTAGAGGTTATAGCCGTCAAGACGAGCCATGTTGTTTGGAATTGATGGCGATATCCAGCTTTCACTAATACCTATCAAATGGACGCTATTTTTGTTAAATATAGCCTGAATTTCGTCAATGTGTGCGGCCAAGCTTAGTCTGTTCAAGTGACAACACTGGAGAGTATGAGGATGTAGTGAATGTTCTTGTTTCAAAAGGTTACCGGCATCTGTGTTCTGTGAAGGAGTGAGGGGTGCGCTGTTCTTAGAGAGGTCATTGTCATGAGGCAATACCGTAGCTACCTGAGTAATGGGCATTATTTAACTGAGACAAAAAATCTTACCTGGATATCCTGAAGAAATGGACTGCTGACTGGTTAAGGTACCACACACACACACACACACACACACACAATCACACACGTAAATATAATAATAATAATAATAATAATAATAATAATAATAATAATAATAATAATAACATTTACTGGGCACATCACAATTGTCATATCACTCCGATAATCCACCTAACCGCCTCATATGTAAATTCATTTCATTGGGTGAGCCAATGTGGAGCTTTTTCACGTCTTCCAAATGAACGATAATACGGCCGTCTTGCGTCGAAACTCGCCGCATACCCCAGAAGTCCCGAGCTTTACGCAGTACTTCTTTCCTTGTGGATGTCAGAGATTCAGTTATTAATAATTTGATACCTTTAAGAGCTCGCTTGGCGCGCCAGATGCGGTCTCTTTCGTGGTACCTGAGGAATTTAATGATGATCGGCGTTTTACCTACGGCCACCACCTCAGCTGCTGTCCCCTTCATAGGCCGAGTCCATGACATCGATCTATGCTGTCCAGACTGTTTTTAACGTACCCAGCACCACAGCGTACGTGTCCTCGTTGCTCGTTGGGGGTCTCACAGACACCATGAGGGAGCAGGCAGTTCCTTCTGCTATATTGCTCTGCCTCGTCAATCAGGATGTCCTGCTGGTCGAGACGTTCCTATAGACGGCTTACCTCCTTCTTCATTTCACTTAATTCCTCTGAAATTATTTCCCGAACGTCCTGGAACTCTGAAGCGAGGCCGGTTAGTGTGTCGCCTGGGTTGGCAGCACTGGTCGCGCCAGCAGCCATGGCTTCCTCCAAACGTGCTTGGAATTCTACCATTCACTTCTGGAACTTCGACAGACGTTCATTTACGGCCTTCAGCGTCATAGTACTTTACAGCTATTGAAGTTCACACTTAAATAAAGCACTAGCACACCCACGAATATTAAAATAATTATTATCTGGCTGATTTGGCAGGTGAATTGCGGAGCACGTTTACTCGCGTTGTACAGCGCGCGCCATATTACAATATAAATGTATGAATACATGATTTGAAAAATTTGAGAGCGAGAGAAGGAAAACACTAGTGCGTGATCTTTAAATTCAAATAAGGAGCTTAGAAAAGAGATTACTTCGTTAGTGGTGATTAATGAAAATTTTGAAATGCCCTTCAGCAACATAGCCAATGGATGAGGCAAACTACTGAAACCGGGTGGCATAATTGGTGACGGCATGGAATGTTGAGTGGTGTCTAACACAGACTTATTCAAAAAGAAGGGTGGAATTTGTCTAGGATGAATAGACTCAGTTTACAATGGGGCTGATATCGGTTGAGTTGCCACAGATTTCTACTTTCTACCATTTTAGAAGAATCCTCCTCACTTGCTATGTTTATCGCAGAGACTTGGTCGGTTCTGGGAAAAGCTGCCCCATTCAAAACTGACTAACCCTATTTGAAATTTCTGGAAAGTGT
Source organism: Anabrus simplex (assembly GCF_040414725.1). Lineage (NCBI taxonomy): Eukaryota > Metazoa > Arthropoda > Insecta > Orthoptera > Tettigoniidae > Anabrus > Anabrus simplex. Next base: position 20,684,031 of record NC_090267.1, read on the forward strand.
TCAAGAAGATCACTAGCTTCTTTACAATGCTCTACGTTTAATTCGAGAGAAAATAGGTCCCTAGCCCCGTAATCAAAATGGAAAAGTCTAGCCTGTACTCCTTTGAGCTGTTTAGCAGATGGATCGCTTACTTGAAAAAACTTATTACAGATGCTAGTTCGGTGATGTTGTTAATGATGGTGGATAGAGCCTCATCAATTTCCTTTCCCCCCAAAACTGGGATACAAATAACAACTCTAGGGATTCTTTAACTTTGGCAATATCTGCCACAACCCTGCCTCCAGATTGGACCTTCCTAATGAGTAACTCATAGATCAATTTCTCCTTGAGCAAGTGCCCGGAAGCGAGAACTTCGCGAGGGCCAGACAAGATGATAGAAAACTACAATTTTAGGAAAAATCACCAGCGACCGAGAACATTCTTAGAGTTTGGCGCGGATTCCATGTTTATCCGTCGAAAGGGGCTTTATTTAGACCCATTCAACCACGCTCTGCTACCACTTGTTCTGGAGTTATCCGTGGAGCAGAAAGATGTGAAAGGAGGTGCTGGTGTTGAATGGGTCTAACTACAATATCAACAATCTAATTAAAATTTGAAACGCTATATTTCTTTAGAATTTCAAACTTGACAAATTTCTTCACTGAGTTAACATAACAACATGCCAGGTACAAATAGCAATCTTGAAGCAAGGCTTGGAAGGTCCAAGATTAGTAAATTTTACAGATTTAGGGCTTCAAGCCTTTGTTTTACAAATTCTGAGTTCCAGGATCCATTTTACAAACTTTGCAAAATCTCAGTATTTGGACAAGGACAGAAATGTCCCAATTTAAAGAGCACATTGCTCCAACAAATTATGGCCTTCCATTAGCACACCTCATTTTTACTGAAAACTTAGAAAAGAGCTTACATGCTCTCAGTTTCTTCCAGCCTACTCAAGGCACATTACATAAAAATCTTACAATCTCTGGCCTCTTAAGGCACGATTTGCAATGGAAATAGTTTTACACAGGGGTATCTAGTACCCAACCTACTGGGCCTTTATGGAAAAAGGAAAAATAATTTAAATTAACGGCATGAAACACAAACTGAATGGAGGCGTATATTTGCATTCCCAGAAACTTTAATATAAAACCCTAATTGGGCTCTCGGCCCGATGATACAGGGGCTAATCCCAAGCTACTAAGGTGACTCGAAAGGAAGTTAATTTTAATATATTACAGGAAAGAAAACAGTTACAAAATCGTAGTCACCTCAAGCCAAGTTGAAGGGGAACTCAAGAGGGTTCGCACACTCTATTCTCGATTTACAATTAAAGACTTTATAAAACTTTAGATTAGCCGAAAGAAAATTTAGATTTTAGATAAGGTTGTTACATAGTTAAAAATTCGGACCTTTCCCTCGGATAAATCTGCGGAGGTAGCTACGGAAAAAGAATAGAACTTACGTGGTCGTTACCTGGCTGATGTACTACCTGCCGAAGAATGAGGATCTCCGCCTCCTGCCTTAACACACACTGAGAAAGACGACGATCAATGAGACAAAGTAGCAAGAAAAGCCTCAGCTTATATAGCCTAATGAAAGGTTCGAGAGGATTCTGGACTAGTCCGGACACACCCTCCCAATTTTTTTGGCAGACACAGAAGTTACACCCAAAGAACAAAAAAGAAGCCTGTGATAGGCTGAAAAATAATTACAGAAAAATTCCAATTGATTAACTTCAAAGCCGGCGGAATGTGAACTAAGTGTTGCAAACCTTGAAATATGTCGGAAAAACAAATGAAAGTTAATTTACTAAGGAAAACCCATGAACACAAAATTTCTTTCAATAACAACTTCCTTCACCTTGCACCAGAATGCATGGCCATAGTTTTTTGGTAGTGACATCTGTGGAAAAATGTCCAAACTTCTTGATGTACAGCAAAACAAAACCAAAAGAAATCGAATCAGTTTAGGAAACTTCACAATAGCACAATTACTTAATATTTCAGTAGTGACACCACCTGATTCAAGTCCCAACTTCTTGTAATAACAGTTGCACTTTTGGTCTATAGAGCAGTTAATTAAGGCGCTTCTTTCAATGTGCAGAGTTGGTCTGTACCTCTCAATACAACAACAATAATAATAATAATAATAATAATAATAATAATAATAATAATAATAATAATAATAATAATAATAATAATAATAATAATAATAATAATAATTGTACCGGGAGGTACAGACAACGCCGCGCATTTAAATCTAGCACCTAAAAGAACTCCTCTACTGGTGAAACAGTGACATTGAAACTATACCTACTGAGAACCTTACTCAGAAGAAGTCACCACTAAAATCTGATGTAATTTTGTTATTTTGAAGTTTCCTGAACTGACTGTATTACTTCTTGCGTTGTTTGGCATTTATCAAGAAGTGTGGACGTTTTTCCACAGATGTCACTACTAAAAACTATGATCATGCACCCTGGTGCGAAGTGAAAGAACTTTGGATTTAAAGAAGTTTTGTATTCATAAGTTTTTTTACTAAATGATGTTCATTTACTTTTGGGTTGGCAATACTTATCTTTTCTTTCCGCCAGTTTTAAATTCAACCAATCAATAATTTCTTTAATTAATTTTCTACCAATCACAGTCTTCTTCTTCTTCTTCTTCTTCGATTTTGAGTGGAACTTTTAAATTACCCAATAAAATGAGAGGGTGTGGCTAGTTTAATCTTGAATGGTCTCGAACTTTCCCCGAGGATTTATGAACTGCGGATTTTCTCGTTTCTGGGCCAACTGATGGTCGTCTTGCTGGATGGGTGTGTGGATGTGTGTCTAGCAGGAGGCGGGAAGCCTCATCGTCAGCTGCTAGAACTTCTATAAGGTAATGGCCAAATCACATCTTTCTTTCTTTCTTGCTAGTTCCGCAGTTTAACCCGAGGGAAAGGTCCGAATCATCAACTATGTAACCCACTTTTCTGAAGATATAACTTCTGCCAGCTTATGTAATAACTTCATACAATCTTCAACTGTAAATCGGGGATAGAGAGTGAAGTACCCTCTCGAGCCCTCCTTCATCTTGGTTTGAGGTACCACGTTTTGTAACCTTTGGTTTCTGCAATGTATTAAAGTTATTTCCATGCGTGCAACCTCAGTTGTTTGGGAATAGCCCCTGTTTCGACAGTCAAGCGCCCTATAGGTCTTAAATTTTCTTTGGAGCTCAGCCTTCGACTCCATTCAAATTGTACTCGGGCCGTTCATTTAACCTGTTCTTTTTCCCTAAGGCCCTGCAGGTTGGGTACTAGATACCTCTGTGTAATACTATTTCTATTTGTAAATAGTGCCGTGTAAGGCCTGAGATTATTACAGTTTCTTGCTATGTTGCCTTGCGTAGGCTTGGAAAACTGAGAGCACGTTAGCTCTTTTTCAAGTGTTGTAAAAGTGCCTCTGGGAGGCCTGATATTGTAATTTAAGGAACAAGTGCTCCATGTATTAGGGGAATTCTGCCCTTGAGTAAATTTGTGATCTTTTTTAAATTGGAGCGTGTAGCTCAAGAAATGTAAAGCTAAGGGCTTAAAGCCCAAAGTGTTAAGGTTCTGAATTTTTTTTTTTTACCAATCTTGTTTAACGTTTGCCATTTGTAAAAATTGTTAAATTTTGATGTCTGCAAATATAACCTTCAGTTTGGTTTTAAATTCATTCTTGACATTGTAGTTAGACCCATTCATCCCGGCACCTTCTTTCACCTCTGCGATCCACAAATTCCCCGGAACAACAACAACAACAACAACAACAACAACAATAATAATAATAATAATAATAATAATAATAATAATAATAATAATGTCAAATGTCCTGCGAGCAGGCCTGGTGCAGGTCTCTGGGGATGCGACCCCCACTGAAAACGACATCACAAACACGCAGCCCCCTGGAAGGACCCGTGCCACACTGTTATCGCCACCACTCGTTCTTGAGTTATTACCCTACAGCGCAATCTGTCGGTATCCCTCATGCCCATGATTCGACTAGCATGCCATGGGAGACCCACATTTCAAATGCTCCTAATCTTTCCTCACAGTCCAGAACTCTGCCCCAAACACCACTATGGAGAACACACAGCACCACGCTATCCACACGTTGGTCCCAGCGCTCGTCGACCCTCTGGATCGGAGCTCCGTTGACCCACAGGACCCTTGCTCACAACAATGTATTTCGCCTTCTTTAAGTTCACGTTTAGACGAAGATTTTTACATGTCTTCGCCACTTTCGACAAGACCTGCTGCATGTAGTCAGTCTATTTCTACAGCATTCTTTCGTCAAATAATATGCGTACAACGTGTGCTAAGAAGCCACAGAACCAGGAATGTTTAGGTCATGCAGGCATAACACTTCAAAGTATATCCCTGACAATTTCCATGTATAGAGTTATGACTGCGCATGTAATGTTTAAGTTGTTCATCTCTCCACCGAGAGCTCAGCTGGTCGTCCCCCTACTCCAAAGTCTTTCCATCCCGCAGTTTCCAAAATTTTCATAACACTACTCTTTGTCGGACGCCACCCAGAGCAAATCGCGATATTTTCATGATCTTCTTGAGTTTAGTAATCCTGGCGAGTCTCCCATACGCTCAATGGGTCTTACCAGTGACTTTTGCGCCTCTGTTTTACATCCCTACTGCGACCCCTAAATACTCCCTCAACCTTATGTAAACCTCACCTAGGTACTTGCAGTGATCCACACGTGCTACATTCACATCATCGACACAATAGAACACCGCCATCCAGTAACTTTATCTTGTAGGATCCGCTCTTAATCACAATATGACCAGACAATGCTTTCCTGAAATGTCGCCACCTCATCAGTATACCACTCTCTTCCTTGTTCTGCCCTGTTTATTGTCCTTGCATAGGTAAATAGCGATGCACTCCACTTGTCCTCCTGAATATATGTTATCTGCTATATTTTTCTTGAACCCTGCTAGTTGATTCTCTTCCTAAACACAAATTTCATTCTATCAGACCAGTTTGATATTTTAGACCTGTGTGCTATATAACCACAAACAATGCTTTCCTCATCTTCTGTTCATCACATGTCAAGCTGACTGGCCCATAGCTATTCCCTTTATGTTTATCACCTAATCCTTTGTACACTGGGGTCACTATACAAACTCTGAATTAATTTGGTGTAACTCCTTCATGCAAACAGTCAAGTAATGCTCCAAGATAAATTGGTAGTTATGGCCAACTTTGACACATTTACAGAAGATGCACGGTAGAATACTACATGAAAAGTTGTAGGTATTACTGGCAGTTATGCTCACTATATCGAGAGTGAGGCCTTGTAAAGTTGTCTATGCTGTCACCTGTGAAAAATATCCTGAACTGTCAGATATTCTAGTAGTTTGACCTTCTGGGCCAAGATGCTCCTAACATTGAGTTTTTACTGCTCCTTCATGTTGTATAACCTGACAAACCCCGGTCAGATATTATTATTATTATTATTATTATTATTATTATTATTATTATTATTATTATTATTATTTAACGTGTATATTTCAAGTGTATGTATCTAGCCGTTGTGGCATGGTAATTCTTATAGGAACTCTCATTATTACGGGTACTCTCTAATTATAATATACTGTCTGTATTTATTTGGGACTAGCGTGCTTCGATCACTCAGTTTATTTCCCGGTTCTGTATGTGACGATTCTCTGAGCGAGATCTGCTGTTGACGGAGCTGGGGTGAAAACTGTGCCATTTTGAATGCAGTTGCGTGCGCTTGGACTCGCGTGGAGCCGACACGTGTCAGATTATTCTCGAGTTGGAGCTTGTAGTGTGCAGATGTGATACTTGCTTTCTTTTAAAGTGTAATCAGAGGTATTTTGTACGAGTTGTCGTAAGATGTCCCATACTATATTGGGAATTCGAGATCTGCTGTTGACAGAACTAGGGAGAGAGGTGCTGGATTGTAACAACATTCTATGGTTATGAATGTTAGCCATATATAATTCTACGGAGAGTCAACATAAGATAACGTGTTGGGCCTTTTCAAACAATATCAACGCCATCATTGAAATGGAGTCCATTCTCGTAAAAATAGTCATGACTGCGTGTAAATATTTTGCGTTCCGTAATAAACTGAGTACTAATTATTAAGAGATATTGAGAGAGAATTACTTCATAATTAAAAGACATTAATTATTTATAGCAATATTATGTTTATTTGGTAATTACATGTTCAATTGTGTATCATGACGAGCTATGCTCAAATTTCAAGGTGAATGCTGTTTAATTCATGACGCTCAATAGAAAAAGTAAATTTTATGAGATATATTCTGTTTAAATTCCATGGGTGGGGAAATTACCAGATGGACTCCTTTTCCAATATTATTTTCCAGATGTCAAGTGATTCAGATCTCCTTGTCACAAGGCAACGACCCTGAAGATAAATCTCAACAGCCGGAAATTTTATGAATTACTTATTTATATATTTCAGTGGTTCCTAACTTCCTTTCTTCATTATCAGCTATTATTGATTTAATAGGAAGATTACAATGTCGCTAGGAACGTGGGGCAAGACTGATCTGAGTCATCATCAATCAATATTGATCTGCATTTATGGCAGTCGCCCAGGTGGCAGATTCCCTATCTGTTGCTTTCCTAGCCTTTTCCTAAATGATTTCAAAGAAATTGGAAATTTATTGAACGTCTCCCTTGGTAAATTATTCCAATCCCTAACTCGCCTTCCTATAAATGAATATTTGCCCCAGTTTGTCCTCTTGAATTCCAACTTGATCTTCATATTGTGATCTTTCCTACTTTTATAAACGCCACTAAAACTTATTCGTCTACTAATGTCATTCCACGCCATCTCTCCGCTGACAGCTCGGAACATACCACTTAGTCGAGCAGCTCTTCTTCTTTCTCTCAATTCTTCCCAACCCAAACTTTGCAACATTTTTGAAACACTACTCTTTTGTCGGAAATCACCCAGAACAAATCGAGCTGCTTTTCTTTGGATTTTTTCCAGTTCTTGAATCAGGTAATCCTGGTGAGCGTAGGGTATGCACATAGAAATGGTATAGTTGCTCTCAGATTTCGTGGTATGTACATTTCTTGTGGAGATTTCTTGGTCGTTGTGGAGTGGGTAATATGTCTTGTGGAAATTGTGCGTATATGGGAGACGCAAGGTGTTGAGTTGGAAGAGAGAAAATATTATGAGGGCTAAGGAGTCATTATTCTCATGCCTTTCGTAGCCCTTGTCTTTTCTTGCCTGATACCTTGCGCTGTCGCTCAACTCCCCAAGACATAAGGTTGCTTTTTTTAAGCGTTAAGCCAGCGTTACGCATAGTAGGATGAGGGGGCATCATATCCTCCTCTTCTTCTAGTTATTCCTCTTAAAATTCACCCAGAACTTTTCCATCAATTAACAAGTTGTGTTGGTTTCAGCTGTGTCTAGTAGTGGATCAAGTATCCACAATGTCACAAAGCCCCTATCAAATTCCACATTCTTTAAAATCTCAGTTCTACATCCCTATTCATACCTAGGGTGCTAAATCTGCTGCCAATCCGGTCCCAATCCCCGGTTCAAAAAGTATGAGGGGGCACCATATCCTCCTCCTCTTCTAGTTATTCCTCTTAAAATTCAACCAAAACAGACCTTATAGAAGTGCGGATGTGGATGTTATTTTGGACATCCGTGCAAGGCTCCAGTTACTGCTATGTCGTTAAGCCTCTAGCAATTACAGGTATAAAAATAGGAAACCGTAGAATTCCATCTTCATGGCTACAGGACAGGAAATTTCGAACCCTCTATACCCCGTATAAGTCTCTGAGAAGTTCGTAATTGGAGTATAGCTCCCTCTAGTTAAGTCTAAGCGAATATAGTATGGCAGCTATCTTATATAGTAGCCCGTACCTCAGTCCCTCAAAAGTTGAGGTAATAAAAACTAGTAGCTCATAAGTTACAAGTTGTAATCCCTTCCTGTAGTAGCCCTCTACTTAGGTCTATACGAATAGAGCATAGTAGTTACCTTGCATAGCAGCTTTTGCCTCAGTTATAGAATGCCAGGCTGATGAAACTAATAGGTCATAGCAGCTTTTGCCTCAGTTATGGAATGCCAGGCTGATGAAACTAATAGGTCATAAGTTACAAGTTGTGAGGCCTTGAGGGAGCCGTGCAGTTAAGTCTAAACGAATAGAGTATAGCAGCTATCTTACATAGTAGCCCCAGCCTGAGTTCCCGAATGTCAGGGTGATAAAACTAATAGGTCATAAGTTAAAAGTTGTGAGACTCTGAGGTAGCTCTCTACTTAAGTCTAAGAATAACGTCATCATAGTAGCAAGAGCTGTAGTAACGTCACCGCGAACAAGCTTTGACCGGTACCTAAAGCCCTGTAATTCTCACAAGTGAGGTGTCTTGCGTCATGACACTATATCGCATTCCTTTACAACACCAAATCGGTAAAATACAGCTTAGCTTGTAAAGTCATTTTCTTTCTGCTGAGATGTACAGGTCTCTCCATATTTACTGCAGTCAGTACAATTTCATTGTGCACATATTTCAATCAGGGTGACGATATTCGAATTGCACATAAGCCCTTTAGTTTTGAGTTTATGTCTACTCTGCGTTCGGATCCTTAGGAGTTACATTTACTCTGCTCCCCTAGGGCTGAAGTGCCCTCTACAGGAGTTAGCCAAGGAGGTTAAATAGATGACAGCTTAGCGCACAACTTGTCTAGACTCAGCAAACAAAACCCGCGATTTCGCGAATGCAGACACAACAACAGCACAGGTTGCTCGGATCCTACCTAAGGCAAAGGTGCCCCTAGAGGAGGGTTACCCTGCTAGAACCCCACCACATCAGAATGAAGTGTCCTACAAATGTGTTCCAAAGATGTTAGATAGACATCAGCTTAGATTACCCCATGCCTAGACTCAGCTACAGATCCCTAGTTCGCTAATCCATGCTCTCTCAAGTCAGGCGCCCCTTTTAGTTGCCTCTTTCGACAGTATTCCACAAGATGACATCCTATTGTCTGAATTTGTCCGAGGTCTTAGCGTGTGGCGGTCATCTTGCCCACTTGCCCCTGTACCAGCTCCCCAGGAGTTAGTCCCATCCGTGTATAGCCGCCATCTTGCCCATTAGACCCTGGGCTAACTCCGGCTTTTTTCCCTACTTAATTGGACTAGACGGGGCTGAAGTCTTACTGTCCATAGCTTTCAAGGCTCCTTTATAGAAATATATGCCACGACAGGGAGAAAACATGTCAAGGGAAGTGAAATAGTCAGTTCATTTAACAAAGAAATTATGGCCTTAAATTAGCATGTAATGATACAACATAAGATTTCATAACTTTCCAGTATATCTGTTTAAACATTTGGTTACTTTATGACACAAATTACCACTGAAGTATTTGGAAATTACGTTGGCGTTTACATTTCCAAGTTCACCGGTATTCTGACGTTGATTTTTAACGAATATTACCAACAGATATTATTGCAGTCTAATCTTTTCATGCAGGTCTATCTATTGTCCCCTTTTCCTGGGTCGCTAAGTCGGTGGAGCGAGAGTCCCAACGGGTGGAACGTTCGCAGTGCCGTCTTTACTATTTCGGGACAGACCTTATAAAATTTATATTTTTAGGGCTATTGGTGAGTGGATAGTTGACATAGCATAAATGAAAATCATAACGAAACCACAATAGCATTCATTTAAAACGACAGTCTGGACAGGCAAGTAAAGTTAAAAAAAACGGAAATTAATATTATTCAGTTTCAACATAATTTGAATGCTTCTAATTTTGTTGATATGAACTTTTATACATTGCATGCTTTTGGTTTCCATTTCTTTTACATTCCACTGCTCCTTAACTCCTTGTCTGTAATAATGCCCCTGCTCTGAACCGTTGATCTAACGAACTGCAACACAATATTAGCAAAAGTATCGTCACAATCAATGTTGCTACATTTGATTATTCAAATATTCAATATTTCTTCAATGAATAAATTCTTTACCAATTATTTCAAATCCTTTACAAATTCCTGGCGAATTCTTACAAATTAATTCACAAATTTGTACGAAATTCTTTGGAAAATTCGTTGGAAAATACCTTTGGAAAAGCCTGATCCCGATGAAGAAGAGGACTAGATGAATTGCTTGCTGTTGAAAGGATATCGTCGTAATGCAAGCAGTAGCAGTGAGGATTCAGAAAAAGATGATTGCCTTGAATGCACTGAAAGCCAAGACTTGATTACCCAAGAATACCTGCGTATACTGATGACCAGATTTGAATTGAGGCAGGAAAAAGCCAGTCTCCGAAATATTCACATGTAACTATGAAATTGGAAAGAAAAATCCCTGTGCGTGATTCTTGTTTGTTAAAGCGGGAGAGGGATATGATCGTTCTTCATTTAACCAGGGGCATCTTATGGTACCTTGCAGTTTGAATATGCAGTTTTCCGTGCGATTCTACGTCAAATAGTAGCCAAGTTAACTAACGTTCACCCTTCCCGGGACAAGAGATGCACGCCGCTAACCCGAGAGGATCGACTCCACATGCGCGCAAGTAGCATAAACAGGCCATGCTCTCGCTCGTAAGTGAAAAGCGCTCCTTTTCTGTGCGACAAAGAAGAGGCTAGGCGCGCCTGCAAGACGGACGAAGTAGGTCACGGAGCACTGCGTTCAACCCCGAAAACATTCTTTCTTCGTTGTTTTCCCTGCAGAGACACAATTACCAATCCACAGTCTTCAGCTGTTTTAATAATAACAATAACAGAAGTTGTGTGATACGTGATGGATATTCACGAGTGAAGACTCGTAACAGTCGGTGAATTTTATGACGATTTATAACACTAAGAAATGTTTTACATAATTAAAATAAGACTGAGTACGCAGTGAACAAAGGTACAGCCAGATGTGAACCTGATGGTGAAAGCAGACAGCGATAGTGAAGTAAGGAAATCCCCGAGCTTATACTCCTCCCACACAATTACCAAAGGACGCTTTCAATATTATAGTCAAACGCACGATGCGATCTTGATGAAAATCGATCAGGGCGATCATGCTTTAATCTACCACCTCAACCGATATCTAGAAATGCCTATTAGCGGACAGAATTCAGCAAAAAGGCGGTGTTTCACTCCTTCTCTCACACCAGCCCGCTCTAGCTGTTTAAAGGACGCTATCTGAAGCAAGCAATGACACTTTTACACTTCTAGTTGCACTGTGATATACCACGCGCTACGAATGACACTTTAAGTGATACTTCTGCCTGTTTATATTATTACGTGGTTGATTTTACGCCGACAGTATTATTTGTTATAGTGTGACATAGTATTATGGTGACTCAGTAATTATTCACTAGGGGCTACAAAGCTGATAGTACTTTCCAGTGAAATAATTCCGAAGTAATGTGCATGTAATGTTAGCAGAGGATGGCACAACGCCTTGATTATGATTATTATGTAATGTGTGAGGCGGCAGGTTAAACTGTACGTGAGTGAAGTAAGTGAGTCTCGAGTGTAAGTAGGATACACCAACATAACTGAGTGAACGAATTTATTATTGTCAATGGAGTAGCATAGGAGCTCTATAACTGTGTGGTATTAAGATAACGAATTGGGAGAAGAAAGAGCAGCTTATTGACAATGTATTTGAAAAGGGCGACGTCTTATCGACAACCAAGTGCAGCAGATAATCTCTGTTACCTGAAACTAGTGCTGAATTAGGCCGAGTTGAAACCACGTAGTATGTTATTGCGACATTAAACACTCATTGATAGTGAACACCCAAACGTGTGTTAATACAGGACCTAAACTGCCAATATTGAATTAGACGTACAAATGAGAGAGCAGTGGCGGGCTATATGAACAATGCCGCTGCTTGGTTGAAATGCTTGCGTCTATGAGTGTGTCTGATCATAATACTTATAATGTTTGTCAATTAGCACAGTTACAATAAGTCAGGTACACAATAAGTACACATTTGTGTATGTGTACCAGAGACATCATCGTCCGAGGAAGAAGACCAACATGCAGGTTGCCTGTACTCATCCAACACGTCGTACAACGTCGAGATCACCCCACATGCAAAGAGAACCAAGCCAACATGCGAGTGACTGATCAGCAGCCAAACTCTAGACTCCACGCTGTTGAAGCGGCTGCGATGTTCGATTAAATGCCCGTGTGTACCTGCGCGAGGGAGCTGTTTCGTGATCCAGACAAGTGATGAGTAAAAAATTTCAAGTGTTAGAAATTCGTATTTCCTATTGAATATAAGTATGTAAACTGCATGTAAATAGCTTAGGATGTAGTTTAGGATTTCGCTGTTTCAAAGTGATGTGAACAGTTATTTAATAGTGTTTCATATTGACTTTTATTCACGGCTGGATAACCGTATTTTATTTTCATTTGATTATGGGAAATGCACGTTATTTTTAAGGCCCCAGAGTAAATGAAGTGTAAAGCACCGTAATGTTTAAAGGGGATTTTGATGTTCGGTAAAGTCACGCAAGCTATCATCAGCTTGTAAACAATTATGAGTCGTCAGACAGGCCTCCTATATAAGTTAAGAAGTAACAGCAGGGTGTGATTGTGCTTTATTTAGATCGCAAGTGTTAATGTGTAATTGTCCCTATTGATAGAACTTCTTCTTAACGTGCATGTATTGATATACCGTGAGAGGGGGCGGAGCCTCTTAGGCAGATGGTTGTACTGAATAGATGTTTTATGAGAATATTAATTTTTTACCCCAATGTTTGTTTGATACGCGCGATGCTCAATTCCGCGCCGAGGATATGAATAAGGCTAGATTAGAGCTAATATGCGTTACTGATGCCGACAGCATCCAAGAAAATTAATAGGAATGAATAATTAGATGCGAGAAGAATTGCCGGCAGAACCACAGAGCTCCGTTGTTTTGAAAGGGAGAGTGGAGAGGGGCAGTCAGCTGACCTGCGTGATTTATGTCTCTGTCGAGACGACAGAGGAAGCAAACGACTATCTGCCGCATTGAGAAGCTCACTTTTCTTTTTCCAGTATAGCAATTACATGCCATCATTTAGAGTTTAACACCGCTGGATAGATTCACAGTTCTATGGGATGAGAGAATTCCTTCGATTTATTCACGTCAAACTAGGTCATCTAGGGATTTCAGGCAGATTACACACACCCCGCTGTCAAGGAGCTTCCAGGCAGCAGCAGTGGAAGCTATACCTCTGTTGCCAACTGCGGATGGATCATACAGTCCATGGTTTGTCCTGTGAATATGTAGTGCATTTGTGTTTGTAATTTATTTCAGGAAGTGACATTCACCGTGTTATTCTATTGGTTCTTGGTGTCACTAAATGTATTGTTCCAGGAAACAACGTTGTGTGAACGTCCTATTCGTGAATTAGTGTTTAAGTGACATCCCTATGAAGATTGCACCCTATAAGATTTGTTCATTTATGAGATAGATAGTTTTCAAGCTAATGCTACGATACGACTTTCATATATCTCTTCAAAATGCGCTCATAATAGATATGTCAAACACCTCAGTTCACTTAATATTAGGGCAAATTAATTTGTCATTTTGAATATGTAAATTAGCAGTATAAAGAAAACGAAACATCACAAGATATGCCTTTTGGTTAATTATTTTGTGTGCAGTGATGTGAGTGTATAAAGTGATAAGTGCTTTCGATAGTTAATTGGTCAGAGAGTGGGACGCCTTCTCAAGTCTTGTAAAGCTATAGAGTGAAATGCGATTCTAGGAAAAGGACTAGAAAGACATTGTATGCTCAAGAGAAGTTGATGTGTAAGTAATTTCATGTATGTTAATGTTGTGGCATATCTGTGCAGATAGTATTCATGAGCTTTCTTATTTATTAAATTTGTGTTGTGAAAAGTTGAATTCATTATTTTCATTTCTTAGTGTACTGGTATTCCTCTCACTGCCCTCTTTCGGACGGTCCATGTGACCTGTAATGCTCACCCACTCAGCTAGCGTGTTAGTGTAGTAGGAGAGGTGGGTTTTCAACGCCGGGCTTAGCTCGAAGATTTCATGAAAGGTATTTCATTCTGATGTCATATTCAAGAACTACAATAACATATTTATGTACCGGAACCTTGGACGGAGTACAGTAGAACACTTAAGTCCGTATTAACAGAGTCCTTCCTGCAACTCGTCTGATGTTGAAATTTCAGAAGGTCCACTTTCCACAAAATCACTACCCTCACCACAATTTTCACTTTCAAAGTCGAGTTGTTCGAAATAACATTCGATAGTTACGACGTCAAGTCACTCTATCTATATTTTTAATAACACCTGGTGCGTCGCTAGTCCCTGACATAGTGAGAAATTTTATTCCTTATTTTGAACCGAATATAATTTAATTGTTTTAATGAACTTAAATTCACAACTGTATGAATAATAAGGAAATCATCACACTTATCTACACTATGAAATACACTGAAAGACTGCACCGGTGTTAGAAATGTTTGGAGCAGACAGGGAACCTTTAAAAGTGCCCAGCTAGTGTTTAGGATAAGGTATCCGAGTAATTCGCGCGGCTAAATGAGCGCGAGGGAGTAAGTGTGTGGAGCCTCGCTTACGAAGCGGAAAGTGGTCCATTTTATTAGTATTAAATAAACCTCATGTTTTAGGTGTGATTGTTGTCAGAGGTCCTTTAAATTCACATAGGTATCAAAAACAAAATTCGACATTTTACTCCCTTTAGTGGCTTTTTACAATTAATTCGTGAACTGTTGACCGAGAAATGGCCCCTTTTCTTACGCATGCACACATAAACTTAGCACTATGTTCATGAAGCTCTCATCATGATAATTAACAAATACTTAGGACGAAGTACGTAAATCCTGTCAGAATACCTAAGACTATAGAGGGAAAGAGACGATTACTTTACACAGGGAAATATTTTGCGCTGTGATTTGGTAATTGACCACCAAACTCTACAAACCTGGCTGACGTCCTAAGGAAATTTGTTTGATTAAGGAAGGATAGCGAATGATGCTGAAATCAGTATTCTGCAATGAAGTACCACATTTTGCGTCATAACCTCTCTTGGAAAGTCATTTTAGTCATAGTTAACTTTTGAACTCTGTACGTGTTCCAGGTTCTCTTGCCCCTGACGCTAGCAGTTTCACTGGCGTGCACTGCATCTTCTGTGGGCTCGAAGTCGGAGGTGTCTGTCGTTGGCCACAAGGACGCCAGTCGACATTGGGTGAATACGGTACCGTATATTCTCAAATGCGGAGTTCTGCTCCTGTATTGGATGGATAATATTCTATGTGATTAACTTATTGCTTTGTATTCAACATATCTGCGTTTGCCATTCCAATTTAAGCCAACTTTCAAACCACAGCAATACAGTTTGCAGAAATAATCTAATAGGTCCTTGATACCAATGAGTATCAAACTGAAACCTCCTTTAAATATGCTAACCACTATCGGCTTTAGGAACATGCAACTAATTGCAGTGGAGTAGCTCATTGCAGAAGTAATTACTCAAGTTTCTTGTGTTATTGCAGGGACAAGCACGCATTTAAAATTATATCTTCCAGGTTCCTAATCTGCTACCCCCAAGGCAAGCATCCTTCTAGTTCGCGAGCACGTCATGGGGTGCACTAGAACGTAGTACATAGCTGGATTTGTATCTCACAGACTTTGTGACATTTCACACAGGTTGTCTTTGTGACAAACAGCCTATGTTAGGCCCGCATAGAGTTTGTTAAAAAATATCGGTACTATACAGGTTGTGGAGATATAGAAAATAGATGAGGGAGAAACTAGTCCTGTACTTTAAGAATTCATTCAAGGAACATCGGTCTGGCTGGAAATCCCTCGTACTGGTCGCTCCCCTCTTTATGGTGAAGTCTCAAAGTTGTATTCGGCGCAGATGGAATCCCCGAGAAGAAAGTGTAATTTGAATAAGTGAAGCTCTATTCTTTGGAACATGCTGGATTTGTGTACTGGGATACTATTAACTTACCGTGTTATTGTCCATTGTTTGGTGTGACCGTTTAATTGGTGCATTCTACCATTAATTAAATTTGTGATATGTAATTATTGCGTCGTGACTGAGATGAACGCTATTGGTACCTTGGAAAATCAATACTTTCGCGCATGCGCTGAATGGTGGGTCTTCTTGGGGAGAGTATGTTCATCCCTGCACTAGTGTTCTGTCTGGGATCCACGATGGATGTGTGCACGTCTGGTAATCGGCGTAATGGAGTGTGATACTCCACGATAAACTAACCGATATTTAAGGCCATATATACATGTACAAAATTGTTTTATTTTCTTCGTTTTACTTCTGTGTGGATAGTAATGATGTGTGCTATTATATGCTTACGACTGTGTGCCGGTCTTCAAGTGAGTGCTATGTGAAGGTTTGGATTATCGTTTCTAAAATTCATGGAGGCTGATGTAAGTAATCTCAAATTTTTAAATATTTGGAACTGGAACTCTACTATCCATCGGTTTATTCAAGAAGATATTACCTTAAATTAATTAACAAAGAAAACCGTTATGGAATAAATTCAAATCATCTATGACGCCGTGGAAAGAAAGTAACGTTAAAATGTAACTAATTAAAAAGGACTTTTCGACAGCGACTTCCTGCACTTGATTTTGCTTGAATATTTTTCACCGACCGAAACGTTGTTTAACATGCATTAGATCGTGACTTCTGGTTGTCTGAAACCATTTTACGTGAAAGTTGCTATGTTATTAATGGGATATCTGAGGTAATTTCGAATCTCGATGCATGGGCCTGTGGGTGTAAAAGTCACCCTATAAGTTTTTAATTATTTTGGATTCTTGCTTTGTTTAACATTTACTCGTGATTTTTTGGGAAAACTTATCCTTATTATTATGGTGAATTTTATTCTACCAGTATTTTCTACGCTTGAAATGTAATCCCTGCCTGCCTTGGCTGTTGCCTCGTAATGGAATCGTTCTTCTTCTCTTCTGGTGTTGGTTTTATAAATTCTACCTGATATGAGCATCATGTCGCTTCCAAGGCCACCTCACATTAAGTTCAATAACCAGCTGTAAATATGTATATATATTACTGATATTGTCTGTATAAGCCATACGCTAAATAATAATCCCCTCTGTTAAATTTAATGCTTATCTGCAATGAAATTAAAATCATACAGTCTATTATAATAACTATTATTTTATTATCTGTAACACCGAGGTTGGTAGAGAGTTGAAATTTGATTCTCTTAATTCTTAAATTTTCTTTTCTTAAACGCTCACCTAACTATCCACGTGGTTAGGAGATAGGGATCTGCGCTCAGATGGCCTTCATTTAAACCGCAGTGGTACGTATAAGTTAGGAAATTTGTTTGGAAGGGTAATAGGGAGGTACATTCAGGGAAACGGGATGGCCTAGGGAGCGGTGATAAGGGAACAGGGAACTGGAAATCAAGTAGGGATGACATAAAATTGAGAGTGTTGAACTGTAGAAGTATTGTAAGGAAAGGAATAGAATTAAGTAATTGAATAGATATATATTTACCAGATATTGTAATAGGAGTTGAATCATGGTTAAGAAATGATATAATGGATGCAGAAATTTTCTCACGGCACTGGAGTGTGTATCGTAGAGATAGGATTGGAAGGGTGGGAGGGGGAGTGTTCATTCTGGTGAAAGAAGAATTTGTAAGCTACGAAAAAGTTAAAGATGAGACACATGAAATTCTAGGTGTAAGGCTCATTTCTAAAGATAATAGGCAACTTGATATATTTGGAGTGTACAGATCGGGAAAAGGTAGCACTGATGCGGATTCGGAATTATTTGATAGGATAGTCAGCTATGTGGGAAACGACATGGAAAGAAATGTGATTGTAGCGCGAGATCTGAATTTGCCAGATGTCAATTGGGAAGGAAATGCGAACGACAGGAAGTATGACCAACAAATGGCAAATAAGTTAATATGGGAAGGACAGCTGATTCAGAAAGTGATGGAACCAACCAGAGGGAAAAATATCCTGGATGTCGTGCTGATAAAACCAGATGAGCTCTATAGGGAGACTGAAGTAATAGATGGTATTAGTGATCATGAAGCTGTTTTTGTGGTAGTTAAAAATAAATGTGATAGAAAGCAAGGTCTTAAAAGTAGGACTGTTAGGCAGTACCATATGGCTGATAAAGCAGACATGAGGCAGTTTCTAAAAAGTAACTATGATTGGTGGAAAACGGTAAATAAAAATGTAAACAGACTCTGGGATGGGTTTAAAGAAATTGTTGAGGAATGCGAAAACAGGTTTGTACCTTTAAGGGTGGTAAGGAATGGTAAGGACCCACCTTATTATATTAGAGAAATAAAGAGACTAAGAAGGAGGCGCAGGCTGGAAAGAAATAAAGTTAGAAATGGCTGTGGAAGTAAGGAGAAATTGAAGGAACTTACCAGAAAATTGATTCTAGCAAAGAAGGCAGCTAAGGATAACATGATGGCAAGCATAATTGGCAATCATACAAATTTTAGTGAAAAATAGAATTGTATGTATAGGTATTTTAAGGCAGAAACAGGTTCCAAGAAGGACATTCCAGGAATAATTAATGAACAACGGGAGTGTGTATGTGAAGATCTTCAAAAGGCAGAAGTATTCAGTCAGCAGTATGTAAAGATTGTTGGTTTCAAGGATAATGTCGAGATAGAGGAGGAGACTAAGGCTAAAGAAGTAATAAAATTTACATATGATAACAGTGACATTTACAATAAGATACAAAGTTGAAAAGTAGAAAAGCGGCTGGAATTGATCAGATTTCTGGGGATATACTAAAGACAATGGGTTGGGATATAGTACCATATCTGAAGTACTTATTTGATTATTGTTTGGTCGGAGGAGCTATACCAGATGAATGGAGAGTTGCTATAGTAGCCCCTGTGTATAAAGGAAAGGGTGATAGACATAAAGCTGAAAATTACAGGCCAGTAAGTTTGACATGCGTTGTATGTAAGCTTTGGGAAGGCATTCTTTCTGATTATATTAGACATGTTTGTGAAATTAATAACTGGTTCGATAGAAGGCAATTCGGTTTTAGGAAAGATTATTCCACTGAAGCTCAACTTGTAGGATTCCAGCAAGACATAGCAGATATCTTGGATTCTGGAGGTCAAATGGACTGTATCGCGATTGACCTGTCTAAAGCATTTGGTAGGGTGGATCATGGGAGACTACTGGCAAAAATGAGTGCAATTGGACTAGACAAAAGAGTGACTGAATGGGTTGCTATATTTCTAGAAAATAGATCTCAGAGAGTTAGAGTAGTTGAAGTTTTGTCTGACCCTGTAATAGTTGAGAGGGGAGTTCCTCAGGGCAGTGTCATCGGACCTTTATGTTTTCTTATATATATATATATATATATATATATATATACACTGACTGACAGAGCAAATGCAACACCAAGAAGGAGTGGTCAGAACTTTATGCCAGTTGCAGGGTAGACTGACGTCACTGAGGTATGCTCATGATGTGAAATGCGCCGCTGTGCTGCGCACGTAGCGAACGATAAATGGGACACAGCGTTGGCGAATGGCCCACTTCGTACCGTGATTTCTCAGCCGACAGTCATTGTAGAACGTGTTGTCGTGTGCCACAGGACACGTGTATAGCTAAGAATGCCAGGCCGCCGTCAACGGAGGCATTTCCAGCAGACAGACGACTTTACGAGGGGTATGGTGATCGGGCTGAGAAGGGCAGGTTGGTCGCTTCGTCAAATCGCAGCCGATACACATAGGGATGTGTCCACGGTGCAGCGCCTGTGGCGAAGATGGTTGGCGCAGTGACATGTGGCACGTGCGAGGGGTCCAGGCGCAGCCCGAGTGACGTCAGCACGCGAGGATCGGCGCATCCGCCGCCAAGCGGTGGCAGCCCCGCACGCCACGTCAACCGCCATTCTTCAGCATGTGCAAGACACCCTGGCTGTTCCAATATCGACCAGAACAATTTCCCGTCGATTGGTTGAAGGAGGCCTGCACTCCCGGCGTCCGCTCAGAAGACTACCATTGACTCCACAGCATAGACGTGCACGCCTGGCATGGTGCCGGGCTAGAGCGACTTGGATGAGGGAATGGCTGAACGTCGTGTTCTCCGATGAGTCACGCTTCTGTTCTGTCAGTGATAGTCACCGCAGACGAGTGTGGCGTCGGCGTGGAGAAAGGTCAAATCCGGCAGTAACTGTGGAGCGCCCTACCGCTAGACAACGCGGCATCATGGTTTGGGGCGCTATTGCTTATGATTCCACGTCACCTCTAGTGCGTATTCAAGGCACGTTAAATGCCCACCGCTACGTGCAGCATGTGCTGCGGCCGGTGGCACTCCCGTACCTTCAGGGGCTGCCCAATGCTCTGTTTCAACAGGATAATGCCCGCCCACACACTGCTCGCATCTCCCAACAGGCTCTACGAGGTGTACAGATGCTTCCGTGGCCAGCGTACTCTCCGGATCTCTCACCAATCGAACACGTGTGGGATCTCATTGGACGCCGTTTGCAAACTCTGCCCCAGCCTCGTACGGACGACCAACTGTGGCAAATGGTTGACAGAGAATGGAGAACCATCCCTCAGGACACCATCCGCACTCTTATTGACTCTGTACCTCGACGTGTTTCTGTGTGCATCGCCGCTCGCGGTGGTCCTACATCCTACTGAGTCGATGCCGTGCGCATTGTGTAACCTGCATATCGGTTTGAAATAAACATCAATTATTCGTCCGTGCCGTCTCTGTTTTTTCCCCAACTTTCATCCCTTTCGAACCACTCCTTCTTGGTGTTGCATTTGCTCTGTCAGTCAGTGTAAATGATATGAGTAAAGGAGTGGAATCGGAGGTAAGGCTTTTTGAGGATGATGTTATTCTCTATAGAGTGATAAATAAGTTACAAGATTTTGTGCAACTGCAACGTGACCTCGAAAATGTTGTGAGATGGACAGCAGGCAATGGTATGTTGATAAACGGGATTAAAAGTCAGGTTGTGAGTTTCATAAATAGGAAAAGTCCTCTCAGTTTTAATTACTGCGTTGATGGGCTGAAAGTTCCTTTTGGGGATCATTGTAAGTATCTAGGTGTTAATATAAGGAAAGATCTTCATTGGGGCAATCACATAAATGGGATTGTAAATAAAGGGTACAGATCTCTGCACATGGTTATGAGGGTGTTTAGGGGTTGTAGTAAGGATGTAAAGGAGAGGGCATATAAGTCTCTGGCAAGACCCCAACTAGAGTATGGTTCCAGTGTATGGGACCCTCACCAGGATTACCTGATTCAGGAACTGGAAAAAATCCAAAGAAAAGCAGCTCCATTGGTTCTGGGTGATTTCCGACAAAAGAGTAGCGTTACAAAAATGTTGCAATGTTTGGGTTGGGAAGAATTGAGAGAAAGTAGAAGAGCTGCTCGACTAAGTGGTATGTTCCGAGCTGTCAGCGGAGAGATGGCGTGGAATGACATTAGTAGACGAATAAGTTTGAATGGCGTTTATAAAAGTAGGAAAGATCACAATATGAAGATAAAGTTGGAATTCAAGAGGACAAACTGGGGCAAATATTCATTTATAGGAAGGTGAGTTAGGGATTGGAATAACTTACCAAGGGAGATGTTCAATAAATTTCCAATTTCTTTGAAATCATTTCGGAAAATGCTAGGAAAGCAACAGATAGGGAATCTGCCACCTGGGCGACTGCCCTAAATGCAGATCAGTATTGATTGATTTTGAAGTAGACAGTCCAGACGATATCTACTGCTACACTGCCTGTATCCTCCAGAAGTAGACCATCCGGGCGATATGTACTGCTACACAGCCTATATCCACATAAAGTAGACCATCCAGGCCATATCTACTGCTACACAGCCTGTATCCTCCAGAAGTAGACCATCCAGGCGATATGTACTGCTACACAGCCTATATCCACATAAAGTAGACTATCTAGGCCATATCTACTGCTACACAGCTTGTAGCTGTAGGTAGTAGACATTCCAGGCGACATCTACTGCTACACAGCCTTTATCCTCAAGAAGTACACCATCCAGGCGACATCTGCTGCTACACAGCCTTTATCCTCAAGAAGTACACCATCCAGGCGATATCTACTGCTACACAGCCTGTATCCTCCAGAAGTAGACCATTCAGGCGATATGTACTGCTACACAGCTTGTATCCTCCAGAAGTACGCCATGCAGGCGATATCTACTGCTACACAGCCTGTATCCTCCAGAAGTAGACCATTCAGGCGATATGTACTGCTACACAGCCTGTATCCTCCAGAAGTAGACCATTCAGGCGACATCTACTGCTACACAGCCTTTATCCTCAAGAAGTACACCATCCAGGCGATATGTACTGCTACACAGCCTGTATCCTCCAGAAGTAGACCATTCAGGCGAAATGTACTGCTACACAGCCTATATCCACATAAAGTAGACCATCCAGGCCATATCTACTGCTACACAGCCTGTATCACATGAATTAGACCATCCAGGCGATATCTACTGCTACACAGCCTGTATCTATAAGAAGTAGTCCAACCAGGTGATAACTATTTCTGTACATCCTGTATCCATAAGAAGAAGTCCATCCACGCGATATCTAGTGCTACACTGCATGTAGCTGTGGGAAGTAGACCATCCAGGCGATATCTACTGCTACACTGCCTGTATCCATAAGAAGTAGACCATCAAGGGTATATCTACTGGTAGTTGTGGTCAGCAGGTCAGTGCGTCGTCAATCTTCTCAGTGAGCTTAAGATTTTTGCAGCCACACGGAGAAACGGAACGCTAATTCTGCGTTAATATTTGAAAAGCTAATTTGTGGACATAGTTACGTGGAACTGGCCTTGGTTTAACTCGGAGCTTCGGTCACTGAAGCCGGACATGGATACAGCCGAAGCCTCTTTTGATAACTAAATGGCTTGTTGGGGACCTGCTTCCCCCATTTACAGCAGGAGAATGGTGTCCAGAGAAACCGAAATTCCGTGCTTTTACCTTTAAATTTAGAACAAACGGTAAATCGTACTCTTGTGACGTGAGAGAACATAAACACGAGTTTGAGTGTGAGGAGGAAGAATTTTTTCAAGTAGGTGCTCCATACTCACCTTGCATTTACAGTTGATTGTGAACTAAATGTAGGCTATAATTTTCTATGTCTAAGATTTTCGACCTTCGTTACAGGTTGACGAGCGAGGACTCACATTGAGGGAGAACCAAAGGAAATTTGTAGTGAATGTCGGCCAAGAAAGAAGACCATGGGTCAGTAGCAGGGAAATCGAGCACGTTGTTTCTGTACATCCACCACTATACGGTAAGACCGAGTGTAGTAGTTCGTGATCGTTGGAAATACAACTCTCATTCACACTCGGTATTCCTTAACTCAAAACTGTAGGAGCCCACATCGTGTGTGTGTCCAGGTGCTAGGGAACAATGGACTACATGTTCTGATATGCTTGATAGGATTTCGATGAATTACAGGGAACGGAGAGTAATAGAAACAGCAGTAAGAGATGCGAGCGAGGCCTCTCCACTAGTCATAGTTCTGAGGGAATCCTGGAATGTAATAGATAAGATCAGGAAATGTACTTATTACAGTAGTTGAAGAATTTGGGTAGCTAGAAACTAACATAACCAATGGCAGAAGAAACTAGCAGGCCATATACCGAAGAACAGCATTTGCTAAATGAATCCTTCCTCACCATAAATACACAATTCAGTGGAAGTATTTATCTGGAACGTGAGGCAGCATGATACAGAGACATGCTTATCACAGAAAGAGAACTGAGGCCTTTGGTATGTGGTGTTATACAAGAAGTACTGGAATCGCTTGTCATTGCCTCGAGGTTGCGTAGTTCTTTCCCAATGGAGGTGAGCGTATACCTGCAGTCCTGCCCACATTAAATTTCTGAAAGTCGTGGGAAAAAGGCGTGGGCTCACTTGCATTGCGCTAATCCTTACAGTACGGAGGTTAAGGTGAGATTGGACGATCATACACAAACGAAGAGCAGGTGACAGGAGGGAGATGTGAGATAAGTATGAAAAACATTTTAGGATTTTGACGGAGAACAGGAACAATGTACAGGGTGCGGTCGGAGGGGAAGTTCCGAAAGACTAAGGGGTCAAGTTAAGGGGAGTTTTCACGAGGGTATACGCTTCGAAAACACAGAGGGAAGGTGGGAGGGAGGAGAAATGTAGAGTAGAGGATAGGAGGATGGAGAAAATGGAGGAGGAAGTGGGATCTGCAAACATCAGGGAAGAGTAGGGGAGGGGATCTAATTAGGTGGATGGTCAATTGAGGACTCTCCTCCGGGAGGAACGGGAACCAATACGTTAAGACAGAAGTTGAGGAAAGAGGACGGTAAGGATCATGTCGGCACGAACAACGTACGGAAAGCAGGCATAACTACCAACATAGTGAGGGATCTTCTCATGCAGTTGAAGGCAGAGGAGAGTATTGTCGTTGCGATACTTTCTAGGAGGGATACTCAGTGCAGGGGTACTAAGGAGTAGGTACGTGTGAGACTGGGAGGGAGACTTTTAGTGCGTGTGTATGTGTAAGTTAGGAGTACAGGGACATGGGGGTTGTAAGGGAAAGAGTACAATGAAGTAATTCAGTAGATATAAATTTACCACATGTTATATAAAGAGTTTAATCATGGCTATGAAGTGACAAAATGATGAGGACATTTCTTCCGAAACTGGAGTGTTTACGCTAGAGATAGGACGTAATCGATAGGAAGGGGGTGTTTATACGGATGAAAGGAAAATCGGTTAGCTGTTAAAAAGTTAAAGATGACAAGTATGAAATTCAAGAGATGATATTTTTGGGGTGTACAGACGTGGGTAGATTGATGCAGACGCGGAAAAAATTGTTCAGGTAATCAGCGATGTAGGTAACGTCACAGAAAATAATGCGATTGTAGTGATTGTTCAAAATTTGCAAACTGTTACCTCGGAAGGTGATGCGAATGACAGCAATTTAAATTAACCTTGGAGGATGAAGTGGATCAGAAAGTGACGGAATCGAGTAGATGAAGGAATATTATTGATGTGATGGTGGTAAACCAGATGTGTATTTTAAGAAAATACGATGAAAGACGGTATAGATGATCAAGAAACTGTTTTAGCCGTAGCTAGGAATAAATATGATAAACGCAACGTTATAAACGTCAAACAGCGTATTGATCGATATTAATGCATACGGTGAATTCTATAGACTGGATTGTAAGTATGGTAAAGGTTCATATGGTTTAGGGAATTAAGGTGGTGTTTTAAGAGGAAGTAAATCCTCTATTTACAGAGATAAGGAGGAAGATGAAATACTTCCTTATACCCTCAGGGACGGAAGAGAACAAGTGTTGACCAAGAGAGGTCGGATGGTAACCAGTTCATTTGCTTGTTAGAAATGCAAGGGATACCTTGTGTGTATTCTACTGTCCCCTCGACAACGGGTCTCAAATTTGGTTTGATTTTATATTAAAAATGACGTAGAATGTCAATAGTGTGGTGACCTTGGTAAGCACGGAGACCTGGAGGGTCTGTAGCAAGAAGGTTAGTATGTAGATTAATTGGAAGAGTAATTGACAGTGAAAGGTGTACCTCCGTTGGTCTCTTGGCCTAAGGAGTGATTCAATTTTATGTCCGTTCTGGCTCTTACCTTTCTTTCGGCTGTAGTTTCGACTTCCTGCTGGTTTTTTTGTGGTTAAAAGCGAGCGAGGAAGGAGATCCTCTACCCAGAACTCTGAGCTGAGACCACTCTACCGGAATTAAACGTTCGAAATAAGATTTCCCTTTAAGCTGTCTCTGACTTTCACACAACAATACGGTACTCACAACATTTTTAATTACTTTGAAGGACGGAAATATAAGAAAGTTTCCTTTTTTAGCATTTTGAGTCTCCGTAAGAAGCACGTGGTGCTGGGAGAGCTCACTGCTCGGTGAATGCTGGGATGGTACCTATTTGTCAGTGTTCCCTCTCTAAGTGACAGTTCATACTTTCTTGGGCTCACTACTGCAGGAGAGGAGGAGCAGGCCACATGTTCTTAGGTGTGTTCCAAACAGAATGGTACACGTAACTCTCCGGGAGTTTCGAGTGAACACTTCGAATACACGTCACCACACGGGAACCAGCTGTTTAAAATGTGCCTGTCCTATTAGTTACAGCTATTTCCTCAGCACAGAACTCCCTTTTCTTTCAGGTCAGACCGAATATAAAATGTTCGACATTACTGATGTACCCGTGCTTCGCTACGGAATTCTAGGTTAGGTAGTGTCACGTTATGAGCAAGATTGTATTAAATTGCATAGCTCTTAACGTTACCCTAGAAACGCGACGGGGAAGTCAGCAAATGTATTTTCCCATTTGAAGACTGGATTAGGGAATTTTCCTTGTATTGGTATGACCGCTTGCCTACCATGAGTCAAATCAGGTTGGGAGTATTCGTTATAATGGCAGGCACTCATCTCCACCTGCCTTTTTTATGTCCTAAGAAAGACTGCCTTAGTGGTTTTCCCAACTGAAATTAACATACGTCATTACAACAGTAGGAATGGCAAAATTCATATGAAATTCTCGATCAAATGAAAAACCACACATTTTCTCACTTACAACGAACCATACTACGCTACCGATCTAAGAGTCCAAACTTCAAGAGCTGGAATGACCAGGCCGCAGACAGTCGTGATCCGAGAACACTCATCGTCTTTTTTCGGCGTGGTTGGGGGTCGATTAGTGGAGAGTCCCAGGGCAAAAACTATGCCCTTTCACTAATATATTTCCTAAAAGTACCCGATGAGTCGGAAAATCTCAATTCACTACACCGGCGGGGGGAAAATCTATCTGACATGGAGGCAAATTCTTCCTCCAAGCCAGAGGAGAAACCTCGCCTTCACTGCTAATTCGGAGTAAAATGAATGTAGAATTTAATAAAAGTGAAGAAGTTTTTCTTAAGAAACGGATTTCTGAGGGTTAAATTTAGAGGTATTTAGTGAATTGTTGTGCTATAATTTGGAATAGGCCTAAATTTTAATAAAATTCTATACCAGGTCATACTACCACTACCAAGTGAGCCTCTGCCTTAAGTGCGCACACTGCTCATTCAAAACAGTGCGTCAGAGTAGGGATCGAACACCTGGAAAACAACAGATAGGGAATCTGCCACCTGGGCGACTGCCCTAAATGCAGATCAGTATTGATTGATTGATTGATTGATTGATTGATTGATTGATTGATTGATTGATTGATTGATTGATTGATTGATTGATTGATTGATTGATTGATTGATTGATTGATTGATTGATTGATTGATTGATTGATTGATTGATTGATTGATTGATTGATTGATTGATTGATTGATTGATTGATTGATTGATTGATTGATTGATTGATTGATTGATTGATTGATTGATTGATTGATTGATTGATTGATTGATTGATTGATTGATTGATTGATTGATTGATTGATTGATTGATTGATTGATTGGAATACTATGATGAACTAAAGAAGAAACTTTTCTTACTCCCCAGCAGTAATCCCATCTATCGGAGATGAGTAGCAGCATTAGAGGCAAAGAACATCATAACGAACATTGATCAGTGTAATGTCGTAGGTCTTTACATTTACTTTTCTTCCGACTCTGAAATAGTCGCTACAGTTAAGTGATCGGAACTTGTATTCTCTATAACTTTTGTTATGTAGTATTTTCGATAGGACCAATAACATAGGTATTTACAAATTAAATTTTAGATGTCTTTCCCTAAACTGCCGTTTCATCCCGGGTGAATAAAATTGTTAGACTGTAGTTTCTTATTTCCCGACTCTATATATCGATTTTCATTCAATTCTGTGGACCCATTTCCTCGTGGCTCGGCGTTGATATGGACTTAGCAACAAAAATACAAATTCATGAATATCTGTGTTATCATAGCCGGTAAAATGTGTGACACATAATTACATATAGTATCATTATAGACCGTTATGCCTTTCGGCGTTCAGTCTGCAAGCTTGTGTGAATTTACTAAACGTCGCCACAACCCTCTATTTGCAAATAGTACTGTGGCCTCATTTAGTTCTATACGTCTTATCTCTAAATCGTTCGAAACTGAGTCTAACCATCGTCGTCTTGGTCTCCCTCGACACCTCTTACCCTCCATAACAGAGTCCATTATCCTCCTAGCTAACCTATCCTCCTCAACTCGCCTCACATGACCCCACCACCGAAGCCGGTTTATGCGTACAGCTTCATCCATCGAGATCATCCCCAAATTAGCCTTTATCTTATCATTCCGAGTACCCTCCTGCTATTGTTCCCATCCTGTTTACCAGCAATCATTCTCGCCACTCTCATGTTTGTTACTTCTAACTTATGAATAAGATATCCTGAGTCCACCAAGCTTTCACTCGCGTAAAGCAAACTTGGTCTGAAAACAGACCGATGTAAAAACAGTTTCGTCTGGGAGCTGACTTCTTTCTTACAGAATACTTATGATCGCAACTGCGAACTCACTTCATTAGCTTTACTACACCTTGATTCAATCTCACTTACTATATTACCATCCTGGGAGAACACACAACCTAAATACTTGAAATTATCTACCTGTTCCAGCTTTGTATCAACAATCTGACATTCAGTTCTGCTTAACTTCTTGACTACTGACATCAATTTAGTCTTCGAGAGGCTAATTTTCATACCAAACTCATTGCACCTATTTTCAAGTTCCACGATATTAGACTGCGGGCTTTCGACACAATCTGCCGTTAAGACCAAGTCGTCAGCATAGGCCAGGCTGCTTACTACATTTCCACCTAACTGAATCCCTTCCTGCCACCTTTTTACCTTGCCTAAACCCTGTAAGTACCCTGAACCAAGAACTCATTCTACCATCCATACACACTGCAGCCCAATTGTCAACATAAATGCCTTTGATTGATTTTAATAATCTACCCTTAATCCCATAGTCCCCGAGTATGGCGATCATATTTTCCCTCGGTACCCTGTCATATGCTTTCTCTAGATCTACGAAACATAAACATAACTGCCTATTCCTCTCATAGCATTTCTCAATTACCTGGTGCATACTGAAAATCTGATCCTGACAGACCCTCTGTGGTCTGAAACCACTCTGGTTTTCATACAACTTGCTCTCAACGACTGATCGCACCCTCCCTTCCAAGATGCAAGTGAATACTTTGCCTGGTGTACTAATCAAAGAGATATCTCGATAGTTGTTGAAATCCTTCCTTGCTTATAGATAGGTGCTATTACTGCTTTTGTCCAATCTGACGGTACCTTACCAACATTCACTGCTAATTTTACTACTCTTTGAAGCCATTTCATCCCTACCTTCCCACTATACTTCACCATTTCAGGTCTAATTTCATCCATTCCTGCTGCTTTATGACAATGGAGTTTATTTACCATCCTTTCCACTTTCTCAAGCGTAATTTCACCAACATCATTTTCCTCCTCTCCATGAGCTTGGTTGTTCGCGACACCACCAGGATGATTTCCTTTTACATTGAGAAGATGTTGAAAATATTCCCTCCACCTCTCCATTGTTTCCATGGGATCTATTATGAGTTCACCTGAATTACTCAAAACACTGTTCATTTCCTTTTCCCTCCCTTCCTAAGATTCTCTACTATTTAGCAGAATGTTCTCTCCGCTGCTTGACCTAGCCTTTCCAGGTTTTTACCAATACCTTCCCACGACTTCTTTTTGGATTCAACAACTTCCTTTTTTTTTGGCTCTGTTTCTTTCATCTACGTACAAATCCCTGTCTGCCTCGGCCCTTGTTTGGATCCATTTCTGATGAGACTTTTTTTAACATTTACAAGCTGCTCTCACTTCATCATTCCACCAAGATGTTCGCCTTTTCCCATCTTTACACACAGTTGTTATTAGGCATTCCCTTGCTGTTTCTACTACAGCATCCCTGTATGCCTCCCATTCACTTTGTATATCCTGAACCTGCTTACTGTCCACTGTTCGAAACTTCTCACTAATCATATCCATGTATTCCTGTCTAATTTCCTCGTCCTGGAGGTTTTCTATCCTTATTCGTTAGCACACAGATTTCACTTCTGTACCCTAGGCCTAGAGACACTTAGTTCACTACAGATCAGGTAGTGGGCTGTGTCATCGAAAAATCCCCGAAAACCCCGTACATTCCTAATGGAATTCCAGAATTCGAAGTCGTTTAAGGTATATTTGATTATAGATCTGGTACCCCTTGCTTCCCATGTGTAGCTGATAATAGCCTTATGCTTGAAGAATGTATTCGTAACTGATAAACCCATACTAGCACAGAAGTCCAGCAAACGTTTCCTATTCCCATTAGCTTCCATATCTTCCCCACATTTACCAATCACCCTTTCGTACCCTTCAGTTCTATTTCCAATTCTCGCATTGAAATATCCCATTAGCACTATCCTATCCTTTCTGTTCACCCCGACTACGATGTCACTAGATGCTTCATAAAACTTGTCAACTTCATCCTCATCTGCTCCCTCACATGGGGAATACACGGAGACAATTCTTGTCCTAATTCCTCCAACTGACAAATCTACCTACATCATTCGCTCGTTTACGTGCCTAACAGAAACTATATTGCGTGCAATGGTATTCCTGATAAACAGTCCTACCCCATACTCTGCCCTTCCCTTTCTAACACCCGTCAAGTACACTTTATAATCTCCTATCTCTTCCTCGTTATCTCCCCTAACCCGAATATCACTTACTCCTAGCACATGCAGATGCATCCTCTTTGCTGACTCAGCCAGTTCTACTTTCTTTCTTCTAAAAGCCCCATTAATATTGATAGCTCCCCATCGAATTCCATTTTGTTCACAAAGTTGTTTCCAAGGAGTCCCTCGCCTGTCAAATGGGAGTGAGACTCCGTTACTCCCATAGGTACAAGGATAGCTTAAAATGTAATTCTATATAACTTCAGTTATGTAGTATTTATTGATAGGGCCACTAATGATATCGATATTTGAGAATTAAATTTGAGACCTTACTCTAAACTACCATTTCACTCAGCGTGAATAAAATTATTTATAGCACAGATTGTTGTGGCTCATCCCCCGACTTTACGTACCGATGCTCATTAAATTCTCTTCAGCCGTTTTCTCGTGATGCGTGTACATACAGGCAGACAGACAGAAATTACGGCAAAGTAAAAAGTGCTTCTCTTTGTTACTGTGGACGTGAACGATACAGAAATAACTTTTGTTTCAAATTCTGACCAATGTACAGACAAAACTCTCATTTTATATATAGAGATTTACGTGTATCAGCTACAATTGAGACGATTAAGTCAGGCTGGAAAACTATGGTTACTTCCGGTAAAACTGACACAGGAATTTACGTCCTGTGTAAAAGAGAACTAAGATATTATATGCCCCTTGCTGTACAACCCTGCTTTGAAAATACAGTAATATCATATGTGAATACCTTTATTTGTCATCAAACTAAACATTCTAGGTTTTAACCTTGTAACTCTCTGTAACAGTAACTAGGTAAAATATCTAACCTTTCTTCAACTTCAAGAATGATAAAACAAACCTAATAGACCCTTCTGGATCAATATTATCATAACGAGTAATGTTTGCACACGATAATAACAAATCGTTACACGGAAGAGGGAAACACATACATAACAAAATCTTTGTATAGACCTGTTTTTAAACATAACCATATTTTGAAGTAGACATTGCCGGTGACCGTGAAATAATTCTGTACTGATTTTATGTACACAGATTCTGATAGATTTTCAGGATTATTGCTTATCAGAAATTAACTATTTCGTGTGTATTTTTGTTCTTGGTACCTCGATGTCTCAAGATATGGATCCTGTCACGCCTTCCACTTCAACATCAGCTACAACTACTATTAAAACTACTAAACGAAATGCATGTCCTAGAGGTGAGTTAATCGGATTATCAGTGAATGGTGTACGAGAGACCAGCATACATGTCTCCCTTGGATATATGCATCTAGAAGAATATTTACTTATGGCTCTCATATTCGAACTCATTCTCTCAAGAGACGTTCTAAGTATAGGTACTTTAAGGCAGAGACAGGTTCCAAGAAGGACATTAATGAACAAGGGAAGTGTGTATGTGAGGGTCTTCAAAAGTCAGAAGTATTCAGTCAGCAGTATGTAAAGATTATTGGTTACAAGGATAATGTCCAGATACAGGAGGTGACTAATACTGAAGAAGTATTAAAATGACAACGATATTTACAGTAAGATATATAAGTTTAAAACTAGAAAAGCAGCTGGAATTGGTAAGGTTTCCGGGGTTATATTAAAGACAGTAGATTGGGATATAGTACTATATCTCGTGTAGGTATATGATTATTGTTTACATGAAGGAACTATACCAAATGAATGGAGAGTTGCTAAATAGCCCCTGTATATAAAGGAAAGGGTGATAGACATAGAGCTGAAAATTACAGTCCAGTAAGTTTGACGTGCATTGCATGTAAACTTTGGGAAAGCATTCTTGCTGATTACATTATACATGTTTGCGAAGTTAATAACTGGTTCGATAGAAGGCATTTCGGGTTGGTGAAAGGTTATTCCAATGAAGCTCGACTTGTAGGATTAGAAAAAGATATAGCAGACATCTTGGATTCAGGAGGTCAAACGGACTGTATCGCAATTGACCTATCTAAGGCATTTGATAGTGTAGATCATGGGAGACTACTGGCATAAATGAGTGCAACTGGAATAGACAAAAGAGTGACTGAATGGGTGGCTACGTTTCTAGAAACGAGAACTAAGAGTATTACAGTAGACTAATTTTTATCTGACCCTGTAATAATATTAAGTGAGGAATTTCTAAACTCATTATTATTGGAACTTTATATGTTTTTCATATATATTACGGGGTTACCCGTGGAGCAGAAAGAGGTTAAAGAAGGTGCCGGGGTGAATGGGTCTAACTACAATATCAAGAATTGATTTAAAACTTTAACAAAGGTTACATTTCATTTAGGACTTCAAACTAAACAATTTATCATAACAATGAAAGATCAGGTACAATGACAAACTTTAAACAAGACAAGGAAAATCCGAAATTTAGTGATTTTACAAATCCTGGGATTCACACCCCTTGCTTTACAATTTCTGAGCACCTGGCTCAAATTTGTAAAAGAGCACAAATTATTCAAGGGAAGAAATCCCCTAATTCAAGAGCACTTGTTCTCCAAAATGAAAAATTTAGCCTTCCAGAGGCACTCTTTACTATTACAACACTTGAAAAAGAGCTAACAGGCCCTCAGTTTTCTAGGCCTACTCAAGGCAACATCAAATTACAATTACTAGCCTCTCAAGGCATAACTTACAGTTTGAAAATAATTTAAACAGGGGTATTTAATTCCCAACCTACGGGGTCTTAATGGAAAGGAACAGGTTAAATAAGTTGCCCAAACCCAAAAGGAATGGAGGCGTACCCTGGACAACAAGGTAATAAACTCTAAAAACCTAAAGGGCTCTAGGCCGATGAAACAGGGGCTATTCCCAAACTACTGAGGTGACTCATATAGAGATTACATTAACACATGACAGGCAGAAAACCATCACAAAAGGAAGTCACCTCAAACAAAGATGAAGGGGAGCACGAGAGGTTACATCACTCTCTATCCTCGATTTACAGTTAAAGATATTATTAAATTTTTACATTGGCCGAAAGGTTATTTTCATTTTTGAAAAGTAGGTTACATAGTTAAAGATTCGGACCTTTCCCTCGGATTAAACTGCGCAGGTAGCAAGAAGGAATAAAGTTATGTGGCCATCACCTTGAAGATGTTCTAGCTGCCGACGAAAGAGGCCGCCCGTTTCCTGCTCAACATACACTCAGGTAGACAACGATCAATTGGCCAAGAAAAATGAAAAGCCGCAGTTAATAAACCCTCAGGGAAGGTTCGAGATCATTCAAGACTAAACCAGCCACACCCTCTCAATTTAATTGGTCAATTTCAAAGTTACACTCAGAATCGAACAAAAAGCCTGTGATAGGTTGAAAATTAATTACAGAAATTTTTCATTGGCCAGATTCAAACTGGCGGAAAGGAAAAGGAAATATTGCCAACCCAAAAATAAATGAACATCAATCAGTGAAAAGCCTTGAAATACAAAACTTTTTTAAATTATGAGTTCTTACACTTTGCACCAGGGTTCATGATCATAGTTTCTTGGTAGTGTCATCTGTTGAGAAATGTATAATCTTCTCGATACATAGCAAACGAAACTAGGAGAAATTCAGTCAGTTCAAAAAACTTCACAATAACCAAATTACTCAAAATTGACTGGTGTCATCTTCTGATTAAAGTTCCCAGTTGGTGTAGTTTCAGCTTCACTGTTTTACCAATAGAGGAGTTCATTTAGGCGCTAGTTTTGAATGCGCGGCGTTGAGGTGTACCTTCCGGTGCAGACCGACCCCCCCCCCCAATGTCCTTCCTAGGGGTGACACAGAAGGATTTGAGAAAACATTTTCAGTTGAAGAAAAAAATGTCTAAGTTTTTTTAAGTTGATAGGTAGAAACTTGTTTAACTCCAGCTTTAGAGTGCCCTTGTGGTTGTAGAATATTAAATACATGTTGATAGATTTGACGCCAGTCCTGCCGCCGCTGCCGCTTCCCACATGAAGGTCGCCCGGACCCCCGTATACTCTGAGATACATCTCTCCCGCTAATATGAGAGGCGCAGTCGTGGTGATGGACGCCGCAGATTGGAAGTATATGTACAGTCCCCAGATGAGTTGGTGGTAGGGTCACCGCACTTCAGCCTTTACCGGGAAGATGCACTCCGGCGCGCCGTTCAGAAGGAGGCCTTACTAGAGCGAAGAGGGCCCTTTCTTTTCTCGTGTGTCCCTCACCAGATGTTACCGTACGGCGGCAGACAGCTGAGAGGGCACTGAAACAGTAAGATCTCGGCGACAGAAAAGTGTTGTTGGAGACCTGAGAGTACGATCTTTATTGGTGATGCTGAGGGGCGGGTGGCGTAGAAAGTGCATTAGTGCCAATAGTGCGGAGATGCAGGAGACGGGGGCTTGGTAATGGCCACTAAGGAATTGACTGCAGGAAAACCAGAGGGGAAGATCGTAAATACAGATCATCTACAAAATTTAATAACATTATCGGGGCGGAAGATCTCGAAAAAAAGTATATAACCTTAAAAGTCCTGCTAAATTTAGCGGAAAAAAGTGTACCTGAGAGAGGTGCACTCTAAAGATACTCTCTCTGGCTGGATTGCTTACCAATAAGGTGACTGGTGTCAAAAAGTCTAATATAATGCACGGCCTATGAAATCTAGGGGCAAGCTTGTCCGCGGGAACAACGTTTCTAACCAAGACTTGATCTAGACCCTTTAAATTGGTGGCCCTCCATCCACGATCATATCTTTCCTAACCTTTTCATGAGAAACCTTCAGGTTGTGCTTAGCCTTCTTCCATAGATCCCTAATATTATAGGGATCTGTTGTCCCTGGTGAAATATCATTGAGTGACCAAAGGATAGAGTGCGGCGTGGTAGGAATAAATTTAAACATTAGAGAAGCAGATGTGAACTTATGGGACTCATGAACCGACGAACTTAAAGCAAAGGCCAACCAATGAAGGGACGTATCCTACCAGGAATGATCTCTATGATGAAATGCTATGAGAGCCGGTCGAAGATTACGATTGACCCGCTCAGCCAGAGATGGTTGAGCATAATACGCCGAAGTTCTTACATGAGATATAGACAGATCAAAACAGAATTTACGGAAGAGGTTGGATGTAAAGGATTTCGCATTATCAGAAATTATACATTGACAAGGACCGAAAGAAGCAAATATGGTATTTAAACAAGGAATGGTGGACTGAGCGGTAGCCAGCTTCGTCGGAAATAACCAGGAAAACCTAGTGAAACCATCTACACACAATAGGGTGAATTTATTGGCGTTCCCCTTTGATTGGGGGAAGGGTCCGGCGAAGTCTATATAGAGACGTTCCGTAGGGTGCGACGCTTGGTGAGATGATAATAGACCAGCTTAGTGAACAAGGTGGGTTTACTAAGCAAACACTATTTACAAGCTTTTACCAATTCACGAATTTCACCATGCATGCCTTTCCAAATGAACATCTCTCGGATCTTTTCCCGAGTTTTGAAGATGCTTAAAAGCCCCCCCCAATGGGGTCTCATGATAGTACTTGAAGATCATAGGTACAATCACGCCTGGAACTACTACTTTCATCTTTTGGTCATGCCTCGACGGGCAACTCAAAACCCCGGTCCTCAATACATAAGGGACGATATGTTCTCCAGAAGAGAGGGTTCCAATAATAGGGGCCAGCACAGGATCTTCACGTTGATATTTTTCAATATCCCTAAACAACATGGGGGCATCAGTTATAATGGCAATAATGCCCGAAGGTATGGACGTGGGAAGAGAAGAACTATCATCCTGGTCGGCGGTCCCCACATCATGAGAAACCATGCGGCTTAGTCCATCCGCCACAAAATTTTCAAATCCTCTGATGTGCCCAACATCAAACTGGAAGGCAGAAAAACTGATGGCCCAACGGGCTATACGACCAGTACACAGCGGCCTAAGTTAGTCCAAACTTAAGACTTGATCATCTGTTTCCAGGTCGAACTTGACGTGTTCCAGATAGAGGCGGAACTTCTCTAATGTAAATAAGAATGCCAAACCCTAAAGTTTTTTATAGATAGAATATATGGCTTCTTGAGCCGATAATGTCCTAGATGCTTAGGCGATGGGTCGCCTTCCGAGTTCAGTTTCCAAAAGAAGCACCGCAGCAACCGCCGACGACGAGGCGTCTGTTTGAACGATGAATTTCTTCGAGAAATCAGGCATAGCAAGGACAGGGGCGTTGCAAAGAGCTAATTTCAGGTCTTCAAATTCTGCTTGTTGAGACGGCCCCCACTCAAATTTAACGCCTTTCCTACGAAGTAAGTTCAACGGCGCCGCTCTGTTAGCGAAGTTAGGAATAAATTTCCTGAAGAAATTCACCATGCCATGAACCTGGCAATACCTTTCATGTCCCTAGGAGGTTTGAAATCACGGATGACCTGTGTTCGCGAATGATCAATAGAAACACCATCGGGCGACACAATATGCCCTAGGAATGACATTGAGGGCTTAGCAAAAGCTACCTTAGATAACTTCACAGCCAATCCGGCCTTACGAATGTGATTACGGACCTCTTTTAGATGATCAAGGTGTTCTTCAAAGGTTTCAGAAAATACGACGACATCATCAAGATAATGGTACAAGTATTCAAATTTGATGTAGGAGAAGACCCTATCCAGCAGTCTCGTGAGCACAGCTGCCCACGTGGGGAGCCCTAAAGGCTTGCGATTGTACTCATACAAGTTCCAATCCGTGGCAAAAGCTGTCAGATGTTTTGATTCTTCAGCTAGAGGGATCTGATTGTACGCCTGATTAAGGTCTAAGATGGTGAAGAACTTAGCTTTCAGAAACCATGAAAAACAAGAGTGAAGGTCGGGAAGAGGCACAGATTGTAACACCACCTTCCGATTTAAAGCCCCATGGTCAATCACAGGCCTGATGCCACCTTGAGGTTCCGGAACAAGGAAAATGGGCGATGAATACGCCGACTTAGAGGGTCGAATAACCCCGTCCTTTAACATCTGGTCGATGATCTCTTTAACAGCCTTCATTTTAGGATGAGATAGCCTATAAGGAGGAAATCTAACGGGATCGAATCAGTAACCTCAATCTTATATTCAATAAGGTCAGTAACACCAAGAGTATCAGAAAACACATCAGGAAACGACTGACACAATTGACGAATACTTTCAGCCTGCTCCTCGGGTAGATGTCTAAGGTCTAACAATATCTCATCCTGGGTAGGCGAAACAGATGAACATGATTCAGAATTACACTTAAGCAAAGGGTCTTTACAGTTACTAGCAAATTTGAAAATGCACGACTTGCCCTGAATGTCGAGCACTAGACTGGTATGAGACATCAAGTCTGCTCCTAATATTACGTGGCAAGACAAGTGCTTAGCCAAAAACAGTTTTACTTTCCTGGTGAATTTAGAAATACGAATTTTGGCAAATAGGAAACCTAAAATTTCTAATGGAAAATAATTGGCCGAAACGCATTGAACCGAAGATGAACAATAATCAGAAAACTTACAGACAAACTTTAATTTTGAATACCATTCAACCGAAATAATGGAACAAACACTCCCTGAGTCTAACAGGCCAGTGACCGGTTCGTTGTTCAACACAATTTCGAGAAAAGGTATCAGCGCGGGGCTCCGCTGCAATCCTAAGGCATTCTTTAGGACCTTTAAATGATAAATTAGAAGAACGCTGAACCGTACCTGTGCTTTCGCTGGGTTTAACAGGGGCTGAGCCTGGAAAAGCTGAACACGCCGACTCAGCCGATGATACTAGTCATTTCCTATTATTAGAGTTCGCGGAGGTTGCATCAGACGTTGAACAGGAGGGGGTGCTATTGGCGTTATGGCAATTCTTGGCGATATGAGAAAACGCGCCACATTTAAAACATCCTTGTGATGACCCTGGTCCATTCCTTGTCAGACTCGATTTTATTACTGGGCACCTGTTCCGCAGATGATCCGTAGACCCACAAGCATAGCATTTGCGGGTGGTGAAAGTTCGGCGAGGTGAAGGCCGAAAACTATTAGAAGATGGAAGGGGCTCCTCAGCGACTCTTTAGTTGTCGGCATAAATCACTCCTTCGGCTGATACCGCCATAGCCTCTAATTCAGCAAAGGTTTGAGGACGTGGAGATACCTTCCACAATGGCCTGCACGATTTAAACTTCAGGGAAATGAAGAGCGAATACCCTGGTGTAGAACTTCATATCTTGGATGAAATCTGCCAGGTTTTCATCCAGTCGCTGTACTCTGAAATACTACCTTTGAATTAATGATGATATTGCCCGACCCGGTATGAAGTTAGCTAAGAGATGAGCGAGGAAGTCTTCTATAGACGTTTGCTCAGCTATTGCTTTGACTATTTTGTCAGAGATTACGCGATGGCGTAAGTGTAAATTATTTGAAGAATTTGAGAGTGAGAAAGGGAAAGCACTAGTGCATGATCTCGAAATTCAACTAAGAATCTTGAAAATGATATGACATCGTTAGTGAAATTAATAGAAAACTTAGAGATTCCGCTAAGCAACATAGAAAAAGGATGAGGCAAACACTGAACCCACGTGACAGAGTTAGTAACGGCCTAGGGGGTGAGGAAGCTTCAGACACAGCATTATTTAAAAAGAAGGGGGGAATTGAGGTACAACGATCAGACTAATTTCCTAATGGGTCAGAAGCTGTTGAGTAGCTACCGATTTCCTGCTTGCTCTGGTTTATTCTGGATCGCAGAGGTGAAACAATGTGCCCGGATGAATGGGTCTATCTATAATGTCAAGAATGAATTTAAAACTTAAACTGAGGGTTACATTTTTGGACATCAAAATTTGACAATTTTTACAAGTAGCAAACGTTAAATAAGACTGGTAAAAAATCCAAGATTCAGAACCTTAACACTTTGGGCTTTAAGCCCCTAGCTTTACATCTCTTGAGCTACACGCTCCAAATTACAAAGATCACAAATTTACTCAAGGGCAGAATTTCCCGAATACATGGAGCACCTGCTCCCTCAATTACAACATCGGGCCTTCAAGACGCATAGAGTAATCTTCCTTTGAAAAAGAGCAAACAGGCTCTCAGTTTTCTGGGAGGTCTGCATTGGGAGGTACACCTCAAACGCCGCACATTCAAAACTAGCGCCTAAATGAACTCCTCTATTGGTAAAACAGTGAAACTGAAACTACATAAACTTGGCACTTTAATCAGAAGATGTCACCACTAAAATATTGAGTAATTTTGTTATTGTGAATTTTCTAACATCCCTAACCCAACACAATGCACGACATATACTCGCAGATACTTACCTCACTTATCTCGCTTCTCAAATTGCCGTGGATGGACTAGTACGAACTAAAACAGTTCCGAGCTGGACCCGTGCGTACATGGTTGAATAGGTCTCAATTAAGCACTTTAGATGGCTAAACATATCCGTACCGAACTGTAAGAATTTTCTCAGTCACTGGAAAGTTTTTTCATTTAAATTTATATCCTCTCTTTGATCATGTCTGGCCCTCGCGAAATCCTCCATCCCGGCTACTTGCGCAAGGAGGAATTAATTTATGAAATACTTATTAGAAATGTTCAATCTGGAGGCACGGTTGCGGCAGATACCACGAAGCTCAAAGAGTCATTAGAATTAGCTTTAAGAAAGAAATTGATGAGGCTCTCTCCACTATCACTGATAACACCACGAAGCTAGCTTCTGTAGTAAGTTTTCTTGAAGTGAGTGATCCATCTCCTAATCAACTTAAGAGAGTACAAGCTGGATTGTTCCATTTTTATAATAGGGTTAGGGACCTATTGTACTCAAGTTAAAAGTAGACCATTCCAAGGAGGCTAGTAACTTGTTTGAAAACATTTCTAAATTTCAAATGAAGTTATTCAATTGTTGACTGGGGCAGCTACTCCCAAAACCGACCAAGCCCTAGCGATAAACAAGGTAAGTGAGGAGGAGCCTTCCAAGGGTGTAGAAGGTACAAAATCTGTGGCTATTCAACAAACACCTGCCCCATTGGAAACAGAGTATGGTCATCCCAAGCAAATTCCACCTTTCTTTTTGAATAATGCTGTGTCTGAAGTTTCTCTACCCCCTAGGTCGTTACATATTATGTCACCTGGGTTTAGTAGTTTGCCTCATCCACTGGCTATGTTGCTTAGGGGAATTTCGAAGTTTTCTGTAAATTCTACTAACGAGGTCATTTTATTTCTAAGGCTTTTAGTTGAATTTCAAGATCACGCTCTAGTGTTTTCTCTCTTTCATTCCACAATTCTTCAAATTATTTACCTTACTCCATAGGTGTCCTCTCGGCAAAATAGTCAAAGCAATAGCTGAACAATCGTCGATAGAAGACTTCCATGCTCACCTTCTGGCGAATTTCATTCCATCGAGGGCAATGTCCTCCCTAATACAGAAGTACTATTTCAGAGTACAGCGATTGGATGAAAATCTGGCAGACTCCATCAAAGATATTAAGTTTTACACCAGGGTATTCGCTCTTTACTGAAGATCAAATTGTGCAGACGATTGTTGAAGGCATTTCCCCGCCCTATAAGTCACATCTGTGTTTCGCGTCGCGTCGCGTCTCCACACATTTGCACAATTAGAGGCTACGGCGGTCTCAGCCGAAGGAGTCAGGTATGTCGACACCTTACGAGTCGCTAAGGAGCCCCCTCCATCTTCTAATAGTTTTCGGACTTCACCTCGCCGAACAATCACCATCGGCAAATGCTACGCTTGTGGGTCTACGGATCGTCTACGGAAGAACTGCCCCGTGATAAACTCGAGTGGGACAAAGAATGGGGCAGGTTCATCATAAGGATGTTTCAAGTGGGGCTCCTTTAATCACTTCGCCAAGAATTGACTTAATGCCAATAGCACCCCCTTCTGATCAATTTCTGGTGCAACCTCCACGA
Organism: Anabrus simplex; assembly: GCF_040414725.1. NCBI lineage: Eukaryota > Metazoa > Arthropoda > Insecta > Orthoptera > Tettigoniidae > Anabrus > Anabrus simplex. Next base: position 20,725,575 of record NC_090267.1, read on the forward strand.
ACCCTAATCATCTAAAGAAGTGACTAGTGTCGTCGGCTGAGTCGGCAAATTCATCTTCCCAAGGCTCAGCCCCGTTAAACCCACCGAAAGCTCGGAACAGGGTAGAAGTTCTTATAACCCCGCATTTGAATGCCCAAAAGAATGCCTCAGAACTGCGGCGGATTCCCCCGCACTCGTACTATTTCTTAAGATTGAGTTAAATAGTGAACACGTTACCGCTCCAGCTTATTAGACTCGGGGACTGTTTGTTCTGTTATTTCGGCTGAATGGTATGTAAACTAAGTTTCCTGATTATTGTGAGTCTTCAGTACAATGCGTTTCGGCTAATTCGTCTCCTTTAGAAATTTTAAGTTTCATCCTTGCCAAAATTCGCTTTTCTAAATTCACATGTAAAATAAAAATGTTTGTGGCTAAGCCCTTGCCTTGCCCCGTAATATTGGGAGCGGATTTCAAGTCTTCTACTGGTCTAGTTCTCGACATTCTGAGCAAGTCGTGCACCTTCAAATTTGCTAATAATTGTAAAATTCATTTGCAAAGAGGTAATTCTGTGTCATGTTCATGTGTTTCGCCTACCCAGGATTAGATATTGTTTGACCTAAGACATCTAACTCAGGAGCAGGCTGATAGTATTCGTAAGTTGTGCCAGTCGTTTCCAGTAGTATTTTCCGATACTCTTGGTGTTACTGACCTTATTTAATACAAAATTGAGGTTACGGAATCGATCCCAGTTAGATTTCCGCATTATAGACTGTCTCCACCCAAAATGAAGGCTCTTAAAGAGATCATCGGCCAGATGTTAAAAGATGGTATTATTCGGCCCTGTAAATCGGCGTATTCGTCGCCCATTTTCCTGTTGCCAAACCCCAAGGTGGCTTCAGGCCTGTCATTGACTATAGGGTGTTAAATCGGAAGGTGGTGTTACAATCTATGCCTCTTCCTGACCTTCACTCTTGCTTTTCATGGTTTCGGAAGGCTAAGTTCTTTACCATCCTTGATCTCAATCAGGCGTACAAACAGATCCCTCTAGCTGAAGTATCGAAACATCTAACAGCTTTTGCCACGGATTGGAACTTGTATGAGTACAACCGCGTGCCTTTATGGCTCCCCATGCGGGCAGCCGTGCTCATTAGACTGCTAGATGGGGTCTTCTCCGACTTGAAATTTGAATACTAGTATCATTATCTTGATAATGACATCGTATTTTCCGAGAGCTTTGAAGAACACTTAGATCATCTGAAGGAAGCAGTCAATCGCCTTCGTGAGGCCGGGTTGACTGTGAAGTTATCTAAGGTAGCTTTTGCTAAGCCTCCTATGTCATTCCTAGGACATATTATGTCGCCCGATTGTGTTTCTATCGATTCCTGAACACAGGACATCCGTGATTTCAAACCTCCTAATGACATCAAAGTTATTACCAGGGTCATCGGCATGGTGAATTTCTTCAGAAAATGTATCCCTAACTTCGCTAACAGAGCGGCGCCCTTGAACTTACTTCGTAGGAAAGGGGTTAAATTTAAGTGGGGACCGTCTCAACAAACTTCTTTTGAAGATCTGAAATTAACTTCTTGTAAATAGGTTCATTGTTAAAACCGACGCCTTATATCGGCGGTGGCTGCTGTGCTTCTTCAGAAAACTGAACTCGGAAGGCGACCCACCGATTATGCGTCTAGGACTTTATCGGCTCAAGAGGCCAAATGTTCCATCTATGAACTTGAGGGTTCGGCAGACTTATTTGCATTAGAGAAGTTCCCACTCTATCTGGAACATGTCAAGTTCGACCTGGAAACAGATAATCAAGCCTTAAGTTGGGTCTTAGCTAGGCCGCGTCGTACTGGTCGTATAGCCCGCTGGGCCATCAGGATTTCTGGTTTTCAGTTTGATGTTCGGCATATCAGAGGATTTGAAAATGTTGTTGCTGATGCACTAAGCCGCGTGTTTTCTCAAATGTGGAGACCACGGAACTGGAAGGTAGTTCTTCTCTTCCCGTGATCATACTTTCAGGTTTGAACGCCATTCTAACTGATGCCCCCCTGCTGTTTAGGGACATTGAAAAATATCTACGTGAAGATCCTTTGCTGGCCCCTATTATTGAAACCCTATTTATGGGGAACATGTAGTCCCATATGCGTTGAGGAACGGGGGTTTATGTTGCCCATTGTTTCATGATCCAAAGATGAAAGTAGTGGTTCCAGCAGTTCTCGTGCCGATGATATTCACGTACCATCCTGAGACCCCATTAGGGGGGCGTTTAGGCATCTTCAGAACTCGGGAAAAGATCCGAGAGATGATTGTTTGGAAAGGTATGGACGGCGAAACACGAGAATTGGCAAAGGCTTGTAAATCTTGCTTAGTAAGCCCACCTTGTCCACTAAGCTAGGTCTATTGTCCTCTCACCAAGCGTCGGGTCCCATGGAACTTCCATATATAGACTAGGCCGGACCCTTTCCCCAATCAAAGGGGAACGCCAACAAATTATTTCTAGTGTGTGTAGATGGTTTCACGAGATTTTTCTGGCTATTTCCGACTAAGCTGGCAACCGCTCAGTCCACCATTTATTGTTTAAATACAGTATTTGCTTCTTTTGGTCCCTGTCAATATATAGTTTCTGATAATGCTAAAGCCTTTACATCCAACCTCTTCCCTAAATTCTGTTTTACCGAGCTCGATAGCTGCAGTCGCTTAAATGCGGCTAGTATCCAGTATTCTGGAGATAGTAGGTTCGAACCCCACTGTCGGCAGCCGTGAAAATGGTTTTCCGTGGTTTCCCATTTTCACACCAGGCAAATGCTGGGGCTATACCTTAATTAAGGCCACGGTCGCTGCCTTCCCACTCCTAGCCCTTCCCTGTCCCATCGTCGCCATAAGACCTATCTGTGTCGGTGCGACGTAAAGCAACTAACTAAAAAAATTCTGTTTTGATCTGTCTATATCACATGTAACTACATCGGCGTACTGTCCTCAACCATCTCTGGCTGAGCAGGGTCAATCGTAATCTTAGATCGGCTCTCATCGCATTTCATCATGATGATCATTCCAGGTGGGATACGTCCCTGCATTGGTTGTCCTTTGCTTTAAATTCGTCGGTTCATGAATTTCACAATTCATTCCAGCTTTGCTGATTTTTTTTTTTGCTAGGGGCTTTACGTCGCACTGACACAGATAGGTCTTATGGCGACGATGGGATAGGAAAGGCCTAGGAGTTGGAAGGAAGCGGCCGTGGCCTTAATTAAGGTACAGCCCCAGCATTTGCCTGGTGTGAAAATGGGAAACCACGGAAAACCATCTTCAGGGCTGCCGATAGTGGGATTCGAACCTACTATCTTCCGGATGCAAGCTCACAGCCGCGCGCCTCTACGCGCACGGCCAACTCGCCCGGTTTGCTGATGTTTAAATTTTTGCCTAGTACGCCGCTCTCTAACCTTTAGTTACTTAATGATATTTTACCAGAGACAATAGATCTCGATAATATTACAGATGCATGGAAAAAGGCTAAGCACAACCAGAAGGTTTCTCATGAAAAGGTTAGGGAAAGATATGATCGTGGACAGAGGCCCACCAATTTAAAGGGTCTAGATCAAGTTTTGTTTAGAAATTTTGTTCCCTCGGGCAAGCTTGCCCCCAGAATTAATGGGCCGTGCATTATATTAGATTTGCTGACTCCCGTTACATTATTAGTGAGCAATCTAGCCGCGGGGATGATCCTTAGAGTCCACCAATCTCAGGTGAAAGCAGTATAACGGAAGTACCTTTTTGCCATTAAAATTGAGCAGGAGTTTGAATGTTATGCTTTTTTACTATTATTCAACGTCTTCTGCCCCGATTATGTTATTCAGTTTTGTATATGTTCTGTATGTACGATCTTCCCCTCTGGTTTTCCTGCTGTCAATTCCTTAGTGACCATTACCAAGCCCCCGTCTCCTGCATCTCCGCACTATTGGCAATAAAGCATTTTCCACGCCGCCCGTCCCTCTACATCACCAATAAAGATCGTTCTCTCAAGTCTCCAACAAGACCTTTCTGTCGCCGAGATCTTACTGTTTCAGTGCCCCCTCAGCCGTTCGCCGCCGTACTGCAACTGAAGTGGGGTAAGGGCCCACTCCACTCCCGTGAAGACTCCCTGTGAACGGCGCGCCGAAGACCACCTCCCGGCAAAGACTGAAATGCGGTGCCCCTACAGCCAACTCATGTAGGGACTGTACATATACCTCTAATCGGCGGCGAACATCACCACGACTACCCATCTTATAGTAGCGGGAGAAGTGTATCTCAGGGTACTTGAGGGGTCGGGGCGACCTCAACTAGGTATCGGCTGCGGCGGCAGGTCTTGCCGTCCAACCTATCAACATGTTGTTGATATTCTACAACAATAAGAACATTCTAAAGCCTGGAGTTAAATAAGTTTTTACCCAAAAAATAAAAAAAACTTAGAAATTCTTTTCTTCAACTGAAAATATTTTCTCAGAATTTTTCTGTTTCACCCCAAGGAAGGTCTTTGGGGGAAGGAGGTCTGTACCGAGAATTACACCTCAAAAGCCCCGCATTCAAATCTAGCGCCTAAATGAACTCCTCTATTGGTAAAACAGTGAAACTGAAACTACACCAACTTGGAACTTTGATCAGATGATGTCACCACTAAAATGTGGAGTAATTTTGTTATTGTGAAGTTTCCTAAACTGACTGAATTCCTACTAGTTTTGTTTGCTATACATCAAGAAGGTTGGACATTCTTCCACTGATGACACTACTATAAACTATGATCATGAACCCTGATGTAAGTTGTAAGAAGTTATAATTTAAAGAAGTTGTGTATTTCTCGGTTATTGTAACTGAATGACGTTCATTTTATTTAGGTTGGCACTAATTCATTTTTATTTTTCGCCAGTTTTGAATCCAGCTAATTCCTAATTTCTGTAATTAATTTTCAACCTATCACAGACTTCTTGTTCGACTCTAAGTGTTACATTGAATTCCACTATAAAATTGAAAGAGCGTGACTAGTTTAATGCTGAATGATCTCGAACCTTCCCTCAGAGTTTATAAACGGCGGCTTTTCACGTTTCTTGGCCAATTGGTCGTCACTCACTGAGTGTGTGTGTCAAAGAAGGGGGCGGGCGGCCTCTTTCGTTGGTCAACAGAACATCTACAATGTAGTGGCCACATAACGTCTTTCTTTCTTGCTAACTCCGCAGCTTAAGCCGAGGGAAAGTTCCGACTCTTTAGTTATGTAACAATCTATTCTAAAATATAAATCTTTTCCCGGCTAATGTAAAACTTCATAAAATCTTTAACTTAAATCGGGGATAGAGAGTGATGTACTCTCTCCAACTCCCCTTCGTCTTGGTTTGAGGTGACTACGGTTTCTAGCTATTTGTCCTACTGTCATTATTTAATGTATTTTCTATACGAGTCACCTCAGTACTTTGGGAATAGTCCCTGTTTCATCGGCCTAGAACCCTTTAGGTTTTTAAGTGTTCATTATATTGGAGTGCAGTGTTCCTCCATTCACTTTGTGTTTGGGCCAGTTATCTAACCTGTTCTTTTTCCACGAAGGCCCAGTGGGTTGGGTATTTAATATCCCTGTATAAATTATTGTCAAATTGTAAGTTGTGCCTTGGGAGGCCAGTAATTGCAAGTTCATGTTGCCTTGAGTAGGCTTGGAAAACTGGGAGCCTGTTAGCACTTTTCAAGCGTTGTAATAGTAAAGAGTGCCTCTGGAAGGCTAGATATTTTTGTTTTGGGGAGCAAGTGCTCTTGAATTAGGGGATTTCTGCTCCTTGAATAATTTGTGCTCTTTTGTAAATTTGAGCCAGGAACTCAGGAAATGTAAAGCGAGGGCTTGAAGCCCAAGATTTGTTAAGACCACTAGTCTTGTCTTTTTCTAGACTTGTTTTATGATTATCACTGTACCTGATGTTTCGTTGTTAAGTTTGAAGTTCTGAAAATATAACCTTCAGTTTAGGTTTTAAATTAATTTTGATATTATAGTTAGAACCATTCAATCCCGCCCCTTCTTTCACCATATCTGCGTTTCTCAGACCCCGGAACACCAACAATGGGTTGAAGAAATTAATATGAAGGTTAATGGAGGTAAATCAACTGTTACATTTACAAACAGGAGCTTAAAAACTGAATTTAAGTATACTATGGATGAGGCAATTGTCCCAAAAGATGGCAAGTACAAATACTTAAGTGTGATATTTGGAGATAATTTGCACTGGAATGGTCATATTGATGACATTGTTGGGAAAGCATTCAGATCGTTAAATATCATAAAGAGGTCACTTAAATGATGCAAGAAAGAATTAAAGAGAAAAGTTACTTATGTGTGCTTCGCCCATTATTGGAATATGCATACAGTGTTTGTGATTGTCACCAAGAATACCTAATAAAAGAAATAGATAGTGTGCAGAGGAAAGCAGCAACATTTGTAACAGGGGATTTCAGGAGAAAGAGTAGTGTATCAGAAATGTTAGAGGAACTTGTGTGGGGAACTTTAAGTAAGAGAAGGGAGAAAACTAGACTTATAGGATTATACAGAGCCTATAAAGGGGAAGAAGCGTGGGGAGAAATGCGTGAAAGGCTTCAGTTGGAAAATAATTATATCGGCAGAACTGACCACAAGTATAAAATTAGAAGGAATTTTAGCAGAAGCGATTGGGGTAAATTTTCATTCATTGGGAAGGGCGTGAAGGAGTGGAACAGTTTACCAGGGGTAGTGTTTGATCCTTTTCCATAATCTGTATAGATATTCATGAAGAGAATAAACAGCAACAGAGAAAATAAATGAAGTGTTAGAGGGCATTCGACCAGTGCAGGTTATTGTAAAAAAAAAAAAAAGTGTGTGTGAATAAATTAATTCCATCCCATGGGCTAAGGAGTTTAGACAGCCAAAGTAGGGGACTGCCTGTAGGGGTGAAGTACAGTGGGGACTTCGAGGGCCCTGGGACTGCTACCGTAGCTGTGAAGGCCCTTCAGGAACTCTGAAAAGTGGTGGCAAAAGGGGGTTCTGGTTAAGACGCAGCAGGTAGTTATGCTACTTACGTTCCAAAATGGGTAAAAATAAATAAGTAAATAAATGGAATATTAATTTTAATCTTATACCAGTTGTATAGTATTATTTGAAGTAAGTCCACATACTGTATATGAGATGACTTTCGTAAGTACAGGAGATATTATAAGAATACTTTTGTAAACAATATAAATTTAGAGCTGTGTGTTTAATACAAAAAACTGTTAGCGTAAATTGTATAATAATGTATTCTAGGAAAATTTTCTTCTTCCCTTCTTAATTTAAAATTTAGTGCTTGACAATAATGTATTTTAGTGTACCATTTGCCACCGGATTTGATTTGTTTTGATTTGATAAATGCTCCGAAGCCGTGGTCAGCCGGTTTGTGTCCAGAGGTCGGAACGATCAGAATGTTACTTGGCAGCGTAGGAGAGGTGCTGGTATACAATTTCTAATCAGTGGATTGCATGCCAGACGCTTCGATTCATTCCAAAGCTCACCACCGTGCACATTCGCAGTGGGGGCATATGGCACTTTTGATGGTGATTCATTCGTCGGATGGAGAAGTTAAGCCATCAACAAACACCTTGGTGCTATTTGACAGAAGTAGGCTACATACCAGCACCACTTTTCTGCTATCATACATCACGTCCTTGACTTCACTCATTAACTCCTCTTGTGTACGCTACGGTGTCTCCTAACTATGTCATGCCTCAATGAGTACGACAAAAACAATTTTCACTCGTAAGGTTGTCTAAATGTGGTGTTCTAATTGCCCGCAGGTTACCGACAGTTTAAACATTTCAACTGTTATAAGGGATACAAAGTACCAGCGACCTGGGGTGTCGCCAGGGATCAGTGCAAAAGAGACGGTGCTGATCTCATGGTGGCGGAAACTGAACAAGAGAGGAAGGAGGTGTTCTATCCAATGTACATGAGTACGCATCCCGGGCTCACCCACTGGTTGGGAATTTACAAGCTTGAACATGAAGATCGTTGGATATCTGTGAGAGGTGAGTTCTTCTCTCTTCTACTCATGAAATACCGAATTTCGGAGGGAAGACGTTTGTCATATTGAACAACAGCTGCCAACAAGGAATCATTTAGCTGTAGTTAGCGATTTCACTGGCTGATGAGCGCGTGAGGAATAGATAATCACCCCTTATTAACTAGAGAGGTGTGCAAATTATTAAACTAGAAATAATTACATACAACCCAGTTTCTTTTGCAAAAGACGTTTATTAAAACACTCTACGTAATGCCTAATACTTAGTATGGTCTTACTTACTTGACTTATTTCCTGTGGCTCCTTGAGGAGCATAAGGCTTCGATGAATTTTTGCCAGCGGACTCTGCTGCTGGCCATCCAACGTAGATCTCCCCAGGTCTTTCCTGCCTCCAATACGGATCACTTCCAGGTCTGCCGTGGTCGAGCCGGCTTTCGTTGTCCCTGCGGATTCCATTCCAGGGCTTGTTTCTCAACGTGTGTCCTATCCACCTCAACTTCCGCTGTTTGATCTGGTTTCCCCTGTCACTTTCCATAGCTCTTCGTTACTAATCGTGTCCGGCCAATGAATGTTTAAGATCCTGCGCAAACACCGGTTCACAAAGGTGTGCAGCATCTTAATAATTCCTGTAGTGACTTGCCAGGTCTCACTGACTTGACGTTACTGTTGAAGATCCTGAATTTCGTTCGTTGAGATATGGCACAGTGGAGAGAGCTACACAAATGCACCATTAGCCTTCCTTATGCGTTACTTAACATCCTGTGTAGCCCCGCCTTTTTTGTCTACCATATTCCCAGGTAGCACAATTGGTCTACATTTTCAATTTCCTGTCCATCTACACAGAATCGTTCTTGGGTATTTGAGAACAGCCTAATATCTTTGGTCTCACTGGAATTAACCTTGAGTCCTGTTTTTCGTGCCTCAGTTTCTAGCTCTTGGAGTTTTTCTTTCATATGCTGAAAAGTGTGTGTCAGCAAGCAAATGTCGTCTGCATAATCCAGATCTTCCAGTCTCTCTAGCAGTCCCCACTGCAAACCCCCTTCTCTTCTGCGTACTCTTGTAACGTGCTCCTGCGATAATCTTCGTACGTACGTTTGTACATTCTCCTGGCATAATCTTCGTATCTACGTTTCTACAGGATCCTCTACTGTCTACCTTAATTTTCTAACCTGCTATTGCGATTTACGCTTCTACGTATTAATTATTTGATGTTATTGACTTAACATTTTCTGCTCACCCGTCTCTCCGCTCCTGTAACTTACTGCGTCTCTGCGTCTACCTTCTACTACCTGAGTCATATGCTACGTCATCAAAACTTCTCGAACGTACTAGTGTCCGCTTCCTTACGGACAGCCTCGCTCATCTCGTCAGCCTGGTGAGGGGCTATTGACCTCGTGTGCCTGGTCCGTGCGGAACGTAATATTTTCCGTCCAACTGGAACTCTAATATCAGCGTCTTGGGATCTGGGTGAGCTAAAAATCCGCATAATATTCTTTGGAACTCTAAATTAGCCCTTCAGGCATGCTGTTTATAATCTCTAGGTTTTGGAGGCCTTGATCTGTGCCTTAACAGCTTTTTATTATTGGAGCTTCTTATTTACCATCTGCAGCTTATTCAAAATGTTCACGCCATGTGTCTTGAAAAGTCTTAATGTGGACTGAGAGTAACCATCGTGGACATAATGGCTCAGTGCATTTAATAATGACGGTAACGGGTGGATGAACCTTAAGTTACGCAGTCGGATACGAACTTTCCTCTCCTTTACTATTCTCCTTTTTCCCTCCCCCCTTCTATCACTTTGATGTTTTTAGCTCAGTTGTTAGGCTTTTATAAAACAGGCTGCAGGTCATGTATTTCATATGTGGCCAAATATTGTACTGTTATGGTAAAATGTCATTCTTGAAACTTTTCCGCCTGTTTCCTAAAAAGAATACTATAAACACGATAATGTATGTACAATTTCGAAAATTGTAAATTATTGACAGGTTGTTTCTTTTACTGCCATTCTTATTGTACTTCCACCTTCAAGGTGAATATTGTAACTTATGTTCTCTTAAAGAAAAAACAGAAAGTAGGAAAATAAGTAATGGAACTCGTCTATGTTTATCTGTGATATGTGTGTGTGAGTACTGCGCAGAGTCAATTATATTCATCTAATACAGCTGTTTATCCTCGTTATCAAATGGTTGTCACCTTTTTTATTGTGTACCTACCACGGACCTCTCCCTCTCAGTGTATCTTCCTGTCACTCTGATTGATTCTAATTTTGTTTACATGAGATATTGATGAGATTATCTTGTCAGAGGAATCGGTGGCGCATTGCTTTTGAAACATCCTGTTTACCAATCAACGGTGATGATTGTATACCATGTAAGAAACTTAAAGTCAAGAATCGCCACACACTTCCTCATGATATCATCTATCATCAGGAGGAAGATGACAGGCGACGGGACACACCCTTGCCTAACTCCAGGGATCACTCCAAATGCATATGTTAGCTTGCCTTCATGAACCACCCGACACTCATAGTCATTGAATGTCTCCTTAATCAGGTTGACTATCTTCCGTGGAATTCCATACTTCAGTAACAGGCGCCACATGACGTCCCTGTCGACTGAGTCGAAAGCCTTCTCAAAGTCCACAAACAGCATATACCGTACATATTAGAGTTCCATTCACAACTCTGCTCAATGATGATCCAAAGAGAGTTAATCAAGTCTACACAACTACGACTCTCCCGGAAGCCAGCCTGCTCCTTCCTTAGCTTCTGCTCAGTTGTTGTTTTAATGCGCTTGAGGATGATACGGGTGATTACCTTACTGGGAGTAGATAGCAATGTAATTCCTCTCCAGGTCTTGCAGTTAGTTATGACTCCCTTTTTGGGCAGCTTAACTATGAGTCCGTTCTTCCATTCCTTTGGCATCTTTTCCTCCTGCCAAATTTTCTTGAATAAATGATATAGTGCTGCAGCTGTTACATCTATTTCAACTTTCAAGGCTTCGGGTGGAATGTTGTCTAATCCAGGAGACTTCCCGTCTTTAATCTGTTTAAGTGCTTTTCTAATCTCTTCTATCGAAGGCTCATCAACACGGATACGAGCATCACTGTCCCATTCCTCTTCTTCGACTTCATCTAACTGATCGTTTCCTCGGTTGAGTATCTCCTCAAAATACTCTTTCCATCTAGCTAATTGAAGGCTTCCCTGGAAGAAGGGTCTAAACCACATTTTCCAGCAAGTTGAGTTTTTTGCGGATAAGGGTCTATATCATCTCAGGTTATTGCATACGAACTATAACATAAATAGGTCATTTGTTTGTTGTGCACCGGCCGTACCGGCGATCACTGGTACAAGTAAACAAGAACAAATATGACGAGAAACCATTAAATAATTAACCATCAAAATTGTCAGAAAATACTCACCTACAAGTTAGCTGACGGCCCATAACACAGAGAATAGTTGGATCCAAAACTAAGCATAGGCACGGTATGAAATGAATAAAGTTTTGAAGGAAAAACAACAACATTTCTTTCTCCGAACAATTAAAATTTAATTAATAATTCATTTGCAAGAACTTTACAATTATTTCAAAGTATACCTTTCTTCTCCTTCTTTAAAACTTGCGGTGCACCATTTAAGACAAGTTAAAATTAAAAGGTAGAGATTAATTAAATTAAAAGGAATGGATTAAATCAAAACATTTTCCACTGAGAAGAGAGACGCCCACTAAGTTAAAAGGTAAAATTAATTTTAAATAATAAAATAATTAGATAGAAAAATTATCTCCTGGCAGAAACTCCTCCCCCCCAAAAAGGATTTCCAGCACATTAACTTCAAAATATTACAGGATTTCTTGCCCTTCAAGTTATTACCAGACTATAAAAAATGAGAGGCCACGGAATCACTCAGGAAACCAGAATTCAAGGGGACTCCACGAAAAGTAAAGGGAAGTAGATCGAGTACAAGTTCAAACTCAAAGAAACACCAAGGTTAGTTTAAACAGGTCACCAACATGACCCAAAATTCACTGCGCTTCACCAAAGATACCAGGTACCACCAATTTGGGGGACAACCAGCGCAAGTAAATCATCAAACCCCAAAGATATAGGGTTTTTAAACACATCAACACAATCATATAAATGATTAATTCAGAGCGAATGCACTCCAGTAAAATAATAAACTAACGGGAAAGAGCAACAACTCAAACTTCAGGCAACAGCCAAATTAGCACATCAGTGTACTCCCTTAGGAAATAATCATCAACATCATCCACCAAGACATCACCAAGTTACCATAGAAACAAACAACAAAGCAAGCACCATAATTATTTCTTTAAATATATATATTGCATACAGAAAAGGAGAACTAGAGAATGGAAATTTAAAGAATAAGAAAATTCAGGTTTCCTGTGAAAATCACGTGGTCTCAAATATTACAGCAGGCGACTACACTTTAGAAAACTATGCCATTTCTTATTGACAACATATCTCTTACATGATCCGAAAAACAGTTAAGATTTACAATGAAGTTATTTCTCGCAGAAAAATACAGAGAGATAAACAGGTTTTGATAAGGTTCTTCCTGCGGTACGGAGTTTGAAAAGGTGCAGCCAGTAAGCCGAGTACTTTTCACTTAACAAAATTCCAAGGTCTTTCGGAAGAACATCAGTCAGAAATGTTATTCGCAGGGCGAAATAATGTCCACAAAATTAATCAAGTTTTGAGGCGAGGCAATCCAGGAACAGGAGAAAAGAACATAAAATAATCTTGAAAAACGTAACTTACTTTTGGGTCCTTGCACATAAGCTAACGCATTAACGCATGGCGTCAGCCGGGATCATATACTCACAGCTTTCCCAATTAAAAACAAAGTACGTAAGTTGCGGACGTTCACTCCCAGAAGAATCATATACAACTTTTGAGGGCATAAGCCCTCATACCTTATGAATTACCCAGGCATGTGTGGTATTTCAATGCTCTAGCCATGAGCCAACGCAAAACACATCCAACATCCATGATGGACGACAATGAACTCCCAGCACACCAATAAGCTACGCGAAGCCCAACTCGGCCGGACAGCGGGCGAGCCGCGGGAGACAGACTCGCTCCAGAGCTGGCCCGAGATCGGACCAGTAGATAATGGGGAAATAGTGACGTACAACAAATTAAACTAAAAGTACTCCGCAAACAGACGGACGAAATACAGAGGTACAGTTAGCGACATAGTCGCACAGTACACAAAATTAAAGAAAATAGGAAAAAGATTTCCAAGCGACACACTTTTCAATGGCATTTTCCCCAGGCCAAAAATGTTGTAGGGAAAGGCTAAAATCGTGTGCCAACCGGCACAGTTGAAAAAACTTCTTTGTCTGGAAGAAGGGTCTATGCCACTCATTCAAGATGGTTCGTCCAACGAATTAAAAAACTTGAATAAAACAAGAAAAAGGAAGAATGAACGTAAAAGGAAACGAAATAGGGGTGAGGCTTATACAACAAGGAAAGGCGTTATACAAGAAGCAAACACGAGGAATAAGGGTCTATAATAAATTGGTTATGTTGTGCTAAGGAAGATTCTTAGAATAAATGTGGTCTTTTTTAATACATAATACATTACACGAATCATTAATTTAATTATAATTACGCTAAAATTGTATAGGGTATAACATTATAATAATTTTCTGCTTCTTCGTTGTTTTGAGGCTGTGTGTATGATCGAGATATCTGTAACAGGAATGGGTGTATTCAGCTCACTGACTGTGAAAAGGAGGAGTGGTATACGGAATATTACTCCATGGACCTTTATGAGCAGTCTTCGTTTCTTGTGAATACGTGCCTCAAAATCTCTGAATCGAAAAGGAGGTGTAATCAGAGAACAGATGCCACTTTAGTCGGAAATATTCTTTTGAATACCGTACCACATTTCAGCAAAAGGTAGTGACAGTAGCTCGCTGCAGGTATGTGAAAGACCTTTCTCAGACATTTTTAGTCTATCTGCCCAGAGTTCTAACTTCCAAAACGTGGAATGTTGGTTAAAGACCCCAAATTCTAGGTTACTGAAGCAATGTGACTGAAGTTTTCTGAAAATTATCCCACATCTGTTTTTATGGGAAGATCCCGCAATTTGATTGCTCCTCGGTAGAGATATACCTTAGTTAAAGGTGTCAAGAATGGACGGAATCAGCCACTCCTCCTGCCTCAAGAATTGCCACAACTCTACGGCTCAACACTTTCCATTAAGAAAGGCTACTGAAAATGTGTGACTATATGTATCAAGAATTCAGGGGATTCTATAGTGATTTGAAGTGATTCATCTGGCAATAAGTAACACTGCATTAAACTGTAAAAATGTGGTTTAGACCCTTATTCCATGATTTCAAAATGAGAAAATGCTTTTTTACTACATTAATAAGGTTAATTTGTGATAATTCGTTTTTCAAGTGGCCTTTAAGCATTCTGATTTATTTCAAAATATATATTTATCATTTTCTCATTATTTAGAAGTTTTTTCTGTTTCCTGAACATTTTAGATTTGTGGCATAGACCCTTATTCCGGAGGGACCTTCAATTGTTCATGGTCTCCAGCAGGCATAGTCCCTCCTTTACTACGAATGGGACGCTTCTGCCTATTACTCCTCCTAGATAATGTCCTCGTTATCCCATAGAGTTCCTTCACATCATTTATATTTGCTGCTATTTCGGCTTGGCTTGCGTATTCTTCGACCTGCCTACGTCGGTCATTGCGAGCGCTCCTCTTTACTTCTCTGTCTAACTCACTGTATTACTTCTCAAGTTCTCCTTTTTATATGCCTTGTCCTAGAGTTGAGGATAAGTTGCTTCGTCTCCCTCCGCTGTTTAATCTTCTCCCATGTCTCATCTGACATCAAGTCTTTCTTCAGCAACTCTCTATGACCTAATGCATCTTTGCAGGTCTCTGTTAAAGTCCTTTTAATGGCTACTCCTTCAATTGCTTCTAGATCTAAGACTTCAACTCTAACTTAACATTTTCTACTATCTTTTGCTTCTTCAGCTTGCCGATGACATGAAGAGTACTTGGCCTCTTGAAGATTCTTGTGTTTGCTGATATCTTACATTTAAACCAAGCCATCGCAAAGTGATGATCAGATCCAACGTCTGCTCCTCTCTTATTTTTCACATCGTGAAGCGAGCCCCTCCATTTACGACTTACTGCCACACTGGGCGACAGCCATGCGACTTTGTGGCACTTCCTATGTGGGAAAAGCGTCCCTCCAATAACCGGACCATGTCGCAGTTCCCATTCCGCTCGCCCATCATGTGCTCCACTTCTTCCCACTTTTGCGTTAAAGTCTCCCATGAGCAGGACAACTTCTTTTCGTTTTAATTTTTTATAACACCTGTTAATGCTACAAAGAAATCCTGCTTCACTGCCTCTACAGACGGCTCGGTTGGGGCATAACACTGCGCTACGCAGATATTGCGTATATTACTCTGAAAACGAGCTATGATAATTCGCTCTGCCATTCCAGGAGTCCCTGCTTTGCTCTGTTGCTCAGCAACAGTCCAACACCGTCCCTTGCAGCCTCCATGGTTTCGCCCTGAGTACAAGAGGGCCATTCCATTCCGGCACTTCATTTCTCCAAAGTTATCCCACCTCACTTCACTTAAACCAAGAAAATCCAGTCGATAATTCTCCATGTCTTTGATGATCTCTTTCAGTTTTCCAGGTTTTCTCATTGTACGAACATTCCAACATCCAAATCGTGTTACCTGTTTCGTGCTAAAAGGTCGTCAGCTTTATTTAAGAGCTTACGAGTTATTGGCCCATAAACCTTAAGGCCAAGGCACTGTTGGTGTAAGAGCATTTCCTCTCCTCTTCCTCGGTTATACCGCCATCGACCCAGTCCGTGATAACAAGGAGCACCACGAGAAAGTTGGCTGAGAGAGGCTGTGTATACTTGCTCACCACTTAGTATGGTATCCCTTGTTTTTAATAATCATTTTATACGGTTTGGCATGATGTTCATAAGTGTTTTACAATTTTCCTAGATATCATGGTCCCTGTGCCATATCTTCACAAGTCCCTCCAAAAGCTGAATCTTGTTCGTAATCGTCTACTTCCTCAGCTTTTTTTAACTACTGCCCGCAGGTTCGCGATGCGGTTTGCGTCCGGGCTGTTACCGGACCAGGGAAGGATGTTTGCATTGTTTTCTTCTAGGAATTTGAGCACTGATTTGGCTTTATGACCGTGTGCTCCATCCTGCATGTGATGAAATCTCAATCCGTAAACCGTTCCTTCAATTGATGAAATAGTCGAGTTTCTAGCACTTTCTTGTACTCTTCATACCAGATACAGCCTGCCAGTTCCCTTGGATGGCATGCAGGTGCATACCATCAGAGAGGTTGGATGCTTCACTGCCTCTGCGATTCACTGGGGATGGAACTCCTCATCCTTTGCTCGGCGAACGTACTGAGGGCTTCCTTGGCTTATAGAGAATATTGATTCATCAGAGAAGACGACCTAAAAAAGAATTAAAAGGAACCATAAATATCATCCTAGAGTAACTTTTGAAAACAAGACAAATATGTATACTGTTGTGAGTTATATATTCACTTCATGAACTGCAACTACCTTCCTGCTACTGGTTTAAAAAATAATATTACTTAACCTACTCCAGTCTCTACCAAATTTCCCCTGAACTTTCTCAGCCCAAATCAGCCTTTTGTGGCCATTCAAGCGTGATTGTTGCCTTCTTACGGGGCCTGTGTGCTAACAGACCGGCGGCACAAAGTCGTCTCCGAACAATAGACCGTGATATCTCCACACCATACCATTTCAGATTGTCCAAAATGTCCTTACTGGATGGTCCTCTGTTCGCTTTAGCTACCTGTATACATTTTTTGGTCATTCGCGGGCTCATTTTAGGCTTTCGACCACAGTCACCTTCTCGTTTTGTAACAAGTTCATCACCAGCCTTGATTGCCACATTGATTCGGATTACTGATTTCTGAGAAATATCCAGTTTTCTTGAAATATCTCATTGAGAATACACATTTTCCTTCAAGAGGCATGCAACCAAGGCTTTTTTCCTTGGTGATAAGTCTGCTGTCTTCCCCATAACCACTTTTTAACAGAAAAGGAACTTCACAGAAGAATCAGTACTGAAGTATCAAGTACAACAATGGTACCGCCTTTTTCGAAACAATGAAACCTTGTAAATGACTAGAAACAATCCTACTGACGACACATTATCACATACTCCTCAACAAAGCAAATTACATACCAAGAGGCTGAATAGATGAGCTTGTGTAGAGAAGTGAAACAACCAGTGCTGCCACCTGCAGAAAAAGAAACTTACCTGCCACATGTACTTAATACAATGAGCAACACATCAACAAAGCTCAATGAAACGAAATCAGTCATTCCGCCCTTATTTATTAAGACATAACAGAAAAAAAATGTGAAAATACGATGGTGAGTTTAATAATTTGCACAATTCTTTATAATCAGGGGAGGAATGAAGAAGTCCTACCCTTAGTAGCTGAGTTGGTAGAGCAGGTTCGAACCTCACTCAGTCGCGTGGTACGTCACACTCGTGTCCATAGATAAATCCTGGTGGACGAAATTCCGGCACATCGGCGTGTCCCGAGACCATATGAATGTAGTTAGAAGAACATAAAACGAATAGCATTCATTATGTCGAAAGGATCATGAACTGCCGAGAACCTAAAACCGTGAGGGTGCGAGGTACATTCGGTCGTCGGATGGGGACTTCAAGCCTTGAGCAGACCTCTTACTGTAGGCTATTTACCACTAGAGTGAGCTGCACCAGGACTCACTGGGGTCATGGTAGGAACTGACTGCTGTGCCCTCGTTTCATTCCATACCTCTTGTCTTTAAAACATTAGAAACTGAGTCTTGGTTTCCCTCTACTGCTCTTACCTTATGGCTAAATGGTTAGCGTGCTGGCCTTTGGCCGCAGGGGTCCCGGTTTCGATTCCCGGCAGGGTCGGGAATTTTAACCATAATTGGTTAATTTTGCCAGCACGGGGGCTGGGTGTATGTGTCGTCTTCATCATCATTTCATCCTCATCAAGACGCGCAGGTCGCCTACGGGTGTCAAATCGAAAGACCTGCACCTGGCGAGCCGAACAGGTCCTCGGACACTCCCGGCACTAAAAGCCATACGCCATTTCATTTCATTTTACCTTCCATGACCAATTCCATTATTCTCCTAGGTGTCCCATCATCCTCCACGACCTTAACACCGCTTCATCCATCGAATTCGTTCTTAACTTAGGCTTCATCTTCTCATTCCGAATACCCTCTGCCATTGTTCCCAGGTGATGTTTGCAACCATCATTCTCGCTATTTGTATGTCTGTTACAACTAACTTATGGACAAGATATTCAGAGTCCCCCCACCTTTTACTCCCAGTTGGTCGGAAAGCAGGCTGGTTCGTCCCGGGCCTGATTTCTTACAGAGCTCACTGCATTAGCTTTACTCCACCTTGATTCCTGTTCTACCATCCCGGGTGAAGTGTTCCAGTTTTGTATATCCCACCTGACATTCAGTTCTCGGAACTTTCTTACCTGCCGACATTACTTTAGTAATGCTAATATTAATATCATACTGCATCTATTTTAAGATCTAAGAAATTAGATTGTTGGCTCTCAGCTCTGTCTAGCATAAACACCAAGTAATTGGCGCAGGTCAATGTCTCAACCCTGCAAATAAATTGAAACAAGAATTAATTCTACCATAAACTCTCATTGTCAACATAGATGAGTTTGATTGCTTTTAATAAAATACCCTTAATCCCATATTCTCTCAGTATGGCTAATACTCTTTCCCTATGTAGTCTCCCATATGCCTTCTCTAGATCTATGAAACTTCCTATTCATATCACAGCACTTTTCAGTTATCTGGTTCACACTGAAAACAACCGGTCTGAGGTCTGAAATCACACTGGATTTCATCCAAAATACAGGTAGGCCTCGTTATACGCTATAGTTATGGTCCGTGGAGTAGCCGCGCGTATCAAATTCGCGTAAATCGAGAGTAATTTTATATTTAAAATATGGGGTTAGGTTTCAGTTTGCTCACATATTACGTTTGAAATAGCTCTTATTATTAGAAAAACATTATCGTGTTTCTGAAACGCATTTTAATGCAACATTTATACATTTAAAAATTTAACACTGAAACACACAATAATAAACTGAACTCTTCGCCTTAGCTTGAATAAGAGATCCAGTGAGAGGCAGGTGTTGTTGCTTGTCATGCTCAAACCAATGGCTTAGCATTTTCCTCCATTCTTTCCATCGCTTACGAACGAGATTTAGTCATTAGTTACACTTACATTATTTAAATAATGAATTGATTGCGCATTGTCATGAATAGTTCTTTCAGTGGATTCACTAAACCCCAAAGAACGCTGAATGTCACCTTTCTGACGGCAATCCAACTTTGTTTCTAACGACGCTTCTTTCCTTACTTTCCTTGAACTCGACATTTTAAATACGAAACCTGCGACAGCTCTACTGACCGGAACTGACGTTGCACGTCTCGACAAAACACGACGGAAGATGCGCTCGGCGCGCAATGCAGTGTACGTTACAGAGTTCGGAACGCACGTCTGTACCCGCCTTTGCACGTTCTGTTAACAGATGACAGCACTAGACTTAAATCCAGACTCGCGTATATGCGTTGCACTGCAACGTGACCTCGAAAATGTTGTGAGATGGACAGCAGGCAATGGTATGTTGATAAACGGGGTTAAAAGTCAGGTTGTGAGTTTCACAAGTAGGAAATTTCCTCTCAGTTTTAATTACTGCGTTGATGGGGTGAAAGTTCCTGTTGGGGATCATTGTATGTATCTAGGTGTTAATACAAGGAAAGATCTTCATTGGGGTAATCACATAAATGGGATTATAAATAAAGGGTACGGATCTCTACACATAGTTATGAGGGTGTTTAGGGGTTGTAGTAAGGATGTAAAGGAGAGGGCATATAAGTCTCTGGTAAGACCCCAACTAGAGTATGGTTCCAGTGTAAGGGACCCTCACCAGGATTACCTGATTCAAGAACTGGAAAAAATCCAAAGAAAAGCAGCTCGATTTGTTCTGGGTGATTTCCGACAAAAGAGTAGCGTTACAAAAATGTTGCAAAGTTTGGGCTGGGAAGAATTGGGAGAAAGAAGAAGAGCTGCTCGATTAAGTGGTATGCTCCGAGCTGTCAGCGGAGAGATGGCGTGGAATGACATTAGTAGACGAATACGTTTGAGTGGCTTTTATAAAAGTAGGAAAGATCACAATATGAAGATAAAGTTGGAATTCAAGAGGACAAACTGGGGCAAATATTCATTTATAGCAAGGGGAGTTAGGGATTGGAATAACTTACCAAGGGAGATGTTCAATAAATTTCCAATTTCGTTGAAATCATTTAGGAAAAGGCGAGGAAAACAACAGATAAGGAATCTGCCACCTGGGCGACTGCCCTAAATGCAGATCAGTATTGATTGATTGATCATTTCATTGCATTTCATCGCGTATAACGGGGCTTACCTCTACTGTCAAAAATTCATCGGTTTCCCCTTGCCAAAATACCAGTGAACACCTTAGCTGGTGCACGGATGAGTCACCATCAACAGTGTCGTTGAATTGCTTTGATGTTTCTAGCAGTCCGTCCCTTGCTTACAGATAGGTGCAATTACTGCTTTCGTCCAATCAGAATGTACCTTACTAATATTAGAGGCTGACCTTACTAATCTGTGAGCTGTGTTGTTCGCGACGTCAAGACAAATATTTCCTCTTACAATCCTCTCTAGGTCGTCAAAGCCGGACGAGGACAAGAGTAGAACAGGAGAGGTCGGATAGGGAAGATGAGAGCAAGGAGGCTCCCAAAATTAAGTGGAAAAGATGCCAGGCTTAGCTGGAGACGCATGGTAGTCAACCCACGGTCTCAAGTGATATCCAGTGATGAAATTTCAGTCTCTTGTTACGACAGACAGGGGATACCGTGGATGGTCTTCAAACTCCTCATTCATTGGGGAGAGAAGGCCGAGGTTCCAAACCCGTACTATACTGGTTCGATATTTTCATCTCGAAAAGCGCGTGGTGTCAGGAAGGGCATCCGGCTGTAATTCTGCGGCCAAAACCAAAATGGGCCCGGGTGGCTTCACTGCCTCCAGGAATAACTGGCATAATCTAAAGAAAGTTAAAGTACGATACTTATGTCCTGTTTCCAGGTGAGCCAGCTCGCAGCAGTTGGTGGCGGCCTAGACTACCGGATGACATCCCTAATGACAGGTGCGGCACCGCTGACTCCACAGGCCGGGTGGCAAACAGGCCTTGCGATGATCTCTGGCCCTACCTCTGTGAGTTCGCATTGTGAAGAGATCTCATGTATAGTAGAGTGCTGAAATGTAATAAAGATCCTTCTAAATAAGTCGTGACGTTCTTTCAACACCAAATACAGGGCAATTTCAGAATAAAAAGATCATAAGACATGTGATGTTCTACCTTCCTTTAAAACTCAAGGTCATCAGACATATAATATTCTACCATCCTTCAACACAACAAGGTCATCAGACATGTAATGTTCTACCATCCTTCAATACAACAAGATCATCAGACGTGTAATATTCTACCATCCTTCAACACAACAAGGTCATCAGACAGGCACTGTTCTACCATCTTTTAAGAACAACAAGGTCATCAGACATGTTATCTTCTACCTTCCATTAAAAAACAAGGTCATCAAACATCCAATCTTCTAAATTTCTATAAAATCATCAAGGTAATCAGACATGTAATGATCTACATTCCATCAAAAAGAACATGGTAAACATACATTTATTGTTCCACCTTCCTATAAAATCCACAACGTCATCAGACATGTCATGTTCTACATTCTTTTAAAACATCAAGGACATAGGACATGTAATATTCTATGTTCCCTTAAAAATAACTAGGTCATTAGACATGTGATGTTTTAACTTCCCTCAAGAATAAAATAACAACAAGCACATCAGACATGCAATGTTCTACCTTCCCTTAAAACAACAAAATCATCAGAAACGTAATACTATGGCTTCCTTTAAGAACAAGAACGTCATCAGATATGTAACGTCTTACTTTCCTTTAAGAACAACAAAGTTATCAGACATTTTATGATTTACCTTCCTAAGGAACAACAAGGTCATCAATCATGTAATGTTCCGCATTCTTTCGAAAACAACAAGATAATTGGACATGTAATGGTCTAGCTTCTTCTAAGAACTACAAGCTCATCAGGCATGTGATATTCAACCTCCCTTTAAAATCAACAAGGTCATCAGATATGAATATTTGACATTCCTTTAAGAAATACAAGGTCATCAGACATGTAATGTTCTTTCTCCCTTTAAGAACAAAAACATCTTCAGACATGTATTGTTATACATTATTTTAAGAACAACAAGGTCTCAGACACGTAAAGTTCAACATTGTTTTAAACACAACAAAGTCATCAGACATGTAACCGGAGAGGAAGGTCGTACATATTTATACAGAGCAGATGAGAAAACAAAGGGCAGAAGGCCTAACATTAATAGAAAATAAAACCTTTACACCGTTGCCAGGCACAGATCAGATGGCAAGTTAACAATTACATTACACAGGTTTCACCTGAGACAGGTGAACCCTAAAGATCCTCTCGGTGGCTGGATTGATCACTAATAATGTTACCGGAGTTAAGAAATCCAAAACGGTGCACGGCCCATGAAATCTGGGGGCAAGATTGCCCGCAGGAACAAAGTTTTTGACCATAACTTGGTCTCCTACCTTTAAATTGGTGGGCCTCCGTCCACGATCATATCTTTCCCTAACCTTTTCATGAGAAACTTTAAGATTGGCCTTAGCCTTCTTCCATAGATCTCTAATATTATCTCGATCTATTGTCTTAGGTAAAATATCACTAAGACACCAAAGGTTAGAGAGCGGCGTGCTGGGTACAAACTTAAACATCAGTGAAGCTGGAGTGAACTTATGAGATTCATGAACAGCCGAATTCAAAGCGAAGGCTAACCAATGCAGAGATGTGTCCCACTTGAAGTGATCGTCATGATGGTAGGCAATAAGAGCCGATCTCAGATTACGATTCACCCGTTCAGCCAGAGATGATTGAGGATAGTACGCTAAGGTAGTTACATGTGAGATGGATAAATCAAAACAGAATTTAGCATTAGCATTAGCTTTAGCATTATCAGAAACTATGTATTGACACGGACCAAAAGAAGCAAAGATTGAATTTAAACAAGAAATAGTAGACTGAGCGGTAGCCTGCTTAGTCGGAAATAACCAGGAAAATCTTGTGAAACCATCCACACACACAAGAATGAATTTGTTGGCGTTCCCCTTTGATTGGGGGAAGGGTCCTACGTAGTCGATATAGAGGCGTTCCATGGGGCGCGACGCTTGATGAGAAGACAAAAGCCCTTGCTTAGTGGACATGGTAGGTTTACTAAGCCAACAAGTTTTACAAGCTTTTACCAATTCACGAATTTCACCGTCCATACCTTTCCAAACGAACATTTCTCGGATCTTTTCTCGGGTTTTAAAAATGCCTAAGTGCCCTCCTAATGGGGTCTCATGGTAGTACTTGAAGACCATATGTACAAGGACAGCTGGAACCACAACTTTCATCTTCTTATCATTCCCCGACGGGCAACATAAAACACCATTCCTCAATACATAAGGGACGACATGTTCCCCAGAAGAAAGTGTTTCCATAATAGGAGCCAGCACTGGATCTTCACGTTGATATTTTTCAAGATCCCTAAACAACATGGGAGCATCGGTTAGTATGGCATTTACACCAGGAGATATGGACTCGGGAAGTGAAGAACTGTGTTCTTGTTCAAGGGGCTCTACATCATTGGAAAACATACGGCTTAGTCCGTCGGCCACAACATTTTCAGTTCCTCTTATATGCCTAACACCAAATTGGAAGGCAGAAATTCTGATGGCCCAGCGGGCTATGCGACCAGTGCGACGCGGCCTACATAGGCCCAACTTAAGGCTTGGTTATCTGTCTCCAAGTCGGACTTGACGTGTTCCAGATAGAGGCGGAACTTTTCTAGTCCAAACAAGACTGCCAAACCTTCAAGTTCATAAAATGAAATACTTGGATTCTTGAGCCGATAATGTCCCAGATGCATAGGCGATGGGTCGCCTCCCTAGTTCAGTCTCTTGAAGAAGGACTGCAGCCACCGCCGACGACGACGCATCGATTTCGACGATAAATTTCTTCGAGAAATCAGGCATGGCAAGAACTGGGACATTACACAGAGCTAATTTGAGATCTTCGAAAGCGGCTCGTTGAGAAGGTCCCCACTCAAATTTCACGCCTCTCCTACTGAGCAAGTTCAAGGGCGCCGCTCTATTAGCGAAGTTAGGAATACATTTCCTGAAGAAATTCACCATGCCAATGAATCTGGCAATACCTTTGATGTCTTTAGGATATTTGAAATCACGGATGGCCTGTGTTCTGGAATGATCTACAGCGACACCATCGGGCGACACAATATATCCTAGAAATGACATGGAAGGCTTAGCGAAAGCCACCTTGGACAACTTCACCGTTAACCCTGTCTTACGAAGGCGACTCAGGACCTCTTTCAGATAATCTAGATGTTCTTCAAAGGTCTCAGAAAATACGACGAAATCATCAAGATAATGGTATAAGTACTCAAATTTGATGTCGGAGAAGACCCTATCTAGCAATCGCGTAAGCACAGATGCTCCCGTGGGGAGCACAAAAGGCACGCGGTTGTACTCATACAAGTTCCAATCCGTGGCAACAGCTGTCAGATATTTAGATTCTTCAGCTAGAGGGATCTGATTATACGCCTGATTGAGGTCTAAGATGGTGAAGAATTTAGCTTTCCCAAACCACGAGAAACAAGAGTGAAGGTCTGGAAGGGGCACAGATTGTAACACCACCTTCCGATTTAAAGCCCTATAGTCAATCACAGGCCTGAAGCCACCTTGGGATTTTGGAACTAGAAAAATAGGCGAAGAATACGCCGACTTAGAGGGTCGAATTATACCATCTTTTTACATCTGATCTATGATCTCTTTCAGAGCCTTCATTTTAGGTGGAGATAACCTATAAGGAGGAAATCGGACAGGAATCGAATCCGTAACCTCGATCTTGTATTCGATAAGGTCAGTAACGCCAAGAGTTTCGGAGAAGACCTCTGGAAATGACTGATACAACTTACGAATACTATTAGACTGCTCATCATATCCTGGGTAGGCAAAACAGATGAACATGACACAGAACTACATTTTAACAAAGGAATTTTACAATTACCTGCAAATTTGAAAGTGCACGACTTGCTCTGAATATCGAGCACTAGACCGGTGTAAGACATGAAATCCGCCTCCAATATAAAGGGGCAAGACAATTACTTAGCCACAAACAGTTTAATTTTCCAAGTGAATTTCAAAATTCGAATTTTGGCATACTGGGAACCTAAAATTTCCAATGGAGATGAGTTAGCCGAAACACATTGAACCGAAGACGAACAAAAATCAGAAGATTTACAAACAGATTTTAATTTAGAGCACCATTCAGCCGAAATAATGGAACAAACACTGCCTGAGTGTAATAGAGCAGTTACAGGTTCATTATTCAATTCAATTTTGAGAAATGGTACGGGATCGGGGGAATCCGCCGCAATCCTAAGACATTATTTGGGACCTTCAAATGATAAATTAGAAAACTGACTTTTCCCTGAGTTTTTGTCGGATTTAACAGGGCTGAGCCTGAAGAAGGTGGGCACGCCGACTCAGCCGATGCCGCTAGTCATTCTTGATTGTTGTTGGAAGGTGCACCAGAAGTTGAGCAGGAAGGGGTGATATTAGTATTAGGACAATTCTTAGCAATATGGGAAAAAGCACCGCATTTAACACAGCCTCGAGATGACCCTGCTCCATTCTTTGCCCCGTTGGATTTGATCAAAGGGCACTTGATCCGGAGATGATCTGCGGACCCAGAAGCATAACATTTGCGAGTTGCGATGGTTCGGCGGGGTGGAGGCCGAAGATTACTTGAAGAAGGAGGGGGCTCCCTCGCGACACGTAGTGTGTCCGCATATCTAACCCCTTCGGCTGAGACAGCCATCGCTTCTAACTCGGCAAAAGTTTGCGGACGCGACGCAAAACACAAGTATGACATATAGGATGGTGAAATTCCTTCCACAAAGGTGTGAACAATTTGATCTTCTGGGAAATGGAGAGCAAATACCGTAGTATAGAACTTAATGTCTTGGATGAAGTCGGCAAGATTTTCATCCATACGCTGTACACGGTAATAGTACTTGTGAATTAGAGATGACCTAGCCTGGGCGGGAATGAAGTTTGCCAGGAGGTGTGCATGAAAATCTTCAATAGTTGACTGTTCAGCAATTGCTCTTACTATTTTGTCCGAGAGGACACCTATGGCGTAGGGTTAAATAATTTGAAGAATCTGACACGGGGAAGGCGAAAACACAAGAGCATGATCCTGAAACTCGACCAAAAATCTTAGAAATGAAATTACATCACTAGTAGAGTTAACGGAAAACTTGGATATACCCCTAAGCAACATCGCTAAAGGATGAGGCAAACTACTGAACCCGGGTGACATAGTAGGTAAAGGCCTAACGGGCGTAGAAGCTGATTCACTGCCTACATTATTTACAAAGAAGGGTGGGATAGAAGTTCGACGATTAGGCTCCTTTTCGAAAGGTGCGGACTTCTGTTGGGTAACCGCATACGTAGTACTTTCTTCCCCTTTTGGGAACCCTCCTCGCTAGCGATGTTTACCACAGTGGGCTGGTCGGTTTTGGGAGCCGCTGCCCCAGTTAACAACTGATTAATCTTATTGGACATTTTATACAGGTGTTCAACAAGAGCGCTAGCCTCCTTCCCCTGAAGGTCACTTAATTTAACAGACAATAGATCACTCACCCTATTATAAAAATGGTACAATCTAGCTTGCTCACGTTTAAATTGATTAGTAGATGGATCAACCCCTTCAGAAAACCTAACTACAGATGTTAGCTCAGTAGTATTATCAGTAATCGTGGAGAGAGCGTCGTCAATATCTTTCTCCCCCAAGTTGGGGATACTAATCAGCAAATCAAGAGAATTTTTAAGCTTAGTGGTATCGGCCACAACTGTGCCTCCAGATTGAAAATTTCTAATAGCTAATTCATAAATTAATTCCTCCTTGCGAAAATAGCCGGGATGGAGGACATCGCGAGGGCCGGACATGATGGCAAAAGATTGACAAATTTAGAAAATAAGAAAGAAAATTCCAGCGACGAAGAAAATTGTTAGAGTTCAAAACAAAAGCAATGTTTAGCCGTCAAAAGTGGCTTAAATGAGACCCATTGAACCACGCTCTGCTACCACTTGTTACGGAGTTATCCCTGGATTGCAGAGGTGAAAGAAGGCGCGGGCTGGAATGGGTCTAACTACAAGTCCGAAAGATGAATTAAAATTTCAATGCAGGTTACATTTTCAGTAGACAACAAGATTTAACTAATTTTCACTAGGTGAAATAACAGTAAAACACAGGTACAATGATAACTTTAAAAACGAAAGCACACGTTTCGGGGTCTTTACAAGTTCTGGCTTCGAGCCTCAGGTTCACAATCCTTGAGCTACTAGCCCAACATTACCAACGTACACTCATTTATTCAAAGGGCAGAAAACCCCTTCATTCAAGGAGCGCTTGCTCCCAACTTTTAACCTCAAGCCTCACAGAGGAACTTTTCAAACACAAGAAAGAGCTGACCCGCTCTCAATTTTTCAAGCCTCTTAAAGGCAATACCAGACTTTACAATAATTTGCCATCGAGGCACAACTTATGAGAATTAAACAGAGGTATCTCGTACCCAGCCTACAGGGCCTTAAAAGAAAAATAATAGGTTAATTAAATGGCCCAAAATACCAAGATGGAGGCGTTGCTTGCACTCCTACATGAAACCTTATAAAACCTAAGGGGCACTAGGCCGATGACACAGGGGCTATTCCCAAACTAGGGAGGTGACTCGTATGAGAAAAATTTAATACAGTAAGAGTAGAAAATCGGTTATGAAAACCTAGTCACCTCAACTCAAAATGAAGGAGAGCTCGAGAGGGTAAAGCACTCTCTATCCCCGATTTACAGTTAAAGTAATAAGAAACTTTTACATAAGCCGGCACTAAGTTACATTTTTAGAAAGGTAGGTTTACATTCAAAAGGATTCGGACCTTCCCCGAGGGCTAAACTGCTGAGCTAGCAAGAAATAAAGATGTTAAAAGGCCATTACCTTGTAGAAGAGCTGCTGGCGGATGAAAGAGGCGCTTCCCGCCTCCTGCTATACTTCCACACACTAAACCAGATGTTGTACGAGTGGCGGAGAGCCAGGAAAATCAGCAGTTTTTATACCCTCGGGGAAGATTCTGTACCTTTCAGGAATGATTAAGACACACCCACAGTCGCTTATTGGGTAGCTTACAGTTACACATCAACATTGGAGAAGAAAGACGCCATTGGCTGAAACTAAATGACAGAAATTATTGACTGGCTAATTTCAAAACTGGCAGAAAAAAGATTAATATTGCCAACCCACAAATGAAAGAACAACATTTAGTAAAGAACAAACTTATGAATACAAAATATCTTCAAGAAAAGTTCCTTCAGTTCGCACCAGGGTGCATGATCATAGTTTTTGTTAGAGACATCTGTGAGAGAATGTCCACACTTCTTGATAATTAGTACATACATACATACACCATCCTTATAGACTCTTATGCCTTTCAGCGTTCAGTCTGCAAACCTCTGTGAATTTACTAAACGTCGCCACAATCCTCGATTTGCAACTAGTGTTGTGGCCTCATTTAGTTCCATACCTCTTATCTTTAAATCGTTAGAAACCGAGTCTAACCATCGTCGTCTTGGTCTACCTCTACTTCTCTAACCGTCCATAGCAGAGTCCATTATTCTCCTAGGTAACCTATCCTCCTACATTCGCCTCACATGACCCCACCACCGAAGCCGGTTTATGCGTACAGCTTCATCCATCGAGTTCATTCCTAAATTAGCCTTTATCTCCTCATTCCGAGTACCCTCCTGCCATTGTTCCCACCTGTTTGTACCAGCAATCATTCTTGCTACTTTCATATCTGTTACTTCTAACTTATGAATAAGATATCCTGAGTCCACCCAGCTTTCGCTCCCGTAAAGCGAAGTTGGTCTGAAAACAGACCGATGTAAAGATAGTTTCGTCTGGGAGCTCACTTCCTTCTTACAGAATACTGTTGATTGCAGCTGCGAGCTCACTGAATTAGCTTTACAACACCTTGATTCAATCTCACTTACTATATTACCATCCTGGGAGAACACACAACCTAAATACTTGAAATTATCGACCTGTTCTAGCCTTGTATCACCAATCTGACATTCAATTCTGTTGGATTTCTTACCTACTGACATCAATTTAGTCTTCGAGAGGCTAATTTTCATACCATAATCATTGCACCTATCTTCTAGTTCCCAGATATTAGACTGTAGGCTTTGGCACAATCTGGCATTAGGACCAAATATTCAGCATAGGCCAGACTGCTTACTACATTTCCACCTAATTGAATCCCTCCCTGCCATTTTATACCTTTCAGCAGATGATCCATGTAAACTACGAACAGCAAAGGTGAAAGATTACAGCCTTGTCTAACCCCTGTAAGTACCCTGAACACCGAACTCATTTTACCATCAATTCTCACTGAAGCCCAATTGTCAACATAAATGCCTTCGATTGCTTTTAATAATCTGCCTTTAATTCCATAGTCCTCCAGTATGGCGAACATCTTTTCCCTCGGTACCCTGGCATAAGCTTTCTCTATATCTACAAAACATAAACACAACTGCCTATTCCTCTCGTAGTATTTTCCAATTACCTGGCGCATACTGAAAATCTGATCCTGACAGCCTGTCTGTGGTCTGAAACCACACTGGTTTTCATCCAGCTTCCTGTCAACGACTGATCGCACCCTCCCTTCCAGGATGCCAGTGAATACTTTGCCTGGTATACTAATCAATGAGATACCTCGATAGTTGTTGCAATCCTTTCTGTTCCCTTGCTTATAGATAGGTGCGATTACTGCTTTTGCCCAACCTGAAGGTACCTTACCAACACTCCACGCTAATTTTACTAGTCTATGAAGCCATTTCATCCCTGCCTTCCCACTATACTTCACCATTTCAGGTCGAATTTCATCTATTCCTGCTGCCTTATGACAATGGAGTTTATTTACCATCCTTTCCACTTCCTCAAGCATAATTTCACCAACATCATTTTCCTCCTCCCCATTTGCTTGGCTGTTCACAACACCACCAGAATGATTTCCTTTTACATTGAGAAGATGTTCAAAATATTCCCTCCACCTCTCCAGTTCTATTATGAGTTCACCTGAATTACTCAAAACACTGTTCATTTCCTTTTTCCCTCCCTTCCTAAGATTCTTTATTACTGTCCAGAAAGGTTTCCCTGCTGCTTGACCTAGCCTTTCCAAGTTGTTACCAAAATCTTCCCAGGACTTCTTTCTGGATTCAACAACTATTTGTTTCGCTCTGTTTCTTTCATCTACGCACAACTCCCTGTCTGCCTCGGCCCTTGTTTCAGCCATTTTTGATAAGCCTTCTTTTTACGTTTACAAGCTGCTCTCACTTCATCATTCCACCAAGATGTTCGCCTTTTCCCATCTTTACACACAGTTGTTCCTAGATATTCCCTTGCTGTTTCTACTACAGCATCCCTGTATGCCACCCATTCACTTTCTATATCCTGAACCTGCTTAATGTCTACTTTTCGAAACTTCTCACTAATCATATCCATGTACTTCCGTCTAATTTGCTCGTCCTGGAGATTTTCTACCCTTATTCGTTTGCAGACGGATTTCACTTTCTCTACCCTAGGCCTAGAGATACTTAGTTCACTACAGATCAGACAGTGGTCTGTGTCATCGAAACATCCGCGGAAAACTCGTACATTCCGAACATATTTCCTGAATTCGAAGTCTGTTAAGATATAGTCTATTATGGATCTGGTACCCCTAGCCTCACATGTATAGCGGTGAATATCCTTATGCTTGAAGAATGTATTCGTAACAGCTAAACCCATACTAGCACAGAAGTCCAGCAAACGCTTCCCATTCCCATTAGCTTCCATACCTTCCCCACATTTACCAATCACCCTTTCGTATCCTTCAGTTCTATTCCCAACTCTCGCATTGAAATCGCCCATTGGCACTATTCTATCCTTGCTGTTGACCCTGACCACGAAGTCACTCAATGCTTCATAAAACTTGTCAGCTTCATCTTCATTCGCACCCTCACATGGTGAATACACGGACACAATTCTAGTCCTAATTACTGCAACTGACAAATATACCCACATCATTCGCTCATTTACGTGCCTAACAGAAACTATGTTCCATGCAATGGTATTCCTGATAAAGAGCCCTACCCCAGACTCTGCCCTACCCTTTCTAACACCCGTCAAGTACACTATATAATATCCTATATCTTCCTCGTTATCTCCCCTTACCCGAATATCACTTACTCCTAACACATCCAGATGCATCCCCTTTGCTGACTCAGCCAGTTCTACTTTTTTTCTTCCATAAGCCCCATTAATATTGATAGCTCCCCATCGAATTCCATTTCGTTCGCCAAGTTGTTTCCAAGGAGTCCCTCGCCTGTCAAATGGGAGTGGGACTCCATTACTCCCATAGGTCCGAGGCTTGCTTAAACTGTTCTGAGCTCGGTAGATTCATGAAGCAGGATGCTACCCTACTTACACATAGTCCAAGTGAGGATCTCTCCTCTAACGGGTTATGGACCACCGGTGGATTGTATAGTCCTAGCCGCCTGAGCACAAGGAGGGCCAGGAGGGCCAGGAGGGCCAGGACTCAGAATATGTCCGAGATGCCCACTCCCATTCCATAGTAACTGGTATCCCGACTCTCAGGACCACTTACTAGGCCACTCAGCCGTTGCCCATGGTTGACGACTACAGTAACCCACAAACATGAACAAACATGAACCATATTAGTAAACAAAAGTAATTCGAAATTAACACAGCGACATCTTTTGATAAACGGTTGAATTAATTCAGTTTCAAAGTTCAGAGTTTCAGCTGTAGAGGAGTACTTTAAGGCGCGAAATTCAAATGTGCGGCGTATAGGTGTACCAACCGGTACAATTATTATGACCATCAATGATCTCAAGTGCATTACACTGGCTTAATAACTACCAGTTAAAATATGTGACTGACACTAATTTCACCAATTGTGGTCTAATAATAAGTTTATAATTTTACACCATGGGTTACTAGCTTTTCAACACCTTAGAACATTCCAATTAGATTTCTGGCGTCATTTCTCCTTAACCTTTGTTTATTATTTTTATGGTAAATTTTCATTAAAAATGATGATCAAAATATATAAATATAAAATAAACTCAAATAAAATCACTGTATAACTTTCCATCATTTGACAACAGGTTTCCGAAACTGTTATTAATGAAAAACTGGGAAATTACTGAACTTTATTTTTAACATTATTATTATTATTATTATTATTATTATTATTATTATTATTATTATTATTATTATTATTATTATTATTATTTTTGTTTCCACAAAAATGTGGGATCTATAACATCCTATTTGAATATTCTCAAAGATTTACTGTTATAAACATTAATTATTCATTAATCATATAATTAGTAACAAAATATAATATAATATAATTCTTAGTTCAGTAACTCCTATAACTCTGTTGTGCATTGTTGTGTGAAAAGAAATAGTAAATCTATTACGTTGTTTACCTATTGTTACGCGAGCTATCATTTCCTTTTCTAACATAAACGTGTCTGATGATTATCACACAAAATTAAAAGAGAAATTAATAAAATAACTACATTACATTATAGTCACAGAGGAATACCACCTAATTATACTCATAAACACTAAGGAAAAAACGCCATGGCTAAAAAAAAAACAGCATCCTAAGTCCTACCTATTTTCACCATATTCACACGAATTTTTATTCACACACACATTATCCAGTTTATAAGTAAAATATAATTGGCCTCAGATTCCACCGTTAAGCATAAAAGATAAAAAACAAGTTATCCGGCTCAGAGTCCAATAATAACAAATCTCTGAGTGCAGACATTTTTCTTCCATGATCATAACAGTCTTTCATGGCTTCATTAATACTTTGCAGCAATAGATAAATATATAAAAATCAGGAATAATTTAAACAAGAATCAACTTGCAATAAAACAAAATTCTGGAAACGTGTAGTAATACTGACTTACCAAATATCAAATTAAATATAAAATCATAAGTAAAATTACTGTAACACGATCTTCGCATGTCATTTGGTTTTTCAGATTACATCCATAAATACTAATCATAATCAATTTCTATGGCTGACGTACAATTACGTTAGTTAACATTGGTGTGTCATGTTGCCTCATATTCTTCATTTGTGATAATCACAAATTATATTGTGCACCACAGCTACACTAGGAGACTTGTCCTCCCGCTCAGTTACATGACATCCTCGGCAAACATTGCCGGCGTTTGTCACCTCAGCTCTAACGGCTAGGATATTCTGAAATAATATTACATCAGCTCTTGGCTGGAATCCATTCTCTTCAGCTCCGCGGCTGGCATATATTATTATCAACTTATCACTTTTATCACTCTCTCTCTCTGAAACTAAAGCCTTATAACACAACATCGTTTCCTTGCATCCATTTCCCATACTACTTCAATACATCATTTTTCACTTCCCAACTGGCAGCTTCAAATCGTTATCTTGCAATACAGTATTTATAATAACTCCACTGAACTACTCATCACTTAATTACCAGACGATGCTCAATATCAAATATCGCCTGTTGAAAACCTGTTGAAAATTTCATTTATCCTGACCTGTCCATGTTTCTAGTATTCAGGTGACGCATACTCTGACTGAAGAAATATATCGGAAACTGAACATATAACTATGTTATGGTAACATTTTATCACCAATTAAAATCTTAATCTACTTTATTACAGCTACAAAATGTGATTTTATAACGTGCAATCTCGCAGAATTCCTTCTAACGGCCTCTAATTTAGATTGAATGCAGGCCTTAACACCAATCCAAATTAGTAAAACTGATAATAATACCGGTAATAATAATAATAATATTAACATTAATAATAATAAAATATGTAGTACTGACACCATTGTGCGTGAACAAAACATCCTATCTAGAGATATCCTCTGTGCTATACGTTAGAATAAACAACAATAACTACACATCCAACTGACAACTCGCGCAACTAGCCTAAATAAACAGTAAACTACGTCTTAGATTTATCATTATAATTGGTCTACTCACATTATTACAATGAAGTTTTGCCCGCGCCACGGGCGTCCGTCGCTGGTGAATTAGAACATATTAGCTTTGGTTTCACAGATTAGCACAATATTGGCGTATCCATTTTCACACTTTCACAATCTCTTGCTGCCTTATTACTAGCACACACTTTATTACTTTAAACTTAAATTATCTCTACACATTTTTCCTCCTATCACAGATCGTATGTTTTCCACACGAGTTGAAATATCATGCGTGGTGAATATTTGTAAGCAGGACTGCTGTCGTCTTGTGAATGTGTTTCACCGGCTACCTGCTCTCGGCGAAGTTCCGTTAATCCTGTTACAAATGTTAGTCACCCCTCTCGTAATGGTCTCCTTGTAGTACAACTGTTTGTTTACCATTAGTTCGCTAATTATGTGGTCTCAATAACTGAAAATGATGGTTATTTGCTCACCAATTAGCTTACTGTCTGATCGCCATTGACAAAGTTCCCTCTTTTACGAACTGCCTGCTGTTCATAAGTATATTGAAGTGATTTACAATGAAATCAATGTTACTGTCAATTCTTATCATATCAAAATTAATAAATGTTCCTCTACTTGCGCTTAATATTTGCCTTATGTCTATTACAATGCCATTATACAAGCACATGGACTTATTCAATGCTTTACATACTGCACAAATATTTTAAAGAGTCCCCTGACTATAAGACCGTACACGAGCGTCTTCACTTCACGTCTTCTCACGATTTCCAAAGAACGAGTGTCCTCCCAGAGTTAGCGTCTGTTTGAAGCACCGGACATCTGTGCGGAGTAATATTACTTGGCTTTTTCGGAGATTTTATGATTATCAGAGCGTCTTTTATTTATGCACCACCATTTGTCACTTCATTGATATCACTTGTAACACATAAATTGGCGGTAATTCCGATATCATATTATGATTGCGAAATTAATCGCAGAATTTTACATAATTGTGATGGCTTCGGTAGGAATATTTTGCCTCGCGGACCGTATGGTGGGCGTACTCACTCTCACTTATCTTATGGCGCATCCTCCCTTTATTAATTATCACCTACTCATCTAATACATTTTCTTTACTCACTATTGACGCTATATAAATCGGAGTATAATTTCCACAAAAACATCAGTAACTACTGTAGGATGTCTTAGAATGACTGAATAATATAGAGCGCTAGTTTAGAAATACTCAGTATAGTGGCCGGTGATTGGCTGAGACGTTTTCAGACATGACAGCTTGGATGATTCCTCTCTGCGCTCCTCCGTGGGTCTCTCTCTAGCAAACAGCGGACAAATACTCAACCGTGACCTCAATTTTCCCCTAGGTTTGGCGTGGTGGTGAAGTGTTGTTTTATTGCCCACAACGTAACGTGCCTTACGAAGACTTGTGTAGCTTAAAGATGCTACTTAGTGGGCTTTGTCAATACAGAGCTGTGAGAACGACAGCATTCTTCTGTGTGGAAATAATTCACGTATGATATCCATTAAAATATATTACAATGAAATGAGGCTTAATTCAATGCGTGCACTACTTTCCCTTAAAAGCAACAAGGTTATCAGTAGACACGGGAATTTGCCTATTTTATTCCTGTATTCAGAAACATAAACTTTTGAGGCATAAATCCGTTTTAGTGTCTTTTTGGCCATATTTCATTTGTTTTATAATGTTTATACATGCCAATCCAGGGGTTTGTGCCTATTTCGATTATAATTGCATATTTTATGCCTGTTGACTGCACTTTAAAACAGCCGATTTTCTTCCAATGTGCTCGACAGAAGTGTTTTCTCTTTTCTCAATATCCTTTTACCCCTCGAACAAAAATCGGAATTCTCAGAAGTCACCAGAAATTATTCTAAGGAAATTTCCATCAGGAGGAACAAGGAACAATTTGACGCGAAGCCTTCAATCCCTCCAACCTCCTAAGACATATCCGAGAACCAGTCAACGGCGAACTATGTTGCATAACCCATGTGCCCTGTACCTCCCTTTTGATGCGAACTGTTGTACGCGTACCCCTTATGTTCAGAACGTGTTATGATTTATTCTGAAGTGGGATAAGAAGAAGAATAAGAAGTGTGTGTGTGCGGCAGTGCCCGAAAATAATCTTCGAAGTCCTACTAGCTGAAGCAGTGTTTCGCAGGCGATCCCACTTTCACTACGGATCTGACAAGCTTTCTGTAAGGATGTAGGTCGTTTGTTCCTTATATCTAGGTAAGTATCTAGGTGTTAATATAAGGAAAGATCTTCATTGGGTTAATCACATAAATGGGATTGTAAATAAAGGGTACAGATCTCTGCACATGGTTATGAGGGTGTTTAGGGGTTGTAATAAGGATGTAAAGGAGAGGGCATATAAGTCTCTGGTAAGACCCCAACTAGAGAATGGTTCCAGTGTATGGGACCCTCGCCAGGATTACCTGATTCAAGAACTGGAGAAAATCCAAAGAAAAGCAGCTCGATTTGTTCTGGGTGATTTCCGACAAAAGAGTAGCGTTACAAAAATGTTGCAATGTTTGGGTTGGGAAGAATTGAGAGAAAGAAGAAGAGCTGCTCGACTAAGTAGTATGTTCCGAGCTGTCAGCGGAGAGATGGCGTGGAATGACATTAGTAGACGAATAAGTTTGAATGGCGTTTATAAAAGTGGGAAAGATCACAATATGCAGATAAAGTTGGAATTCAAGAGGACAAACTGGGGCAAATATTCATTTATAGGAAGGGGAGTTAGGGATTGGAATACCTTACCAAGGGAGATGTTCAATAAATTTCCAATTCCTTTGAAATCATTTAGGAAAAGGCTAGGAAAGCAACAGATAGGGAATCTGCCACCTGGGCGACTGCAGTAAATGCAGATCATTATTGATTACTTGATATCTTCTCTGTAATTGAGATTTATGATCGCATTTCATTGTAGCAAATATAGGCCTATTAATGTATGTATTGTGGCAAGTTGTTTTGTTTCAATGCTGTATTAGTCGTGAACTTTCAATAATTTATATTGCTATCATTAAATTACTGAATGAGGAGTTAGAACGACGGTGGTCTCTTGTCACAGAATGGATGAATATTATATCGGCAGTTTGAACTGTGATTCATTTCCTGTGAAAATAGGGATTTACAACTAAAATGTAATTTTTAAAACTCCCTTTAAAAGTCGTGAATTCTGTTACACTTTCGCTAAGCCTTCGCGAAACATAGGTTGCAGATCCAATGTAGCCCGGCTAGGACGATGCCACAGCGTGTTTTACGCGGTTGCCAAGGCTACCTTTACAAGACCAGGCCAGCGAAAAAACAGTTGGTCTGGATTGATGAGGTCCGGTTAGTAAACTTTGTGCTTACTAATTAGTCTGAGAAGCCTCTAGCATCCCCTCTAGAGTATTGCTAAATTGTGACAAAAATAAGGTTGTGGGCGCATGTTATAATTTCAAATTATGCAGTTTTTAATTTTTAACCAGGGTGGCGGCCTTGTGGGCACACATGATGCAGGATCTATTGCAGGCAACAGAAAATAGTTTTCATGACAGCTGACCCGGCTGACCAAAGCCGGTGACTAGAAACAAATAAAATGTTCACAAATCTGAGATTTATAGTGAACTCAGCACGATACTGTCAAATTATAACGGAAAATCCTTGAGGACATATTTCCATGTAAATTACCAATTTCCGTGTTCCTACTTTAAAGTTCTGTACTTCTAGAAACATCATCTCTAATAGTCTTTCTTTATGGAATAAATGCATGATAAATACTAAGAGTTATTGCTAATTAGCCCAACTCTAGAAATTTAAGCTATAGAGAGAATGTACTTAGTGGAAATTGTTGTTATTTTTCAGATTAAATGTGAGAAAAATACCACATAGATCAACTTGGAAATACTGCGATGCATCTGATACGAGCACAGAAATCTGTATAACGCAGCCTTTCTACCAGTCCACTTCGGCCTTCGACCAACAACCATTTTCTTCAGACCTATGCACTGCAATGTTGGGAGTTAATATGCCCCTGCATAAACCGGAGGATCTTCAAAATTCAACAACCTGCCCGGAGCAATCAAAAAGTTCATATTTCATATTTTCATTTCATATTTTGGAAGAAGTCAAGGGAAGTTTTGACCAAACCTCTGGGAAGGCAGCCGCTGTCAGCGAAATCAAACCAGATGAAGTGACTTCATTGAAGTTTTGTCCAGTCAACTTTTGTGATGTTGAGAGATCTTTCTCTCAGTTCAAAAACATTATGCATGAGAGGAGAACAAGTTTGTTACCGGAAAACTTTGAAACGTTGCTTTTAAATTCCTTTTATTGTAATTGATTGTGTTGTCAAATTATAAGTAATTATTTCACGCCCATTTTCTTGCCTATTTTACACGTTAGTTCCTATTTAAATGCCTATTTTGTCTGATTTAAGAGCCTACATGCCTGTCTATTTTGACTGTTTTTAGTGCCTATAATTCTGGTCTCTAGTTATCAGACATGTAATGTTCTACCTTCCATTAAAAGAACAAGGTAATCAGACATTTCTACCTTCCTTTAAAAACAAGAAGGTAATATGATATGTAATGGTCTACCTTCCATTATAAACAACAAGATGATCAAACATGTAATAGTCTACCTTCCATTATAAACAACAAGGTAATCAGACATGTAATGATCTACTTTCCATAATAAACAACAAGGTGATCAGACATGTAATGGTCTACCTTCCATAATAAACAACAAGGTGATCAGACATGTAATAGTCTACCTTCCATTATAAACAACAAGGTAATCAGACATGCAATGATCTACTTTCCATAATTAACAACAAGGTGATCAGACATGTAATGTTATACCGTCCATTAAAACAACAAGGTTATCAGACATATACTGGTCTACCTTCCATATTAAACAACAAGGTGATCAGACATGTAATGGTCTACCTTCCATATTAAACAACAAGGTGATCAGACATGTAATGGTCTACCTTCCATTATAAACAACAAGGTGATCAGACATGTAATTTTCTACCGTCCATTAAAACAACAAGGTAATCAGACATGTAATGGTCTACCTTCCATTATCAACAACAAGGTAATCAGACATGTAATGGTCTACTTTCCATAATAAACAACAAGGTGATCAGACATGTAATGGTCTACCTTCCATTATAAACAACAAGGTGATCAGACATGTAATTTTCTACCGTCCATTAAAACAACAAGGTGATCAGACATGTAATGGTCTACCTTCCATAATAAACAACAAGGTGATCAGACATGTAATGGCCTACCTTCCATTATAAACAACAAGGTAATAATAATAATAATAATAATAATAATAATAATAATAATAATAATAATAATAATCGTATGGCCTCAGCTACCGTTTGCAGACATTTCGATTTGACGCCATCTGGCTGTCTGCTCGTCAATTTCGACGTTCCGTTTTACTCTAGGTCCGCTAGATGGCAGACAGAGTAAACCGGATCTCTCTTGGGCGTCTATGGCTGAGATTTAATTCATTTTGTCGGGTAAATACCAAATGTATCACCAGAGATCTTTTACATGCCGACATCGTACGACATGGAGTGTCGAATGGACTTTTTCCCGCCCTTCAAAAATCCGACTACCTCTGCCGGGTTTGAACCCGCTATCTTGGGATCCGGAGGCCGACACTCTACCACGGATCCACAGAGGCAGCTAACAACAAGGTGATCAGACATGTAATGTTCTACCGTCCATTAAAACAACAAGGTAATCAGACATGTAATGGTCTACCTTCCATTATCAACAACAAGGTAATCAGACATGTAATGGTCTACTTTCCATAATAAACAACAAGGTGATAGACATGTAATGGTCTACCTTCCATTATAAACAACAAGGTAATCAGACGTGTACTGTTCTACCATCCATTAAAAAACAAGGTAATCAGACATGTAATGGTCTACCTTCCATTATAAACAACAAGGTAATCAACATGTAATGGTCTACTTTCCATAATAAACCACAAGGTGATCAGACATGTAATAGTCTACCTTCCATTATAAACAACAAGGTAATCAGACATGTAATGTTCTACCATCCATTAGAACAACAAGGTAATCAGACTTGTAGTGTTCTACCTCACTTTAAAAACAAGAAGTAATCTGATTTATAGTGATCTACTTTCCACAATAAATAACAAGGTGATCAGACGTGTAATGTTCTACGTTCCTTTAAGAAAAAAAGGTAATCAGACATGTTATGTTCAACATTCCTTTAAAAATAAAATGTTCACCAGACATCGAAACGACTTTCAACCTATTACGTCGTGTTACGTACATTTAGTACGTGTTGAAGATATGTTAAGTCTTCTATCTTAATCTGTTTACCCTCCAGGGTTGGCTTTTCCCTCGGACTCGGCGAGGGATCCCACCTCTACCGCCTCAAGGGCAGTGTCCTGGAGTTTCAGACTTTTGGGTCGGGGATACAACTGGGGAGAATGACCAGTACCTCGCCCAGGCGGCCGCACCTGCTATGCGGAACAGGGGCCTTGTGGAGGGATGGGAGGATTGGAAGGGATAGGCAAGGAAGAGGGAAGGAAGCGGCCGTGGCCTTAAGTGAGGTACCATCCCGGCATGTGCCTGGAGGAGAAGTGGGAAACCACGGAAAATCACTTCCAGGATTGCTGAGGTGGGAATCGAACCCACCTCTACTCAGTTGACCTCTCTAGGCTGAGTGGACCCCGTTTCAGCCCTCGTGCCACTTTTCAAATTTCGTGGCAGAGCCGGGAATCGAACCCGGACCTCCGGGGGTGGCAGCTTATCACGCTAACCACTACACCACAGAGGCGGACAGATATGTTAAGTACAGAACAAAAATGGCCAACCAGACACCAGTGGGAGGTTGTGGGTTCGGATCCCACTGGTATCTGGTTGGCCATTTTTGTTCTGTACCTAACATCTCTTCAACACGTACTAAATGTACGTAACACGACCTAATAGGTTGAAAGTCGGTTTCGATTACAATGCGGTCGTGAAAATTCAATATTCATTGACTTGGCCCTCAACGGGCAACTTAAACGCACTCTACAGTGTGATGGTAGTAGTACCAGACCTGTAGCTCAGATCCTTTCCAACAGAACAAAGATGGCCTAGGCCACCATAGCTCAATTGGTAGAGCAACCGACGCGAAATCGGGAGGTTGTGGGTTCGGATCCCACTGGTGTCTGGTTGGCCATTTTTGTTCTATACTTAACATCTCTTGAACACGTACTAAATGTACGTAACACGACCTAATAGGTTGAAAGTCGGTTTCGATTACAATGCGGTCGTGAAAATTCAATATTCATTCACCAGACATGATTTTCTACATTGCATTAAGGACAGGACGGTGAACAGATATATAATATTCTACCTTCCATTAAAACATCATGGTAACGAGACATCCACCATCCATTGAAAATGTTACGGTGCTGCCCGTGGAGCAAAAGAGGTTAAAGAAGGTGCCGGGGTGAATGGGCCTATCTACAATATCAAAATAATTTCAAAACTTGAAACCAGTCAAGGAAAATACAAGGTTAGAGAACTTTACAAATCCTGGACTTCACGCCCCTCGCTTTAACAAATTCCTGAGCTCCCAGCTCAAATTTACAAAAGGGCACAAATTTATTCAAGGGCAGAAATCCCTTAATTCACAGAGCACTCGCTCCTAAACATACAATTTCTAGCCTTCCAGTGGCACTGGTACACCTTACAAAAACTTAGAAAAAGAGCAAACAGGCTCTCATTTCCTTTCGGCCTACTCAAGAGAACCTTATATCAATCACTTGCCTCCGAAACCACCACTTACAAATTGAACTTACACGCACACTGCGTTCCAAGATAATGAATACTTAAAATCCCACAGGGCTCTGGGCCGTTGAAACAGGAGCTATTCCCAAACTACTGAAGTGACTCGTATAGAAATGTCTTTAACACATTACAGAAGGAAACCGTCACAAAACGAAGTCGCCTCAAACCAGGATGAAGGGGAGCTCGAGAGAGTACATCACTCTCTATCCCCGATTTACAATTAAAGGGTTTACGAAGTTTTTACATCAGCCGAAAGATGATATACATTTTAGAAAGGTAGGTTAAATAGTTAAAGATTCGGACCTTTTCCTCGGATTGAACTGCAGAGGTAGCAAGAAAGAATAAAGTTATATGGCCATTATCTTATAGATGTTCTAGCTGCTGAAGAAAGAGGCCGCCCGCCTCTTTCTTAACACACACACTCGGAAAGATGACGATCAATTGGCCAAGAAACGTAAAGAGCCACAGTTTGTAAACGCTCAGGGAAGGTTCGAGATCATTCAAGACTAATCAGCACACACCCTCTTAACTTTATTGGTTAAATTCAAAAATGTCACTCAGAATAGAACAAGAAGCCTGTGATAGGTTGAAAATTAATTACATGAATTAGTGATTGGCTAGATTCAAAACTGGCGGAAAGAAAAAGGAAATATTCCCAACCCAAAAATAAATGATCATCAATCAGCTACAAAAACCTAGAAATAAAACTTTTAAATTATAAGTTCTTACATCTCGCACCATGGTGCATGATCATAGTTTTTTAGTTCTGCCATCTGTAGAAAAATGTTCAAACTTCTTGATGAATATCAAAACGAAACAAGGAGAAATTCACTCAGTTTAGGAAACTGCACAATAACGAAATTACATAATATTTCGGTGGTGACATCTTCTGATTAAAGTTCTAAGTTCCATTTGTATTAGTTTCCACTTTAGTTCGATAGAAGGGTTCATTTAGGCGCTAATTTGAATGGACGGCGTTGAGGTGCACCTCCCGGTACAGACCTCACCCCTCCCCAAATGTCCTTCCTTGGGGTGACGCAGAAGAATTTCGAGAAAACATTTTCAATTGAGGAAAACAATTTCTAAGTTTTATGAAGTTGATAGGTAGAAACATTTTAACTCCAGCTTTAGAGTGTCCTTGTTGTTGTAGAAAGTTGAATACACGTTGATAGGTTTGATGGCAAGTCCTGCCGCCGCAACCGACAACCAGCTGAGGTCGCCCGGACTCCTCAAGTACTCTGACATGCACCTCTCCCGCTATTGTGAGAGGGGTGGTCGTGGTGATCGTCGCCGCAGATTAGAAGTATATGTACAGTCCCCAGTTGAGTTGGCGGTAGGGTCGCCGAACTTCAGCCTTTGCCGGGAAGGTGGACTCCGGCGTGCCGTTTACAAGGAGTGGAGTGGGCCCTTACCCCGTTTTTCTGTTTATTTTCTCCCCAGGTGTTGCAGTACGGTGGTGAACGGCTGAGGGGGCAATGAATCGGTGAGATCTAGGCGACAGAGAAGTGTTGTCGGAGACTTGAGAGTACGAACTTTATTGGTGATGCAAAGGGGCGGGCGTCGTGGAAAGTGCTTGAGTGCCAATGGTGCGTGGATACAGGAGACAGGGGCTTGGTAATGGCCACTAAGGAATTTGACAGCAGGAAAACCAGGGGGGAAGATCGTACATATAGATCATATACCAATTTTTGATAAAATCATTAGGGCAGAAAGCCACAAATAAAAAATACACAACCTTCAAACTCCTGCTAAACTTTAGTGGCAACAAAACTGCAATTATACAGGCTTCACCTAGAAGAGGTGAACCCTAAAATCCTCTCTGTGGCATGATTGCTTACTCATAAGGTAACTGGTGTAAAAAATCTAAAATAATGCACGGCCCATGAAATCTGGGGGCAGGCTTGCCCACGGGAACTAAGTTCCTAACCATGACTTG
This sequence comes from Anabrus simplex, assembly GCF_040414725.1. Lineage (NCBI taxonomy): Eukaryota > Metazoa > Arthropoda > Insecta > Orthoptera > Tettigoniidae > Anabrus > Anabrus simplex. The sequence goes on from NC_090267.1 coordinate 20,769,785, forward strand.
ATCTCCGAATTTGAAATTGGTGGGGCTCCGTCCACAATCATATCTTTCCCTAACCTATCCATGAGAAACCTTCAGTTTGTGCTTAGCCTTCTTCCATAGTTCTCTAATATTGTGTTTAAGTCATCGGTCCATAGACTGGTCTGATGCAGCTCTCCATGCCACCCTATCATGTGCTAACCTCTTCATTTCTACGTAACTACTGCATCCTACATCTGCCCTAAACTGCTTGTCATATTCATACCTTGGCCTACCCCTACCGTTCTTACCACCTACACTTCCTTCAAAAACCAACTGAACAAGTCCTGGGTGTCTTAAGATGTGTCCAATCATTATAACTTTTCTTCTCGTAAATTTAGCCAAATCGATCTCCTCTCGCCAATTCGATTCAGTATCTCTTCATTTTTGATTCGATCTATCCATCTCACCTTCATCATTCTTCTGTAACACCACATTTCAAAAGCTTCTATTCACTTTATTTCTGAGCTAGATATCGTCCATGTTTCACTTCCATACAATGCCACGCTCCATAAGATAGTCTTCAAAAACATCTTTCTAATGCCTATATCAATGGTTGAAGTCAGCAAATTTCTTTTCGTAAGAAAACACTTCCCTGCCTATGCTAGTCTGCATTGTACGTCCTCCTTACTTCTGCCATCGTTAGTTATTTTAATACCCAAGTAACAATATTCATCTAATTCCTTTAAGACTTCATTTCCTAATTTTATACCTCCTGCATCACCTGCCTTCGTTCGACTGCACTCCATTACTTTTGTTTTGGCCCTATTTATTTTCATCTTGTACTCCTTACCTAAGACTTCGTCCATACCATTCAGCAGCTTCTCGAGATCTTCTGCAGTCTCCGATAAAATAACAATATCATCGGAAAATCTCAAGGTTTTGATTTCCTCGCCTTGGGTTGTGATTCCCTTTCCAAATTCCTCTTTGATTTCCTTTACCGCCTGTTCTATGTAAACATTGAAAAGGAGGGGGACAAACTGCAGCCTTGCCTCACTCCTTTCTGGAATGCTGCTTCTTTTTCAAAGCCCTCGATTCTTATCACTGCGGACTGATTTTTATACAGATCGTAGATAATTCTTCGTGTTCGGTATCTGATCCCAATCATCGCCAGAATCTTAAATAGTTTGGTCCAATCAACATTATCAAATGCCTTTTCTAGATCTACGAATGCCATGTACGTTGGCTTGTCCTTTTTGATTAGATCCTCTAAGATCAGACGTAAAGTCAGGATTGCTTCACGTGTTCCTACATTTCTTCTGAAGCCGAACTGATCTTCTCCCAACTCAGCTTCAACTTGTTTTTCCATTCTTCTGTAAATAATATGTGTTAAAATTTTGCAGGCATGAGATACTAAACTAATGGTGCAATAGTTTTCACACCTGTCAGCATCGGTTTTCTTTTGAATAGGTATAACAACATTTTTGCCGATAATCGGGTAGGACTTCACCTGTCTCATACATCTTACACACTAAATGGAATAGCCTTGCCATGCTGGTTTCTCCTAAGGCAGTCAGTAATTCAGAGGGAATGTCATCAATTCCAGGTGCCTTGTTCCTATTTGGGTCGCTCACAGCTCTGTCCAACTCTGACCTCAAAATTGGGTCTCCCATTTCATCAGCATCAACTGCCACTTCATGTTCCAGAACCAAATTATCTACATCTTTACCTTGATACAACAGTTGAATATGTTCCTGCCATCTTTCTGCTTTTTCTTCTTTCCCTAGAAGTGGCTTTCCATCTGAGCTCTTAATATTCATACACCTAGATTTCCTTTCTCCAAAGGTTCCCTTAATTTTCCTGTATGCAGCATCTACCTTTCTTAGGACCATACAACTTTCGACATCCTTGCACTTCTCCTTCAGCCAGTCTTCCTTAACTACCTTGCACTTTTTATCCACTTCATTATTTAATCGTCTGTATTCTTTTCTGCCCTCCTCATTTCTAGCATTCTTGTATTTTTATCCTTCATCAATCAGGTCTAGTATCTCCTGCGTTATCCACTGATTCTTAGTTGATCTTTCCTTCCTTCCTAACATTTCTTCAGCAGCCTTGCTGACTTAATTTTTCATGACTTTCCACTGTTCCTCTATTATGTTTCCTTCAGCCTTTTCATTTAGTCCTTTTTCAACATGTTCCTTGAAACAATCCCTCACGTTCTTTTCTTTTAACTCCTTTCTTCAATTTCTTCAGCTCCAGATGGTATTCCATGACCAACACGTTGTGGTCAGAGTCCACGTCTGCCCCTGGGAAAGTTTTGCAATCCAACACCTGGTTTCTGAATCACTGCCTAATCATAATATAGTCTATTTGATACCTTCCAGTGCTCCAGGTCTCGTCCACGTATAAAGTCGTCGTATGTGGCGTTTGAACCAAGTATTGGCAAGGACTAAATTATGATCAGTGCAGAATTCAACCAGCCGACTTCCTCTTTCATTCCTTTGTCCATATCTGAATTCTCTTACTGTATTACCTTCTCTTCCTTGGCCTACCACTGCATTCCAAACTCCCATCACAATTAGATTCTCGTCACCTTTTACATATTGTATTATATCCTCTATCTCTTCATATATTCTTCCGATTTCCTCATCATTGACTGAGCTCGTAGGCATATAGACCTGTACCATTGTGGTATAATAATTCTTTCACTATGCTGGTTGTAGTATCTTACTCGCTGCCCTATTTTCTTATTCATTATCGGGATCTATTGTCTCTGGTAAAATATCATTAAGTGACCAAAGCTTAGAGAGCGGCGCGTTAGGGACAAATTTAAACATGATGGAGTAAACTTATGGGACTCATGACCGCCAAATTTAAAGCAAAGGCCAATAAATGCAGCGAGGTATCCCACCTTGAATGACCTTCATGATGAAATGCCATGAGAACTGATCGGAGATTACGATTGACCCGCTCAGCCAGAGACGGTTGAGGATAATACGCCAAAGTAGTTACAAGCGATATGGACAGATCAAAACAAAATTTACGGAAGAGGTTGAATGTAAAGGCTTTAGCATTATCAGAAACAATATACTGAGAGGGACCAAAAGAAGCAAATATGGTATTTAAGGAGGAAATGGTGGACTGAGTGGTTGTCAGCTTAGTCGGAAGTAACCAGGAAAATCTACTGAAACCAGCTACACATACCAGAACGAATTTATTGGCGTTCCCCTTTGATTGGGGGAAGGGTCCGATGTAGTCTATATAAAGACGTTCCATGGGGCGCGACGCTTGGTGAGATGATAATAGACATAGCTTAGTGGACAAGGAGGGTTTACTAAGCGAACAAGATTTACAAGCTTTTACCAATTCTCGAATTTCGCCGTCCATACATCCCCAAGTGAACACCTCTCGGATCTTTTCCCAAGTTTTGAAGATGCCTAAATGCCGCCCTAATGGGGACTCATGATAATACCTGAAGATCATAGGTACAAGAACAGCTGGCACCACTACTTTCATCTTTTGATCATGCCTCAACGGGCAACACGAAACCACGATACTCAATACATAAGGGACGACATGTTCCCCAGAAGAAAGGGTTTCAATAATAGGGGCCAGCATAGGATCATCACGTTGATACTTTCCGATATCCCTAAACAACATGGGGGCATCTGTTAGAATGGCATTAATACCCGAAGGCATGGGCGTGGGAAGAGAATAACTATCTTCCTGTTCGGTGGTCTCCACATAATGAGAAAACATGCGGTTTAGTCCATCCGCAACAACATCTTCAAATCCTCTGATATGGCCAACATCAAACTGGAATGCAGAAATTCTGATGGCCCAGCGGGCTATACGACCAGCACGGCGCGGCCTAGCTAAGACCCAACTTAAAGCTTGATTATCTGTTTCCAGGTCGAACTTGACATGTTCCAGATAGATTCGGAACTTCTCCAGTGCAAATAAGACAGCTAAACCCTCAAGTTCATAGATGGTATATTTGGCCTCTTTGGCCGATAATGTCCTAGATGCATAGGCGATGGGTCCCCTTCCGAGTTCAGTTTCCTGAAGAAGCACAGCAGCCACCGCCGATGACGAGGCGTCGGTTTGAACGATGAATATCTTGAAAAAATCAGGAGTAGCAACGACAGGGGCGTTGCAAAGAGCTAATTTCAGGTCTTCAAAAGCGTCTTGTTGAGACGGTCCCCCCTCAAATTTAACTCCTTTCCTACGAAGTAAGTTCAAGGGCGCCGCTCTGTTAGCGCAGTTGGGAATACATTTTCTAAAGAAATTCATCATGCCGATGAACCTGTCAATAACTTTGATGTCCTTAGGAGGTTTGAAATCACGGATGGCCTATGTTCTTGAATGATCGACAGAAACACCATCGGGCGACACAATATGCCCTAGCAATTACATAGAAGGCTTACCAAAGGCTAACTTGGATAATTTGACAGTTAACCCACTTTTACGAAGGCGATTGAGTACTTCCCTCAGATGATCTAGGTGTTCTTCAAAGGACTCAGAAAATACGACGACATCATCAAGAAAAAGATAAAAGTATTCAAATTTGATGTCGGAGAAGACCCTATCTATCATTCTAGTGAGAACAGCTGTCCTCGTGAGGAGCCCGAAAGGCACGGGGTTGTACTCATACAAATTCCAATCGGTGTCAAAAGCTGTTTGATATTTCTATTCTTCAACTAAAAGTATCTGGTTGTACGCCTGATTGAGATCAAGGATGGTAAAGAGCTTAGCATTCACAAAACATGAAAAACAAGAGTGAAGGTCGGGAAGAGGTACATATTGTAACACCACCTTCAGATTTAACGCCTATATTCAATGACAGCCCTGAAACCACCTTGGGGATTCAGCACCAGAAAAATAGCCGATGAATACGCCGACTTAGGGGGTCGAATAATACCATCTTTTAACATCTGCTCGATGATTTCTTTAAGAGCCTTCATTTTAGGTGGAGACAGCCTATAAAGCGGAAATCTAGCTGGGATCGAGTCCGTAAATACAATCTTGTATTCAATAAGGTCAGTAACACCAAGAGTATTGGAAAATACAACTGGAAACGACCGACATAACTTACGAATACTCCCAGCCTGCTCCTCAGGTAGATTTCTAAGGTCTAACAACATCTCATCCTGTGTAGGTGAAAGAGATGAACATAACACAGTGTTACATTTGAGCAAGGGAATTTTACAATTATTAGCAAATTTGAAGGTGCACGACTTGCTCTGAATGTCGAGCACGAGATCAGTGGAAGACATGAAATCCGCTCCTCATATTATGGGGCAAGGCAAGTGTTTAACCACAAACAATTTTACTTTCCAGGTGAATTTAGAAATACGAATTTTGGCAAGGACGAACCCTAACATTTCTAATGGAGAGGAATTATCCGAAACGCATTGGACCGATGACGAACTCAGCCGAAATTAGTGAAGAAACACTCCCAGAGTCTATTAGAGCCGTGACCGGTTCATTATTCAACTCAATGTTACGAAAAGGTACAAGTGTGGGAGTCTCCGCCGCATTCCTGAGGCATTCTTTAGGACCTTCAAATGATAGATTACAAGAACCGTTATCCTTACAAGAGCTTTCGATGGGTTTAACAGAGCCCGAGCCTTGGGAACATGAACATACCGACTCAGCCGACGACACTAGTCATTTTTCATTAGGCCTATTGGAGATAACGGAGGTTGCACCAGAAGTTGAACAGCAGGGTGTGCTATTAGCGTTTGGGCAATTCTTGGCGATATGAGTAAACGAGCCACAATTAAAATATCATTGTGAATACCCTGCTCCATTCTTTGTCCCACTCGATTTTATCACTGGGCACTTGTTACGCAGATGATCCGTAGACCCACAAGCATAGCATTTGCGGGTGGTGAAAGTTCGGCGATGTTGAGGCCGAAAATTACTGAAAGACTGAAGGGGTTCCTTAGCGACACGTAAGGTGTGGCATAACTAACTCCTTCTGCCGAGACAGCCATAGCCTCTAATTCTGAAAAGCTTTGAGTGAGCGACGCGAAACACATATACCACCTGTAGGGCAGGGATATCCTTTCGACAAAAGTCTGCACGATTTGATTTTCCGGGAAATGAAGAGCGAATACCCTGGTGTAAAACTGAATATCTTGAATTAAGTCTGCAAGATTTTCGTCCAGTCGCTGCATTCGGAAATAGTACTTCTGTATTAAGGAAGACATGGCTCGACCCGGAATGAAGTTAGCCAGCAGATGGGCGTGGAAGTCTTCCATAGAAGATTGCTCAGCTATGGCTTTAACTATCTTGTCCAAGAGGACACCTATAGAGTAAGGGTAAATAATTTGAAGAATTTGAGAGTGAGAGAGGGAAAACACTAGTACGTGATCCTGAAATTCAACTAAGCACCTTAGAAACGAAATGACATCATTAGTGGAGGTTAGGGAAAATTTTGAAATTCTCCAAGGCAACACAGCCAATGGGTGGAGCAAACTACTAAATCCAGGTGACATAATAGGTAACGGCCTAGAGGGTTGAGAAGTTTCTAACACCGCATTATTTAGAAAGCATGGTGGAAGTTGAGTACGACGATCAGACTCATTTGCTAGTGGGGCAGATGTTTGTTGCGTTGCCACAGATTTTCTACTTTCTCAACATTTGGAAGAATCCTCTTCAGCGGGCAAATTGACTAAAGGGGTTCGATCGGATTTAGGAGCGGCTGCCTCAGTCAACAATTGATTGGCTCTATTAGACATTTTTAAACGGTGTTCAGCAAGATTACTAGCCTCCATAGCTTGATCTTCCTTTAACATTAGAGACAATAGATCGCTAACTCTGTTATAAAAATGGACAGTCTAGCCTGTACTCTCTTAAGCTGATTAGGAGATGGATCACTCACTTCAAAAAACTTACTACGGATACTAGCTCGGTGGTATTGTCAGTGGTAGTGGAGAGAGCCTCATCAATTTTCTTCCCCCTAAGTTGGGATAAAAATAGGTCATTCAAATAACTCTTTAAGTTTCGAGGTATCTGCAGCAACCGTGCCTCCAGATTGAATATTCCTAATAAGTAATTCATAAATTAATTCCTCCTTGCGCAAGTACCCGGGGTGGAGAACTTCGCGAGGGCGAAACATGATGATAGAAACTTTACAAATGTAGAAAAAATCCAGCAACTGAGAAATTTTTTTAAGTTCGGATTGGTTTCAATTCTAGCCGACAATAGGGCTTAATTGAGGCCCATTCAACCACGCTCTGCTACCACTTGTTACGGGGCCCCGTGGAGCAGAAAGAGCTTAAAGCATGTGCCGGGGAGAATGGGTCTATCTGTTGTTGTTTGTTAGGTCATCAGCCCAGAGGCTGGTTGGATCCTCAGATAGTACCACCAAAGGCTATGCAGTTATAGGGAAACCACAAAAACCAATGGCAGTGCCGAAATGAGGCGTACTAGGCAAGATGAGGAGTGAGGTAGTTTGCCATTGCTTTCCTCACTGGGCCAGACAGTGCTATTGTAGCACAACTAACCCTATGAGCAACACCTTTCATGACACTCAGACACACTGGTTGTGCTCTGAATGTCATTAATCAGCACCACCCATACCCCAGCAGCTGCCATGTTGTCACAGCCATGGTTGAGACTGGGACTTCAGTGGAAGCTACACTTTGCTCTGGCCTGTGCCAAGAGATGGATGCAAAAGTACTGTATACATCAAGAAATTGTGTATATCTACAATATCAAATTTATTTTAAAACTTTCACTGAAGGTTATATTTTTAGAACTTCAAACTTAACAGTTTTTCACAACAGTGAAACATCAGGTACAATAACAATCTTGAAACCAGTCAAGGAAATTTCAAGGTTAGAGAACTTTACAAATCCTGGGCTTCAAGCACCTCGTTTTACACATTTCTGAGCTCGTAGCACAAATTTACAAAAGAGCACAAATTTATTCAAGGGAAGAAATCCCTTAATTCACAGAGCACTCGCTCTCCGACATACAATTTCTAGTCTTCCAGAGGCACTCCTTATTCTTATAAAAAGTTTGAAAAACTGCAAAAAGGCTCTCAGTTCCTTACTGCCTACTCAAGGCAACCTTACATCAATCTCTTGCCTCCCAAACTATCATTTACAAACTGAACTTACTTTACAGGGGTGTTTAATACCCACCCTACTGGGCCTTCATGGAAAAAGAATTGGTTAGATAACTGGCCCAAACACAAAATGAATGGAGGCGCACACTGCGTTCCAAGATAATGAATACTTAAAATCCTACAGGGCTCTAAGCCAAGGAAACAGGGGCTATTCCCAAACTACTCAGGCGACTCGTATAGAAATTAATTTAACACATTAGAGAAGGAAACCGTTAAAAAGTGAAGTCACCTCAAACCAAGATGAAGGGAAGCTCGAGAGGGTACATCACTCTCTATCCCCGATTTACAGTTAAAGATTTTATTAAATGTTTACATTAACCGGAAGAAAGTTACATTTTAGAAAAGTAGGTTACGTAGTTAAAAATTCGGACCTTTCCCTCGGGTTAAACTGCAGAGGTAGCAAGAAAGAATAAAGTTATGTGGCTACTTTGTAGATATTCTGCTGCCGACGAAGGAGGCCGCCCGCCTCCTGCTTAACACACACACTCAGAACATTGACGATCAATTGGCCAAGGAACGTGAAAAGCCGCAGTTTATAAACCCTCAGGGAAGGTTTGAGACCATTCAAGACTAATTAGGACACACCCTCTTAATTTTATTGGTTAAATTCTAAAGTAACACTTAGAATCGAACAAGAAGCCTGTGAATGGTTAAGAATTAATTACAGGAAATAGTGATTGGCTAGATTCAAAACTGGCGGAAAAAGGAAAATATTGTCGACCCAAAATTTAATTACATCAATCAGTTACAAACGCCTAGAAATGCTTTAAATTATAAGTCCTTACACCTCGCACCAGGGTGCATGATCATAGATTTTTAGTGGTGTCATCTGTAGACAAACGTCCAGACTTCTTGATGAATAACAAAACAAAACAAGGAGAAATTCTTTCAGTTTAGGAAACTGCACAATTACAAAATTACATAATATTCCGGTGGTGACATCTTCTGATTAAATTTCTAAGTTCCATTTGTAGTAATTTCCACTTTAGTTCGATAGAGGGGTTCATTTAGGCGCTAAATTTGAATACGCGGCGTTGAGGTGTACATCCCGGTACAGAAAACAACAAGGCAATCAGACGTGAAATGTTCTTAAAAAACCAAACCAAACCCCATGGCACTACAGCCCTTGAAGGGCCTTGGCCTACCAAGCGACCGCTGCTCAGCCCGAAGGCCTGCAGATTACGAGGTGTCGTGTGGTCAGCACGACGAATCCTCGGCCGTTATTCTTGGCTTTCTAGACTGGGGCCGCTATCTCACCGTCAGATAGCTCCTCAATTCTAAACACGTAGGCTGAGTGGACCTCGAAACAGCCCTCAGGTCCAGGTAAAATCCCTGACCTGGCCGGGAATCGAACCCGGGGCCTCCGGTTAAGAGGCAGGCACGCTACCCCTACACCACGGGGCAGGCTGAAATGTTCTACCTTACTTTAAAAACAAAAAAGTCACAAAATAATGTAATGATGAACCTAATTTAAAAAACAAAATGGTCATCAGACGTGTAATGTTCTGGGTTTCTTTAAAAACAACAAGGTCATCAGACATATTTAATGCAGCCAAATAGCCATAAAATAGTTTAATTTTGATAATCACTTATAGAAGGTGTTCAGACATGTAATATTAAACCTTTTTTAAAACAACGAGGTCATCAGACATGTAATGTTTCACCTGACTTTAAGCACAAAGACATCTTCAGACATGTAATGTTATAGATTGTTTGGAAAACAACAAGATCATCAGACATGTACCGTTCTACATTCCTTAAAGGACAATAACGTCATCAGACATGTAATGTTCTACCTTCCTTTAAAAACAACAAGGTTATCAGACATGCAATGTTCTACCTTATTTTCAAAAAAAGCAAAGTAATCAGAGATGCAATACCCTATCGCCCCTTAAAACAACAAGATCATCAGACATGTAATATTCTATTTCTCTTGAAAACAACAAGGTCACTGGATATGTAATGTTTCATTTTCCTTTAAAAACAAGTCATCAGCATGTAATCTTCTACCTTCTTTTAAAAACAACAAGATCATCAGACACGTAAGGTTTTACCTTCTTTCAAAAACAACAAGGTCATCAGACGTGTAATATTCTACCTTCCTTGAAGAACAACAAGGTCAATAAATACGTAATGTTCTACCTTCCATTAAAACAGAAAGGTCAGCAGACATTCCATATTCTACCTCCCTTTAAGAAACCAGGTCAACAGATATGTAACGTATTACCTTCCTATAAGAAATACAAGGACATCACACATGCAATGTTTTACCTTCGTTTTTGCTGCGGGGTTACCCGTGGAGCAGAAAGAGATTAAAGAAGGTGCCGGGTTGAATGGGTCTATCTACATTATCAAAGTTGAGTTAAAACTTTAAAAGGTTATTTTTTTCGAAAACAACTTAACAATCCTTTTTATTGAGTGAACATGACAATATGTCGTGTACCGACCTCCCAGGGGCTCAAACTGGCGGACTGCCAAGTGGAAGGCAGCCGGGGTTCGTAGCCGAGTCTCGAGCTCAAGGTATCAGAGGAGATTAATTAGTGTTAGAATGATGATCAATGACAGGAGACACCTTGTAGTATTAAGGTAATTGAATAATAATTATAGTCAGATTTAGTTACTGTAAGAAAAGGGAAATATTTCAAGAAGTTACATGTAGTGGAGAGAGCTTGCAAAGTGCGCTTACATAAGTTGTTGACCAAGAGCGGAGACTTGTTGATCACAACAGGATATTTACTATGTATCAACAAACAAAGTTAGTATGCGGGCCAGGCGGCCTGCCTGGTGCCCGACAAAGGAACAAAGCAGAGTACAAGGCCAGTCAGGGCCAGTACAGATGCACTTTAGGTAAGCAAGGAAAGATGAGGACAAAGTAAGACAGAAGACAGTAGTGCCTAGGTGGCAGCACTTGCTGTGACAACTATTGAGAATAGCTACTTGAGGGCGCCACGGACTGGATGAACAGTTTGGTAATGCCCGTAAGACCCAACCACTTGGTAGCGGGTGGGGAGCGAACTTTGAGTTCAGGAGCGGAGATATAACCCCTGGCCAAGATGGCGCGGAGCCTTCTCCCAGCGAGTAGTTCGTACTTGTTAGAACGAGATTCTTTTCGAGCGTAGCCCAAGTGCCGCAGGGCAAGATTCAGAGATACGCGTAGTAGAAAAGTAGGCGCATGTAGCAAGCTCACTCTCTCTTTAGATCATCACATTCAGACTTGTAAATATACTGTACATAGTAGTTTTAGTGTCCTCAGTAATAAAGGACAGGGAAATAACTTCTTTTATTTCGGGAGTTGCGGGACGAGTCATACCTACAAATTACCTCCCTACATTCCGCTCGGCAGGACAAGTAATACTTCAACATCCTACGGCCTGGTGACCAACCTACGAGGTCGTCTCACTGGACAGGTAGGTCACGACAAATATATCAGGTGCAAAGCAATGTTGAAACAAGACTAGGAAAATCCAAGTTTCAGAACTTTAACAATTTTGGGCTTCAAGCCCCTATTTTACAATGCCAGAGATACCGTATTCAGTGTATAGAACTTTCAATTAAAATAAGAAATCCTTTAGTTACGGGCAGAAATCTCCCGATTCAAGAGCACTTGCTCCCTCTATTACAAATATGATGTCTTCCAGGGGCACCCTTCACAATTACGAACTTTGAAAAGAGCAAACACTCTTCATTACTTACAGCCCGCTCAAGGCAATATTACCTCAAAAGTTACACCCTCAGAATTACAAATAACAAGGTTTAATAAGGGGTATCTAGTACCCAACCTACAGGGCCTTTACGAAAAAGAACAGGTTGAAAAAGGGCCCGAACAAAAAAAGGAATGGAGGCGTACACTTGCACTCCTAGATAATGAAGAATAAAATCCTAACGGGCTCTTGGCCCAGAGATAGAGGGGCTTATCCCAAGCTACTGAGGTGACAAGAATAAAGGTTCAATTAATATATTACCGAAAGGAAGAAAACCAGTTACAAAACTTAGTCACCTCAAACCAAGATGAAGGGGAGCTGGAGAGGGTAACTTACTCTCTATCCCCGGTTTACAGTTAAAGATTTCATGAAATGTTTACATTAGCCGGAAGAAAGTTACATTTTAGAAAAGTAGGTTACATAAAAATGATTCGGACCTTTCCCCTCGGATTAAGCTGTCGAAGAATCTACAACAAGGAAGATGTAATTTATGTGGCCATTACCTCCTGCTTAAACACAGACACTTAGATAGTCGTCGATCAATTGACCAAGAAACTTGAAAATCCGCAGTTTACAAACCATCAGGGAAGGTTCGAGAGCATTCAAGATTAAACCAGGCACACCCTCTCAATTTAATTGGTTAATCTCAAAGTTACACTCAGAATCGAACAAGAAGCCTGTTATCGGTTAAAAATTAATTACATAAATTTTTCATTGGCCAGATTCAAAACTGGCGAAAAGAAAAAGGGAGGGTTGCCAACCCAAAAATAGATGAACATAGATCAGGTATGGATATCCTAGAAATATAAAACTTCTTTAAGTTATAAGTTCTTTTACTTTGCACCAGAGTGCATGATCATAGTTTTTAGTAGTGCCATCTGTAGATAAATGTTCAAACTTCTTGATGCATAGCAAAACAAAACAAGAAGAAATTCAGTCAGTTTAGGAAACTGCACAATAACAACATTACTCAATATTTCAGTGGAGACATTTCAGTTTTTGATTAATAGGGGAGTTCTAAAGGTGCTGATTTTGAATGCTTGGCGTTGAGGTGTACCTCCCGGTACAATTATTATTAATAATATTATGGAAATGCTACGGTACTCAAACACTTAAAAAAATAGAATATCAGTTCTTGAAAATCAATGAACGTAATTTCTATCAAATACTTAGGATGAAGTTAACAAGATACAAATCCGCCGTCTATTTGCTTCAAATCTGATCACTCGTAAAGAACGTAATAGTGTTTCTGGAATGATGGCATGGAAAACCGGAGAAAAACCTGTTCCGCCTCCACATTGCCCATTAAAAAGAACACCTTGCGTATTATTTCCAGCAACTTGTGAACTATATACGACCTGCAGAAACTCTAAGATTTGAGAAACCTATAGACAAGTTACTAGACTCAATATAACCCAATAACGAAGAAATCAGGGGGTCATAACAGGACTGATGAACGACAAGACATCAGGTAAAGACTCAATAGTTACCGGTATTGAAATATGCTGGATAACAATTATTGACTTAGAGGCACTGTTTGAGGATATTTGGCAGAGAGAGAGAGTACCCTACCTCTTGTGCAAGTATACTATGTCTCACGGCAACTTTCGGTAATCTATGGCCCGGTTTCAAGGCAAAGGCCAACAGCAAGCGGAAGTGGTAGTGTCACTGTTGGTAGTGAGGGCCAACAGTTCCTCTTCATACACGCTCACTACAAATGGGAGCGCTGTCGTTCCTCACTGCTTGGTTTGTAGGATTATTCAATGTACAGTACACTGGGAGTCTTCAAGCAGTTTTGAATGTTTTCGGTGTGAAGGCCAGAAAATAGGTAGTTATTTTAGAATCAGAGGAGAACCCAGGTGCAGCTCGTGCCTGTTTAATCGTTTTCAGACGGTCAGATAAGGACCGTAGCAGATGAACCTCGCACACGCCCTGCAACAGAGAATTATCGTGCTCTATCAAAATTTGAGGGATTCATAGTGTTAGAAAAATTGGAGAGTATCATTGGTAGTACGAACTACCTTGTACCGCTGATTAGGAACCTACTGCTAAACAATTCAATAGAAGTAGATGATGGCATTACCAAATCCATTATTTTGGAACAAACAACCGGGGTATTATAGGGAGACCCATTAAGTCCACTACTATTCATCATTGCGACAGCAGACATAGTGGATTTGGTAAACCATGAAAGCCTCAAACTATTAATGTACGCTGATGATATGGTCTTAACATCAACGTCAGAGAAAGAACTCCAGGAATCATTCAACCAAATAGTAGGTTGGATAAACAAAAACGAGCTCAAAATGAATTTAGAAAAAACAGTTTCCATGACGTTTAGAAGAGGGGGCCTCATGGAACCTTCTTTTATGGAGACCAAGAACTTAAGTCTGTAAAGGATTTTAAATACTTGGGTGAAATTTATCAAACCCAAGGTAATGTTTTCACCCTCCATCTCATGGACCATCTAAATGCATCTATGAAAGCAATATCTGACATTAAGCATCTGAGAAACTTGTCTTTAGAAACAGCCATAAAACTCTTTCATCTAAAAATCAGCTCTATAGCAACATATGACTTGGAAAAAATTTGGGAACATTTGAGTATGAAACAGTTAGATAAAATCGAGAAGTTGAAGGCAAACTACTTGAAACGGGTTCTGCGCCTCTCCAAATATTCTCCTTCCCGACTCGTGTATGAGCTATGCAGAGAGGGATTTTATGTGGAAGAGCTAAGGCTACAGTTGTTACTTCCAGCAACAACACCCTATATACATCTGCTTCGAGACGTACGATCGAAGAAGGCTGCCATCTGGGAAGATTTCTACTCTACCGATGCCATGCCAAATCGCGAGTGGGTTCAAGGTGGATATGAACTGCGACACTTGCTGACAAGGTTCTCCCTTCATGGGTTCCATTATAAACTATGTAATATAAAGCATTATCATGAACCAGGTTTGAACTGTGTATGTTCAAGATGTGGTGCACACTGTACTAGGTACCATGTTTTAAGTTGTAAACAGCGATCGGAATCACTGGTGAAATTTTGTAACGAAGATTGATATTTTGTATATTAATTCTTTGCACATTATGCGCATTAAATAAATTATTATTTCCTGAAATCTAGCACCTAAATTCCGGACATTTCAGTTAATCATTTTATGTGCATTATATGTAACTGTATTAACAATTCAATTAACGCCCAATGAGTATTTAAAAGTCTGTATATGTAATTATAATGTAAACGGCTCCTCCATACTTCACTGAATGATTGGTACATCTGTTAAGCTTAGAGGCGCTGGTGCGTGGAAAGAATTGTGAAGTGTTGTACATGCATTTTGGAGTGTGAAGGAATATTTTAGCGAATCGTGGATTATCTAATTAAGAAATATGAAGGTTATTAAAGTATTCGTCACAATGAATCAGGATAAGAAAGGCCAAAAGAATTCCGTTGCACGGAGGTTATGTCAGTTAAGCAAGAGTAGCCCATTTGCGAGCAGTAATCAAGATATATCGACTCCGATTAATGGTGATCCTGGTGGAGAATCGGGTACATCATGTAGGGTTGTTAAGGAAGCAGATTAGGAGGTATTTCCTTTACTAGGCTGCTTCAGTTGCATAATCAGAGTGCTGAATTGTCAAAGTATGTTAAACAACTCCTGGCGGTCGAAATTCCGGCACCTCGGTGCCTCCGAGAACCATGAAAGTAGTTAGTGGGACGCACAACCAATAACACTGAAAATAAATTAAAAATAATGCATTGAATTCAACGTTGTTATGCACTTTTACTCCTCTAATGGACTGAGCCCCTCCGGAGTGACTCAGTGACTCCTACCAGCGTAATTAAAGTTGCACTGGAATTCCCGACTGAACCGGTAATTTCATTTAAATGTTTCATTAGGAAGATGGATCCTCACAGATTTGTGCGTCTGACCTTTCCTGGATATTGACGTCCTCAGGGCTAATGTTTATTGAAGATAGGGTAGATTAGATTCAATTTCATGTAATTTTCACTCCGTGAAGAACATTTTTAAACAGGTTCTTTTCATGGAAGCAAATATGAATGAATAAAATTTATGTGATTCGATAAATAAGATGTATAATCAATAATTACAAATCTTGAAAGAACTCACACTCATATCACGAGGTAATTATAATAAAATTGATGAATTTTAACGGAAATTATACGATGCATTGATAATAATTTAAACAATTAAAAATTGATGTATACTAGTGTTCGTATAACGAAACAGTTGATGCTCGATAAACAATGCCATTTATTTTCCACTACATTACGTTTTCATAGACTTATATCAATAACCATCAATCCCTATTTTACGGGAGAAACTCAAATATTAATTTCAATTACGGATTTTGAGAGCTGTCATAATAATCAATTCCCAATTTAAGACTGTATTTCCTAATTTTCGATTTATCTTCATTCTTTGGTTTCGTCGAAGTAATAGAGTTGGGATTTTTACTGAATAAAATATGACCAACCAGAATATCTCAGTTGCTTTCAATGTAAAATAGGTATATTCAACCATCCATGATCATATATAACGATATGATATGATATGATATGTGATTCGATAAATAAGATGTATAATCAATAATTACAAATCTTGAAAGAACTCACACTCATATCACGAGGTAATTATAATAAAATTGATGATAAAATTGATAAAGTTGATGAAGAACGATATGATATATAACATACTGCATTGTTGGATGCGCTTGAGAACGGTTGGCTGTTGAGAGAGCTCTTGCATTATTGTAGTGATAAAGTAGTGAAAACCTATTGAAATAGCTTAATTTTGTGTATATCTGATTCATTTAGTGCTGTTTATATAGTGGTGTTTAGTGCTTGTTGGTAGAAATTGGGAGTAGTGATAATTATTTAAATTTTGTAACAAGTAATTCAGTTGGTCTTCAGTAAATTACGTTTTCTAGGTTAAGTAGGCTGGCTAGGTGTACCTTGTTTCGAATTTAGGTTTAGAAAATACTTTAGGTAATAATATTAACTTTTAAAATATTTGTAAATATCTGTAGGTTCGTTGGTTGTACTTACAAAGGCAGATTATCATAAGGAATAGTACCGTAACTTCTGCAGCAACTTCTCCGGTATTTCGTATAGATATACGTTCAAACTATCGCGAAGGTAATAATTTACTACATTAAAAAACACGATACGCCTGTAAACTTCCATTTAAAAAAGAAGTTAAAGAGATTACACGGTAATAGTTAACAGTCGTTGTATTGTTATTGATTATTGTCACTCCTCATATTCAAATATTGCATTGTTGGCTACAGTCGTGAACAAAGGGTGTAGTGTAGTCAAGTAAATATAAATAAAAAATCAGCTGACCTTGTATTCCATTCATTTGTACTTCTGAGTAGGTAGTTAGTATCCGTAATTTATATTTCGCTCCCTCGATCTTTCAGTATTTATGAACGGTTAGCTAATAATAATAAAGTTCATATATCCCAGTAATTGCAGTTCAAGTCCCTGTAGTAGTAGTAGTAGTAGTTTTGATAGAAATATTTGAGAAATTATTGTAGACAACCTCGTATTTTTCAGTAGGCCTAATTAAGGACACCTTTTTTTTTCTCCGTCCCGTGGAGTAGGGAAAATAATAGTAATCCACCAGCTGTAATAATCACATAACCACATTTCAGTAGAATTGAGTGAAGATAAGGTATAATATATTTGATAGTATCTTGCCAGTTATATTCGTGTTTTTCTTCGTGTACGGCAATCCTTTTGATACTTAAGCATTTAACCAAACGCAGTGTAGTGTAGAGACATTGTAGTATAGATACAGTACATTTAGATAGTGCCGTATCTTGCCTGCTATATTCGTGTGTTATCTTTCGTGTGTATCTATTAGACCGTAATACTAATAATAATTTGTCTAAGCATTTAGCTTCTTTGGTAATCTTTGAGTACAGTAGTTCTTGCAAATTTCATATCTGTTGTGCTTAGTAGTGACATGCGGTACGGTACCGGTATCGTAATTAGGATACGTCTGAAAGTAGTTTAAAAATTACTGTAGTGTACTGTAAAGTAGTATACGAGTAATATCCTATTAGAATTTAGTGTGCTTATTTTATTATTGTAAAATATTTGTGTAGTGTCCGACTCGTTGGCTGAATGGTCAGCGTACTGGCCTTCGGTTCAGAGGGTCCCGGATTCGATTCTCGGCCGGGTCGGGGATTTTAACCTTAATTCGTTAATTCCAGTAGCCCGGGGGCTGGGTGTTTGTGCTGTCCCCAACATCCCTGCAACTCACACACCACACATAACACTATCCTCCACCACAATAACACGCAGTTACCTACAAATGGCAGATGCCGCCCACCCTCATCGGAGGGTCTGCTTTACAAGGGCTGCACTCGGCTAGAAATAGCCACACGAAATTATTATTATTATTATTTGTGTAGTAATGGTGTAGTAGAGGTATCCGTAGAAACTCTTACTTAAATATTGTTGTAATTAGGGTAGGCTTAATTGCAGTTTGGGATTGTGTAGTTCTTGTGTATTACTTTCGATATTCAGTAATTAACAGCAGTTTTTATCCTGTTAGGGGTTGTAGGATAAAAAAATAGAGCACGACTAAGTAGTATTGTAGTGTAGTCGCATATTAATTACCTTATTGTTGTGTACTATCCCAGACAATATATCCCTCAGTTCATTTATTTTTTTTGCAAATAAGTTATTTTATTTTTTTAAATTTAAATTCCCCCCCCCCCCGTAAAGAATGGCTAAGGAGCGCGAGTGTACTTATTGTGGGTGTGGTGAGGCATTGAGGGGTATGAGGGAGGAGTTGGAAAGTTTGAGGGAGATAATTAGGATTCTCACAGAAGACAGGAAGGAAGATAGGACTCCCTCAAACAATGTACAGGTTACAGTAGGTGTACAAGAGGGAGGGGAAGGAAAGGGAGGAGTTGTAGAAGACAGGCGGTCTAATGTTCTAAGGGGAAGGAGATTGCAGGCTAAGGGCTCTATTCAGGATCAGAATTCAGGACAGGTGTCTGTGCGAAATCGGTACGAGTCACTCCAGGTAGAACAACAGAGGGAAGATGAGGTACAGGGAACTGTTGCTGAGATGCGTGGAAGTAGGAGGAAAGGAAAAGGTAGGAAAGGGAAATGTAGAGTAGAGGATAGGAAAAGACAGGTGGAACAGGGTCATGGGAAGGAGAAAAGGGAAGAGGAAGTAGCTTCTGCAGCTATCAGGAAAGATAGGGCTGACCAGGAGGGGAGGGGATCAAATGAGGTGGGTACGGTTGAGGCTCTGGTCTTGGGGGATTCCATCGTTAGACACGTGGGGAAAGTGTGTGGAGGAAAGGGAACCAGGGTAGAATGTTATCCAGGAATTAGGTTGAGGCAGATGTTGAGGAAAGTAGAAGAGAGGGAGGAGGGGAAGGAGAAGGTGGTAGTGTTTCACGTTGGTACCAACAACGTAAGGCAAGCTGATATAAGTACCAACATAGTTGGAGATGCGTGGGATCTGGTAAATGCGGCACGGGTGAAGTTTAAGAAAGCGGAGATTGTTATTAGTGGAATACTGTGTAGGAGGGATACTGACTGGAGGGGATTGGGGATTTAAATGAGACTATGGAGTGGGTATGTGGGAAACTGGGAGTGAAATTTCTAGATCCTAATGGGTGGGTAGGAGATAGGGATCTGCGCTCGGATGGCCTTCATTTAAACCGCAGTGGTACGTATAAGTTAGGAAATTTGTTTGGAAGGGTAATAGGGAGGTACATTCAGGGAAACGGGATGGCCTAGGGAGCGGTGATAAGGCAACAGGGAACTGGAAATCAACTAGGGATGACATAAAATTGTTAGTGTTGAACTGTAGAAGTATTGTAAAGAAAGGAATAGAATTAAGTAATTTAATAGATATATATTTACCAGATATTGTAATACGAGTTGAATCATGATATAATGGATGCAGAAATTTTCTCAAGGCACTGGAGTGTGTATCGTAGAGATAGGATAGGAATGGTGGGAAGGGGAGTGTTCATTCTGGTGAAAGAAGAATTTGTAAGCTACGAAAAAGTTAAAGATGAGACACATGAAATTCTAGGTGTAAGGCTCATTTCTAAAGATAATAGGCAACTTGATATATTTGGAGTGTACAGATCGGGAAAGGGTAGCACTGATGCGGATTCGGAATTATTAGATAGGATAGTCAGCTATGTGGGAAACGACATGGAAAGAAATGTGATTGTAGCGGGAGATTTGAATTTACCAGGTGTAAATTGGGAAGGAAATGCGAACGACAGGAAGCATGACCAACAGATGGCAAATAAGTTAATATGGGAAGGTCAGCTGATTCAGAAAGTGATGGAACCAACCAGAGGGAAAAATATCCTGGATGTCGTGCTGATAAAACCAGATGAGCTCTATAGGGAAACTGAAGTAATAGATGGTATTAGTGATCACGAAGCTGTTTTTGTGGTAGTTAAAAATAAATGTGATAGAAAGGAAGGTCTTAAAAGTAGGACTGTTAGGCAGTACCATATGGCTGATAAAGCAGGCACGAGGCAGTTTCTAAATAGTAACTATGATCGGTGGAAAACGGTAAATAAAAATGTAAACAGACTCTGGGATGGGTTTAAAGAAATTGTTGAGGAATGCGAAAACAGGTTTGTACCTTTAAGCGTGGTAAAGAATGGTAAGGACCCGCCTTATTATAATAGAGAAATAAAGAGACTAAGGAGGTGCAGACTGGAAAGAAATAGAGTTAGAAATGGCTGTGGAAGTAAGGAGAAATTGAAGGAACTTACTAGAAAATTGAATCTAGTAAAGAAGGCAGCTAAAGATAACATGGTGGCAAGCATAATTGGCAGTCATACAAATTTTAGTGAAAAATGGAAGGGTATGTATAGGTATTTTAAGGCAGAAACAGGTTCCAAGAAGGACATTCCAGGAATAATTAATGAACAAGGGGAGTGTGTATGTGAGGATCTTCAAAAGGCAGAAGTATTCAGTCAGCAGTATGTAAAGATTGTTGGTTACAAGGATAATGTCGAGATAGAGGAGGAGACTAAGGCCAAATAAGTAATAAAATTTACATATGATAACAATGACATTTACAATAAGATACAAAAGTTGAAAACTAGAAAAGCGGCTGGAATTGATCAGATTTCTGGGGATATACTAAAGACAATGGGTTGGGATATAGTACCATATCTGAAGTACTTATTTGATTATTGTTTGGTTGAAGGAGCTATACCAGATGAATGGAGAGTTGCTATAGTAGCCCCTGTGTATAAAGGCAAGGGTGATAGACATAAAGCTGAAAATTACAGGCCAGTAAGTTTGACATGCATTGTATGTAAGCTTTGGGAAGGCATTCTTTCTGATTACATTAGACATGTTTGTGTAATTAATAACTGGTTTGATAGAAGGCAATTCGGTTTTAGGAAGGGTTATTCCACTGAAGTTCAACTTGTAGGATTCCAGCAAGATATAGCAGATATCTTGGATTCTGGAGGTCAAATGGACTGTATCGCGATTGACCTGTCTAAAGCATTTGATCGGGTAGATCATGGGAAACTACTGGCAAAAGTGAGTGCAATTTGACTGGACAAAAGAGTGACTGAATGGGTTGCTACATTTCTAGAAAATAGATCTCAGAGAGTTAGAGTAGGTGAAGCTTTGTCTGACCCTGTAATAGTTTAGAGGGGAGTTCCTCAGGGCAGTGTTATCGGACCTTTATGTTTTCTTATATATATAAATGATATGAGTAAAGGAGTGGAATCGGAGGTAAGGCTTTTTGCGGATGATGTTATTCTCTATAGAGTGATAAATAAGTTACAAGATTGTGAGCAGCTGCAACGTGACCTCGAAAATGTTGTGAGATGGACAGCAGGCAATGGTATGTTGATAAACGGGCCTAAAAGTCAGGTTGTGAGTTTCACAAATAGGAAAAGTCCTCTCAGTTTTAATTACTGCGTTGATGGGGTGAAAGTTCCTTTTGGGGATCATTGTAAGTATCTAGGTGTTAATATAAGGAAAGATCTTCACTGGGGTAATCACATAAATGGGATTGTAAATAAAGGGTACCGATCTCTGCACATGGTTATGAGGGTGTTTAGGGGTTGTAGTAAGGATGTAAAGGAGAGTGCATATAAGTCTCTGGTAAGACCCCAACTAGAGTATGGTTACAGTGTATGGAACCCTCACCAGGATTACCTGATTCAAGAACTGGAAAAAATCCAAAGAAAAGCAGCTCGATTTGTTCTGGGTGATTTCCGACAAAAGAGTAGCGTTACAAAAATGTTGCAAAGTTTGTGTTGGGAAGAATTGAGAGAAAGAAGAAGAGCTGCTCGACTAAGTGGTATGTTCCGAGCTGTCAGCGGAGATATGGCGTTGAATGACATTAGTAGACGAATAAGTTTGAATGGCGTTTATAAAAGTAGGAAAGATCACAATATGAAGATAAAGTTGGAATTCAAGAGGACAAACTGGGGTAAATATTCTTTTATAGGAAGGGGAGTTAGGGATTGGAATAACTTACCAAGGGAGATGTTCAATAAATTTCCAATTTCTTTGATATCATTTCGGAAAAGGCTAGGAAAGCAACAGAAGGGAATCTGCCACCTGGGCGACTGCCTTAAATGCAGATCAGTATTGATTGATTGATTGATACAAAGGGCACTGGGAAAGTTTTGCAATACGCAAAAACGGTTGGCTGAACACCCCTGTACCGGGCGAGCTGGCCGTGCGCGTAGAGGCGCGGCTGTGAGCTTGCATCCGGGAGATAGTAGGTTCGAATCCCACTATCGGCAGCCCTGAAGATGGTTTTCCGTGGTTTCCTATTTTCTCACCAGGCAAATGCTGGGACTGTACCTTAATTAAGGCCACGGCCGCTTCCTTCCAACTCCTAGGCCTTTACCATTTCATTGTCGCCATAAGACCTATCTGTGTCGGTGCGACGTAAAGCCCCTAGCAAAAAAAACCCTGTTATGGTGAGGGATGAAAACCGGTCTAGTAGACAGCAAGGCGTGACCTTGACACCAGTTGTTACCAAGCAGTGGGATTGAAAGCAAGTTAAAATGTCAGTGTGGTCTAAAAGTGAATATCGCGCAATTATTCGCTACAATTTTGCTCGTGGATTAACTGTTGACCAGTGCCTGGAGGAAATGACTCCTGTGCTGGGGAAAGACTGTCCAAATCGGACAACAATTTTCCGCTGGTACAAAGAGTTCCAGAGGGGATATTTTGGGGTTGAAAACGATCCTCTTTCTGGGCGACCGTCTGAATAAGTGACTGAGGAAAACATTGAAGCCGTGAGCAAAATGTTGCAGCAAGAGCGGCGGTTGACATATCGGCAGGTAGAAGAGACCCTCCACATCCCTGCAACAGCTGTTCATTCAATTTTACACGACCATCTCCATGTTAGAAAGGTTTGTTTCCTTTGGGTCCCCCATTCACTTGCAGAGGAACAAAGGGCACATCGTGTGAAATGGTGCCGAGAAATGCTAAAACAGTTTGAAAATAGGACTTCGCGTAACGTCAATATCATCGTTACAGGTGACGAAACTTGGCTTTATTATTAAGATGTCCCAACAAAATCCCAGAACAAGGTGTGGCTGTGACTGTGCGAAAGTCAAGGTCAGTGGAAAAGAGGATGATTGCAGTATTCTTCACTAAACGGGGCATCGTGACTCGGGTTGTGCTAGAAACAAAAAAAGACAGTTACTACGAAGTGCTACAGTGAGACTTGTCTGCCTCGGGTCATCCAGGCTCTCAAGCAGCTCCGTCCAAGGTCACGGCTCAGCACTTGGCTCTTACATAACGACAATGCTCCAGCATATCGTGTTAATGTAACAATGGATTTTCTTGCCAGATCAGGGTTGACTGTACTTGATCACCCTCCATACAGCCCTGATCTTGCCCCCATGTGACTTCGCACTCTTCCCAGAAGTGAAGATGAAGCTAAAAGGGCGGCGTTTTGCATCCGACGAGGAGCTTCTAGCAGCATAGGATCAACAGTGCGAAAATGTAACCGAAGAAAAGTGGCAGAGTTCGTTCAGTGACTGGTTTGGACGTAAGGTGAAGTGTATTGAGTGTGGTGGAAATTATTCTAATAATTTCTAAAGCGTTCACTCACATTGTAAAACTTTCCTAGTGCCGTTTTTATCTTTAATATCATGAATATATTCAAATTGGGAATGACGATATGATTAGATAAAACCATCCACTACATCAAATAATAATAAGTTCAGAATAGGCCATCGTATATGAACTCATTAGATTTATTGAAATAAATTAAATTCATTATGTACGATATTGATCGCCCAATAGGATTCCTTATATCTTCAGGTTTTCATGATAATTTTGAATGTCAATCAACTTGGCGATACACGAAACCCCGTTTAATCTACCTTGAGGCTCCTTTAGCTAGCTGTGGCATTTAACAACTTCAAATGATCTTGTTGGCAAAGGGACTTGTGAAAGTCATTGAGTGTGAAGATCCATGCCACCGGGTGTACGGGTGCAGTAGAGTGCTGTGTACTTCTGTGGACTGAGGACCATTGTAGAGCAATCGTGAGTGTAATTGCTAATGGTCGTTGTTTTGAGGAGTAACTGTCCTGGTGTTTAACACTGTTGAGCTCTTGATGTTTAGTTGTTCGTTGTGTTTATTACTGGACTCCTTCTGGAGTCAAGCCATCACGTGTTGTGTGTCCAGTAGTCTGTATGCGAACTAGAACTGCACGCAGCTGCTGTGTTTTGTGACCGGACTTGGAGGAGAGAAAGTAAGGTGAGCCCCCAACGAGCCGGGACTCCTACTGTGTTGGGTGACCGGACTTGGAGAAGAGAAAGTAAGGCGAGCCCCAATGAGCTGGGACTCCTGCTGTGTTGGGGGGCCGGACTTGGAGAAGAGAAAGTAAGGCGAGCCCCAATGAGCTGGGACTCCTGCTGTGTTGGGGGGCCGGACTTGGAGGAGAGAAAGTAAGGCGAGCCCCAATGAGCTGGGACTTCTGCTGTGTTGGGTGACTACACTTGGAAGAGAGAAAGTAAGGCGAGCCCCCAACGAGCTGGGACTCCTACTGTGTTGGGTGACCGGACTTGGAGAAGAGAAAGTAAGGCGAGCCCCAATGAGCTGGGACTCCTGCTGTGTTGGGTGATCGGACTTGGAGAAGAGAAAGTAAGGCGAGCCCCCAACGAGCCGGGACTCCTACTGTGTTGGGTGACCGGACTTGGAGAAGAGAAAGTAAGGCGAGCCCCAATGAGCTGGGACTCCTGCTGTGTTGGGGGGCCGGACTTGGAGGAGAGAAGGTAAGGCGAGCCCCAATGAGCTGGGACTCCTGCTGTGTTGGGGGGCCGGACTTGGAGGAGAGAAAGTAAGGCGAGCCCCCAACGAGCCGGGACTCCTGCTGTGTTGGGTGACCGGACTTGGAGAAGAGAAAGTAAGGCGAGCCCCAATGAGCTGGGACTCCTGCTGTGTTGGGGGGCCGGACTTGGAGGAGAGAAAGTAAGGCGAGCCCCAATGAGCTGGGACTCCTGCTGTGTTGGGGGGCCGGACTTGGAGGAGAGAAAGTAAGGCGAGCCCCCAACGAGCCGGGACTCCTGCTGTGTTGGGTGACTACACTTGGAGAAGAGAAAGTAAGGCGAGCCCCAATGAGCTGGGACTCCTGCTGTGTTGGGGGGCCGGACTTGGAGAAGAGAAAGTAAGGCGAGCCCCCAACGAGCCGGGACTCCTGCTGTGTTGGGTGACCGGACTTGGAGAAGAGAAAGTAAGACGAGCCCCAATGAGCTGGGACTCCTGCTGTGTTGGGGGGCCGGACTTGGAGGAGAGAAAGTATGGCGAGCCCCAATGAGCTGGGACTCCTGCTGTGTTGGGGGGCCGGACTTGGAGGAGAGAAAGTAAGGCGAGCCCCCAACGAGCCGGGACTCCTGCTGTGTTGGGTGACCGGACTTGGAGAAGAGAAAGTAAGACGAGCCCCAATGAGCTGGGACTCCTGCTGTGTTGGGGGGCCGGACTTGGAGGAGAGAAAGTATGGCGAGTCCTCAACGAGCCGGGACTTCTGCTGTGTTGGGTGGCCGGACTTGGAGAAGAGAAAGTAAGACGAGCCCCAATGAGCTGGGACTCCTGCTGTGTTGGGGGGCCGGACTTGGAGGAGAGAAAGTATGGCGAGTCCTCAACGAGCCGGGACTCCTACTGTGTTGGGGGGCCGGACTTGGAGGAGAGAAAGTATGGCGAGTCCTCAACGAGCCGGGACTTCTGCTGTGTTGGGTGACTACACTTGGAAGAGAGAAAGTAAGGCGAGCCCCCAACGAGCTGGGACTCCTACTGTGTTGGGTGACCGGACTTGGAGAAGAGAAAGTAAGGCGAGCCCCAATGAGCTGGGACTCCTGCTGTGTTGGGGGGCCGGACTTGGAGGAGAGAAAGTAAGGCGAGCCCCAATGAGCTGGGACTTCTGCTGTGTTGGGGGGCCGGACTTGGAGGAGATAAAGTAAGGCGAGTCCTCAACGAGCCGGGACTTCTGCTGTGTTGGGAGACCGGACTTCGAGGAGAGAAAGTAAGGCGAGCCCCCAACATGCCGGGACTCCTGCTGTGTTGGGTGACCGGCCTTGGAGGAAAGAAAGTAAGGTGAGCCCCCAACGAGCTGGGACTCCTGCTGTGTTGGGTGACCGGCCTTGGAGGAAAGAAAGTAAGGTGAGCCCCCAATGAGCTGGGACTCCTGCTGTGTTGGGTGACCGGACTTGGAGAAGAGAAAGTAAGGCGAGCCCCAATGAGCTGGGACTCCTGCTGTGTTGGGTGACCGGACTTGGAGAAGAGAAAGTAAGGCGAGCCCCAACGAGCCGGGACTCCTACTGTGTTGGGTGACCGGACTTGGAGGAGAGAAAGTAAGGCGAGCCCCAATGAGCTGGGACTCCTGCTGTGTTGGGGGGCCGGACTTGGAGGAGAGAAAGTAAGGCGAGCCCCAATGAGCTGGGACTCCTGCTGTGTTGGGGGGCCGGACTTGGAGGAGAGAAAGTATGGCGAGCCCCAACGAGCCGGGACTCCTACTGTGTTGGGGGGCCGGACTTGGAGGAGAGAAAGTAAGGCGAGCCCCAATGAGCTGGGACTCCTGCTGTGTTGGGGGGCCGGACTTGGAGGAGAGAAAGTAAGGCGAGCCCCAATGAGCTGGGACTCCTGCTGTGTTGGGGGGCCGGACTTGGAGGAGAGAAAGTATGGCGAGCCCCAATGAGCTGGGACTCCTGCTGTGTTGGGGGCCGGACTTGGAGGAGAGAAAGTAAGGCGAGCCCCAATGAGCTGGGACTCCTGCTGTGTTGGGGGGCCGGACTTCGAGGAGAGAAAGTAAGGCGAGCCCCAATGAGCTGGGACTCCTGCTGTGTTGGGGGGCCGGACTTGGAGGAGAGAAAGTATGGCGAGTCCTCAACGAGCCGGGACTTCTGCTGTGTTGGGTGACCGGACTTCGAGGAGAGAAAGTAAGGCGAGCCCCAATGAGCTGGGACTCCTGCTGTGTTGGGTGACCGGACTTGGAGGAGAGAAATTAAGGCGAGCCCTAGCAGTATCGAAACATACATTATTTATCGTCACTAAATTCAATTCCTTACTATGCAGAAAATTTCCAAAAATTTTGGAGGTTTTTGTTACAACATTCGTCCATGCATTTTACCTAAAGCTTTCCGACTACACGCTTGAAGTGTGAATGCCGTCACCTGCATGCTCGAAATACTCCTTTGACGCGTAATAGAAGACCAATATCCTACGAAATCGTTAAAAGTTACGAGGAAAACGTGTAGGCCCTATCCGAATTTGTACAGGAAATTTAATTCTAAATAAGGTGTGTACGCAGCTTTTGCTTGTAAGACTAGCAGTTTACCCATTATACCAATTTTCATCGGATAAGCGAGCGCAAAAATGCAAAGAAAAGAATTGTTCAGGTGAACGTTTAAACTTAGGAACATAATACGTATTTTCGAGGAAATTGAATTCTAATTACAGTTGACGAGATCCATTTTGAATTGAACTAACTGTTTATGCAGCGTATTCACTTTAAAGGATCTTAGGTAATGATTTTCCTGTGACCATAGCATTTCCTCTTGTTGCACGGTCCCTTTAGAAGACAGCATACGAGTAAGGTTATCATGCAGGTTAACTGAACCTTGTGAGATTTGTCAAGGAGTTTTTACGCGAAGGAAAGACAGAACGAAAAACAAACCAACATTCAGATTTATTTCTAAGGATATATCAGTACTTTTTCACTTACTGTGGAGATTCTTTCAAAGAACATACTTATACTCCATTAACCTTATTTTGTTATTCCTTTGGCTTATAATGTGTATGTAACTTTTAAAATTTTGAAGCATTAACTCCATATCTTTGTCAGTTTAGACACTGAGAATCTAATCAGTACAATAGGGCATTTAATGTTCAAGCAGGCCCTGTACCAAATAAAAGTACATTATTTATGAACGTAAACAGATACATCTATATATATAAAATAAGAGTTTTGTCTGTACATTGCTCAGAATTTGAAAAGAATGGTATTTCTGTATCGGTCATGTCCACAGTAAAAAGAAAATGCATTTTTTACTTTTCCATAATGTCTGTCTGTCTGTCTGTCTGTCTGTCTGTCTGTCTGTCTGTCTGTCTGTCTGTCTGTCTGTCTGTCTGTCTGTCTGTCTGTCTGTCTGTCTGTCTGTCTGTCTGTCTGTACACGCATCACGATAAAACGGCTGAAGAGAATTTAATGAAAATCGGTATGTAATGACGGGTGATGAACCACTGCAATCTAGGCTACAAATTATTTTTTCACGCTGAGTGAAATGGTAGTTTAGGGGAAGGTCTGAAATGTAATTCTCAAATAAGTTATTTATGTTATTAGTGGTCGTATCGATAAATACTACATAACTAACCTAACTTTAGTTATGTCGTAAGTTAGTAGTAGTTATGTAAGAAGTTATTAAATTTCCGATCACTTATGTCTTATACATTGTTACCGTACCGCATATAATCGGAGATATTCATGAATATGGATTTTTGCGCCGAGTCACGAGAAAATGGGTAAACAGAATTTAGTGAAAATCGGTATGTAATATCTGAGAATAAGGAACTACAGTCTACGATATAAATAATTTTGTAAGACACCCTAATATCACAGAGTCGAAAGAAAACTAATGTGAAGGCCTGCAATATAGAAATCTCATAAACTTTATCAACAATAACACTACATTGACCATTGTTTGCTGTGATGTGCTTTTTGTCTTCTGTTTCCTCTCATCCCCGATAGATAGGATTACTGCAGCGTACGGAGGATTTTTTAATTTTGCTTGACGTCGCACCGACACAGGTACGTCCTATGGCGACGATGGGATAGTACTGTTCGTTGAAAGTGAGAAAGTGTGCGGTTTTTCATTTGATCGAGTATTTTATATCATAACATTTCTTTCAATCGCTACATTCCTACTGACGTATTTGTAATGACCTATGTTGAATTCAGTTAGGAAAACCACCAAGTCAGTCTTTCTGAGAATCCCGTAGCGAAGCACGGGTACATCAGCTAGTAGGGAATAAACATTGACGAACAGGACATTTGAATTTATTACATTAAATATACTGAATACATTTTAGCAACTGAGTATACATAATTTAACTTTGTGTTGTTGTTGAATTTAGAGTTATGTACATTTTCACAACAAATTTGAATTATGATTAATAAAGAGCACATTACAGTGATTTTCAAACCAAAATAATTGGCCATTATTTGCTAGTAAATTCTTATAAATGGAAAATCTCCTCTCTGCTTCAATTCAAACAAATGGTTTATTCTGAACACGATTAATGTCTTCTGAATTCAATTGACAATCACCAAGAGTAAACACCTATCAAAGACTGGTCAATTGAATACACTGTTTTGTACCTGCTATCAAACAGCTTCTTAGTTTTCATTTTGATACACACATGGTTGGGACAGTTCTCTACCTTATCCACAATTTGCAGCTGCTCCATTTGGAAAATATAGGAACATCGTAAACAATGAATAAATGTAATTGACATGCACAGGAGGAGGGCAGTGGTGATCGAATGCGAAGCTACGTAACGGGTGGGGAATGAGGTGATACGTTCCAGTTTGCGATTGTTAGTGAACATCAATCAATACTGATCTGCATTTAGGGCAGTCGCCCAGGTGGCAGGTTCCCTATCTGTTGCTTTCCTAGCCTTTTCCGAAATGATTTCAAAGAAATTGGAAATTTATTGAACATCTCCCTTGGTAAGTTATTCCAATCCCTAACTCCCCTTCCTATAAATGAATATTTGCCCCAGTTTGTCCTCTTGAATTCCAACTTTATCTTCATATTGTGATCTTTCCTACTTTTATAAACGCCATTCAAACGTATTCGTCTACTAATGTCATTCCACGCCATCTCTCCGCTGACAGCTCGGAACATACCACTTAGTCGAGCAGCTCTTCTTCTTTCTCTCAATTCTTCCAAACCCAAACATTGCAACATTTTTGTAACGCTACTCTTTTGTCGGAAATCACCCAGAACAAATCGAGCTGTTTTTCTTTGGATTTTTTCCAGTTCTTGAATCAGGTAATCCTGGTGAGGGTCCCATACACTGGAACCATACTCTAGTTGGGGTCTTGCCAGAGACTTATATGCCCTCTCCTTTACATCCTTACTACAACCCCTAAACACCCTCATAACCATGTGCAGAGATCGGTACCCTTTATTTACAACCCCATTTATGTGATTGCCCCAATGAAGATCTTTCCTTATATTAACACCTACATACTTACAATGATCCCCAAAAGGAACTTTCACCCCATCAACGCAGTAATTAAAACTGAGAGGACTTTTCCTATTTGTGAAATTCACAACCTGACTTTTAACCCCGTTTATCAACATACCATTGACTGCTGTCCATCTCACAACATTTTCGAGGTCACGTTGCAGTTGCTCACAATCTTGTAACTTATTTATCACTCTATAGAGAATAACATCATCCGCAAAAAGCCTTACCTCCGATTCCACTCCTTTACTCATATCATTTATATATATAAGAAAACATAAAGGTCCGATAACACTGCCCTGAGGAACTCCCCTCTCAACTATTACAGGGTCAGATAAAGCTTCACCTACTCTAACTCTCTGAGATCTACTTTCTAGAAATATAGCAACCCATTCAGTCACTCTTTTGTCTAGTCTAATTGCACTCATTTTTGCCAGTAGTCTCCCATGATCCACCCTATCAAATGCTTTAGACAGGTCAATCGCGATACAGTCCATTTGACCTCCAGAATCCAAGATATCTGCTATATCTTGCTGGAATCCTACAAGTCGAGCTTCAGTGGAATAACCTTTCCTAAAACCGAATTGCCTTCTATCGAACCAGTTATTAATTTCACAAACATGTCTAATATAATCAGAAAGAATGCCCTCCCAAAGCTTACATACAATGCATGTCAAACTTACTGGCCTGTAATTTTCAGCTTTATGTCTATCACCCTTTCCTTTATACACAGGGGCTACTATAGCAACTCTCCATTCATCTGGTATAGCTCCTCCGACCAAACAATAATCAAATAAGTACTTCAGATATGGTACTTTTGCCAAGTCCTTAGGCGCTACAGTAACGTAACAAAAACATACAGGTTGGAAAAGTAAATCACAGTCTGAACTGAACAGTCCCATTTATGAAAATGTGAGTAGCAAGAGGAAAAAGGGCTAGAGCTTCTAAGACAGAGGGATTATGTGTGGAATGACCAGTTTGGAGATATTTGAGACGGAGGTCGTGAAGATGTGTTAAAATAGTAGGAAAATTATAGAGAGGAAGAAAGTTGACAGACGGGGTATCAAAGGGGAGGCGGTAGGCAATACGTAGAGCATGTTTATCCAGTTTAAGTAAGTGTATAAGAGTCTGCTGTCAGCTGGAAGCCAGCTCAATGAACTATATGGTGACGATCGGACGGATAAAGGATTTATAAACTTACTCATTGTATTCTTATTTTTATTATTCTTAATTATTGCTACTATTATTATTACTAATATTTTATTATTTATTCTTACCAGCTATAGTTTACAAATATGCCTTTGTCAGTTGTTCAGTTCAGACTGTGATTTTCTTTTCCAACCTGTATGTTTTTGTTACGTTACTGTAGTGCCTAAGGACTTGGCACAAGAACATTTTAATATGTTGCCCACAATCTACTGTGCGTGTTCTTTTCGTTGTTGATTTACTGTAATTTACTCCGTACCTAAAAGCATATTGGACATTTACCTTTAGCAATACCAAACATATTACCTTGTACTCTCTGATGTCATTGTATTACTGTATCTATGTTTTTGCTCAATGCGGGGGTCCATGCGGGCGGGTGTGGTGCGGCCTTGCTCTGGGGCCTGACTTGGGTGGTCTCGGTTGCCTCTGCGCCAACCTCACTTCCATTCCATTCCTATAAGTATGTACAACACATACCACTATTAAGAAGTTCATTTTCACGATTAAAAATCAAATTCATACGGCCTAAGAACTACTAGTTTAGCTGTGGCCCGCCCACCTCATTTGTAGGTGGGAATGAAAGAACATCTTGATGATGATGACGTGGGGGCCAACGCGTTCGCCTGTCACGCGGCGGTCCCGGGTTCGATTCTCGGCCGGGTTAGATTTTTAATTGTAAATGATTAATACCCCTAGCCTAGGGCATAAAACAGAAAAAAAGAAGCGAGTGTTTACAGTATGATTTTACAACAAATATTTTATCATACATTGTGCGTCATAATAGCCGCGTCTGCAGTCTAGAGAGGCCCCGGGATCGATTCCGGCTAGGTGAGGGATTTTTACCTGTATCTCAGGTTTAGTGATGACGTTGAGGTAGAGACCGGGTCTAGAAAGCCAAGAATAACGGTTGAGAGGATTCGTCGTGCTGAACACACGTCACCTCGTAATCTACTGGCCTTCGAGCTGGGCAGAGGTCACTTGGTAGGCCAAGGCCTACCAGGGCTGTCGCGAAAAGGGCCTTATATGTATACTACTACTACTACTAATAATAATAATATATTCTGAGAGAATAATCTTCAATAATCGCCAACGTGAACTTGAAATACATAATACAAACAACTTTCATGTACTAATGGAATATTACAACACGTTTCAGCAATTGTTTTTTTTATCATATTAATAATGTATTATGACAGAACCGTAAGTAATCGCCAATATGAAATTCAATTACATAATAACAAAACACCGGCGAGCGTATTACGTTATGACAATAATTTCATATCATTTAATGCTAATAATAATAATAATAATAATAATAATAATAATAATAATAATAATAATGCACCAAGACTTAACGTGGTCCTTGAATTATAATGAAAACCTACAACCTATTTTCCAGTCAGTGAATGAAGCTCCCATCCTGCGGCGAGGATAGGAATTGTACCGGCTGCCGAGGCCTGTCCACTCCTCTGGGGCAATCATGAATGACTGACAGATGAAATGAAATGATGTTGGAGAGTGTTGCTAGAATAAAAGATGACAGGGAAAACCGGAGTACCCGGAGACAAACAAATCTCACGTGGAGTGACCGGGATTTGAACCACGGAATCCAGCGGTGCAAGGCCAACGCGCTGCCGCCTGAGCCACGGAGGCTTTCAATGGTTTAATCTATGTTCGAATTATGTTAGAGGATTTACCGATATTAGATTTGTTTTCATCGTTCATGTGCAATTCATAATGATTTACTATCGATATCCTTTTATCAATTTCCTGATCACGACAAATACAGACGTGAAATTAAATGTCCGTGGTCTGCTATGCCGATACTTTCTGACTTGACACGTGTCATTTTATTTCAACTACACCATTATGCTCGTCGTCTTCGTTAACGATATCGTACTTCACTCTACAGTACTCTTAAAAGAAACCCAATGGGGAAAATGAGCAGCAACGTGTATGATTTTTCATGTTATTTTCCGCGCCTCGACACGCAAGCGGCCCTACAGTGAGAGTCAAGTTCGCTTGGAGTCGCGAGGCTTCATGCCGTTGCCTACGCTATAACAGAAGGCCTTGAAATACACTCGTGGAAACGGGTGGTATCCTAGTTCACCATTCAGCCGCTAGGATCGCGTTCTCGCCCCCTTGTATTCGCAAGGCCGTATATGTTAATAAGAAAATTATATCCTGAATAAAAATAACTAAATGTTTTTGCGACTATTGACCTACTTTATTTATAGAGCGGTGCTGCACTGGCTTGGATATGTCATTGAAGTTTCAAAACTTTTCTTATGAGGGGCTTCATATCAAGTTTCAAAACTTTCTCGTATTCGAAGCAATGTCGTTTCATAGAGGTCTCAGAAATGTTCATAGTAGAAAAAGAGGTGGTTTGTCGTCTTTACGCTTTCTACCCTTAATTTCACTGTTGAACATGTCTTTCGGAAAAAGTCTTACACCTTTTAGTAACTCTCTTCGGGGCAAGTACTGCGTAGCGGAGGTGACAAATTGCGTCGTTCACTGCAGAAGTGCCACAGACGATGATTTTTGGTATCTGAGGGCTCCTCGATCTTGAAAACGAATAAGACGCAATGTTGGACTTTGAGTAACTGGAGAACAGACATGTTCTAAACAGCCTTTATAGTCTGTTTCTTTTGCCACACGAACCATAATGTCATTGTAATCCGCTTGGCGTTTTAGATAGCTGAGGAAAGCTCGATGTCATATCTTTTTAGGTTCCTCGTCAATGCATAATGCAAACGCATACTTATGAGGTATTTTACGCAGGCCAGATTGGATTGGGTAGTCAAGATCTATGCCTGATACATTTCCCTCATGAATCTTTTTTGACTTTCTCTGAATGCATTTGAATTTTCTTTATATATGACAGGAAATCATTAACTAACTGAGGCGTTCATCTTCAGTACTAAAAGATGCTCGTTTGTTCTCATTCCTGGTATATGTCCCATGTGAGGCGTTGCAGCCGTGATGCGCATGGAACAATTTCATAAAATGCTCCATAAAACAAATGGTTTATTTTAAACTGTATTTATGGTTTCGGGACAAACCAGTTCCAATCTTTTCAAACCAGAGATTGTGTCAGGGGAAAATACAATATTTTTAGCTCTTGCTACATTCATTTTCTCCAAGTTTGTTGGGCAAATTATTTTCCCGGCTGTTTCCTAATTTAAGATTTCTGAGTTTGAAGAGGCCTCTCAAATGATCGCCGGTCACGGTAGCGTTGTTTACAAAAAAAGTCCAGTGACAAATTTTGGGATCGCCCGATTCTAATGACGTAATTCGGATAAAAACTTAGGAACAGAGGCCTCATTTCATCAGCTTGAAATCGTATCTCATGCGTAATATTACCTCTGCATAATGTTTCGAACATTGAGCATTCACTGGAAACTTGAGAAACGAAATTCCACTACCTTTAATTTCTCGTGAATAAACCATGACTGGCACTGTGAATGCTTATCATCAGACGAATACATAATGCATTCACAACCAACTAGGTTAAAAAAACACTTTTAAGGCGCAAACCTGGTACACAGCAAGGTCTGTCTAGGGAGGTCAAGTCACGAATGCTACTTATGGAGCCGCCATATTGGGTCTTTAAGCGAGCGTAACCAAAGGCAAGTGTATTCGAATTTAGAGGATTTCGGTACCGTACATTGAAATAAAAACAAAATACCAACCAATATTGATAAAGAATTTAATTGGGCATCTCCTGGCCATGTATATATAACTGTATAACACTTAAATTATATGAATACATTCACAGCTGTTTGAATAGGAAGATAATTAACAGAGCCTGAAATTCTATTTCTTTTTTTCTTTTTTGAGAAACAAGAATCAACAGAAAAGCTCATGTTCTTCTCTTTTACTTCCTTACAACTTGGTCTTACTGAGTTTCTTATTAATATCATCTGTCAAATACGTAATCTTATTGACGGAAACACATAAATCTGTGCAGCACCTGTGTCATATTATGATTACCGGTACATGAAATACTGAACTTGAAGTACTATATTTAAAGTACTAAACGACGGTTGTAATAAATTGCCTTCAGCGTTTTCTTTATTAAGAGAGTAATTTCCGATACTGCGTTTCTAAAAGGTTACCCCAGTATGTTGACAAACTATGAATGCCTCTTGAGTTGAGTGCATTAAATTATGTATGGTAACTGTTGTTATCCATTCGTGTGGTATTTCTGTCGGTTCTAAGGCAAAAATATTCTGCACGTAAACAGGAAGAGTGATGTTCTTAGCTACTCTTAACAAGTTTATTGATAACCCATGCAGCTATATAGTACAAAGTGGTGGTGGTGATTATTGTTTTAAGAGGAAGTACAACTGAACAACCATCCTCTATAAACACTAATCAGAAGAGAACAAATGGAAGGGGACCAAAATTTAGAAAAATGAAGGTATCGGCAAAAGAAAGATGAAGGTCACAAAGTGCGTGGAAATGAAAAAATTCCTAGGCCTCGAATGCGCTAATGCCGTCGAGGTTCAGAAAAGAACAACTGTTGACCAGGGGAGGTCGGATGGGCTAGAATAGTGAAAGCAATGTCAAGACTCAGCTAAGGGCCTCATAGTCACAACCCAAAATAGATTTCCCCCCGTGGGTGGGGGTAATAGAACAACAACCACGGTATCCCCTGCCTGTCATAAGAGGCGACTGAAAGGGGCGTCAGGCTCTCCTAACCAGAGAGCGTGAGTTGGGGACCATGGGGCTCTTAGCTGAGTCCTAATATTCATGCATATAATAATAATAATAATAATAATAATAATAATAATAATAATAATAATAATAATAATAATAATAATAATGGATAAGAAAATTAAAGCCATTGGTAGACACGATTTCATAAGAAATAGAAATTCAGTCACTATTAAGTTGAGTTAACCTAGGTTAGGCTATTTTAGGGATTACATTAGAATATTGTGTTAGGCTACGGTACATTAAATTACAGTAGTTGGTTAGTGCGAGTGAAGCGAGTGTTGTGGTCTTTAAATATTTGTCCAGCCATATAATGTACTCTATAGAGCATTTAAGATGAATGAAATTTAACTGTAAATAATAACTACACTACAGTATAAGACTGCTATTATCAATACAATTGTTGTAATGATCGCCATCTGGACATAAATTGTTGGTTTGAAGTGATAGGCCTATTGTTTGTTGTGATTATAATTGGTAACTGAACAGGAACAAGCATTTCAAATATCTGTGAAATATTTCTACGTTGCATGTAGGGTTAGAATGATACTGTCCATAGTTTACATGAAAAGGAATGGTATGAAATGGCGTTTGGCTTTTAGTGCCAGGAGCGTCTGAGGACAAGTTCGGCTCGCCAGGTGCAGGTCTTTTGATCTGATTCCCGTAGGCGACCTGCGCGTCGTGATGAGGATTAAGACGACAAATACACCCAGCTCCCGTGTCAGCGAAATTGACCAATTATGGTTAAAATTCCTAAACTTGCCGAGAATCGAACCTGGGACCCCTGTGACCAAAGGCCAGCACACTAACCATTTATCCATGAAGCCGGACACATGAAAAGGAAATTTTCATAAACATTAATACTAGTATTACACATTTCCTGTTACTTGTCTTGCTTGTTTTGAAAGACAATTCTCTTTCTTTGGGAGGTTTCCTATTATTTGTCAAAGACTTGGGTGGATTAGGGACTTTGCAAATTGTTGGGATGGAATTCCACTTGAGTAGTTTCCGTCCATCTGCCCTCTTTAGTTCAAACTGCGATTCTTCAAAATGATGCTAGAAGGAAATACACCGGACGAGTTGGCCGTGCGGTTAGAGGCGCGCGGCTGTGAGCTTGCATCCGGGAGATAGTGGGTTCGAACCCCACTGTCAGCAGCCCTGAAGATGGTTTTCCGTGGTTTCCCATTTTCACACCAGGCAAATGCTGGAGCTGTACTTTAATTAAGGCCACGGCCGCTTCCTTCCAACTCCTAGGTCTTTCCTCTCCCATCGTCGCCATAAGACCTATCTGTGTCGGTGCGACGTAAAGCCACTAGCAAAAAAAAAAGATAATAAGAACTATAAATATAAAACATCGTTCATATAAACATACTGTTATTCAGGAATAATACGAATGTATAACTTCACTAACCTCGCACAAGAAGCAATTATCTGTAGGTTTCCATTTGTCACGCCTACAGTTTTGTACCCACTGAGCTCTCCTTTGCTTATCTCTCGGGAAGCGAAACACTCTAATTCCGTCAGTTATCTTATTTTGACAATTTGGTGCGGCGCAGTATCCCGTTTTCCTTCAAAATACAAGTAATAACTCACATCATTACATCGGGCACGCCCACGTAACAACGATATTTGAGACCCAATATGGCCGCAACCGCAAAGGATTGTGGTAGCGTGACCAGACCTCCCTAGACAG
Organism: Anabrus simplex; assembly: GCF_040414725.1. Taxonomy (NCBI): domain Eukaryota; kingdom Metazoa; phylum Arthropoda; class Insecta; order Orthoptera; family Tettigoniidae; genus Anabrus; species Anabrus simplex. Next base: position 20,807,965 of record NC_090267.1, read on the forward strand.
ACCTTGGGTACACAGGGGGCAAGAAAGCGATCCTAGCGGCCTGGCATTGAACTTCGGTGTGACCACTTCGATAGCGTTTTACGGGCTCTATTTCCAGGCCTTGTATTATAACGTAGGCAACGCTCTATGCGAAGCGACAGTGCGGCCCCGCAATGCGCATCAGGTTAACTTGGAGTCGAGAGGCTTCATGCGAACCAAGACCGGTGTTCGGAGTAGTGATGGGTCGAACTAGCTCTTTTGAGGGAGCTAGCTCATTAGCTCCCGCTCCTAACTGAGAGTCGTTCAAAAGAGTCGACTCTTGGGAAGGGGAAGGTAGGAGCGAGCCGAGGAAGTCAGAGGCCGCTCTCCGCTCCAGGTTCGTTCGTTCGTTCATTCGTTCATCCAGTTTAGGGCAGACGGCTCTTTATGACTTCCTGTCGCTCTTCATGACTTCCGGTCGCTCTGTATGACTTCCGGGAACGAACGATGTAGCGCAAATAGTTTATATTTCCCACAACAGATGGCTAATCTATTAATTAATTAATACTCTATTAACGGTAATGTCCAGTTTAGAAAGCTACTCTCAAATACAATTTCTACTGTATTTGCTACTCTTGAAATAAAACAAATGAAGAACTAATAAATATGCACTCCTGGCAACATTGGCAATTAATCTAACGATAAAGCTTTATATACAGTACAATAACGAAGAAATGTTTAACAAATATGCGTATTAATGGATAACATCTAATATTATTTTGCCTATGTTTCTCTCTTCTTAAAATGATGCTTTTCAAGACTGAATGCACCGTGACGAGACGTATGTTCATGATATTGGCAACACTTACACGTTAATAAATAATTGTTTAAAAATGTAATGGGATATAAGTTACTATAGTATATACTAAGCCATGAGTTATTTATTCATAAAAGCCCAAAATAGTGTGATTTTACATTTTCTAGATTAATCATGACTCCCGTTTTTATTTGAAGGAGTGAGATGGCACAAGATAGTTCACCTTTCCCACAACAGATGGCAACACAATGCCCAATTTGGCACACTACTCTTGGAATAAAACAAATGTACACTGCTGGCAACATTCGCAATTAATCCAATGATGAAGTTTTATGCAATGTAACGAAGAAACGTATCACAAATATACAGTATTGATTGATGACATCTAATATTACTTTGCCTAAGTTCCATTCTCCTTAAAATGGTGTCTTTCAAGATTGAATGCACCGTACGGGACGTATGTTCGAGGTATTGGCAATACTTCCGTTCGACCCCGGCAGTCTAGATAAGCATAAGAAGAATCCCTATTCCTGTTCACGTAGTTTACATTTCACTCAAAAGATGTCATCAAAATATCCTCTTTCGACTGGAGCTACAGAAAGTTTCTCACTTGACTCTCCGCGTTTAAACAACAGATTATTTCATGCATTAATGCAGCGTAGGAAACATAACTGATTAAACGCGATCTTTAACGAAAATAATGGAAACTACTATCAGCACAAATGTACATATATCCAAGTATACTACAGTACGCATAGCATTTTGCCTTTTTTCTTTTTCGCGTACAGTATGGTCACACTCTCTACTATTTTTTTTTTCAAGAACGATTGAACCGTATGAGAAGTATATTACGGTCGATATATTGGCATTCCTTACACTACCTACTTCTTCTCCTTCGACCACTTTTCCCACACTTGTGGGTTCGCGGGTGCGAACTGTTCCGGAAATGTGGATTTGGCCTTGTTTTATAATTAATAATAATAATAATAATAATAATAATAATAATGTCATTTACTACATTTAAGGTTTTCGGAGACGCCGAGGTGCCGGAATTTAGCCCCGCAGCGGTTCTCTTACGTGACAGTAAATCTACCGACCCGAGGCTGACGTATTTGAGCACCTTCAAATACCACGGGACTGAGCCAGAATCGAACCTGCCAAGTTGGTGTCAGTAGGCCAGCACCTCAACCGTTTGTGTCACTCAGCCCGGCTGGCCCTGTTTTACGGCCGGATGTCCTTCCTGACGCTAACCTTATGCGGAGGGATGTAATTAATATTGGTGTTTCTATGGTGGTTGGTATTGTGGTGTGTTGTCTGAATATGAAGAGGAAAGCGTTGGGACAAACACAAACACCCAGTTCCCGAGCCAGAAGAATTAAATTCCCGACTTGGCCGAGAATCGAATGCGGGACCCTCTGCAGCGAAGGTCTCAATGCTGACTATTCAGCTAAAGAGTCGGACTCCTTACACGTTAATAAATAATTATTTGAAAATGTACTGCGGTATACACTTTGGTATGAGTCATTTAGCCTATATTTTAAAGCCAAAACTAGTGTTATTTTCTATTTGCCTTAATTTGATTTAAAACTACGGTATATTATTTTATCCACTGTACCGTAAAACCGAAAGATTTTGGCAATATGTTAATTCATAACTGCGACCGCATTAAAGAAACAGGTGAGGATTTGTCAGAGTATTTCTTAATTGTTTCAGACAATAAAACTACGCCGTTTCTACTTGCCGAGTGGTATATTCAGTATTCTGGATAGTGACTGTTCATGCTTAGTTAACCCGAACTTCGTGTCGTTTATTTGCTCCTAACCTACTGGATCTATACTAGGCCCTACATCCTTCACAGATTATGAGTGCATACAGGAAGTGAACAGGTAAGTATTGCTCAATAACATGTTGTTTATTTCATTTCATTGTTTCGTTAGGTTGCAAGTTGCCAGAACTATGGCACAAAAACATACCTAGCAGACAGACCTCAACCACTGCACTCAGAGCACTGACTCTGACTGAATGCGGGAAGAGGCTAGACTGGGCAGCCTATAAAAAAGAAAGCGGCTTCTGTATGTCACGTGATCATCTGAAGCATGGTATTGGCTAGAAATGAACGAAAGTCGATGTGACGAGCTAGCTCTTTCTTGGAGTCGCTGCTGATAAAAGAGTCGGCTCATGCTAGCTCTCAAGGAGCAAGGAGGGAGCTAGCTCTTACAAGAGTCGACTCTCAATGAGGGAGCTAGCTCTCTCCAATGAGTCGTTGAAAAGAGTCAGTTCGTTCATGAACGACCCATCACTAGTTCGGAGTCGATGGAGTCGACGCTCTCGATACCAGGCTTCAGTCGCGCCCATCCCTAGAAGAAGGTACTTCCTGCGTGCGGTAAGAATTATTGATCATTTTCATTAATGCCGGTGTAATACCTTATGTATGTGTAACTATACTGTGTATATCTTTTGTTGTGTATGGTATAAGTATATACTATTTGCATAGATGTTCTCAATGTTGTTCTTTTATTTAATGGCATGTTTCTGTGTAAATATTCCATTACGTTTAGCTCTAGGTACAATACATTTCAAATATACAATAGGCTACGTTTGAGCTAAATAGAGTTTGATAGGATATTTGATCCGCATATTATTTTTCGAATATTTAAGCTGCTGTGATTTGAAGAGCTGGAATATCGAGTGCGTGTCAGTACAACTATTATGCTTTTCTATTCCGTCAGATTCGTTAAAACGACTAAATAACATATGACGTCATCTTTGAGGGGCTGCGTGGGTGGTAGTGGGTTTCGGGTGGGGAGAAAACAAAATACCGTAGTTATTTCCTCACTCTCCTCCAATTCAACTGCCTCCTTTTATCCCAACTTACATTTAATTACATTGCCGTACATTTATTTGCATTGTATACAAATTTAACTTACTTCATTTCTATGCTGTCCTGACTGGAAGTAACTTGAATTATCGGTAACCTCGTGCTTGAGAACAATCCCAACAGGTAGTATTGTTTTAATTGCAGCGGTAGGCACTGATGATAATTACATTTAAAGGTAGTTTCGATCGTGCAAAAAAAAAAAAAAGACAAAAACAGTTGTATTAAATCACATATTAGGACTAATAACTGGAGATAAGCATGTGATTCGACTTGCAAGTATCGTTATCAGAGGTACTTCACCTTCAGTACGAAATGTAACTTGAAGACTGAATGATTTTACGGTTATATTAAAGAAATATTGAATTTTGCCCACTGTCTGAAAGACACTCAGACGAATAAGTTTGAGTGGTGTCTTTAACAGTAGGAGAGATCACAATATGAAGATAAATTTGGAATTGAAGAGGACCAATTGGGGCAAATATTTGTTTACAGGAAGGGGAGTTAGGGATTGGAATAACTTACCAAGGGAGATATTCAACTGCCTAAGTGCAGATCAATAGGGATTGATTGAAAAAGGGAGAAGTTTCCATCTCGAGCTGGCCGTTATGCTGTTAACCTTCCGTCGGGGGCGATATTAAGTATAGCGGCAGTGGGAGCATTGAGCCTGACAGGCGCACTTTTAGAAATCTGAAACAAAAATAATTTACGACATTTGCTTAAGAAAACTTCTATATTATTTTAATAATTTCCCTTTAAACTCTACTTATCACTTACGTTTACATAAATTCGATTTTTATGTGTAATAATATATTCTTGATAAGTACTGTTTTTCCACTGTTCCTTCTCATTTTCATTGGTAAACACACCGACTGCATTGTTTTTACATGTAATGCACAGTGAAAAATCAAACAATAGTCATTACAATAATCAGTTTTGGTACAATAGTGAATGCACTCATTCATTCTCTACATTTTGGTCATTACTATAACTACCATAACACGAGTCACAAACGAGACTGGTAGGCTATGTGACATACAAAGTGCACGTTACATTTTTTGCACTCGTATGTAGTTAGTTTTCTGAGCCCAGTTTCTGTCATACATGTTGCACATGATCTTTTTATGGAAGGTTCTGAATTTGGCTCGTCTTGATTTTCCTCCTCCTAGTTTGGCCGATATTTGTTCAATTTCCTTTGAAGATCCATGGGTACGCCGACAGTTTTCATACTTCTTTTAGACATCTCTCCCACATCAAGTTCACGTGACAGCTGTTTGAAGAAAACTCTCCGCAACGGTTCTAGTCCATTATGCAGGTACATAACCTGAGAATTGATGCCGTCTATATTTAGCATGGTAAAAAATATGACCATATGACATTGCTTGGTGTTTTGAGTCACATCAAATGTAGCGCACAGTTTGTCTGCAGTATCTACCCCTCCTTTTGTTGAGTTATAGAAGGTTATAATGACTGGCTTCTTTTTTTTTCTTTCATGTCAGGATCAATTGAAGCGTCATTATGGAGCATAGAAAAAAAAAAATTTCTTTGTTTGGGATGTAAGACACTACGGTTGTGTCTTTTCTGAAGGCAAAAAATGCTGGTATATTCTTCCTGTCCTTTGGTGGCAACAAGTTCAGGTGACAGTTGTAGTTTTCCTTTTTCCAATGTACCCACGTAGGATAGTCTTCTCTCCTTTAGTTCTAAGTCACTGAACCAGTCATCAGCTGTTACATTATGACCTGAGCCAAACAAGGTTCGGCCATACATTTAACCACATCACATCATCGTGAAATATTCTTGTGGTTGCTTCCTAACATACAATTCTAGGCTATAGGAAGAATACATCTTTGCATCTACAATTACATATATTTTATTCACATATTTGCTGGGTTTTGATGGAATGTATTGGCAGAAACCTGGAAGCATTTCATCTAGTGTTGTATTTTCACCATGCAAATAATTTTTCTGACATTTAAGCACAAAGTGGGAAAAAATATAACAAACTGGTGTGAAATTGTCTTCTGCTCTTCTGGCTAATCTACTATCTCAATCATCAAAACGTAGGCAATGCACTAGAGTCTTTAACCTTTTAATATTCATCACCAGGTTAAACTTTTCTACTCAATCTCCGTTTGTTCCCCATAGTTCCTCTTTGCTCTGCCTATACTGCATCCTCCATAAGTTCCTGCTAAGTGCAAAAGTCCTATAAAAACCCGTATTTCTGTCACATCAGTTATGTCTCTTTCCCGAATAAAGCTATCTTTGATATTGCTGATACACTGATTTGCGTATTTGACTACAATATCGAAAATATCTTCTGTAAATTGATCATTCCAGCTCTCTACTACAGTTTCTACCAACCTAGCATTTCCTATTACTCCAGCAAGGCAAGTAAGAAGATTGTGGGACCTCCTTCTAACACTTTTCAGAGGTGGATTATTACTCCATTTGGTTATTTATCCTTTCCCAAAAAAGCAACTGCTGCCTGAAGTTGATTCATCCCCTTTATCTGTTCCATTGTCCTCTTGCTCAAGTTCAGAATCACCATTGCAGTCCTCTAAATGGTTTTCAGAACTTGGTGCACTGTTGTCATCAATATCCTCATTCAGGTCTTCATCATTGTATAATCTCTGCAAGGTTATCGGATTTAATTAGGTTGTACAATTTCATGGAACTTGACATCTTGAATGAAGTAAAATAAATGATTCTGATAAAAATAAATTGAGAACACCTACTTGTGTAATGATCAGGTGCAATGTACCTGGCAGATCATTTTCGTAACAACAGCACATGTGGAGAGTCAGTGGACAAACTGGCTGATCTGGGCTTGAATAAATAAATTGACTAATATTTGTAATAATTGCACTTCAGTACGGAACAAAAATTAAATTTATAGCTGATAATGGGCTTGAAGGTCACATGCAAATAAGAAGCTACTGAAAGTTGTAAGTTGGTATCCCCACGGATGGCGAATACGAGATAAGATTTAACACGTGTGCCTGTCAGATCTCTTGCGTCCGACGGAAGGTTAAGCACTCGTGGGAAATAAGTACACGATTAATGGGTTGATTTGAACCACCAGCCTCAAAGTATGTTGTCTCGTAGCTTTACTACCTCACTAACGTGTCACTTAACAATTAAAGACTTAAAAGTCATATACGAGGGTTGGCGCAAAAGTCATGGCAACTATTTTTTCTTGAAGATACCTGTCCAGTTAGAAAATGTGGCATATACAAACGAAAGGACAAGGTGTTAACTACATCTGTGGACAATGAATAGCACTGAAATGTCGTAACACACTAATATATTATAATAGTATACAGGGCAGTATGGCCTTCCCGCTGCCAACGAATGACAACACAGTACACATAAAGTTGATACGACAAACCTGGGCCTAAAGATCCTCAAAGTAGTCCCCTGCTGCTGACACCACACGGTGCCAACGATGTGGGAGGCGCTGAACACCATCTGCCTCAGCATTTGCCGCACCATGTGTGAATCGGCTCACCTCTTGGCGCACAGCATTAGCAATGTCCTCTCGTGTTGCAAATCGCCTACCACGTAGTGGTTCCTTAATCTTTCGAATGAGATCAAAGTCACGGGGTGAAATGTCGGGAGAGTACGGTGAGTGCTCCAATTCTTCCCATCCCCAACATCGCAGTAGCTGCCCTACACACTCTGCTTTATGTGGTTTTGCATTGTCGTGCAGGATTATTGCACTGTCCACAAGATCCGGACGTTTCTCCCGAACGCCATGTCGTACCTATCGCACCAGGAAGTCCCTGTAGTACTGTGCGATCACTGTTCTGCCATGTGGAACAAAGTAGCAAACAATGACACCCCTGACGTCATACGCGACGATCGTAATCAATTTGACTGGGGAAGGATTTTGACGGACCTTCTGCCCGCTTGGGGATCCAGCATGTCGCCACTCCGCAGACTGATGTTTCAGTTGTGGATCGTATGCCCTGGCCCAAAATTCATCGATGGCGATTATTCGTGACAAGAATTGATCGGCGTCCTGTTGCCAGCGTGCAAGGTGGTCGGAGCATATTGCATAGCGCACCCACCTTTGAACTTCCGTCAGTGCATGCGGTACACACTGCGATGCGATTTTGTGCAGTTGCAGCACATTATGCAATATCCTATGGACGGTGCGTTTCTCGATGCCACTTGCCCTCTCTAACTCCAGTAGCATCCATCGTCTGTCTTCATCCAGGAGCTGCTCGATGACGGCATGTGCCACGTCGGTCCGCACACTGTCCCGAACGTTGCTCATCACTGGTTGACACACGTCCTTGCTGAAACTTTCCTACCCACCGTGCTACTGTACGGTATGGTGGGGCATTATTCCCTAGGGCTTCCACTAATTCACTGTGATATTCCATCGCATTTCTCCCTCAGAGAACGGCTATTTTGACGTAAGCGCGCTGCTCAACACGGGTTACGTTCATCTCGCACAACACTCACCAACTGACTGATTTCACAGCCCTCGCTGCGCTACTGCCAGCTATCACAGAGCTATTCGTTGTTCTTGCATACACACTATGCCTGCAGAACTTCCACACGACACATATACGTTTGTGATCCGTTCACATATCTACAAGAAAAAATTGCTGCCATGGCTTTTGCCCCAATCCTCGAGTATAGGCCTTATGTGTGCGCAGTACATTACCATTAAGAGAGATGGCGTTGAAAAATAATTCTTATTTACTGCAAAGGTGTAACATGAAACCTAAATCACAAGTTTCATCACTACAACACATTCCTTCTATATTTACAAAAGAAAATAAAGTAGAAATGCGGAATATCAGTAGAAGACAAATTCTATGTTTTAAAAGAGTCTGAATAAAAATCGGTGTGGTTGGACATCCTGCCCGCAATCGTTCATAAGTCTCTCTCTGTGTGTGTTTAATAGTGACGGGATACAATGCAAGTCAAAAATATTACAACAATAGCAAAAAAGTAAGTTCACCGCAAATATAGTTGACTTGATATTTTTTCCGTAAAGAACAGTGAGTACCATAAATTAAGATCCTGCTGGGCTGAGTGGCTCAGGCAGTTGAGGTGCTGGCCTTCTGACCTCAGCATGGCAGGTTCAATCCTGGCTCAATCCGGTGGTATTTGAAGGTGCTCAAATACGCCAGGCTCATGTCGGTAGATTTAGTGCACATAAAGGAACTCCTGCGGGATTAAATTCCGGCATCTCGGCGTCTCTGGATACCATAAAAGTAGTTATTATGATGTAAAGACAAGAATGTTAAATTAAGATCCTATTTTACTGATTTCTGTAACCAGTGTATGTATGGTGTTGGTTCACCATTTTCTGGCGTTTCTACCTGACGAAATCGTGATAGACCATAATCAATTCAATTTTTTGTTTGTTGCTTCCAATCATTGTCACCAACAATAGTTTTAGTGATAAGTCGGTCAATTAGATCTTCCGTTGTACCTAACCGGACATAACCCATCCCTGCGACTATCAGTGGTTTTGGTTTATCACAGCTCTACCTGTCACTATTAGTAGTTTATCATTGGATCACAGCCTAACCTGTCACTCTCAGTGGTTTTTGGTGGATCACAACATAACCTGTCACTATCAGTGGTTTTTGCTGGACCACAACCTAACCAGCCACTATCAGTGGTTTTTGCTGGATCACAACCTAATTTGTCATTATTAGTGGTTTTTGCTGGATAACAATGGTCGTGTCAGCAGCCAATAATGCTAGAGGCCTACCGGTCACTTTGCAGCTCTAATCTGGGAACTTATGCCCCCAGACTTCTTTTGTTTGCCCGAGCCCAATGGCCTAATCACTAGCCAGACCTAATGAAAACAGCCCATTAGACTTGTCATTAGCCAGACCTAATGAAAACAGCCCATTAGACTTGTCATTAGCCGGACCTAACCAGTCCAGACCAATGGTTTGGCTACTAGCTGGACGTATCTCTAATTCTGTCATGATCTTGTTATGTCGTGTTAGCCATAATGTAAACCTCTGTTTAACAATCCAGTTATTCAAGTTTTAGCCAACCTAGTGGCCCCTTGGTTTACTACACTTGCTGTGTATTATATTTGTATGTGTCAAGCGGATGCCAGGTCTTTAATCTCCTTTCAAATTATCTGCAATTACCGTAAATCTTGTTTCCTACAGTTCATGTGCGTGACATGAGGCGGTACTTTCTAGAGTTTATCCCGCAAGCACTCTCACCATGCAACTAGTTGTGCATTTGGATATTAGGCCCTGCATGCTACTTTGTAGCCTAACTTGGGGTTTACGTTTCCAGATATCCTTTGCTTGCCATGCAGGTGGGGTCTTTCTAGAAATGAGCTGCTTGCGCTGGGCTTTTCGCCCTGTAGGCACACAGCATGTAAGTGAGCAACAGCATGTCATCCAGCATCTGGCCGATTTATGCCATCCTGCTGATTTAGGTTTGCATCGCAAGTGTTAATACGATGGTACCCCGTGGCCATTTTGCTGTTGTTGCTTCCGGTAGTAGTGATGATGTCCCAGAACTCATGAATTATTTCCATAAGTTCCTTGAGCTACTCCACCTCCAGATTCCTCTGGGCATCAGATATAATATACAGAGCTTATCTGATCCTCTGTTTGCTGTCATGGTGTGTGCATTTTCGACGTTTTTCACTGGTTAGAAATAACAACTCTCATTATTGTTCTGTATTGAAGTTAACGTTAGGCATAGAATTTCAAGGATTATATAATAAAAACCACCTATTCAATACTTTCAACGTTTAATGTGGTTTGAATCTACATGGATTTATGTAGACTTACTCGGTCAGGTACATGTTTCACCCATTACTTTAGGCATCTTCAGCCTGTACACAACCTTTTGGTCAAGGTTTGGGGCCTTTTAACCAATATATACACACCAATATATACAAACATTAATGATCTCTTAAGACTAACATGTCAGGATAATAATTTAAAAAATGTGAGCTAAACATAACTGTGGGTATGATAAGTTAATAGTGTTGTAAAACACATTAAAAAAAGTTTTTCGGTCCTATTCTATCTAATTTGAAAATATGTCCAAAACTAAAATGGATCTTCTTTCTCTATCATAAGTCATACGTAAAGAGGATATTACTTACCTGGGTTCATTTGACGCCTATATCATATCGTGTTCTTGACGTACTGCAACTGATGTCAGGATGTGTTGTCAACAACAAGTGGAGATTTTGGAACTGATTGCTAATTGTAGGCTGTCAAGATTGATAATATAAATTTAAATTAACTGTGTTTTAACTTGGCAGTTCTATTCTGTTTAACTTACAAATATGTTCAAAACTAAAATGGATCTTCTTCTCTATCATAAGTCTTGAGAAAGGAGGATATTGATACTGGGGCTTATTAGACCCAGATATTTCATTTTCATGTTCTTGTCGTAACTAATATTGAAATGTGTTGTCAAACACTAGTGGAGATTTAAAACCGGTTGTTATAAATAGATTGGTCAAGAACGTTGTTGTGAATGAAACTGTAAGCGTCTTGACTTCGGGTCTCATGTAACGTCAAGGAATTGTCAAGAGTGCAATATTAAGCTGTTTCTTAGGCTGCTGCTTAATTGAGAAGGAACATCCTAGAAACTTGATACAGTCTTGTATGAATATCATTCCCGGTGATGTGTTGCTTGGTCTTTGGGAGGGATCTTAAGAATATCTGTAATGAAGTAGAAATTAAATTTTAAATTAAAAATATTAAGATCCTTCTCAAAGACCAAACAATACATCAGCCGTAACTAACTCCCGAGGACATGCAGCTCTCTCTGTATGAATGATGTACTAATGATTGCTTCCTCCTGGGTAAAATATTCCAGAGGTAAACTAGTCCCCCAATTGGATCTCCGGCTGGGGACTACACGAGAGGGGGCGATCATCAGGAAGATGGATACTGACATTCTGCGAGTCGGAGTGTGGAATGTTAGAAGTTTGAATCGTTGTTGTAGATTATAGAATCTGAAAATGCAGATAGATAGACTAAAGTCAGATCTAGTTGGTATAAGTGAAGTACGTTGGCAGGAAAAACAGGATTTTTGGTCAGGTCACTATCAAATTATCAACACAAAATCAAACAGGGGAAATGCAAGAGTTGGTTTAATAATGAATAAGAAAATAGGACAGCGGGTAAGATACTACGACCAGCTCAGTGAAAGAATTATTGTCGTCAAGACAGACACCAAGCCAATGCCCACCACAATATTGCAGGTCTATATGCCTACTAGTTCAGCGGATGATGAGGAAATCGAAAGAATATATGAAGATATAGAAGATTTAATACAATATGTAAAAGGTGATGAGAATCTAATAGTGATGGGAAACTGGAATGCAGTGATAGTCCAAGGAAGAGAAGGTTATACAGTACTAGAATTCGCATTGGGACAAAGGAACGAAAGAGGAAGTCGGCTGGTTGAATTCTGCACTGATCATAATTTAGTCCTCGCCAATACTTGGTTCAAACACCACAAACGACGGCTGTATACGTGGACGAGACCTGGAGACACTGGAAGGTATCAAATAGACTTCATTATGATTAGGCAGAGATTCAGAAACCAGGTATTGGATTACAAAACTTTCCCAGGAGCAGACGTGGGCGCTGACCACAACTTGTTTGTCATGAAATGCCGTCTGAAGTTGAAGAAAGGAAAGAATGCAAAAAGATGGGATCTAGACAAGTTGAAAGAAAAGAGTGTAGGGATTGTTTCAAGGAACATGTCGCACAGGGACTCAACGAAAAGGCTGAAGGAAACACAACAGAAGAAGAGTGTATATTCATGAAAATGATCAACTATGAATCAGTGGATAACTCAGGAGATCCTAGACCTGATTGCTGAATGACGAAAATACAAGAATGCTAGAAATGAAGAGGGCAGAAAAGAATACAGGCGATTAAAGGATGACGTGGATAGAAAGTGCAAGGTAGCTAAGGAAGAATGGCTGGAGGAAAAGTGCAAGGATGTCGAAGGTTGTATGGTCCTAGGAAGGGTGGATGTTTCATACGGGAAATTCAAGGAAACCTTTGGAGGAAGGAAATCTAGGTGCATGAATATTAAGAGCTCAGATGGAAAGCCACTTCTAGGGAAAGAAGACAAAGCAGAAAGATGGCAGGAGCATATCCAACAGTTGTATCAAGGTAACGATGTAGATAATTTGGTTCTGGAACACGAAGAGGCTGTTGATGCTGATGAAATGACAGACCCAATTTTGAGGTCAGAGTTTGACAGAGCTGTGGACGATCTAAATAGGAACAAGGCACCTGGAATTGATGACATTCCCTCTGAATTACTGACTGTCTTAGGAGAAACCAGCATTGCAATGTTATTCCATTTAATGTGTAAGATGTATGAGACAGGAGAAGTCCCATCGGATTTTGGGCAGAATGTTGTTATATCTATTCCCAAGAAAGCCAGCGCTGACATGTGTGAAAACTACCGCACCATTAGTTTAGTATCTCATGCCTGCAAAATTTTAACACATATTATTTACAGAAGAATGGAAAAATAAGTTGAAGCTGAGTTGGGAGAAGATCAGTTTGGCTTCAGAAGAAAAGTAGGAACACGTGAAGCAATCCTGACTTTACGTCTGATCTTAGAGGAGCGAATCAAGAAGGACAAGCCCACATACATGGCATTCGTAGATCTAGAAAAGGCATGCAATAATGTTGATTGGACCAAGCTATTTAAGATTCTGAATGTGATTGGATCAGATACCGAGAACGAAGAATTATCCACAATCTGTATAAAAATCCGTCCGTGGTGATAAGAATCGAGGGCTTTGAAAAAGAATCAGCAATCCAGAAAGGAGTGAGGCAAGGCTGCAGTTGTCGCCCTCCTTTTCAGTGTTTACATAGAACAGGCGGTAAAGGAAATCAAAGAGGAATTTGGAAAGGGAATCACGATCCATGGAGAGGAAATCAAAACCTTGAGATTTGCTGATAAAAAATAATAATTTCGTGTGACTATTTCTAGCCGAGTGCAGCCCTTGCAAGGCAGACCCTCCGATGAGGGTAGGCGGCATCTGCCATGTGTCGGTAACTGCGTGTTATTGTGGTGGAGTATAGTTTTATGTGTGGTGTGTGAGTTGCAGGGATGTTTGGGACAGCACAAACACCCAGCCCCCAGGCCAATGGAATTAACCAATGCAGGTTAAAATCACCGACCCGGCCGGAAATCGAATCCGGGACCTTCTGAACCGAAGGCCAGTACGCTGACCATTCAGCCAACGAGTCGGACAGATTTGCCGATGATATTGTTATTTTATCTGAGACTGCAGAAGATCTCGAGAAGCTGCTTAATGGTATGGACGAAGTCTTGGGTAAGGAGTATAAGATGTAAATGAATAAGTCCAAAACAAAAGTAATGGATTGCAGTGGAACTAAGGCAGGCGGTGCAGGAATATATCAGATTAGGAAATGAAGTCTTAAATGAAGTAGATGAATATTGTTACTTGGGTAGTAAAATAACTAATGATGGCAGAAGTAAGGAGGACAAAAAATGCAGATTAGCACAAACAAGGACGAGCTTTCTTAAGAAAAGGAATTTGCTCACTTCAAACACTGTTATAGGAATTAGAAAGATGTTTTTGAAGATTTTCGTGTGGAGCGAGGCATTATATGGAAGTGAAACATAGACGATAACTGGCTCAGAAAAAAAGAGAACAGAAGCTTTTGAAATATGGTGTTACAGAACAATGCTGAAGGTGAGATGGATAGATTGAATCACGCATGAAGAGATACTGAATCGAGTTGGTGAGAGGAGATCGATTTGGCTAAATTTGACAAGAAGAAGAGATAGATTGATAGGACACATCTTAAGGCACCCAGGACTTGTACAGTTGGTTTTTGAAGGAAGTGTAGGTGATAAGAATGGTAGGTGTAGACCATGGTATGAATATGATAAGCAGATTAGAGCAGGTGTAGGATGCAATAGTTACGTAGAAATGAAAAGGTTAGCACAGGATAGGGTGGCATGGAGGGCAGCATCAAAGCAGTCTATGGACTGATGACTCAAACAACAACAATTGTATTGAAATATCATGACGTATTATCTTGTTTCATTTTATGGGTCACTGTGTGGCATTAATAATTGCGAATGCTCCGTCTTCCTGCTTGTGTTGTTGGATATGTCAATTATTGATGCTGTTCGGGAGCATGTCCTACTATTTCTTGTGTGTATGGGTGGTTCGACTCGTCAGTAGTGTGCGACGTCTCAGTAGGCTTTCTGGATACTTTGTAGGACAGGTTGTCATTAATCCTACTGTTTGCGATGTATAAGTAGTTTATTTTCTGGTTCCATTGTGAACCTGATGGATTTGTGTAAAGAAGTTAGTGTGTTTAATACCTGATGTGCATTAGCGATGTCAGTATCATGTATGCATATTACTTCATCTACATATCTGCTCCTGTGTAAGATTCCTTTTGAATGCTTGCATGTTAAGAAGATGTTTTCAAAGTTATTTAGAAAAAATGTTCGCTATAGTATCTGACAGTGGTGAGCCCCTTCTTTCTGACAATACATTTTGTCATTGAATATAAAGCAATTTTGGTGTAATGTTGTTCTAAGAAGGCAAATAATTTGTTTGGTTTTTTGTAGTGAAGTGTTTTCTTAAAGATGATTTCCTGTAATTTTAATGGATTCATTTGCGCGTATGTTGGTGATGTCAAAGTATATTATGTGTGTGCTCTCTGTTATTTTTAGTTTATTTCATTCTTCAATTAGTCCTGGTTTTTTAAAAATTGATCTGTGTTGAAAGATTTTCTCTTTTAGAATTTGGACGAGTTGGTTGCCTAAAATTGTAACTTGTCGGAACTTTAAAATTTACTATTGGTGTAATGCAACACGAGATTTTGTGTATTTTTGGGAATTCTCTTAGTGTGGGGAGTTTTGGATTTTTAATGGTGAGGCTTTCTGTTTCATGTTTTGCGAGAATGAACTCTGTTTCCTTGTTAGCTTGTTTTAATTCATTTTGAAATTCATTTGTTGATTCGCGTTGTTGATGAATTCCATTGTTTTTCTTTGTACTCGTGTTTCTTCATTATGACTGTTGTGTTCCCTTCATCCATATTGCATAAAACACATTATAACATGAAGAAGATTAATAACTTTATCACCGGGCGAATTGGCCATGCGGCTAGGGCCGCGCAGCTGTGAGCTTGCATCCAGGAGATAGTGTGTTCGAACCCCACTGTCAGCAACTCTGATGGTGCTTTTCATTGGTTTCCTTTTTCACACCAGGCAAATGCTGGGGTTGTACCCTAATTCCAGTCACGGCCACTTCCATCCCACTCCTAGGCCTTTCCTCTCTCATCGTCGCCATAAGACCTATCTGTGTCGATGCAAAGTAAAGCAAAATTTAAAAAACACCTTTTTTCTTCCCTCTCCCCTCTCTACAGTGCAGTATGATAGATTATAACGTCCAATAGGAAGGATCTACTCTCCCGCTGCTTCCACACCCCACTCCACGAACAGTATGTTATGCCCTAAACTTTCCATTGGCATCTCCATGACCACAGTTCTGAAATAGCATTTGGACTTAGCATCGGCAATCTAGATAAGTACCGTATAGAAGCATTTTCTTTATGTTAGTATTTGTAAATCATTATTTGTTCATATTATCACCTAAGTCTCTATCATGGACAACTTTACGCAACATAAATAATACTGTACATAATAAGCATGTTTTAAGTGAGGATGTTGTAGAATGAAACATGTCATTCTTTGTATAATAGTGTGTATTTTTACAGGTATGTTTATAGTGTTATAATTTATATGGAAATTGTTGTGTGTTGACAGACTGGAAATATTTTGTTACGTTTTAGTAAGTTGACACTGGAATGTATGGCTTCCTTCTTTACAGATTATTCGGCCAGTCAGGCAAAGTACGAAGCCAAAAAACTCAAGTCCCTTAAAATCAAAATCATGAACAACGACAAATCAATTACATTTGATAATAAATATCTAGAATTGAAGCTCTTTCCTAATGTAACAATTCATCACCACGCCATAGTCATGTCATGAGGTGCAGTTAATTATACCGTTTTCTGCGACATATAGTGTCGTAATGAACATTTTTCACCCTGTCCGGGACACGCGTAGCGCGCGCCTGTTCGGAGAGCAGAGGTCTCGTTACGCGTACCTACAGAAAAGTTGCCATCTACATCGAGTCCTTGAAATGACGCTCTTACTTCGCAGACAGGGAAAAGAGGCAGCACGCCACGCGCAGGAGGATATTTAGGTCAGAATGTGGAGATTATCACGGTGTGTTAACGCGAGAAATAGAAAATCTCAGCTTACTTCCCACAGATTCATTGATGCCAACATACAGTCTTCACTTGTTAAAAATAATAATAATAAAGTTTTGGATGTAACCTATGGAAATTTATAAGTAAGGACTCCTTTTAACCAGTGTATTTTATGTTAATCAGTGATACCAAAATATATAATATATAACGAGTGGTGCGGGTATATGGAACCAGATGTTGAGGGTCTCACAGTGCAATAAAAACGTGGGATTCCCCACGAAACAATGAAAAAAGTGCCAAATTATGATGGAAAGCCTACAAGATTATGAGCGATTCCACGGTGCGATCTGAATGAAACTCAATCAGCAGATAGAAGAAATTATGGGCTACAAATTGAGTGCTCACTCGACTCTGAGAGGTAATTATTAGCAGAGCAATCTTTCAGAAGGGGGCGGAGCTTACCAGTTCCACTGCCAAAGGACCAGATCCCCATAACAGAAACGGCCAGACTAGGCTTGATATTCACTCGTTCACGACTCAGTCATTCGTTTGTGTATTCGGAAGTAGTCTTAATGGTTCATAGCAGTGTTGTGCAGTGATATTGAAGAATAGTAGGTGCTATTTAAATTTGAAGAACAGTGTTCAAGTGAAGTCTGTTTTATATCAGATAGTTTTACCTGGAATATCCGATCATATGGGACGAAAGCAGGATTGTGGTATGCGAGTGTAGGTGCTTGTAACTCCGATATTCACACATTTGCACATTATGGGAGTGCAGACTCTTAACAAACAGTGGCAGCTCGGTATATTTAAAGAACGACAAATCGCTCTTACGTGAGACGTAAACGTATCTTATGTGTAATTAACCTGTCATAATCAAGAAAATTACAGTGTTGGGAGACGTCGGACGAGACAATAGGAAATGCTGGTTTAAGCCAGGGAGTGTCGTCTAGTTAAACAAGTAGTGCTCACATAAAAAAACATTTTTTGACTAGTGCCGTATGACAATAAAGGGGAAAGAAGTAGTGATTTCCAGGAACTTATTCACTGCTTGGGTAGACTACTCGAGTTAAGGAGTGGATCTATTCTTAGTAATTAATTTTGAATACATACAAACGGTATTTCATTAACCATTTTTCCCGTTTGTCCTTGTGTATGTGAGCGTGCATCGAACCCACGAGGGGCCGATCAGAATGCGCTGTGTGTCTGAATCTCCAGGATTAGGAATCGTCCAGAATGCGCCCGTGTGCTTGCGATCTTCAGTGACCTTCCTAAACGTCCACGGC
Organism: Anabrus simplex; assembly: GCF_040414725.1. Taxonomy (NCBI): domain Eukaryota; kingdom Metazoa; phylum Arthropoda; class Insecta; order Orthoptera; family Tettigoniidae; genus Anabrus; species Anabrus simplex. Next base: position 20,826,157 of record NC_090267.1, read on the forward strand.
TGTCTGCAGATCAAGCCACATGAACGGAACCAAGCAGATGACGGACCCAGGAATGTCCATTAACAAGGCTGCAGTGACGACAGCTTAAACACCCCATATGTGCCTTCCAATGACAGCCGACTACAAACAGAGGCGTTAAGTTCATTCCAGTTTTTAAGTATGAATTTCATATCCCGTAAAATGCTTAAAGTTATGTACATAAATTTTTCTATTGCATGTAAACATATAAATGATAGCTACATGTCATAGGCGTGTTTTGAAGGGATTGAAGCTTTTTATTAACAGGGCTTTATATGGAGTTGTTTTCTGTGATCGGGCGATCACAATTTTATTCCGTGAAATTTATGCATGAATTAGTTATTATAAGACCCCTAGTGTTTGTTAAATGTGAAGCAGTTTAAGATGGGATTTATATTTCAGTAGACGTTTGGAAGGGTAATAGGGAGGTACATTCAGGGAAACGGGATGACCTAGGGAGTGGTGATAAGGGAACAGGGAACTGGAAATCAAGTAGGGATGACATAAAATTGTTAGTGTTGAACTGTAGAAGTATTGTAAACAAAGGAATAGAATTAAGTAATTTAATAGATATACATTTACCAGATATTGTAATAGGAGTTGAACATGGCTGAGAAATGATATAATGAATGCAGAAATTTTCTCACGGCACTGGAGTGTGTATCGTAGAGATAGGATAGGAATGGTGGAATGGGGAGTGTTCATTCTGGTGAAAGAAGAATTTGTAAGCTACAAAAAGTTAAAGATGAGACACATGAAATTCTAGGTGTAAGGCTCATTTCTAAAGATAATAGGCAACTTGATATATTTGGAGTGTACAGATCGGTAAAGGGTAGCACTGACGCGGATTCGGAATTATTTGATAGAATAGTCGGCTATGTGGGAAATGACATGGAAAGAAATGTGATTGTAGCGGGAGATCTGAATTTGCCAGATGTCAATTGGGAAGGAAATGCGAATGACAGGAAGCATGATCAACAAATGGCAAATAAGTTAATATGGGAAGGACAGCTGATTCAGAAAGTGATGGAACCAACCAGAGGGAAAAATATCCTGGATGTGGTGCTGATAAAACCAGATGAGCTCCATAGGGAAACTGAAGTAATAGATGGTATTAGTGATCATGAAGCTGGTTTTGTGGTAGTTAAAAATAAATGTGATAGAAAGGAAGGTCTTAAAAGTAGGACTATTAGGCAGTACCATATGGCTGATAAAGCAGGCATGAGGCAGTTTCTAAAAAGTAACTATGATCGGTGGAAAACGGTAAATAAAAATTTTAACAGACTCTGGGATGGGTTTAAAGAAATTGTTGAGGAATGCGAAAACAGGTTTGTACCTTTAAGGGTGGTAAGGAATGGTAAAGACCCACCTTATTATAATAGAGAAATAAAGAGACTAAGAAGGAGGTGCAGACTGGAAAGAAATAGAGTTAGAAATGGCTGTGGAAGTCAGGAGAAATTGAAGGAACTTACTAGAAAATTGAATCTAGCAAAGAAGGCAGCTAAGGATAACATGATGGCAAGCATAATTGGCAGTCATACAAATTTTAATGAAAAATGGAAGAGTATGTATAGGTATTTTAAGGCAGAAGCAGGTTCCAAGAAGGACATTCCAGGAATAATTAATGAACAAGGGGAGTGTGTATGTGAGGATCTTCAAAAGGCAGAAGTATTCAGTCAGCAGTATGTAAAGATTGTTGGTTACAAGGATAATGTCGAGATAGAGGAGGAGACTAAGGCCAAAGAAGTAATAAAATTTACATATGATAACAATGACATTTACAATAAGTTACAAAAGTTGAAAACTAGAAAAGCGGCTGGAATTGATCAGATTTCTGGGGATATACTAAAGACAATGGATTGGGATATAGTACCATATCTGAAGTACTTATTTGATTATTGTTTGGTCAGAAGAGCTCTACCAGATGAATGGAGAGTTGCTATAGTAGCCCCTGTGTATAAAGGAAAGGGTGATAGACATAAAGCTGAAAATTACAGGTCAGTAAGTTTGACATGCATTGTATGTAAGCTTTGGGAAGGCATTCTTTCTGATTATATTAGATCTGTTTGTGAAATTAATAACTGGTTTGATAGAAGGCAATTCGGTTTTAGGAAAGGTTATTCCACTGAAGCTCAACTTGTAGGATTCCGGCACAATATAGCAGATATCTTGGATTCGGGAGGTCAAATGGACTGTATCGCGATTGACTAAAGCATTTGATAGGGTGGATCATGGGAGACTACTGGCAAAAATGAGTGCAATTGGACTAGACAAAAGAGTGACTGAATGGGTTGCTATATTTCTAGAAAATAGATCTCAGAGAATTAGAGTAGGTGAAGCTTTATCTGACCCTGTAATAATTAAGAGGGGAATTCCTCAAGGCAGTATTGTGGGACCTTTATGTTTTCTTATATATATAAATGATATGAGTAAAGGAGTGGAGCCGGAGGTGAGGCTTTTTGCGGATGATGTTATTCTTTTTAGAGTGATAAATAAGTTACAAGATTGTGAGCAACTGCAACGTGACCTCGAAAATGTTGTGAGATGGACAGCAGGCAATGGTATGTTGATAAACGGGGTTAAAACTCAGGTTGTGAGTTTCACAAATAGGAAAAGTCCTCTCAGTTTTAATTACTGCGTTGATGGGGTGAAAGTTCCTTTTGGGGATCATTGTAAGTATCTAGGTGTTAATATAAGGAAAGATCTTCATCGGGGTAATCACATAAATATGATTGTACACAAAGGTTACAGATCTCTGCACATGGTTATGAGGGTGTTTAGGGATTGTAGTAAGGATGTAAAGGAGAGGGCATATAAGTCTCTGGTAAGACCCCAACTAGAGTATGGTTCCAGTGTATGGGACCCTCACCAGGATTACCTGATTCAAGAACTGGAAAGAATCCAAAGAAAAGCAGCTCGATTTGTTCTGGGTGATTTCCGACAAAAGAGTAGCGTTACAAAAATGTTGCAAAGTTTGGGTTGGGAAGAATTGAGAGAAAGAAGAAGAGCTGCTCGACTAAGTGATATGTTCCGAGCTGTCAGCGGAGAGATGGCGTGGAATGACATTAGTAGACGAATACGTTTGAGTGGCGTTCATAAAAGTAGGAAAGATCACAATATGAAGATAAAGTTGGAATTCAAGAGAACAAACTGGGGCAAATATTCATTTATAGAAAGGGGAGTTATGGATTGGAAAAACTTACCAGGGGAGACGTTCAATATATTTCCAATTTCTTTGAAATCATTTAGGAAAAGGCTAGGAAAACAACAGATAGGGAATCTGCCACCTGGGCGACTGCCCTAAATGCAGATCAGTATTGATTGATTGATTGATTATGCAGATGGTCATTATTACACATGAAACGGGTAACTGTATGGAAATTTTGCCAAAATAATCGATGTACAGACACATGGTCATTACAGTTTTATTTATATGGATTATGGCTCAAGGAATATCTCTTCCTTCAGATGCTGAATTAAATCCACCTGTCCCTCTTCAGCAGCCAGTATGGTAGATATTTGCAAATACTGTAGGTTGTAACTTTAACAAGAATAAAGTTTGTTACTTATGATTGAATTTCCTCCTACGCAGTTAATATTTAATTAATTAAAACTTCGTACCTACAGAGTGAACACGGGCTGGCAAGTCTGTCACCTGACATTGAATAGGAACTTAACTAGCAACCATTTTATTCACACCCAACAAATCTGTCATGTTCTTTCTGATGAATACCAGACTATAATATTAGGATTCGTACATTTGATCATTTGTTTTGCAGGAAATTGAGAAATATCTACATCCTGTTCTTGGAACAAGATCTAGTGAATCTTCATTTTATTCATTGTTGTAATTTGTATTGACACATTTAATATCACATTTGGATTTGTTTTGATTCACATTGCAGTAGGATTTAGCTAAAATTCATTATTTATTTTTTATTCTGTTCTAGGTTTCTTCTGCAAATAAAATTGCTGGTAATGACAGTTTTTTAAATGCTGTACCTCTGACTACACATGTTCCAAAGACAGTGGAGAATGCATTAGCCCCTAGATCTGATGATATTGTAACAATGGTAAGTTCAGTTATAAGAAGAAAACTTCCACCATTCTTCCTTTTTTATCAAAAGAGATTTATTTTCCTGCATTTTTTTCACAATTGTTCTTTCACAATACTCAAGAAGGCAGTAAGCAGTGATCTAGTTTTTCTCTCTGATGATATGTTCAATAATGTGATGGGTAATGAAACCAAAGGTAGAAGTAACGATGGTCTTACTGCTTGTTATGCATGCGTATGTGTCAGATCCGGCAGAGTTTCCGATAACCTCATTTTGGACTCCTCATATTTGAGGTTCAAGCACTGATCTCTATACATGGATCGCTGATGGCAGGTCTCCGCTGCAGGAGAAAGTACGCCAAGTTGAACGCGCGGTTCGCCATGTTGGCGTACCCAACCTCGAGCTCTCCTTATGGGGAAGCAATGATAATATAGTCAATTTTAAGTCGCAATTAATGGCGCATTGGAATAATTAAAAATATAGAGACATGTTCACTCAAAGCATAAGGTCATTGGGATCACTGACACGTCATTCCGAGGTCAGTAAATCTCCGGGATAGCAATAAACATGAGTGTATAATAACGGCCGGCAAATATTAACTTAGGTGCTGGATACATGCAATTAGCGATCGGTAACACAATACGAGTGAAAACCAGTTTCTGGAAACATTGCTGTAAATTGTATACATGTATGCCACGAAATTATGCATTCTTAAAATGATGTACCTATAAACGTAGCTCAATATACAGGCCTAGATTCGACATATCGTAATCGGTGCTTGATAATGAATTTCTGTTTCCTGTTTCCAAGAAATAACGCGCATATTATCAAATTAAAATATCACTGAAGCAAATGTACACATTTATAAAACCAGCAAATATTCAAAACTAGTCAATATATCGCATTACCTGCAGCTTAATGTACTATTATAGACCTCTTTAATTAAATTCAGCTAGCAAAGCGATATTGATAGTCATCATCAGAAATATGTAACACCAGTTAAAAGAGTCCCAAATATCACGAATAGTATAATGGAATAGCCCCAAACACCCACCACACTTTTCCTTCTCCCACGACTCTAGTGTCTGAAACCCATAATTATTACTGATGTAAATAAGGTCTAGAATTCCTCCAGACTTCATTTTCTAAGATTGTTATAAGGTCACGTCAATTATTTCATCGAAACCGTCAGTTTAATTATGAGAAATAAAAAAAAAATAAGTAAATCTTTACTTGCAGTTAATGTTCAGTAAAATTGAAAACAGTTGGCTGTACATCACTTCTATCAAAACAGTCTTCCTCTAAGTGATCCGAGCAGAGAACAGCTGTTTTAGAAGGCTCCCAATTCTCGCGCCTGATACTCCTAATCGATAATCTTAGATGTTCGGGTCTCGAGAAAGGAAACCTACAAAAATTAATTGCCATTTTGCTCCCGGAATATGCGAAATAAGATACAATAAACCTAAAACTCAAAACACTACCCTAGGAAGATTCTTATGTACAGTATAAAACTCCCCGAGCCGGGCTGAGTGGCTCAGACGGTTAAGGCGCTGGCCTTCTAACCCCAACTTGGCAGGTTCGATCCTGGCTCAGTCCGGTGGTATTTGAAGGTGCTCAAATACGACAGCCCCGTGTCCGTAGATTTACTGGCACGTAAAAGAACTCCTGCGGGACTAAATTCCGGCACCTCGGCGTCTCCGAAGACCTTAAAAAAGTAGTTAGTGGGACGTAAAGCAAATAACATTATTATTAAAACTCCCCGATGAAATGATTTCTCCTTCTGCTGATCGTTTCTGTTTGTACATCCATAAGCTGAACACTGCGGTATGTTAATACCCCGTAGAATGTTTCTTCATTCATATTTCAGATAAACACATACATATTTAAATTTAATCTTGTAATTCACAAGCATACTACAAGGCAACGAACCTAAATTCGTAAAATACACTACTATTTACTTTGCAATAACACAGCACAGAACACTCGTGAAACTACAATCAAGAGGCCTGGCGTCACTGAACTAAGCATAAACAAAGCAAGCGCGCTCCTCGTGGTCTACTGCACCATGCGCTCGCTGCCATCTTACGACGCCAGTCATCTTCTATTCGGCTTACTGCTACCCAAGCTACCAGCCATCCAGGTATAGAGATCAGTGGGTTCAAGATAAGATCTCTGGAACTTGAACTATCATCTAAGAATGAAATAATCAAAATTTTATCCATAGATATAGAAAATGCACTCCTCGAGTTGAAAAACCTAAAGCTAAATAATGTTGAAATGCCGAGACGAATGCGGCGGAGATTTTGGAGAGATTAAGTCGATGACTTTTAGGCATATCTGGCAACATGTTGCATTTACTTTAAGTAATAATTTATGACACAAAACATGTTTTGAATATTAGAATCTAATGATCAAAGGGCAAACATAGAATGTGTCTCAACTGCAGTGTCAAAAAGACAAAGAAAATCGCATCGGCGATCAAAACAGAAACAAGAAATAGTAGGGGACCCTATGATAAACGTTGGACCAGAAGTGAAGAAGGTATCACGTACTGCTATCCAGGCATACGAGTGGGTCAACTTACAGAACATGCGAACAGTGATAGTATTAAAGAAATTCCTGATGCCTTGATTATTCATATTGGCACAATTGATACATACATTTTGTCAACACCCAGTGACATAATGGCCAAGACTGATAAACTTATTACTGCGATAAAAGGGAGGTTTCTAGTGGCAAAACTTTGTCTCAGTGGCATTTCATGTCGGAAAGACATTGATTATCATTATATAGGTGCTGTCAACTCCACTCTTGACTGCTTATGCCATATTGGAGATGTCCTTTTTTCGATGCTAATAGTTGGCTTAGAGGCAGTGATTTTGGACAAGATGGGGTACACCTTAACAGAAAAGGGATCTCTAAGTCTGATAAACTTCTCAATAGAATATCCAAGAGAATGCTCTCGGGAAACTAATTAAGAAATTGAGTGGGATTGCAAATTCTAATGGCCAAAACTTAAGTGATACAGTAAATGGTTTAGAAAGTTTAACCCTTTCAGACCTGAAAGAAAACTGGAGGTGTGAATTTTTGTTTGTACGTCAAGAACTGACTAAAATGCTGCTCAATACACATATTAATAGTTTATTTTACAAAATAAAAACTAACATCCTAAAAACAGGACCCACACAATTGTGCGTATCAAAATTCAAAACCTCGTATCACGTACGATGGTGTAGCTTCAGAATTTACGTTCACTAACCAATGTACACACTTCATTGAATATATTCCGGTATTCAGTAAAGCTTCTAGATTAATATAAACGCAGTAAATAAATACTTACTTTCGGCACTACTGCTTCCTGCCATCTCGCCGATCAACTGTGCTTTTTAAACTCTTCTTCCTTCGCCCTGGTGGTCAAGCGCATACTAAAATCAATTGAAATACATGCCACGTGTCCTGCACAATCACTGCAGTCCAGTGTAGCGCCGAAAAAACATCAAATACGGTCAGCGATAACTAAAATACGAACCCGCACAATTGTGCGTACTCGGTCTGAAAGGGTTAACCTATATCAGGAATGAAATATAACATGTAGACAGGGAGTAAGTCCACAGAGGTCACATATGCAATCCTAGGAAAACATCTAAGTCATCAATAAAAAGGTTAGTTAAAAACTTTAGAGGATAATATAAAAATGTAAATGGACTTCGAAGCAGACTAACTGAACTTAGAATTTCTTCATGTTTAGCTGACTACGACTTCATGATTTTAACCAGAACAAACTTAAATGATGAAATTAGTGATGAGGAACTCGGACTTGATACATAATCAATTTTCAGATGATAGGTCTTCTTTAATGAGTATGAAGGCATTCCATGGTTGTAAAAATGATCTGTATTAGCAAGAGGTTTAATTCTATTCAGATACCATGCATTAGCATAGTTGAACAATTGTGTCCCTGACTTTTAACACAACAAAATTAGTCATTGGTGCAGTACACATTCCACCCAAGTCTCCTGTCAAAATATATAGTGATCATTGCATTGTTGTTTAAAAAATTGATTTCAAAACTAAACAGCCATTTATTGCTCCTTGTTGGCAACTAAAATCTACCATATTTTAGTTGGATAGTAAATGAGGAAACATTTTCTCGCCTTGTGTAATTTGGTAACCACACGATGCAGTCAGGTTTAGTTACAGACATATTTTCTTATTGCTGTTTAAATCACTTTAATGATATCCTAAATTTTCTGAATCACTTTGTTTTTTGGTTTTCAGTACCTCCAGTTTCATTGAAGTAAAATCTAGTAATGAAAGTATTGTCCCCCTTGATAGACTCCACCCAGCATTAGAAATTTCTTTACCTATAAATGAGCTATCCGCCTTTGCTGGCAGGACCTAGTGTTTACAGTGCACTATGTCTTCTGGTATAGGCTAGAGCAATTTTGTTACTTTCATAGATCTGTCTCTGTCTTCTCCTTGGCTTTGACAATATGAAAGTGACTGAGGTATGAGAGATGCTAGTAATGCCAATCCTTATGCAGCCAGTCCCTGCTATGAATGGTGTGAAAATGTTGCTCATAGGGTCGGTTGGTGTATGTATTTCAGTGGGTTTGGTAGACTGATATGTAATAGCAACTCTGGCTCGGTGAGGAAAGCAACGGGAAACTACCTCACTCCTCATTTCCCTAGTACGCCTCTTCAGTGATGCCTAGGCCATCTATGACAGCTGATGGCAGAGCTGTTGAGGATCCCACCAGCGGCATCGCTGATGGACTGAACATACATACATACATACATACATACATACATACATACATACATACATACATACATAAATGAGCTACACAATTCGTTACCTGCTGATAGTTTTTATTTTGACTTTTTAAATGGTGATTATAATGGACTAAATTATTACCTGTCACAGTTCAACTGGAAGGTGAAGTTTCAGCATGTATCAATTGATAAAGTAGTAGAAACCTTCTGTTCAGTAGTAAATTATGGGACGGAATTTTACATCCCTGTATGGAATTTTAAGACTCCCAGATTCCAAAAGCGGTATAATCATAAATTGAAGTTGCTGATTATTGAAAAGAAGAAAGAACACAAGCCGTACAAAATATCAGGTCTCAGTAGTGATTATCAGCCTTTCTAGAAATGAATGCAAGTCTGAGTCCAAATTTTGCTTTACAGATTATGTTTCCAACTGTGAACAAAATATTAGTCCCAATCCCCAAAAATTCTGGCAATATCTAAGTTCTAAAATGTCTTGTTATAATGTTCCTTCAGCAATGCATCTTAATGAAATTACAGCAGATACTGGAGGAAACATTATCAATCTTTTTGCTAAACACTTTTCATCTCTTCATTCTTCATATCAGAATAGTAATAATATTCCATATGATTATCATTTTTCTATCATTCTTTCAGTTATCAACATTAGTAAGACAGAAATATACAACAAACTGATATCTCTGGAATTAAAGAGAACTGTAGGACCTGCTCAAGTACTGCTCGTTCATTTTATGTGAAGTACTCTTTTGTCTATTCAACTTACCATTAAATCAAGTATTTTTCCCAGAGGAGTGGGAGAAAGAACTTGTTAGTCCAGTTTTCAAAAATGGCGATAAAACTGACATAAAACATAAACCAGCTACAATTTCTTCTCATATTTCCAAAATTTTTGACAAGGTCTCAGCTTTCTTTAGAATCATCATTATTCATGAGCAACACAGATTCTTTTCAGGACAGTCAACCTGCAGTGATCTTCTATTATTTTATCAGTTCCTCTAAGATGCACTAGAGAACCACTCTCAAGTGGACTGCATATATACAGACATGTCAAAAGCTTTTGGCACTGTTGACATGATATATTTCTGCAAAAAATTAACAGATTATGGAATTAATGGTCCTCTCATGTCCTGGTTTTGATCATATCTTAAAAATCACCTACAGATTGTTAATATAAGGAATCATTTTTCTGCACCTATTATTATTATTATTATTATTACTATTATTATTATTATTGTTCCGGGGATACCCATGGAGCAGAAAGAGGTTAAAGAAGGTGCTGGGGTGATTGGGTCTATCTACAATATCAAAATTAATTTAAAACTTGAACTGAAGGTTATATTTCTTTAGAATTTCAAAAATCAACAAATAACAATACCAACAGGTGCAATTAGCAATCTTGAAAGAAGACTTGGAGATATCCAAGATTCAGAACTTTAACAATTTTGGGCTTCAAGCCCCTAGTTTTACAATGTCAGAGATACCAGATCCAGTTTACAAAAACCTTAATTCAAACTAAGGAATAATTTATCAAGGGCATAAATCTCCTAATTCAAGAGCACTTGCTCCCTAAATAAAATATCAAGCCTCCCAGAGGCACTCTTTACTATTCCAAAAACCTTGAAAAGAGCTAACAGGTTCTCGGTTTCTTACAGCCCACTCAAGGCAATATTACCTCAAAATGTTACACTCTCTGAATTTCAAATAGTAATAGTTCAATACAGGGGTATCTAGTACCCAAACTACAGGGCCTTTGTGAAAAAGAACCAGTTAAATAAACGGCCTGAACACAAACCAAATGGAGGCGAAAACTGCACTCCAGATAATGAGATATAAAATCCTACAGAGCTCTCGGCTGATGAAACAGGGGCTATTCCCAAACTACTGAGGTGGCTAACATGGAGATCTCTTTAACACATTATGGAAATGAAAGGTTGTAAAAACATAGCCACCTCAAACCAAGATGAAGGGGAGCTTGAGAGGGAAACTCACTCTCTATCCCAGATTTCAAGTTAAAGACTTAATGACGATTTATGAAGTTTTACATTAGCCGAAAGAAAATTTACATTTTAGAAAATTATGTTTCATGGTTAAAGATTCAGACCTTCCCCTCAGAATAATTTGCGGATACAGCAAGAAACATGGAATTGTGTGGCCATTACCTTGTAGATGTTCTGCTGACCGAAGAAAGAGGCGGCCATGCCTCCTGCCTTAACACACACACACACACACTTAGAAAGACGACGATCAATTGGCAAGGAAACATGAAAAGCCGCAGTTGATATACCCTCAGGGAAGGTTCGAGAGAATTCAAGACTAATCAGGACACACCCTCTTAATTTTTATAGGTAGATTAAAAAATGAACAAGAAATGTGGGATTGGTTGAAAATTAATTACCAGAATTTATGATTGGTCCGATTCAAAACTGGCGGACATAAAAGGAATTGTTGCCAATCCAAAAATAAATGAATATAAATTCAGTTATAAAAACCTAGAAATATGAAACTTCTTTAAGTTATAAGTTCTTCCATCTTGCACCAGAGTGCATGATCAGAGTTTTTGGTAGTGTCATCTGTGGAAAAATGTTCAAACTTCTTGATGTATAGCAAACAAAGCAACGAGAAATTCAGTCAGTTTAGGAAACTTTGCAATAACAACATTACTAGTATTTCAGTGGTGACATCTTCTGATTAAAGTTCCAAGTTTTTGTGTTATTAGTTTCACTTTTCATCGATAGAGGAGTTTATTAAGGTGCTTATTTTGAATGCGGGGCATTGAGGTGTACCTCCTGGTATTATTATTATTATTATTATTATTATTATTACTACAAATGGAGTTCCTCAAGGGTCCACCTTGTGCCCTTACTTTTGACTCTCTACATAAACAACATTAAAAATATACTTAAAAATTCTGAATTGCTTTTGTTTGCTGATGATGCGAAAAATTTTATGCAAATTAATTGTCCACTTGATTGTTCAAAACTTCAAGAGGAGTTACATCATTTGGAAAAGTTCTGTATTCTAAATAGGTTGAATCTTAATCATGAAAAATGTAAAATATCATTTTTTTAAAACAAGAAAATATAATTTCAGTACAAATTTCATAATGACTACATTCTATCTCCTGTTTCAGAAGTGAATGATGACCTTGTGGCTTTATTCAGTTATAACATATCATTTTATGAACATATTGAAAATATTTGTTACAAATCATTATAAAGCCAGAGTTGCATTACTAGATATTCCAGAGAATTTTCAAACTTAGCTACCTATCGAATGCTGTCTGTATCGATTGTACATCCTAGACTTGAATACTGTACACCTGTATGGAACCCTTCTCATCAGACCTCTATCCATAGATTACATTCAGTATAACAAAAAATTTCTTACTTTGTATTCTTTTAGAGCAGGATTCGCATGTGAAAATATTGATTATACAGCCCTACAACAGTCTTTAAATCTGCGTTTGTTTTGATACAGATTGCTACTTTTTCATTTCTTTCTAGGAATCATCCTTAAATAAGACAGCTGGTAATTACAGTATTGTAAAGGCTGAACCTCATGCTACTGTCGTTCCAAAGACAGAGAATGATACATTAGCCCCTGGAACTGAAGATAATGCAGCAATGGTAAGTTCATTGATTGTAAGGAAACTTCCACCACTTTCTCTCTTGTTTCTCAAAGGAAGTTTATTTTCTCCGCATTATTTTTTTTACAATATTCCTGCTTTCACAATGCTATTTTCAACTTGACTGATCGTTATGTACATTTCTAGTTCAGGATAAGTATGCAGAAAGTTTTGTGCTTGTGAGATTTTCACGCTTGGTGTCTTTTGACAGGGAAAACTAATTCTGTTTTCAATTTATATGGCTGACGAGACTATACAGTTTCTGTCATTTGGCACAACCCATTAAATACATGATGGAAATGAGTAAGGGAAATTTGTATAATATTGTCTGCCTTCCATTTATGTCAGTTATGATGTAGAACTTCAATTATGATTTATTAGTGGTGAAGAGCTATATGATTTATTAATATGCAGAATTGACTTCTTTGCCCATTTGCAAACAAATTCTCCGTTTGGAAATATGGTGCGAGTGCAATTGTATCCCACTACATTAAGAATGCTAGAACAATTTATGAAGCAGATTGCACTCAAGTAACAATACACTGGGATTAAACTGTACTTGAGTCTTAAATTCATCATCTTCATCCTGCTGTTTTTATTTCTGGAGGCATTACTGCAGAAGAACTTGAAGAATTGCAGCTTGTGGTGGAAGGGTCCATCATGGTTCGAAGAAGAATTATCAGCGTGGCCAAATTTAGGGGTGAAAAAGCCACAATCCATTTCAGAAGGAAAAACAGTTACTCTTTTGAAAACCAAGTTGAATGATGACTTGATGATGAAATAGTCAACACTGTCAAGACTGTTGAGAGTTGCTGCCTATGTAAGAAAATTTATTAACAACTGTAGAACTTCAACACACTCAAGAAGCTCATTATTACATACTGCATGGGAGATACATGATACACTCATTATCTGCATTAACTCTTCGGAGGTGGAAACACATATATATTGTCGACTTTCCTTATGCTCCGAGTGAAAACATATATGTTCCGTTTGAAAATCACGGGTTTATTAGCCAAGGAGGTACCCAAATATGCTCAGAGATGGCAGGAGCTGTTCTCTCAACTCTTCCAATGGGGGGAATCCCCACAAAATCTTGCTGAGTTTGTTCTCCTGTTTGCAGGAGTTACGTAATACATACATTGCGTGATGCAGTTTTCTCTTGTGCATACTTCTTATGTACTTTTCATGGTTTTCCAGTAAAATGAAATCGTAAAAACAGATCAGTGATACAGACATAGTGTCAGTATTGAATGATATTGTCGAAGAAGTGTCTGACTTTAGTAAATGTGAGTCTGAGGACGAAAATTCTTTCTCCAGTTCATCTGAGTGCAACGTTGACACAAGTGACGCTGACACACATGACGACAGAGCGGACGACTGGACGGACGTGTTCTCATAACAGCACTGGACCTTTGCTTCTGTGACTTCAAAGGGGTGATTTTCATTGGAAAAGAAGGTAAAATCAGTTGAAAATTATTACTTTTGATTAACCTAAAAAACCCAAAAATACAGTTCCATCAGCAGATATTCTGTAACTGTTCATGAGCGCATTAGCTAAGGTATGCCTTGGCTGGTGTCAACGAAGCTTCACGAGATTCCACTCATGGGCATGGACGTTCGATGAATACTGATTACAGTTCATTTCTGCTTAATATCGGACTCTTATTGATATAGCGAGAATCCATCTTACTTAACTATGTGAGGCTATTCTAATTCTTAATTTAAAAATGAAAATATCGATTCTAATTCTAATGATATCCCAATTTAATTACATCATTCATGAATGAAATATAAAAGATAATAATATTTAACATAGCAACATGATTTTAAAAAATAAGAAAATTGAATCAAATATTGTATGCTTTGTTGGTTTTGATCAATGAAAAATTAATAACATGTTGGCGATTGATTTTTCTCGTAAAGAATGACTAAGGAGTACAAGTATAGGGACTGTGGGTGTGGCGAGGCATTGAGGGGTATGAGGGAGGAGATGGAGAGTTTGAGGCAGATAATTAGGATTCTCACAGAAGACAGGAAGGAAGATAGGCCTCCCTCAAACAATGTACAGGTTACAGTAGGTGTACAAGAGGGAGGGGAAGGAAAGGGGGGAGTTGTAGAAGACAGGTGGTCTAATGTTTTAAGGGGAAGGAGATTGCAGGCTAAGGGCTCTATTTAGGATCAGAATTCAAGACAGGCGTCTGTGCGAAATCGGTACGAGCCACTCCAGGTACAGCAATAGAGGGAAGATGAGGAACAGGGAACTGTTGCTGAGATGTGTGGAAGTAGGAGGAAGGGAACAGGTAGGAAAGGGAAATGTAGAGGATAGGAAAAGACAGGTGGAACAGGGTCATGGGAAGGAGAAAAGGGAGGAGGAAGTAGCTTCTGCAGCTATCAGGAAAGATAGGGCTGACCAGGAGGGGAGGGAATCAAATGAGTTGGATAGGGTTGAGGCTCTGGTCATGGGGCATTCCATCGTTAGACATGTGGCGAAAGAGTGTGGAGGAAAGGGAACCAGGGTAGAGTGTTATCCACGAATTAGGTTGAGGCAGATGTTGAAGAAAGTAGAAGAGAGGGAGGAGGGGAAGGTGAAGATGGTAGTGTTTCACGTTGGTACCAGCAACGTAAGGCAAGCTGATATAAGTACCAACATAGTTAGAGATGTGTGGGATCTGGTAAATGCAGCACAGATGAAATTTAAGGAAGCGGAGATTGTTGTCAGTGGAATTCTGTGTAGGAGGGATACTGACTGGAGGGTGATTGAGGATTTAAATGAGACTATGGAGTGGGTATGTGGGAAACTGGGAGTGAAATTTCTAGATCCTAATGGATGGGTAGGAGAAAGGGATCTGTGGTCAGATAGCCTTCACTTAAACCGCAGTGGTATGTATAAGTTAGGAAATTTGTTTTGAAGGGTAATAGGGAGGTACATTCAGGGAAAAAAGGGTTGTCTAGGGAGTGGTGATAAGGGTACAGAGATCTGGAAGTCAAGTAGGGATGACATAAAAATTTTAGTGTTCAACTGTAGAAGTATTGTAAAGAAAGGAATAGAATTAAGTAATTTAATAGAGATATATATTTACCAGATATTTTAATAGGAGTTGAATCATGGCTGAGAAATTATATAATGGATGCAGAAATTTTCTCATGGAACTGGAGAGTGTATCATAGAGATAGGATAGGAATGGCGGGAGGGGTAGTATTCATTCTGGTGAAAGAAGAATTTGTAAGCTACAAAAACATTAAGGATGAAAAACACGAAATTCTGCTGGGTGTAAGGCTCATTTTGGAGTGTACAGACCAGGAAAGAGTAGCGCTGACACAGATTCAGAATTATTTGATAAGATAATCAGCTATTGGGAAACGACATGGAAAGGAATGTGATTGTAGCGGGAGATCTGAATTTACCAAATGTCAATTGGGAAGGAAATGCGAGCGACAGGAAGCATGACCAACAAATGACAAATAAGCTAATATGGGAAGGACAGCTGATACAGAAAGTGATGGAATCAACTAGAGGGAAAAATATCCTGGATGTAGTGCTGGTAAAACCAGATGAGCTCCATAGACAAACCAAAGTAATAGATGGCATTAGTGATCATGAAGCATTTTTTGTCATAGTTAAAAATAAATGTCTTAGAAAGGAAGGTCTTAAAAGTAGGATTATTAGGCGGTACCATATGGCTGATAAAGCAGGCATGAGGTAGTTTTTAAAAAGGAACTATGATCAGTAGAAAACGGTAAATAAAAATGTAAACAGTCTCTGGGATGGGTTTAAAGCAATTGTTGTGGAATGTGAAAACAGGCTTGTACCTTAAAAGGTACTAAGAAATGGGAAAGACACACCTTATTATAATAGAGAAATAAAGGGACTGAGTAGGAAGTGCAGATTGGAAAGAAACAGAGTCAGAAATGGCTGTGGATGTAAGGAGAAATCGAAGGAACTTACTAGGAAATAGAATCTAGCAAAGAAGGCAGCTAAGAAGAACATGATGGCAAGCATAATTGGCAGTCATACAAATTTTAGTGATAAATGGAAGGGTATGTATAGGTATCTTAAGGCAGAAACAGGTCCCAAGAAGGACATTCCAGGAATAATTAATGAACAAGGGGAGTGTGTATTTGAGGATCTTCAAAAGGCAGAAGTATTCAGTCAGCAGTATGCAAAGATTGCTGGTTACACGGATAATGACCAGATAGACGAAGAGACTAATGCTAAAGAACTATTAAAATTTACATACAATAACATTTACAATAAGATACAAAAGTTGAAAACTAGGAAAGTGGCTGGAATTGATAAGATTTCTGGGGATATACTAAAGACAATGGGTTGGGATATAGTACCATATCTGAAGTACTTATTTGATTATTGATTGCTTGAAGGAGCTATACCAAATGAATGGAGAGTTGCTATAGAACCCCCTCTGTATAAAGGAAAGGGTGATAGTCATAAAGCTGAAAATTACAGGCCAGTAAGTTTGATATGTGTTGCATGTAAACTTTGGGAAGGCATTCTTTCTGATTATATTAGACATGTTTGTGAAATTAATAACTGGTTCGATAGAAGGCAGTTTGGTTGTAGGAAAGGTTATTCCACTGAAGCCCAACTTGTAGGATTCCAGCAAGATATAGCAGATAACTTGGATTCAGGAGGTCAAATGGACTGTATTGCGATTGACCTGTCTAAAGCGTTTGATAGGGTAGATCATGGGAGACTACTGGCAAAAATGAGTGCAATTGGACTAGACAAAAGAGTGACTGAATGGGTTGTTATATTTCTAGAAAATAGATCTCAGAGAATTACAGTAGGTGAAGCTTTATCTGACCCTGTAATAATTAAGAGGGGAATTCCTCAGGGCAGTATTATTGGACCTTTATATTTTCTTATATATATATATATATATATATATATATATATATATATATATATATATAAATGATATGAGGAAAGAAGTGGAATCAGAGGTAAGGCTTTTTGCAGGTGATGTTATTCTGTATAGAGTAATAAATAAGTAACAAGATTGTGAGCAACTGCAACGTGACCTTGATTATGTTTTGAGATGGACAGCAGGCAGAGGTATGTTGATAAACGGGGTTAAAACTCAGGTTGTGAGTTTCACAAATAGGAAAAGTCCTGTCAGTTTTAATTACTGCATTGTTGGGGGTGAAAGTTCCTTTTGGGGATCATTGTAAGTATCTAGGTGTTAATATAAGGAAAGATCTTCATTGGGGTAATCACATAAATGGGATTGTAAATAAAGGGTACAGTTCTCTGCACATGGTTATGAGGGTGTTTAGGGGTTGTAGTAAGCACACGAGGGCGAAATGCAGGCAACCAAGAATGAGTTAGCTGGAAAATTTATAATGTCCAATAACGGACCATTATATTGGTATTATAAATTTACTCATTCAGGACAAATATTTTAGGTTCCCTATGGGAATCAACATCTACATCATTTGATGGCCAGGCAGGCATCAATTTTTGGAAATGAGACAGTTCTCATAGTGCATTGGCACTGTTGGGGGCTTCAAGTAGCCTATGCAGTGGCCTCCACAGTTTTCCCTAGCCTTGCGTCTTGGGTGGTGTGCTAAGTCCCAACTGACGAGCCTAACTTAGCACACGAGGGCGAAACGCAGGCAACCAAGAATGAGTTAGCTGGAAATTTTATAATGTCCAATAATGGACCATTATATTGGTATTATAAATTTACTCATTCAGGACAAATATTTTAGGTTCCCTATGGGAATAAACATCTACATCATTTGATGGCCAGGCAGGCATCAATTTTTGGAAATGAGACATGGTTCTCATAGTGCATTGGCACTGTTGGAGGCTTCAAGTAGCCTATGCAGTGGCCTCCACAGTATGCCCTAGCCTTGCGTCTTGGGTGGTGTGCTAAGTCCCAACTGACGAGCCTAACTTAGCACACGAGGGCGAAACGCAGGCAACCAAGAATGAGTTAGCTGGAAAATTTATAATCTCCAATAATGGACCATTATATTGGTATTATAAATTTACTCATTCAGGACAAATATTTTAGGTTCCCTATGGGAATCAACATCTACATCATTTGATGGCCAGGCAGGCATCAATTTTTGGAAATGAGACAGTTCTCATAGTGCATTGGCACTGTTGGAGGCTTCAAGTAGCCTATGCAGTGGCCTCCACAGTTTTCCCTAGCCTTGCGTCTTGGGTGGTGTGCTAAGTCCCAACTGACGAGCCTAACTTAGCACACGAGGGCGAAACGCAGGCAACCAAGAATGAGTTAGCTGGAAATTTTATAATGTCCAATAATGGACCATTATATTGGTATTATAAATTTACTCATTCAGGACAAATATTTTAGGTTCCCTATGGGAATAAACATCTACATCATTTGATGGCCAGGCAGGCATCAATTTTTGGAAATGAGACATGGTTCTCATAGTGCATTGGCACTGTTGGAGGCTTCAAGTAGCCTATGCAGTGGCCTCCACAGTATGCCCTAGCCATGCGTCTTGGGTGGTGTGCTAAGTCCCAACTGACGAGCCTAACTTAGCACACGAGGGCGAAACGCAGGCAACCAAGAATGAGTTAGCTGGAAAATTTATAATCTCCAATAATGGACCATTATATTGGTATTATAAATTTACTCATTCAGGACAAATATTTTAGGTTCCCTATGGGAATCAACATCTACATCATTAAGTGGTATGTTCCGAGCTGTCAGCGGAGAGATGGCGTGGAATGACATTAGTAGATGATTACAAGTAGTCCATTTCATGACCGTATCGATGTTTAATCAAGAAGTAAGTATAAATAACCACCTAATCAATACTTTATTAATGCCTCAGGCAAAATTGAATAAAATTAAAACTTATAGGACATGTTTCGACCACTTAGTGGTCCTCTTCAGCTGTATAAATAAAGAACTGAAAAGAAAAACATCGTTACTTCACCAGGTCGCGCTCAAAGACAGACCCTCTAGACAGCGCAGAATAAACATCTTTTCCAAACAAGAACGAGAGGCAAGATGACCTATTCTGATGACCTCCATTTTTATCAAAGGAGTCTTCAAAGAACTTTTATTTGTGCTTATTGTCATAATGTTTTTCTTTTCAGTTCTTTATTTATACAGCTGAAGAGGACCACTAAGTGGTCGAAACATGTCCTGTAAGTTTTAATTTTATTCAATTTTGCCTGAGGCATTAATAAAGTATCGATTAGGTGGTTATTTATACTTACTTCTTGATTAGTAGATGAATAAGTTTGAGTGGCGTCTTTAAAAGTAGGAAAGGTCACAATATGAAGAAAAAGTTGTAATTCAAGAGGACAACCCACCAAACTGAGGAGCATGTGGGGGTATAAACTTCCAATTACAGCCATCATGTGAAAGCATATCTTGAAGCCTCTCATTGTGGTCCTTTGATTGCAACATCTTGTAAATTTCATGAAGTTGGTTCCATTGTCAGAATTAATTTCAGATGGTTTGCCTCTATAGCAATAAATCTCTTCAGTGCTGCAAGAAAAGCTTCTGTAGTGAGACTAGTTACAATTCCTAGATCAAATGCCTTGAAAACCAAATAATGCAGCAATGCCTCCCTTTAATGTAATACACAGAAAAATAATTGATCTTGCTAAACGTTTAATAGCTGGAATCCAATACCTCTGCCTCAGCAATGAAAGCCAGCATGAAATAATTTGTGATGTTCATCGGCCTTGAAACATGGGGTGTAAAACATACTGCTGCTTCCCTCCAGTATGGAAGTAGGTGTTTTGACTGCTATGCACTCTGCGCTGTGCAAAAAAAACTCAATGGGTTCAGGAAAATCATCATATCCGTAGTTTGGAAAATTGATACAATCTGAGTTTTAAGATTACCGCATTTGGGAAGAAACTTCACCTGATGTTAGGGTGAATATGATATGATGTAAATGGTGTAAATCTGTACATATGTTTCTCATAATATAGTAGGATGTTCAGTTGTTGTATAGTTCCTCTGCCTGGGGTGTGGAAATGTTTAAGTACTCTACGAAGGAACATACAGAGTTCAAAGGCTTCCTTGCAGTATATCTGAACTAGTATTTTCAACAAAGATGTTTTGTCCAGATGTTATGGCTCGAGAAAGATCTCTTTCAAATGGGGAAATGCACCTTTACCCCTTCAGCAACCATTGTTACAGAGTACAACAGTTATTTGCTAACAGTTTTAAGTTAAACTAGAATAAAATGTGTTACTTATGATAGAAAACTGAGCCTCTATCACATCAACCTCTCACGGCTAGGCACTGTTGTTCAAATTCTGATCATCCCTTGTGAGATTTGTGCAGGAAAATGACCAGGCGTAACAGAATTTTCTCCAGGATCGGTGGCTTTTCCTGTCATTTTTCTTTCCAGGAAAACTCCCCAATATCACTTCATTTCATCTCTTAGTCCATGCCCTAGAGGAGTGGAACAATTGCTATCCTTGCCGCTATATGGGAGCTTCATTCATTCCATTCCTTACCCAGTCAAATGACTGAAAACAGGCTGTGAATTTTAATTTTCATGACGGAAAATGGTTTAATAACAATAATAACGTTGTATGAAATTACCACATGATACTAACAGTGCAGTCTAAGAGTCAATAGGAACTCACCAAGCCACTGTCAAATTCCCACCCAACAAATCAGTCTTGTTTTTTCTTATGAGTACTAGAGTATGATATCTGTGTTCTTACACTTCATCATTTGATTTGGAGGGGCAGTATTTGATTGTAGAAATACCAGCTTCCTGTTCTTGGAACATGGTATGGTGAATCCTCATTTTATAGATTGTTGTCATTTGCGTTAACACATTTAATATCACAGCCATGGATTTATTTTGATTCAGATTGCAGCTGTATTTAGCTGGATACCCCTCATACTTTTTCATTCTTTTCTAGGATTCATCTGTAAATAATATTGCTGGTTGTGACTGTTCTGTAAAGGTAGAGCCTTGGACTACAATTGTTCCAAAGACAGAGAATGATGCATTAGCCTCTGGAACTGATGATAATATAACAATGGTAAGTTCAGTTATCATAAGGAAACTTCCATCACTTTCTGACCTGTGTCTCAGAGGAAATTTATTTCGCTGCAAGGAATTTTACAATTCACCTGCTTTCACAATATTATTTTCAACTGGACTGATCATTGTGTACCTTTCTTTTGAGTAGTTCAGGGTAGTATGCAGAAAGTTTTGTGCGTGTGAGCTTTTCACACTTGGTGTCCTTTGGTGGGAGAAACAAATCCTGTTTTTAAGTTACAGGGCTAACGAAAATATACAATTACTGATATTCAGCATAACTCATTCAATGTGTAATGGAAAAGGGTAAGAGAATTTGCTATAATATTCTCTTCCTACCCTTTATGTTACTTATCGCATAGAACTGCACTGATGATTTATTAGTGGTGAAGATCTATGACATTTATTAATATTCAGAATTGTTTTCTTTGCCCGTTTGCATACAATTACTTCAGTTTAAAATGTGTGTGTGAGTATAATTGTACCTCAGATCGGTTAAGAATACTAGAAGAATTTACAAAGTGGATTGTGTTCAGTTAGATATATTTTGGTATTCTACTTAGCTTCCCGAACTCTACTTGTCTTTAAATTCATTAATAGGGACTCCGCCACATGGATGACAGTCCTTAAAGCAGATCAGTTGTAATGTTTGTAAACTAGTAATTATACATCCTGAAACATAGAAGTTGTCTGTCTGAACATAAGGATGAACTAAAATATCAGTACTGAAATGAATCAGTAGGAATAGAAACACATGTACATCGGAACAAAACCCGATAAATGTACTTTTGCTACACTCATGTTTCTACGTTTCAGGGAAGAGTTTTAGGTTATACACAAAATCATTAATACCACCTTGAAAAGTCGTCTGAAATGCGTTGGTTGGACCACAAACCTATAAATCCTGCAAACTATTGTTATAATAAACAAAGATTATCAAAGAACATATAAGGAACATGGTACTGCGGTAGGTTTAAAGGGGTACAAAACCTGCGTGCCAAACTATGTAATTTACAAAAATAAAGAATATTTAAAAGAAGAGGAGAGAGAGAAGACAAACACGAATATTATTTATGTAAACTACTATATGTTTCTAATCAGCCAAGGTAAGTGTCCAGGTTTCCCTGCCATACAACAGTACGCTCCATGTACGTGTCTTCACATGACGTTTCCTGAGGCTCATACTAATGTTTTTATTGAACGCTCTTTTGGCTTGGATAATGCGGCTGATTATTTCTCTTCTACTTGTTCCATCTGCTGTTATTTTGCTACCAAGATAAGTGAACTCATGTACATTTGTCAACTGTTCTCCATTTAAAGTGCAACGTGGAGGTTCATACTGCTGGCTACAGAGAAGGACTTTGGTTTTCGTTTTGTTGATCCTCATGTCATATCTGTTGAAGGTGGATTCCATTTCTGTGAATGTATAATTCAGATCATCTTTGTTTTCTTCCAGGACTGCAATATCATCTGCAAATGAAGCATGGTAATTCTTTCTCCTCGAATATTGAGACCTCCAGTCATTGGCAAATTGTCATTTACTTCATCTATTGCTTTTTGGATGTATGCATTAAAAAGAATTGGTGAGAGTGAAACAACCTTGCTGAACGCCTTGCTTAATGTTGGTCTCTGTTGTGGAATCTCTGCATCTTATAACAGCTATCTCGTCTTCATACAATTTCCAAATTGTCCTCCTGTCGTTGAACTTAACACCCAGTTCTTTCAACAGCATGAATAGTTTATCCCATTCAACCTTATTGAATTCCTTCTCTATGTCTGCAAAAGCAATGAATGTATCAAGAACTTTTCGTACTTGTTTCTCTATAATCATTCTTAAAGCTAGGATTGCTTCTCAAGTCTCCCTAAATCGAAATTGATCTTCTGACAATGCCAACTCTGCCTTTCCTTCAATGCGTTTCAAGATAATGCTGATAAGTATTTTAGAGGCAAGCGTTACAAGGCTCAGTGTGCAATATTGGTCACATCTATTAGCAGATGATTCTTTGGAATGGTCTCTATGACAATGTTTGGCGGGATATGTCCCGTATTATACATTTCACGAATCAGGTCAAATAGGGCTTTCTTCACATTGTCTCCAGTGGCTTTTATCAGCTCTGCTGGTGTATCATCAACCCCAGAAGCCTTTCTATTTTTCAGCCTTTCCAAAACTTGATTAAATTAATACTGAAATATTTCATCTCCTTCATCTTCTTTATCTACTAGCTCTTCATTTTCTAGTATTTTACAAGGTGTATGTCTTCCTCAAGAATCTTTTGACTACTTTAAACGCTGTCTCAAATTTATGA
Source organism: Anabrus simplex (assembly GCF_040414725.1). Lineage (NCBI taxonomy): Eukaryota > Metazoa > Arthropoda > Insecta > Orthoptera > Tettigoniidae > Anabrus > Anabrus simplex. The sequence continues at coordinate 20,849,979 of NC_090267.1, forward strand.
TTCTTAACTACTTCTTCTACTTCCATGCATTGGAATTCCAGAAATTTTTCTCTAGCTCTCCGTCACCTCTCGATTGATTTTGTTTCTCAATTTCCTGTCTTGTTGTTGTCCTTCTTCAGTCACAGAGTTCTTAAGTTTTCTTCTTGTGTATCTCTTCTCATTTATTTCATTAGTTATCCAGGCTTTCCTGTTCTGTGCTCTTGGCTTTCCCCACAACATCTGTTGCTGCTGTTAGAACACTTCCCTTCCAAGCATTCCACTTATTCGTAATCTTTTTTTTACCCATGTAATTTTACAAACTCCAAGAATAGCAGCCGAAGTGTACAACTGTAAATAAGACTTAAATACGGAAGTTGGTCGATGTATTGACCAACAAGCAAGAACGAATGTTCATATGCATGAAGTGTTTTTATATATTGTATTTATCTTGTACATATATATATATATATATATAAGTTGGTTTAAGTAAAGACATATTTTATACACTAATTTTAAGACTTTCAACATAATATTTTAGACATACAGTTGCAATATTGTACAGAATGACATATACGCCAGTTCACGCTAAGACGTGCCCCATTTGTATGTGACTAAATGTACATCATCATCATATAGCATTCCTTTAACAATACAATCTTAATCAAAGCTTCATTATATAAATATGTATGTATGGTTCAGCTGAAGATGACCTTGTATATAAGGTCGAAACCAGTCTTGTAGCTTAATATATGCAATAAATAAGTATTGATTGGTGGAAATCCTCTCCTATTTTTAATTCCACTTATTCTCCATACTTCCTAAGTCTATTGCTAATATTTCAGCCAGAAGTTCATCTGTCGTATTCTTAAAATCTATAGCAAGGTTTTGATCTCTGAGAGCTTCAGTATGCCATTTTTGACTGTTCTCCCTTTTCAGTTTCTTCAATTTTAGTTGACATCCAGTCAAAACCATCTTGTAGTCGCTACCAGTATCTGGGCCAGCACAGCTGTGTCTTAAATTGCTGCTGTACTAAAATGTAATTGATTTGAAATCGATTCCCACCACCTGGCATTGTCCAAATATGATGTCTTCATGCATGATGTTCAAATATTGTATTTGCAACCACCAGCTTATTGTAAGCGCAGAACTCCTATAAATGGTTTCCTGGATCGTTCCGTGTTCCAAGCCAAAATTTGCCCACAACGATTCCATCTTTACCAACTCCAATAACTGCATTTGAGTCTCCGAGGATTTTACAATGCTTGGTAAAGCTAAAGGTTCCACCTATTCAATACATTGTCATAATGGTCTGTTTAGAACATCACATATTTATTTGACTTATATTTATATTTAACTTATATTTATTTAACTTATATGTGATGTTCTAAACAGACCATTATGATAATGTATTGAATAGATGGTACCTTTAGCTTTACCAAGCATTGTAAAATCGTGAGTCAATACGGACAAAATATGTTTTTAATACTAAATCTCCGAGGATTATCAGATTCTCATCTTCTTTAATACCTAATTCATTCTGTCAGATGATAGTACACTCTTTCCACTTTTTCATCTTCGTGGGCAGTGGGTGGCATGTAGACTTGAATGATCCCAGTGTCCCTTGGTTTAGTACCTAATTTTACTAAAATCAGTCTTCTACTCTGCCGAATGTATCAATGTTAACAAGTATTAATCTGTTAATTATTGACTCAATTTATTAATTGTGTTTTTCTGCATTACAGGATAGCATATGAAGAATGTGACACTTTAAAATGTCTAATTTCATGGTAGATTGTATCAATTTATTTTACAATAATTGTTAACCTGGTCACAAAATCATATTATCACTTCAAGTCTGTGATAATGAATTTTTTCAATTGGTCATTAAAATGGTTCCACCTATTGAATACCACAACAATAAGACGTAAATACAGGGTGAACTTTAATAAAACCGACAAACTGCAGGGACTGATTCCTGACTGGAAATGGAGGAAAAAAAGTCCTACGAACATGTGTCCGGAAATAGATGGTGTGCGTGCAGCGACAACAAATAGTCCCGGAACACAGTACATAGCTTAATCGCATCCACGTCACAGCAGATGTTCAAAGTGGCCCCCGTGGGCTGCATTGCACACGTTCAGACGTATCTTGGATTGCCTCACTCTTTCGCACGTTCCAGCCTCTCACCGAATAGCGTCACAGGCATTGTGAACACGCTGTTGAAGGGTCTGCACATCAGGAACTGGTTCAACATACACAACGCTTTTCAGAAGTCCCCAGAGGTAAAAATTCAGGGAGTTTCTGCAGGAAGTTCAGGTACGTTTCTCCGTTGACGCGTTGTGGAATAATAACTGGTCCAAGTATATGGACACATGTTCATAGGATATTTTTCCCTCCTTGCCCAGTCAGGAATACGTCCCTGCAGTTTGTCGGTTTTATTGAAGTTCACTCTGTATATTTGCTCAAAAATCCATGTCGTATCCAGCACCTGAGGAAGATGTCGAGGTGTTGGCGAATTGTAATGCAGAAGTGGGGTGGTGCTCAATCATGCAGAAACCACATAACCTGTCTTATTGCCAAAGGCACATTCTTAAGCAATATAGGCAGTGTATTCTGCAGGAAGTCAAGGTATGTTTCTCCATTGAGGCGTTGTGGAATAATAACTGGTCCAAGTATGTGGTCACCAAGAATCCCTGCTCAAACATTGATGCTGAACCGATACTGGTGAGACGCTTGGCAACCATTCCCCGGGAATTTTCTGTAGCCCATAGATGAAGGTTATACAGATTGACGATGCCATTTCTGGTAAAGGTTGCTTCATCGGTAAAGAGGACTGGTGACAGAAATCCCATTGATGACCTGGTACAAAAACCATCGACAAAATCCTATCCATGGATGGAAATCTGCTGCTGATAATCCTTGCACTTGTTGCAGGTGATAGGGATAATAGCGGTTGTCATGCAGGATACACATAATTGTCTGACTTACACCATGTTGGCGGTCCACTTGCCTGGAGCTGGTACTAGGGTTCGTCTCAAAGTCCTGTAGAACCTGTTTCTCCAGATCTGGTGTACGCACAGTCCGCCGCCTCCTTGCACATTCGTCTGTCTGGAAGGACCCATGAACACACAAACGCCCAAAAAGGGCTTGAAACGTTGTGTGATGTGATTGGTGTCTGTGAGGGTACTTGTTTTGGTATGGCCGTGCTGCCTCTCGACCATTTCCATTGGCTTGGCCGTACACAAACACCATCTCGGATTGTTCCCGACATGAATACCCGACCATTCTGCTTCCGTCAGTACGCTGCTTCAATCACACTATCTGCAACAGAAGATATACACTGCAAGTAGTCAGAGAAAATTTCATTCGTCAGTGGCATCTACCGTGTCAATGATGCATTCTGGACACATGTTCATAGGATTTTTTCCCTCCTTTTCCAGTTAGGAATATGTCCCTGCAGTTTGTTGGTTTTATTAAAGTTCACCCTGTATATCTGCTCAAAAATCAGTTACATTATCCTATAATTAATAGTTATTAGTTATTATATGATAATGTAACTAACTTGTGACCAAATATAGTTACATGTTTATTATAGTGATATTGAATAGCTACACTCATTTTACCTACCAATTGTAGCTACTGTCGATACGGACCATAATGACATTTTTATCATACCAATGAATACTTTTATCCCTCACATCATCCATCGAATGCCTTGTTCCCCACACACACACACCCAGTCTGCTACATATGAATGACGGAGTGGAAAGTTCCGTTGTTTTGTTTGACTCTATTCCATTCAGTGGAAGCTAGGACTGACCTTGAAACATTCAGGGTATAACCAGCTGTCACTTCATTCCAAGTAGCAAATATTTAAGAAAACATAAATATTATATATATTCAAGCAGTCCAAACTATTCAATACATACAAAGGGCATTGTTTTACGCTTTATTTTTTTAATACCTAAATAAAGTACATTACACATCAGTTGTTACGTCCACCTTCTCAACATAATATTCTTGTAACTGTATGCACTTTTGTCAACTATGTTTCAGTCTCTTCAGACCTTCCTGAAACCATTCTTTTGCAGTGCTGCATACCAATTCCTTGACAGCTGTGTCCGTGTCCAGTTCTGCAAAATCCACGAAACGGTTACCACGCAGAGGTTTCTTCCTGTTCAGGAACGGGTGATAATCACTTGGTGACAAGTCGGGAAAGTATGGTGGGTGTGGCAGCGCCATGAATACCATTTGATCAGTGGCAGCAGTGGTCTCTCGGCTAGTGTGCGGCCGAGCATTTTCATGTTGCCAAAGCACACCTTTAGCCCATTTCCTTGGCTGCTTAGTTTGAATGGCACGACATAAGCACTTAAGGGTTGCCACATAGGGCCTATGCTACTCTGTTAATTGTGGCCCCAAATTCCAGCCAGTCAATGAGGATGATGCCCTTTGTGTCCCAGAACACTGTCGCCATTCACTTGCTAACTAATGGCACTGTTTGACATTTCTTTGGTGGTGGACTGCCCCTATGCTTCCATTGCATCGATTGTTGTTTTGTTTGTGGCTGATGATCTTATCACCGGTCATAAGCCTAGCTATGAAGTCAGCTGGATCTTGATCATGGCATTGCAGAATTTCTCTGGACGCACCCCCACGCCTCTCCTTTTCATCTACGGGCAGGAGTCTAGGCAACCATGTTGATGACACCTTCTCCAACTGTAAGTGGCCATGCACGATCCGCTGCAGGGTGTTCCGGCTAATTCCCGTGGCTGCCTCCATTTCCGTAAATGTGATGTATTTGTTTCCTTCAATGGCCTGTTCGACCTGGGCAATGTTGGCTGGTGTTGAAACTGTCACATTCCTTCCAGAACTGGTTCCCTTGTCCACCGGTGTATACCCTGTTTTCCAACCTTCCACGCAGTTGTAAACTGTTTTCCGTAATGGCACATGCTCTCCACAGACTGGCACTACGCGCCAATGAATTTCTACAGTGGTTACGCCTTCTTTCTATAGGAGCCAAGTCGTATAGCGCTGTTACCACCTTTGAAAGTGAAATGTGAACCACAACCGGACATACAGAAAATAAAGTGTAAAACAATATGGTATGCCACTTGAACATAATTTATTAAATCTATTACATGTTTCTTCCCCTAAGGGACATCATCAGCTAGGATAAATCACACAATATATCAGATACAAAAATTGAATTACTAGATTGTTAATCAAATTAAAAACACTTTTATACACAAGGACATTTAAAATAAATTATTAGCAAACTGTGTTAAAGTGTCAAGTCATATATTGAATAACATTGGTGTGAAGTGTTCATTAAAATTCTTGATGATAAAGTTCATGGAAGCTAACGGTCATATGCATAAAATCGTAAGATGAACATGGTTGTGAATAAAAACGTTTAATTTAAAATATTTCTTGATAAGAGATCCTTAAGATCCTTGATATACATTCCTTTCAATTGTATTAAGGATTGAACGCTTCAGAATTTCAAGTCAACGCGGGGCCGGAGCATTAAAGTTATTTTTAAAATGAAGATGTTATAGCTTGTTACATGTAACTTCACTCCAATACAAAAATTTTGACTACTAGCATTATGACTTATGAGAAAAACATTAAACATATCATGAAAAAGATGTATATTCTTAATTTGCAAAATGAGATAATGCAAAATTTTAAGATTGCCACATTTGGGGAAGAAACCTAACCTGATATTCGGGTAAATAAGGAATGATGTAAAAATGCGTCCAACTGTCTTCCAAATTACTAAACAAGATAATATGTTTCTCATTGTAGAGGTGGATATTCATATATTGTATAGTTCCTCTTCCTGGGGCGAGGGGATGTTTAACCTGCCCAACTCATTTCATGTGACGTTCACATTCACATGACGTGAGCATTGGCCAGGCCTTCAACTCAAATGGAGAGAGATTCATGTGCCACGCTGTCATATGTACTAGCTTATATTTAGTTCACCCCTTCAAGGGTTTCCCTTTTGCAAACTTTTGTGATTCGAACAGGAATGTGGCTTGTTTACAGGTCTCCTTCTAAGAACTTATACCATAATTTATTGCCTAATTTTAGCTTCTGAAAGCACAAATATTTCGTCAAGTGTCGGTCAATCTCGTAGCCATGGTTCTGGGCATAGTAAAGGCCAGTGACCACAATGCTAATGCTGAGGTAGTTGAAAGGGTTTTAGACGACAATTCGGTGGACATTGATGGTGATTATAACCATATTGAAGAAGAGATTTCAAGTGAAAGTGACAATTCATCTGATACGAGTGACTGTGAAATCGTAGATAAAGTCCCGCTTGTGAAGTAAAACCTAGTGACTGGGTGTGGGTTAACAGTAGTGATAACCTACACTTAACAGGCTCTCCAGGGGCATTAGGAAAACTGAGAGACAAATATTTAGATAATTCTGTGTCAGAGTTTTCTGTATTTTTGCATTTTATGGACACATTGTTTTCCACATTGTGCAGGAATCAAGTGTTTATGCTACGGAACAGTTATCAGACCCAGGTGGGAAAAAAAGAATAGCTGATGACAAGTGGTTTGACACTAATGAGGATGAAATTAAGGCCTACTTTGCTCTCTTCATTCTGACGTTCCAGGTTCATAAGCCTCACATCCAATTGTATCGGAGCAATGATAAATATATTGAGACCCAAAAATAGTGTGAAGAGCTTTTACGTATACCCAAATGTTTTGAGATATACCACACAAAATATTTGTTCTGACATCATTTTTGGTGAGTAAAATTATTTTGACTCCTTCATTGAAAATTGTGCATGGGAATTCTGGTTGCTGTTCCATTTATGGAATTTATTTCAGAGTGTTGTGGAGTAGTCCTGCTGGGGTTGGCTTACTCATGTTGTGTGCGATTTAAATCTGATGCTAACCGAGCGTGCAGGACAGTTAAACCTGAAGCAGTTCAGTTAAGCACTGTAACAAGGAACAATATGAGTTCAAAAGCTTTCTTGCAAATATATCTGAAACATATTTTTTTTAATTGTGTCATGGAGACATTATGGCTCAAGGAATACCTGTCGCTCTTCAGCAGCCATTGTTACCCAGTACGATATATTTGCACATAACACGTACACAGAGTGGCTAAAAGTCACGGGAAGGGGTGTCCCATTAGAAAATGTGGCTTCTATGATCCCTGAGCATTGTGGCTAGCTATAGAGAAGCCGAGGAGTCTGTCACAGATACCAGTATCGTGAAAATCGGAACTTGTCGTGAGTTATCCGACTTTGAACATGGGATGATCGTTGGCCCAGAGCAATTGGTCATAGTATTGCCAAGATTACACCCGAATTCAGGTTTCTTAAGTCAACAGTGTTGAGGGTAGATCTTCAGTATTGCAGATAGAATGTTACTACCAATGTAAACCATAGTATGGAAAGATCAGAAATGTGTAACGAATGGACATCTCATTGCCTCTGCAGAACCACACTGGGTGCTTGATGGGCTACTATGAGTCAAATTACTGCCATGTTGAATGTTGGGAGTCACAAACCCACTTCTACCAGGACTGAAAGGAGGCAACTGCACTGTATATGCTTCACCAGCCGACGACCAACTCGTGTCCCTTTGCTGACACCTCGACACAGAGCTCATTGTTGTACATGGGCCTGTGAACATCAGCAATGGACCAGGGAACAGTGGTAGCATGTGGTATGGTCTGATAAATCCTGGTTCTAGTTCTGTTGAGCTGATCAGAGCGTGAAAGTGTGGCGTGTGCCCCGTGAAGCTATGGATCGTCCGTGTCAACTAAGTTGTATCCAGGTGGGACATGGCTCAGCTCTGGTCTGTGCGGCATTCTCATGGTCAGAATTAGGCCCTATTTTTGGGCTGTGGGGAGTGCAGACAGGTGCACATTATGTGGAAATTATTCAGACCATCTGCATCCCTTTCTGGCCCTAGCATAACCCATGATACCATGTTTCATCAAGAAAATGCGCCATGTCAACGCTCTATGGGGGCACGCAGGTGGTTGGAGGAGCGCTCTAGTGATTTTATGACCATGGATTGACCCTTCAGATCCCCTGATCTTAATCCAGTTGAGCATTTATGGGATGCTGTGGATGGTGGTGTGTGCTCCATAAACTCCGCACCAACTATACAAGACCAATTGTGGGTAGCAGTGCAAGATGCATGGTTCCGGATCACTCCTAAATGATTCCAACCCTGTGTAGAGTGGATACCTCGCCGTATTGAGGGCTAGCATAGGAGCAACTCAGTATTAACATCACATTCAGTGTTTTCCCAAGACTTTTGGCCACTCAGTGTAGAGCAGAAAGCTTAACTTAATAATCAATGTAATTTGGTACTTATGATGAAATACTGGCAGAATTTCCATGTACACAGTCAATAACTTTTTAATTAATAATAACTTTGAACCTACTAAGTGACCATGTCATACCAATAGCACAGACTGTCGACTGTGTCACCTGACAGTCAGTAGGAACTTAGCAAGCAGACATTTTATTCACACCCAACAAATCTATCATGTTCTTTCTTATGAATATCTGTCTGTAATATCTGCTTTTCTATATTTGATCATTCGTTTTGCAAGAACGATCTTTGAATGGAGAAATATAAACATCCTGTTCTTGGTACACGAGATAGTGAATCTTCATTTTATACATTGTTATAATTTCTGTTAACACATTTAATATGACAGTCATGGATTCATTGTGATTCACATTGCAGCAGTAATTTAGATAACATCCTCTATTACTTTTTGTTTCCATTCTAGGATTTATCTGCAACTAACTCTGATGGCAATGACAGCATTGTAAAGGTTGAGCCTCAGACTACAGTGGTTCCAAAGATAGAGAATGATTCATTAACCCTTGGATCTGAAGATGACATAACAGTGGTAAGTTCAGGAAACTTCCACCTGTTTCTTCCTTATTTCTCGAAGGAAATTTATTTTCCTGCATGATATTTTACAGTTCTTTCACAATACAATTTTAAATATGCTGATCATTGTGTACATTTCTTTCGAGTAGTCGGGATAATTACATAAAATCAGTTTCATGGTCCGTATCGCACTTCAATAGATTCACAATTAAGTATTTATTATTTTGCACCTAGTCGATACAATGATTGCTTAAGGCAATTTAATGGTTAAAAGTGGTACATGTTTCATATTTTATCAACATCTTCAGCCACATAACACTGTTTGGATGAAAAATATATAAAATTGACAAAGTAATGCTTAAGAGGAAGTGTCCTTAAAATTAACATAATAATTGACAACTAAGAATTAGTTATATTTTCATCTGCATTAATAATAACCACATTGTGATATCTGCTTTTCTTCATTTCGACAATTACCTATAAACTGTATAATTTATAATTTATAATTTGACCTTTTTTCATGAATTATTAAGAAAAGAATATTCATTTAGGACATACTCTCTATGGAATATTGTACAAGTGTTTCCTTGACAACCGCTTTCAATTGTAGTAATAATTTATATATTTTCTCTTGAGTTTTTGTTTGTTTTAACGTTGTCAATCTGGGCTACCGTCATGCACAGAAGTTATGCCCTATTATCTATTAACAATAGTCACAATTCATTTAAAATGTTATAGAACTTATTCCACATTTGATCGCTCTCAAAACACATACATTTGTGTACTGTTTTCCGCATACGAGCTTATATCTGAACAATTTCTTTGTATAAAGGAGCGGATTCTGGTGACGAGTGACGTGAAGTAGTCTCCAAGACTAGTTCCAGACTGACCTGGGGTGCGCGTGCTGCTGGTCTATATGTAAAACTGGCACAAAATGGCTGACCCTAGACTCCTCCCGGATAGGATATCAATCTATTCCATTGATATTGTGAATATTAGTGAGATAGTGCGATCGAGAGGTAGCTAAATGTATTCCATGAATCTCGATTGTATGCGGAAGCTGATCCATTCATAAACTATCTTGCAATATCCATAGCGTCATCCCTGCCTCTTAAGCAATTGCGGGACTCCCCGCGACAGGCCACGTGTTCAGTGTATCACGTGGGGATGCTTTCTTTATGTGACAGAATTCCAAAGATGCATGTGGTGTCATTTGTTCTCTTAATCTTAGTATAATTTGAGATGATAATTTAATCTCTCCTCGCCTTTTCGTCCCGTCAAGCTGGCTTCCTACATAAAATTTCTTTGTGGAATGTTGGCTATCCGTGATTTTCGCCCCCACTGTATTATCATGTGGTACGGGATCGTGGCCTGCCCTCTTCTGCTTTCGTCACACAGATATCTCCATTGCATTCGCTGCTTGGATAGAACTTCCCCTGGTTTTCAATGCTCACGCATTTCCCCTCCCGGACCTGTGAGCGCCATATACAGAACATGTTTAATAAAATTTTAAATTTATGTGCCTGGTTCACTAATTCATAGCTCTGATACGGTACAGCTCATAGGTTGATTACTGGATTGATAAAGTCAAAAGTATTATTGAGAGGTTGGGTTTAGGAAACTATTGGGGGAAGGAGTGGGAAAGGAGGAATGAAGTGTGTTGGAGGAATACTTAAAAGGGATTAAAGATGTTAAAGCTCAGGAGCTGGAGGCTGAAAGCAGGAAAAGGAGACCCTAAACATGTTTAGTAGAATTAAACAGGTAGTCAATATAAGAATAGTAAATGTGAACAGATTAGAGAGAAAAGGACTAATTTGGTGGATGATGGATGTATACATGAATAAAGAATGGATGAGAATGAAGGACAATTCGATATGTTTATTGTGCGGTGATACAAGAGAAGAGTTCCACTTGTTAACAGTATGAAAGGGAACTTGTGTGGAGAGAGAAAAATTCATGAGTGAGAGACAATTGGGAGCCATGAAACAGCCGGGTAACGATCAGAAGATCATAAATTGGATAGTGAAAGAGTGGGAAAAACCCGGGTGTATAAGCAAGTTTGTAGTTGTAGTTAGAATACGCTGTATAAAGAGGTTAAAGGAAGTAGACTTTAGCAGGTAGTAGTGTGATATATACAAATATCTCCTGTCGTATTTATTGTTGTTGCAAATAGGAAGTAGCAGAGAGAGATACTTAGGAAAGCAATAGAAAACTAAGGTCTCCCCACACTGTTGGTTAGTAGAGTGGGGGGAGAGAGTGGGTGTGTCACAGTGGTATCATAGGTCAGTGTTCAGTTGTCTGACTTTGCTGAGTGGGCGATGGGACATGCAGCTATCTGTGTCACTACACTCAATGGCAGGTAACGACTTCCCCATTAGAGGGTGGGAAGTACACCCACGCTGACGCACACCCAAGTAAGTAGACATTTTGTAGATAGGCCATTGGTTTTGGTTTTGTTTTGTCTGCCGTTTTGCTGTCCGTTTTTTGTTTAATAGTGTTGATTATTATTTGTATCCTTATAGTGTTTTGTATTTTCACAGTTCTGCTTTGTCTTATTTGTTCGTTTTCTATTTTCTCCATAAAGATTAATTAGGTTGAAAAACTGTAAAATCTGGAGAAAATAAATCTGTCGATCTATCAATCTATCTATCTATCTATCATAATGCAGTAAAATGTTATTGTAATGAACACCATTTTAATGTAATGTTCAGAATAGCAAAATTATTTTTAGACCCCCTTTTTTTCCCTATTTAATGTGTGTCAAAATATCTCATTGTAAATAATTATGAACTTTCAGTATAGTGAATTAAAATGTATCCTTTTTGCTTATATTTAACATTGTTCAAAATATATTCGAAATTCATCCTGTTTTAATCACTGGGTATTTCACACAACATGTCTCCATGTAGCTAATACCAGGCGGCACACTCTATACAACACACAGGCGAAACTACCCACTTACAAATCAGGGGAAGGTAAACGAACACATCACAGTTCTGAAGAGCAGGTTGCATACCCAACAAGCATGTGAAGATTATCTTATTCAGTTTTGGTCTACCAGTACTGAACGTCATTAGGTAGAATTAATTTCTTATACATACATAGCAAATTAAAGCCAATTTTCTGTTAATAAAAAATCTTCAAATATTGGGATGCGCAGATTGTAATACAGTATTCGTGTTTATAGGATACGGTTCAGGAAGCCATTTTCATACATGTATGTAATTGATCGAGCTGTATATCGATTTCAAAGTAACCAATACATAAGAAGTAACGGTGTTGGCTGGGTAAGAATGCCACATTTATAATCAACCAATGAAAGTTACAGTTTCACATCTCTACCTTCAGTACTGTATTTCATTTATTCACGTCTCATGATGCGTTCATTGTTTATCTTTTGTTCATGAAGCAACAAATGTACTAGCATGCCAGTTGACTCCTTCATCAATATGGATCAAAAGAAGCAAAAGCCCTTTTCTTTAACCTCTCAGTGTGGGACGACTTTCACTACCTGGCTACCCTGTGTTGCGCGAGGATTACAGCTCCAAGCATGCTATGAAAGCAGGCTTTTAGTTAATCAAGCATAACTGCAAAGCAGTTCAGTGAATTTCACCAAAAGTTTCAGTTTGTTATTAATGCATAAACACGCATACAGAATAAGTTACCGGAATTATGTAAGGTCAATTCAGTGGAAATATCTTGTAATGCTTTCAAATCAAACAAGCAATATGGCTGAACCAAATATTTACATATAAACTACTACAAAAACCACGTAAATTTCCTACATAGTATCCATAATTTACCATGTATCAAAACAGAAATAACAAACCATGTGACAACATATACGTTGAGCCTAAATATCTGCCTGTTCTACTAACCACCTTTACCAACTCGACAGTAAAAAGGAACTTAAAAATTTTCGTAGGACATAAGCAATTTCTTTGCAGTATTGTGAGGCCCATAACCTGTTGTAATTTGCCCTCTTTGCACCTTGTAATTATCTCTGTCTTCACAAACAAACCCACCATTGATTACATTATGGACGTTATTTTCCCGTGTATCACAAGCAACATCGCTCGCATGATCAAACTTTCTATATCATCATTTGCTAAAATATAATTAATTTTTGCATCTGGGATCACAGAAAATGTTCATCTGCTATGCTGTCAACAAGAGAAATTGTTGCTTTTTCAGACGCGATATATCATACCTATTCACAACTAAGTATTTTTTTATTTTCCACCATGTCGATACATTAGTTGCTTAAGGCAACCTATTGGTTAAAAGTGGTACACGTTTTGTATATTATTAACATCTTCAGCCACATAACACTGTTTAGATGAAAAATTGATATATTGACAAAGTATCAATGCTTTGGGAGAAAGTGTCCTTAAAAGTAGCATAAGAAGATTAAATGACAACATTAAAAACAACAGAAAAAGTCATATGAAATATTTTTATATCCTTGTTGGATGGTTTTTATTCGTATATTCAGTAGTATGTTTTCTTGCTTAACATGTTCTTTTTTGGTTGTTGTTGTTGTTGTCCCCTGCAGATACATTTTTACTGTATATCATAAATGTCATAAAGGAATACTAAAACTACACTATCCATAATTCGTAAAATAATCACACCTCTAAGTTCAATAGTAAATTTTAGAAATAGTTCAACCTATATGATGGCAAAGTCTATACAGGTTCTTTTAAAGAAACATTTTAAGTTTACTTTGACAACAGTACTCAACAACACAATTGAATTTTGCAATAAAATCAAGGATTTTGAATTAAAGGAAAGTAACACAATTCACCGTCTGACATCTAATCCAACATACCAATATCTAAAACAATAGATATTATAAAAGATAGGAATCCATGTGATGACAATGTGGAAGAGGAGAGGAAGATGTGCCTCATAGTGTTCAACAGAGTTTGACTCTTGTGCAGGCAACAAACATGGCATGTAGTCTTCAGGATTTTCTTCTGTCACAAAGTAATGCACCAGAATCTGTGTTAAATTCAAGTGCAGTGGTTGCTGACTACCTTGAATATTCACTTGTGTCTGGGATTGTTCAGAAGAAAATCACAAACTTTAGAAAGAAAGTAAAGTTGAGGACATAATATACCAGTACAGAGTAAAATTTGAGTGCTGAAAACTTCTTGCAAGTACCTATACTTTATATCGTTACTTCATGTATAGAATAATGATTTAATAAATACAGTATTACAGTATTAAAGTTTTTATGATTAAATAATGTAGATTCTTCAACAGGTTTAACAATGTGCGAGTTCTTAAGAATTAACTTATTTCAGTAGAACAAAATTTCACTATAACAAATTAATTTCTGAGGTCCCCAACATTTTTTATACTGGTACTTTACTGTATGATTTTCACCCTAACTGATAATTTTGTACATTTCTTTTTGGTGGAAGTTGAAGATAGTATGAAGGAAGTTTTGTCCTCGTAAAAGGGAGGGACTCATAATTCTGTGACTGTTAAAAGTGTAATGTTCATTCGGAAGGACGTTAAAGTTATTAGTAGAGATATTAGTTTTGATTAACTTAAAAAAGCCATATAAAACCATTCATTCAGCATAAATTGACACCATTGAAACATACTGTAACATTGATAACATTAATTCAAGATAGAATAGACTTCTGAAATCCTAAACAATTTACAAGCTTTCAGGATGAATAGCTTACTTGGTCAGTGTATGGTTATGAGTGGAAATCTCTCTGTGTGTTTTCTTTATGCAGTTTTATACTATTTCAGTTATTAGTACAAAAGTTTGCACATTTCTCTTACAAGACCTGTGGTTAACACTACCTAACAATTCAACACCCATGAAATTTAGCCGTTTGATATTTTAATTGTTTACCCACATGAGCCAAAATTGTCTCTCTCTAAAACTAACACATCTGGATCAGTCTTTATGGGACATTGAGACCCATGTCTTAGGGCCTCAGATTACATGGTCAGTATAGTTCATTGGCCCAGTAACTTTAGACTTCTTCACGTTATAGACTACTGTTTAGAAAGTCGTTCACTAAGGAAATACGTATTTATACTTTCTTAAACCGTCTGTAGTGCAATGAGTTTCTTTCACAAATTGTTCCACCAGATTGACATTATTTTACACTTGCTTGTTCCTGTCCATTTCTTCTTTTTTAATTTAAAGGTAAATTAATGATATTTTAATTGTGCAAATATGAAATCTATTCTGTTAACTGTTTGTTGTTTACTTGTATGTTTTTACTCTTGTTATTTTCTGAATTTCTTACTCACAGCCTTTTGCAGAGAATAAGGATGAAGCATTCATTGGTGAACATACAGTTGATCAACTGGTTCCATGTTTCAATGATGAAAGCAAGTAAGTACAGCTTTCTTTAACTATTCACTGCCATGTTCAGCGGTGGATAATTTATCTCTGTGCATTAGCTATTTTTGTCATTGTAACACTTCAGCTCTAATATTTTAAGAAACTATTGGTAGGAATTGAGTGAAATACAGTCAAACCTCAATATCTCGAACCTCCATTACTCAAATTATCAGCACCTTGAAGTAACTTAATTTTCCCAGCCATTTGCATATTCCTCACCTTTATTCTTTTCTCTATTACTTGAAGTTTGGTTAAACTAATTTCTTGATTTTTCACAGCAAACATTTCGTCCCTTGAAACAAAAAATACTCTGTACCTCAAATTTTGTACATCAACTGTGCAATAAAACATTTGCGATTCAGGGAAACAGTTAACAAGTAAGGAAAGGGTTACGGTGATATGCTGGGAGCTAATAGAACGAGAACTGAAAAACTAAAACTTCTAGTCATTGGAAAATTGGTGAAGCCTCGCTGTTTCCCAGGTGTGGAATTAATTACAGTCACATATGAAATCAACCCCCAAAATCGTGGATGACAAGCTTAATTTACGAATCTTGGCTACATGGTATTGACGAGAAGTTTGAATGCGAAGAGAGGAGAATCCTCCGTTTCGTAGACAGCTGCTCATTCAGGAGTTAAAGGCCTGTTCTTCTTGCCACTGAACATAACATCCAAACTACAACCCATGGTCCAAGGAGTGATTAAAAATTGAAGCATTTCAATAGGAAGAGGGCTGTTCAAAGAATTCTGAGAGGAATTGAATCCGAGGAGTCATGAACAGACATTAACTACTACAGTCAATGACAGTGCTGAGTACATTGTGGTCTTATCTGAAACAGGAAACAATCGTAGACTGCTTCCGCTAAGCAAGATTTTAGAAAGGGGACTCAGGAGCTTCAGAACATGAAGAGGAGGAAATCACTCTTGTTCTTGAAGACTGGGTGGAGTATTAGCAGCTTGTTAACTGCAAAGCTGATTTTGAGGCTTACGTAAATGTGGACTCTTGACGTAAAAATGGCCGAGCCTCCTACAGATGTTACAAATTTCATGTCCGGTCTGTATTGAAATATACATCAGTTTAAAAAATATTAATAAAATTTATTAGAATCAACCTATTCAATACAATTGAGTTCCTAAAGTAAGGATTTACATCTTACATCTTATTGTACTAAAATTTGATTGGGCATGTTTCGCCCATTATAAGGACATCATGAGCCTTTTTACACTCGTACCTAAAAGACAGAAACTAGGATCCTGATTATTTTGGTCAAAATATAACATTAAGAATAAGTATTACAAAATGTAAAATTGTTATGAGTTCTTAATTGATAATTTACAATTAATGCTTGTTTAATGTTTGCGAAGAAATAAATAATGTTGGTGTGATATTGCACTGGTGATTTAAAATATTGTATAAAGTAGACAACTAGTCCATATCCACATAATAATGAGAAGGTCTATGGCTAAGGTTGAATCTTGAGTTGCAGTATCAATGTATGAGTGAAATTCAGTTAAAAGCAACCTAATTTAAATTTGAAGAAAAGGTTAAAATGGACCTTTAGTAGCTTAATTAAGATGACATTGAAACTTTCTTACTGGGAACTTGTACTAATAAACTATAGTATGGCGCTGTCTAGGTGATGAATTTATTGGATCCATTAAACTCGTTGTTTACGAAGTGGGTCCACTGTCTTCGTACTTTTATTGGAGAAATTTAAAAAAAGTTCACAACTGAATGTTGCCGTGTAGGTCTTTACTAGCTGGAGTGGTTATTTTCTCTTATACAAAATAAAAAAGAAACTACCGACAGTAACCAAAGAGTTAATTAAATCTTCTGACTCCAATCACACAAATCTAATTAAAAGTCTAAAAACCAAGATCAACGACAACATCATAGTAACTAAAGCAGACAAAGGAGGGACTACCGTATTATTAGACAGGAACAAATACATTAAAAGGACACAAAACTTTAATAAAGATCCCACCACCAGAATCCAACGAAATTTGAAAACACTAATAAAGACTTCAACTTTTTTACTCACTGAACAAGAGCAGCAAAAACTATTCAATATGAACCCTAATATTCCCACGGCCAGAGCCTTACCTAAGCTGCACAAGAAAGGCACACCCATGCATCCCATAATTAATGCAGAAGAAGCCCAACTTGTAAGACCTCAATGTACATTCACCATTTCCTCAAAAGACACTATATTTTTAATAACAAATCCCCTCTAAAGAACTCAGCTAACTTTTGTGATGTTTTAAAGAAATTTAACCTACTACCTAACCACATCATGTGCTCCTATGATATTACAAATAGGTATTCTAAGGTGCCGACAAAAGAAACAGTAAACATTATCAAGGACAACCTTTCCAAACATAGCAATCTTAGCACTCTTGAAATAGATGAATTTATCAAGATTCTGAACGTTGTACTAAAGAGCAACTATTTCACTTTCAGCGGCAAAATTTATCACCGATGGGAGATCCTTTATCAGGCATCTTGGCTGACATGTACATGGACTCATTAGAACAGCACAAAATAACTTCATAAATAAAGGGACTCAGCCTATGGCTTAGATGTGTAGACGATACGTTTGAAATAATCAACAGTAATCTTAACAATAGCAACGAAATATTAGATTCTTTAAACACCCTCGATCAAAATATTAAGTTCACAAAGGAGGATGAGGTCAACGGATCCATTAACATTTTAGACATTACTATAACATGCAATAAGAACACATTTAATTTCCAAATTTACAGAAAACCTACCCACACTCCACTAACAATTAAAAATTCATCAATAAACCCTAACTCCCAGTTTAATTTACAGTTTAATTTACAGAGTCTTAAAAATCCCTTTATCACCTAAGAATCTAAAAACAGAAATTCATTACATTAAGAATTTAGCAGAATTTAACAGTTTTAAAATAGAAATAGTTAACCGAATAATTAATAAAATCAAATATAAAATAACAGCAAACCTCGTCCCAGATAAACCCAAAAATCTGAGTTCACCACGTTCACCTACAATAATCCAGGCATTTACCAAGTAACAATCCCCCTAAAACACAAAACAGCAACATTGACTTTAAGACAACAAACACCAACCGTAACCTGTTTTTTAATCACAACACAATCAACACAAACAATAGTATCTGCTCAACCTCAGGCATATACAGGCTGAAATGCAGGCAGTGTGAAAATTCGTATATTGGGAAAACAGGCTGAAAAAGCTTCCTAACTACAAATCAGGAGCACTATAATGCCAATAGACACAACAAGTTCTCAGCCATGAGTTCACGTATGAAAGATACCAGTCATCATTTTAGAACTATCGAACAGGACCTTACAATCATTAAAATAGTAGGCTAAGGAAAATTAATGAACGAATTAGAAAACATTTACATATATTTAGATCAACATTACAACAAAAACCTAAATCTCAATGATCCGGTTGAAGAAAAATCTCTTATACAGGACTTACCCAATTTATTACAATCTTAATCTAAATTTAAACAAAATTCTTAAAAATCTTTAACTTCCAATAAAGTTCCCACCTTCCCTCCATTCCCGCCCCCATATTTGTCGCACTCATTTCTTCAATCATCCATCACGGAGTTCTGGATGCGTTTCAGAATAGAGGTATGAACTACTCAAATAGCAGCTTTCCTATTGCCAAACCGGGCACTCCAAATACTGCGCAGCATGCATTTATCTGACGGTAGGAAGTACTAGTTCAGTAAGTGAATCAGCATGGAAGTGACTACTGACGCTCTGTTCCAGTCTGGTACAAACATATTTTATGAGTATTTTGGGTACGATACATGCATTTTCTGTGATCTCAGAATTTTTTGTTAATCCACAATCCACAATGAGCAATTATTCGAGTGATACTGTGCCATGTAAACTCGCGGTGATCAGTTATGCTGAAGTGTACAGGTCTAGGACAGGGGCTGCAAGTATTCAGTCTCCGAATGCAACGAGCAACCAAAATGTCTCGCAGAGCATTTCATGGACCAAAATAAGGCATGTTTTTGCAAATAGAGGAGGATCTGCTTAAAAATGTGATTTCATTACGCAAGCACGATGTGCATTTTTTCACAAAATGCTATATTTTAAAGGACAAGAAAAAGCTGCTGCACACAGAATCAGTGTTGATTATGAGGTCGGTGCCAAGGCTGGATGATTCATTTTATGAAGAGAAATGGATTTTCCCTTCCACAAAGAACAACATTATGCCTAAGAATACCTAATGATTTCTACAAAAAAGTAATTGATTTTCATCGCTTTGTGATTGAGAAGCATAAAATAAAGGAATATTTGCTTTCAGAGATAGAAAATGCAGTTCAGACACCAATGTTTCAATATGCCACAGATTCGAACAATCGATAAAAAGGGGACATCGAGTATTAACGTACACATTACCTGAAGTGAAAAACAACGATGTATAATAATGCTTGCTGTAACAGCTGAAGGCAGAAAGCTTGCACCTTACAGTGTTCTAAAACAAAAACCATGTCTAAAGTAAAATTTCCATGTGGGATCCATGTTCATATCCAAAAAAGGTGGATGGACCCATCACTCGTACAAGATTGAATACAAACGGTTTTGGAAAATCGAGCAGGGTCCCTCCTTTGATGCCCAACCCTTCTCGTGTTTGGCAGTTTTTGTGGCCACCTGACGGAAGACATTAAGAAATTATTGGAAACCATAAAAACCAATTTGGCAATGATTCCAGCTGGACTGACGTTGGTACTTCAACCCTTGGATATTTTGAAAAAACATTCAAGGGCAAGGGGGGAAGTGTGCACAAACTTTCTCCAACAGGCAAGATTTGGAAACCACTTATGGATCTCCTTTATAACTGAATATTGTGCACTTGGGAAATGATTTCTTTGGTCATTGAAAAGTGCTTCATGAAAGCATGAGACTTGAATTCATTAGATGGCAGTAAAGATGGCTTCTCATGGAGAGATATAAGCAGTGGCAGCAATTCTTCTTGCAGTGCTGGTAGTGAACTCAAAGACAGTAGCTTATAAAAGGTTTTTACTTATGTCATTGTTATGTACTTACATGAATTGTTCATTTATTAAATCATATTTATTTCACTTCAGGTCATATTGTCAGCTCATAATGGGAAGAATATTTTCCAGTGGTAGTACCTCAAACCCACCTGTCCAACTTACCTGATGTACCCTATTTGACTTTGCAAGTTATAAATTTCATATTGGGATCTGCACTGTACTGTGTATAAGCTCATGAAAGAATTGTCTCATAGACGTCCACCTCTTCAATACACTTTATGATTTATTAAAAATCAAAGTCGAAGTTACATGTTAAAATAATGGGACATGTTTCGCTAATATAATAGCCATCTTCATTAAAGTGTTAGACTTGATATTAGGCTATACATAAAATGGCTTATATAGGGCCTGGATTTCTATAAAATGCATATGCAGTTATGCAAATCCATATTTTGAAGGTTAGTGCATAAACAGATATGTTTCTATTATGTGTGATCGATTATCTAACATTTCTTAACAGAATGAAAAATCGAATGATTTCTATATTTTGTACATTCCTTGGCAACACGAGAAGCCTTCCCTGATCAAGAAAAGTACTTTTGGTGTTGCAATACAAGCAGGTAGATGGATAAAGACCCTTTTCACAGGGACTATTTCCTTCTTTATGACATCTCTGCTTACAGTAGCCTCCCATTGTTACATCTCAGGTGCTGGTCTTGTAATTTACTCTTTGTCTATTTTTAAAAGCCTAAAGATTAGAGCTCTGAGTCCTTTTTAATTAAACAGTGAATATCAGAAAATAGTGACGGTGATGTAGTGTACTGTCATATGTGTGACAAAAGTGTTAAATTCTATTTTAAAAGTTCATATTGAATGGAATTAAAAAACAACTTCACATTTTGGATCAAAAGAATGGAGTAAGAATATGCAACAGCTACTTTTAACTGACGTGAAAACACGGTCAGTGCATTTTCTGCTCATGTTTGTAAAGCTTTTCCATGCAGCAACATTCCGCTGCATAAATTGAATAATCCACATCTACGCTCGTTTCTTGAAAAATAATTTGCTAATTGAAAGATACCAGATAAATCTACCCTTAGGAAGAACTACTTACTTTCACTGCACCCTTCTGTCATGTATTCGATACAATCTGACATGGGAGAGTGATTGTTACAAAGGGTGCCTTTTAGTCCCAGATGCAGCTTTGTACATGTTGAAAGCTGGTCAGTATCTTAGAGTATTTTTTCCAAATATCATCTATGTCACGTGTGGCTCGTGGATTACATCGTATTGCAGAGGAGATACGTACACTCTTTACATCTATCAAGAAAGTCATTTCAAGTGGGAAAAGAGCTGTTCCTAAAAGCACCACCTCGTGTACAGTTGTACAGAACTCATCTGCCTCAGGTTTCTCTTCCGCCGGAACCTGTTCTCACAAGACGGGGATCTTGGTTATCCGCAGCATCGTCCTGCCATGAGCACTTTAATCAAGTGAAATGTGTAGTTAAAAGTATTGATGCCGGGATGAGTGGTGCTGGGCTTCTGACCCCAACTTGGTAGGTTCGATCCTGACTCAGTACGGTGGTATTTGGACGTGCTCAAATACCACAACCTCATGTCGATAGGTTTACTGGCATGTTAAAGAACTTCTGCGGGATTCAATTCTGGCATCTCGGCGTCTCCAAAAACCGTAAAAGTAGTTAGTGGGATTTAAACCTAATAACATTATTAAAAAGTATTAATAATAGTTATACTGTGTGTGTTCGTGAAGGAAAGTGGGCATTTGAGTCTGAAACTGTACATAAAGATATCAGTTTCATCTATGTGCATTATACGTCACATTCAAAGGTGATTAAGAACCTAGAATCTTGTGGTGCACTCCTATACGAATCTCTTCAGTTTATTCAAAACACCATTAGTTGTTTAAATGGTGTCCCTGATGAAACTGGAGAAAAAGTTAAAAGGAAACTCAGTGCAGTGTTGGACTCAAACCCAGGACTGAAGGAGATTCAATCCACAAGCAACTACGTACGTGAAATCAGGGAGTCTTTGCCAGAATATTGTTCTGAGCAGTCAGTGCCATTGTACAAGTACCGGTATTGCCCATTTACGTCCTTCGATGTAGAACAATCATGTTCAATGTGAAAATTAATTTTGTCTTCCAACAGAAAGTCATTGACTGCAGGAAACATTGAAAAACTGTTGATAACCTATTGCCATGCATCATTTTGCAACAAATGAAACATATTTATCTGTTTAGCACTGAGTTAAAATTAAATAATACATTTGGTAAGTATATTTTTTATAATTTTTAGTGCATATTTACCATATAATCTTGAATACCACCCACACTTTTTTAATATTGCATTCAAAATTGGGTGCGGGTCTTATTTAAAATTTTGGGAAATTTATCTTTCCAAATGCGTGTAAATCTGGCATCACTACCAGCACGGCTTGGCAACAATGCCTACTCTGCTCTCAGTATACGCTACTTCCGCGCTTGGCGTCAGTCTCGCGCACATTCTCAGAGTATCAACATGAATTCCACAAAGCGTTTGCGATCTTTTACTGCGAGTGAGAAACTGAAAGTAGATTGGGAAGCCAAAATCATTGGAAATCCTGCCGCTGGCAGAAAATATGATATTGATGAGTTGTGTATTCGCGATTGGATTTTGATGGCATGGAATCGTATCCATAGAGACCTCATACGGAAGAGCTTCAGGTAATGTAGCATTTCTAATGCTATGGATGGCAGCGTTGACGACATTTTGTGGGAAGGTGATGGTGATGAAAGTTAAGTTGGTACTGATGGAATACCTGCCAAGTATTCCAGTTTTTCCATAAAATATATGGATGTTGAGTGTGTTTTACGGTTGTACCGATGAACGATGTTATTGTATGGATTTTGAATATCGGTGCTGGGTTTCGCTTTCTGCATTCAAATCAGATCTGTTTGACTTTCGATAGTAGCTGGTAATACGAGATGCAGTGTTTGAAATTTGACCAGTAAATGTATCAATTATTACCGTGCTTTTGTCACCTGTTCGACCTCAACTGCTACTTCATTCATTGAAGTGTTCTCAAACAAGTAGCAGGCTGTGAATTTATATGTAACAACTTTAGTAACTGTGTCGTGCTTCGTAGCAGCTGTGAAAGGCTTTGTCTGTGTGTGGGTGTGAGTAACATTGGCGGTAATTCTGAAACTCGTGGAATTGTGTGACGAATTTGTAAGTAATTTAGTATTTTTAGTGGTGTTCGTAATGAGTTCAACTAAGGAACCATATTATTAGTCTTTTAGAAAGGCATATTCTGCTTAATATCCTTGTGTTATACGATCACGGAAAATGTTCCCAGTGTTAAGTGGAAACAGACGAACACTCACGAAGATGTAACCTTGGGTAAGTATTTAATTTCAGGGGTGATCATAACATATATTTGACTTGTATTAGTATTGTTTCTAATCTCCCCCTCTTGCCGTCCTTTTTCATTATGTCTCAAGACTTTGTGACGCATGGGTGCGTTAAAAACTTTCCGCTTTAGGATCTTCTGGATTTCTCATTTAGAAAGTTGGCAGGTATGTGATGATGATGATGATGATGATGATGATGACGATGATGACGATGATGATGATGAATAATGAACTCATTGGATATCATTCTGGAAATGTTTGTTTACCAGTACTTTTATTTGTATTTTCTAATTATTTGATGTGTGTTAGTAAAGATCGTAAATAATGTTGACTTAGTTTAGTTTAGTAATGTTTTATTTTACCTGGCAAGATTAAGGCCTTCAGGCCTTCTCTTCCATCTAACCAGGAACTGAAGTATACATATATTGCATTGTATTACTTACAATAACTAGATCTAATACAAATTAAATTAATAATAATACAAGAATGGTGAGATTATATTAAGATGAAATAAATCAGATATAAAAAGGGATACTAATATCCTACATGTAAAAAAAAAGGGCAGTACATAAAATTTGATTTTAAAGACAAATCGGATAAGAATTTTAGACTCTCTACCAGGACATCCTTAACAATAGAATGGTTGTAAGTAGCAGCATCAAGTTTACAGATGATCCTTACTGGTGCATAAAATGTCTCCAAAGTGCTTCCTTGAAAGTGTGAATAGCGCTTAACACCCTGATATTTTCGGGAAGGAGGTTCCACTCACGGCAGGCAATTACTGTGAATGATTTATCATAGATGGCAGTTCTATGGGTAGGTAAAGCAAGGATGGAATTATTAGTGGATCTGGTGTTAAGACTGTGATAAGAGGATAAGTATTTGAAATATGAAGTAAGGTAAAATGGTTGTGAAGAATGAAGGATTTTATGGAGATGGCATAGGGAATGCACAGTGCGACGGATTTCTAGTCGGGGCCAAGATAGATGGTTATATGAAGGAGTTACGTGGTCATAGTACCATAGGTTACAGACGTATCTCACACAAGCATTTTGACCACGTTGTAATCTGCTCAATAACTTGCCTCGAGCGTCCCTATAAATCGCGTCACAATAGTCGAAATGAGGGAAAACCAGACTTTCTACCAGCATTTTTTCGAGTTTTTCACTTTTTTAAAATTTTGTTCTTTCAAAATAAGGATGCGGGTCTTATTCGGTGGTGGGTGGTATTTGAGATTATACGGCATATGCATATTTTCAGTCTTTTTTTAGTGCATATGAATCTGGGCCCTACTTATAACGTTAAAAGAACTATTACAAGAACACACTTATTTACACAAAATGAGCACCTGAGTGCAATTGACATTTGTGTTGTGCCATTAAAACTTCATAGTCAGTGAAATAAGGTGGACATCTATGAGACAATACTTTCATGAGCCTATTTGACTTTTCAGAAAAAAACGCATGCTGTATTTTTATGCAAAATGACAATAACTGCAAATGAGTTGGACCAATTGTGGGTATATCATATTTGATGTATCTTTGAAATATAAATAAATTGTAAATAATTCTTTAAATATCTGAATTCCTTGCATAGTTTATGCATCCAATGTTTTGCCTGTATTTTTCTTCAAAGAGGTGCATTAATTAAGCAAGAAAACACCGTATTTTCAGCATCTGTAATGTCATCTCCAACTAATTCCTCCAGAACATTTTGAATTTTCTCAGATAAAATAGGCCTAAGCCTTTTGTAGTACCAATTACACACTCACACACACACACACACACACACACACACAGAGAGAGAAAAAAGTCATATTTATAGAGTGTAAACTATTTTTAGAATCTACTGAAAACATAGTAATATTTTCAGAAGTAACTAAGAATGAAAATGTGTAGGTCAAATTTTCATTGATCCATATAGCAGGTTCTCCTGCAAAGACTCCCTTAACAGAAAATACAACTAACTATTTGAACAAGTGTTCAAAACTTCATTTAATGTGCTAGCCTGTAAAAATGTTTGTTGTAGTAAAATTTATGTATAATAAGTAGGGCTCGGATGTTTAAGACCTATAAGTAGCCCAAATAAGCAAGCAAATATGACCTCAAAAGTGACAAAATATGACGTAAGAATTGCAAAATATGACCTGAAAATGATTAATCAAAATATGGCCATTTTAAAGTAAGCTATAAAACGAAACGACAATTCCTTTGATACATATTTTTTAACTAAAGTCTCTATTATTACCTTCACACTAATTTTTGGAATATACATGTTTATCAGTTATTCACAGTCTACTGACCTTGATTCACTTATCAAATATTTGTGAATACATACATATAAAATACTACAGATCTCTGCACATGGTTATGAGGGTGTTTAGGGGTTGTAGTAAGGATGTAAAGGAGAGGGCATATAAGTCTCTGGTAAGACCCCAACTAGAGTATGGTTCCAGTGTATGGGACCCTCACCAGGATTACTGATTCAAGAACTGGAAAAAATCCAAAGAAAAGCAGCTCGATTTGTTCTGGGTGATTTCCGACAAAAGAGTAGCATTACAAAAATGTTGCTAAGTTTGGGCTGGGAAGAATTAAGAGAAAGAAGAAGAGCTGCTTGACTAAGTGGTATGCAATACCAATATAATGGTCCGTTATTGGACATTATAAATTTACTCATTCAGGATGAATATTTTAGGTTCCCTATGGGAATCAACATCATTTGATGTCCAGGCAGGCATCTGTTTTTGGAAGTGAGACATAGTTCTCATAGTGCATTGGCACTGCTGGTGGCTTCAAATAGCCTATGTAGTGGCCTCCACGGTATGTGCTAGCCTTGCGTCTTGAGTGGTGTGCTAAGTCCCAACTGACGAGCCTAACTTAACACACAAGGGCCAAACGCAGGCAACCAAGAATGAGTTAGCTGGAAAATTTATAATGTCCAATAACGGACCATTATATTGGTATTATAAATTTACTCATTCAGGATGAATATTTTAGGTTCCCTATTGGAATCAACATCTACATCATGAGTGGTATGTTCCGAGCTGTCACCGGAGAGATGGCGTGGAATGACATTAGTAGACGAATAAGTTTGAGTGGTGTTTATAAAAGTAAGAAATATCATAATATCAAGATAAAGTTGGAATTCAAGAGGACAAACTGGGGCAAATATTCATTTATAAGAAGGGGAGTTAAGGATTGGAATAACTTACCAAGGGAGACGTTCAATAAATTTCCAATTTCTTTGAAATCATTTAGGAAAAGGCTAGGAAAACAACAGATAGGGAATCTGCCACCTGGGCGACTGCCCTAAATGTAGATCAGGATTGATTGATTGATTGATTGATTGATTGATTGATTGATTGATTGATTGATTGATTGATTGATTGATTGATTGATTGATTGATTGATTGATTGATTGATTGATTGATTGATTGATTGATTGATTGATTGATTGATTGATTGATTGATTGATTGATTGATTGATTGATTGATTGATTGATTGATTGATTGATTGATTGATTGATTGATTGATTGATTGATTGATTGATTGATTGATTGATTGATTGATTGATTGATTGATTGATTGATTGATTGATTGATTGATTGATTGATTGATTGATTGATTGATTGATTGATTGATTGATTGATTGATTGATTGATTGATTGATTGATTGATTGATTGATTGATTGATTGATTGATTGATTGATTGATTGATTGATTGATTGATTGATTGATTGATTGATTGATTGATTGATTGATTGATTGATTGATTGATTGATTGATTGATTGATTGATTGATTGATTGATTGATTGATTGATTGATTGATTGATTGATTGATTGATTGATTGATTGATTGATTGATTGATTGATTGATTGATTGATTGATTGATTGATTGATTGATTGATTGATTGATTGATTGATTGATTGATTGATTGATTGATTGATTGATTGATTGATTGATTGATTGATTGATTGATTGATTGATTGATTGATTGATTGATTGATTGATTGATTGATTGATTGATTGATTGATTGATCAGATAACACAGCATTTTAAAAGTCCATGTGATTGTTGTACTGAAAGTTCAACACTTCTCACAATTTCAATACTTGCATGAATTTATAAGCTAGCAGCTTATAAACGAGTAATTGCACTCCATAAAATTCCAAAGTTCGGCTTCAGACTTTCTGACAAACTGTTAGAAAACAATTCCTGGGCAATCTTGATTGAAGAGGCACATGTATTAACTGCAGATGTGATACTGATAAACAGTTTTGTGGATACTAGTTCATATTCGATAAGATGAATATGATTTTGCACAGCTACAGCTGTTGTCAAACCACCGAAATATGACGTTTCTATGAAAACAGCTCAAAATATGACATTATGACAAAAAATATGCAAAATGTGCATTTATATGACAAATAAAAATCACTTAATAGTGACTATAATCACCTGTTTTGCACCAAAATACAATCAGCCAAGAAAATAGAGACAAAGAAAAATATGGTTTTTCCTAAACATCCGAGCCCTAGTAATAAGTATCTCCTATAAGATATAAATTCTGATTTACAATAGAATTTGCTTTACACTGAATCTACACAGATAGGTCTAATGGCGATGCTGGGATAGGAAAGGGCCAGGAGTGGGAAGAAATCGAGTGTGGCCTTAAGGTACAGTGCCAGCATTTGCCTGGTGTGTAAATGGGAAACCACAGAAAACCATCTTCAGGGCTGCCGAACGTGGGCTTCAAATCCATTCTCTGTCAAATCAAGCTCACTGCTGTGCAATCCTAACCACACAGCTAACTCGCTCTATATATCTACCTTTCCAGCTTTGTATTCCCTATCTGTCTGGCTCCATGGCTAAATTATTAGCATGCTGGCGTTTGGCCACGGGGGTCCCAGGTTCGAATTTTAACCATCATTGGTTCATTTCGCTGGCATGGGGGCTTGGTGTATGTATTGTCTTCATCATTTCATCTTTATCACAGCACACAGGTCGCCTACGGGCATCAAATCAAAAGACCTGCACCTGGCATGCCGAACATGTCCTCGGACACTACCAGCACACAAAGCCATAAGTCATTTCATTTCATCCCCAGTCTGACTTTCAGTTCTCTTGGATTTCTTACCTACTGACATCAGTTTAGTCTTGGGGAGGCTAATTTTTGTGTCATACTCATAGTACCTGTTTTTGTGTTCCAAGATGTTATACTGAAGGCTTTTGGCATAATTTGCCATTAAGACCAAATTGTCAGCATAGGCCAAACTGCTCACTACTTTTTCGACCCGTGCCACTTACTGCCTTCCAGCAGATGATCCACGTGAACTATGAACAATAAAGGTGAAAGATTACAGTCTTGTCTAACCTCTGTAAATATATTGAACAAAGAACTCATTTTAGTATCAGTTCTCACTGTAGCCCAGTATGTCAACAACTTGGATTGATTTGAATAATCTCCCTTTAACATTTTTACTGCTAATATGTTGAGCGATTATCAGAACCCTCCGTGTTGAATTATATTTTTGTATATAATGTGTAAAAATATATTTAATATATAAAACGTGTGCACAAATAATAAGAAATGTCATTTGAATTGGCAATAGAATCCCAGAATAGCTTTTAGTTTAATTTTAGACAAAAATTAAGGACAGAGTTAATCACAGTAGTTTATTAGAGCAAAAAATACTCTAGCCTATAAAAAGTTTGATATTCAGTCTCTGATATCTGAGTATTCAGGTTTAATCCCATAGTCCCCCAGTATGGTGAATATCTTTTCCCTGGTTGCTCTGTCATATGCCTTCCCTAGATCTACAAAAAATAAGCATAACTCTCTGTTTCTATTGGAGCATTTTCAATTACCTGGGTAATATTAAAACTCTGATCATAACAGCCCCTCTGTGGTATGATACCACACTGATTTCCATCCAATTTACTCTCAACCACTGATCACACCCTTCATCCAAAATCCCAGTGAACACCTTGCCTGGTATACTGATCATTGAGATACCTCAATAGTTGTTGCAATCCTTCCTCTAGTGTAGACAGCTGCAATTACTGCTTTTGTTCAACTAGATGGTACCTTACTAATACTCCATGCTAATCTTATTACTCTATGAAGCCAATCATCCCTGTCTTTGTACTATATTTCACCATTTCAGATCTAATTTTAACTATTCCTGCTGCTTTATGACAATGGAGTTCATTTGCCATCCTTTCCACTCCCTCAAGTCTAATTTCACCAACATCACTGTCTTCCTCCTCATCCTCCTCCTCCTCATGAACTTGGTTGTTTGTGACATCACCAAGAAGATTTTTTTATGTTGAGAAGATTTTCAAAATATTCTACATTCTCAACAATAACTCTTAACATCTTGCTAACAAAATATGAATTAGGCGATTAAGCCAACATACATTTTCCGAATTAATCCACATACAGCTTTGATTATTTCCTTTTTTTCCTTCATCTGAAATCCCATTGTAGAATATAATAACGTGCCTTTTTTGCAACTATATCCGCCTTATGCTCGGCACAAGGAAAACACAACTGCTGATTTTCAATAAGATTGAACAACATGTCTTTTAAAACAGATGGAGAAGTTATGTTTTGTGGCAAATGATGTTCAACAATTGATAATAATTTGTATAAGCGAATATTTAGTTGTACTCTTGTTTTAGAATTTGCCAAATATGCAACAGGAAAATTAGAGAGAGAGTTTCCCTCTGAAGCCATTAAAGCACCTTTACATACTAAGTATGTTAATATTTTGAAAGTATCAGGCTACAAATCCTGGAATATAATAAATTATGCATTCTAGAACTTCAGACATGCCTTAATCATTTTCAATCATGACATCCCATTGCCATGATTCTCATTCATTAAACTGTCGAGTTTCTTCTTAAGATAAACAACAGTGGTATCACTTTTCTAACTGAAAGTGTTTTTGAAATCTTCCGGTGTTATGTATGGTTTACCTTCAGGAGGTTTTGTGCTTTACAGTTTCCATATTTAGGTAGTTCCAGCAGAATGTACATGGAACAGCTCTAATAATTCCAAAAACCTTCTTTAAGGAACCATGGTTAAACTTTACTGAGAGCACATAACAAAACTCACAGGAGTGAACCAAATCTTCTGCCAGGGCAGCGATTGTTAGTGACCTGGAAATTTAGCATCTATTATCTTTTAAAATATGATTTATTTTTCCCTATTTAGCATCTATTTAGGATACTTACAGACTATATGATGTCATTGGTGATACATTTATCTTGACTTTTACATCTTAGGCTTACAGAAAATTGAAAGTATTGTAAATAACACTGCCTTGCACTCTTTCAAGTTACACTTGTCTGTAACAACTGTACTCTAGTGCAATAAAGCATGCTCACTGTCCGCATTATTTGTTACACTAGCATATTTACCCATGCTTCGCTATGATATTCTACATTGTGTATGGATTTCTATGTAAATTGCCGTGTATGCAGTGAGTAAGATTTTATTAAAATGCATGTCTCTTAAAGTTATATGAGAAACACAACATGTTGTTCTGATGTGAAGTGTTCATTGGGTAGTTTTGATGATAAGATTAGGTGGAGAGTTTTGTTTATAATGGCAGGCACACTTACCTACTGCCCATCACAATCAATATTGGGAGTTTTGATAATAATGCCAGGCCTCCTTATATACTGCCACAAGTTGAGATGCTTTAATTATAATAGCAGGCCTCCGTGCATACTACCAGTTGGACTGTTTGTTATAATGATAGGACAATTTCCTACAGCCAGCCACAGTTGTGCTGTGGAGTACTCGTATCTATGGCGTGCCACCTTTCCTGTCACCAGTTACATTTGAATCGGAGAGTTTTGATTATGATAGCTGGCCACTTTGCCTACTACCAGTCACAATCTAGTTGGTAAATTTTGTTTCTATGGGCGGGCACCCTTGCCCACTAACAGATACCGTTGGGTAGGGGAGTTTTGATCCTAATTGCAGGCTTCCTTGCCTACTGCAAGTCAAATCAAGAAGGGGATTTTTTATTTCAATATCAAGCCCCATTTACGAATGCCAGTTAAAGTGGAGTTGGGGAGTTTCCATTATCATGACATGCACCCCTTCCTACTGCCAGTCACAGATGATGATGGGAGTTTTGATGATAACAATTACAGGCCCCTCTGCTACTGACAATCACTCTTGATTTGGGGAGTTTTAATTATAATGGCAGAGCCCCCTTTCTTCTAGATTGCTACAAATTGATTTCATTGTGTGTGTGTGTCTTGTGCATGTGCGTGTATATATATATATATATATATATATGAAAGTATATGCACATTTATAATTATAGACCTTAATTTCGAGATTTATTGTTCCTAAATGGTATATCATTTCGACAAATGGATTGCACCATTAGACACTATTTTTAGTGGTCTATATGGTTGGTCCTATGGCATTCTCGTATCTCTTCTATTTATATATTGGATTGAGTTAGAAACTTTGAAAAGGGTGAAATTATTTGTACAGTTTTCACGCATTGTTTTAGTTTTCACATACTTACATGTTAGAAACATAAAATTTTCCCTGTGTATGGCCATTGTTTATGCTGTTTTGTGTGTCAAATTTTATGATTCTATCCTTTCTATAAGTGTGTCCAACTATAAAATATATGTGTAGAAATGATAAAATTTACCTACATTCAAGAAATGCAGCTCAGTCTAATGTATAAGGGATATATGGTCATGGGACCAAAGTTGTAGATCATTCCAAATGGGGCAAAGATTATGTTATCTACTTTGAGATATGACCACCGTTTAGCCACTAATTATCTCAAAACGAAGGTCTGCACAGTCATTAAATTTGCCTCTATATGAATATTTTTCAGGCCATAAAGTTACACATTTGAACTTCATGGAATTTTTCCATTGGTTACAAGCTAAAAGTTATGATTTTGCCAAATTTCAATTTTCTAGTTTGTCTGGCAGATTGTGTCTGATATCTTGATTTAGGTGGAGGGGGAGGTAAAAATTAGGACTGTCAGAAAACTGTTTAGCCCTTGAAAACTATAAGTCATTGATGCTGGGTAAAGGAATGGTTACGCTTGCCTTCTTATGCTGAGCCCTAAATTTCTAAACAGGTAGTGTGTTTGATTCTGCCTCAGTTCAGTTGTATGCGATGAGATCTTGCTCATGGGAAGCTGGAAATCTACAAAGCTACATAAATGAATTCTTGCAGCACAATATGTCCAGCTGCTGGATGTCTTCACAAACCTTGGTACGTAAAGCAACATTATTAAAAGCAGCCTCAGATGCCCTAGGTTTTCAGTCACGTTCCCTCTGCAAGCTGAACCTGGCCTGCTATTAGCACGCTCCCCATATTCCTAAATTTGGCCATATTCAAAACGGCTTCACATTTAGAGGCATTCTCAGATGCTCTAGGTAATGACTGGTACTTCTAGACTTTGAACAAAGATTTTCCAAGTTTTCATATTTTTAGTTTTCATAGTAAGAGGTACCAACTCTCTAAGTGTCACAACCTACCAACTGACTCCAAATAAGTTCCAGTTAACGGTACTTTATGCAACTTAGTTGGCAAAGGAAAAACTAGATTTCAGAAATAGTGCATAGTATTACTCAAAGGGATAAGAGCCCAGATTTTGGGATTTGCACTGTCACACATATGGAGAAATTAAAGGAAGAAAATAAGACATGAATAACATTGACATTAACTGAAGATAGGAACTGAGGTCAGCTTTATGGGACAAATATGTAAATACCATGTGGATATATTGGAAAAATGAAATAACCCTCACTTAATTCTGATGATACAAGTTACAGATTTAAGAAAATGGTAATAGGAGAAATTTAGACATGGGGATCCTCAGCTATTCAGGTAAGAATATGAGTTATGGTGTTACTACTTAAACCTAAGGAGGCAAGAAATTAAAAGGAGAAAACTGAAGTCGAAGGGATACAGTAAAAATTATAGCAAATAGCATGAACACATAACGTTGAGAAATATTGAGTTATACTCCATTGTAGTGTTGAAATATTAAGAGACATGTTCAGTACTATTCAAGACTATTGTAACCTCCAATGGTATTCTGCAAATACCCAACAAACAACCAGAAGATTATAGAAATGATGATGGAAATTACGTTACTTCCCTGGTGGCAAGCAGCCAGATAGATGCTGCTATGGTAATCAATTGGTTCGCTGTTGGTCTGCGAGAGTAATCATCACTCGATGCAGAGCGTAAAACCCATGAAAAATAGTAATATTCTCCATCATTTGAAGTGCAACCAAAATTATGTAGATAATAAAAATTACTTAAAAAGAAGGGATGTTTCACATGTAGTCTACATATTTTACAGAAAATCAATAGTATATGAGAAAATATCAAATAACTTGTTTGATCCCCATGTAAACCCCATTGTTAAGTTACATGCATATCAAAACCTGCTCCTGTATGAGCATACGCTAAATATGAAGATTATTAAGATCTATCCAGCCATTTTATAGGGATGGTGGAACAAACAGACAGATAGACACGAAAGCTACAAACCACTGATAATGTCTTGAGTTGATCTGAAACAGATAAATATCTCAAAAAATTGCAAAATAAATTAAATTGCAGGCAGTGGACACCCCTGCAATTTTATTAATGAAAGATTATACAAGTACGGCACGTTGTGATAGCTGACTGTGGTCTAGGTGCTTCAAGTAGGCTGAATGCTAGAGGTTGATGGCTGTGAAGGGAGTTTCTAGGATGGACAGAGTTCCTGGTGGAGTGGCCAGGTCTTTAATAAGTAATAAGTATAGGTCTAGGTATGACTGTATGAAGAACTATTGCCAGGCTCAGCTTGCTGATTATTGTGCAAGTTTTACAGCACAATAGCTAAGAAGCTTTTGCTTCTTTTTCAAGAATTTTGTCATTATTAACCAGTAAATGTAGATGATTTTACTGGAGAAATTTTGGGGATGTCTGATAATTATACAACATTTTAGTTTTGAAATACTCATTAATACTCTAATTTCATTTGAGACACAATTTAATGTTCAAATAAAAGTATTGTAAGTATCCCTGCCTTGCAGTTGCAATATTTGCAAAATACTGTTGCAGAGTCAGTACAATAAAAGCCATGATTAGCAAACTGCTGTGCGCTTTCATGACCAGTCACTGCAGTTTGCCCCATTCTAGCAGAAATCTTTGAACTTCGATGATCACTCTTCAGTCACTACGATGTGTCAGGGAATTTAATTAATGCATATCGTTTGTCAGCTGTCTGAATACTTGATAGATAGTCGAAAGTTCGTATCACAATGGAAGGTGATTGTTTATCGACTAATATGTGTAGCACATTGCTATTCCAAGATGAGGTATCACTAGCAAGTGATTACAGACCCTTCTAAACATTTTCTTTTGTCGCAACAATCAGTTCCCCATATAAACTAGCAGATTTAAATAAACCTGCTATGAAATCTTGCTTATTTGGAATTTCTGTTTTTTTAGCCACATTTTGCATTTTTTTCGCACTGTAATTTTTGCATAAAATTTTTTATTTCACATTCAATTTACCATAGGCTGGGATTCAGTACAGATTTCAATTATTTACATTCATCGCATGCTTTTTTTTCAGGACCCTAGCAATTGTTGACATTAATTGTAATGGTTATAGCGACCGCCATGCCAAGTCGCTACGCGCCGAGCTTGTCACCCATCGCCCCCACCCCCTTAGACTCGAGCGCGCCAATTGCGAGCAACATTTATGTGCTGGACGGGCCCTTCTCTCTTTTGTCCGTGGTCGCGCCGCATGGGACGACGGAAATTACTGGACGATTAATCTGGAGTCTTCCATCTTGCAAGGTTCCTGGATACATCTAGCATCCGGACTGTTCCAGAAGGGTCGGCGCAGCTATATAAGAGAGGAATGACTTGCCTGCAGTCAGTGAGAATTGGTGAGTGAGAGTTGGTTAGAGAGTGAGTGAGCGGAGTGCGCAATCAGTGGTAGCCTGGGCTGAGATGTCAGCCTGATGGAGCCGAGGACCCATGCCTGTTCCCCTGACGTCGTGTGTGCGTGCGTCCCTTGTGGCTGGCTGCTGGAGAAGAACCTTGGGTGTTCTGGAGTGGCGAAGAAGGGAACACTAGGAGACGACGTGTGTAGACCGCGAACGGGGTTCGACGGATTGAGTGAACAGCGGATACTATCCCGACCTGCGAGGCTGATGTGGAGGCTCTGGACCGTGACAGCGCTAACGAGTGTGACTGAGTGGCTGAGAGAGTGTACTGCAAATAATCGATGACTCTGTGTGTATGTATGTGTGGGTCATTGTAGATGGAACATAAGAGAAACTAAGAGAGAGAGGGCGTGAACTGTCTGTAAGTGTGTGACCGTGTACGTGTGTAACTTGTAAGCTCGGCTATCGTCTGTGTGTGTGTAAATCTGTAATTGTAGTGCTAAGTAAATAAATCTTAGAAATAGGACGCTACCAGGTTCTGTACTCATTCATTTACTTATTTACCCCGCCAACACATTACAATATTTACTCTTAACCTTTCCGCTACCATACTGGTAATGGAATTACCCCAGTGAGGATTTTTCAGTAATAAGTATACTTCTACATACATCTGTAACTTAACTTCAATGTATTTTGTTCTCTACATGCCTATTAATATTGTACAATAAAAATATCAGGTATTTTATATTCTGTTTATAGCTAATATCGGGTATTCTCATTATCACCCTGGTGGTTTGTGCTATGACCGAGCTCGATAGCTGCAGGTGCTTACGTGCGGCTATTATCCAGTTATCGGGAGATAGTGGGTTCGAACCCCACTGTCGGCAGCCCTGAAGATGGTTTTCTGTGGTTTCCAGTTTTCACACCAGACAAATGCTAGGGATGTACCTTATTTAAGGCCATGGACGCTTCCTTCCCGTTCCTAGACATTTTCTATCCCATCATCGCTATAAGACCTATCTGTGTCGGTCCAACGTAAAGCAAATACGAAAGAAAGTTTGTGCTATGAAAATACCAGTAATTAATTTTCCTTTCATTACTTAAATTTTAAATTTCTGAGCCTGTAGGAATGTAGTATGTTTAAATTATTTGCATGCTTTCTTTGCATTGTTGCACTGAAGCACTCAATCTTCAATATCAAACAAAAGCCATTATGGTCGCATTGTTTTGGGGCAGTCACAGCTTATAATTTCCACGAGTTTGAACATGGTTAAGTATTACATTATCCAGGAATTCGAGAAGAATTATTGATAGCCTAAATGATTTTCTCTTTCAAACATTTATGTCCTAGTTTCATGATATGTTATGCTCATGATGCGCAAATGGCTTCATCATCATCACCTCTCTCTGAAACAAAGAATCATGGGTCATCGAAAATGGCAACAGGTTAAAGGAGTGCAATATATCCCAGAAATGAATACAGGAAAACAAGGTCCATGTGCACAGTATGCAAAAGACCAGTGTCTCAAAATCATAGAAGAGAGGCGTCTCAAAAAACCGTAAAAATAGTTAGTGGGACGTAATATGGTTGAAGTGTTAAAAAGAGTTGCAACTAGTAACAAACTGTTTTCACTGTAACAGCCCTGTAGTTTTTCTTACCCCAGCAAAGAGTGACTATTTCTGATAAATTTCTTTATTAAAAATAATTTTCTTAATAATTGTGTGTCTGTATTAATTGATTACTGTATGCCCAGTTAGAAAGCTATTGATGTGGTAATTCCATTAACCCCCTTGATAACAGTAGAAGTAAAAATACCTTGGTGGCAAAAGGTTTAACCCCTGTGCATACTTCATATCAGAAAATTATATTCACGTATTCTTTCCATAGAGAGTTCATTTTCCCAAGAATTAAGCCAAGCTAGTTCTTTTTCCAAAGTATCACATTCTGGGGTGTTTATTCTAATCCCTTCCATCAGGGATGTTCTATTTTGATGCATCAAATAAATGATTCTGATCAAGGTAAATTCAATAATTGCTTCAGTTTCTTCTAACTTCTTAATATTTCTCCTGGAATAGTATTTAAGTTGAGACATGCACTTTTAACTCACGTTCTCTCTGCACGAATTAGAATAAATATGCAAAGTTAGTTTCTAACACAAATGAAGATGGAGGGGATTTTGTGTGTCGGCTACAAACAGATTCCCATAATGTCCATTTTACCTGCATTCCATTCGTGACAAGTAGTTCTTTATGTAGGAGCTGATTTCTTACACATTTGAATAGATGTAGTACATCAGAAAGAACGTACACATTTCTGTTAACATTTAATGAATGTTGGAATAAATTACTTGGTCTTTCGGTCTTCCCAGACATCATGCTTAACTCTTTCCATACACCATAATTGGTTGTAGTTCCATCAGCAACAGTTCTATCGACGATTACTCTACCATTTTCTCGATATAAAATGGCCTGCAGTGTAAGCTGTGGTAGCACTTTTGGTCGAGTTGTACAACGGGAACCAAGAGTAGCAATAGGCTGTGCACGGAAGTCAGCTAAAGCTTGAAACATAAACACTGGGAATGATCTCTCTTCATGGGTTCCTGTAGCTTGTTCTCCATTGTCAAGAAGACCACTATATGTCCCCTACCGCTTGTCCTGAATGCTTAGGCTAACTTGCTCGGGAAAGTGGACCGTCTGGAAATGGCCCTCGAATCTATTCTACCTATCCTTACAGACAACAGGACAAGAGCAGAAGGCACATAAATTATGAATTCGAACCAGAGAAAATAGGGAAAATCAATTTATCATAGTCCAGGCAGAAAAATAAAACAGAAGAAAAAATAGAATCATGTAAAGTACACATGATTTGCAAACACTGTGGGGTTTTGCACCCTCTCACTTGAATTTACATAATCATTCTAAATTGGAATATGTTATTTTGTGGTGTTGGGTAGACACATCAGCTCTGTCATTTCCTCAGTCCTCCAAACCCTCATTTCATTAATATTATTAAAGACGTAAATAAGCTATGCACCAAAGAAAGTTATCTTACCGCGGTGTAGTATGGATTTCACAAACATGACTCGCAGATAAAAATGCGTAGGTATGAGGTTAAAGAACACCAATTCCCCAAAACACTGAGGCTAATTTACAGACCCTGCTGTAGTTGCACGGATGTGATAGAAATGTCAACCACAGGTGTAGATGGCACCCTCGAATAAACAACAATAACAACATATCACTTTGAAAATATATATGAAATGAACACGACATAGGTATCACACAAGAGATATAAGATCGCAGCACTGGAGACATACGAAAAGGGACAGGGACATTTGCAAACGATGATGCCCCCTCGTGGGGAAGAGGCTGAAGCCTTACTCTTTCATTCATTTAATTTGCTGGTTCAAAAGCAGCTGTAAAACTGCCCTAGGGTATGGGACCAACTCTGCATAGCCCACCGACAATTTCTCTCATGCCTCTCGGCATACCTTCCTTTTGTTGTCTGCAAACAATACAAATATTTGGTCTTTCTACCTGGCACAGGTGAACTGTATACGAATTCTCTCCTATATTATTCCTGGGCATGTTCCCTCTGTTAACAAAACATGGTCCACACTGACGAAATATTATCTCATCATTATGTCATCGCATATTTCTATAATCTCTGGTCTTTATCCTCTCATCTTCTTTATCTCTGTATAACACACAGGCATGCCTCAGCATTTCCTCAACTCTTCACTCAATGTCAATAGTCCTCCCAGCCTCTGCCTTGTTTTAAGAAGACCATAACTACTGAAACATCACATTACTGACACTCATGCCAGCGGCTGCTCTATTTGTAGGTACCTGGAAATTCATGCATCAAACAATGCACCAAGAAAGACAATTGCATGTATATTTAAACTTTACTGGGTGTCTCCTGTCTCTTCCGAGTTCAACCCTAGTGCGGACCCTCTCAATTCCACTTACACACATGACTGCTTAACACAAATACAAACACACAATTAATGACAAGCTAAGCACACAATGTCCTTTCTATTTACATTTCCTAATATATCTGATAGCACATTTTTGCAATCCAAATACTAAATATCCCCTAATGCAATAATTCTACCTCACTGCCACCACTACAAGAACAAAAAATTCACCGTGAAGTGGTACTTAAATGTATACTACATTATTTACAATAGCTGGGTACAAAACTCATCCTCCTACAAAATGAAGCATGACCAGACCTTCCCTGTTTCCCATTGTATTGATCACATGCCCTCCGGCAGCACTCCCACCATGTAAGCTAACATCGACATATCCGAGATTAACATTTTAGTGCTTATTTTACGTTCACTCTGAACAGTTCATTTGTCTCACCAGGTAATTAGCATGAAAAAATATTTCTCATTTTTTGCTGCATTATTAATAACTTGCAAATATATCTGGAAGGTAGCGAGTGGCTGTATGGTTTGGGTCATATGGCGGTCAGTTTGCAGTTGATAGATGGTGGGTGCAAACCCCACACTTGGCAGCCGTGAAGCTGGTTTTCCGTGGTTTCCTCTTTTCCCATTGGGCAGCCTTCTTCTGTCCCATTATGGCTATAAGAAATAGATGTGTCTGTGTGACTTAAAGTAATTGTAAAAAAATGAGCAAATGCAAAAATGTAAATCAGATATAGTAATACTCAAGTCTAAGAGAACATGTAGCAAGTAATTAAAGTCTCGATTGCACATATGGACTGTAAATATTTACGTGTTCATTATATAATATAAGAATATAATATAATATAAGAAACATTTTGCTGGGCTGAGTGGCTCAGATGGTTGAGATGCTAGCCTTGTGAACCCGACTTGGTAA
This sequence comes from Anabrus simplex, assembly GCF_040414725.1. Classification (NCBI taxonomy): domain Eukaryota; kingdom Metazoa; phylum Arthropoda; class Insecta; order Orthoptera; family Tettigoniidae; genus Anabrus; species Anabrus simplex. Next base: position 20,890,463 of record NC_090267.1, read on the forward strand.
GTTCAAATGCACCTCAGACCAGTATTATTTGATGGTGCTCAAATTAGTTGGTTTCGTCTCACAGCATTTATTGGCACTTACGAGAACTTCTAGGTCTTTGCTGGCAAGATGTAGTGTTTACAGTGCACTATGTCTTCTGGTATGGGCTAGAATAAAATTTTTACTTTCATTGACCTGTCTCAGTCTCACCCTTGGCTTTGACAATATGAAAGTGGCTGAGGTATGAGTGACGCTAGTAATGCCATTCCGTATGCAGCCAGTCCCTGCTATGAATGGTATGAAAATGTCACTCATAGGGTCGGTTGGTGCGTGCATTTCAGTGGGCTTGGCAGACTGATGTGCAATAGCAACTTCTGGCTCAGTGAGGAAAGCAACTGGAAACTACTTCACTCCTCATTTCCCTAGTACCCCTCTTCAGTGACACCTAGGCCATCTGTGACACCTAATGCTGAACCTGTTGAGGATCCAACCAGCCTTTGGACTGAATACCCAACATACGTACAAGAGAACTTCCGTGGGACTTAAATTCTGGGACCGTCTCGTCTCTGAAAAACCATAAAACTAGTTAGTGGGAATGAAGTCTATAACAATACTTTATTAGAAACATTTTGACACATCCTGATAGATTTTTAGTTGTATGTTATTGTTCAGACACACCAAAACGTTTCTTTCTGTTTCAGTGTGAAGAACCAAGGAATAATGACCAAATCTTCATTGATGGCTTGCAAGGGCTGTGATAAAATATTCAACCAAAGACATGCACTGAAATGCCAGTTAACATCTCACACTAAAGTTAGGCATGCCCATTGCTCAACATGCGATAAGGAATTTAAAAGAAAAAATCACCTGAAGGCCCATCAAACTACTCAGTGCGGAGAAAGACCATTCCAATGTTCAGTATGCGAGAATAAATTTAGTACAAAACGTTCCCTAAAAATTCATCAAATTGTACACACTGATGAAAAACAGTATCAGTGTTCAGTTTGCAATAATAAATTTCGTACTAAGGGAACCTTGGTAGTGCATCTACGTATTCACTCCTCGCTGAAGCCTTTTCATTGCACCTTCTGTAATTACTCTTGCGTGCAATTTCCGCAACTTCGTACCCACCTTCGAACTCATTCTGGCGAGAGGCCGTATGGTTGCTCCGAATGTGACAGAAGGTATTTTACAAAGGGAGGTCTTTCAGAGCACTTTAAAACTCACACTGAAGAACCATATCGTTGTTCGATATGTAATTCTATTTTTTCACTTAAGAGTAATTTAAGGAGCCATTTATCAACTCACTCCGGTAACAAAACATACGGTTGTGCTGTCTGCGATAAGAAATACCTAAGAAAGTCTGTCTTAGTAAATCATTTCAAAAGACATTCTGGTGAGAGACCTTTCTGTTGCACAGAATGTGAATCAAAATTTGCTACTAAGCAAGATCTCGTATTCCATGCGCGATGTCATTCAGGACACAGACCGTATCGTTGTGTGACATGCAGTCGTACGTTTGCACAAGATGCACATTTAAAAAGTCACCTGCGTATTCACACAGGGGAGAAGCCGTACCAGTGTTCAGTATGTAATCGCTGTTTCGCAGACAGGTGTAATCTAACAAGACATCTGGGAACACATACTCGAGAGACGCTTTATCCTTGATCTGTATGTGGTAATACGTTTTCCTTGAGCCACCACCTAAAAAGTCACATGCGAAAACACACTGGAGACAGGACTTATTGAGAACAAGCTCTGGGGGGACGTTTTATTCTTATTCTATTTGTAATACAATGGTTATTTCGAAGCTAGAGCTTAAAACCCTTCTGCCCACTTGTTCTAGATAATACTGCAATGGTTAAACAATGCAATGATTCATCCAGTTAATCTTTAACCGTGGCTGTTAACTAATGCTGGAAGGAGAAACTGTGCAAGCTTAAAAAAATACATCTGTCAGCCTTTCTTATTAAAGACATTCATATGTTCCACACTTGGAAAATTCTTCCAAAAATCATTCAGCTTTGGAAAATTTGAGTAAAGCACACTTTTAAAGTAGGAGTTTTAAAGAAACAGGCGGGGGTGAGTTGTTCTATATTACTATTTAGAGGATAATTTTCAATACATTTTAAGCCATAAATAAGTTGTCTGTAAATAATGGTGAAGAGATCTTCAGTATTTACTTAAGCATTGTTTACACAACCGACCTATACCTTACTGTAAAGCAATTTAAAGTGTCCTCTGACACATTTCTAACCTCAAAATATATTTTATCCCAAAACTTTCAAAAGAAACCGTTCGGGGTGAGTTGACCTATATCACCGTTTAGAGGATAATGTTTGATCAATTTTAAGCTAAAAATCTATTTCTGCAACTAGCTGTTTAGGAGATATATAATTTTTATTTTAAGGTTTGTTTCTACCCTAATCCACCTTTTACTCTAAACGTCATTTAAGGTATGCTCCAATGCTTTAAAGTCATTTTTACCCCAAAACTATGCAAAGAAACACCCATTAGAGGACAATTTTTTTTATCAATTTAAGCTGATAATCAGTTTTCTGAAACTGTTTAAGAGATATTAAAATTGCATGTTAATGTTTGTGTTCACCCCCATGCTATTTTATACTCTAAATCTTATTAAGATATCTGGCCACCTTTCCTTGTAGCCCAAGTTTGTGAATTGAAGTGCAGCCAGCTAGGTTGGGCTTGTGATTATCATAACATTGAACCTGAACTCTTAGCTACGTTCAGTTAAGCCTGTGCATACAAACAAAGCTCTTCACCAATGTAGCCCAAGTCATGTGCTGGTGTAATGAAGGACAGCCTGTTGGGTCAGTGTGAGGTTAATACTACATATAGACCATCCCATATAGGCCTTGTATAGCATCTATCCTGCTTTAGTAGTCCAGGCCAGTGTAGGGAAATTCAGTCAGTTAAATCAGCATGAGGTTAAGCTTACACTCTTACCTAGTATGAGGTTAAGCCTACACTCTAGCTCAGCTCTAATATCCTGAGGTCACCTAGGCTAGCCCAAGTTGGTGTAGGGAAGGTCAGCATGAGGTTAAGGCAACACACTATCCCAGCTCTAAAACTCTAAGTTTGCCTAGACTTGTCCAAACCAGTGTAGGGAAGGGCAGCCGGTTAGATTAATGCAGCATGAGGTTAGAACTACACTCTTACCTAGTGTGACTTTAGGTTAGCTCCTTTTCGTATCACCTGCACTGTGACATCTTCACTGCCCCTGTCAACATAATAGCCATGCCCCCATGAAGATCAGGCCCAATCCTTAGCATGAAGATTGAGGACGCTGCAGAACTGTGCAAAACTACATGCAAAATAAATATTTTGGAAGAATACTGTTCCTTATAACCTCCAGGATTGTGTTTACTATTTGTAAAAGTTGCACTGCTGTGAGCTGAATTAAGGAGATAGTGGATAGTTTGTTCAAACCCCAATGTTAGCAGCTCTGAAGGTGAATTTCTGTGATTTTCCTATTTAACACCAGTTAAATGCTGGGTCTGTGTCTTAATTAAAAAAGGCAATTGCTGCTTCCTTCCCACTGCTAGCCTTCTCCTACCCCACCATCGCTATAACACCTGTGTCAGTGCAATGTAAAGCAACTTGTAATAAACACTATTTGTAACAATGTAATTTGTAAGTTCCTTGATAATTTAATTAAACAAGTAAAAAATTTTGGGTATTTTTACTTCTTCATAATTATCGCAACAATATTGCTGCCGAATCCAGGACAAGTTTGAATTTGGGGGATTCAATCCGGCAACTCCACGAACAACCATAGTAAGACACGGACATTAGAAACGAGGTGAGGTGGTTTTACTTAGATGGCTTGAGACCACAAGTTATGAAGGGTGGGTATGGGCATAGAAGAATGTAGAATATGGTAGATTGTAGTGCACATATGAGCGGCTGCGATTTCAGCAACAAGATTGTTAACTAGAGCCATATCACGCTGGAGAACGACATGTAGTGTGATGTGGTGTAGAAACATTTATTGCAATGCAGACAGAAGAACACTAGTAAGTTGTATTGTCTCAGTATGCCACATGTCATCCAGGAATATACGAATGAATTTATGTTGACAGCCGGAAAGAGGAACTAAATGATGCCAACAAACACTATGCCTGGTGGCAGAGGGTGGGGTGCTCCTCTCGAGACTGATGACCTCAGTCAGCAGGAACAACGAATGTAACTGGAAGAGAAATAGCAGCAGTTCAAAACAGTTCTTTGCAAACAACAATATTGGATTTCAATTATTGAAAGGATATGTGTATGAAAGGATAAGAACTACTATATAAGGGAATTATATAAATAGGGTAGTTTTGAGGTGGGGTTTTAGAGTGGTCCAGGAGGAGAAGGAAAAGGGAGCAGATGTAGGAATGCAAACAAAGTATATATAACTTAATTTACCACTTAATGTGTACTCAACCCTCTACCCTTTCAGCCTTTGAAATGTGGCAGCGGGGTAATGAATCCCAGGGTCGCTGAATGGGTACTACCTACAGTGATATCTTCGAATAATAAAACTAACCTTAAATTATTGAACAGGGAGGATAAGAGAGAAGATAAATTAAATAAAACGATCTGAATGAGAACCTTTCGGTAAAAACACAAATTTATTAAATAAAAGATAAACTTTGGCAAAGAAAGGATGAATCCCTACACGAAATAAAAGAGTTCGGCTAACATTTCACTTGTCATGGATACGTCACCCATAACCTCCTCTCAACTATAACCGTATTATAATTTAGTTCATGTGTACAATTTGTTCAATTAACACAATCACTCGAAGTCACTAACGAGTACCTTCATCCATTGAAATTCGTCGGCCTAAGTATCCAATCAATTTACTTCCAACATCAATAATTACCATGAAGAACAACAACCTTGTTAATGAGTTCCAAGCTCATCCAAACACATTTCATTTACGTGAACTCTTATTTCATCTTATTGTCATTTGCCGACATTAATTTAATCAACTTGTTCCTTTTTACTTATACATCTCGGTTATTACTATATTTCAAAAACAATATAGTTGACCATTGTTACATTAATCACTTTCATCAGAGTTACCTTTGAAATTAAAAATAAATTCGAAATACATTCCTCTATACATGACCTCATTACTTCGTATCCACTCTCCCTTCTATCCATGAACCAGTGAGAAAAAATATAAAGTTCTTTCTGAATATGAACATTTGAACTAGACACTGAATCACAGAATCATTATATTTTCAAAATATATTCAATTATCCAAACATTATTATTAAAAATTATTAAATCTTTACAATAAGTGTGATGGCTGAATCATGAAGCTGATAGAAATTATTAAATCATCAGAAATGTTACCTCTGTTAAAAATACTAAATGTTAGAATTATTAAATCATTCATGAACTCCAAAAATTATCAAATCAAAAATTACTAAATCTGAAATTATTAAATCATTAAAATTATTAAATCATTAAAAATCATTAAATCGTTCTTTTATATCGGCTTCCTCCTCTCATCTATATACACTTAACGCGGAACGCGACCGTATCGATAACTACTCCTGATGCACATAAATATAATTCACTATTCTGATTCATCAAAAAATATTTTACATAAGCATAATCAGCTGTTTCACTAATACACAGAAGAAACATGCACTCTGTAGCGAAGGGACCTAAACTAGTTTGAATTCCCACCAAAACTTAATCTACACTGAATCTATGACAATAAGACACAACCTTATTTCCTCAAACACACAAGCACATGAAGTGAATTCACTACATCAAACACCAAGGTTGCAACTACAATTTAAAATTTGCATTACCATAATGCACAGTAAAACACAAATCACATATGCAATAAACAAAATCAGTCATATTCATAATTGCCAGGAAAATCATGTTCATTGACCTGGTCGGGAATCGACCTTTGACCACCTGGATCGCAACATTACAGTGACCTATAATTTCCTATCTTACAATGGACTGTCACGAAATATTATTAAATCTCTAAACTTCAATGTTCTGTTCCTAAATCATTCAATCGGGATTATAGAACCAATGGCATGTATTCTTTCATTTTATGACCCTAACCAACGCAGTCTAAATTCTCCTTTAATATACACGCCGAGCAAGTAAGAACATCTTACCTGAGAACGCGACACTTTCGTTTATTTAACACCCGCGGCAATCTCTCTGCCACCACAGATTAATATCTCTCCGTCCTAACTAACTTCATATGTTCCTTTCAAAACTCGTCTTCCATATAACTTAGCTCCCTTTGGGCTACAATATCAATTATTCATGAGCACACAAAGCTTTCAATACACAATGTTTATCTCACACTTCACATGTCTATTGGTGCAATTCTTACCAGGATTTATTGTAACATATCAAGAAACATTTTACTTAATTTGCCGGCACTATCTCGTTCCATAATATCACCGGTTCGTTACCTGCCACTAGCGTTCGTATGTTAAAGGTCTTACTTCAAAGCTAAACTCAACCAAAATCACAAAAATGAATTATATGACAGAACATCTGCTTCCTAACAGCACATTTTCATTTATAGGTCAAATGCATATTACTTATTGATGAAACGGACTCTAACTATCCACTGTAATGTGCATGACTGGTCACTGGTTCATACCTCCATGATGTCAATGAACTCTCTCTCCATGATTTTAAAATTATCCATGCATCATGCCGAAAACTATAAAACACATACTGGTTGCCATCTATTCTGATTAACATATTTACACACACGAATGTCGCGTTAGAAGACCACACGTTATATAAGATCATATCTTAACACACGTTTCTTATTATTACAGAAGATCATTTCTCAAGACACATTTCTTCTTGTTATAGAAGATCATATCTCAACACACGCTTCTCATCCTACACATATTCACTCCCCATGGCATCAGTATTGAAATTTACTCCCTATATCTTGCTACGTTGAAAAATAAAATTGAACTTAATCATTTCATGCAAGAAAATTATTTACAAATTGAATACAGTTAATCATGCATAAGTAAAGCAATATGAATCAGGAGGTGCTTATCGAGTCCGACGTTGTTCCCTGGTCAGCCGTACAGCATATTCGGCCTTCAGGTAGGCCCTATTATATGACTCACTCCATCATAATGGTAGCGTATACATGTGCATGAATGACTTCCTCGACATCCACGTTCTTCACTCTTGTTTGGTATAACATTTCACACGACACCACTCATACTTTTATACTAAAATACACAGAAAAATATACATGAATTATACGCAAGTACTCAATACACTCTTTGTCACAATTTAATGAATACTCCGTCTCTTCAAACTTCGCGATTTCCGGCACGTACCGGTAGCACTGCAAAGTGTCCCGCTACTTTATACCATAACGGTCTTTACTGTCCAACGAACATGTTTTACAACGTAAGACTTTATACCTAACAATTCTTGATTACTTATACTCCCAGTTTTCTAGTAAAAATAAATCCAACGGATTCAGTTATACGTTCTCAATATAGTATTATTAGGCTGAGAAACGCTCAAAATGCCGTTCCACGGCGAACACCACACATCTCCATCCGAGTCGTCCCGAACAACAAAGCTGAGTTGGTGCCCTGGACTACGCGTGGCTTCCTCTAGTACACTTGGCTCGTGGCATGGAGTTCAGGGAATCCCTTGATCAGTTGTGTAATATCCTGCCTTCATTACTCACACTCGTGAATTACAATAATTCACTAGGATATATCGTCTTAAATTTCCCACTATGTAGGAGCCTGAATCTTCTTCCATTTTATCTCCCTGCGAATTTTTGCCAATACTGGAGGGCTTTCATGTTGGCGTCCATATTTTTCCCACTCAGCATCGAGCGCGCTGTACTTTGATTCGTCGTTCAGAAGTCCTACCAACTTAAATTTTGAATATCTGTGTCCCAGATTTTTCTCTCTCTAACGTGGAAGATTCCATTGCTTCTCTCTTGTGCAATCAAGTGACCCTGACACGTGCACTATCTGGATACAAGCTTGAACAGGCGGGATTGCCACACACATCCGGCCTCGCATAATTTCACCTCCATTATTCCTGTAACTTTCTACCATAATTAATATTCTCGGCCAATGATATGACCCATTTGGGTTCAGTACGTTTGGTCGAGCCAATGTAGACCATATGCCAGTTATATTATAGGGTGTTTCTCTTTGGGGGAGTTCATGTTCTGGCTATTCGAGGCGAGTTTGACAAGATGATGAATGGGAGGCACAAAATTAACAAAATAAATTTCAATAGTGCCAATTTCATACATTAAGAATAGCAAGGGGCCAGAAGGAATTAGATGTAGAATATTTATTGGAATGGAAGAGAGATAATCCACCCATACTAGGGAATCAAAATGAAAGGCCCCCTGATCAGTTTGTATGAACAATAATTCCTTTATCTGTTGTTTGGTTGTAAGTGGGGTTTGAGTTTCAATTCAAACTTGTCAACTATCAGGCAGATTTTCTTTGAAACAAGAAAACCTGTTACAGGGTGTTTCAGGTCAGGGAGTACAATTGGTCTCTATCAGTCATTTTTCAGCACAATGTCTGTATATGATCTGGATGTTGTCTGGGAATGTTTTATTCTTAGGAAATTCAAAGTCTCGTTTGGAATTGTATCTCATGTGCCAATGGCCATTGACTTCCTAAATATTCTGGCAGTTCATTACCAACCAGGCATCAGTACGGTGTAGGGCTAGTATTATTGAATTGTGGGTTCAAATTTTCAAAGCTACACAGGTTCAAATTCTTTTTCTATTACATTGCTAGAATTTAAGACAAATGACACGTGTTTGACGTAGAAGTAGAACTGGATTGGAAGAGGTATTAAATTATTGGTAAAAATTGCCATAGTTTAAGTGCAGGTGCCCTCATTAGTAAATTACTTGGACTGGCTTTCAGTTGAATACCCTCATCATATTTACTTAAGCACTACTGCACGAGAATTCAAAATATAATTGAATGTGAAAATCTGCTACCATCCGCACTTGCTGTAAGTTACACATGAGATGGTTTTACAAACTTAGCATAATAAATGCCAGGTGGAGTGATATATTTGTACTCGTAGCATTAAGCTAGGCTGCCTAAAGGATTGTCATGGATTTGAGTACACCTATGCAACAGGGTTAAATATTGAAATTTCAAGGACAGTTAGGAGATACAGATAATCTTAATTTGTCCAACAAGTTGCGTAGTAAGAACAAAAGAGTTGAAGCTAAACTTAGTAGATGTGCAATACCAGGTAATTCAAATATTGAATGATTAAATAAACCATTAAATATACAATAGAATTTGATCACTTTTACACTGGGCTAGTTAGCCATGCGGTTAGGGGAGCACAGCTGTTGGCTTGCAGCTGGGAGATAGTGGGTTAGAACCCCACTGTCAGCAGCTCTGAAGATGGTTTTCCATGGTTTCCCACTTTCACACCAGGCAAATGCTGGGGCTGTACCTTAATGAAGGCCATGGCTGCTTCCTTCCTTCTTCTATGTCTTTCCAATCCCATCGTCGCCATAAAACCTATCTGTGTCGGTGCGACGTAAAACAAAATAGTAAAAAGGTGCTACCATTAGCACCAGTCAATAAAGAGCTCACTTTAGGAGATAGCGAATTGGTTCTTGTTAATAATTCTACAGCCGTCTCATGTAGCTGAGAAGTTAACTGAAGAGACAGTGTGTCCTCAGTACGGTTAAGGTAATGCAAATCCTGGGCTTTATGAAGGTAGACTGTAAGTTCAAATAGTATCGGTAGTGTGCTAGCAACGTGTAACACTGGCACCAATGTAGGGAACAGTAAGTGAACTGAAAACTTACCAATAAAGGGAAGGAAGAGGATAATAATCAGCCTAGACAAAATCAGGTTCGGTAACCCACTAGCAAAATAGCACGCGAGAGTAGAGAATCTTCCAAAATATGAACATTGACAAGAAAAATAAATGTAACTTACACTGATACAATATGAGCCAAGAATTTACAAACAAAATTATAATACAAGCAATTAGTCAGTACTCATAAAATCTTACAACTTACAAATCTCATTTTTGTCCCGTATTGGCATCAACTCAACTAAGGTTAGGTTGAATGGAGAATCCCACCTTCCAATAATTTTCTTTTTACTGCTAGTGTATGTAATTACGTAACATAATCCAGCATAACATCTAATTACATTATGTAAAAAGTACATGTTTCATTCCTAATATGGAACATCCTCAACCAAAAGATACAAAAATTGGCATAAACGAAATAAAAGCACTTACGACGATGATGATAATGATGGCGCTAAGATAAAATGTTCCTTCATGTTGGGCGAAAACCTCAACGAGTCAATGTTCGAGATTGAGATAAAAAATTAGATGTAAAGGATCTTCACTCTTCAAAGTCTGGAGAAGTATTTACTTTTAATATATTGAGGATAAACTTATAATGTAACATTTTAAAATACGACGATTGGGAAACTCCAAAAGAATAGCCGGACTTGAGGTTAATTTTATGTTTCGAAGTTTTTTGCTGGTTGCTTTACGTCGCACCGACACAGATAGGTCTTATGGCGACGATGGGATAGGAAAGGCCTAGGAGTTGGAAGGACGCGGCCGTGGCCTTAAATAAGGAACAACCCCAGCATTTGCCTGGTGTGAAAATGGTAAAATACGGAAAACCATATTCAGGGATGCAGACAGTGGGATTCGAATCCACGATCTCCTGGATGCAAGCTCACATCCCCACGCTCTTAAACGCACGGCCAACTCGCTCGGTATTTCAAAGTTTTAGGATGTCGAAAGGAGTCTGTAACGTAGGAAATAGAAATTTGTTTTAAAAATGAATTTCGAGAAAAATCCTTGTAAATATACAGTGGTGAAGTGTGTAAGGAGCAATGATATTGCTTACCTCCCGGCCGGTCCCACTATATTTACTTCCTCCCTTACGGCGTCATCTGACTGAGTGTGTATGTGCCTGGCTGTCAGAGGAGCATGAGACGAAAGAGGTGAAACGGAGTGGAAAGTAGGGGAAATGTTGTGGGGAGGGAAGCCGACGGGAAGGATACGTACGGGATGTTTCTCCAGATCCTTTTTTGATGGTCTTGCTGTGTAAATCTAGGTTGGAACCTCTTCCAATAGTATATTTATATTGTTGGTTATTTCATTTACATTCTGACTAGGATTTCGTTTTTGTTCAATCAAAATATAAATGTTTTCTAAAATATTCATTCATTCACCCTTATTTAAAGTTCACAAAATGGTTAGGTCTCTTCCTACTTTAGTAAAACTATGATTATATTCTGTCAGGTGTAAACTCACGGCCGAATATCTCTTGTATTTTGGCATTTACATGTTCCTGGTATCTCACTAGGAAATTCCGTCCTGTTTGTCCAACATAAGAAATGGCACAATCTACCACTTGAGTTGATATGCCCCGAAATTAAAAATCTATTATTACTCGCAACACTTTGTTTATTAAATATTAAACTTTGGTTATTATTACTGGTACGAAGTCCGGCTCCATGACTAAATTGTTAGTGTGCTGGCCTTTGGTCACAGGGGTCGCGTGTTCGATTCCCAGGAAGGTCGGAAATTTTAACCGTAATTGGTTAATTTTGCTGGCACGGGGACTGGGTCCATGTGTCGTCTTCATCATCATTTCATCCTCATCACGACACGCAGGTCGCCTACGGGAGTTAAATCGAAAGACCTGCATCTGGCGAGCCGAACTTGTCCTCGGACACTCCCGGCACTAAGAGCCATACGCCATTATATTGAAATTAAGTATCTTTAAGATGTTAGTGATCTGATAAATATTTCCATTATTATAGGTGGTGACAAAGTTTCTCTTTTCTCAGCGTATCCCTTAACTTATCAAGATATAACAGACTATTTGTCTACATGTTGCTGGGGCACGTCAAAATAAAACTCACAGAGTCCTACAGGGGCAAATAAGTGGTGTTTCTTTGTGTTTTGACACCGCATTCACTTTGTTGTGGAGAGTTGTAAAGTACAGACGTGTTCCTTTGCTATCATGGGTCGTCAAAGGGGACAATCTTCGAAAGAAGAAAAAGAACTGATGATTTTTCACCATAAGACCGAACAATCACTCCGAAAAATTGGTAAAATTGGAAACAGGAGTCATTCAACTGTACAGTGCATTATAAATAGGTATAAAATTACATGCAGCATTGAAAATAAAGACAAAGTGAGTGAGAGAAAAATTACCAATCTCAGGGAGGAACGTTGGATAATAAGACAAGTGTAGAAAAATCCAGCGATTAGTGCTCCGAAACTGGCTGTGATGGCTGAGGAATATACCAAAAAGAGAGCACATACAGAATCTGTTAGACTTATCCTAAGTAAATGTAACAGTCATGGACGAATAGCTAGGAAAAAATCATTATTAACAAGTTTAATAGGAAGAAAAGTTTAGGGCTTCGTTAAGGAGTATATATAAAAAACATTTTGAATCCTGTAAGACCGTTATTTTTGCAGATTAAAGCAAATACAATATCTTTGGATCAGATAGAAAGGTGAATGTCTGGAGGAAACCAAATGAGAATTTGAAACCTAGCAATCTACGTCCAAGTGTCAAACATGGTGGAGGTAATGTAACTGTCTAGGGGTGCGTGATAGCTAATGGACCAGGAGAGTTGACTTTTATTGATGAGACAATGGATCATTATAAATATACTAAAAGAACATTTACGACCTAGTGCTCAAACGCTTGGAATATTTGGTAGACTTAAGTATCACCAAGATAACGATCCGACGCACAAAGCTCATAAAGTACGGATGTGGCTGCTATATAATTGCCCAGAAATACTTGAAACACCTCCACAGTCGCCAGACTTAAATGTGATAGAAAATCTATGGCATTACTTCGAAGTAGCGATAAGAAAACACCAGATTTCGAACACAGATGATATTAAAATGGCTTTATGTGGAGAATGGAGGATAACAGATCAATCTTATTGCAAAAAAGTGGTAAGTGCAATTTATGCCTTGCCGTTTAAGAGCAGTGAAAAGTGCTAAAGGGTATCCTACAAAGTATTGACTATTAAAATATTAGAGGTCGCTAAGGAACTACTTGAAGATACGATATATGAATTTTACTTTGACCTTTTTCATGCACCTTTGAGAATAATGTATTAATTTTCTTTGTAAGTAGGAGTTGATTTACTTTGTACTTTAGTAAAGAAATTTGTATTTGCTAAACCAGAACCAAGACTAAAATCAAATAATGGTTATATTTGTTGTTGAATCCAGATAAACAAGCTTACCTCTAGTGTAAGAGTTTCATTTTGAATCACTGTATATATATTTACAAATGCACTGTATTGTACAAAACCTCTTGCTCTCCTCGGTTGGAACTGGATGTCGTGGGTCAGTGACCGTGAATTTCATAGACACAGTTGGATGCCTAGACAGCATGTGTCTTTTTAAATTGGTAGTAGACGTTTTGTATGAATGGTTTTTACAAATGTTACAGGTAGAAATATGTGATGCACTTTTATCCTGTGTAAAGAATGTCCAATTCTCACTCCGAGTTCGCCTGCTGCTACTTCTCTTGTTAGCATACCACTCATGTTAGTACAGACTACTTATACTACTGTATAATATTGTAAAAAGAAAAGCAGTAGGCTAAATATTATGTCTACAACGTCACAAATCGCTGATTAAAATACCTAGTCATCTCAACTGCTACCATCACACTTTTACACTTTAGACCTACAACCATAAGCCTACAACCGAGTAAACAGAATCAGATAATGAGAAGACTAAAAGAAATCACAGGTTGGGAGGTTATAAATCCCACAACACGACAGTAGCTGTTTACTACCACAGCGCAGTCGAGGGCCATATCATGTTAATTGTTAGCCAACTACGACTGTAATTTGGGTCGCAGTTCGACTTATGAGCGTGATGATGTGGTTAGATTAGCTGCTAGTCTGCTAGCTGCTACTATTGGCCTTGTTTAGCTTTTTTCGGGGGGGGGGGGGCGAAGCCCGCTCCCCCCGCGTGACCATCGACTCAATCTTCATGGCCTCCGACATGCTATTAATTCTAAAGGAGAAAGAAAGAGATAGCAGGGAAGAGCTAACTCAAGATCGTATCAATGGTGCCTGTTTGATCCACCAACACAGCGAAACGGCTGGATAGATTCCGACCAAACTTCATATTTTGACTATACTTATCCCGGATTAGGTTTAGATATGCATATGATTTTAAAGTCACTTAACAGACTGGGGGTTTATAGGAAGACCAGAACAGATTTCTATGGACTTTCTCTTATACTATTGATTTTCTGTAAAATACGTAGACTATATGTAAAACTTCCCTTCATTTTAAACAACGTTTGTTATATACATAATTCCACTTACTCTTCAAATGACGGAGGAAATAATTATTTTCTGCGAGTTTCGTGCTCGGCATTGAGTGACGGACACCTTTGCAGACTGACAAAGAACCTACTGATTACCACGGCAACGTCTCTGGCTGCTTGTCAGCAGTGAAGTAACGTAATGCCATTTTCGTCATTCCTCCTATAAACTCGCATTTGTTCGTTGGGTAGAAGGCGAGAGAGAAGAAATGCTGCCATTCTGCGGGATATCTGCGGAATACCGTTGGAGGTTGCAATCATCGTTGAATATCACTAAGGCTGGCTGCTAATGTTTCAACAGTACTACGGATTGTAGCCTGTTATTTCACACCGTAAGGTGCTTTATGGCATTTGCTATAGTTTTTATTGTATTTCTCTTCTACTCCTTTTTTTTTTTTTGCATCAATTCCTTGCCTCTGCCTTACCTCCTTAGGCCTAAGAAATTTTCTTAACATTTGCTCCGAAAAATTTCTCCTTTGTTACCGCTTTCAAAATGCCGTAACAAATACAATCAGAATTTAGTGAAGGGCATTTCAGTTTTCCAATCCATCCACTGGTATTCACATATTTATGCTATTGGCTGTCCTCACTTAGTGTCCTATCCTCAGTTAATGTCATCGTCCTTAACCAGAAGCGTAGCCAGGATTGGCTGATATTGTCAGAACACCATGAAAGTGCAAACATGACTTGTCATTTTAAAGACTCTGTTACAAGAGATTCTACTATTAGGCCCATGTCCCTGCATGTTTATTGTCAGTTTCCTGGGGAAATGTTCTGAACACATAAATCACACCCCCTGGCTATGCACCTTATTATTAACTGTATTACCTTCTTCCGTATGTATACGGGTGCTAATCCCGAAAATTAGAGACTCCTTCCTTTGAGGAAAAATTCCAAGATGTTCAATTGTGTAACTTTTGGAACCGAAAAACATTGAAATATGGAGGCAATTTTAATGAAGTTTCAGACCTTCGCTTTGGTGTAATTGGTGGCTAATTGGTAAGTCGTATCACAAAATAGATAGCAGAATCGCTGATCAATTTGGAGAGAACTACAACTTTGGTCCTATGACTTTTGTCGTAACTCATTCCCTTATACGTTAGACAGAGCTGCATTTCTCGAGTTTAGATTAAGTTTGCACTTTTTATATATGCGTAGTTTATAGTTTGCCTCGGGAATCTGTCTTTGTTGCGTACAACAGATTTACGAAATAAATTTATTAGGAAGAATAAACTGGGAAAGGGATCTGCTAATCAGAGATATCCTATCGTTAACTATAATAGCCACATTATGCATTTCTTTACCTGAAACTCTGGTAGAGCATGTATGTTGAACTGCAGAAGATAATGATAAATAGTGATTTGAAGATTCGTAATAGGAAAAAGTCACAAGATCCACAATATTTCGCTCGGGTTAGATGTTAGTACCGCCTAATGTAACAGAACACTGACGAAACAAGAAAATACCTTATTATAATTATTATTATTATTATTATTATTATTATTATTATTATTATTATTATTATTATTATTATTATTATTATTATTATTATTATTATTATTATTATTATTATTATTATTATATAATTCGCTGGGGCCATCAAGGACCACGTTAAGTCTTGTTGCATTTGACACTGAACTTGGCCTTCTTTAGAGCCCAAATTCCCCTCATTCTTTGTGAGTGGGCCTGCTTACGCTCCTCTGTCCAAGGGGCACCGTGTCTTCTCTTCGGTCGCTCGTCTCGGTTTAGCCCGTTCGTCAAAATTTTCTTGCGGAAGAGATCTCTGTTAAGGGCGTCTTCGGCTGAGATATGCAGCATTTGGAGGTCTTCTTTGGTATTTCCAAACCAGGGAATTGTGGTTTTGGGGTTTGAATAAAAAAAAGTTAAAGATTTCTTTAGTGAACTTTCTTCCGTCCATTCTTTTCAGATGACCGTAAAATCGTGCCCGTCTTTTTTTGATAGTGTCGGTAATTTTTTCTATTTTGCTGTAGACTTCCTTGTTGGATCTCTTTTGATGGATTCCATTTCTGTACTTTGGTCCCAAGATTCCTCTCACAATGTTGCGTTCTCTTTTCTCTAGTTCTTCAAGGAGTCCTTTGTTGGCATTTAGAGACAGGTTTTCGGCTGCATATAGAACTACTGGCTTCAGAACTGTTTCATAATGACGTATCTCGGTGTTTTGGGAAAGGCATATTTTGTTGTAGATTGTGCGGGATATTTGGTAGGCTATTTCCAGTTTGCGTACTCGCTCCTGAAGTGCTTCTTTGTCCAGTCCATTTTTCATGATGATCTCACCCAGGTATTTGAATTTGTCTACTCTGGTCATGTCCCCGTATTTTGTATGGAGTTTTGGTGGAGCCTCTTTGATGTTAGTCATTATTTCTGTTTTCTCAAACGATATCTGCAAACCAGTTTGTTCGGCAATTTCCTTTAACATTTCAACTTGAGCTCTAGCGTTTTCTATGTCGTTTGAGAGAACAGCAATATCATCCGCAAATGCTAAGCAGTCTGTTGCGATCCCCTTGGATTTGGTTCCTATTCTCAATGGACTATAGTTGGTTTCCTGTAATCTCACCCGCCAGGATCTGATGATCTTTTCAAGAACACAGTTGAAGAGTATAGGGGATAGCCCATCACCTTGTCGGACTCCTGTTTTGATGTCAAAGGAATGCGAGAGACATCCGTGGTGGTGGTGGTGATTATTGTTTTAAGAGGAAGTACAACTAGGCAACCATCCTCTATATAACACTAATCAGAGGGAAAAATGGAAGGGATCCGACACTTCGAAAAATGAAATTGTCGGTCAAAGAAAGACAAGGGCCACGAAGGGCCTGAAAATGAAAGACTCCCTAGCCCTCGCAAACCTAATAGCATCGGGGTCGGAAAAGAACAAGAGGTGACCAAGGGAGGTCGGATAGGATAGATGAAAGTGAGGAGCATGGCACAAGTAAGTGGAAGCAATGCCAGGACTCAGCTTAGGGCCTCGTGGTCGCCAACCCACGCTCCAAAGTTCAGAGCCCCTGAGGCCAGACATCCGTGGAACTTCACCTTGGATTTTGTATCGGTCAGGGAGGCTCTAATTAATGCCAGCAGTTTCAAATCAACTCCAAATTCATTTAAGATGTTTAGCAGGACTTCCCGGTCAATGGAGACATACGCTTTCTTGAAGTCCACAAAGACAGACACATACTGCTTGGACCTTAGTGTACAATATCGGATGATCGTTTTGAGATTTTGGATCTGTTCAGCTGTTGAGCGACCTTTTCTGAACCTCCTTGGTATTCACTTATTTGATGTTCGACTTGTGCTTCCAAACGCTCCAGGATGGCAAGTGATAGAATTTTGTAAGTCACGGGTAGCAAAGATATTCCTCTGTAGTTGTTGATGTTCTTCATGCTGCCTTTTTTGTGTAATGGATGTATCAAAGCTATTTTCCAATCTTCGGGTAGGGTCTCCTTGTTCCAAATTTCTTCTATTTGCTTTTGCAAGATATCAAGGGATTCATATTATTATTATTATTATTATTATTATTATTATTATTATTATTATTATTATTATTACTATTATCATAATCATCATCATAATCTACAGTACGTACATAAAATTCTAAGGTAAGGTTTCCTTACAATTATTTATCTGATATGTAATACTGATCATCTAAAGGACTTTTTTTGGTGTCAGTCTGGTTATGTACCTGTTTGCGTTCATAAAACGGTGAAACGGCTGGACATACTTATACCGAACTACGTATTTGGAATCTACTCACTCAGCATTGTATTTTCCGGTGCATATATCTTCAAGGTCATCACATATAGTTAGGGTTCATAGGATGATTATTCTCAAATATCTTCGTTAACATTAGGTCCATCAAAACACTGTATATAGCAATTATTTGTTATTTCTGTCCATTTATGTCATGTATGTATTTACCTCACAATGAATAATAACGTCCAAAACTCAGTAATATTATTCTTAACTCCATTTTCTAAATTATGACTATGAACAGCATAAGCTATATGTAATTTCGTTTTCAGTTCCCACCAAAACTGTCTAAATCTCTTATTGTAATTTTTCAAAAATTTCCTCCTTAGAGCCCATTTCTTCTTTATTTTTATGGACTGGAACTATCACCTGTGAACCAAACTGGATATTTGGATTTTCGAATGACTTTCTGCTTTGGAACGCAGTTTTTAAAACATTTATTCAGCGATGTACAAAAGAAATCAGCAGCAAGCTCAATATTTTTGAAGGAATGCAATTAACTCCAGTCGAAGTCTGTATGTTAAATACAGCCGCAAAAACTCAGCCTTTTTAAAGTCATAATATTCGCGATTAATATTTGGAGGCAATGAGACCTTTTTAATTGGTGATAAATCTAAACATAGTGCAAGGTGATGAAAGTCTTCGGGTACCAACGTGAATTCGTCATTCTTCAGTTCAACTTGAATATTACCCAATACTGAATCTAAAGTCCTGAAATTACAATTTTGAATATTAATAAGTGATGTTAATCCAAGATATGAGATGAACTGAAATGAACGACGACTGGTCATTGAACCTTCTTTAAAGTTATAACTGGCATAAACTGAGGAAGGCAAAGGACGACCCATACTAAGAAAAATTACTTTTTAGGGCTCTCAGAAGAAAGATATCTAATTACCAAAGCCATAATGAACAAGCACTTGAAGATACTGAAAGTAGGTTGGAGTTTCAAACAGATTTAAAGTTATCAGTGTCTCCAGGGCAGCGTTTGCTTATAGTTTTTACAAGGAGGGGCCAGACTCTGCGGTCAATCGATTTCAATTACCTTAATTTACCGGTTGGGGGACACTCAACAGTAACTCGTGTATATGGGTATTATGTCAATACGCTTTCATTTTCGAAAAACATTGGGACAAATGTCATGAGGCGGGATCAGCTTTGGACCAAGTGGAAGTGATAGGACACTAAAAGGCTAACAACCGTAAAGTTGGTGTAAACTCCTTTCATACTGAACCTGACGACTCTACGCTGACATGATGGGTTAGTCTGGGACTCAAATGTGCAAACAGTCAGTTCTCTTTTGTCGGTGGTGAGTAGGTGTAGGTCGTCTATCAGTGATCTTGATATAAATGTTGCCTGACTTCCACTATCTAGTATACATCGAGTAAGTCGGCTTAGCCCTGTAGGTCCAGTGATTCTTACTTGAGCTGTCTGCAAGAATGTGAAACCTGATGTGGTGATATCTATTTTTCCTACAGAGCCTGTGTTGGCCTGATCTTCTGAGGTCTTGTGACTCCTTCCGTTGTCGCAAAGGGACTTATGGTGCGACTTCTTGCAGTTAGCACACTGTGCCTTTTCTTTTCTTTCGACAGTTGAACACTGTATGCCCTCGATTGAGGCACAGGAAGCACCGGCGAGCTCCCTTCAGCCTCTTCTTTCGCTCCGCAACGTTTGTGATTTTCTTACAGCCCTGAGCCCAGTGACCTCTTGATTCACAAAAAACGCAAAATGGTCCCGGTCCCTTGACCTCCTTTCCTGTTAAGCCTTTAGGATTGGCACGGACATGAAGAGGTTCCGCCGTAGGCGGGTAGCTTGATGATATGGAGGTTTCACCGCGAATCTTTTGTGTAGTAAGTGCTCCGTCAACTTCCTCGGCGAGAAACTCCATTAGTTTGAGGATGTTACCCTCCGAAAAGTCTTCTCGCTTGGCGTGAATGATCCAGCGACGGCACATATCGTCTGGAAATGCTCGGAGAATTTTCGGTGCAACTACTCGGCCATAGGCGTTCACATCTTCTCCGAGAGCGCGCAGAGCTTGAATGCGGCGATTGCAGTCAATAAACGTAGATTTAAGTGCGTCCGGTGTGGCAAACTGGATGGCCTTAATACATTCTATGTAGTCCAAGTGGGCCTGTATGATTCTATTCTTGTCGCAGTAGCGAGCTTGAAGAATTTTCTTAGTCTCTTCATATGTCTCGGCCGTCACTGCGATGCCCTCAGTCAAGTGCTTCGGTTTCCCCTCTAAATAACTCCGCAGAAATATATGTTTATTAATGGTAGAGAGTGACGTGTCCTTATCGATTAATTGTTCAAACTGTTCCCAGAAACGTGCCCATATTTCTATATTACCTGAGAAGGGTTCTAGTCTTATTGGGGGGAGTCTCAACGTGGTTGAGGTAACAGCTGAGGCAAGTGTTGGTACCGTCTGTGTGTTCGTGAGTCTAAGATTCGACATCGCGCTTTCAAGTTTTTTCTCCATCCCATGTGAAATGCGAATGATAGCGCGCTTGGCATTCTCTATGTATTCCTCACATGTACTAATGTCATCAGCATACGCGGTGTCATCCATGAGGTCGTGAACCTCATCGTCCAGGGCCCTTAATTTATCCAAAGTCTCTTGTAACCTATCCTTACAGTACTCGTAATCCTCGGAAGAGGTAGACTCAGTAAACTCTCGTGTTTTCTCCACGAGACATGTGATGTTTGCTCTTTCCCTAGCACGTCTTCTTTTCAATTGGTGTAGTCGTGTGTTCGCGTTACCACCTTCCATACTGGATCTCTAGACATGAATTTGCTATAGTAAAATAGTGTATTTGATAGGGACTTCGTAATAGCGTGGGAAATATTTCGTTACTTGATCTATTATTAACCGTACTCTGAAGTATTGTGACGTAGTTCAAGGAAAGCCAGGAGATGGCAGCACTGGTCACTCAGTCGTGTGTGAATTCTCCTCCAAGTGACGTAAATAAACAATATGGCTACCCTTCCAGCTTAACCAATAAACTATCTATGCGTTTACACTACAAATACTATCTATGCCCCCTTTTTATCTTTACTATGCTTTATGCGGTATTTGGAATTTCCTTAAGTATCGCAGATATTAACAGGAACAAAATTACATCTGAGAAATGTTACTGTACGTTGATGGCTTGGCGTGATAGGTTTTATTTCCACGCCAACAATTTTCTCGTAGTCTCTTTACGGAACGTGTAGTAAACCAATTATTATTTAGTCTCTAGTATATTGCCCATTCACGCTGGAGTGTAGTTCTTCCCGTGTTTCCGGCACTAAAATTATGTCGTGATATTGGAAGAGCAGTCGAGAAAACATAACTAGTAACTCGTTTCTCTTTTTATTATTATTGTCAAAAAATCTAAGAATCTAAGATACAACACTTGTGATACAATGATATTAAATAAAGATATAACGAAATCCAAAGATGGTTCTCGAGTAGTGTCTATCAATTTCCAACATAGCCAATGGATGAGGCAAACTAATAAACCCAGGTGACATAATAGGTAACGGCCTCGAAGGTTGAGAAGTCTCTAACACCGCATTATTTAGAAAGAAATGCGGAAGTTGTGTACGACGATCAGGCTCATTTTCTAATAGGGCAGAAGTTTGTTGACTTGCCACAGATTTTTTACTTTCTGCAACTTTGGACAAATCCTCCTCAGCAGGCAAGTTGATTAAAGGGGCTTGATCGGATTTAGGAGCAGCTGCCCCAGTCAATTGACTAACTATATTTGACATTTCTGAAAG
Source organism: Anabrus simplex (assembly GCF_040414725.1). Lineage (NCBI taxonomy): Eukaryota > Metazoa > Arthropoda > Insecta > Orthoptera > Tettigoniidae > Anabrus > Anabrus simplex. Next base: position 20,912,373 of record NC_090267.1, read on the forward strand.
GTGTTCAACAAGGTTGCTAGCCTCCTTGGCATGATCTTCTTTTAGTTTGAGACACAATAGGTCCCTAACCCTGTGATAAAAATGGAGCAGCCTAGCCAGAACTCTTTTAAGTTTATTAGGAGATGGATCACTTACTACAAAATACTAACTACAGACGCTAGCTCGGTGGTGTTGTCTGTGATAGTGGATAGAGCCTCATCAATTCCCTTCTCCCCCAAAATGGGGATAGAAATTGGTAATATCCAGTATTTGGCAGTATCTGGCGCAACCGTGCCTTCAGTTTGAACATTTCTAATAAGTAATTCGTAAATCAATTCCTCCTTGCGCAAGTACCCGGAATGGAGAACTTCACGAGCGCCAGACATGATGATACAAAACTTACAAATTTAGAGGAAAAGAAATTACAGCGACCGAGAAAAATTCTTAGAGTTTCGGATCGGATCTTATGTTGAGCCGTCAAAAGGGGCCTAATTTAGACCCATTCAAACCACGCTTTGCTACCACTTGTTACGAGGATACCCGTAGAGCAGAAAGAGGTTAGAGAAGGTGCCGGGGTGAATGGGTCTATCTACAATATCAAAAATTGAATTAAACCTTGAACTGAAGGTTATATTTTTCAAAAAACAACAACTCAACAAATAGCAACATGTCAGGTACAAAAGCATTCTTGAAACAAGTCTTGAAAAGTCCAAGATTAGTGAATTTTACAGATTCTGGGAGTGGTATTATTTAGTTAAGGGCAGAAATCCCCTAGTTCAAAAGCACTTGCTCCCTAAATACAATATCTAGCCTTCCAGAGGCCCTCGTTAAACTTACATAAATTTTAAAAAGGAGCTGAGAGGCTCTCAGTTTTCCAAGCCTACGCAAGGCAACATTACATCAAGATGTACAATCTCTGGCCTCTCAAGCCACAATTTACAAATTGGACTGGTTTCTACAAAGGGGTATCTAGTATCCAACCTACAGGGCCTTTACAAAAAAAGAACAGTTTAGATAACTGTCCCAAACACAAAATGAATGCAGGCGTATCCTGCACTCCAGATAATGAAATATAAAATCCTACAGGGCTCTTGGTCGATGAAACTGAGGCTATTCCCACACTACTGAGGTGGTTCGTATGGAAATAACTTTAATACGTTACAGAAACGAAAGGTTGCGAAAACGTAGCCAGCTCAAACCAAGATGGAGGGGAGCTCGATAGGGTAACTCACTCTCTATCCCCGATTTCAAATTAAAGATTTTATGAAGCTTTTACATTAGCCGAACGAAAAGTTACATTTTAGAAAGGTAGGTTTCATAGTTAAAGATTCGGACCTTCCCCTCGGAATAATTTGCAGATACAGTAAGAAAGATGGAATTATGTGGCCATTACCTTGTAGATGTTCTAGCTGTCGACGAAAGAGGCCGCCCGCCTCCAACTTAAACACTCACACTCAGAAAGACGACGATCAATTGGCAGGGAAACGTGAAAAGCCGCAGTTTATAAACCCTCAAGGAAGGTTCGAGATCATTCAGGACTAATCAGGACACACCCTCTTAATTTCTATTTGTTAACACAAAGTCAACAAGAAATGCGGGATTGGTTGAAAATTAATCACCAAAATTTATGATTGGTCCGATTCAAAACTGGCGGAAAAATAAGAAAGTGTTGCCAACCCACAAATAAATGAACATAGATCAGTTATGGAAAACGTAGGAAAATGAAACTTCTTTAAATTATAAATTCTTTCACTTTGCACCAGAGTGCATGATCATAGTTTTTAGAAGTGTCATCTGTAGAAAAGTGTCCGAACTTCTTGATGCATAGCAAAACAAGACAAGTCAGTTTAGGATACTTCACAACAAAACAATTACTTAATATTTCAGTGGTGATATCTTCAGCCATCTTTAGAGCGGGGTTTTTCGTTGCTACACGTCCGTAGGTTTAACCTCATATTACCCTACACGTGACCCCTGGGTGGTGTTAAGAGAGCAACAACTTTGGCTGCTGGACCCTAAGCTCTTCTTTGTGGATATCCCAGCAATTCAGAGGATTCATTAACTCAATATGAGAAAAATGATTAAAATCGTAAATGGCCCTTTTCAGAGCCCCACTGAAAATCATGATTCTACTTTAAACATTCTGCAGCTCAATATCGAAGGAGCAAGTCGACCAAAAAGTGACTATCTAACAAAAATACTAACTGATCACAAGGTGGATATTGTTCTATTGCAGGAGACCCATTGTGAAAACCAGGACCAGCTTTATGCCAGATGTAGGATTCCCGGATACAATCTGCTCAATGCAACGTTTCATAAACAGTACGGAACAGCAACGTATGTAAAAAATGATATAGAGGAAGCTGAAATAATACGCACAAATACTGATAACAACATGTTTTGCTCTAAAACAAAGATTGCAAATACAGAAATTGTAAACATCTACAAACCACCTTGTCAACCTTGGAGCCTAAACGAGACCATCCTGAATATACAGCACCCAGCCGTAATCCTTGGAGATTTTAACAGTCAGAACACTAAATGGGGTTATAACTATACCAACAAAGAGGGACAAGATGTGTCTGAATGGGCTGATGCCGAAGATCTTTTTCTATTGTTTGATGCCAAAGAAAAGGGCTCCTTCCACTCTACCAGATGGAATAAGGACTATAATCCTGATCTGTGTTTTGTATCAAAAGACTCTCTTGGAAGACCTCTACACTGTACTAGAAAAATTCTGAACAACTTTCCCCGAAGCCAACACAGACCAGTGCTTGTCAAAGTCGGCCTGGAAATACCTGCCATCAGATCAGTCCCACTTCCCCGCTGGAATTTTTCCAAAGCCAACTGGTCTAAATTCACCAGCGAACTGGAACATAATGTACAGTGGATTCCTCCTACAACAGGAAATTACGAGCGCTTTGTCAAACTAACATCCGCCATCGCGAAAAAGCATATCCCAAGAGGATACAGGAAGGATTATATTCCTGGATGGAACCCAAAATGCAAAGAGCTATACGAGGAATATATGCTCAGCAGTGACCCTGAAATTGCAGATGAACTGATCCAGTCTCTAGATTCATCTAGAAAAGAAAAATGGTTCAATCTCATGGAAAATATGAGTTTTCAACATTCCAGTCGAAAAGCATGGTCACTTCTAAGGAAACTTGGCAACAGCACTCCCAAATTCGGTCCCAAGAGCTCTAAGATAAAACCAAACGAGGTGGCAAACAGATTAGTTAACCTGACAAGAAAACCAGTCGGCACAAATAAGAAAGAGTCAAAAAGAATTCAACAAGAGCTAAAATCGAGGATAACCCAGGCCAAAGCAGTCTCTCAGTTTTCCTCTGATTTCACAGCTGCTGAGATCTCAACTGCGCTAAAAGAAATAAAGTCAGGAAAAGCAGCCGGATTGGATGGAATATACCCAGAATTCCTTATACATTGTGGCCCCCGAACAACCGAATGGCTTGCCAAATTTTACAGCAATATCTTACATGTTGGACAACTACCATCAATACTCAAAAGAACAAAAATAGTAGCAATCCTTAAACCAGGGAAAAGTGGAGACAATGCAGAAGATTACAGACCCATAGCCCTTTTAAGTGTCTGCTACAAACTACTGGAGAGAGTAATATACAATAGAATCTCAGCCAAAATCCTAGAGCACATACCACTTGAACAAGCTGGCTTCAGACCAAGCCGCAGCTGTACCGACCAGGTGTTAGCCCTAACCACCCATATTGAGAGGGGATTTCAAGATCGAAAGAAGACCGTAGCAGTGTTCGTAGATCTGTCATCAGCATATGACACAGTCTGGCGAAAAGGAATGATTCTCAAATTCCTGAAGTTAATCCCTTGTAAGACGCTTGCCACCCTGCTGAATAATATGTTGGCTAATAGAATGATGGAAGTACACCTACATGGCAACATAAGTAAAACTTACAAACTGAGTGACGGATCACCACAGGGATCGGTACTAGCCCCATTGCTCTTCAACGTATATACAGCAGATCTACCTTCAACTAATGCTAGGAAGTTTATATACGCTGACGACATCTGTTTGGCAGCCCAGTCTAGTGATTTTGCTGGAGCAGAAACCACACTCACTAAAGATCTCTGCAGAATTGATAATTATTTTAAAACCTGGCGACTGAAACCAAACATAACAAAAACAGAGGTCAGCTGCTTTCATTTGAGCAACAGACAAGCTAATTATGCCCCTCAGGTTCAATTCAGAGGTCATATACTGAAGTTCAATCCTCATCCAAAATATCTAGGCGTTACCTTGGATCGATCTTTGACTTACAGCGAACATGTACGCAAAACATCTGCCAAGATCAAAACCCGCAATAACATCCTGCACAAACTCACAGGAACAAGCTGGGGCCCATCTGCATCCACCCTCCGAACTACAGCACTTGCGTTAGTATACCCAGTAGCCGAATACTGCTGCCCAGTATGGCTCAACAGTGCCCATACAAAGATGATAGACACTCAGTTAAACGATACAATGAGGGCTATATCAGGAACCATCCAATCCACACCTTTGGAGTGGTTACCAGTTCTTTCAAATATTCCACCTCCTCATCTCCGAAGACAAATGGCACTGAAGAAAGAATGGGTTAAATGCTGTGACAATCCTCTTCTACCAATACATCAAGACTGCCTACGTGAAGATCTCAGGCTGAAATCTAGGAAACCTTCTTGGTTACTAGGAAAGAGGCTAGTCCAAGATGAATTTCATACTAACACTGCCTGGCGCTATGGGTGGGCAGCTTCAAACCCTGACAGATTAGGTCTAATTTCGGATCCAGTTATGCAACCTCCTGGTTTCAACTTACCCAGAAAAATCTGGTCATCACTTAATCGGATCAGAACTCAACATGGCAGATGCAACTTCTGGAAACACAAGTGGAAGATTACCAGCGATCCTTATTGCGACTGCTCTGATGTGCCTCAGACCGTTCAACATATCGTCACAGAGTGCCCACTCCGAAGATTCAGTGGGACAATAAAGGATATCCACGAGGCCAGTGATGAAGCTGTGAGTTGGCTAACAAAACTGGACATTCAGCTTTAGTAGCAATGCAGATATTGATGAGCTCAAATATATAAATATAGTTAATAACCAAATTGTAACAATGTATCCTCATGCCATACGAAATAAATAAATAAAAATCTTCTGATTAATGTTCCAAGTTGGTGTAGTTTCATTTTCACCTTTTGACCGATAGAGGAGTTCATTAAGACGATTATTTTGAATGAACGGAGTAGAGGTTTACCTCCCGGTACATCTATGAATCTAGCGATTTCTTTGATGTTCTTAGGAGGCTTGAAGTCACGGATGGTGACAATATATGGTCTATGGTCTATGGAAACACCATCGGGTGACACAATGCGTCCTAACAACGACATAGAAGGCTTAGCAAAAGCTACCTTAGATAGTTTAACCGTCAACTCAGCCTTCCGAAGGCGATCGAATATTTCCTTTAGATGATCTAGGTGCTCGTCGAAGGTCTCCGAAAACACGACGACATCGTAGAGGTAATGATAAAGATATTCAAATTTGATATCAGAGAAGACTCTATCGAGCAGTCTAGTGAGGACAGCCGCTCCCGTAGGGAGCACGAAAGGCACGCGGTTGTATTCATACAGGTTCCAATCCGTGGCGAAAGCCGTTAGATGTTTCGATTCTTCGGCTAGAGGTATGTAGTTATATTGTTAATTAAAATCAAGAATGGTAAAGGACTTGGCCTTTCAAAACCATGAAAAACAAAAGTGAAGATCAGGAAAGGGCACATATTGTAACACCACTTTATGGTTCAAAGCCCTATAATCAATGACAGGCCTGAAGCCACCTTGGGGTTTCGTCACAAGAAAAATGGGCGATGAATACGCCGACTTAGAAGGTCGAATGATACCATCCCTTAACATCTGATCGATGATTTCCTTCAGAGCCTTCATTTTAGGTGGCGATAATCGATGTGGAGGAAACCTAACTGGAATAGAATCAGTTAACTCAATCTTATATTGAATAAGGTCCGTGACACCAAGGGTATCTGAAAATATGTCAGGGAAACACTGACACAACTTTCCAATACTTTCAGATTGATCCTCAGGTAGACGCCCAAGTTCTAGTGATATTTCACTCTGGGTAGGCAAAACAGATGAACATGACACAGAATTACAAAGGGGTACATTTCAAAGGGGGAATATTACAGTTTGTAGTAAACTTGAATGTGCACGACTTGCTCTGAAGATCGAGCACAAGACCGGAATGGGACATGAAATCGACCCCCAATATTACAGGGAAAAACAACTCTTTAGCCACAAACAACCTAACTTTCCACGTAAACTTTGAAATGCGAACTTAAGAAAAAATGAAAACTAAAATTTCTAATTGAGATGAGTTAGCCGAAACACATTTAACAAAAGAGGAACATTAGTCTGGAAATTTACAATAGGTTTTTAATTTAGAATACCACTCTTCCAAAATAATGGAACTCAAACTTCCTGAGTCTAATAGAGCTGTCTTTATTCAACTGAAAACTTGGAAATGCCTTTAGGCAACATAGCTAAAGGGTGTGGCAAGCTGCCGAAACCTGACGACATAATAGGGACGGTATTTGAGGCTGTGGAAATTCAAACACTGCATTACTCAGAAAGAAGGATGGAAGTTGTCTTAGATGGCCGGACACTTGTTCCGATGGGGCAGATGTTTGTTGAGTTGCCACTGATTTCCCACTTTCAATAGGTTTACTAGAATCCTCTTCCGTAGATACGTTTACCATAGGAAATTGCTTGTCTTTGAGAATAGCGGCCCCGGTCAACAATTGACTAACTCTATTCGACATACCCGAGAGGTGTTCCAATAGATTGCTAGCTTCCTTAGCATGATCCTCCTTCAATTCTAGAGACAATAGGTCCCTAGCCCTATTGTAGAAATGAAATAGCCTAACCTGAACTCTTTTAAGTTGGTTAGCAGATAGATCACTTACTTCAAAGAAACTAATTATAAAAGCTGGCTCGGTGGTATTATCTGTGATAGCGGATAGAGCCTAATCAATTCCTTTCTCTCCAAATACTGGGATACAAATATGAAGTTCTAAAGATTCCTTAAGTTTGGCAATATCTGCCACAGACGTGCCTCCAGATTGGACCTTCCTAATTAGGAGCTCATAGATTAATACCTCCTTGCTCAAGTACCCGGGTGCAAGGGCTTCACGAGGTCCAGACATGTTGACAGAAAAATGTAACAATTTTGAATATTTCTAGCAGCCGAGAAAATTGTTAGAGTTCGGAGAGAATTCTACGTTTACCCGTCAAAAGGGGGCTTTATTCAGACCCATTCAACCACGCTCTGCTACCACTTGTTACCGTGTTTGCGTGTAACAGAGAGGTGAAAGAAGGTGCTGGATAGAATGGGTCTACCTACGACAGTCAAAGATTAATTTAAAACTTTAAAGTAACGGTTATATTTCTCTTTAGATATTAAATTTTAACAGAACAAGATTTCAGGTACAGAGCTAGTTAGATACAAAGTAGAAAAAAAGAAAACCCAGAAAGATTAGTTACATAATTTGAGGTTCAAGCTCTCACTTTACAAAAATCTATTCGTCACTATATTTGCGCCTAGTTTGATATTCAAGGAGACGAAACTCCCAATTTAAATCACAGAATTTTCACGAGCACTTTTGGCTCCAAAGGTTACAAGTTACGGCCTTCCAAAGACACCTTTCAATATTTACACAGTTAAAAAGAAAGTGCCTTTATGCTCTATAATTCTACCGAGGAGACTACGCTCTCAAACCCTTACAGCCTACTCAAGGCAACCTTTAACTTTTACTTTTGTGATTAGAGAGTCTTTACTCAATAAAATTTACACTTTCTGGCCTCTCTAGGCACAACCTACATTTAACAAGACCTTATCAGTTGGCTCTCAAATTTACATAGCAGAAATGATACAGAGTACCCATTCTTCTTTTTTTTTTTTTTGCTAGGGGCTTTACGTCGCACCGACACAGATAGGTCTTATGGCGACGATGGGATGGGAAAGGCCTAGGAGTTGGAAGGAAGCGGCCGTGGCCTTAATTAAGGTACAGCCCCAGCATTTGCCTGGTGTGAAAATGGGAAACCACGGAAAACCATCTTCAGGGCTGCCGATAGTGCGATTCGAACCTACTATCTCCCGGATGCAAGCTCACAGCCGCGCGCCTCTACGCGCACGGCCAACTCGCCCGGTAGAGTACCCATTCTACCGAGCCTTCGTGAAAAGTACAGGTTAAAGATACTGGCCCAAAAATCAAAATGCTGCGGAGGCAGACATTTGCACTCCTTGAAATTTGCACACAAGATACGACCCTGTTTGGGCTCCTGGCCCGAAGTTACAGGGGCTAATCCCATTCTACAAACTAAGGTGACTAGATGGAAAAGTTGAGTTACAATAGAGAAAACAGTTACAAAATCCTAGTCACCTCCAGATTAAATTGAATTGGAATACGAGAGGGTAACGCACTGTCTATCTCCAGATTTTAGTGAAGTGCAATAGACGAGTTGAACTTTTACATAAGAAGGAAAAACTAACATTTTCGCAACTTTACAGTTACATTATTAAAGATTGGAAACCTTCCTCTCGAGATACCTATAGAGTTAGAAATATGGTGGCCATTACATTAACTGATGTTCTGCTTGCCGATGGATTGCCCGTTTTTATACCCGAGAGGACGGTTCGAGAGAGATTTGGACTAGTGCCCGACACACCTCCAGTTTTTATTGGCTAATTAAATACTGTATGTAGAAGAAAACCCTGATTGGTTGAAAACTAAATACCCAAAATTTCCAATTGGTTACTTTTAAACTTGGCGGAAAGAAATCAATAATAATAATGTTATTTGCTTTACGTTCCACTAACTATTTTTACGGTCTTTGGAGACGCCGAGGCGCCGGAATTTGGTCCCTCAGGAGATGTTTTACGTGCCAGTAAATCTACCGACACGAGGCTGTCGTATTTGAGCACCTTCAAATACCGCCGGACTGAGCCAGGATCGAACCTGCCAAGTTGGGGTTAGAATGCCAGTGCCTTAACCGTCTGAGGCACTCAGTCCGGCCGGAAAGAAATCGAAGTGTTGACAACTGTAATACACCAAAAACAAAAGAAATTCAGTCAGTTTAGGAAACCTTAAAATAACACATTACTCTATCTCTTTAGTAGTGACATCTGTTGACCAACTTCCCAACTTCTTGCACTAGTTTCAAGTTTTGTCTGTTAGATAGCGTTCTTCAAGGCGCTTATCAAGAAATCCCACCGGAATGCAGAAGGCATTCTATAACCTACAAGAATGGGCAGACAAACTCATTAAGTATCAACAGTGAGAAAACAAAAGTGATGAAATTTAGAAGAGGTGGAAGACAGGCAAAAGACGACGTTTTCTCAAACAGCGGGGACCAGCTTGAAATAGTACCGTCAATCATGTACCTAGGTATCACGCTACAGACCACAGGAGTAACTTATACACTACACGTCAAAGAAAGAGCGATAGCAGCAACTAGAGAAATGTTCGCAATCCCTAAGTCCCAGAATCTATCGGTGAAAACGGCCGTGGCATTGTTCAAACTCAAAGTTGCCCCGGTGGCCACGTACGGTATACAATTAATCTGGCACAAACTAACGACAGCGAATCTAAAAAGGATTGAAAATATCAAAGCCAGATACCTCCAGCGGATCCTCCAACTATCAAAATATACAAAGAACAGACTGGTGTACACCCTGGTGGATGAACCGTTCTTCCTAGAGGACATAAAAACCTCCTTCAGTCTTCCCGACACCGAAGCATCCGCGGCAGTCCTGGAAGAAAGACGACGAAAAGCACAGCAAATCTCGGAAGAATTCTATGAAACGGAGGCAGTGAGAAACGACGAATGGAAGAGCAGGGTTCCGTCCACGGGTTCCACGGAAAGGTATGCCAAACCGCTCGATACCACGAACGAAGAATATACCTGCAGGCTCTGTTGTGGAAAATGCCCCAGGTACCACCTCATCAACGGCACCTCAAGAACAATATCCATTACCACACTCGCTTAAGACTGGTTAAGTGGAACCGCATGCACCTCCAACCGGACGAGGTATGTTCAACAGAGTGTTGCAAATTAGACAGGCAGAAGACTCTACATCACTGTGCCCTTCAATATGTGATCTCAATACAGTGTCGCAAATTAGACAGGCATATAATCTCTCACCACTGTGCGTTACAAAAATGTGTTTAATGCAGAGCTAAGTCTAAATGTCCTCTCACAGATGGAACACAATGAACTGACGAACACCACTGTACAGACCTGCTTACGAGCTGAACGGTAGATTAGTTGTCTCCCAATATGATCAGCAAACGCGCTTAGGCCATCTATCTCTCTCGCCCCCTAAAAGCCACCCAACACGTGAGACATTGATATAGCCTTCTATCATTATGACTATCAAATTGTTCCCGCTTAAACTCACTCCCGCAAATAGAACAACCAATGACCCTACACCCGTTGTGTGTAACGCTACGTAACCCAAGAGAGGATTTAACCTAAAGGAGCTCCAAAGGAGTTTTATAAGAGGTCCCACAAACGGAACGGAAGTCGATCCCCACTATGACTGCTAGTGAGTATCTGACAATGACTATCTGACTGTGTACATTGTTACCTATGTAACCTAATCATTGTGTATTACTGTGCGTATGGTCATTGGCTGCAATAAATTATTATACTGTTCTTTAAATGCGTGGGGTTGAGGTGTATCTCCCGTACAATTATTATTTTTATATTATTATTATTTTTGTTGTTGATGATTTTCTGCACTCTGACGTAAATTACACCCCTTGCTCACTAACTTAAGGAACACTTATTCATTTATCGTCGTAATATTTTCTGGTTCTAGGACTAAGTGCATAAGAGAGATTAGAGTTAACTGTCCGAGCAACACCAGAAAACTTGTGCCACTTGTAAACGTGAGGCTGTCAGACAACACAAGAGACACATGCACCTCCTGATAACAGTAAGAAGCTAGTGACCAGTCCTACCTATTGTTCTCAACCGGCGGGTACTGGGATCACTTACTGCGGGCCGCGAAATATTTTTCTGGAATCTTTCATTCTACTACTTTTCCAAGCATTTTCACTGGCAAGTACTTGATAGTGTAAATATTCTGAGGAGAATAATTTTCGTTATTGCACAGAAGTGTGCAGTCCTAGGTTATCTCTGAACTTTAAATTCTAAAATCAAACATCGCTGTAGGAAATGTCAGTGACCATGCCACTTAATTTTAAATGATCGGGAATTTTCGGACAGAGATACCTTTGATACCTTTGTACATTGGGGAAAGGGAATTCCGCTGTATTCGACCTGCTATATTATTGCCTAGAAGTCGATTACATCATTTGGCGGTGAATCCCAGTTTTAAAACATTTCCCTTTAAGAATGTTAATGATGAAAATGTTGTGTCTGGTTATATGTGCAATAAATTTATTCTTTTTCCATTCCCTTTAACAATTTCGCTCCTAAATCTTGCAGGTGTTTCGAAACTCCACTGCTGGCAGTCCTGAGGATGGTTTTCCGTGGTTTCCCATCTTCATACCAAGACGCATGTGTGTCGGTGCAACGTAAAGCAAATTTCATCCAGCTGCTCGTTCTTGTCATTTTGTGCCTAACGACATTTCTGTAGCTTGAAGGTGGTTCCTTTCCATTTTACCCAGAGTCCAACTTTAACTTTCATAGAGAAATGTACTCCATGCAAACGACTTCATAAAGGATTTTCTGATATCTCATACTGCCGCATTAATGTTCCGATTTTAGAAGTCTAATTGAAGACCTCAACGGAATAAGGATGTAACCTATGTCTTACATTGAATTTCAAGCTGGTTTAGAGCCAGCAGATAAGACCTATCTGTGTCGGTGCGACGTAAAGCAACTTGCAAAAAAAATTAGAAGAAGAATCGGAAGAGATTTGTCCTCCGTCGTGTAAGGATGGGGCATCAGTCATGATGGTGGACAGTGTTTGTGTCGGAGCATACCAGGTGTAAGGCCATAGACGAAATCACATCATTCTGTACTTTGAAACATTTTCTTGATATGTTTATAGTTATTTTCATTATTACACCAATTTAATTTTTATCATTTGTGTTCCAAGTGCAAGTACAGTATTTATCTTCTGTTATATACAAATGTAAGACATCCTTCCGGATTATTTTCCAGTGCATCACATACAATTCATACATTATTTTTAAAATCTTAACTTACAACAAAAAATATTGTTTTTAATAGATGAACTCGTTTGTACACTTACACATGCAATTTTTCAAGTAGTGTAGGCCTATACGCGCATTAAATAAATCCCGAAAACAATTTTCCTCTCTGCCGAAAAATTACTGATTTGTTGGTCACATCATTATTATACGGAATTCTTCAATTTGCGTAGAAACCGATCCCACAATGGGCAGAGAACCTCTATTTCCAAAACGTTTCCTTCAAGAATGTTAATGATGAAAGTCTTGTGTTTGATTATATGTCCAATACATTTGCTTATTTTTTTCATTTTCATTAATAATCTTGTCTCTTAATATTTCCAGGTTGGGTTTTCTTTGCATCCAGCTGCTCGTTCTTGTAATTTTGTGCCATATCGACATTTTTCAGCGTCAAGGCAGTTCCATTCCATTTTACCCGAGTCCAGCATTCACTTCCTGTACTCCATGCAAACCATTCCGCAAAGTATTTTCTTACCTCCCTATAGAGGTCTGATTTATATTTTATCCACCTTCAGAATTATTTTAAATGTTGGATGGAACAGATTCACCAATTCCAAGCTATTAGCACTCGTCACGAAATAGTATATACTAAAAGGCAAATATCGTCGCCTTATTCTCTTTTTTTAATGGGTTACCACTGCTGCCAACTTGACTAGTTACATATTGAAATCGGAAGGCATAACCATCAACAAACTAACTTCAATGAAGTATTACTAATGGAGATTCCCTTACCGAAGTAAATTACAATTAATGATCACTCAAGATATTCATAATTAAGCGGTTTTTGAAGCTTAATGAGGAATTAAGGCAATACACACTCTCTCACCCTCACTCAGTTTAATGTTGTATACTTCTGCCTTTATTTTTATATACGCATCATTATAATCGTATTCTTCGGCGTTTGCCGTGTGCAAATACTTCAGCTCCCTTCTTGAAATTTCCTATTATTTGTCGCACTGAAGAGAAACCACGCTGTAATAATACACACAAATATATTACATGTAAGTCAATAAGAATACACAAAGGCCAAGTCCGCAAACCGTACCAAAGTCGTGACAAGACAAAGTTAGGTTAAGTTAGCTTGATAACGAAATTTCCTTCCATTTGAACTGAACTGATCTTTATAGAGGAGGTAGTGTTGCTTTCCTTTTCAGAGGAGTTCTTATAGATTGTTCTTGGTTCTAGACATCCTAATCAAATTCTATACGTAAGTATTGGACGCAATAAGATCGTAATTAATAAAACGCTGCGTTCGTCATTTCACACGAACAACGTTATGAAATGTATCATTCGAACACGCCACAACTCTACTTACCTAGTGTTACACAAACAGATTTACAATCCGACAGGAAAAAAAAATATGATTTAGTAATACCGCAAATGTAACACTCACTGGTGATTTTAACAATGAAATGAAATGGCGTATGGCTTTTGGTGGCGGGAGTGTCTAAGGACATGTCCGGCTCGCCAGGTGCAGGTCTTGCGATTTGACTCCCGTAGGCGACCTGCGCGTCGTGATGAGGATGAAATGATGATGAAGACGACACATATACACAGCCCCCGTGCCAGCGAAATTAACCAATGGAGGTTAAAATTCCCGACCCTGCTACGAATCGAACCCGGGACGCCTGTGACCAAAGGCTAGCATGCTAACCATTTAGCCATGGAGCCGGACATATTATCAATACGGCAGTGGCAATACGTAATTCTGGGAAATCACGAAATAAACCATGCCTCCATAGTGCCAACGTGCCAGATTAACAGTAACTGTAAGGCGTCGTATCGGCAAGTAGGGTCCCTAAACTGTATGGTTGGTGACACTGAATCGAACCCAACAGTTAGAAAATAATTAAAACTCACTACCTTGAGTATTAACAGTGGACAAATAGTAAGGTTGTACCCGTAGTCTATATAGGCTTACGAACCAGGTAGTATAATCATATCCTTCATGATGTATCTATATAAATAAAATTGTAGGGGGTCCGCTGTCTGTAATTTCTTTTGTTTTGCCAATTTTTCAGATATTTATCCGTTTTAGGTCAACTCAAGACCGAATCGGTGGTTTTTACGTTTCGTGTCTGTTTGTTTGTCTGTTTGTTTGTCTGTCTGTTTGTCTGTTCCACCATCACGTCGAAACGGCTGGATAAATCTCAACCAAACTTCATATTTAGAGTATACTCATCCCGGGGAAGGTTTCGATATGCATATCATTTTAAAATCTTTGAATACACGGGGGGTTTATAGGAAAACCAGAATGGTTTTTCCACCATCACGTCGAAACGGCTGGATAGATCTCAACCAAACTTCATGTTTAGAGTATACTCATCACGGGGAAGGTTTCAATATGCATATCATTTTAAAATCTTTGAATAGACGGGGGTTTATAGGAAAACCAGAATGGTTTTCCTCCATTTTCTCTTATACTATTGATTTTCTGTAAACGTCGTTTACCGTACGTGAAACGTCTCTTCATTATAAACAACTTTCGTTATGTTCATAATTTACCTTACTCTTCACATGACGGAGAAATTTACAATTTTCCGCTGGTATCATGCTCTGCATTGAGTGACCGACAGACCGACAACGAACCTACAGGTTACCATGGCAACGTCTCAGACTGCATGCCAGCAGGGAAGTAACGTATTGCCATTTTCCTCATCATGCTTTTAAATTCGTGGTTGTTTCTTAGGTAGAAGGCAAGAGAGGCGTCAATCGGCCTATCTGCGGGATATTGGCGGAATATCGGTGGATGTTATAACCGCCCTGGAATAGATTAAGTAATAACACCATTAGTCATCTTCTTATAATTTGTTTACCTAGGAATCACTGGACCTAAATTTCTCCTCTGTTACCGCTTTATTATATCCATAACTTACACTAACGTAATTTATTGAGGGGCATTAGATTTTACAAACTTGGCATTTACATATTTGTCGTTATCCGGCTGTCCTCAGTTATAATCCATTTTCTATTACTTTCAACTTTCTTAACTGTATTATTTTCTTCCTTAATCACGCCGTATGTACGCGAGTGCTACAAACTACTGGATGTATTTCCACCAAGACTCATATTTAGAATACACCTGTCCTTGATAGGTTTTAGGGCAAATATTGTTTCTAAATCCCTGAACTGACTGGGGGTTTATACGAAACCGAAACAGTGATTTTGCACTTCAGTAGTATAATAAGCGGGTTCGGCGGCCACCGCCACCGCAGGCTCCCAGAGGCCACCTCCACCACCACCACAGCCAGAGGCCTCCCAGATGCCTCCTCCACCACCACCACAGCCAGATGCCTCCCAGAGGTCTCCTCCACCACCCGCGGGAAATTTGAATTTGTAAACAAAGCCACGTGCTTTTTGACAGTTGTCATCGACAACAACGCATCGCTAACCTCAGTACTGCCATCTTGACGGGCCTAAACCTCAGTAGTACCAACTTAACCTAACTAGCGCGAGGTAAACAAAGCCACGTGTTTTTTGACAGCCACGTGCTTTTTGACAGACAACAACGCATCGCTAACCTCAGTACTGCCATCTTGGCGGGCCTAAACCTTAGTGCTACCAACTTAACCTCACTAGCGTGAGATAAACAAATCCACGTGCTTTTTGACAGCTGTCACCAGCCATCTTTAATCCATAGAGCACAGTGCTGCCCTCTTTAGCTACTTACCTTTGAAATGTGGTGGCGGATAATTTGAAAAATGCTTTTTGACAGCAGCCATCTTGCATCGCAAACCTCAGTGCTGCCCTCTTTAGCTAGATACGTGTGGTGGCAGACAATTCCACGTGACAGCAGCCATCTTTGAGCACAGTGCTGCCCTCTTTGTGGTGGCGGCAAATTCCACGTGCTCATGTTTGGAAACAAATTCACGTGCTATTTTCTGACAGCTGTCATCCGCCATCTTGCATCACAAACCTCAGTGCTACACTCTTTAGCTAGATACCTTTGAAATGTGGTGGCGGCAAATTCTACATGCTCTTGTTTGGAAACAAACCTATGCGCTTTTTTGACAGCTATCATCCGCCATCTTTAATCCAGAGAGCACCGTGCTGCCCTCTTTAGCTATTTACCATTGAAATGTGGTGGCGGCAAATTCTACGTGCTTTACAAACCCATGTGCTTTTCTGACAGCTGTCATCCACCATCTTTAATCCAGAGAGAACAGTGCTGCACTCTTTAGTTGAAATGTGGTGGCGGCAAATTCCACGTGCTCTTGTTTGGAAACAAACCTATGCGCTTTTTTGACAGCTATCATCCGCCATCTTTAATCCAGAGAGCACCGTGCCGCCCTCTTTAGCTACTTACCTTTGAAATGTGGTGGCGGCAAATTCTACGTGCTTTACAAACCCATGTGCTTTTCTGACAGCTGTCATCCACCATCTTTAATCCAGAGAGAACAGTGCTGCACTCTTTAGTTGAAATGTGGTGGTGGCAAATTCCACGTGCTCCTGTTTGGAAACAAACCCATGTGCTTTTCTGTCATCCACCATCTTTAATCCAGAGAGAACAGTGCCGCACTCTTTAGTTGAAATGTGGTGGCGGCAAATTCCACGTGCTCTTGTTTGGAAACAAACCCATGTGCTTTTCTGACAGCTGTCATCCACCATCTTTAATCCAGAGAGAACAGTGCCGCACTCTTTAGTTGAAATGTGGTGGCGGCAAATTCCACGTGCTCTTGTTTGGAAACAAATTCTACGCGCTCTTCAGCTGTCATCCACCATCTTTAATCAAGAGAGCACCGTGCTGCCCTCTTTGTGGTGGCGGATAATTTGAAAAATTCTTTTCGACAAGCAGCCATCTTTAATACAGAGAGAACAGTGCTGCCCTCTTTAGCTACTTACCTTTGAGGCGGTTAATTTGAAAAATTCTTTTCGACAAGCAGCCATCTTTAATCCAGAGAGAACAGTGCTGCCCTCTTTAGCTACTTACCTTTGAGGCGGTTAATTTGAAAAATTCTATTTAACAAGCTGCCATCTTTAATGAAAAGAGCATCGTGGTGCTATCTTGCGGGTAAATTTTACGTCACAGCTGTCATCCACCATCTTGCATTGCTAACCTTAGTGCTACACTCTTTAGCTACTTACCTTTTAAAAAAAATCTATTTGACAAGCTGTCAGCTGCCATCTTGCATCGCAAACCTCAGTGCTGCACTCTATGTGGTGGCGGATAATTTGAAAAAATCTTTCTGACAAGCAGCCATCTTTAATCAACAGAGCATCGTGCTGCCATCTTTAGCTACCGCCATCTTACATCGCTTACCTCGCTGCTGCACTATTTAGTTGAAATGTGGTGGCGGTAAATTCGAAAAAGTTTAATCACGCATCGGGAAAGCTAGAGTAAGCACGTGCTGTTGTGATGACGTCATTGTGCTTGTTTAGACCTGATCGTTTTTCTTAAGAGTAAGTCGGTGTAAAGCAATGCAATAAGTACAACATTTTTTGAATGCGATCAAATATTTATTTACAAATGTACTACAACAGTGTTCGTTTTTGCTGCTGACAAGGTTGGTGTGCTTCTTAACAACGTATGCTTCTGAAATGCCTCCTGCAACATTCAAATTAAACAAAACATTTAGAAATATATTATACTAAATATGTTATGCTTTACAGATAAGATCATATACTTCTTACCTTGCTGTTATTCCTTTTCGGAATCATCATCATCATCATCATGAGGTACTAGAGAAAGTTCATTCATACACTGTGTACAGTGTTCAATCCTCGGATTTGGTCCATCCCAATCATCATCACCATTTTCTCCTCGATGCTTGTAATGTCGTTCACAAGTTCTGCATAATGCTACTTCGATCGACATCTTACTGTGTAGAGGAAGGATGTCCCAAAAATTATGTACGTAAGAGGCAGCGTACGTATATAAAAATCCTGGTGGTAAGTATTGAATAAGATGTTTCGGCATCGACGATCTATGTTTATAGAACATCTTAATAGCCTCATTCACTCGTGAAAGATAAATAAGATGTTGCGTATGAGCATGCAAACAGCATGCACATTTACAGTTTTGTTCCATAGCGTACGATGTCGAAGCACACACTAATGAAAATGATAAAGATCTATTCTTATTTGTAGTCTCGTAACAATATTCGTTAGCGGATGGTAAGTAACATCACTCATATGAATAATAAGACAATAGGCTGCTGTGTTAGCAGGAATGTTTTCAGATGTTTCAAATTCTAAACGAATATCAACTGGGGATTCTTTTATAGATTCTTCATGATAAGAGCAGTCTATAACTACAATCGGTGCTTTATTCTTAAATTCTTGAGGTGTAAATAGCGGACGATCTTCTTTCCGATAATACGATGATTCAAATTTACAAAACATGTCATAGGGCATCCCAAACTTATTTTTCTCAAAGTTAATGTCGATGTTTTCGTAGGGATACGTAATTCCGTTGAGATATAGTCTAACGTGTCTTAATTTACAGTGATCAAACAGCGAGCTATCTTTTTCGTGATTGAATTTACGATTAGTTTGAAATCCAAAAATAATGTACAAGGGCTTCTCAGTAAAACGTGATGTTTTAACAGCCCAGCTATGCTTGTTTGTAGGTGGTAACACAGGATATTCATGCAGCTCCCAACTTCTAAAACGTATAGGTAATGGTGTATCATTTTCTACAATCTTGAGCAATCGAAGTTTTTCACGATCAGATAAGGTTACATGTGGAATCCGCCACAGTATACGATGCAGTGTTATTTTCGATTCGACAGGTGTTTCTACTGCTTTAAGAGAATTGTAATCACTTCGATCACGGATTAGAATAAGCTCTTGTTTTGCGTTGATTATAATACGTGTAAAGTCTTCTGCGAATCCAAAAATATGTTTCAGTGATAACATACCCGTAAAAGTTCCATCCTCATTAATCATCCAGTTGTTAGTAGCTTTTGGACACCATCCAGCCATCCGCAAAAGATTACTTTCTTCATCACAGAAAGAAGGGTAGAGTTTCATTGCACTTGTAATACCAACATTCTTCGTTCGATCTATTTCAACATTATTTACTTCATATCGCGCTTCAGAAAAGATAAAAGCTAGAGCATGGTTGTTTAGTTGTGAAGTGCTTGGTCCACTTCCATCAGACTTTTCTAATCGTCCTTCAATATAGAGGTAGCTTTCGTGTGGTAAGGTGTAAACATCTTGTTGATTAATAATAAAATGAATTTCATCATTGTTATTTAATCCAAACGTAAAAGGTTGATAGGAATGAAGCTCACTTCGTACTACACCTTCACGACTTTCTACTGTATTCGTAATGTCTAGCATTTCTTCCATTCTGTTGTAGTAGTGTATATCCTAAATCTTGGAGTATCTGCTTATGGGTATCTGTTAACTCGATGAGTCTCTGCACACATGTAGTATGTCTTCGGAATGTACACCGTGTTTTATAGATGGTTTTCATACTGGTTTAAGATGTAGTTTGTAAGCTACGTACGCGTGCTGATCTAAATGAATAAGCTGATTATGTTTATTTACAAGTCTAAGAGTAATGTTGCTAATGTGTTTTACAGATATAGGATGATAAAGAACTACTGCTGGTTTCTCACAAATAGTATATCCACGTTCCTCTGTAACAATAAAGTCGTACAGGACGTGCGAAGGTTGTAGATTACTATTCAAGTCTGTAATAATATTACAAGTAATGTTCACATTATAATCATCGAAGGGTTTTATAGGTTGATCAGACTCGTAACGTACGTTCGGTAGGAGCTCCCTCGATGAAAATCCAAGCAGTGGTCCAATCGAATCAGGTTGTGATTTGAAGTCAATCTTAAATGATGATTCAATAACACATTTATGTGTAATGTTGCTTATAGTGATTGAGAACTTGTAATTATGATTACTAAAACTATCTTCCCCAAACTGATCAATTAACGTACTTTCAATATAGTCGTGAATATCGTCTACTGTATAACCACCTGAGGGTAGTGTTAGCACATACTCATCGTAATAGAACTTGTTTACACCATCACGCACATTATAGATTTTATTGTAGCTTTCAAACGATACTAGTCCAAGACTATGCGGCTGATAGCTAAGTTCGATTGGTGGATTAAAATAGACGGTTGTTTCAGGTCCTTCTCCACGTACAGCAAACGTTCTTTCACTGTTCGTCATCACGTAGACACTAATGCACTTTCTCTACTGTCTGGGTTTGATATAAGAACATAAGACATAATCGTCCGCACATGCGTGTATTAAAGTTTTGCACACGGTTTTTATTGTAAACAATGTCCGCACTGCTTCCGAAATAACGTATGAGCTCAAAAGGAGGAGGTAAGTCTCCATAGCTATCAAAATACCATGCTTTAGATTTACGTTTTACATAAGCAACGTAATGAGTTCCAGGTCCACGACTGTCGTCCAAGTTAATTACGGCACTTTCATGTTCACGTGGGCGCGCTGGTAGTTGATCGCGCATATACACTCCTCGAAAATAATGAATTCCTAGTTGTTTAGCAAACGTAAAAACTTCATCATGCGTTAGAGCTCGATATGGCAGTGCATTCAGTAGACGTTTTTTGGAGAAATGTAGATACCAAGCCCTTTCTTGTAAGGCGCCAGCTTCATGTTCATACCTTTGCCTCGTAACGCAATTGCCTCCATCGTCTTGTTATGACGTTCACTCTCTTTCAACTGTTGTTTCGCTTCTTCTACAGCTTTGACAGTTCTCGCTACAGCACTAGCACCACCTAGCAATGACCCTAAAGCTGCTAAGCCAGCAAACAGCGCAGGAAGAAATCCTCCTCGTTTTGGTACAGGAATAATTCGTGCACGTTTACTAAATATTGCTCTGCACTTTGGAGAAATTCACGCTCTTGCTGCGCGTAACGCTTTAGTAATAGCTACACGAGGATTGTATTCCCCCTCGAATAGCTTTTTGCGCAGCCTTTATAACATCTTTCCATCCAACAGTTTTTACTTTCTTCTTCTTCTTCATGTCGTTTGGATATCGTTGTTTTACCATGCTGGACACGACTTTACTAGTCAAGAGCAAATCATAAACTAACCGTTACCTCTTGTTTCGTTTAATATATATATATTACTATTAAGTACTTTATGATTCAGTTATCATGAAGATTATAAAGCAGCAAGACACGCTACCTGTTACCGACATTGTACCACATCTCTTACCTAGTTCTAGTACAACTACAGGAAAACGTCATGGAACGTTGTTTCCTTTTACTGTTCGATGTATTATATCAGGCCCGTCGGGATGCGGGAAAACAAATCTTTTACTCACACCTATTACTTCTGTAAATGATGTACGCTTCGAGAATATTTACGTTTTCGCAAAGTCACTCTATCAGCCGCTATATACTATTCTACAAACTGTAATGCACGATCTAGTTAAAGATGGAATAATATATTTTAAATTTAATTCGCATGAGCAAGTACCATCACCAGACGATGTGCTTCCTAATTCTCTTATGATCTTTGATGATGTCGCAACAGAACAGCAAAACGTTATTCGTGCATTCTTTAGTATGGGTCGGCATAAATATGTTGATTGCATCTATTTGTGCCAAACCTATTCTCGTATGCCTAAGCAGTTGATACGCTACAACGCAAATGTTATTGTGCTTTTTCCGCAAGATGAGCGCAACATGCGACATGTGTATAACGATCATGTTAACACTGATATGACATTCGATGACTTTAAACGTATGTGTGCTAAATGTTGGTCATTACACCGTTACAGCTTTTTAGTTATTGATAAAGAAAGTGATGTACAGCATGGACGATATCGCATGGGTTTCGATCATTTTATATGCATTAACACAGAATTACAGTAACTACTTGATTAAAAACCATCATCATGTTAACATCTAGCAAGGAGATCACAAAACATATCATCCAAGCTCGAAACAATATTCGACGGAAATTTAAGGAGCTTAAACGTATTCAAGCAGACACGATTTATTTTTAAAAACACAACTAAGTACACCACTCAAAGAAATTTTTAATTCTACTTCATTACCGCAGTCTACTTCAAGTTTTGCTTCTATGCAAACATCATAATCTATGCAGGCAGCATGTAACTACATGTCAGGCGAACGTGTTCTAGGGCCGCAGGGGAGATGAAGCACGATGAAAAGAAGATCAATCACTCTATTGATGAGTCCACGCCCAACATGCTTCCTCATCTTTCTCCCAGCACGTTTCTTCACCTTTTCCTTGTTTACTCTCTCCACAGCCATGATAAGTGTTTATAAGCGAAGACAACTCGTTAGTTTTAGGTCCGTGATACAGTTTAATTAGTTGACATGTACGGCACTGTCTCACAGAAGGTCTTCTACCTAAACTCACGTGTTCATGATGTAAACTACACGTTTGAAGCTCTGACAAAACAGGACTTTGAGTCCACTCACGAGGCACCTTATCCCAAATCTTCTTTACAGCATTCGCAGCTACATTAACCAAAAATGCCTTTGGTAATGCATTTAACTCTTCTTCAGTAAAAGTGTTTAGTTTCTTTTTGCATGCATAAAACTTTACGATCGCCTTTTCAACTGCGTTACACTTAGTATCTGTTAGAAATGACATGATGTCTTTACTCTACAAATGTTTCTTTTACACTAAGGTTATTTCGACATTGCAGTTTACATATGTTGTTCACTTCCCGGCATGCACTGCAACACAACCAATCAAAGAGCATGCATACATGTTGTAAAGACTGTTTACTTGTTTCTCTACTATGCTCTTTCGGAAGAGTTTTAAATGATGGGCACCCCAATTCATGCATGTCGATAACTTCACACGATGATGGTAGAAAATCACGCAACCATTCTTTCTTTTCACAACCCTTTAAAAGAACAAGATCTGCTCTTGACAAATGTGCATTCATCATTAAAGGTAGAAAACGATAAGGTATTCCTTTTTCTTCCCACTTCAAACCTAAATTGTTTTCAATCCACTGAGTATGCTTTTTATCTTCATCTGTTTGCAGACAGTAAGGGAACGGTGGACTAAATACTAAACTAACAAGTTTTGGTGCCCACAACACACTGCAATCTAACACAGCCACCTCTTTAAACACAAATTTGTTTCCGTTTACTTTAAAGCCTTGCACATCAACTATTAATGTTTTCGTCATGTTTGCACTCCACTCTCTATCACTGTTTCTCGAAGACTAAAGCTTTTAGTCAACGAACGGGTTTAAACATGCACAATAACGTCATCACTTCAGCACATGCAAACTCTTGTTTTTATGATGCATACTTATTGCATTCCTTTACACCGACTTACTCTTAAGAAAACGGACAAGTCTAAACATGCATGATGACGTCATCACTGCAGCACGTGCTTACTCTAGCTTTCCCGATGCGTGATTAAACTTGTTCGAATTTACCGCCACCATATTTTAACTAAAGAGTGCAGCAGCGAGGTAAGCGATGTAAGATGGCGGTAGCTAAAGATGGCAGCACGGTGCTCTGTTGATTAAAGATGGCTGCTTGTCAAAAAGATTTTTTCAAATTATCCGCCACCACATAGAGTGCAGCACTGAGGTTTGCGATGCAAGATGGCGGGTGACAGCTTGTCAAATAGATTTTTTTTCAAAGTTAAGTAGCTAAAGAGGGTAGCACTAAGGTTAGCAATGCAAGATGGTGGATGACAGCTGTGACGTAAAATTTACCCGCAAGATAGCACCACGATGCTCTTTTCATTAAAGATGGCAGCTTGTTAAATAGAATTTTTCAAATTAACCGCCTCAAAGGTAAGTAGCTAAAGAGGGCAGCACTGTTCTCTCTGGATTAAAGATGGCTGCTTGTCGAAAAGAATTTTTCAAATTAACCGCCTCAAAGGTAAGTAGCTAAAGAGGGCAGCACTGTTCTCTCTGTATTAAAGATGGCTGCTTGTCGAAAAGAATTTTTCAAATTATCCGCCACCACAAAGAGGGCAGCACGGTGCTCTCTTGATTAAAGATGGTGGATGACAGCTGAAGAGCGCGTAGAATTTGTTTCCAAACAAGAGCACGTGGAATTTGCCGCCACCACATTTCAACTAAAGAGTGCAGCACTGTTCTCTCTGGATTAAAGATGGTGGATGACAGCTGTCAGAAAAGCACATGGGTTTGTTTCCAAACAAGAGCACGTGGAATTTGCCGCCACCACATTTCAACTAAAGAGTGCGGCACTGTTCTCTCTGGATTAAAGATGGTGGATGACAGAAAAGCACATGGGTTTTCTACCGCCCACACACCCGCACTCACACTCACTCATACCTTACACACACTCTGCTACCGTAGACACGCACACGCACATACGCACACACATACATACGCACACACGCACGCATACACACACCAACAGGTCCGTGAATACTTACCAACTTACCTCACGAGACGAGGCCGTGGACGGGCTGGAACAGACTAAAACAGTCTGGAGCTGGACTCGAACCAAATTAAACTAAAGGGAGGAGCGGGAGACGGAAAGAACCCAGAACCCTTCCCGATAAATGAAAGAACGGGGTGAAAATACATGGGGGGTTTATTAATGAAAATAAAGCGAAAGAGATCAAACAAACAAAATAATAAAATCAAGCTTGAAATATTACTCACGGAGATATGCGTAGAAACTTATCATATAGGTTATTCATCCAATCATATCAAGAGGCAGATTGAAAAGATATCAAACATGGCCACACAAGCTTCTTTCAATCACAAACTTGTAACATACGATTTACTTCCTCCACATAATTTCATACACGCGACGTATGACACATTCGTCCTCGCAATGAATTAATATCAGTGGACATACATCGAAAGAACTTACACGCACATCAAATAAAAACATACACGTTACATCTCACACATCTCCATGTATATGGACCAGCATCCCAGGGAAGAGATCCATCACGCAACAATCCCCCGTTTGAAAAGCACAGCATCCCAGAAAGAAATCAAAGAATAAATATGGCTGCCATAGTTACGAGGAGAGTAAACAATGCTAACAATGAAGGAAGACTCATTCAAATGAAAGCAACAAACGTAAATATATAATTAGGCCAGCAAATAGCCTGAGGAATGAAAATAAGAAAATGCAAATAATACTTAAAAAAATAACACTGTAAGAAAAGGAGAATGCTGTTAATCAGGCAGGCATACAGCACAACCACACGTACACACACACCATAGAGACCCAAAAGAAATGTATACGGGTAGAATAATCAGTTTTGTCCAGACACATAACGAACACAGAGAGGTCCGCATAGCAAGACAAGTGCTTTCATGGACTCATGAGCTCAATACAAGACGCGTAAAATAACAAAGGATTGCCGCATGAAGGCAAAGCACATCCTCACATAATTCACAGTAGCTTCATCGTAACCATCACGCTTGCAACGTATTCATATCGCCTCACCACGGACGAACATGAATACCAGTCATAGCGTCAAACACAACGTCACGCATCAAGAGCTCGGCCATGAGAGAATCGACGAATAAAAATAAATGGCAATAGGTCTCGAACTTCAGACCACATACACGCCAAACAAACACACCACTGACTAAAACCATCCTCCATCCTTACGGGTTTAAGTCACACAAAAAACAGAACACACAAGATCAGAGAAAACTATCAATAAGACAAAATGCAGCATTAACGGTTAAATGTACATAACTAATAAGCCCACGCAACCATAGCAAGCCAAAAAAAAAAAGGGTTACCTTAATAGTCGGGCGTTGCTGAGAGCATTAGGTAGTCACCAAATAGCGACCGAGATAAAGAGCCGGGCATTCAAGCAGATAAATATACTGAAGGAAAAGTAAACGGCACAGGTCAAAGATCTCGTATCTCAAAAAGTACATTGTTGTCTCGACCGCCATGTCGGCTACAACCGTCCTGCGAACTTAATTCAAACAAGGCGGACACGAGACTGACTAAGAGGGCACTTCGGCTGATGGCCGGAAGCGCACTCTGTCAAGGAGAAAACGAGTCATACGTCACGTCCAGGGAATAAATCGACCGAAAGGTCGATAGCGGTCAAAGAATGTATTACATA
This sequence comes from Anabrus simplex, assembly GCF_040414725.1. Taxonomy (NCBI): domain Eukaryota; kingdom Metazoa; phylum Arthropoda; class Insecta; order Orthoptera; family Tettigoniidae; genus Anabrus; species Anabrus simplex. The sequence continues at coordinate 20,938,655 of NC_090267.1, forward strand.
CAGAGAAGTGCGCCACCAAGGGAAACTTGGTGCGGCACATCTTCCCCACACCCCCTCGAAAATGAGTCCTTACTTGGTGATCAGGCAAGAAGGGCTCATTTTACCACGGGCGAAACTTAACACTAAGTGTGTACACACCCTATAACTAAGCGTATCAATTTAACAATAACATCAGGCATTAAAAATGGACAACAGAATATGAAAACATCTATGCACACGTCATAATTACACCTTATTTTGAAGATATACAATATAATAAACGTCCTTTCGTTATCAAACACAGATTCATTAAGAATTATGCAGGCGTCAGTGTCCTTTCACCGAGCGATAATTGACTCCAAGGAGAGTTATGGCAAGTCAGGCAAACATGTGTATCTGTCGATTAATAATCCAGTGAATTAAACAAGTTCAGACCACAGTATCCCATTACACTCCGACCTCTTCTCAGTCACTGAGGGTGGATTTCGAAGGAATTTGGTCGAGCTATCAATACGTTTCTTTTCCTTACGGTACAAGTGTTTCTCACAGGGCAATCATTACCTGAAACACAAAACAATATAAGCATACGTGCTTGCAACAAGTCAAAGTTAACTCCATATTATCAAGTCCAATACATCTTAAGGGTGCTAAATAAATCAATGCTACGAACTTCTGGAGTAATACTTTTTTAACATGGAAACGTGCGCCTTTGATTGCACACGGCCGGAGAGATCCTCCACTTTTACCGTAACAGGTCCCAGAAACTCAGTGATCCTTCTGGGCTCAGACCACTTTCGACACAGCTTTTTACTAATGTGATCCACGGTAGAACTGACAGGGAACCTCTTTACCAGGACCAGATCTCCGACGCGGAAAGGCACAGGCATTCTTCCCTTGTTATACCTCTGGGCCACCCTGTCTCTGGCTTTAATCAGTTGCTCGAAGGCTATCTTCCATTTCTCCAGGACATCCAGACGTCGGGAGGGTTCGGAGAGATACTCCACATTCCATTTCAAAGAGAGTGGATCGTTGGGGACCCTGCCCAAAAATAATTCGGCAGGAGTGAACCGGCTGGACTCGTGCATGGCAGTGTTGAAACATAGGCTGAAAAAAGAGAGATAGCAATCCCAAAGGGATTGGGTGTTATAATGGAAGGCAGACAAACAGATTTTTAGATTTCGATGAAATCTTTCAACAAGGTTCGGTTGAGGGTGATGAGGGCTCAGACGGATATGTTTTATACCCCAGGAGAAGCATAAATTACGGAACTTAGCGCCGGTAAAGACCGAAGAATTGTCAGAGACAAGCGTCCTAGGTGGACCAAAAACTCCGAAGATGTGTTTAGTTAACAAATTCACCGTGACGTTAGAATTAATTTTACGAACTGGGAACAGCCAAATGAATTTAGAAAAACCGTCGATAACAGATAAGATACCCACGTTGCCAGATTGAGATCGAGTTAGGGGTCCAAAGAAATCAATGAATAGTTTCTCACCAGGAGAATTGGCAACGTCGGCGGAATGAAAACCGATCTGAGTATTCTGAGCAGGCTTACATTTTTGGCAAACATCACAGGTTTTGACATACTCGAAGACTTCCCTTTTTAGGTTCGGCCAGTAATAATTCCGGGAAATTTTGTGAAAGGTTTTTAACTGACCGAGGTGGGCGCCTAAATGAGAATCGTGATAATAATTTAAGATCATGGGTCTCAGATTCTGGGGGACGAAAATTTTAGAAGTACGGTTGTGAAGACTTTTGTAACACAAAAGGCCCCTTTTTATTTCAAAGGATTCCCAACCTTGTTCCTTCTTCGAAAGCCTATCGGCTAGACGGATACATTCATCGTCTTTCTTCTGGAATTCAGACAACTCGGTAAAACTAAAGGGGTAGTTTCGAAGGATGCAGACAGGAAGATGATTATCGGGGCTGCACCCGATCTCGTAATCAGTTGTCTCGCCACCTTCAAACATGCGCGACAAACAATCGGCAACAATATTATCTTTACCTCTTACATGAACAACAGTGAAATTATAAGACGACAGTCGGAGAATCCAACGAGCAGTCCTCCCTAACCTTTTGACATTGGCAGCCATCCAAGATAGTGCTTGGTTATCAGTATGAATCCAGAAATGTCGGTGTTCGAGGTACGAGTGAAATTTCTCGACACCAAGGACAACAGCCAGACATTCTTTTTCGTACGTGGAGTACCTGGTTTCAGAGTCGAGCAATTTCTTACTGAAATAAGCAATGGGGGCGAGATGATCGTTCTCCAGTCTTTGGTTCAATACAGCAGAGACAGCAATATCACTAGCGTCACACTGAAGGACAAATTCCCCGTTAAAGTCAGGGTTGTGCAATACGGGAGCTTGACAGAGGGCGTCTTTAAGTTGGCAAAAGGCTTGCTCTTGAGCATCGCTCCAGAAGAAACGAACATTTTTCTTTTTCAACGAGTTCAGGGGCGCTGAAATTTCAGAAATGTTGGGGATGAATCTAGAATAAAATCCAATCATGCCAAGAAATCTACGGACAGCTCGTAGGTTCTTTGGTCTGGGAAAATCACGAATGCATTTCACTCTCTCAGGATTAACAGATATGCCGGAGCCGGAAACGATATGTCCTAAAAACTTTATCCTTCTAGAACACAAAGATGCCTTCTCAGGATTGACAGTGAATCCGTGCCTCTTCAACCTAGTGAAAAATTCGCGAAGATGAGCGACATGTTCCTCAAATGTGTCAGAAAAGATCACGACGTCGTCTAAATACGAGAATAAACAAGAGAACTTTAAATCACCGAAGACGGAGTCAAGAATGCGACTCAGCGCTTGGCCGCCTACTGAAATACCCATGGGAACTTTATTAAATTGATATAAGCCAAAGGGGGTGGCAAAAGCCGTAAATTCTCGGCAACTAGGGTCGAGAGGAATCTGGAAATAGGCAGAATTGAAGTCGAAAACAGAGTAGAACTGGGCCTTCCCGAAGGACTGCAGGGCAGATTCGATGGTTGGGAGAGGGAAACTGTCGAATATAACATTGCGATTCAAAGATCGATAGTCAATCACAAGACGAGGTTGGCCATCCTTTTTGGGAATCAGAAAGGCGGGGCTACTAAAAGAAGACTTTGATGGGCTAATGACGCCTTTCTCCAGCAGTTCATTGATACACTTTCTCATAGCGGCGAGCTTGGGAGGGGAGCAACTGAAAGGTGGGTGTCTGACGGGAGTACGATCTTTCAGTTCGATGCAGTACGAAAATTCTTTGGCACACCCTAATTTGGCAGTAAGTACCTCAGGGAAATCTTTTAGAAGATCATTGAGCACGGAGACTTGGTCATTGGAAAGATCGGATGGATCGATAAGGGGAACGCCGTTCGATACAAGGCATAACGGATTATTACCAGAAGGAACCTCGAAATGAAAGTTTTCATTGGATCGAAAGCGAAAGGCAAATGAACAGCTGATAAAATCGATAGATAACCCGGTGGCTAACATGAAATCAGATCCAAGGATGAGGGGAACAGTCAAATCGGGAACAACGTTAAAATTCCAGTCCCAGGAAAAATTGTGAATTTTGAAATGGATACGAACACGTCCGGTGGGACACATACGATGGCCATTGGCAGACACGTAAGTTGCGGAACATTCACTATCTCGAAGATGTTTCAAAGCCATGCCTTCTACCAGAGACTGATTTACGAAAGAACTCGAGGATCCGGTATCCAAAAGGGCATATAGCGAGCGCGAGCCGGAAATAATTTTGGCCCAAGGAGACGCAAAGGGAAGACCACAAACTTTGCGGTTTGAAGAGGTTTGGGGCACCAACGACGGGCCAACTCGTGGGTGCGGGATCAGTTTCCCTGGTTTCCATTGCATCGAGGACAGATATCACGAAATACGCCAACTAGGCCACACTGACAGCATTTTACTGGGGGCTTCGAGTTACACTGCATGAAGACGTGCCCATCTTTTCCACAATTCCAGCATTTAATGGACCTAGACGTCCTCCTACGGGGTACGTTTTGATTTTGAAGACTGCCTGCCATATTATTTAAAGAGTGAGGAGGTTTTGACCGGTAATCAGAACGATCAGTGCATGACGTTGAAGAGAGCGGTTGGGCAAAGGAGACCGATTTAGACACAGAGCGACAGGCGGTGTCAGGGAAAGAACAGGCATCGGGTGGAGGAGGGGGTTGATATAAGTGATTCAGTTGAAGAGTAGACTCGTATTCGCGCCCTAGATTGATTATATCATCCACACAATTTACCTCACATCTCTTTATGAAGAGTTTGTAGTTAGGAGCCAAATTACGGTAAAATGTATCAAATATTTCAGTCTCATGAATGTCAACATCAAGACGGTTAAACAAGGTAAGGATACCAGTCGCATATTCATCAATAGGTTCGTTAGGACCTTGGGTTCTCCGTAGGATCTCTTGTTTAAGAACAAAATTCATGTCTGATAGACCAAACCTAATTTTAAGTTCCTTCGAGAAATCGGACCAACATTTGACTTTAAATTTATTTAATCGGAACCATTTACTTGCACGCCCCTCTAACATACCGGGGATGACAGGGACAAATAGGTCTAGGGACATAGAAGCACACGCAGCGACGTCTTCGACTCTCTCTAAGAATTCGATCACGGAGAAACCTTTTTCTTCGCCGGAAAATTTCAAATTCCATTTTCGAACAACATCAAGCGCAGGATTAAATTGAGATGGCCCACTCACAATAGGCTGAGGAATGCGATTTACAGTATGAACATCGATGCTAGAGATAAACTCATTAGGGCGATTGTTTACAGCAATACCCGCATTGTTGTGATCAGAGTTTGAATGAATGGAATTACCTTCCAAAGACGTGCCTGAATTATTTTGCATATCAACACTGGGAGGATTTTCACACGCATTATCTTGTATGTTCTCCATTGTTTACAGATAAGATAAATAATGCAAGAGCAACAATGACAAAATCACAACCAAAGTTATACACAAGATTTAACGAAAGTATGCTGTGAAATAGCATCAATTAATATATATTTTATTCATGGCACAGTATAAACACAAAAAGGAGGACTTAATTTTAAAAGAATCCAGCTCTGCTCCACCGAGAATCAGCCCCTCGGTGAAACTTTCCAGCCACGAACCACGCTCTGCATAGCATCTACCGCCCACACACCCGCACTCACACTCACTCATACCTTACACACACTCTGCTACCGTAGACACGCACACGCACATACGCACACACATACATACGCACACACGCACGCATACACACACCAACAGGTCCGTGAATACTTACCAACTTACCTCACGAGACGAGGCCGTGGACGGGCTGGAACAGACTAAAACAGTCTGGAGCTGGACTCGAACCAAATTAAACTAAAGGGAGGAGCGGGAGACGGAAAGAACCCAGAACCCTTCCCGATAAATGAAAGAACGGGGTGAAAATACATGGGGGGTTTATTAATGAAAATAAAGCGAAAGAGATCAAACAAACAAAATAATAAAATCAAGCTTGAAATATTACTCACGGAGATATGCGTAGAAACTTATCATATAGGTTATTCATCCAATCATATCAAGAGGCAGATTGAAAAGATATCAAACATGGCCACACAAGCTTCTTTCAATCACAAACTTGTAACATACGATTTACTTCCTCCACATAATTTCATACACGCGACGTATGACACATTCGTCCTCGCAATGAATTAATATCAGTGGACATACATCGAAAGAACTTACACGCACATCAAATAAAAACATACACGTTACATCTCACACATCTCCATGTATATGGACCAGCATCCCAGAGAAGAGATCCATCACGCAACAATCCCCCGTTTGAAAAGCACAGCATCCCAGAAAGAAATCAAAGAATAAATATGGCTGCCATAGTTACGAGGAGAGTAAACAATGCTAACAATGAAGGAAGACTCATTCAAATGAAAGCAACAAACGTAAATATATAATTAGGCCAGCAAATAGCCTGAGGAATGAAAATAAGAAAATGCAAATAATACTTAAAAAAATAACACTGTAAGAAAAGGAGAATGCTGTTAATCAGGCAGGCATACAGCACAACCACACGTACACACACACCATAGAGACCCAAAAGAAATGTATACGGGTAGAATAATCAGTTTTGTCCAGACACATAACGAACACAGAGAGGTCCGCATAGCAAGACAAGTGCTTTCATGGACTCATGAGCTCAATACAAGACGCGTAAAATAACAAAGGATTGCCGCATGAAGGCAAAGCACATCCTCACATAATTCACAGTAGCTTCATCGTAACCATCACGCTTGCAACGTATTCATATCGCCTCACCACGGACGAACATGAATACCAGTCATAGCGTCAAACACAACGTCACGCATCAAGAGCTCGGCCATGAGAGAATCGACGAATAAAAATAAATGGCAATAGGTCTCGAACTTCAGACCACATACACGCCAAACAAACACACCACTGACTAAAACCATCCTCCATCCTTACGGGTTTAAGTCACACAAAAAACAGAACACACAAGATCAGAGAAAACTATCAATAACACAAAATGCAGCATTAACGGTTAAATGTACATAACTAATAAGCCCACGCAACCATAGCAAGCCAAAAAAAAAAGGGTTACCTTAATAGTCGGGCGTTGCTGAGAGCATTAGGTAGTCACCAAATAGCGACCGAGATAAAGAGCCGGGCATTCAAGCAGATAAATATACTGAAGGAAAAGTAAACGGCACAGGTCAAAGATCTCGTATCTCAAAAAGTACATTGTTGTCTCGACCGCCATGTCGGCTACAACCGTCCTGCGAACTTAATTCAAAGAAGGCGGACACGAGACTGACTAAGAGGGCACTTCGGCTGATGGCCGGAAGCGCACTCTGTCAAGGAGAAAACGAGTCATACGTCACGTCCAGGGAATAAATCGACCGAAAGGTCGATAGCGGTCAAAGAATGTATTACATACAGAGAAGTGCGCCACCAAGGGAAACTTGGTGCGGCACAGTTTGTTTCCAAACAAGAGCACGTGGAATTTGCCACCACCACATTTCAACTAAAGAGTGCAGCACTGTTCTCTCTGGATTAAAGATGGTGGATGACAGCTGTCAGAAAAGCACATGGGTTTGTAAAACACGTAGAATTTGCCGCCACCACATTTCAAAGGTAAGTAGCTAAAGAGGGCGGCACGGTGCTCTCTGGATTAAAGATGGCGGATGATAGCTGTCAGAAAAGCGCATAGGTTTGTTTCCAAACAAGAGCATGTAGAATTTGCCGCCACCACATTTCAAAGGTATCTAGCTAAAGAGTGTAGCACTGAGGTTTGTGATGCAAGATGGCGGATGACAGCTGTCAGAAAATAGCACGTGAATTTGTTTCCAAACAAGAGCACGTGGAATTTGCCGCCACCACAAAGAGGGCAGCACTGTGCTCAAAGATGGCTGCTGTCACGTGGAATTGTCTGCCACCACACGTATCTAGCTAAAGAGGGCAGCACTGATGTTTGCGATGCAAGATGGCTGCTGTCAAAAAGCATTTTTCAAATTATCCGCCACCACATTTCAAAGGTAAGTAGCTAAAGAGGGCAGCACTGTGCTCTATGGATTAAAGATGGCTGGTGACAGCTGTCAAAAAGCACGTGGATTTGTTTATCTCACGCTAGTGAGGTTAAGTTGGTAGCACTAAGGTTTAGGCCCGCCAAGAGGGCAGCACTGCCGATGACAGGTGACGAATTTTACATCCACTACGATAAAGAGGGCAGCACAGTGCTCTGTGGTTTAAAGATGGCGGATGACAGCTGTCAAAAAAGCACGTGGCTTTGTTTACCACGCGCTAGTTAGGTTAAGTTGGTACTACTGATGTTTAGGCCCGTCAAGATGGCAGTACTGAGGTTAGCGATGCGTTGTTGTCTGTCAAAAAGCACGTGGCTGTCAAAAAACACGTGGCTTTGTTTACCTCGCGCTAGTTAGGTTAAGTTGGTACTACTGAGGTTTAGGCCCGTCAAGATGGCAGTACTGAGGTTAGCGATGCGTTGTTGTCGATGACAACTGTCAAAAAGCACGTGGCTTTGTTTACAAATTCAAATTTCCCGCGGGCGGTGGAGGAGACCTCTGGGAGGCCTCTGGCTGTGGTGGTGGTGGAGGAGGCATCTGGGAGGCCTCTGGCTGTGGTGGTGGTGGAGGTGGCCTCTGGGAGCCTGCGGTGGCGGTGGCCGCCGAACCCGCTTATTATACTACTCACTTCCACAAAATATACACAACCAAAGTTAATTTAAATCTACCTGCCTTGGTAGAAATTAATTTCTAAAGCTTTTTTCTCATGTGCATCATTTCGATACGAGGATTAATAAGGGAGATATCATTAACGGACCGTTTTTCTGTACAAGTCCCATCGGACTTAACTCACGAGCGGGTGCGTGTAAAGCGTATTCCTTACAACTTGAAAACTACTGAAGACATTCGAACTAAAATTTATATTTAGCATCCACCTGTCCAAAGGTAGGTTTTAAACGTAAATAACATTTCATGTTCCGGAATGGACTGGCGGTTTATAGGGAACCGAAATGGTGATTTTACTTTTCCACAATATATACAGAACAAGACCAACCTGACTGGAAATCGACCAAACGTGATGGAATTCCACCTCTAAACCTTTTTCTCATGTGCATTTTTTTGTCAGGAGGATTAATAAGGGAGATATCATGAATGGTCAGTTTTGCAGGTTAAGTCCAGCGGACATAGCCCAAAACGTGTTTTACATGGAGCAGATTCCTTATCTATATAAATCAAATCGTAACGACTGTGTGCCTCTACACTGACTATTTTGGCGAAATTTTCGTACAGCTTTCCGTTTAAGGGGTAATAATGACCATCTGCATAATTTTTGGTTTAGTTTCCTTTAAGTCCTAATTTTTACCCGCCTCGCCCAAAATCCAGATTGCGGCATAATCTGCCAGAAGGAAAAGAAGATAATTGAAATTTGACAAAATTATACGTTTTAGCCTGTAACGAACGGAAAACATCCAAGATCATTAAATTTTTCACTTTTTATCCCCGAAGAATATCGAAATATGCAGGCAATTTTAATTATGGTGCAGACCTTCGGAAATTCCTATCACATAACAGATTGCACAATCTCCGTTCAATTTGGAATGATCTACAACCTTGGTCTTATGACTTTTTGCCGTATCTGTATCCCTTTTACGTTTAATTTATCTCTATTAATCGATGTTAAGTCAGTTTGGAATTTTCACATGCATAATTCATACTTTCGATGACGTATATGAAATACAGAATCATCAAACTCTTCACGAAAATTGGCCCACCCAGTAGCCATATGTGAGCCAAATGCTATGTATGTAGCTGTCACATAATTGTCCGAAAAGTAATGAAATATGAGATAATCTTACAAAAAGGTTACCCTGTTCCACGTTTCTAACTCAATCTGACCCAAGAAAAGGTGACATATCATGGGACCAGCCATTTAGGCCACTAAATCCGGCGTGTCTTATGGTATAATCCTTTCTCGATATGACGTACGTTTAGTAGCATTTAATCTGTAAATGAAGGTCTTCAATATTGTAAACACGCATATACTTTCGTATGTCGATCTATATATATTCACTGATGTCGATTTGTAGCGATCGAGAAAGGGTGGGTCTGCTATTGTAATCAGTACTCCCCACACCGACTTTGACTGGCAGTATGAAAGGGTTCCTTCTCCAACTCCTGTGTAACTGTCATTAGTAAGGAAGGCCTACAATTGTAATGAATAGTTCACTTCTCGATTTGACTTGCAGAAGGCAAGTGAGCATGCAGTTTTGTTTAAAACTCCCCTACCCGATTGTGTTTGGCAGTAGGCAAGGGTGCCCGCCATTATAAAGAAATGTCCTCATCTAAAATGTGACTGGCATTAGGCATAGTGGCCTGCTATTTTGATGGAAACTCACCAACTTGGTGTGACTGGCAGTAAGCTGGCTGGAAGTAGGAAAATGGGCCTGGCATTATAATGTTAACTGCGCAACTCAATTCCGAGTAATAGTAGGGTAATTGCCTGCCATTATAATAAAAACTCCTCAACTGTAATCTGTCTGGAAGTAGGAAAGGGGGCTGCCATTGTAACGAAAACTCCCCAAATCGATTTTGTCCGCGTAGTAAGCAATGGGGCCTGCAATTATAATGTAAACTTCCCAACTCGATTGTGAATGGCAGTAGGCAAGTGAGCCTGCCGTTATATCACAAATCCATAACAAACACTTTACATTGGAAACAACGTACGGGGACCTCCCCATGCTCTTTCTCGGATAACGCTAAGAGACATGCAATTTTAAAACAATCTTATTTACTGTATGTGCACTATTTACTTCGATATTCGAATACAATGTAAAATACCGTAGCGAAGCACGGGTACATTCGCTAGTACAGAATAGTTCTCCACTGAAATGATTTTGTAGTTATACTTTTCATATAAAATGCCATCAAAACATCATTGTGGACTCGTGCTGTGATCGATGTTGTCCCCCTGGCTATTTGAAGTGAGTCTTTTATTTTAAAACACTGGCCACAGCTCCGATATGGTTCCGAATAAAATGTTTACATGAGATAGCGCGCATGTCAGCTGAGCGGTGCCCACCGACAATCAATCACAGGGTGAATGCAAGGCGTGTTTGCGGAGTAACCTTTGGCAGGTTGCCATCTCTCGCTTTAGTCTCGTCAATGAGCGTGACGATGTCCGTCAGAGTACATTTTGAAGTTCTCCGGCTCGAGAATGTAGATGAATGATAGATTTCAATCCACCGAGGATGTTCAGTAATGTGTGTACCATATGAATCTAGATTAGAAGTTTCCCAATACTCTGATGCTAAGCTCGAGTTTTACGAAATTGTCGTGGGCTGAAGCGTGCAATACACTGCATTCAATCCGACCGCAGTATAAACCATATCACACGAGCTGTTATTTAAAATCAGTTTTGTATATTCGTCTATGAAAAATGAAAATCCACAGCCTGTTTTCAGTCATTTGACCGGCAATGGAATGAATGAAACCCCGATTAGCCGCGAGGATAGGAAATGTACCGGCTGCCGAAGACTGTCCCACTCCTCTGGGTCAATGATAAATGACTGACAGATGAAATGAAATGTTAATGGAGAGTGTTGCTGGAATGAAAGATGACAGGGAAAACCAGAGTACGCGGAGAAAAACCTGTCCCGCCTCGGCTTTGACCAGGACAAATCTCACATGGAGGGATTTGGATTTGAAGCACGGAACCCAGCGGTGAGAGGCCGGCGCGCTGCCACCTGAGCCACGGAAGCCTACGCATATTCCTCTATAACTGGGTTAAATTAGAATTGGGGAAGGAACATTAGTGTTTTTCTTCTACTGCTTTTCCCACACCTGTGGAATCGCGGGTGGAACTGTCACACACATGTGGACTTTGCCCTTTTGATGGCCGGATGCCCTTCCTGACTCGAATCCTATATGGAGGGATGTATTAACTATTGTGTGATGGTTGGTAGTGAAGTGTGTCGTATGAATATGAGAGTAGAGTGTTGGGACAACCACAAACACCCAGTCCGTGAGTCAGAAGAATTAATCAGAGTGAATACAATCCCGGCTGGTAAGCGAACGCGGGACCCTCTGAATGTAACGCCTCAACGTTGACCATGCAGCCAAGGAGGCGGACTATGGAACAACAGTGCATTAAATACATCTTCACAAAACTGTTCTGCCTCGCAGTTTTCAGTTGTGTTTTTTTTCACAAATTTATCTTACGTCGCACCGACATGGATAGGTCCTATGGCGACGGCGGGATAGGAAAGGACCAGGAGAGGGAAGCCAGTGGCCGTGGCCTTAATTAAGGTACAGCCCCAGCATTTGCCTGGTGTGAAAATGGGAAACCACGGAGAACCATCTTCAGGACTGCCGACATCAATCAATCAATCAATCAATCAATCAATCAATCAATCAATCAATCAATCAATCAATCAATCAATCAATCAATCAATCAATTAATCAATCAATTCATTAATTAGTCAGTCAGCCAATTAATTAATTAATTAATTAATCAACGACTCAATCAATCAATTAATCAATCTATCAATTATACAATTTATCAATTAATCAATCAATCAATCAATCAATCAATCAATCAATCAACGACTCAATCAATCAATTAATCAATCTATCAATTATACAATTAATCAATCAATTAATTAATCAATCAATCAATCAAACAATGAATCAATTAATTAATCAATCAATCGATCAATTAATCCATCATTCAATCAAATAATCAACAAATCAATCAGTTAATCAATTCATTAATTAATCAATCAGTCACATAATTAATCAATCAATTAATGAATTAATCAATCAATCAATGAAACAATTAATTAATCAATCAATCAATGATCTGCATTTATGGCGGTTGCCTAGGTGGCAGATACCCCGTCAATTGTATTCTTAGCTTTTTCTTAAATATTTTCAACGAACTTGTAAATTTATCTAATATTTCCCTTGGTAAGTTATTCCAATCCCTAACTCCCCTTCCTATAAATGAATATTTTCCCCAATCTCTCGTCTTGAATTCTAACTTTATCTTCATATTGTGATCTTTCCTACTGTAAAAGATCCGCTCAAGCTTATTCGTCTACTAATGTCATTCCATGTCATCTCTCCACTGACAGCTCGGAACATACCACTTAGTCTAGCACCTCGTCTCCTTACTTCCTACTTTCTCAACCCGAAGTTGTCAACATTTTGGTAACATTACTCCTTCATGGGAAATCACCCTCAACAAATCCTCCTGCTTTGGTTTGATTTTTTCTGGTTCTTAAATACCCTCTAAACCGTGTGAAGGGACCTGTAATCTTTCTTAACTACCTCGTTAATATGATTACCCCAATGAAGGTCACTCCTAGGTACTGACATTGTTCCGCATGAGTTACTATCGCCCCAGCAACACAGTAATTAAAACTGAGAGGACTTTTCCTCTTGGTAAACTTGCAGCTTGACTTTTCATCTCATTTACATTCATACTATTGTCTGCTATCGATCTCACAACATTGCCTAGGTCCCCCTACAGCAGCTCACAATCCTGCAACTCATTTACAACTCCATACACCGGGGTACGAACCCACTATCTACCGAATGGAAGCTGATAGCTACGCGACCCAAACTGCGACCCACTTGCTCGGCCAGCTTTCAGTGTGCAAGCCTCTGTGAATGAACTAAGTGCCCCACAATCCACTACTTCTGGAGTCCCATTTCACCTCAAATTCGTTGGAAACAAAATCTAACCATCGTCGCCTTCGTATCCCTTTGCTTCTCTTACCCTTCATGGCTGATTCCATTATTCTCTTGGGTAACCTAGCCTCCGCCATTCGCTACTTTTATATCCGTTACTTCCCCTGGCTTTGACAAGTGAGCGATTCCTTATGTAGCCAGTCTTGGCAGACTGGTATGTAATAGCAACTTCTGACTCGGTGAGGAAAGCAACGGTAAACTACTTCACTCCTTATTTCCGTACTACGCCTCTTCAGTGACGCCTAGGCCCTCTATGACAGCTGACGGCGGAGCTGTTGAGGATCAAACCAGGGTTCTGGCTCCATACTCAACATACAGTTCCAACATATGAATGAGATATTTTAAGTCCACCCAGCTTTCACTCCCGTACAGCAAAGTCGTTCTGAAAGTAGAGTGATGTAAAAATAATTTTACTCGCGAACTGACTTCTTCCTTACAGAACACTGTTGCCCGCAGCTGCGACCTCACTATATCATCATCCTGGGAGATTGGAAATCCTAATTTCTTGAATGTTTCTACCTGCTCCAGTCTTTTATTCCCGACCTGCCATTCTGTTATCATATAATTCTTCCCTACTCACACTACTTTAGTCTTCGAAACGTTAATGTTCATATCATACTCTCTGCACATACAAGCTGCAACATTACCGCCCGTTTACATTCTCGAGAAATAACATAAAATACTTCCCTTCACTGATTAACTTAGTCTCGTGGTGTAGCATGCTTGGAGGCCCTGGTTTCGTTTCCCGCCTAGTCCGGGGATTTAAATACTGAGCCACTGAGGAGCTCCCTGACACGAGAGGTAGCGGTGTGGTCAAGACAGCCAAGCAAACTGTCTTCAGGATGTCACAAAGCTCACCACGTGATAGGCCTAAGGCAAGGCCTGAGGATGGGCTGTATGTGCCACGGAGTTAAGCAGTAGCCAGTGCGCTGCTAAGTGCCAATATCGCCGCACTATTCTCTTTTGTTTTTTATAGCTGCCAACATGACTAGTTACAGATTGAAATCACGAGAGATAGCCATCAACAAGTTAACCTCAACGTAGTAATCAATAATGGAGGTTTCCTTACCCAAGTAAATGATAATAAATAATCAATCAAAGTATTCATAATGAAGTCGGTTTTCAAGCTTAATGAGGAATTAAGGAAATACACACACCCTCACTCAGTTTAATGTTATATATTTCTGCTTTATTTTGATATACGCTTTACTCTAACCATATTCTTCGGTGTTTACCTTGTGTAAATAATTCAGCTCCCTTCTTGAAATCTGCTGTTATTTGTTGAACTGAAGAGAAGCCACGCTGTAATAATATACACAAGCAAATATACAGTATTATATGTAAGTGAATAAGAATACATAAAGGCTAAGCCTGCAAACCGGACCAAAGTCGTGACAAGACAATGAGTTAGTGTGATAACGAAATTCCCTTCCATTTAAACTGAACTGATCTTTATAGAGGAGGTAGTGTTGCTTTCCTTTTCAGAGGAGTGCTTGCAGGTTTTTCTTGCTTCTTAGACATCCTAATAGAATGATGTAAGTAAGTATTTGACGAAATAAAACCGTAATTAATAAAATGTCGCGTTGCTAACTTCACATCAACTACGTTATTAACATGTCTTACCTGGTGTTACACAAACAGATTTACAATCCCACAGAAAAAAGAAAATATGCTTTATTTATACCCGAAGATACCTCTGCTGGCGAGATGTAATGTTTACAGTGCACTATGTCTTCTGGTATGGGCTGGAATAAATGTGTTTCTTTCATTAACCTGTCTCAGTCTTATTCTTGGCTTTCGCAATATGAAAGTGACCAAGGTATGAGTGATGCTAGTAATGCCATTCCATATACAGCCATTCGCTGTAATTAATGGTGTAAAAATATCGCTCATAGTGTCGGGTGGTGGGATTGGCAGATAGATATGTAATAGCAACTTCTGGCTCAGTGCGGAAAGCAATGGGAAACTACCTCACTCCTCATTTCCCTAGTATGCCTTTTCAAGGAGACCTGGGCTATCTATGACAGCTGTTGCTGGAGCTGTGGAGGATCAAACCAGCCTTCGGGTTGAATACCCAAGACACATACAATGTAACACTAGTGTCAATACGTACTTCTCATGAGTCACGAAATAAACCATGACTGTACAGCGTCAACATGCCAGATTACCAGTAACTGTAAGACGTCGTATCGGCAAGTAGGGTCCCTTAACTGTACGGTTAGTGACGCTGAATCAAACCTGACTGTTAGAAAATAACTAAAAATCTCTACCTTCAGTATAAACAGGGGAGAAAGAGCAAGGTTGTGCTCTCAGTGTATAGGCTTAGAAGGCAGGAAGTATAGATGAATGATGGGCACTGATTTGTAATAATAGACCTTGGAATTTTAGTTGCTACAGTGTTATTTTAGGTGCCTAAAATAAAATCTCAAAAGTCTGAAAAGTGGGCTCTGAAAGTATATTTTAGACAGCTGCAATTTTAAGTATTTTAATAGTCATTTGCCAATTAAAACGCCATGTTTATTCTGCTAAATTAATTATAACTCTCTCCACTCACCTCACAAACGTCACAGAATATAATTTTACTATCCGATGTGAAGTGGGGGAACTCCTGTAACCTTACACGTAACAAGCTTTAACACCATCATTTTATACAATATTTTGTTTTAAACGTCCTATCATACAACACTGTTTTAATGTGTCTTTCAAATTTAATAATGTAATTTTGGTATTCTGATATATTATTGCAGTTTATTACAGCTGATGATGTCCCTTAGGGGACGAAACATGTACTAAATGTAATAAATTATATATGTATTGAATAGGCGGACCACTTCAATATAATATTTAAGTTAATCTTAAACATTCTCTATTTGACTTCTGTAACCTTTCAAGCAAAGGCGACTTGGAAGCCGACAATTTATTGTCTTCAGTAGGTAACAGACAACGGGGTGTTTACTGTGGGAGCTCCGAAAGGACTTCCGGACAGTGTTTTTTACAGCTTCCATATTATAAGATTTTGTTTCAAAAGTATTTCAGGAAAATACTGTTCAAGATACTTAAAACAAGTCGACAAATGTTTTAGTTTCTCAGAATAAATTACAAACATTTTTAATCGATTCAGGGATAAAATACAGGAATGTAGGAATATATTAGCATAGGTACCCGTTCTTCGCACGGGAATTGGTAATTGATTTCACGATTCCTTCATGAATTTATGCGAAGTTACATGCCTGTGTTTAAACGTTCAGTACGGCATGTTAAATGATGAACCAGTGTGTTACGTACCGGTCGTATCAGAAAATTTAAGAACCAGAGGAATGGCATGCTAAAGAAGAGAGAGATCTAACTCCCCAGCTACTTTCCGCCAATATTCAGACAGGCTGTCATACTCGGTACGCAGCAGTAATCCCATCTGTCGGAGATAAGTGGCAGCAGAAGACACAAAGGACAGCACAAAATTCAATGGTCAACGCAATGTTATTGCTGATCAGTTTTATGAGTTTTCTATATTGTAGGACTATACATTTAATTTTCTTTCGACTGCGTGATATTATGGCATTTAATAAAATTATTTATAGCGTAGCCTGTAGTTCCTTATTCCCCGACTTTACATACCGATTTTCATTACATTCTCTTCATCCGTTTTATCGCGATGCCTCTACATACAGACAGACAGAAATTAAGGAAAATTAAAAAGTGTTTTTCCTTGTTACTGTGGACACGACCGATACAGAAATTCCATTCTTTTTTTTAATTTTGAGTAGTGTACAGACAACTCTTTCATATATTGTAATGCTTATAGCGTCCGGCATGCCAACTTGCTACGGGCCGAGCTCGTCACCCATCGCCCCACCCCACTTACGCTCGACCACGCCAATCGCGAGCAACACTTAAGCGCTGGGCTGGCCCTTCTCTCTTCTATCCGTGGTCGCGCCGCATGGGACGACGGAAATTACTCGACTATTAATGTGGAGTGTTACATATCGCGAGGTTGCTGGATCCATCGAACATCCGGACGATTCTAGAAGGGCCAGCGCAAGTATATAAGAGAGGAACGACCTGCCTGCAGTTAGTGAGAGTTAGAGTGGGTTAGTTGGTGAGTGAGTGAGCGAGAGCGAGATTGAGTTCGCTGGTGTGAGTTAGCGAAGAGCGCAGTCAGTGGTAGCCTGGGCTGAGATGTCAGCCTGTTGAAGCCAAAGACTCGTTCATGTTTCCCTGACGTCGTGTGTGTGAGTCTCTTGGAGCCGGCTGGTGGAGAAGAACCTTGGGTGTTCTGAGCAGCGCGAAGGGAACACTGGGTGTCGACGTGTGCAGACTGCGAACGGGCTTAGACGGATTGAGTGAACAGCGGATACTATCCCGACCTGCGAGACTGACGTGTAGGCTGTGGACCGTGACAGCGCTAACGAGTGTGACTGAGTGAGTGTAGTGTGTGTGTCATTGTAGATGGAACATGAGAAACTAAGAGACAGAGCGCGAACGTGTGTGTGTGTGAATCTGTAATGGTAGTGGTAAGTTAATAAATCTTAGAAATAGGACGCTACCAGGTTCCGTACTCATTTATTTACTTATTTACCCCGCCAACACGGTACAATAGATATAGATTATTAAACGGCTGTCAGAATTAAACAAAGTCCGGACTAATAAGGTCCGTACTGAGGTTCTATTGTAATAAGAACTAGGCTACCCTCAGCAAGGTAAGCAATTGCTACTGAACAAGTCCTCTTGCTGCTCAACTTCCACCCTCTAGCGGATAAGAAGTACGGAGTAATTAGCCGTCATTCTTCTCTGCCGTAAGGAGTTCTCTTCTTAATGAGTATAATACGTCTCGGAATTAAGACGTTGATTCACGGGAATAAAACAAGCGTCGTCCACGTAACTAGGGTTTGCGTTGAGCTCAGTTCGCTGAACCGTGCTGATCTCACAGTCCTACCCAGGACTGTGCCGTATCGAAGAGAAACATGCGACATACAGTACATATTCTACCGTGAATGCTACCTGAACGGTGTCTGTGAATTCTGTGTCCACTACCGCGATGTTAAAAATCAATTAGAGAACACTGCACACACTGAAGTGTAGCGCATTCCTTCGCAAACATTGTGCGTCGTGAAAGAGAATGGACAGAAGAATATTTGTTGCGTATAAAACGTGAAATAAACAGCACACTAGGTTCAAAAATTCAATCCGCTTGTGTTTCATTGGTTCAGAAACGTACTTATCTTGTTGCGGTTTGATTGCCAGTCCACTGTCTCTCGTCAAAACCTAATGGCCTTATACTAAAAGTTGAGTCCTGACAGTTCTTTGGAGGAGGTCCGTTTACGGCGTTCCTGGGAGAAACGAAGTGCGTAGGGGTATGGTTGCCACAGAAACGAGCGTGGCTCCACTGCAGTTGCCCTGGTGATAAGGCTCCTGCCAAGCTCGAGTTGTTTCGAGTTTCCAAACCTCTCACTTTTGAGTTAGATCTTGTCGCAAGCAGTTGATTGTGAGTTATATTATCTTTCTGTTTTGTGGCCGTTGTTAAGTATCTAACAGTATTTTAAATACTAATTCCGTACATTTATTTATTTTGCCGGCCCCGTGGTGTAGGGGTAGCGTTCCTGCCTCTTACCCGGAAGCCCCGGGTTCGATTCCCAGCCAGGTCAGGGATTTTTACCTGGACCTGAGGGCTGGTTTGAGGTCCACTCAGCCTACGTGATTAGAATTGAGGAGCTATCTGACGGTCAAATACCGGCCCCGTTCTAGAAAGCCAAGAATAACGGCCGAGAGGATTCGTCGTGCTGACCACACGACACCTCGTAATCTGCAGGCCTTCGGGCTGAGCAGCGGTCGCTTGGTAGGCCAAGGCCCCTCAAGGCTGTAGTGCCATGGGGTTATACCTTAAATATTTTATATCAATACATATTTCGAGCATGATGAATACTCTCCGAGGGAGAGGGAGGTCCAGGACTCGTGCTCCTCGTGAAAAAATACCGCCAGCCGTGGTGTGTCAGTTCATCACCAAGGAAGGCTAATGGTATGTGGTACAAGGGAATTCTTTGAAGGGGAGGCTATGAGCTTTTCCGAAAGGAAGGTTCCTTTAATTCCATTCCAGAGAGTCCAGGAACATACTGCCAAAGCTCTCAGACTTAGCAAAAGTACTGTGGCAAGATTTACGATGGAGGAATAGAACAACTCCGAAGAGGGTTCATCTAAACTGTCGACTCCTAGAAAGAAGAGGCATAGAACAACCAGAATTACAAAGCTGGATCCGTTTAAAGAGGATGCTGTTCGCTATTTGACAGGCTGTAGTTAACACTCCTGTTAAAGAATATTAAAGCTAGTAATTTTACGTCCTCTCAACTACTTTTACTGATTTCGGAGACGACGAGGTACCAACATATAGTCCCGTAGGGGTTCTTCTACGTACCAGAAAATCTATCGACACGAGGTTGACGTATTTGAGCACCTAGTATCGAACCTGCTAAGTTGGGTTCAGAAGGCCAGCGCACTACTGTGCGAGCTTATCAGCCCGGCCCCTGTCAAAGATAACTGAACATGAGACCAAATTAGACACAGTACGGCCAGGAAGTCCTACGACAGGACACAGCGGTCTGAAGGAACAAGTGAGCCGGAAGCGAGAGCAATGTAAGAATGTGGCAACACCGCATAATGCTCCTCTCTCCAGCCCTGTCTGTCAAAACGCTTCTTTCAATATTAAGGGTAGAGTTACAGAGGTACAAAGAAGACGAAACAGCCAGAGATTGCATTACTTCACTATCGAGATCTCCGTAAATATTTTTCGCTAATCAAAAGCCATTTCTAAAAGCAGAGTAATTTATGTACGTCCCACTAAGAACTTTTATGTCTTGGAGACCCCACCCTCACAGGCTTGGATTCGACTCCGGGCTTAATCTCACAAAGGCGTTAACTTTACTGACCTAAGTTCAATGCCCAAGAGTGCAAGCTAACCTTACAGTCTCGGATTCGATCCCAGGCTTAACGTAACTAGGCAACCGCAGGGTCTCAGAGCTGAACTTGGAATTCTGAACAAGATGCGAATGTACTTATGGGAATAGGGAGGTGTTGTAAGGCCTGATACGTATGCATTACTCGCATACGAATAACGTTGGAGGCGATCTCAGTGACTCTGAACTGAAGTTGCAATTATGGACAAGATGTCTACTATACGTTGTTCTTATGGGACTAGGGAGGTGGTATAAGGCCAAATACGTATGAAATGCTTATGTATGGATAACGTTGGAGGGTGACCTCAGGGACTCGGAGCTGAAGTTGGAATTATGAACAAGATGTCTAGTATACGTTGTCCTTATGGGACTAGGGAGGTGGTATAAGGCCAAACACGTATGAAATGCTTATGTATGGATAACGTGGGAGGGCGACCTCAGGGACTCGGAGCTGAACTTGGAAATCTGAACATGATGGCAACAACAGTCGAATCCAAACCTGTGAGATTAAGCCTACACACGAAGCGAGCCGCCCTCCTTTACAAATCGCGCGCCAAGTGACTTCATGTACGGTTAAGCATGAACTCTTTTATATATCCGTGAGAGAAGGCCAACTCCTCAGATGCGTGAGTTGGAGGAGACTGATAGCGCCTTCCAAATACACTACTGACATGGTGGAATTTTCTTCCGCAGGAGTTCTCTAACGTGCTGATAAATTTGAGTATTTTCAAATGTCACCGGACTGATCCAGGATCAAACCCAACACCTTGAGCTCTATCGTCCGAGCCACTCATTCTGGCGGATTAAATAATTGAAATGATGACTTACCAGAAACTCATACACTCTGTCCTTTAGATAACCCCTAAATACCCTCATAACCATGTGAAAAGATGTGTAACCTTTATTTACAACCTGGTTAACGTGATTACACCTATCAAGGAGTTTCCTTATATAGAAACAAGGCCCAGGTAAGGTAATCTGTAGGGCTCAGACGTTGAGGAAAAATCCTTTTTCCTCTCGAGTATCCGGAGACGAGACCCAACCTAATATAATATGTTCGTTCTGGGTTATTGTAGGCCAGAAAATGGTTGGTTTTATTTTTTCTTCTTTTGTCTTTTTCGGCATTTTTGGCTTATTGGTCGTTTCTTAGGTCGTAACGGCTTTTATTGCAACTTACCTTCTTTCGACTCCATTCTCAATTCGAATCATCATTAGTTCATCCATCACCTCTTCAAATTCATTTCTGTAGTAGGAGAGAAAAAGAAATGAAAATGAAATAAAATGAAATGAAACGAAATGAAATGAAACGAAAAATTGAAAATAATGCAACAAACCATTGATATAAAATTATATGCAATTTAAGTGAAGCACGAGTGTCGTTCAATATATAATGCAACACATTTCATTTCTCGGCCAATTTCGGTGTAAAAACATTAGAATTTTGTTTGGGACATCCTTGAATATTCGCGCTTCATCTCGTAGAGTTTCATTAATTTCCGACAGGTGGCAGCGCTCCTTGGAAACGGCGTCTGTAACGGAGGTGCGCACCAAACTGAGAGCAGTTATTGAGTTTCTTTTGGCGAAAAACCAGTGCATCACAGATATTCATAGACGCTTGCGGAATATCTACGGAGACCTGGCAGTGGACAAAAGCACGGTGAGTCGTTGGGTGAGGCGCGTTTCATCATCAGCAAACGTGTCTGATCTGGACTGTTCTTAGGCTATTCATCTACCCAAAAGCCCGGATCTCGCACCTTCTGTTTGGCGCAATGAAGGAAGCACTACGTGGATGATGGGGAAGTTACCGATGCAGAACGACCTTGACCCCAACATCGACCAGTTGAGTGGTACCATGCAGACATACAGGCCCTCATATTACGGTGTCATAAGGCCGTAGTATTGAAAGGAGATTACGTTGAAAAATACGATATTGTAGCAAAACAATGGGGGAAAAAGTGGTGTATTTGAATCCTCAATAAAACCAACCTGCTTTCATAAGAAAAGTGTTACATTACATATTAAACTCCCTTAGTACTGAAAGGAGAAAAATTTTATGTGAGTGTTTTTGAGGAGGAAGATCTCACTTGCTTCAGCTATGAACCCATAACATCCGTTGATGTGGAGAGAAGTTTCTCGATGTTTTCCAATGTGCTGTCCGAAAATCGACGAAACTTTACAGCTAAGAAGCTCGAGATGACTGTAGTGATATACTGCAAAACCAACTGAGGTAAGGTTTCTGAATTCCAGTTTCTGTAACCCGAGTGTGGTTGAGCCACGTATGATTGCAGTTATACTAATTTCAATTTATTTATCCAGGATGTTCATTGCGGGTTCGCTGACTTCATTGTAGATGAAAAGATTATTCTAATTTATCCAAGTGTTTTTTAACAAACAAAGAATTTCTTTTTTAAATTATGTTATCTAAAAATATATTATATCTGAAAGAAGAAGTGTTTCATTCATATATTATTGCAATGTACATTGCACACCAACAGAATATTACATTTTAAACCACTGTATGCCTTCATTAAATACGTAATTAAAACTAAAATTATGAATGAACTAAATCGCATTTTTACGCATTTTTGCCAGCTTTAGGTCCTCCTTTTAGGTATTTTAGGTCTTTTTGCAGGTCTTCTACTTCCGAGCCCTAATAATGAGTACCAGCACCCAAGAGTTTCAAGTCATTTTCCATCTCTTGGGCAGTAAATGTGTTCGGGTGGGGAACTCACCTCAAATCATCCATCGCCTGCGACACTCCCTAAGGACGAGTGTGGACTTTAGGAATTCTGATAACCCGCTCTGTCCTCTTGAATACATTTTCTATACTTTCGAAACAATTTATGATATGTTATGATATTTTGCGAAAGAAAGATTTTGTTCGCACTTCTTCACGCTACAATTTTACAAATGTTACTTAATTTGTTTTGGCGATACACTTGTAGAACTCACAGAAACAAATCAAACGCCATCTCACGAGACTGGCTCAGATGATAGAACGCTGGCCTTCTGACCCCAACTTGGCAGTAACATTAATAACAATTTAAAACGAAAGTCCACCTATTCTATTCCATTTAATAACTTATAACTTATACAGTGGTACCGGTTTCGACTCCATTATGGGTCATCTTCAGCCATGGACTGAAATTGACAATATGTAGTGCAAATATAATCAAATTAACACTTTAAAAATAGTATGTTCATATTACAAATTATTTTACGAAAGAGGAAAAAATTCTGCCTGTCTATATTACTGTAATTAGTGAATTTAAGTTACACTAGTCGAATTTTATCATGGGTGACCTTGTCATTGGTATTCATCTAAAATGAACAGTCCTAATAAATAATCTGTTTACAATTAAAATATTAACATTGGAGCTGAGCTGTTGCAGCGTTGTTGAATATTTATGATGATTATGATGATGCTTGTTGTTTAAAGGGGCCTAACATCGAGGTCATCGGCCCCTAATGGTACGAAATGAGACGAAATGGAACGACAAATTAAAGGCTCAAAATTCTCCACTGACCAGAATTCAAAACATGAGGACGAAGAATGAATGGATGGATATGATTTTAAAACAATCAGTGGATGCCGCCCGCAATACCTTACATTCGTAGAAACTGACGGGAAAACAATAGGATTACTGACCATGGGACTGCCGCTCGAGCATAATACTGAATCCAGGATGCTTGTAGTCTAAATGGGGTCCGAAATCTAAGTTATCGGCCCCTCATAACGGTACTTATCGCTAGGAAAGTAGAACCATGGTATTTGTCATGTTGTGGTACTAATCAAAAGTAACAGAGACTCGCGGTATTCCACACATTATGGTACTACTCACAGGTTATGAAATTCGACATATAATACAGACCAATGGTTTTTCTCACATTGCGGCGCCATTTACAGGCAACGCAACCCTGTCGTGTTCATCACATAAGAGTACTAACCACAGGGACCTTCCGCTATCCCGTGGTGTTCCTCATATAGTGGGTACTAATCATAGGCAAGGCAGAACCATGGTAGCTATCATATCGTGGTCCTGCTCATATGGTGGTACTAATCACAGGTACTGCAAAAGCCGACCGCACGGTGCTCCTGTGTGCTACTAATCACAAACCTATTCGGTACCTAATATAGTGGTACTACGCGCAAGTAAAAGCGACCCTTGGTGTTCTCTGCGTGGTGGTACTAATCACAAGTAGTTTCATAGTTCTAATACAATCATCCCTTGGTCTCCCCTTTTAGTCGCCTCTCACGACACGCAGGGGATACCGTGGGTGTATTATTCGTCTGCCTCCCCCACCCACAGGGGGTAGTGTGTTTAGTCCGTGAGAGGTATTTTATTTCCCTCAAGTCCGCCGGCAAGCCGGTTAGGACCCCGCTAACCGCCACCTGGGACGCGCCACGTGGGAGTATCACCTCTCCCCCTGCTACGCCTGCGTAGTAGGTTCGTGGGTTGAATATTTAAATAACCATCGTGTGTGCTTAGTTGGTAACAGTCTGCCTTGCTAACTAACATGTTTTGTTTATTTTAATTTTCAATTCCATTGTAACACCTTAGGACCAATTTTAATTTACGTGTACAGGGTTTACTTATTACGACTGTTCATTTTAGACAGGGAGACTTTTTTTACCTCTTCTGTTAAATAATTTGAAATATGTACATAATATTTTTCTTTGTTTGTTTGTTTCTTTCTTTCTTTCGTCCTTAATCCGTTTACCTCTCAGGGTTGATTTTTCCCTCGGACTCAGCGAGGGCAATCAACTTCGCAGGTTCGATCCTGGCTCAGTCCGATGGTATTTGAAGGTGCTGAAATACACCAGCCTCGTGTCGGTAGTTTTACTGGCACGTAAAAGAACTCATGCTGAACAAAATTCCGGCACCTCGACGTTTTCGAAAACCATAAAAATATCGTTAATCGTACGTAAACAAATAACATTATTATAACCCGCCGTGCTACCGCGCAGCACGGCGGCCCGATGACGTCATACCGAGGTATGTTGTACCGTATCGTTACACGTATTTTAATCAGGGTGATTTGGCCGTGCGCTTAGGGGCGCGCAGCTGTGAGCTTGCATTCGGGAGATAGTGGGTTTGAATCCCACTGTCGGCAGCTCTGAAGATGGTTCTCCATGGTTTCCCACTTTCACACCAGGCAAATGCTGGGGCTGTACCTTAATTAAGGCCACGACCGCTTCCTTTCCACTCCCAGGCCTAACTTAAACCATTGTCGTCATAAGACCTATCTGTGGGTGCGACCTAAAGCCACTTACAAAAAAAATCCACTTTAAATTTGTTCGTGATTTTCTAACATTCCCCGGCCGGTGGACTGTGAGATAATGTGTGTCAGCTCATTTGTAATTGGACAGATTGGCTTACATGGTAGTATTTTATTGTATTGTATTTATTCTTGAACATAACAGGCGTTTAGCCCCAAATACATGTTCACAATAAAAAGCAACTTACCAAAACAGAAAAAACGAACAAAGAAAAAACAACAACACGAGACTGTAAGGGCATGCCATAAGGTCCATCAGATACTCCGGAAACGTGACACTCCCTAGGGAGGATTACCACAGCAGTCATCCTCAGTCCCTACATGCCATGAGGTCCATCAGATACTCCGGAAAGGTGACACTCCCTAGGGAGGATCACCACGGCAGTCATCCTCAGTCCCTACATGCCATGAGGTCCATCAGATACTCCGGGAACGTGACACTCCCTAGGGAGGATCACCACGGCAGTCATCTTCAGTCCCTACATGCCATGAGGTCCATCAGATACTCCGGAAACGTGACAGTCCCTAGGGAGGATCACCACGGCAGTCATCTTCAGTCCCTACATACCATGAGGTCCATCAGATACTCCGGAAACGTGACACTCCCTAGGGAGGATCACCACGGCAGTCATCCTCAGTCCCTACATACCATGAGGTCCATCAGATACTCCGGAAACGTGACACTCCCTAGGGAGGATCACCACGGCAGTCATCCTCAGTCCCTACATGCCATGAGGTCCATCAGATACTCCGGGAACGTGACACTCCCTAGGGAGGATCACCACGGCAGTCATCTTCAGTCCCTACATACCATGAGGTCCATCAGATACCCCGCAAACGTGACACTCCCTAGGGAGGATCACCACGGCAGTCATCTTCAGTCCCTACATACCATGAGGTCCATCAGATACTCCGGAAACGTGACACTCCCTAGGGAGGATCACCTTGGCAGTCATCCTTAGTCCCCACATGCCATGAGGTCCATCAGATACCCCGGAAACGTGACACTCCCTAGGGAGGATCACCACGGCAGTCATCTTCAGTCCCTACAGACCATGAGGTCCATCAGATACTCCGGAAACGTGACACTCCCTAGGGAGGATCACCACGGCAGTCATCTTCAGTCCCTACATGCCATGAGGTCCATCAGATACTCCGGGAACGTGACACTCCCTACGGAGGATCACCACGGCAGTCATCTTCAGTCCCTACATGCCATGAGGTCCATCAGATACTCCGGAAACGTGACACTCCCTACGGAGGATCACCACGGCAGTCATCTTCAGTCCCTACATGCCATGAGGTCCATCAGATACTCCGGAAACGTGACACTCCCTAGGGAGGATCACCACGGCAGTCATCTTCAGTCCCTACATACCATGAGGTCCATCAGATACTCCGGAAACGTGACACTCCCTAGGGAGGATCACCACGGCAGTCCCTACATGCCATGAGGTCCATCAGATACTCCGGAAACGTGACACTCCCTAGGGAGGATCACCACGGCAGTCATCTTCAGTCCCTACATGCCATGAGGTCCATCAGATACTCCGGAAACGTGACACTCCCTAGGGAGGATCACCACGGCAGTCATCTTCAGTCCCTACATGCCATGAGGTCCATCAGATACTCCGAAAACGTGACACTCCCTAGGGAGGATCACCACGGCAGTCCCTACATGCCATGAGGTCCATCAGATACCCCGGAAACGTGACACTCCCTAGGGAGGATCACCACGGCAGTCCCTACATGCCATGAGGTCCATCAGATACCCCGGAAACGTGACACTCCCTAGGTAGGATCACCACGGCAGTCATCTTCAGTCCCTACATGCCATGAGGTCCATCAGATACTCCGGAAACGTGACACTCCCTAGGGAGGATCACCACGGCAGTCATCTTCAGTCCCTACATGCCATGAGGTCCATCAGATACTCCGGAAACGTGACACTCCCTAGGGAGGATCACCACGGCGGTCCCTACATGCCATGAGGTCCATCAGATACCCCGGAAACGTGACACTCCCTAGGGAGGATCACCACGGCAGTCCCTACATGCCATGAGGTCCATCAGATACTCCGGGAACGTGACACTCCCTAGGGAGGATCACCACGGCAGTCATCCTCAGTCCCTACATGCCATGAGGTCCATCAGATACCCCGGAAACGTGACACTCCCTAGGGAGGATCACCACGGCAGTCCCTACATGCCATGAGGTCCATCAGATACTCCGGAAACGTGACACTCCCTAGGGAGGATCACCACGGCAGTCCCTACATGCCATGAGGTCCATCAGATACTCCGGGAACGTGACACTCCCTAGGGAGGATCACCACGGCAGTCCCTACATGCCATGAGGTCCATCAGATACTCCGGGAACGTGACACTCCCTAGGGAGGATCACCACGGCAGTCATCTTCAGTCCCTACATGCCATGAGGTCCATCAGATACTCCGGAAACGTGACACTCCCTAGGGAGGATCACCACAGCAGTCATCCTCAGTCCGTACATGCCATGTCCACTGACACCGCTGGATAAAAAATAAATAAAATTTAAAAAACCTGCTGCTGTCCGGCCATGTCATCATCCCTGGTGAGAAAAAGACCGTCCTCCCATGATGACACGACCAGCCCTATCGGTGGGGCCCGTAAGACGCCCCCAACCATCCGTACCAGATGACAGTGCAGCTTTCTCACCATATAACATGGTAGTAAATTAAAGAAATACGGTAATTTATATAAGGGCGGTATTTAGAGAAATGAAGTTTATCATAAAGAATCTTGCATGTTGAAGCAGAAGTGAGTTGCCTCCTAAATAATAAATGAAATCTGGCGGATGAGCTGTTGAGTGAAGAGAGATATCTCTGTTAGGTCCCTTTCATACGAGGCAACTAGTGGCGGCAGCCGATCACCTGTACGGAAAACAGGTCTATTTCCCATTTCTAAAGTGGCATCTATGAGTGAGGAAGTGCTTCTGCTTGCTTTGCTAATCCAAAAGAAAAAGATAAATTAACGCAGGGCAAGAGCAATGAACGTGCGTCCTCCAGCACAGAGGTCGTACACAGCATTTGATGAGTCAATGCCCTCTGTATTTGTAGCTGATGAGGGATTTGGTCTTTCCCGTCATATACAGCGACCATATGCGGGCACTTTTCTGCGTGTAAAGAAACGCGTCTTTTAATTGCAGACTTTCAACGGCACGCAGGTTCATTTAATGTATCTTTGGAATACTTGTAAACAAATGGCGTATTTTCCATAGACCAGTGAATGTTGACACCACACTAGCAGAGGACATAGTGAAAGTGTGTTATGTTTTGCATAATTTTGTACGAGAGAGGTATGGTGTTCAAATCGAAGATGCTTTGACAGTAGATGGATTGTTTGAAATGGGCCCTGCTTCAGAACCTACGTCAAGGCTTGCCAGAAATTTATGAGACAAGTTTGCCAACTACTTTATCAGTGAGGAAGGTGCAGTTTGATGCAAATGGATCGTATTTAGAGACATAAGTATTGTGTCTAGAGTGCTATACAGATCATAGATGGACACAAAAAACACAATTGTACTTTACATGCGTTTAGTAATTTTCAGTTTGCCAATGGGCTCTTTTTAATAACATTAGTTAAGTAGTGATGATCGTTTATCTTTCATCCTATTGCTATCTTGCTTACCATGTAAATCTCCTGCATGATTGAAACTTTTCACTACATTAAAAGTAATTGGAGCAAATAATGAATGAAATACTCTTTTCTGAATATACTCGGTAATTTACAGAATTGTCTTACTAAATTGAGTTTTCTTGTAACAAATTAACAAAAGGTGGTACGTAAGATGTAAGGAAAACGCTTATTTATCTCGTTTCTCTCTGCTGGTGTTTTGTCATCAAACTCTGGAAGAACCTCTATATAATGCTATGCCATGCGTTTCTTCGTTCACTTTTCCATAGTCATCGACTGAAGCGTTCCAAATCGTGGGATATTTTTCAACTCTAATTAATGGCGTATGGCCTCCGGAGAGGCCAAGTGCAGGTCTTTTTCTAGTAGACGGTCTATTAGGCGACCTGCATGTCTGTGAAGATGAGACACCTACCCAGGATGATTCCTAATGTTGAATACGCCACACACACCCAGCCCCCGAGCCATTGGAATGAACCCCCTCCCCCATGGCACTACAGCCCTTGAAGGGCCTTGGCCTACCAAGCGTCCGCTGCTCAGCCCGAAGGCCTGCAGATTACGAGATGTCGTGTGGTCAGCACGACGAATACTGTCGGCCGTTATTCTTGGCTTTCTAGACCGGGGCCGCTATCTCGCCGTCAGAGAGCTCCTCAATTCTAATCACGTAGGCTGATCGGAACCCGAACCAGCCCTCAGGTCCAGGTAAAAATCCCTGACCTGGCTGGGAATCGAACACGAGGCCTCCGGGTAAGAGGCAGGCACGCTAACCCTTCACCACGGGGAATTAACCAATTACGGTTAAAATCCCCGACCCGGCCGGGAATCGAACTCGGGACCCTCTGAACCGAAGGCCAGTACGCTGACCATTCGGCCAACGAGTCGGACTGTTAATCTAATAAGGCTACTTCTTTCCACGTTTGCACTCATATCTGGCAATGAATGCAGTACGCTCGTTATTCAGGACTTCCTAAATTACACGAACTGGATCAAACTGGAGTGGACAGTGAGAAGTAGCGGCTACTAGTGGCACCGTGTGAAAGCTCTCATTTAAAATAATGCTTTACCTCGAGTGGCGGCGACTCCAAGTGAGCGAATGTAGGCGACTGTTTCCATCTCCCGCACCTGCAGTCGCCACGTATGAAAGCTCTCATTTAAGATAATGCTCCGCTGTAAGTTGCCGCCACCAGTCGCCTCGTGTGAAGGGCCCTTAGCGTGCACACGAGAAAGAGTCCTTGAGAAAATGAGATAGTAACTTGTTTATTTGGCCACGGGAAGCAGCTAACTGACAGGTCTAGAAAGCCAAGAATAATGGCCGAGAGTATTCGTACGTGACCGGTAATGAATTCACACCTGAGAAACAGCGAGGCTTCGTCAATTTCCCGATCACTAGGAGATTTACTTTTTCGTTTGACGTCATATTAGCCCCCAGCATCACTGTAAACTTTTCTTTACTTGTTAACTGCTCCTCACAAGCCAGAATCGCCGCATTGCACAGTTAATGTTGCACAAAATTCCAGTTACAGAGTATTTTTTGCTTCAAGGAAAGAAATGTTTGTTCCTAGAAATCGAGAAATTCGTGTAACCGCATTCTGAATAAAAGAGAAATAAATACACATGACAAACGGCCGGGAAATTTAAGTTACTTCGAAATAATGAAAATTTGAGTAATGGAAGATCGAGATATAGAGGTTCAACTGTATTTATTGTACTGATTTTTTGTTATCTTATCTGATTTTTCTTGTGAGTAGTGATGTTCTTTATGTTGTGTGTTTACATTGCCATATATTTCTGTCTTGTTAATTGGATTTGTAGCCCAATTGCTACATCGTTGTTGGTCGAGAGGTATCTGTACCTCTTTAATTGTAAACAGACACGGGTGT
Organism: Anabrus simplex; assembly: GCF_040414725.1. Classification (NCBI taxonomy): domain Eukaryota; kingdom Metazoa; phylum Arthropoda; class Insecta; order Orthoptera; family Tettigoniidae; genus Anabrus; species Anabrus simplex. Next base: position 20,969,717 of record NC_090267.1, read on the forward strand.
ATTATTAACCTCAGTGTTCTTTGAAAGGGATGTTTTCGGCGCAGGGCACAAACAAGTGTTCATATTTGTGGATCGCATATTTTCGATATTTGTAATCAGAGATCAGTATTGAATCTACCTATATTTCTCATGTAATTTGGACGGTTTATTAAAATGGGCCATAGGCCATGCGCAGTTTTAACTTAACTTGACAAGCACTCCGTAGATCGTTAAGCGTTCGTATTGCCATCGAAAGGACCTTAATATTTTGGGCCCGTTACCCATATTTTTTCTAAACGGCCATGATGCAATAATACATGTAATTTAAATTTGTTTGTGATTTTTATTCAATTCAGATTTATGCTGATTTCTCATTGTTAATTTATATATATTATTTCCTGTCTTTTTGAGTTAGTATTTAGATAGATTTCTTTGTGAACAGTACCACAGTACCACGAGACCTCCAGTTAGCCAGGCCGAATCAGACAGAGAATGGTGCAGAACGGAACATAGTATGGGAAAAGGGACTTCACCAGAGGGCTAAACAGACCATGTATAAGACTTACCTCCTACCGGGCAAGTTGGCCGTACGGTTAGGGGCGCGCAGCTGTGACCTTGCTTCCGGGAGATAGTGGGTTCGAACTCCACTGTCGGCAGCCCTGAAGATGGTTTCCCGTGGTTTACCATTTTCACATGAGGCAAATGCTGGGACTGTACCCTAATTAAGGCGATGGCCGTTTCCTTCTCACTCCCAGCCCTTTCCTGTCCCATCGTCGCCATAAGACCTATCTGTGTCGCTGCGACATAAAGCAAATTCTAAAAAGGAAAATAACACTTACCTGCATTACATATTATAGTCTGAAGAGTTGTGTCATACATACAAGAGAAGTAAGTCAACTGCAAGCTTGTGAAGAAACACAAACAGAAGTCTGCATAGAGGCTGAACTATCCCCGGAAACAGCTCAACATCTGACCTCACAGGATACAAGAAGGCGACACAACCCTCCTCCTAAGTCCCGATTACAGATAATACAAGAATCTAACCCAGAAACTCGAACGCGCACACCTTCCCATCCCACCCTAGTCAGACAATGCTTTAATTGCCTGAAGCTATATCATTCTGCAGCTAATTGGTCAGAATCTACCCGCTGCAACAGATGTGGTGGCTCACACCACCACTCTGTAAGGTACCACGGGACCAGCCGTCAAGGCAGTCACGCCACTTCGTTTCCTGGCTGCCCTTATCTTAAACAGACTATTAAGAAAAACTACAGACTACAGCGACACCTCACGAGCACGCTTACTCATCCTCCGTCCCTACTAACCTTCCATACCCTCCAGTACTTACACAAGCTCGTCCATTCCACTCAATTCAAGATACCTATAACTTTCTCCAACTCCTATTACTAAATCTACTCACGAACCAGAACAAACAGAACCCAGTCTCAACCATCACTACATATTAATATAAGAGCCAATCAGAACCCCACCCCCTACCCCCCAAGCTACAATGTAAAGTTCCAACTTCCTTAAAATTTATAACACCTAAGCCTTCAAAATCGCTGGAAAAAACGGAAACCGAGGCAGGTGCAACGCAAATACGAATTTAATGCTGCAAATTTAAATTAATTCAACGCCTGCTATTACATTTATCTAGGACAAATTAGCATATCCAAAAGAAACTATCGGCAAGGCTGGTGCACGATGCATTCACATCTGTATCCAGCCATATGCCGTATTCCACTTAAATTATCTGTGTCAGGCCTGTCTTGTGGGGAAACGCACGATTTCCTGGTTAAATTTTCGTTAACAAATAGGAAAAGTCCTTTCAGTTTTAGTTACTGCGTTGATGGGGTGAAAGTTCCCTTTGGGGATCATTGTAAATACCTAGGTATTAATATAAGGAAAGATCTTCATTGGGGTAATTACATAAATGGAACTGTAAATAAAGGTTACAGATCTCTGCACATGGGAATGAGGGTACCGTATTTAGGGGTTATAGTAAGGATGTAAAGGAGAGAGCATATTTGTCTCTGGTGAGACCCAAACTAGAGTATGGTTCCAGTGTATGGGACCCTTACCAGGATTACATGATTCAAGAACTGGATGATGCATTGTTGGATGCGCTTGAGAACGGTTGGCTGTTGAGAGAGCTCTTGCATTATTGTAGTGATAAAGTAGTGAAAACCTATTGAAATAGCTTAATTTTGTGTATATCTGATTCATTTAGTGCTGTTTATGTAGTGGTGTTTAGTGCCTGTTGGTAGAAATTGGGAGTAGTAATAATTATTTAAATTTTGTAACAAGTAATTCAGTTGGTCTTCAGTAAATTACGTTTTCTAGGTTAAGTAGGCTAGCTAGGTGCACCTTGTTTCGAATTTAGGTTTAGGTAATACTTTAGGTAACAATATTAACTTTAAAAATATTTGTAAATATCTGTAGATTCGTTGGTTGTACTTACAAAGGCAGATTATCATAAGGAATAGTACCGTAAATTATGCAGCAACTTCTCCGGTATTTCGTATAGATATACGTTCAAACTATCGCGAAGGTAATAATTTACTACATTAAAAAACACGATACGCCTGTAAACTTCCATTTAAAAAGAAGTTAAAGAGATTACACGGTAATAGTTAACAGTCGTATTGTTATTGATTATTGTCGCTCCTCATATTCAAATATTGCATTGTTGGCTACAGTCGTGAACAAAGGGTGTAGTGTAGTCAAGTAAATATAAATAAAAATCAGCTGACCTTGTATTCCATTCATTTGTACTTCTGAGTAGGTAGTTAGTATCCGTAATTTATATTTCGCTCCCTCGATCTTTCAGTATTTATGAGCGGTTAGCTAATAATAATAAAGTTCATATATCCCAGTAATTGCAGTTCAAGTCCCTGGAGTAGTAGTAGTAGTAGTTTTGATAGAAATATTTGAGAAATTATTGTAGACAACCTCGTATTTTTCAGTAGGCCTAATTAAGGACACTTTTTTTTTCTCCGTCCCGTGGAGTAGGGAAAATAATACTAATCCACCAGCTGTAATAATCACATAACCACATTTCAGTAGAATTGTAGTGAAGATAAGGTATAATATATTAGATAGTATCTTGCCAGTTATATTCGTGTTTTTCTTCGTGTACGGCAATCCTTTTGATACTTAAGCATTTAACCAAACGCAGTGTAGTATAGTGTAGATACATTGTAGTATAGATACAGTACATTTAGATAGTGCCGTATCTTGCGTGCTATATTCGTGTGTTATCTTTCGTGTATATCTATTAGACCGTAATACTAATAATAATTTCTCTAAGCATTTAGCTTCGTTGGTAATCTTTGAGTACGGTAGTTCTTGCAAATTTCATTTCTGTTGTGCTTAGTAGTGACATACGGTACGGTACCGGTATCGTAATTAGGAGACGTCTGAAAGTAGTTTAAAAATTACTGTAGTGTACTGTACAGTAGTATACGAGTAATATCCTATTAGAATTTAGTGTGCTTATTTTATTATTGTAAAATATTTGTGTAGTACTGGTGTGGTAGAGGTATCCGTAGAAACTCTTACTAAAATATTGTTGAAATTATGATAGGCTTAATTGCAGTTTGGAATTGTGTAGTTCTTGTGTATTACTTTCGATATTCAGTAATTAACAGCAGCTATAATCCTGTTAGGGGTTGTAGGATAAAAAAAATAAAAAAATAATAATAATAGAGCACGACTAAGTAGTATTGTAGTGTAGTCGTATATTAATTACCTTATTGTTGTGTACTATCCCAGACAATATATCCCTCCGTTCATTTATTTTTTTGCAAATAAGTTATTTTATTTTTTTAATTTTAAATTTTCCCCCCGTAAAGAATGGCTAAGGAGCGCGAGTGTACTTATTGTGGGTGTGGTGAGGCATTGAGGGGTATGAGGGAGGAGTTGGAAAGTTTGAGGGAGATAATTAGGATTCTCACAGAAGACGGGAAGGGAGATAGGACTCCCTCAAACAATGTACAGGTTACAGTAGGTGTACAAGAGGGAGGGGAAGGAAAGTGACCCGCACAAACACCCATCCCCACAGTGTCCGCACAGGTAGCAACAAGACAAGAAAAATAGGTTTAAAAAGAACAAACAAGTGGAAGCAAAATTATCCAAAGGTAAACCAACACAAAAGGTACTTACCACAAATAAGACAAGCGACCAGAGGCCATGGAAAGAATGAAAATAACGATCACTGTATGGTTTCAAATACTACAATAATAACACGTCCAGGTTCTTTTGAAGTAAATAAATATATTTAATCAGAGAAGGAAATAATATTAAGATAACTCTGGACTCAGAACATCAACAGGAAATTTAAAAAAAAAAAAAAATCAAAGAGAAATAATACCAAAACACAACTAACCTACGGTTCGAACCGGCCTAGTTCATTGGGACCCAATATGAATTTCATAACCAGCCTATCTTCTTAGTTATAAAATACAAATAAATTATGCTTCTGCTTAATTACCTTAGATTGAGTTTAAAACCTTCAGCGTCATAAATTTAGTTACTTGCATGAAATTAATTAATTAAGTTAATCTTTCCTTACTTGTAAAATACACCAACCAAAGGAGATACTAGGCGAGGAGTTTGTATAAGGTTTCTAAACCACGAGCGAAACGAAGAAAACCAAGAAAAACCCAAAAAACTAGGGAAAAGGAAAAATCAAGAAAATCACAACACGCGGGCGAACAGTAATACCAACCAATGGGTCAAATCACATATAGCAAATCGGCCCCAAAATAAAGACAACGGGCTTAGCATATAACTTTTCAGACATCACCGGAGCATGAAAAATACCATTTTCATTTAAATCATCAATTAAAGCAATAGCCCACAAACGTCCAGTACATTTTCATCACAATCATCGTAATATCCATCCCCATGGCAACAACAACAATACAAGTACAGACCCGAGGGAGAGGACCAATAATAATTAAGATCACAACAATGCAATCAACAAACCGCACGAAAAGTTAAAAAAAAAAAACGAATTTCAGAGGAAAATAAAAGCCGAAAGAAAAGGGGAAATAACAGGCAAAAGAAAAATTCCCACCGGAAAACCTTATGAAAACTGCCTCCCTTAGTATCTTTCACAAAGCAAAAACGTCTCCTCTAACTCGAGCTCAAGACATCACCTCTTTCCTGTTAAAAGGAAAATGCCAAGAGTTTCCAGAACAAATATTACAATCTTTGTACCACATTTTTAAGAGTTTCCAATTTTGAACAATTCTAATTTTGAAATACCATACCAAACACGGGAACCGGTATCTAATCACAACATGCCGCCGAAAAAGTTATTATTATTATTAAATTCAAGTTCTGGTAAATGTTCGACGTCGTATTTCTAGGAGATGCATAGTATGTGTCACCAACTGAATAGCACCAACTCTTCGATGAAATAGTAGCAAATGTCATTAGAAGAAAGGTTTCAAACTTACAGTCTTCCGGGTGGCGTTGAAGAAGAACGCTGTTACTTACATTAGGCCGAAGTTCAAACAAATAAAACTAGTAGAAAATACAACATCTGCGATGCTCCAAAAGTTCGTCCAGAGTACAGGAACTCATAAATCGGGGAATGTGACCCCGAAAATGCACTGGATCAACCAGGCACCATCTTGAAGTTGAACATCATAGCGGGGCTATACATGCACGTCTGTTCGGCTTCCATGTTCTCGGCAGACCCCCTCTCTCTTCCTCTTCAAACGGTAAGCGGAAGTTGGCTTTCGTTACTCCAGGATCGGGATGCGCCAGAGGTTGCGCAGTAGGTTACAGTCCACGGAAATTAAACGACTCCCGGTAGGGCTTATTAACCAACAGCGTTTACAGACCCGATGTAACTTCGAGTAGTTGCGTATAATCAAGTTTCAAATAAATAGTAACTCACCCACAGTCGTAGGAGAAGGAAGCAGTTCATTAATTTAAGTTACTATGAGGATTAAGTCCATATCTCGCAGGAAGATAAAGTGAAATAATTTCCACGGAGATAGACTCCAACTCGAAAATGTCAAACAAGGAGACAGTGTATTAATACTGTCTCAGCCTCCCGCCCAGAAACCACACGTACACTCGTACTTTATGTTACACATACTGCGGTGGTCCAGAAGTATACTAAATTTTGGTGAAGGAGTCCATATGAGTAAACGACACACCGAGATAAGTTCACTTCCATGCACTCCCTTAACATGATTGCATTATGCCTCAGGAACACCAACATACCAATGTATATGCCTTCCAATTGTAGTTAGTACCTTTAAACCCAATGCTTGTTTAGTTCAGATATCACAAGAATAATAAGACTGTTGTACTACACCAGCCATATAACCAACATGTTGATTCATAGTTCACATACAGTAGATATGTATTACGATGAATACCCGGAATTATCTTCTTCAAAAGAAAATTAATTTGCAAGATCTTGGTGATTTTCTTTTACCATAATTATATCACCTCTATACCAGAATATGTTCCAGTTAACGAATGGAAAATTCCCAAACATCAATTTTAAACCTAGAGATAGTAATAGAGATATTCTCAATCTTAATATCAGTTTTATTTATAGAGTTCCCATTTACCTACTAAGAAATGCAATCTTCTTGTTTCAATATCAAGATAAACGAAAATTACCACCCGAAAAGAAAGGAACGCAAGGGAGCAAGGAACAGGGAACAAGAAAGGATCATAAATTGGTGTATGCAGTACTACATGATACCCAAGATCCAAGTATTAGCTTTAATTTAAATTTTTAACTTGCGCTCGATTGAACTAGGGCCCGAGTATACCACAAAAATACCCCAAATAATGCATAACACAGGCAGAACCAAGGTAACCAGAACCTTTTTTCAACAGGTAGAACAAAACAGAGGCAGAACTTCAACACAGGGAGAAAGCAAAATTCTAAATTTCACAAATACACCAGAAAAGATGCAAATGAATATCCAACAAATGAGGTTCAACATACCATATACACCATGCATAACCAAGATGAACAAGAACAATGAGAGGCAACCAATACACAGTCAATTAGCAAAGTTACAGGTAAGCGAAAATAGAACATAAAATATGGAAAAATCCAAGGCTAAAAAGGTAAACAAATTCATAGCAAGGGAAGAGTAGGCAGGATCGGTTGGAGACCTCTTAAAGATCATTTAGATGGAGGGTACGCGTTTCAGTTTGTCATCAACAACAGACCAACCAACAAACACCAAGCTACCAAAACTTACAGATCAAAATTAAGTACAACACAGGACCATAATTAGCTCCATGGAAGCAACGGGACAGAAATAGGGACAGGAGAAACTCAGGAGGGAACAAAATCAGGAATCAGGTAACTAACCTACTGCATGGAAACAATCACATTTCATTCCACAAAGGGACACCCAATCAAATTAAAAGGAAATTTAAAACCTCAGATCAGAAAACCCCAAAATGGAAAATAACGAGCACTGACCAACACAGCGTACACTACCGGTTACCCAATAGGGTCTCAGCATTACCTGGTCTAAAAATATGTGACTTTCCGATCACACTGTCGCTCTACAGCCAACAGGTGCCTCCCCCTATCTCCCAGGGGAGCAGGCAAATAAAACATAAGTGGCGGCATACGAGGCAAGTCCATGGAAAATGCTCACAGAAGCATGAAGAAGGCAGTTCTCAACTAATAGACCCCATAATCTATTAGCAGGAAGATTCCAGTACCGACTAAGAGAATCCTAATCCGTCCCATACCAGAGTAGCAAACTCAAAGCACGGTAAGATGATCAACACCAATGTCAACAGACACCAAAGAACCACTGAGAGAAGAACACCATAGAGTGGCAGATAAAATTTAAAATGAGCATTACAGAAGAACCAAAAACAGATACGATGACATCAGATCAACCAGAAATGCAGGGAGACAGGAAATGAAGGAACCAGGAAACACGAAACCAGCAAGTTACAGCAAGGCAAGATAGTTCCAAACGAGAAATAAATTCATGCGAGGGGTTATTCCCAAATCTACAGAGGCACAAGGTAAAACATCAAGGCAACACATCGCCCCTACCTGACATGCCATAACCACAATTACACACACTACAATAATAATAGTAAAACCATAATGACTACCCCAAGCCACGTGTTAGCCCTTAAAGGGATTAAAGGAATACACCATCCTCAACAACATGCTCAGTAATCAATATGCAAATCCCAAAATCAAACTTACGGTACCGTACACTTTCCTTCAAACACAGGATCACGACCAAACCATTACAGGTTAAAAGGAACTCAGTCCTCAGGTGTTATGACCCTACTACATCACTCAACTCCAAAACAATAAGTAGATAAGGTAAAGGGTTTCACAGAACTCACAACTCGAAATGGAACTAGGCAAATAAAGATAGGTTAAATGAATTTCGCAGAAGAAATATACCTAGACACATGATGACTTCAACATGGTACCAATGTCAGATATGCCGAGAACTACCAAATACAAGAACCTCCATATATGATCAAAAATTTACATCAGGATGACAACAAGGTCACAAATTTCAGACAGAACGAGCTAGTTTAATAATTCCACCATAGACAATTCATCAGCAGGAACACTTGAGGCAGGCCGCACCGTACAAATACTTTCAACAAGGTAACAAATACAACCGATAATAGGGTACCAAACACAATGAAACAGAGAACCACATGCAATCAATAGTTGGGAAAAGGGTAAACAAGCAAAGACACTAAAATGTCCAGGCACGCGGCCAACAAGTCACCAACCCAATCACCGATTAACAGAGTTCAACTATAGCCCATAACTACCGAATAACAGATGACATAATGTAACATGCCTCCGTCCACCACCTAACGACACACCAAACCGACACCAACCACAAGACAGGGTAAAAGTGGGAACCACTCATGCAATAAGCACAGCCAAGTCTCGCACCTAGCACAGATCAGCAATCGCACAGGAAACAATGGAAACACATCACCACCGACTGGTTAAATAAAACATAAATGATGACTTCCAAGTAGATATAAGGCTCTACACCTTAGTCAAGTTCCCCACCGGACTAATGGTAACCAAACAAGATTAGGAAACATTTACCAGACCAAGTAAAGGTAAAGATTTTCGAGTTAACAACCGGCCCAATATAAAGAAACATCACAGGCAGGATTAATTTCAAAGTTCAACAATCATCAAGAATTAAGTACTCGAAAGAAACAGGTACAGGCATGCACACAATCCCATTTAGGCCAAAATAGGTACCAAGGCATAATTTCAATCGCACAGAGCAAATATGAGTAACGCATACATGCCAACCACATAAACCGGGAAAGGTTTTAAACGGGTTCATAGGCACTAACGATGGGAGGATACGATGAAAAGCCAAACAGATCAGCAGTAAATCACACCCATACTGACCAGGCGCAAGGTAGACATGCCAATAGATTAAGTACATGCAAGGTTCGCACGCTGTTAGCAACGCAGTAGGTAAAATCAACAACGATAGTTTCTCCCAGAATGATTTTAGCACAGTCGAAGCATCATGTCAGGTAAAATAATAAGAATAACAACAAACCTGGGAAGCAAATAAAAGGTCAGGACAGATAATGTAATAAGTTCCCAGAGTACAGGCCAACGATCATAATCCAGTAAAACAAATAACGTCACACGCAACATATCCGAGCAGAACCAATAACTCACTTAAACGCAATTAATTCCATAACCACAGATTAAATCATTTTCGCAGGTAGACCATGAAAATACTGAACAAATAACCACCAAGAAAATCACAGAGTACACGGCAAACTGTGGTACACTCGTAGCCCAAAGCCAATCGATTCGTGCTCAAGTGTCGGTCATTTCACAATTTTTTAAGATAAATGATGATAAATTCAGAATTTAGAGTAATTGATAAACTTCAAACTCACCAATTTACGAAGAAACAAGGAAGGGAATGATACAAGGCACCTGAAAGCAGTAAGGCAGGCAGGCGGGAAACACACGAACAGCAGCTGGTAGGGCAATACCAACATCACGTACACAATCCAAGAAGGTAGCACACAGCTCGACAGGGAACCGGACAAAACACCCCGAAGATATTAACATGAAACAAATTTTTGTACAGTTAAACAAGATGAATGCATTTCCTTTACCTTTTTTAATAGATATCTTAACATGCCTTTCATTACCCAGACACACCTTTTAAAACCATACAGTGACAACGTTAAGGGGATGCCAAGAGGATCAGCTACAAGCCGACGAAACACAATAACACAAGGGTCAACAAACAGGCGAGCAATTCTGAAGGAACAGCTCGCATACCGCCCAGAGCGAAGTGAAAACAAATGACAACCACGCTCTGAAGCTACCACTGACTGACCCGCACAAACACCCATCCCCACAGTGTCCGCACAGGTAGCAACAAGACAAGAAAAATAGGTTTAAAAAGAACAAACAAGTGGAAGCAAAATTATCCAAAGGTAAACCAACACAAAAGGTACTTACCACAAATAAGACAAGCGACCAGAGGCCATGGAAAGAATGAAAATAACGATCACTGTATGGTTTCAAATACTACAATAATAACACGTCCAGGTTCTTTTGAAGTAAATAAATATATTTAATCAGAGAAGGAAATAATATTAAGATAACTCTGGACTCAGAACATCAACAGGAAATTTAAAAAAAAAAAAAAATCAAAGAGAAATAATACCAAAACACAACTAACCTACGGTTCGAACCGGCCTAGTTCATTGGGACCCAATATGAATTTCATAACCAGCCTATCTTCTTAGTTATAAAATACAAATAAATTATGCTTCTGCTTAATTACCTTAGATTGAGTTTAAAACCTTCAGCGTCATAAATTTAGTTACTTGCATGAAATTAATTAATTAAGTTAATCTTTCCTTACTTGTAAAATACACCAACCAAAGGAGATACTAGGCGAGGAGTTTGTATAAGGTTTCTAAACCACGAGCGAAACGAAGAAAACCAAGAAAAACCCAAAAAACTAGGGAAAAGGAAAAATCAAGAAAATCACAACACGCGGGCGAACAGTAATACCAACCAATGGGTCAAATCACATATAGCAAATCGGCCCCAAAATAAAGACAACGGGCTTAGCATATAACTTTTCAGACATCACCGGAGCATGAAAAATACCATTTTCATTTAAATCATCAATTAAAGCAATAGCCCACAAACGTCCAGTACATTTTCATCACAATCATCGTAATATCCATCCCCATGGCAACAACAACAATACAAGTACAGACCCGAGGGAGAGGACCAATAATAATTAAGATCACAACAATGCAATCAACAAACCGCACGAAAAGTTAAAAAAAAAAACGAATTTCAGAGGAAAATAAAAGCCGAAAGAAAAGGGGAAATAACAGGCAAAAGAAAAATTCCCACCGGAAAACCTTATGAAAACTGCCTCCCTTAGTATCTTTCACAAAGCAAAAACGTCTCCTCTAACTCGAGCTCAAGACATCACCTCTTTCCTGTTAAAAGGAAAATGCCAAGAGTTTCCAGAACAAATATTACAATCTTTGTACCACATTTTTAAGAGTTTCCAATTTTGAACAATTCTAATTTTGAAATACCATACCAAACACGGGAACCGGTATCTAATCACAACATGCCGCCGAAAAAGTTATTATTATTATTAAATTCAAGTTCTGGTAAATGTTCGACGTCGTATTTCTAGGAGATGCATAGTATGTGTCACCAACTGAATAGCACCAACTCTTCGATGAAATAGTAGCAAATGTCATTAGAAGAAAGGTTTCAAACTTACAGTCTTCCGGGTGGCGTTGAAGAAGAACGCTGTTACTTACATTAGGCCGAAGTTCAAACAAATAAAACTAGTAGAAAATACAACATCTGCGATGCTCCAAAAGTTCGTCCAGAGTACAGGAACTCATAAATCGGGGAATGTGACCCCGAAAATGCACTGGATCAACCAGGCACCATCTTGAAGTTGAACATCATAGCGGGGCTATACATGCACGTCTGTTCGGCTTCCATGTTCTCGGCAGACCCCCTCTCTCTTCCTCTTCAAACGGTAAGCGGAAGTTGGCTTTCGTTACTCCAGGATCGGGATGCGCCAGAGGTTGCGCAGTAGGTTACAGTCCACGGAAATTAAACGACTCCCGGTAGGGCTTATTAACCAACAGCGTTTACAGACCCGATGTAACTTCGAGTAGTTGCGTATAATCAAGTTTCAAATAAATAGTAACTCACCCACAGTCGTAGGAGAAGGAAGCAGTTCATTAATTTAAGTTACTATGAGGATTAAGTCCATATCTCGCAGGAAGATAAAGTGAAATAATTTCCACGGAGATAGACTCCAACTCGAAAATGTCAAACAAGGAGACAGTGTATTAATACTGTCTCAGAAAGGGAGGAGTTGTAGAAGACAGGTGGTCTAATGTTCTAAGGGGAAGGAGATTGCAGGCCAAGGGCTCTATTCAGGATCAGAATTCAGGACAGGTGTCTGTGCGAAATCGGTACGAGTCACTCCAGGTAGAACAACAGAGGGAAGATGAGGGACAGGGAACTGTTGCTGAGATGCGTGGAAGTAGGAGGAAGGGAAAAGGTAGGAAAGGGAAATGTAGAGTAGAGGATAGGAAAAGACAGGTGGAACGGGGTCATGGGAAGGAGAAAAGGGAGGAGGAAGTAGCTTCTGCAGCTATCAGGAAAGATAGGGCTGACCAGGAGGGGAGGGGATCAAATGAGGTGGGTAGGGTTGAGGCTCTGGTCATGGGGGATTCCATCGTTAGACGCGTGGGGAAAGTGTGTGGAGGAAAGGGAACCAGGGTAGAATGTTATCCAGGAATTAGGTTGAGGCAGATGTTGAGGAAAGTAGAAGAGAGGGAGGAGGGGAAGGAGAAGGTGGTAGTGTTTCACGTTGGTACCAACAACGTAAGGCAAGCTGATATAAGTACCAACATAGTTGGAGATGTGTGGGATCTGGTAAATGCAGCACGGGTGAAGTTTAAGAAAGCGGAGATTGTTATTAGTGGAATACTGTGTAGGAGGGATACTGACTGGAGGGTGATTGGGGATTTAAATGAGACTATGGAGTGGGTATGTGGGAAACTGGGAGTGAAATTTCTAGATCCTAATGGGTGGGTAGGAGAAAGGGAACTGCGCTCGGATGGCCTTCATTTAAACCGCAGTGGTACGTATAAGTTAGGAAATTTGTTTGGAAGGGTAATAGGGAGGTACATTCAGGGAAACGGGATGGCCTAGGGAGCGGTGATAAGGGAACAGGGAACTGGAAATCAAGTAGGGATGACATAAAATTGTTAGTGTTGAACTGTAGAAGTATTGTAAAGGAAGTAATAGAATTAAGTAATTTAATAGATATATATTTACCAGATATTGTAATAGGAGTTGAATCATGGCTGAGAAATGATATAATGGATGCAGAAATTTTCTCACGGCACTGGAGTGTGTATCGTAGAGATAGGATAGGAAAGGTGGGAGGGGGAGTTTTCATTCTGGTGAAAGAAGAATTTGTAAGCTACGAAAAAGTTAAAGATGAGACACATGAAATTCTAGGTGTAAGGCTCATTTCTAAAGATAATAGGCAACTTGATATATTTGGAGTGTACAGATCGGGAAAGGGTAGCACTGATGCGGATTCGGAATTATTTGATAGGAGAGTCAGCTATGTGGGAAACGACATGGAAAGAAATGTGATTGTAGCGGGAGATCTGAATTTGCCAGATGTCAATTGGGAAGGAAATGCGAACGACAGGAAGCATGACCAACAAATGGCAAATAAGTTAATATGGGAAGGACAGCTGATTCAGAAAGTGATGGAACCAACCAGAGGGAAAAATATTTTGGATGTGGTGCTGATAAAACCAGATGAGCTCTATAGGGAAACTGAAGTAATAGATGGTATTAGTGATCATGAAGCTGTTTTTGTGGTAGTTAAAAATAAATGTGATAGAAAGGAAGGTCTTAAAAGTAGGACTGTTAGGCAGTACCATATGGCTAATAAAGCAGGTATGAGGCAGTTTCTAAGAAGTAACTATGATCGGTGGAAAACGGTAAATAAAAATGTAAACAGACTCTGGGATGGGTTTAAAGAAATTGTTGAGGAATGCGATAACAGGTTTGTACCTTTAAGGGTGGTAAGGAATGGTAAAGACCCACCTTATTATAATAGAGAAATAAAGAGACTAAGAAGGAGGTGCAGACTGGAAAGAAATAGAGTTAGAAATGGCTGTGGAAGTAAGGAGAAATTGAAGGAACTTACTAGAAAATTGAGTCTAGCAAAGAAGGCAGCTAAGGATAACATGATGGCAAGCATAATTGGCAGTCATACAAATTTTAGTAAAAAATGGAAGGGTATGTACAGGTATTTTAAGGCAGAAACAGGTTCCAAGAAGGACAATCCAGGAATAATTAATGAACAAGGGGAGTGTGTATGTGAGGATCTTCAAAAGGCAGAAGTATTCAGTCAGCAGTATGTAAAGATTGTTGGTTACAAGGATAATGTCGAGATAGAGGAAGAGACTAAGGCCAAAGAAGTAATAAAATTTACGTATGATAACAATGACTTTTACAATAAGATACAAAAGTTGAAAACTAGAAAAGCGGCTGGAATTGATCAGATTTCTGGGGATATACTAAAGACAATGGGTTGGGATATAGTACCATATCTGAAGTACTTATTTGATTATTGTTTGGCCGAAGGAGCTATACCAGATGAATGGAGAGTTGCTATAGTAGCCCCTGTGTATAAAGGAAAGGGTGATAGACATAAAGCTGAAAATTACAGGCCATTAAGTTTGACATGCATTGTATGTAAGCTTTGGGAAGGCATTCTTTCTGATTATATTAGACATGTTTGTGAAATTAATAACTGGTTCGATAGAAGGCAATTCGGTTTTAGGAAAGGTTATTCCACTGAAGCTCAACTTGTAGGATTCCAGCAAGATATAGCAGATATCTTGGATTCTGGAGGTCAAATGGACTGTATCGCGATTGACATGTCTAAAGCATTTGATAGGGTGGATCATGGGAGACTACTGGCAAAAATGAGTGCAATTGGACTAGACAAAATAGTGACTGAATGGGTTGCTATATTTCTAGAAAATAGATCTCAGAGAGTTAGAGTAGGTGAAGCTTTGTCTGACCCTGTAATAGTTGAGAGGGGAGTTCCTCAGGGCAGTGTTATTGGACATTTATGTTTTCTTATATATATAAATGATATGAGTAAAGGAGTGGAATCGAAGGTAAGGCTTTTTGCGGATGATGTTATTCTCTATAGAGTGATAAATAAGTTACAAGATTGTGAGCAACTGCAACGTGACCTCGAAAATATTGTGAGATGGACAGCAGGCAATGGTATGTTGATAAATGGGGCTAAAAGTCAGGTTGTGAGTTTTACAAATAGGAAAAGTCCTCTCAGTTTTAATTACTGCGTTGATGGGGTGAAAGTTCCTTTTGGGAATCATTGTAAGTATCTAGGTGTTAATATAAGGAAAGATCTTCACTGGGGTAATCACATAAATGGGATTGTAAATAAAGGGTACCGATCTCTGCACATGGTTATGAGGGTGTTTAGGGGTTGTAGTAAGGATGTAAAGGAGAGGGCATATAAGTCTCTGGTAAGACCCCAACTAGAGTATGGTTCCAGTGTATGGGACCCTCACCAGGATTACCTGATTCAAGAACTGGAAAAAATCCAAAGAAAAGCAGCTCGATTTGTTCTGGGTGATTTCCGACAAAAGAGTAGCGTTACAAAAATGTTGCAATGTTTGGGTTGGGAAGAATTGAGAGAAAGAAGAAGAGCTGCTCGACTAAGTGGTATGTTCCGAGCTGTCAGCGGAGAGATGGCGTGGAATGACATTAGTAGACGAATACGTTTGAATGGCGTCTATAAAAGTAGGAAAGATCACAATATGAAGATAAAGTTGGAATTCAAGAGGACAAACTGGGGCAAATATTCATTTATAGGAAGGGGAGTTAGGGATTGGAATAACTTACCAAGAGAGATGTTCAATAAATTTCCAATTTCTTTGAAATCATTTCGGAAAAGGCTAGGAAAGCAACAGATAGGGAATCTGCCACCTGGGCGACTGCCCTAAATGCAGATCAGTATTGATTGATTGATTGATTGATCCAAAGAAAAGCAGCACGATTTGTTCTGGGCGATTTCCGACAAAAGAGTAGCGTTACAAAAATGTTGCAAAGTTTGGGTTGGTAAGACTTGGGAGAAAGGAGACGACCTTCTCGACTAAGTGGTATGTTCCGAGCTGCCAGTGGAGAGATGGCGTGGGAGGACATCAGTAGACAAATAAGTTTGGATGGTGTCTTTAAAATAATGTAGGAAAGATCACAATATGAAGATAAAGTTGGAATTCAAGAGGACAAATTGGGGCAAATATTCGTTTATAGGAAGGGAAGTTAGGGATTGGAATAACTTACCAAGGGAGATGTTCAATAAATTTCCAATTTCTTTGCAGTAATTTAAGAAAAGGCTAGGAAAACAACAGATAGGGAATCTGCCACCTGAGCGAATACCCTAAATGCAGATCAGGATTGATTGATTGATTGATTGATTGATTGATTGATTGATTGATTGATTGATTGATTGATTGATTGATACTTATTTACCAAAAATCTAAAACTATTGCACATCTCATCAACTAAAATATTTTTCTCTGAAATCGCAAAAAATTTTCTTACAAATAATGACCGACAGAGGAGCGCAAAAGCGCACCGATATCAGTAGCTCACAAACCATCTATCTTTCCGGAGATAGGTGGCTCATACGGATGAGCATTACATACTTGTGAAAAGAAGTTCCTTAGATGAGCTGTACAGAAAACAGAGAAAGGCAGAATTAGGAATGATGAGACACGAAGGGACCTGCAGGTCACCTTGAGCAAGGAAGAAAGGCTGAGTTTTTCAAGGTTGAAGTGGCTAGGACACGTTAAGCGGATGCATGCGATTCGAACTCCAAGGAAGTATTTTGAAAAAATATATATATTGCTCTAGTCACACGAACAGAGATAGGTCTTATTGCGATGATTGGACAGGAAAGGGGGCGTTCGTTGTCTTGCGTGAAAATGAGAAACAACGGAAAGTCAGCTTCAGGGCTGCCGACAGTGGGATTTGAACCATGTATCCCCCAGAATACTGGATACTGGTCGCACTTAAGCGACTGCAGCTGTCGAGCTCGGTTTGAAAAGATCGTTCCGGGACAAAGATCAATTGGACGTATTAACTTTTTTTTTTTTGCTATTCGCTTTAAGTCGCACCGCCACAGATAGGTCTTATTGGGACGATGGGACAGGAAAGGCCTAGGAATAGGAAGGTAGCGGCCGTGGCCTTAATTAAGGTGCAGCCCCAGCAATTGCCTGGTGTGAAAATGGGAAACCACGGAAAACCATCTTCAGGGATGCCGACAGTGGGGTTCGAACCCACTATCTCCCGGATGCTAGCTTATAGCTGCGCGCTTCTAACCGCACGGCCAACTCGCCCGGTCCTTAAAAAAGACGATTAGACCTGATAAGAGAAGAGAAGAGAAACATACAAAGACCATTATAAATGGTGGCAGATCATTCAGAAAGACCCTACCCGGGTCGCTGGAAGGAATTCATGGTGATGCATTCTACATAGTTCTTCTTCTTCTTCTTATCGGTTCGAATGGGCCTACTGTGGATCACGACTGTTGGGTTTGTTCTTTGCACATTGTCGCATTTTCTGCCGCTTTAACTTTTTTCTTTCATCAGCCCAGAGGGTACATTTCCTCCGCGGTTTTTCCTGAAATCTACGGAATTCTTTCACGATATATCGTAGAGACCGTCTATCTTGACGATCTGATGTTCCCAGTTCTTTAATGTCCTTCTCAGATTCTGTCAGACAAGTGGTACGAATCTTCTTGTTGTGCCAGAAGATGGACAGACGATTGGTCAGTCTTTCGGGAGGCAGACGTAGTATATTTATTATTATTATTAACAAATAAAAGTAAAGGAAAGGAATGTGCTCATTTCGAACATTGATATAGGAGCGAGGCATTGTATGGAAGTGAAACATGGACAATAACTAGATCAGAAAGAAAGAGAATAGAAGGTTTTGAAATTTGGTGTTACGCAAGAATGCTGAAGGTGAGAGGGTAGATCGAATCACGAATAAAGAGATACTGAATCGAATTCGTGAGAGGAGATCGATTAGGCTAAATTTGAGCAGAAGAAGGAATAGACTGACAGGACACATCTTAAGACACGCAGGACTTGTTCAGTTACATTTACAGCTTATCTGCATCTAGAGCTGCTGTCCAGGTGGCAGATTCTCTATCAATAAATATAAAGAGTACAGTAGTTTTCAGGAAGCTACAAAGTATCCCAAAATGTGTCTGAATAACTACAATCCACTTCTTTACCAATATGGAAAACATTCCTAATATTAGGAGAAGTCGCAGTTGTTCACCAGTAACAGTTTTACATCGTAATGGACATGCGTTGTTTGGTAAGCAGGAAATGGTTCAACAATTCCCCTTAGTCCTAGTGTTGTGTCTGCAAGTACATATTCTTGTTAGTCCGCTCTTATTGGTTTTTGAGGGAGTGTAGGTGGTAAGAACGGTAGGGGTAGACCAAGGTACGAATATGAAAAGCAGATTAGAGCAGATATAAGATGAAGTAGTTATGTAGGATTGAAAAGGTTAGCACCGGATAGGGTGGCATGGAGAGCTGCACCAAACATGTCTATTCAAACAACAACATTAACAAATATCCCGGTGGCAATGATCACGTGATAATGAACAACACAATAAGAACAACAAGTTGAACATTAACAGACCGTCATATACAAATTCACACGTACCTTAAGTACTTCAAAATTTTGCATCATGACTAACAACAACTACAACAACAAGAGTACAAAAGGCAATTCCATGGAGAGAATTGCCATAGAAAGCTACTCTTCTTTCCCTAGCACAATCAGAGAGCCCCTCTATATGTTCATAGAGCTCGGAATTGTGCCGTCTACGGAATTCTTCATCTTCCTTTACCTGACCTAAGATCTTTCTGAAAATTCTCCTCTCTCTGACTTGCAGTTTCTCCATCAGACCTCATGGGTTCAATGAAAGACACTCCATGGTGTACAGAGCTTCTGGTCGTATGGCTGACGGGTAGTGCTTCAGTTTCAGGTAGGCAGCTTTTGTTATAAGAGTTCTTTGTCAGTCGATAGGCCAGTTCCAGCTTGTTGACTCTCATGGATAATGAAGCTCTTTCTGATGAGTTCAATCCATTCGACGGGATACGTAACCTTCTCTTATTATTCCCTTACGGTTGTGAGATAAAATTATGTTAATATCGATGAATAAGATATCAATAGAAGGTCGTTAATTGAAAAAAGTGAGGTGTTAATACGAACTGATAACGCATTATGGTATGCTGGAGGTATGTGGCAAACAAGCACAGTAAGGACAATGTTCATTCTAAAAATATCTTAAAGCATCAATGGAATTTTTACATTGAATAAGACATAGATATACATAAATAAAATATGTGTACAATTACCTTTTATTTATACAGAACCAAAATACTTGTTGGAAGTGTTTTTGAACACTTGGTAATATCGTTCAACTATCATAGTTATAATCTGCATTTAGGTCAATCACGCAGGAGGCAAATTATCTATCTGTTGTTTACTTGCCTAACTACTGAACGCATTAGCCGTGCGGTTAGGGGCGTGCAGCTGTGAGCTTGCATTCAAGGGATGATGGGTTCGAACCCCACTGTCAGGCGTCCGTGAAGATGGTTTTCTATTTTGACACCAGGTAAATGCTGGGCCTTTACCTTAATTAAGGCCACGGCCGCTTCATTCTCACTCCTAGTCCTTTCCCATCCCATCGTCGCCATAAGACCTATGTGTGTCAGTGCGACGTAAAGCAGCTAGCACTGTTGTTTTCTCTTAAATAATTTCAAGGAATTTGGAAATTTATCGAACACTTCCCTTGGTAAATTATTCCTATCCTTAACTCCCTTCCTATAAACGAATATTTGCCCCAATTTGTCTTTTGGAATTCCAAATACTTCTTCATATTTTGATCTTACCTATTTTTAGAAACACCACTCAAACTTATTCGTCTACTAAAGTCATTCAACGCCATCTCTCCGCTGACACCGCGGAACATACCACTTAGCCGAGCAGCTCGTCTGCTTTCTTCCAAGTCTTCCCACCCAAACTTTGCAACATTTCGTAACGCTACTCTTTTGTCGGAAATCACCCAGAACAAATCCAGTTGCTTTTCCTTGGAATTTTTCCAGTTCTCAAATCAAGTAATCCTGGTGAGGGTCCCATACACTGGAACCGTACTCAATTGTGCTCTTACCAGAGACTTATATGCCCTTTCCTTTACATCCTCACTACAACTACTAAACACCCTCATAGCCTTGTGCGGAGATCTGTACCCTTTGTTTACAATCCCAATTATGCGGTCACCCCAATGGATGTCTTTTCTTATAATAACACCGAGGTACTTACAATGATCCACATAAGGATATTTCACCCCATCAACGCAGTAATTAAACCTGAGAGCACTTTTCCTGTTTGTATAAATTACAATCCAGTTTTACCATCATACCATTGCCTGATGTCCATCTCACAGCATTGTAGAGGTCTTTCTGCAGTCGCTTACCACCACTTAACTGTAATAAGACTCATTTGTGCTGCACGTTCATGTAATATAAAATAATCAGTTGTACCAATCATAGAAATTAGGGAATGCAGTCACGAGGGTAAGCAACGAAGTGTTGCACAGTCAAACAGAATGTAGCGAGTGTTGCTTGGTTCCAGGAGTAACACAAGATGCTTTTTTCATCTAAATCCCTTTCAGAAGCTGTCGGAAGTATACTTACCGCCTATGTATTTACTTTCTTGTATCCATGGGAATTACCCTTCCCACCTGTGAAGCTGCCTGACATCTACTAGTACATTATATGAATTAGATGGGAAGAGATTTACTTTGAAATTAGAACTTGTAGTGGCACAAGCTCTTGAAGCAAAATAAATACTGTTTGTTTTCTCAAGTAGCCACTTACAATGAAATAATGGGTGGAGTTGACCACTTCGATCAGCTTAGAGAAAGGTACGAGTTTGGTAGACGATCACTAAAGTGGTGGCATAGAATTCTGTTCTTCCTTGTAGACTCAGTAATAGTCAGTACTTACATACTGTGGAAGACAAACAGACGGGAGAACACTCATCAAGACCAACCAACCTTTCGCCTGGGTTTTCGTCACGTAGACGGGAATGAAGTCCTGTAAGCTCCTGGGTAATAAGAAACAAGTGCCTGAGGATATACAACTGCAACTTACAGACGCTCCACTAAAGTGGATGACAAGAGAATAAGATATATTTATATTCCACTCTGTATGGATCCATTTTTTTTTAAAGTAAGATGGGCATCTCCTACCAAAGTTTTCACTGTCCCAAGAGAATTGCAAATTACCTTCTTTTGTTTTTGTAACATAATGTATTTGACCTTTACACAATCTAACTGAAATACTTGAGTTTTATACAATTTTCAGTTTGTTTTAGCGGCCTTTGAACATAATGAGTTATAACTTGAATATGATTCAAAATGATCCATGGGAAGAATACTGCCACCATATTATTGAGGTACGAAAATGCGTGTTTAAAATTGTACCGGGCGGTACACCTCTACACCGTTTATTTAAAAGTTGCGCCAGTTGAAACTCCTCTTCTGGAGGAAGGTTGAACTTTATCTACTCTATTAATTCTCTACTTTCTCAGAAGATGTCACCACGTGGAAAATTTTGAGTTTTTGAACTGTGTCACTTTTGATGTGTTTTTGTTTCGCTTGAAGTAAGAAGTGTGAACTTTCTCTTCTAGAGGACACTACTGAAGATCAACAATAGTGCACCCTAGTGCGGAGTCAAAGAACTATTTTGTTGGAGAAATTTTTATTTCAAAAGTTTGTTTCTTGTTAAATTTCTTTCTGTTATGGTTTAAGTTGGCTGTACACCCCTCTTTTTCCCCTTGTTTTAGATTTATCCAATCCCGAATTTCTTTTAGTAATTTCTGACCAATCTGGTGTATTTTCCCCCAACTTGTATCTGTTGCTGGGTCCTATCCAATAAAAACATTGTGGGCGGGTGTTTTCTTTCCCCTAACGCCTAGAAACTTCCGCGAGAGTATTTAAACTGCTGATTTTTGGGTCTCGGGGCCACTTCTGTTCCATCTTTCAGTGTGTTAAGTACCCGGCAGGAGGCGGGAGGCGCCTCTTTCTTCGGCAGCGGTCAACAATAAGGTAATGGCCGATTAATAAATTCTTTCTTTTCTTGCTCAGCAGTTTAACTCTCGGGGCGGGTGCGAAGCGTTCCACCATGTAACCTTTTCCTAAAATGTAACTAGTCTTTTCTTCTATTCTCTTGAAAAGCTACATACTGGGATAGAGAGTGCTAACCCTCTCGAGCTCCCACTCATAATGTTTTGAGGTGAACTTATTGTTTCTCAACCTATTCTTCCGTAATGTAATGTAAATTGCCATTAAGTCACCTCTGTAGTATGGGATTAGCCCTTGTAATAACGGCCTAGTGCCAAAGTAGGTTTTAAAATCAAAGTGTATTAGGAGTGCAAGTTCGCCTCCTCTCAAATTGTTTTAGAGGTCATTTAATTAACCTGCTTTTCATTTAATAGACCTCAGTAGATTGGGTATTTTACCCCTGGGTTTGTGTCCGTTGTGGACAACTTGAAGGTGGAGTTTGGTGTGGCCTGGGAGAGGCTTAAATTAAAGAGCGTGTGGCTCTTTTGGAAACGGAGTGTTGTGTGCCTCGAGGAGGCTTAACTGTGTAATTTGGAGCAAGTGCTCCAGGGTTTGATTGGGGTCTTCTGCCCCTTTGTTAAAATTTGTATATCGGAAAGTTGGGCTAGTTGCCCAAGAATTGTGAACTCAGGGCTCGAAGCCCAAACTCTGTAACCCCTGTAATTGTACATTTCAAATTGTGTTTTGGCTACTAAGTACCTGTTCTTTGTTATTACTTAATATTGAAAAGAAAATATAACCTCGTTAAATTTTACATTAACTTTGATTCCGTAGTTTGAAACCCATTCACGCCCGCACCTTCTTACACCTCTACCTACCGCTAAAACCCGGTAACAAGTGGTAGCAGAGCGTGGTTGAATGGGTCTCAATTTAGCCCCTTTTGACGGCTAAACATTGTTTGTTCCGAACTCTAACTATTTTCCCTGTTGCTGGAATTTTTTGAGTTTTTCAAAATTGTTCTGTCACCATGCCCGGCCCTCGCGATGTTCTCCTTCTTAACTATTTGCGCAAGGAGGAGTTGATCTATGAATTAACTATCAGAAATGTGCAATCTGGAGGCACGGTTGCAATAGACACTAACAAGCTTAGAGAGTCTCTTGATTTGCCCATTTCCATCCCCAATTTGGGAGAGAAAGAAATTGACGACTCTCTTTCCACGATCACGGAGAATATTACTGGGCTAGCTTCTGTAGTTAGTTTTTTTGATGAAAATGATCCGTCTCCTAATCAAATTAAGCGTGTGCAAGGCAGGCTATATCATTTTTCGAATAGGGTTAACGATCTGTTGTCTCTAAAACTGAATGACGTTCAGAGGAAGGAAGCTAGTACGCTCCTGGAAAATATTTCTGAATTATCTAGTAAGGTCACTCAATTGTTAACTGGGGAAGTTCCTCCCAAATCTGATCAACCCACCATAGTGAATGCAGGTAGTGAGGAAGCGCCTCCCAAGGGAGAAGTTAATAGGATAACCGTTGCTGCTCAAACTATCCCTGCCCCATTGGACAACGAATCTGAACGTCGTGCATCATTGAGTAACATCCGTTCTGAATTGACTTCCTTGCCATTGAAACCTTTACCTACTATGTCACCCGGATTTAGTAGCTTGCCTCATCCATTGGCAATGTTGCTCAGAGGTATATCCAAGTTTTCTGTTAATACCACCAGTGACGTAATTTCATTTTTAAGATTTCTAGTGGAATTTCAGGATCATGCCCTTGTTTTTTCTCTGTCCCCATGTCAAATCTTGCAAATTATCTATCCGTATGCTATTGGTATTCTCTCCGACAAAATAGTAAGAGCCATAGCTGAACAGTCATCCATCGAAGATTTTCATGCACATCTACTTGCTAATTTTATTCCTGCCCGCGCAAGGTCATCTCTGATTCAGAAATACTATTATCGAGTACAGAGGTTGGATGAAAACTTGGCTGATTTCATACAAGACATTAAGTTTTATACCAGGGTGTTTGCTCTTCACTTCCCTGAGGACCAAATTGTACAAGCTATTGTGGAAGGCATTTCACCATCTTATAGGTCATACTTGTGTTTTGCGGCGTGCCCGCAAACTTTTTCTGAACTTGAAGCGTTGGCCGTCTCAGCGGAAGGAGTTAGATACGCCGATTCTTTGCGTGTAGCGAAAGAACCCCCGCCTTCCTTTAGTAACACTCGGCCTCCACCTCGCCGACCAGTCACACCCCGTAAATGTTATGCTTGCGGGTCGCCTGACCATCTTCGCAATAAATGTCCATTGGTCAAAAGTAGTAGGGCAAATAATGGAGCTGGTTCAGCACAAGGCTGTTTTAAATGTGGGGCCTTCTCACATATCGCCAAGAATTGTCCGAACTCAAATAGCACCCCCTCCTGCTCAACTTCTGGTGCAAATTCCACCTATGCCAATAATAAAAGGTGACTAGTGGCTTCGGTTGAGTCGACTAATCCATCTTCCCGAGACTCAGCCCCTAGTAAACAGATTGTAAATGCAGAGAACGATCAGCCTTCAAATTCATCTTTTGAATGCCCTAAAGAATGTCTTAGGATTGCGGCGGATACCCCCGCACCTGTTCCTTTTCTTAAGATTGAGTTAAATAACGAGCCTATAACAGCTCTCTTAGATTCAGGTAGTGTTTGTTCGATTATTGCGGCTGAATGGTATTCTAAATTGAAATCGGTTTGTAAACTTCCTGACTATGTCTCTTCTCCTGTTCAATACGTTTCGGCTAATTCGTCTCCATTAGAAATTCTAGGTTCCTTACTGGTCAAAATTCGTGTTTTTAAGTTTACATGGAAAATTAAATTGTTTGTGGCCAAGCAATTGTCTTGCCCCATTATATTGGGAGCTGACTTTATCTCTCACACTGGTCTTGTGCTCGATCTCAAGTCTAGGTCGTGCACATTCAAATTTGCTTCTAGTTGTAAAATACCACTATTAAAGTGTAATTCTGTGTCATGTTCTTCTATTTCGCCTACCCAGGATGAGATGTTGTTAGACCTTAGACATCTACCTGAGGAGCAGGCTGATAGTATTCGCAAACTGTGTCAGTCGTTTCCCGAGGTGTTCTCTGATACTCTTGGTGTTACTGACCTTATTGAATACAAAATTGAGGTTACGGATTCAATTCCTGTCCGTTTTCCACCGTATAGGCTATCTCCACCTAAAATGAAGGCTCTGAAGGAAATCATCGATCAGATGTTGAAGGACGGTATTATTAGGCCCTCTAAGTCAGCGTATTCTTCGCCTATTTTTCTAGTACCGAAACCCCAAGGAGGCTTCAGGCCTGTCATTGATTACAGGGCTCTCAATCGGAAGGTGGTGTTACAATCTGTGCCCCTTCCCGACCTTCATTCTTGTTTTGCATGGTTTCGTAAGGCCAAGTTCTTCACCATCTTGGACTTAAATCAGGCCTATAATCAAATTCCCCTTGCCGAAGAGTCTAAACACCTTACAGCGTTCGCCACGGACTGGAATTTATATGAATACAACCGCGTGCCTTTCGGGCTCCCCACGGGAGCAGCTGTGCTCACTAGGCTGCTAGATAGGGTCTTCTCCGACATCAAATTCGAGTACTTATATCACTACTTAGATGATGTCGTAGTATTTTCAGAGACTTTTGAAGAACACCTAGATCATCTGCGAGAAGTTCTTGATCGCCTTCGTAAGGCTGGGTTAACTGTTAAGTTGTCCAAGGTTGCCTTTGCTAAGCCCTCTATGTCATTCCTAGGGCATATTGTGTCACCCGATGGTGTAGCAGTCGATCATTCTAGAACACAGGCCATCCGTGATTTTAAACCTCCCAAGGACATTAAAGGTATCGCCAGGTTCATTGGTATGGTGAATTTCTTCAGAAAGTTCATTCCTAACTTTGCTAATAGAGCGGCGCCCTTAAACCTTCTTCGTAGGAAAGGCATCAAATTCGAGTGGGGACCTTCTCAACAAGCCGCTTTTGAAGATCTGAAATTAGCTCTCTGTAATGCCCCTGTCCTTGCTATGCCTGATTTCTCGAAGAAATTCATTGTCCAAACCGACGCATCGTCGTCAGCAGTAGCGGCAGTCCTTCTTCAAGAGACTGAACTAGGGAGGCGACCCATCGCCTATGCGTCTAGGACATTGTCGGCTCAAGAAGCCAAGTATTCCATCTATGAGCTCGAAGGTTTGGCAGTCTTATTTGCCTTAGAAAAGTTCCGTCTCTATCTGGAACATGTCAAATTCGACCTGGAGACAGATAATCAAGCCTTAAGCTGGGTCTTAGGTAGGCCGCGTCGTACTGGTCGTATAGCCCGCTGGGCTATTCGTATTTCCGCCTTCCAGTTTGATGTTAGACATATCAGAGGTACCGAAAATGTTGTTGCTGATGGACTCAGCCGTATGTTTCATAACGACGTCGAGACCCACGAACCGGTCGACAGTTCATCACCTTCCGAGTCCATGCTATCTGAGGTTAATGCCATCCTAACAGATGCTCCCATGCTTTTTAGGGATATCGAGAAATACCAACGTGAAGATCCGACGCTGGCTCCGATAATGGAAACCCTTTCTTCTGGGGAACATGTTGTCCCTTATGTTCTGAGGACTGGTGTTTTATGTTGCCCTTCGAGGCATGATAAGATGATGAAAGTTGTCGTTCCAGCTGTTCTTGTGCCTATGATCTTCAAGTATTATCATGAAACCCCATTAGGAGGGCATCTGGGTATCTTTAAAACTCGTGAAAAGATTCGTGAAATGTTCATATGGAAAGGTATGGACGGTGAAATTCGGGAACTTGTAAAAGCTTGTAAATCTTGCTTGATCAGTAAACCCACCATGTCCACTAAAGTAGGCCTTTTGTCTTCTCATCAAGCGTCGCGCCCCATGGAACGCCTGTATATTGATTATGTAGGACCCTTCCCCCAGTCGAAGGGAAATGCCAACAAATTCATCTTTGTATGTGTAGATGGTTTTACCAGATTTTCTTGGTTATTTCCGACTAAGCTGGCTACCGCTCAGTCCACCATTACCTGTCTAAATTCTATTTTTGCTTCTTTTGGTCCGTGCCAATATATTGTATCTGATAATGCTAAGGCGTTCACATCAAATCTTTTTCGTAAATTCTGTTTTGACTTGTCCATCTCTCATGTAACCACTTCTGCTTATTACCCTCAACCATCTCTGGCTGAACGGGTTAACCGTAATCTCAGGTCCGCACTTATTGCCTATCATCATGAAGATCATTCTAGGTGGGACACGTCCCTGCATTGGTTAGCTTTTGCTTTGAATTCGGCGGTTCATGAATCACACAAGTTTACTCCAGCTTCCTTGATGTTTAAGTTTGTTCCCAACACGCCGCTCTCTAACCTCTGGTCTCTGAGTGACATTCTGCCTGAGACAATAGATCCGGATAATATTAAAGATCTTTGGAAGAAGGCTAAAGCCAATCTTAAGGTATCTCATGAAAAGGTTAGGGAAAGGTATGATCGTGGACGGAGACCCACCCCTTTAAAGGTAGGTGACCAAGTAATGGTCAAAAATTTTGTTCCCGCGGGCAAGCTTGCCCCCAGATTTCCGGGGCCTTGTATCATTCTCGATTTTCTTACGCCGGTTACCTTATTGTTAAGTAATCCAGCCACCGAGAGGATATTTAGAGTTCACCTGTCCCAGGTGAAGCCGGTGTAATGTCTGTGTTAACTTGCTTTATATTATTTTGAAAGGATATGAAGGTTATATTTTTTTTTTTGAGTTTCATTTTAAGGCATTCTGCACTACCTATAATATTTTGTTTCAGATGTAAGCATTTTTGTAAAACCTGTCCCGACCCGTTAAACTGCCATTCTGTCCTTTCCACGGCCATTACCACGCTCCCGTCTCCTGCTCCACTACACTCAGTGGCTGGCTTAGATGAAATGCCATGGATATCTGCACGCCGCTGGCCCCTCAATCTCTTTACATGCCTGTGCCCTTAAAAGAAACATGATGGTCCAACACAATTCTGCCGCCTAGCTTTAATGTTTCAGTGCCCCCGCAGCCGCGCGGCGCCGTGCAGTAACTGGGGAGGGGGATGGGCCCCCTCCTCTCCAGCGAGGACGACATGTGCACGGCGAGCCGGAGCTCTCCTCCCGGCCAAGGCTGATGTGCGGCGCACGACCTGCTACTTGCCCGCAGCCTGTATATGTTCACCGCGGGCGCGGCGTGCTTCTACACCTCTGCTCCCCTCATAGTGCGGGCGAGCGGTATCTCAGGGTACTTAAGGGGTCCGAGCGGCCTCCTTTTGGACGCAAGCTGCAACGGCCGGTCTGGCCATCCAACTTCATCAACATCAACTACATGGACAGTTACTATAAGAGATAACTACACTTGGGAATTCAACAGCAATATTTGGTGGACATTGCAAATTTTTCCTTCACTTTTAAGTATTAAAAGCTTATCTTCAGAAATTCAACTTCTATAAACATAAAGACTTTACTTCACCTGCAACAACAAAATTTTGGAACCGACTTAAGAAATTTCTCAAATACTTCTGCAAGTTATCTTAATCTCAACATCAAAACTTGGAACTTATTTTCAAACAAAAGTTTATGTTCTTCTGGGTTACCCCTTGGAGGAACTTTTGGGGGGGGAGGTCTGTACCGGGCGGTACACCTCTACACCGTTTATTTAAAAGTTGCGCCAGTTGAAACTCCTCTTCTGGAGGAAGGTTGAACTTTATCTACTCTATTAATTCTCTACTTTCTCAGAAGATGTCACCACGTGGAAAATTTTGAGTTTTTGAACTGTGTCACTTTTGATGTGTTTTTGTTTCGCTTGAAGTAAGAAGTGTGAACTTTCTCTTCTAGAGGACACTACTGAAGATCAACAATAGTGCACCCTAGTGCGGAGTCAAAGAACTATTTTGTTGGAGAAATTTTTATTTCAAAAGTTTGTTTCTTGTTAAATTTCTTTCTGTTGTGGTTTAAGTTGGCTGTACACCCCTCTTTTTCCCCTTGTTTTAGATTTATCCAATCCCGAATTTCTTTTAGTAATTTCTGACCAATCTGGTGTATTTTCCCCCAACTTGTATCTGTTGCGCGGTCCTATCCAATAAAAACATTGTGGGCGGGTGTTTTCTTTCCCCTAACGCCTAGAAACTTCCGCGAGAGTATTTAAACTGCTGATTTTTGGGTCTCGGGGCCACTTCTGTTCCATCTTTCAGTGTGTTAAGTACCCGGCAGGAGGCGGGAGGCGCCTCTTTCTTCGGCAGCGGTCAACAATAAGGTAATGGCCGATTAATAAATTCTTTCTTTTCTTGCTCAGCAGTTTAACTCTCGGGGCGGGTGCGAAGCGTTCCACCATGTAACCTTTTCCTAAAATGTAACTAGTCTTTTCTTCTATTCTCTTGAAAAGCTACATACTGGGATAGAGAGTGCTAACCCTCTCGAGCTCCCACTCATAATGTTTTGAGGTGAACTTATTGTTTCTCAACCTATTCTTCCGTAATGTAATGTAAATTGCTATTAAGTCACCTCTGTAGTATGGGATTAGCCCTTGTAATAACGGCCTAGTGCCAAAGTAGGTTTTAAAATCAAAGTGTATTAGGAGTGCAAGTTCGCCTCCTCTCAAATTGTTTTAGAGGTCATTTAATTAACCTGCTTTTCATTTAATAGACCTCAGTAGATTGGGTATTTTACCCCTGGGTTTGTGTCCGTTGTGGACAACTTGAAGGTGGAGTTTGGTGTGGCCTGGGAGAGGCTTAAATTAAAGAGCGTGTGGCTCTTTTGGAAACGGAGTGTTGTGTGCCTCGAGGAGGCTTAACTGTGTAATTTGGAGCAAGTGCTCCAGGGTTTGATTGGGGTCTTCTGCCCCTTTGTTAAAATTTGTATATCGGAAAGTTGGGCTAGTTGCCCAAGAATTGTGAACTCAGGGCTCGAAGCCCAAACTCTGTAACCCCTGTAATTGTACATTTCAAATTGTGTTTTGGCTACTAAGTACCTGTTCTTTGTTTTTACTTAATATTGAAAAGAAAATATAACCTCGTTAAATTTTACATTAACTTTGATTCCGTAGTTTGAAACCCATTCACGCCCGCACCTTCTTACACCTCTACCTACCGCTAAAACCCGGTAACAAAAATGATTAATCTTTACTTACTTTCTCATTCCCAGACCAGAAACTAAAAAGAAGTCTGTTGCACTGCACCAAAAACATGGCCCGTCAAAGGGTTCAGTTCAGGGGAGTGTTGAAGATCCATTCTTTCCGCCTCCTTCAGCATCAGGGCATTCGGTTTGGAGGGACCTGGAATCGATTTCTACTCGGGTGTTGTGTGTCTCTGTATCCCAATACTCTCACACAACAGATCGCTTCATATGGGAGAGGGTATCTGGCCGCAAAAACAGGCCAAAATTCGGTACCGCACAAAGCAGGGTAAGACTGAAGATTTTGTGCAGCCCATTGTGCTTCTTCTTCAAATCTTTGGATTATTGATTATTGCATGTTCCTCGCATTACGGTATTTTAAAATACTCGTGCATTCGAAGGATCATGGTTTCGAATCCACCCGTCGGCAGCCCTGAAGTTGGTTTCCGTGGTTTCCCATTTTAACACCAGGCAAATTCTAGATCTGCACCTTAATTAAGGCCACGGCTTTTACCTTTCCAATCCTACCCCTTTCCTTTCCCTGTGTCACCGTAAACCTTAGATGTGCGGGAGCTACGTTAAACCACTAGTAAAAAGTCTTCATATTCATTCCGTTCAACACTTCTTCACCTTCTTCTCCTTCTACAGCTCTTTCCTACACTGCGGGTATGAACCGTGTCGCACATGTGGATTTGGCCCTGTTTTACGGCCGGATGCCCTTCCTGACGCCAACCCTATGTGGAGGGACGTGTTTCTGTGGTGATCATTTGTGTGGTGTGTTGTATCAATATGAAGAGAAAAGTGTTGGGACAAACACCCAGTCCCCGAGCCAGAAGAATTAATCAGACGTGATTAAAAATCCACGGCTCGGTCGAGAATCGAATCTGGGGCCCTGTGAACTGAAGGCATCATTAACGCTGTCCATTCAGCCAATCAGTCGGTATTGTCTTCAACACTGTGTTGTGGAAATGGAAATTGTAATTTTGAAGAAAATATGCCATTGTTTTGCAGTGAAGTCCAGAATGAGTATCGAATTAAGTCATCGCATATTTCCCTTATTGGAACATAATCGGCTACTGGAAGAGAAGAAGTATCTTGAGATAGTTATTAAATTAAAATGTAACTAGAAAATATGGAAATCAAAAAAGGTATCTAAGTATAGTTCCGTTTGGGAAATTTTATTTACAAAGATGACACGGGAGATCGGGTACATTGGGGAATTATCAGAAATGAGACGTAATATTACATACGATGTACGATATTTTAAAAATAAAAATAAATCAAATGATTCATGAATAACATCATTTAAAACATTCAAGAACGTAATGCTCTGCTTGTAAAATGGATATAAGTGATAATGTAGTCAGTAAAGGATCACCCTCTCAGGAAAATACGTGGACGAACCTTTATGATTTGAATATCTCTACGGTCTCTCTGTTCGTTCATCTGGCGTGTCGCTGGAAGAAAACACTGTAAATAATACCTTTACGTTTGCATTTTCATACATCCAGCGAATGTCTTCTTTTCGTGTCATAAATAAGTCTCCTTCTGTGCGCCATTCAACAGGCCACTAGCCTTGTCGCACTCACTGTTTTCCGCATTAGATCTGGGAGCGATGTAGGAGGTGGCCTTGCCGTTGGTAGCCACCACGAGGATGTCCGAGGTAACGTCAGCTAACAGCTTATTGAGGCCTTCTTCCTTCATTGTCTCTAGAGTCTGTTTATGCTTCTTCCTACTGTTGGTCGACCTAAGTACTGAGTTATTGTAGCCCGAGGATGAATCGTGGTTGCTGAAGGTATCACGAGATACGCCCTTCCGAGGGGACTCTTTACAGAAGAGCGTCTTTAAGAAGGCATCACGGTACTTAGCGGACATGACGTTGTAGAGAATGGGGTTCACGGTGGACGACAGGTAGTAGAAACAGCCTGTGATGTAGAAGAGCCACTCGTTGATCTCTCGAAAGTTGGGACATCCCTTACCGTGGATGTAGAGCAGCCTCTGTAGGTGGAACGGCGCCCAGCACAGGAAGAAAGCCACCACGACAGCGGCTGAAACACAAACAAGACGAGAATGTCACACAGCCTGTGACCAGCGAGCTGCAGCACAGCCTGTCAAGCGAGCTGCAGCACAGGCTGTCAGTTCCTAGGGGCGGCAAACAAAGTAGAGATATCAGAACTGTGACCAGCGAGCTGCAGCACAGCCTGTGACCAGCGAGCTGCAGCACAACCTCACCACTACAAACCAGGATTTCCATGATATTAAAATAAATTATCAAATAGCCTACGAAGGAATTCAACCTACAGACTTCAAACGACTTCTTCTAACGTGAACATTTATTCCCAGTATCATGTTAGAACAATAAATATACTGAGGGGAGTATCAAAGACCTAACCTGATATTTTAATTTAACAGATTTACATCGCGGTTTCTCTGCAACTGTCAAAGGTAATAAAACTGAATTTTGATAGGATATACTGTACCAGGAATGCCTATGGCATGGCACATCATGTTTATAATTCATTAATAATAATAATAATGTTATTTGTTTTAAGTCCCACTAACTACTTTTTAAGGTCTTCGGAGACGCCGAGGTGCCTGAATTTAGTCCCGCAGGAGTTCTTTTACGTGCCAGTAAATCTACCGACACGAGGTTGTCTGTCGTATTTGAGCACCTTCAAATACCACCGGACTGAGCCAGGGTCGAACCTGCGAAGTTGGGGTTAGAAGGCCAGCGCCTTAACCGTCTGAGCCACTCAGCCCGGCATAATTCATTATTTATGGATGAAGTGCTCAGCTTTAGTATCTGAAACAGCCGTACGGACGAAAGTTCTCGATTCCGCTGCTTGCTGTAGGAGTGAGAGAGGCAGCGCGAGCGGGGAACAGACCGAGTGACGTAATCGCCACATGTTCTCGACCCTCCCCTATGGAACAGCCTGGAAATCATTTCATAACATTTGAATGGCTTAAGTTACAAAAATAAGAGCTACACCAGCGCGAAGCCCACGTTTTGAAATGGTAATAGCCGAAATTTGAAATCAATCCATTTTGTAACTTTGAAGATATTATGATTGAAATATCGCCGTACGGGACCACTTTTCCATCGCTTGACGCAGCGAGCCAGCCCACAACGGGTATATAAGGTCAACGACTCGCCGTGTACACTCAGTTGGAATCTACAACTCGACCAAGGAAGGCGATCATGCTGCAATGTCGCGCTACGCGAGGTCGAAGTGAAGACCGTGCTGAAATACTTAGAAGTTCGCCGTACGGGACCGCGATACTTAGAAATTTCAAGTGCCTCTAAGCTGAATTCCGTGTTACGTTGTTGTATGTTGTATGTTGGGTATTCAGCCCGAAGGCTGGATTGATCCTCTGAAAATACGCCAATAGCTGTCATAAATAGCCTAGGCGTCACTGAAGAGGTGTACTCGGAAAATGAGGAGTGAGGTAGTTTCCCGTTGCTTTCCTCACCGAGCCAGCCTCTGCCATTTCATATCAGTCTGCCAAGCCCACTAAAATGCATGCACCAACCGACCCTATGAGCGATATTTTCACACCATTCATAACAGGGACTGGCTGCATAAGGAATGGTATTACTAGCATCACTCATACCTCAGTCACTTTCATATTGTCACAGTCAAGGGTGAGACTGAGACAGGTCAATGAAAGTAACAAATTTGATATAGCTCATACCAGAAGACATAGTGCACTGTAAACACTACATCTCGCCAGTAAAGGCATCTCCGTGTTATGAAACTTAGGAATTTTTACCGAGTTGCGGACTTGTGAATGTTGAAGGTGCATTTAGGTTGAATTTAATACAAGTGCTAGACTTGTCAATTTCTATCGCGTTGTGGACTTGGCTGTTTTCAATGTGCATTCGAACTCTGTCACTATCAAGTACAGCGTTACGGACATTGCAAGGACTGTGTGTGATAATTTAAACTTATGATTGTTGACGTATTTATGAATTTCGAGACGTTTCGACGTGTGTTTCATCTTTAAATATGACTTTGAACTGGTCAATGTGTTATGATAGCCAAACACTCAGTGATTAGTAAGATCGAATGTGGACATTATTTCACGTATTTAATGAATGTTTGAACTGTGTTATTAGAAAAGAGACTGAAACTTAAGAACATTTTATGTCGGTTGTAGGAAATGTGGACTCTAGTAAGGCTGACTTACACAGAAAATCTACTTAAGAAGTGTGTTCTAGAATTTTAGAGACTGTTGAATACGTCGTATATGAACTGAATTTATGCGTGATTTTCCATTAACTATGACCTTAACATTCATGCTGAACTTATTATTATTATTACGTGTTTTAAATGTCATAAACTGTGCCCAGTGTTAAAACCGAACGCTACATGAACTGTGCATTTAAAACTCCAGCGACTTAAGAACTGAGAACATTTCTAGTATAAATATTTTAAACAGAAACCCGTGTTTCAGACTGTGCTAAAGGACTATGTTATTTCGAATGTTACGTTAACTGCTGCGTTACGAAGTGCTTTCAAACTTATGTTATTTCAAAGTGCAATACTAGTCACTCTAAACAGACAGTGCTACGTTTTCCTATTACCGTGTCAATTGAACTTTCCTCTGTGTCCATTATCTCTGACAACACCGGAAATCTTGACAAAGTGTTGAAAGCTCGTATTTATTCAAACGACAAATTCAACGTGGGACAGGCTACATCGTTGGAGATGCGTGGTACATCGAGGGATGTGGAACGTGGTACGCCGCTGTTGGTGCTGAGTTCGACCTCATGCTGATCATCGTGGGAGTTCCAGTCGCCGATCTCCGGAGCCGCATTTCATCTTCTCCTGTTCGCCGAATTCAGGTGATATAAGTGCACTTTACAATTTTTCTTTGGTGAATAATCCCAACATATTGCACTAGACAATAACTGACTCATTACAAAGGCACCTTATCAACGGTATTTCTTGAGTGCTACGTTAGTCAAGTGCAAGTGCCTAATTGAGAAAAAGTATTACCGAGTGAATTTCAACTCTACCACCTATTTATGACAACAATTACATTTTTAAAAAGGAATTTAGTATTTTCTAAAGCAAGTGTGTATTTTCAAGTCATATTCAATATATTGCAATTTAAATAGACTTTAGGATTTCACAGAAGTGATTTACAAGATTCATTGTTTAATTTTAACTTTTCCATTGATGAATTAATTTAAACTTGAGATTTTCGTAAGAAAGATTCATGAAGTCATTGTCGTCGCAGGATGTTGAACCTGGGTATCTTAGTGCTCTTTGTGGTATTGAGTGATCTCCTGAAGGGTTGTTGTAGGTTTGTCTTTGATAAGAAGAGGTCTAGATTGGCTCCTGTCAGTAATTGGACGTTCTTTTTCTCCTCGTGGTGGACTTTATTTATAGCCACAGCGTCTGTCTGGAATTCACTTAGCTTGGGTATTGGACTCTTCCGCGTCTTGGCCATCCTAGATAGGTGTCTGAATGTGGTTGTCTTCAGGACCAGGTTATATTTGGCACATAGGTCTATGTCTTGTTGGTCCTCCTATCGGCTGGGTGCAGACCCCAAACCTGCGATATTTTTGTTCCTTGTTTATTTGCGCGTTGAAATCACCCATGAGTATGGTGATGATGTGGTGCGGTATCTTCTAGGATGTTCTAGTAGTACTCTACTGCTGTCAAGTCATTCCTGTTTGTGGGTGCCTCACTATACTATATGCTCTGTGGCGGGACATGAAGGACAGTGAAGAGGTCTTGCCGTTTGGCGATATGAACCCTATATTGAAATCGATCATCCTATGGTGTACAGCAAAGCACTGTTACCTGGTTTCCCTTTGTATATTCTGTATCCTTAGGATTCCATCGCATCTTCGTTCATGAACCGGGTCTCTTGTACTGCTGCTATCTTGGTGCTGTACTTGTCCCGCACGTGAAGGGTTCTGTTTGAGTTGAGTTACTTGAAGTATGGAGTTGAGGTTGATTTTCTTCTTCACAAGGCTCAGGTAATGGCAGAGTATATGAAGGTGCAAGTTGACCAGTTTGTCCTATCGTAAGTGGGTATGGATTGTTTGCCACCTGGGATATTTTACTTGTTAATATTTCTCTTCATCTTGAGTCCCTAGAGGTAACGGGTTGCTGTCTCTCAAGATTGTTAGCCCTGAGTAGCCACCACTAACATTGGAGTACCGCCACAGACATGTTGATCCGTAGTGCCATTTTGCCTCCTCCGCCAGCTCTGCCGTACTGAAGTCCGTTTTCTCCGCTTTCGCTCCGTTGAAGTCTTCGGCGTAACCCTAGGAGGGTAAAGAATTTACATGTCGATTCCCATACATAGTTTTAATCCAACATATTAAGGGATAACTATGCTAAACGAAGCCGTTGGTTCACAGTTAGTTTACCACGTTTGGTATTGACTTGACGCACGTGGTAAGTACCGTCTGCTACAGCTATCACCACTATTTTTAATGGTGGAATAAAGTCCATCCGTACAATGTCGGCATATAAAAGATCTCTGGCGTTCACCCCACAAAATTAATCCGAACTCAGCCTTAGACGCCCAAGAGAGATTCGGCTTACTCTGTCATCTAGTAGGTCTGGAGTAAACCGTACCACCTAAATTGACAAGCCAACAGCCAGATGGCGTCAAATTAAAATACTTGCACATGGTAGCTGAGGCCATATTATTATTATTATTATTATTATTATTATTATTATTATTATTATTATTATTATTATTATTATTATTATTATTATTATTATTATTATTGCCACCTCTGTTATTATCATGTATACAGAGTCAACAGTTGAGAAGTGTTCGAAAACAATGTGGATACCTCAGGTCATAGCACGTTAGTTTTAAAGTTTTAACGGGTTTCCAAGAGTTTTTGCTGTCGTTGGGCTAATATTAAAATACAAGATGGTCCAAAAGTCGTTAACATTTGACGAATGCTTCACGGAATATTGTAGGTAAGGTAAGGTAAGGGTGTATACTGCCCGAAGTCAGGTTCGAACCTCCGCAGAGGTGTGCCTGAGGCGGACTTTACGTGCGGTAGGATGGCCATTTCCTCTCCGCTCCTCCATTCCCTTACCCCCACCAACAGCGCGTGGCAACCCATTCGAATCTTGACCACGCCCAATGTTGCTTAACTTCGGAGATCTCACGGGATCCGTTGTTTCAACACGGCTACGGCCATTGGCTATTGGAGGTAGAGAGGTAATAATTGACACACATGATTGGCATGACATGGGGTTCTATTGACAGGCGCTGGACAGCTACATATAAAGTAAAAATGGCCACACATGTAATTAATTAATTAATTAATTAATTAATTAATTTATTTATTTATTTATTTATTTATTTATTTATTTATTTATTTATTTATTTATTTATTTAGCTATTTATCTATTTATTTATTGTCCTTCAAACAGGTATAAACCTCATGATGTCAAACACGTGCACATATACTATTACATTAGATAAAAATAAATATCGAATTAAAATTATATTATCTCTTATGAAAGTCCTCGTAAAATAAAGCCGTAAATTAAATAAAAATACCCTTTTCTTCAGTAACATAATATGACAAATGCTCAGTTACATATGGACATTGTATAACAAGGTATTTACAATATTACAATTAAAATGATTTACTAACGGCTTTAACGCTGCATTAGTACTCTAATTATACATGATAGTAGTGATGTTATCGAAGATAATAATGATGATGAGGTAGATCGTATTACTACAAACTAGAAAGAGAACTAAATTTATGAGCTTAACAATAAGAGTGTGCAAAGCGGGATTTTATCTTAGAAAAAGAAATTATTAAGTTATTAGTTTACATTGTTTTACTATGGAAGTGTATGTAGTTGCAAATATATCTAGTCTGTACTCATCGCTATATTTATTAAATACACTAGTGTCCAGAAGTTAAGCATAATCACTAAACGAGGCCATACCGCCTGATAGGAATGTCAGATGGATTGCTGAACAAACGGAACCTGAATCACACACCATATGTCACACAACTTGTCCAAGAAAACAGTGTCAGAAAGGTTCTGATAGCTAAGGTACACCTTTGACAACAACTAACAAAACTTGGCAATGTCATCCACAACAAAATATGCTGTTAATAAGGTGTATGGTTTCCCCTAACGGCCACACATGCTTCGCAGCGACGTGGCATGCTCTCTATCGGATGGTCCAAGAGCTCTTGTGGCAGTCGATCCCATTCATCCGAAAGTGCAATGCGAAAGTCTTGGAGGGTCCGTGGGGGAGGCTGACGGAATGCAGTTCGCCTCCCCAATGCATCCCAGGCATGTTCTGTAGGATTAAGATCCGCAGACCCCGCTGGCCAGTCCATACGAAGAATGTCTTCCCCAGCCAGAAATTCATCCACCAGAGCAGCGTGGTGTGGTCGGGCATTATCGTCCATTAAGAGGAAGTCTGGAACAACCGCACTTCTGAAGAGTCGTACATGTGGTCTCAGTACCTCGTCCCTGTATCCCCGAGCGTTAACAGTGTTCCTCTGACCACCCATGAAGATGTCCGTAGGCCATTCAACATGATGCCGGCCCAGACAATGACGCCACCACCACCCTACAGGTCCCGTTCCACGATGTTCCTGTGGTTGTATCGGCTACCCGGTTCTCTCCACATTAATGTGGGACGGGAATCGTTCTGCAAATTGAAACGGGATTCATCTGTGAAGAGCACATGCCTCCATTCATTCATGGTCCAGTTTCGATGTTGACGGCTTCACAGTAAACGGGCCCGTCTCTGTGCTGGAGTGAGCGGGACGCACACTGCTGGACGTCGGGAAACAGCACTGCTGCTCTGAGCCTCCGGTACACAGCTTGCCAGGAAACGGCATCCTCTGAGACGGCTGCAAGCTCCGCCGACAATAATTATCTTGCAAGTGCACTCCAATTTCGTCGGGCGGTTAAGGCCAGATATCGGTCCTGCTGTGGGGTGATTACCATTGGTCGACCTGGTACTGGCCTACGACTAACATCTCCTGTGTCTCGAAATCGTCTCCAAAGCCTGGAAATGACACTTTGTGGCACATTCAAGGATACGGCGACTTCGGTCTGTGTCTGGCCTGCTTCCAGGTGGCCGAGTATTCTACCCTACAAAACGGAGTCCAAATGACGTCGTTGTGCCATTATGTTGTCACGTTCACCACGAGGCTACACGCCGCACACTATAACAGGGCAAACACGACTGAGGACATATGGGGCGCAGGCACTGGCTGTGTTTACCTTGCGGTTACGCCGCTAGTCAAAGCAGGGAACACTATTTTCCCATACAGAGCGAACACGTAACATTGGTAGGTGCATATGTTGTGCGATTTGCGGTCTGTTTCCCGTTGCCCTGCTTACTCGTAACTTATGCTTAACTTTTGGACACTAGTGCATTTTCATTGAGTTTAACGCTGATGAATTACTATTTTTGCTGGGTTATTGATCCAGAGAAGTTGAAAGTAATATGTTTTGGGCGTGTGGATGGGTTAGACACAAACAAGTTGAACAGAGAGAGCAAGTTAGGACTACCAATAGGATTGGTAAATGATTTGTAGACAAATGGAAGAACTGCAATTACTCGTCTTCTTGCTAAGGACTTATAGCCAAGTTGTTTCCTTAAGTCATGATACGAATCAAGTTTAGGGTAATTATTAGTTATTTTGTACGCAAGGTATATAAGAAATTTGTTTTGCACCATTTCAACTTAGTTTTCGTGTAGTTTAAAGTCTGGAATCCAAATGGTCGATGCATATTCCAGCCGACTTCTTACAAAGGATTTGTATAATAACTTTATTTCCTCGTGAAGTCACGTTTGCATCTCTAAATAAATCCTAATATTCTGTAAGCATCTGCAACAACTTCTTTTATGTGTAGAGAGAACGTCAATTGAGCGTCAAAATGCACACCAAGATCCTTGATAGAATTCACTGATGATAGATTAGTATTCAAAATATTATATGAATGACTAATTTTTACATGGGGTTTTATTCATATCAACAACGAGCACACAAATGACCAACAGATCTGGTGCAAAAGGAGCTGT
Source organism: Anabrus simplex (assembly GCF_040414725.1). Lineage (NCBI taxonomy): Eukaryota > Metazoa > Arthropoda > Insecta > Orthoptera > Tettigoniidae > Anabrus > Anabrus simplex. Next base: position 21,010,165 of record NC_090267.1, read on the forward strand.
CGAGAGATAAGGCATCAGATGCGCCTGCAATCACAGCATGTTGATGTTACCAGAAAATGCACTGTTAGCGAAGCTTTGCTCTACTTTATTTTGGTGTCAATGAAACCCCATGACATGCCAATCGCGTGTGTGAATTATTACCTCTCCACCCTCAAATTTGCGTGAAGTTTTGCGTCGTCAAATATTAACAGGATTGTGGGTCACCTTGTATCTAGCCTACGTCACATGAGCAGGAGACAACTCACCTAACATCCGTACGATGCTCTTTCTAGACTGGTTCTTTTTAATCTGGCGGTGGATGGACCCTGCCACTCGCTTGTGGGGTGTCCAGATGGTGAGCCCCATGCGGACGTACAGCACCAACATGATAATCATGGGAAGCAGGAAGAAGATAACAAAACTCAACTCGTACACGGGGTAGTTCTTGGGCACATTCACATCCAACATGGCGCAGAAAGCTGACTCCTCCACGATGTTGCCCGAACCTGAACAAAATAAAGAAACATATATAACGGGATCATGACTGGTTTTCTGAAGAATGCAGTTGAACTCTGTTGATTCGAAGTTGAAGGGACCGAAAAACTATCGGATATTGAAAATGTTGATGTAGGTGTAATTACGGAAATAAAAATTTGAGCAACTTATTTAGGGGCACTACTCACCCACCACACATAATACTATCCTCCACCACAATAACACGCAGTTATCTACACATGGCAGATGCCGCCATCCTCATCGGAGGGTCTTCCTTACAAGGCCTGCACCCGGATAGAAATAGCCACACGAAATTATTATTATCATTATTTTGGGGGACGGCACTTGGTCGTGTTTCCAGTGTTCTCGAGAGGTATTGCAACCCTCACATGTGCTACTTAAAGTGCATCAGTCTCGACCAACACGTCACTGGGTGTTGGTAAATTATGGATAACATTTGTGCCGATGTGAACAATCAAATCATCTGGATCTCCTTTAATATTGTAACTGTTGACATACGCAGTAGAATGTCAATATAATTGGTCAGTTATTGAACATTGTACATTTTTCAGCTAACTCATTCCTGTTTACACCGTTTCGCTCCAGTGTGCCAATTTAGGCTCATCAGTTGGTAGCTAGCACACCTACCAAGATGGATATCCAGCGCATACCGGGGAGGCCACTCCATAGGCTACTTTGAGTCACCGGCTATGCCAGTGCACTATGAGAGACCTTGTGTCTTTTCAATAATTGATGCTTGCAAGGCCATCAGATGTTACAGATGTAGTAGATACAATAAGTCCGTGGACTGGCTGCATGGTGTCGTTGTGGTGCACTACAGTTGCGCCGCAGTGTGCAGTGTGAGTCAATCTGTTGACCAAGCAGTGTCAGTACAAGTACAGTCTCTGTTGTCAAGGGACGTCGAATGCGCACAGCGGAACTTCAAAATGTTGCAGTTTGAGGACGGGAAAACGTAAAGTTCTGCCAAAATTTAGCCAAATCCGCTCGTGGAACGTTTCAGATAAAGAAGCAAGATAGCGTTGTGTTTCGGTGCTGTGTTTAAGTGGAGCAGGGGATGATGATCATACTGATCGGCTACAAACAGTGCTGGTGCGTGCCAACCGCCCCCAAACGACATATGATCTGGCAGCAACAGTAGGTATCAGCCATGGTACGTGCCACAAAATCCTGTCTGATGATCTGGACATGTCTCGTGTTACCCAGCACAGTGTGGCATAGATCCTGACGCAAGGCCAACGTGACGATGGCATTACCATTTGTGATGACCTGATCGCCAGTGCTGACGATGATGGGACGTTTCTCAACCAGATCATAACAGGAGACGAAACATTGTGTTTTCTTTACGATCCACAAGTGAAACGTCAATCGGCCGCCTGAAAATCTCCATCATCATCACCACCACGACAGAAATAACCTCGACAGGACATATCAAAAGGCAAGGTGATGCTTGAACTGTTTTTCTACTCATTGGGTATTCTTAACATGGAATTCATCCCACATGGAACAACTTTCAACAAGATCCGCTACAAGGAAATCTTCGCCATCTACCCGATTCATTTCTTCGTAAGCGTCCTGAGATTTGGCATATGAAGAACTGGTTGCTGCTACATGACAACGCCCCGGCAGATTGCTTTGTGCTTGTCCAATAGGAGCTCGCAAGGCAACAGGTCCCCGATTTGCCACAGCCTCCATACTCGCCTGATCCCGCACCATGCGATTTCTTTCTCTTGCCCGGATTGAACGCAAAGTTGCGTGGGCGTAGATTTCATTCGGCCGACGGGATCATTACTGCCACAAGAGAAGTCGTACGTGACCTTCCTGCCAATATCTTTCGGCGTTGTTTCCAGCATCTATAAGAACATTAGCAGATGTCTATAACGGGCAGAAGCGACTATTTCTGTATAAATGTACACCTTGTTGTATGGCAACATGTAAGACTGCTGTTCCAGCTTGCAACCTACACTCCAGGTGCCAGAATGACTCGACCACGTATGAAGCCAGTTGACTCAGTCATATGGCTAGAAAGGAGTGCGCATTGCTTTCTTTATTATAGAACTGTGACTATTAGCGTATAGACTTGTGCCGGGTGATTTTCTTTGTTGTTTCGACACTTCGCATTCTACGTTTACCTCTTCACCTGAGACTCTAAAGCGCAGCTCAATCTCAGAACAGCATTTCTTATGTCAGTACGTAATGAATGGAATGAAGAGAGAGAACAAAGCGAAGATATTCAGACTCATTTTTTTTATTTACTGATAGGAAGTGTTTATATGAATGAGGCCACATTCCTCGTTGCAGGACCGCTTAGTTAATTCACTAGGCTTACAAACTCAATGCTCAAAGGCACAACAATCTTTACTTAGGATGTATAGATGCATAGATACATACTCCATTACAGCAGTAATATTATATGCAACGGTGTTTTCTTAATCTATGTTCTATAATATTATATGTTTCTTTACATAACTGCAAGGTGGAATTCTTCTTCATGTTCCTCTTCTACCACACCTTGTGGGGTCATCGCTGCGATCGGGGTGGCACATGTGAACTTGCCCCTGATTTACGGCTGAATGCCCTTCCTGATGCTAACCTTATATGGAGGGATGTATTCACTATCGCGTGTTTGTGTAGTGTGTTGTCTGAATATGAAGAGGAGGGTATTGGAACAAACACACACAGCCAGTTCCAGAGCCAGAAGAAATAATCAGATGCGATTAAAAATCCCGACCCGGCCGGCAATGGAACCCGAGACCCTCTCACCCGAAGGCCTCAATGCTGACCATTCAGGCAAGGAGTTGGACGATTGCAAGACGAAATATGTACAAATAATGCTAATAAATATTATTTTGTTACACATACCTTACACTACTTATAACAAGCTTTATCAACTTTGAAAAAATAAACCTATTTACTATAAAATCAAGTAACGACTATTCAAGAATAATTCAAATATTATATTTAAGTGGTCTGCGTATGCAATACGTACAAAATTTACTACATCTAGTGCATGTTTCGTCGTCTAAGAAGTGAGTCATTTTCCGCGTATCGGTGCCAATAACAAGGAAACCGAACATTATTCAGTTCTACGTATTGACTTGAGATCCTGAACGTTTAATCTTAAATACAAATTAAGGAATGTCTATCAAAGATCTGAAGGATCATTTATCAAGAATTATTTTAAATTCAAAGGTTTTTATTCACAACAACGATTATTACCATCTTATGAATGCAACTGTTAATTCCCACGAATTTTATCATCAAGACTTTAATGAACAATTTAACGAGTTTTAATCAATTATGTGATTTGAAACTTGTAACAAATTTTGCTAAAAATTTAGTTTAAATGTAGTTGCGTATAAAAGTGTTTTAGTCTTTCCAATGTAATAATGTAATTTTTGTGTTCTGATATAATACTGTTATTTATTCTAGCAGATGATGTTCCTTAGGGGAAGAAACATGTACTAGATGTAATAAATTTTGTGTGTATTGAATAGGCAGACCACTTAAATATTATATTTGAGTTATTCTTGAATATCCGGGCGTAGAGCTAACCACTCTTGCCGTGCGCGTAGAGGCGCGCGGCTGTGAGCTTGCATCCGGGAGATAGTAGGTTCGAATCCCACTATCGGCAGCCCTGAAGATGGTTTTCCGTGGTTTCCCATTTTCACACCAGGCAAATGCTGGGGCTGTACCTTAATTAAGGCCACGGCCGCTTCCTTCCAACTCCTAGGCCTTTCCTATCCCATCGTCGCCATAAGACCTATCTGTGTCGGTGCGACGTAAAGCCCTTAGCAAAAAAAGCTAACCACTCTAGCCCATCAAGTGCCGAGGTTACGGATAGTGGAAGCCTTTACCTTCCACACCTCCAAGGGCCTTCATGGCCTGTACGGAGAAGACTTTGCTTTGCTATTCTTGAATATTCGCTACTTGATAACTTACACTAGTCATGGATTTTAATCATTTCTCTTTTTATTTACTTATAAGTCTGTTTTGATTTACTAGCCAGTTTTCTTCCTTCAGTATTACTCCGATTAACATGTATCAGTTAGTTTAAATTTGAAAATAATACGATCTATCGTTAGTACAAGTGAGCAATTCAGAAAAGAGTTGAGACTGCCCATTTTCAATAAAATCTTCTTTTGATTTAGTTTTTTTTATCTATCGCTACACAGAGTCCTCTTTCAGAACTATTCATTATAATATGTGTCAGTTTGTAGCTCTTACTTATTACGTGTGTAAAAATGCTTACGTATTCTGCATTGTTCTTTTTTAAGTTTGTTTCTTGAATCCACTCGTTCACTTCAGTAGCAGTGTCTACCGTGTGATCCAGTCGCCCCTTCCAATGTAGTTTTATGCAACCCAACTAACGTGCGACATGGTTATAAGGTGCCTGTTCCCCTGCAGGAGTACTGTATGGTACTAATGTCCAATGAGCACTTCCGATGGGTTATATCGTCCACTTGCAAAACATGACACTGAAATCATGTAGCGACGTCGTTTGACCGTGTAACTGTCCGGCTCTATTGCTAAATGGTTAGCGTGTTGGCCTTTGGTCACAGGGGTCCCGAGTTCAATTCCCGGTAGTGTCTGGAATTTTAACCATCATTGGTTAATTTCGCTGGCACGGGGGCTGGGTGTATGTGTCTTCTTCATCATTTCATCCTCATCACGACGCGCAGGTGGCCTGCGGGAGTCAAATAAAAAGACCAGCACCTGGCGAGCCGAACCTGTCCTCGGACACTCCCGGCACTAAAAGCCATATGACATTTCCTTTACCATGTAACTATGTTAACATGTCGTGACTCGTGACCGGGTGTAACGAAGAGGGAAATCAATGCATAAAACTCGGTAACAGTGCAGTAATTAATGTCTTAAACACCGAACCGGATGGCGTATATACTCACTCTCGTCCTACTACCAGCATGAACCCAGCAATGTAGCGTAGCGGCTGTGGTTAGGCGATAGCCTAGAAATGGAGGTAATGTGCCATCGGCTGTTCGACTTCTGCAACGTTCAAATATTTTTGCATCGGTGTGATACTTGAATACGTAAACACAGACCCACATTTGCCACATTCAAAGAGAAGAACGAGGCTGTTATTCATACTCCGCTGGTTAGGGCTTGAATGTAATCTCTGCTGTCATTCGGCATGATTTCCATTGACATGTTCCTCACTCATGGGGAAGCAAGACAAAACGCGTGCGAGGCACTACGTCTGTACCAACAACGGTATCCCGACAGGTGATACCCGAATGCTACGACATTTTGCCATGTTCAAATACGCCTAAGGACAACAGACGTGATTTTCAAGCAGCCACCAGTCGGTGAAAGGCCCATTACATTGGGTGAAACAGAAGAGGCCGTTCAGGAGGCACCTCGTAATAATCCGCACATCAGTACAAGGCCGATTGCACGACAGTTGAACACCAGCCAGCCGTCCGTCTCGCGAATACTGCATGAACATAAATTTCACCGATACCATGTTGAGCTACACCAAGAGCTCCATGGGCGGGATTTCGAAACTCGAATGGAGTACTGCCGGCAGGCTGGACAATGATGCAGCATTCGTATCGCATGTCTTGTTCTCGGACGAATCGCGCTTCCACAATAATGGGAACGCCATTCGCCACAACATGCACTATTGGAGTCCGGACAATCTTCACTGGGTGCAACAGGCAAACCATCAAGTACAATGGGGATTGAATATTTGGTGTAGAATCTTGGAGGATCGCCTGGTTGGATCTTATTTCTTTGAGGACCGTTGGACGGGCCCACGCTACCTGCACTTTCTGCATCAGGAACTCCCCCTGCTGCTGGGGGATGTGCCGTTGCACGATCGCTTGATGATGTGGTTGCAACAGGATGGAGCTCCGCCACATTCAACTTTACCCGTTCGTAACCATCTGAAGGAGGAACTGCCAGGGAAATGGACAGGACGAGGAGGCTCTGTTTCTTGGCCCGCTAGATTACCGGATTTAAAAGCCTTAAACTTCTTGTTGTGGGGACATTTTAAGAACGTCGTTTATACTCAAGCGCCGGAAAACCCCGACCAGCTCCGGCAATTCTTGACGGACGCCTGCCGAGCAATTACAGCTGGAATGCTTCAGCGCGCAAGATGACCTATCGGACTGGAGGTCCGAATGTGCATGAACCAAAACGGTCATCACATTGAGCATTTCTTCTTCTTCTTCTTCTTCTTATTATTATTATTGTCATTCTTCATCTTAATCTGTTTATCCTCCAGGGTTGATTTTTCCCTCGGACTCCGCGAGGGGTTCCACCTCTACCGCCTCAAAGGCAGTGTCCTGGAGCTTCAGACTCTGTGTCGGGGGATTTGCCTGGAGGAGAAGTGGGAAACCACCGAAAACCACTTCCAGGTTGGCTGAGGTGGGAATCGAACACACCTCTACTCAGTTGAACTCCCGAGGCTGAGTGGACCCCGTTCCAGCCCTCGTACCATGTTTCAAATTTCGTGGCAGAGCCGGGAATCGAACCCGCACCTCCGGGGGTGGCAGCTAATCACACTAACCAGTACACCACAGAGGCGGACCCACATCGAGCATTTGCTGCGATAAAACATGGTCAGGGCTGTTGTGTTCCTATTATTTCCGGTCTATAAGTGTCCGGCCTGCTAACTAATCGGCACTTCTTAGGGCCACAAACACATACATTCACACACATGAATGCGGGTAGTGAACTTATATTACGTGCGGTACGTCTTAAACAAATATTTCAAAAGCAAGGAATCTTCGCCCCGAACACGAACCTACCACCTCACACGTAAGCGCTCTCCGCCGCGCCTTTAATTCCGCTCGTTACTCTGTACAGCTTATAGCAAGTGTTAGGTTTACTGCGGTCAACATATCAATTTAGTGTTTCGCCGGCGTATGAGGTTCATATGATCCAGAAGGCACACGTATGCCTTCCAGTGTTTAAAACGAATATACTGTAATATTACGGCGTCCTAACATGGTGAGGCGGTAAATATCAAGATACCCGGTTGTGTTTTCTGAGCATACCGGCAGGGCAAATGTTTTCAGGACGGAAGTAATATTGCGGGTTGCATAAGACCACATAGAAAGGGGCTGCCAAATCACACGGTATAGTACAATAGTAATTGTTGCGTTAAATTATACTCGTAGGCCTATATATATCGTTGCTAGGCAAAGGACACTTCGTAATATTCCACTCACCGAGCTCGATAGCTGCAGTTGCTTAACTGCGGCCAGTATTCAGGTTCGAACCCCACTGTCGGCAGCCCTGAAGATGGTTTTCAATGGTTTCCTATTTTCACACCAGGCAAATGCTGAGGATGTACCTTAATTAAGGCCACGGCCGCTTCCTTCCTACTCCTAGCCCTTCCCTGTCCCATCGTCGCCATAAGACCTATCTGTGTCGGTGCGACGTAAAGCAACTAAAAAAAAATAAAAAAAATTCCACTCACGAGTAAACCATGTTTCTCCATCTGTCTTGTGAAGGTTTGCCGCGTTGCCTGAGAAGGGAACAGAAGACTGCAGTGGTAGAATAATTGGGCTGTCATTAAGAAATGCCATTAACAGTTCTCCGGCCAATGCTGACCGCTCAGTTTTCGGATCCTTCCGTAAACTTTACTCTGAAGGAGTTGCGGGGTTTCCTTTGACCAGCTACTATTATATACATTATTGTTATTATTAGGGAACAGGATGGTGTGGCGGCCTGACTGCCATTCCGGCGCCGTGGTTCGATTCCTGGTGTTACTGGTGTGGGGTTTTCAGTTGAAAATGCCGTGGTGTTACGGCATGTGACCATAAATCCCCGGCCACTACTCTTTCATGCTTCAGTGCGTGCAGAGACTCTGAGCAAGCGGGATATTATTTGGTATCCAGCAACAATCATTTGTTATTTCTGGTATAATCATAATATACTCGTACTTGTGGGGTACGGAGATAAAGCAGTTGGATTTTGGGGGTACGCAAAGCAGAAAGTTTGAATATCACTGGTCTATAATACTGAACCTGTATAAATACAACTTGATATGACCATTTCCCCTTAGCATGGTTGTTAAATATGGATTTAGATCTAACTTAGCTTCAGTCTGTCGTGTGTGTATGATCCTGCCTTCAGTGGTTTGATTCCGTTCATTTTACCACTCCGCACTTAGATCGCTGTAAGCAAGTGGTGTTCAAACCTTTTGGTTGGCGTGCCCCCAAATTCAGTTGTTTTACCTTTGTACCCTCGAAGTACGAGTATATTGCGATTATACCAGAAATAACGAATGACTGTAGGTAGATGTCAAACGATATTAACCGTCATCATCATTATCGTCACCATCATCTACCGGGGCGGGGGATTTGAGGTCGCATGCCCTTCCTGATACCACGGGAATTTCAACTGAAAATTCCACCAGTGACGATTCGTGCATGAAGGGATTCTGGGTGCCGCCCCCCAACCCCCGCCCTTTCAAACCATTCAACGTTATTTCACTCTGTAACTGATTATATAAAGAGATGGACAAATGTAGCCAATGGGACATACGTGGTATGATATTCACTTATACAATGCTATCTTCATTATTTTTGCAGTAAATCTTTTGCTTTTCTATTTTCAGGGAGACGGCAAAGGCTTTCATACCGTAGCTGCTGTCCACCAAGCACAATGTGCTCTCTTTATTCTTGAGGCGCTCGGACTGTGGCAGGAGATCCCTCAGTGAGTTAACAAGTGTCCGGGGTGCAGTAGGGGCCTGGAAGGACGGTATTCAGGGGAACGAGGAGTGAAGGCAGAGCCCTCAGCAACATCGCCAACCACCTTAGAGTGTACCCACCTCTTACATTAATTGTTGTTATAGATTAATTTAAAAATATTTTACAAAACAATGGATTCGATAATACTGACTATTTAAACAGTTCAGTTCTGTAAATAAGATAAAATAAAGATTCGAAATGTAACCATAACGAGACGGTGTAGGGTGGTCAAATTGCTAAATACGCTTTCGTGCTTCGAAATTTGAGCAAGGAGAGAGAAATTCGGGAGTGGACTGTTTATTTGTTGTCATGAATGTTGTTGTTATCACCTGTGATTGTGATGCAGTGTCATAGTAGTAAGGATTGCATTAGCTGTTAGCCTGTTAATGTGTGCGCATAAACGCCATTGTAGTGATGTTGTAGTGCAGTCAGTGTCATCGGATTATTATCAATCATCTAAATGTATGGTGGTGCTGGTCAGTGGAAACCGGACCTATCGGGGAGGGTTAAGAGATGGCGGCACATCCCTGCCAGCACTAAGTGCTACTGAATCCCACCCAGCAACACCAGGAATCGAACCACGGTCACCGGGATGGCAGCCAAGCTGGCAAGCTGCTGAACCACCCTGTTCCCCCCAAAAATAGCAATAATGTATTTTATATATATCGTCACTGGGGAAAGGAAAACTCGTAACATCTTTGGAGTAAACTTTACGAAAGAAGCCAAAGTGAGCTGTCATCAATGGTCGGAGAACAGTGCGTGGCATATTGATTGTTTAACGCTGCCCCATATCATTCGACCATCTTCTCAGGCAACAAGGCAAGCCTTCCCAATACAGATGAAGAAACGCGAGTGCAACGAGTGCTACCGAAAAACGTTGAAGCGAATTGGTGCATTTCGAAACAAAACAAAAAAAATAGCATAAGTACGCATTTTTTCATAGCTGCAACACATTGCCACAGGCAATTAAGCCGATGGAGGTGCAAACAGTCACATATTTAAGAACGATTAGTTCGGAAAGTGGACTCTGCATAGTGGTGACCAAAACACTAAATCCAAACAAGGTTTCTTTTTAAAATGAGCTGGCTCAACTCTTTTCTGAACTTTTCACTGGAAACCACACGTTCAATACCACTGCTGTACACCACGCTTCTAGCGCTCCACGGCGCTATGCGGATGAACCTACCTGGTGGGTATTCCACGTAGCTGACCGTAGTGTAAACTGCGAAGGGTACGGCGCTCACTAAAGATATCATCCAGACGACGGCGATGATGCGTAACGCTCTGCGAAGTCCTTTCATACTGTAGGAGTAGAGCGGGTGGCAGATGGCGAGGTAGCGCTCCATGGAGAAAGCTACTATCGTCAGTACCGAAGTGTATGACATCCTGCAACACACACGAGGAACATACAGTCAAATAATAATAATAATAATAATAATAATAATAATAATAATAATAATAATAATAATAATAATAATAATAATAATAATAATAATAATAATGAAAAATTAAACAAAATCCCCAAACACCATGTCAAGCTTCTTTTGGGTGACTTCAATGCCCAACTACGTCGTGAACAGAAGTACAAGAAATTTATAGAAAAATACCCTGCTCACAAAAGAACCAATCCCAACGGCAAAAGACTGGTGTCCATTTGCGAAAATCACAACCTGCAGGTCATGTCGACCCACTTTCGCCATCTACCCAGAAAGCAAATGACTTGGCGTTCTCCCGTCCAAGCTCTCGGAGAGTTCCAAATTGATCATGTTGCAATCTCCAGGAGAAACAGCCCTGAGATTATGAATGTCAAGGTAAAGAAAGGCATAAATGTAGCCTCAGATCATTATATGTCTCTTATCAAATTCAGACCAATTCCCGCAAACACAAGGAAGACAACCAAACAGATCACACGCTTCGACAATGATAAACTTCGGCAAAGGGTCGAGGAGTTCCAGGAGAAGGCTAGACCAAATGACTGTGACTTTAACAACGCCAAAAGTCTCCTTGTTGAGGCCGCCAAAGACGTTGCAGAAATCAAGAGAAGCAAAAAGCATGCCTGGTGGAATGGTACCTGCGAATCAGTCCTCCAAGAAAGACTCAATGCGTGGAAACAGTATTACTCTACGAAATCAGAAAATAATTGGGAAACCTACAAAACCCAACGTGCCCAAGCAGCTAGGGTGTTCAGAACTGAAACGTAAATACGAAAAATCTCTCATTGAAAAGATAGAACAAAACTTTAGGAAGAATGAAAGCAGAGAGTACTACAGAGCCTTCAAACGCAAACTCACTGGCTGTAAACCACCATCTCTATGCTTTGAGCGAGAGGACGGCACACTGGCGACGTCAAATGAAGAAAATTGCAGCATTCTGGTAGATTACTTCAAGAATTTACTTAATTGCTCTAAACCGCAAAGCGCCATTGAGACCAAGGAACCCTTACTCAGGTACCCAGATTCCAGACCACCCGACAGAGATGAAATAAAGCGCCACATTGCCGGTCTCAAAAATAACAAAGCGCCGGGGGAAGACTCAGTAGTAGCAGAACTATGAAAATATGCCCCAGAGGAATCACTTGATATCTTGCAAAAGCAAATAGAAGAAATTTGGAACAAGGAGACCCTACCCAAAGATTGGAAAATAGCTTTGATCCATCCATTACACAAAAAAGGCAGCATGAAGAACATCAACAACTACAGAGGAATATTTTTGCTACCCGTGACTTACAAAATTCTATCACTTGCTATCCTGGAGCGTTTGGAAGCACAAGTCGAACATCAAATAGGTGAATACCAAGGAGGGTTCATAAAAGGTCGCTCAACAGCTGAACAGATCCAAAATCTCAAAACGATCATCAGATATTGTACACTAAGGTCCAAGCTGTATGTGTCCGTCCTTGTGGACTTTAAGAAAGCGTAGGACTCCATTGACCGGGAAGTCCTGCTAAACATATTAAATGAATTTCGAGTTGATTTGAAACTTCTGGCATTAATTAGAGCCACCCTGACCGATACAAAATCCAAGGTGAAGTTCCACGGATGTCTCTCGCATTCCTTTGACATCAAAACAGGAGTCCGACTAGGTGATGGGCTATCCCCGATACTCTTCAACTGTGTTCTTGAAAAGATCATCAGAACCTGGCGGGTGAGATTACAGGAAACCAACTACAGTCCATTGAGAATAGGAACCAAATCCAAGGGTATCGCAACAGACTGCTTAGCATTTGCCGATGATATTGCTGTTCTCTCAAACGACATAGAAACCGCTAGAGCTCAAGTTGAAATTTTAAAGGAAATTGCCGAACAAACTGGTTTGCAGATATCGTTTGAGAAAACAGAAGTAATGACTAACATCAAAGAGGCTCCACCAAAACTCCATACAAAATACGGGGACATCACCCGAGTAGACAAATTCAAATACCTGGGTGAGATTATCATGAAAAATGGATTGGACAAAGAAGTACTTCAGGAGCGAGTACGCAAACTGGAAATAGCCTACCAAACATCCCGCACAATCTACAACAAAAAATGCCTTTCCTAAAACACCAAGATTCGTCACTATGAAACAGTTCTGAAGCCAGTAGTTCTATATGCAGCCGAAACCCTGTCTCTAAATGCCAACAAAGGACTCCTTGAAGAACTGGAGAAAAGAGAACGCAAAATTGTGAGAGGAATCTTGGGATCAAAGTACAGAAATGGAATCCATCAAAAGAGATCCAACAAGGAAGTCTACAGCAAAATAGAGAAAATTACCGACACAATCAGAAAAAGACGGGCACGATTTTACGGTCATCTGAAAAGAATGGACGGAAGAAAGTTAACTAAAGAAATCTTTCACTTTTTTTATTCAAACCCCAAAACCACAATTCCCTGGTTTAGAAATACCAAAGAAGACCTGCAAATGCTACATATCTCAGCTGAAGACGCCCTTAACAGAGATCTCTTCCGCAAGAAAATATTGACGAACGGGCTAAACCGAGACGAGCAACCGAAGAGAAGACACGGTGCCCCTTGGACAGAGGAGCGTAAGCAGGCCCACTCACAGAGATTGAGGGAAATTTGGGCTCTAAAGAAGGCCAAGTTCAGTGTCAAATGCAACAAGACTTAACGTGGTCCTTGATGGCCCCAGCGAATTATATATATAATAATAATAATAATAATAATAATAATAATAATAATAATAATAATAATAATAATAATAATAATAAAACCAGTCATGAACATCAATGAAAAAAGTAATGACCAGTCGATCAAGAGCAATGATAACGTAATAATAGGAATTAACTAGGATCGTGGAAGCATTTTGGGCAACCAGAAGTGTTCCGAGGTAAGTACATTATTGACCAAAGATAATAGAAAAATATTTCAAATAACTCAACATAGATATAACATATATTTCTGCCAAGAATTGAATTGAATACACCAAGTTAAGAGACCAACACGGAATAATATTAATTAAACGGATCACTGACCAGTGTGCACTGTACCAGTCACATATTACTTGAATGCTTGTAAAGAAAACAACGGTAAAAGGCAGTTTTAAGAACAATATTGATACCAGCTCTCAGATGGAAAGTTCGAATAGCAATAAGAAGTGGCGAACCACATTAAAAAGAATGAACCGGACAATGCAAAAAGAAAAAAAGAGGAACTCAGGGCAGGTATACGAATCGAAGCAATCGTCCCGCTGAGTTGAAAATAGCATAAGGTAAAGAAAAATAATTCACATGTCTACACGCAGTAAGGTAACGTAAATAATGCAAAAGCTCGTTAACCACCTGTCATCACTATGCTTCTTGGGGAAGTTCATAAATTCATAAGAGCTGCTAAAACGAATGCAAATAAGAAGCGGTACTTTAAAAAGCCTGATGGCCTGTGAGAACTTAACGCTCACACCAAAATATAAATTTCAAGTCTTTGCTCAGCCGTGCTGTGTTGAACAAGAGTCCAGGTAGGGAAGATAAACACTCCGAAAGCAGGAACCAGTCCTCCAGAGCCACACCACTGTTAGAACTGAACTGATTTTTAGAAGCGGAGGGCTGATCTTTTATCGGGCGAGTATAGAAACTTCACGAACACAGGTATCGTAGGATGATTCCAGAGGGCTGACATCATTGTGACGTAGAGAGCCCCAGGCTGGAGAAGCGAGGAGTGTATGGCGAGTCAGCAGCAAGCGAAGTGAGGTTAACATCAATGCAAGCGGCGAGGTAAACGTAATTTTGTAACACTTTGAGAGTATTTTTAGGGAATGTTACATTTCCATGCGTTCCCCTGCAATCATACATACGTCTCAATGGAGAAGGGAAGTGAAAAGTATGCTTGCAAGTAGGTTAAAGGTCCGCCAATTCAGGACGTGACTAGGCAATTTCACAGAACCGTGCTGTTGTGTGCAATAGAGGCACTCAAACCTGCTGTATTTCACAGACAGCGTGATAAAAATACCTATTTTTAAAGAATTTTAAAGCCAACTTAAGCAGTTTGAAATATATTCTATATGAGATGAAATTGGCCAATTACTTTACTATAGTATGAAAATTAAACCATCTGACAATTTTTAACTTTTTGAAAAATGGCCTAGATACGTACAAAAATGTTACATTCTTCACATAATATATAATATATTGCTAAGAATATGTAAGATGAAACACTTGTATAACCATGTCAATTCACAAACGCAAGTAAAGGTGTCGTGATATTGGGAGAGCAGTCAAGAAAACCTAACTAGTAACTCGTTTCTTTTCTTATTATTACTATCAAAAATCTAAGAACCTAAGATACAACACTTGTGACACAATGATGTTAAGTAAGATATAACACATAACAGTCCAAAGAATATTCTCTCTTAGTGTCTATCAATTTCCAACATTCTCCCCACCCTGGTCAACCTCTAGGGGGATGACCTGCTGAAGTGGTCGGGTTATTTTGTGTCCCTGTGGGGTTCCAAGAATCACAGTCCTTATCTTCTGGTCCCTTCCTTCTAATAACCTCTATATTCTTGCCCTTTTCCATAATTGGCGTGGTCGTCCATCTTCTTGAATCAACGCCAGATCTCCGGATCGGAACTCAATGGATCTCCCAAACACACCTCGAGCTTCATGAAAGTTCTTGAGTTCTAAGAAGTACTCCTTGGTCCATCTTATCCAGACGTCGTCTGACAGCTTTTGTCACAGTCTGAATCCTCTTGTCAAGGCAAGTCTTGCAGTGCGGTTCTGGTCCTGTAAGCACGGTCATGAGTCCTTCACCAACAAGAAAGTATGCCGGCGTCAGGGGTTCAGCGTCATCTCCCTAGAGGTTGACCAGGGTGGGGAGAATGTTGGAAATTGATAGACACTAAGAGAGAACCTTCTTTGGACTGTTATGTGTTACATCTTTATTTAACATCATTGTGTCACAAGTGTTGTATCTTAGGTTCTTAGATTTTTTGATAGTAATAATAAGAATTGAAACGAGTTACTAGTTATGTTTTCTTGACTGCTCTCCCAATATCACGACATAAAATGGTGTCCCGTGGGTGGAGATAAAACGTGGTGTTCTTTGGATCTCCAGTAGGTGTGACTTCCACTTGTCCTTTCATGATATGATCCAGCATTTGGTTGTAGTACACCACCTTTAGAGTGCTATTGTTTTGAAGTCTTTTGATCAAGGTATCAAATCGAAGTTCTGCATTTATCTTGTTACTTGAAGGAAGAACATTCTGCTTTCTTGGTAGGCAGACCACTCTCCGGCGACCTTCAACGCGATAGGTCGCCTTGAATTCTTGAAGAATAGCAGAGTCTTTCTCAGTTAGGTCTCTATTTTGATTTGCAACTATTCCCATTGTCTCTAGATCCCAGAATTTTCTTAGTTCATTATCCGAAGGTGAGCTAGCTTGTCCAATGAAGTTCACTACAGCAGAATTCACACAAGTCCCTGATCGGCTTCCATTTAAGATCCATCTAAAAATTGTCGGAATCAGAACGATCGATTCAGATATTCGAATCGGTGAACCGACCTTCACTATTTTCCAATATTGGTCACTGCCAATTAAGATCTCCACGGGCAGGTTTTCTTTCGAATCAGACCTAGGGTCTGCTAACTGCAATTTTCGTACGTGCGCCCAAGTTTTGATGTCTTGTGGAGCTGCTGGTTGAGGTGAGAGTGAATGTGCACTTTGGTAAGCATTCATGGAAATCGTAAAGTTGGTGTAAACTCCCTTCATGCTGAATCTGACGACTCAGCGCGGACATGATTGGTTAGTCTGGGACTCAAATACGCAAACAGTCAGTTTTCTTTCGTCGGTGGTTAGTAACTGTAGGTCGCCTATCAGTGATCTTGATATAAATGTTGCCTGACTTCCACTGTAGTGATTCTTACTTGAGCTGTCTGTAAGAATGTGAAACCTGGTGTGGTTATATCTATTTTTCCTACAGAAGCTGTGTTAGCCTGATCTTCTGAGGTCTTGTGACTCCTCCGGTTGTCGCAAAGGGACTTCTTGTAGTTAGCACGCTGCGCATTTCCTTTCTTTCGACAGTTGAACACTGTATGCCCTCGATTGAGGCACAGAAAGCACCGGTGAGCTCTCTTCAGCCTCTCCTTTCGCTCCGTAACGTTTGTGATTTTCTTACAGTCCTGAGCCCAGTGACCTCTTGATTCACAAAAGGCGCAAAAATGCTTCCGCTCCCTTGACCCCTTTTCCTGCTAAGCCTTTAGGATCGACACGGACGCGAAGAACTGCCACCGTAGGCTGGTAGCTTGGTGATATGGAGGTTTCACCACGAATCTTTGGTGTAGTAAGCGTTCCGTCAACTTCCTCACCGAGAAACTCCATTAGTTTGAGGATGTTACCCTCCGAAAGGTCTTCTCGCTTGGCGTGAATGATCTAGCGACGGCATACACCGTCTGGAAATGCTCGGCGAATCTTCGGAGCAAGGACTCGTCCATAGGCGTTCACATCTTCCCCGAGAACGCGCAGAGCATGAATGCGGCGATTGCAGTCAATAAACGTAGAATTAAGTGCGTCCGGTGTGGCAAACTGGATGGGCTTAATACATTCTATGTAGTCCAAGTGGGCCTGTATGATTCTATTCTTGTCGCCGTAGCGAGCTTCAAGAATTTTCTTAGTCTCTTCATATGTCTCGGCCGTCACTGCGATGCCCTCAGTCAAGTGCTTCGGTTCCCCCCTCTAAATAACCACGCAGAAATATATGTTTATTAATGGTAGAGAGTGACGTGTCCTTATCGATTGACTGTTCGAACTGTTCCCAGAAACGTGTCCATGTTTCTATATTACCTGAGAAGGGTTCTAGTTTTATTGGGAGGAGTCTTAACGTGGTTGAGGCAAGTGTTGGTACCGTCTGTGTGTTCGTGAGTCTAAGATTCGACATCGCGCTTTCAAGTTTTTTCTCCATCCCATGTGAAATGCGAATGATAGCGCGCTTGGCATTCTCTATGTATTCCTCACATGTACTTATGTCATCAGCATACACGGTGTCATCCAGGAGGTCGTGAACCTCATCGTCCAGGGCCCTTAATTTATCCAAAATCTCTTGTAACCTATCCTTACAGTACTCGTAATCCTCGGGAGATGTAGACTCAGTAAACTCTCGTGCTTTCTCCACGAGACGTGTGATGTTTGCCCTTTCCCTAGCACGTCTTCTTTTCAACTGGTGTAGTCGTGTGTTCACGTCACCGCCTTCCATACTGGGCCTTTAGACGTGAATTTGCTGTAGTAAAATAGTGTAATTGATGGGGACTTTGTAATAGCGTAGGAAACATTTTGTTCCTTGATCTATTATTAATCGTACTCTGACGTGTTGTGACGTAGTTCAAGAAAAGCCAGGAGATGGCAGCACTGGTCACTCAGTCGTGCGTGAAGTCTCCTCCAAGTGACGAAAATAAACAAGATGGCTACCCTTCCAGCTTAACCAATAAACCATCTATGCATTTACACTACACGTAATAACTATGCCCCTTTTTTTGTCTTACCATGCCTTATGGGGTATTTGCAAGTTCCTTAGGTATCTCAGAATTTAACGGGAACATAAATAATCTGACAAATGTTACCATACGTTGATGGCTTGGTGTGATAGGTTTTATCCCCACGGCAACAATTTTCCCGTAGTCTCTTTACGGAACGTGTAGTAAACCAATTATTATTTAGTCTCTAGTCCACGACGTATATTGCCCATTCGCGCTGCAGTGTAGTTCATCCCGTGTTTCCGGCACCATTTTATGTCATGGTATTGGGATAGTAATCAAGAAAACATAACTAGTAACTCGTTCCTTTTCTTATTATTATTATCAAAAAATCTAAGAACCTAAGATACAACACTTGGGACACAATGATGTTAAATAAAGGTATAACACATAACAGTCCAAAGAAGGTTCTCTCTTAGTGTCTATCAATTTCCAACAAAAGGAATGGAATATACAGTATAATTACATAAGAATTCCGGCCATAATGATCATGTCATCAACAAGTCACAGTCCCGTCTTCTTTCCTATCAAACGTCCGACTTCAGTTATATACTTCCGTCCTTCCATTTCCTTTATGAGTATTGTTATTATTATTATTATTATTATTATTATTATTATTATTATTATTAATAAAACTTAAACTAAGGCAATTGTTGTGCCACTTCTACCTGATCTAACGTAATATTGGGTGGGTAAGACACTTACGTGCACGCCACTAGGCTAAAACAAATGTACAAATATAGTAAAGTTAACATAATTACCCAACAACAAACAAACAAACAGCAAGAGTACAGGGAGCGATTCCATGGAAACAAAATACAGTATGAAAAGAAATACTACTAGTTTAACAAATGTGTTCGATGTCGCAAACCATTGGGAATAGGACATAAAATATGTCCGTATGAAGTTTTTTGGTTCACATGATCGTTCCTGTCGTATCCCTGAGTAAGTTCAACGTATAGTATTGTAAGCCGTAGTGTTAAGTACTGGAAATACCTAAGTTGTGTGTGAATTTATATATGATGACGCTGGCTTTAGAAAGTTAAACTAGTAGTGTTTCTTTTCATACTGTATTTTCTTTCCATGGAATTGCTTGTAGTACTCTTGTTGTTCGTTTGTTTGTTTGTTTGTTTGTTGGGTAATTATGTTAACTTTACTATATTATTACACTACTGTAAGTGACCATTGCCACCACGCTATTTCCCATTTCCGATGTATTTGTTAATAATAATAATAATAATAATAATAATAATAATAATAATAATAATAATAATAATAATAATAATAATAATAATAATAATAACCATTCCTCTTGGGACACTCAGTATATGGAAGAAAGCGTCATGATATTATGAGTTATGAAAGAATGTTTGCAAGTACTTAGATTCGGAATGTGAAAGATGATCCTTAGAGCTTTCTCTTGCAGAATAAATAGTCGTTCGAAAGATTTATTTGCCACAAAAGCAGAAAAACTGTTCTAGAGTTCAAGTGAGGGTGTATTATTCAATAGTACACTTTAATAAAATACCTGTATCTACAATTTTTAATGGCCTACGTAATAAAAATAATCCAGATGTTAACTTTTTACAGAGATAGTTAACATGACTCTTCCAAGACGTGTGACTATCTAGACCAGTGCCTAGGAATTTAGTAACATCTGTTATTTCAACGTATGTGCCATTTAGCTGAATACTTATATCATCATTGCAATTCCTTTTAAAATCAAAGTTCGCCATATTAGAAGGATTCACCATGAGGCGATTGGAAGTGTTGATATGTTTTAAGGATGCATTAAGATTTTGTACCATTGATTCCCTCGCTTTTCCCCAAGTAATCCCTGACTGACCCAACCAAGGAACTGATACCGCTGTCAGTTTTGAACCTGCGATTTTGGGATTCTGACATCTGCTCTGTTTCTTCCGTTCATACAATTGTACACGAACTTCTCTAGTGTAAAGGTACTCACATCTCCGAGACGACGGCACGAAACTTGCAGAGCGCTTCCCCTAGCGCCCAAGGATACTGCTGCCAGTACACACTCAGGTCATTGGGCAGACCTGCGGGCACAAAGAACAACATAATCAATCAATCAATCAATCAATCAATCAATCAATCAATCAATCAATCAATCAATCAATCAATCAATCAATCAATCAATCAATCAATCAATCAATCAATCAATCAATCAATCAATCAATCAATCAATCAATCAATCAATCAATCAATCAATCAATCAATCAATCAATCAATCAATCAATCAATCAATCAATCAATCAATCAATCAATCAATCAATCAATCAATCAATCAATCAATCAATCAATCAATCAATCAATCAATCAATCAATCAATCAATCAATCAATCAATCAATCAATCAATCAATCAATCAATCAATCAATCAATCAATCAATCAATCAATCAATCAATCAATCAATCAATCAATCAATCAATCAATCAATCAATCAATCAATCAATCAATCAATCAATCAATCAATCAATCAATCAATCAATCAATCAATCAATCAATCAATCAATCAATCAATCAATCAATCAATCAATCAATCAATCAATCAATCAATCAATCAATCAATCAATCAATCAATCAATCAATCAATCAATCAATCAATCAATCAATCAATCAATCAATCAATCAATCAATCAATCAATCAATCAATCAATCAATCAATCAATCAATCAATCAATCAATCAATCAATCAATCAATCACCATCGTCTGCATTTAGGGCTATCTCTAACATGGCAGATTAGCTATCAGTTATTACTAAGTGTTATTCTTTAAGGACTTTATACCTTTTCAATCATGGAATTACAAGCGTTTCGCCCTAGTGTAGCAGTGGGGTCACGAGTTGGACTGATACAACTTTCCAAGATGCTGAATGTTTTGATGTAAAGGCGAAGAGCAGGCATTAATACAAGTGGAGACACATGCTTCACCTAGTGCACCATCGGGCGAGTTGGCCGTGGAACTATGAGCTTGTATTCGAGAGATAGTGGGTTCGAGCCCCACTGTCGGCAGCCATGAAGATGGTTTTCCGTAATTTCCCATTTTCTCACCAGGCAAATGCTGCGGCTGTACTCTAATTAAGGCCATGGTCGTTTCGTTCCCACTCCTAGCCCTTTCCTCCCCCATCGTCGCCATAAGACCTATCTGTGTCGGTGCGATGTAAAAACAACCCTGGTGCACCGTCACTGCATTGCCGTACATAGGAGGCTTGTAGTGCTGTCACAACGCCGCGACTGATGAGCGCACTGCTACACTGGGACGAAACGTTGGTAATTTCACGACTGGGAAAGCCTAAGAGCTTTTCACTTCTGCAATCGACGGAATTAAATTATGGTTTCCTTCTGGGAACTGAATTTTTTATACTTATTCTTTCCTTAAATGCTTTGACAGGAATTTGGAAATTGATGGAACATCTCGCTTGCCAAACTATTTTAATTCCTTTTTGTATAAACGGGTATTAGCCCGATTTGTCCTCCTGATTTCAAACTTTATATTCATATTATGATCTCTTCTACTTTAAAAAACTTCATTCAAGCTCATTCGTCTACTCATGTCATTCCAGACCATCTCTCCACTGACAGCTCAGAACACACCACGTAGTCGAGCAGCTCGTCTCCTTACTCCCAAGTCTTTGCAGCCCAAACAAAGTTTGCAATATTTTCGTAACTTGTCAGACGTGACCCTGAAAAAAACGTGCTACTTTCCCATCCAGTTCTCGAATCTAGTAGTCCTCGTTGTGGGTCCCCTACACTCTCTATTTAGGGTCTTACCATAGACTTATACGCCCTCTCATTTGCAACCTTAGTATAATCCCTAAATACTCATAACTAAATTAATAAATTTGTGAAACTCTTTAATGTGATTACTACGAACATGTGAACATTCAAACCGACCAGTCTGAATGTACCGGTGATCAGCAGATGAAAAATTGCTACTTTCACTACTACTACTAATAATAACAACAACAACATTAATTTAGTATTAAGATAACCGAACGAGTTGGCCGGATGGTGACCTTGCATCATTTCATACGGTTTCCTGTTATTTCTAAGAGTTAATTGGGTTCATGTCGGGGTGACCAGGAATTGAACCCCGCACACTCTGAATTAAAGACCCCAAGTTACATTCTTAAAATATTAACAAGGCAATTTCATTAAGAAAGGCCTGGCTGTGTTTATGGCCTAAGTAGATTTTTTTCCTTACAGGAATGAAGTAGATCGAACTAAATATAAGAACAGTATTTACTTCAGCTACAACCGACTCCCAGAGCACCAGCTCGATAGTACTGCTCTCTACTTCGCGCTCCTGCAGACCTCTTCATCTCACTGAATTCCTCTCACTCCCCTTTAACCTTCTGAACTCGCTTACGACAGTTCCTGATTCATTTAGACAATCTGCATTTGCTTATCGTATGGCCTTCATTGTCTGGAGTGTCCTAGGACATGCTCGGCTCGTTTGGTGCACGTCTTTATATTTGACGGCCATGGGCGACCAGCGCATCTGGATGTGGGATGATGATAATAAGGTAGAGAGAGGGTGAAACCCGGTGTCGGTCTGCTCACGGCTTAACGTCTCCATCCAACGGATGAATCATCATTAACACCCTCACTCCATATGAAGACTGTGAAGAGGTTTGGGAATGAATCCAGGATTTTAGCACCCAATCTAGTGATTAGAAATCGTATACCACCACATGCCAGCCATTATTCTGCTGGCAATGTTTCTCCAGAACGGGAATCGAACTAGCTAACCACGGAGTCATACCATACAGATTAGACACCTTAATGATCACGACCATCAAAATGCTGACACAGAGTGAATTCGTAAAAAGTGGACAAACTTACAATTTTATATATAGATGACCTTATTATTGTCTACTTCCTAACTCGTGGCTGAGAAAACACTACACTGGCCCAGAGGCCCTGAGTTCCATTCCCGGCCAGGTCAAGGGGTTTTCTGTCTCTATGGGCTGGTTCGAGGTCCACTCGGTCTCCTAGCATAACACATTCACTGCCAGGCATTCTGAGGTGATTTAAATGCCCTGTGCCAGACATTTTTGTGGACTGGTTTGACAAAATTACAAATAAAAGTGCATTTAAAGAAATGTAGCATTAACATTCCAAGTTACCCTCAGTAATGTTTAAAATGAGCTGAAAGTGAAATCTAAGCATAACTTCATTAATATGTTTATGTTTATTGCCCAATACATCTCTACCTTAGGCTTTTTTATGAGACCGGTCATCATCCAGAGTTCCATCTCATGCAGGGTAACAGGCCTCCAATTATCATTCATGCAGTATTTAGCAAATGGTCTTGCTACTGTGCTCAAACATTGTTCCGCGTATCGGTTAGTTTCTGTTACGAGAAATGACAGATTATGCCGGCATGAAAAACAACATGAAGTATGCCATGCAACATTCATCACTAGGTAACTTACTCATATCTGCGTTCTTGGAATAATTAGACATGTGTCCAGCTTAATCGGTGTCTGACCAGTCATCTGAATCAACATCAGATATGTCCTCCGCGTTAACTATTGCTGGACCTACAGCACTTCATCAGGTTCAGCACTCGCGACCTCATCAGATGAATCGCTATCACTTTCCTCCAAACAAGGCAGTGAATGACTTTTCCGACTCACAGTCAGCACACACTTCTGGTAAAATACCCCGTATATCGCTTTTCTGCAAGTAACCGGAACTTTTGTACGATTTACAGATCATGTTACAAGAGCGCAAAGATACTAACTGAGAAAAACACGAGGTTACTCCACAAGTGAAGACAGCACGTGATCGGATCTCAACAGGAAGTTATTTTACTAAGGAATGTGGTTCGCATGTTCATCAATCGATACATTGATCCTTCATTGATCCTTCATCTGTGAAATACTGCATTTGGATGACACCTGCGGGAGCTGCAATCAACTATTTGATCATACGCAAGTCAACGTCAATCAAGCGCGCTAGTTTTAAAAGGTCGATCGGCGTCCTTGGCGTTGAGTGAGTTTTAATCCTCTACTGGTATGATGGGGTCTACGTGACCCGGCGCAAACTCTCCTTTTCCTTCTCGAGACGACACAATTGAATGAGAGGGGTGACATTTCCTGTACTCTCCCTTCAGTGTGGCCTAGACCTGCGCTGAGTGAGGACGTACATGAATTTGGAAGGCTTGGGTGAGCTTGACCCCACCTTACTGTTTACGTAACACTGGTAAGAAAGGATTTGGATTTGTTGGCATTATTTTTTAAATATTTGCTAGAAGGTGGCCAGTCGTTATCTTCTATGCTGTAGTGATCATGACTTCTGTTAATTCTTACGTGCTTTTCATCAGTACAAAGAGCGCACCAGAATTCAGGAAACGTGACTTCATTCTTAAGCTGGGGAAGGCGCTCATTCAGCCAGAGCTAGTACGGAGAAGTCAGGTCAGACAATTACCCCGAGACCTTCGTACTTTATTTTCAAAGCTGGAAATATCCCCCATTTGCTTATGACATTCAAAAGTCACAGAGTACATCAAAAAGGAAGCGGTGTGCTTTCTGTCCTCGTGGCAGCCACACAAAGTGGACATTGCAAAAAGTTATTGTGTGCCACTGGTGCAAAAAAATTATGTGACGAGTGTTTTACACATTTCAACTATAATTCCTCATCGTGGAAAAAATGTTAACAATACAGTGTTTTTAGTTGGAAATTAATGAGTTATGATAGAAAGTTACCCATTATTGTTTTTTGCATAGTGAAAGTATGTCAAAACAGATGTACACTCATGTAATAGAATTAGTAAAAGCAATGGAATTATTTGTGCACATGTTTCTCCGGCCATTTTGACCCCACCCTACCAGAAATGTGAGGAAAATTGTACCCTACTAGTAGAGGGTTAAGAACTCCCTGACGGTCAGGGGGAGTCCCCGGGTTAGGAGGTCAAGACTAACGCCCGAGAGGATTCATCGCGCTGACCTTGAGTCATCTTGAGCAGAGCAGTGGACACTTGTGGGTTCATTGCACTGTTTGTATGCCATGAACTTCATCTCGGTGAGCAATAGAGCATTGTGTGCTATCTGGTGACGAATTACAGGACTGTTAAAAAAACAGCCATTTCTTGAATTCAAACCTGTCGGTATTACTAGAACAGTTGATTTTGGTCCTGGTTTACCTCTTAGGAAACGTTCAGACTCTCTGCAGTTTGTGGCTTTCACGTCACATAAACCTGAAGGAGCGAGTGAAAGCGGTCTGCCATGAGACTACCCGACCCTTCTTATTCACTGAGAGAACAAACAGTACGGTATCGTTCTTCTTCACTGTATACTTCTCCCTTACATACTCCCGTTCTGCGAAAATTAGTTTCTTGATTGTGTACAATTCTGTGCGAGCGGACCTCTGTTCCGCCGAGACAATGATACACACCCCATCACCTCGAGTTCCACGTTTTTAGATTGCTGATAACCCCAGGCAATGTATGGGATGCAAATACACACTTTATGTCAAGCATAACACGATTGATGTAAAAAAGAAATGCAACGACAGGCGCAATTTTCTCGAATGGCCTGATCAACTCGCTGAACAAGATCATCACTTGACAGTCACTTCCGTCCCTGACCGTCTGTACTTACTGCTTCGAAATTCCTGCACCGTTGTTGCACTTTGCTGTCTCTTTGCCGTACGCATTACTCATTCATCGATGAATTTCAGCGGCATTGCACCCCTCAGCATAACGAAATCGAATGACAAAACGCACTTCACTCATTGTTCTAGGCATGTTTATGTGCTCACTGCTCGCTCAGAACTGACAAGTGTGACGTGACGCGGTCGACGGGCATACTACAGAAGCTGCGCAACACAACGCTTCATCGGCTTCTCACTGTGGTTTTAATTTCGCGACCGATCGGAGGTTGAAAAAAATTGCCCTCGTACATTTTTGTCTTATTCCACCAGTATCGTATTTTTTTCTTCGCGACAAACACTTAATTGGACCTCTAATCTATTACAGATTTCTTTCTTTCCTTCTTTCTTTCTTTCTTTATTTCTTAATTTGTTTACCCTCGAGGCTCGGTGTTTCCCTCGGACTCAGCGGGGGATCCCACCTCTACCGCCTCAACGTAGCGTCGTGAAGCGTTAAGCTTTGGATCGTGGGATAAAACTGAGGAGGAGGATCAGTACCTCTCCCAGGCGGCCTCACCTGCTACGCCTTGTGGAGGGACGGGAAGATTGGAAGGGACAGGCAAGGAAGAGGGAAGAAAGCGGCCATGGCTTTAAGTTAGGTGCCATCCCGGCATTTTCCTGCAGGAGAAGTGGGAAACCACGGTCGAGGATGCGTAAGGTGGTAATCGAAACTACCTCCTGAGGCTGAGTGGACCCCGTTCCAGACCTCATATCACTTTTCAAACTCCGTGGCAGATCCGGGAATCGAGTCCGGGCCTCCGGGGATGGCAGCTAATTACACTAACCACTGCACCACAGAGGCGGAGTATATTACAGATACTCGTATATTTTGTCCGCTGCACTGGAAAACATAGAATCATGGAAATGTTTTTGGACTTAGAAGACGAGAGAGCTGGTTCATATCCACAATTCTCTGATTTTCCGTGCACCAGAGTGCGGTATTTTGGTTTTCGATTGTCACAATCCACGTAACTTAGTTTGGGTACCTATAATTGGACCACACGCTTGATGTAGCTCACACAAGTGTTCACTAAAAATTACAACCAGGTCCCACCGAGATTTGAACTCGGATCGCTGGATTCGGAGTCCAGATTGCTAACCATTACACCATGGGACCACCGCGCTATTTGAGCTACAGCTAACGCTATTTTCTGTGCCAACCTGTATTCATGGACATGTTCAACAATCTTCAGGACCGTGAGGCGTGAGGGCGATCTACCGATGGTTTGGTATTTTCAGCAGTAGCGGTGATTAGGGGGGCGAGGAGGAGGGGCAGTCGCCCACCCCCCACGTTACATTTGTAATCAATTTTCATCATCATCATCATCATCTGTTTACCCTCCAGGTTCGGTTTTTCCCTCGGACTTAGCGCGGGATCCCACCTCTACCGCCTCAAGGGCAGTGTCCTGGAGCTTCAGACTCTTGGTCGGGGGATACAACTGGGGAGTATGACCAGTACCTCGCCCAGGCGGCCTCACCTGCTATGCTGAACAGGGGCCTTGTGGAGGGATAGGAAGATTGGAAGGGATAGGCAAGGAAGAGGGAAGGAAGCGGCCGTGGCCTTAAGTTAGGTACCATCCTGGCATTCGCCTGGAGGAGAAGTGAGAAACCACGGAAAACCACTTCCAAGATGGCTGAGGTGGGAATCGAACCCACCTCTACTCAGTTGACCTCCCGAGGCTGAGTGGACCCCGTTCCAGCCCTCGTACCACTTTTCAAATTTCGTGGCAGAGCCGGGAATCGAACCCGGGCCTCCGGGGGTGGCAGCTAATCACGCTAACCACTACACCACAGAGGCGGACCTGTAATCAATTTTAGCTGGCTAAAAGAAGGAGTTATAGGAATTTATAAAACAAGCAGTTTGTACCAGTCCTCTTGTATTATCAGCTAATTCTTCTTCTTCTTAATCTGTTTACCCACCAGGGTTGGTTTTTCCCTCGGACTGAGCAAGGGATCCCACCTCTACCGCCTCAACGGCAGTGTCCTGGAGCTTTAGACTTCGGGTCGGGTGATACAACTGGGGAGGATGACCAGTACCTCGCCTAGGCGGCCCCACCTTGGTGGGGATGGGAAAATTGGAAGGGATAGACAAGGAAGAGGGAAGGAATCGGCCGTGACTTAAGTTAGGTATACTATTGAATCAAAATCTCAAAAAACTATTATTATCAGAGTTAAGTTGGCATAAAAATTTACAAATTTGTAGCATTTTTTTTTCAGTTTGAAACACAAAACCGGGTACTTTGTTGCCTGTAATTTTATTTTGCTCCCCTACTGAACCCGACAGGGGCATGATCCAAGGACCTTTGGTTGATATTGATCTTCGTAATTACGCACGCAATGCTATTTAAGGGAAAGAATGATGAAACCGATTAATATTCATATCATTAATAAGAGGTCATGCCGAAACTAATTAATATTCATATCATTAATAGAGGTCATGCCGAAAATAATTAATATTCATATCATTGAGATAGATAAATTGTGTCTTTTAGAAATTATTCTACGAGATTTCTTTGTCTGCAACTTATTGCGCAGTATTGTCCTTTGTGTGGCGGGGGCCAGCATAGGAAGCCAAGCCAACTTAGACCCGAGAGGGGTTATAATGGGGATTCCCCGTGGCATCACTCGAGAGAAGTCATCCCTCCTCAAGACTCTCAGAATGAGGGGAAACCAACTTTTTCGAAACGAAATATAGGAGCCATCTTGGACTCGGACTGGTCAACTTAATTACCTACGATCTAGAAAATTAATGAAACTCGAATTACGGGGTCATCTCCCGATTTAAAAGGGATAAATGTCACTGGGACATTTATTTAGAGTGTTTAATGTCCTCTTCCTTGATAACTTTCAGAAGAAGAAAGAATACTGTGTGGTTTCTGCGTGGAAAAGTACTGGGCCATCTGTTTATTCTCACGACACCTCCTCGAGAAAGGTAATTCACCACGCAGGGTGGGGGAAGCAGGACAGATTTTAATTAATTTAAGGAGATTCACCGAAGGATAATTGAGTGGTTATGTCTCAATCGCATCAACTAAATACTGGTCACCGATTAACCGTACTATGATACCTCGAGTACGCCGGGAATAGGCGCTACGCAAATTAGTGGAAGGGGTATCGCTCCCTTGTAAAAACTACTGCAGTAAGGGACGAGCGTCATTCGGGGCTAGCGGCTCATCGACGGCGAAGCTATGCTCGGTTAAGCCCTCGTTAGTTCTTTGTTCAAGTGAAGTTAACTCCCATTTTAAGTGAAATAATACAATTTGCATAAACAGTGTATAGTTTGGTCTCTGTGACGCCAGTGTTAACTTTTTAGAAAACCGTGATGTGTAAAGTAATATTATTAGCATTACTATAGTACAATAATCTTACGTAGTCGCTTACGAGATCGTGACCGGACGTTCACATTGAACGCTATCAACCGGAATGTGAATTAAACAGTGACGTTGTGTGTGTACAGGATTAATTGCCAGCGGCTCCACCAGCATCGAACAATGGGTCTTCAACTTCAAGATGGAATGGAGATGAAAGTAATCACCGTGGTGCCCATGGAGGAGGAGTAAGCTCAGGATGGACCTCCTGAGCTGACGAAGGTGTCATCATGTGATAGAGATGAGTACAAAGTCTTACTATCTGGCATGCATAGCGGGATGGGAATTTTTATTGTAAACTGACGCTATAAGAGATTAAAGATGTAGTCCTGGTGAAATAGAGCGCCAAAATGGGCGCGTAGTTATTAATTCTTAGTTTAGGAAACCGACGACAGGTCTGAGTAATTGATTGTAAATAATTTAGGGAATATCATACTTTAGCTTTTCATGGGATAGAGATTTCTTCAATTATTTCTTTCTTGGGAGATTCTGTTTGTTTATTTGCGTCAGAAGACCAGGAGTAATTAGTTTAGGGGAATGCAGTGAGAGTAGTTATTAGAGTAATCATTAATTTGATGTGTATGGCAAGTAAAACGGTGAGTACTACAGTGTGTAAGGCACGTAACTACAAGGCTCAGCGGCCGAACTGACAGCCACAAAAACTCCACCCTTTGAAATACTTAGATAGGAAGTGATAAGATAAAATTGATTATGTGATTAAATTTATCAGGAAGTGATCATAATGCGTGTGTCAAATATCAGTCCGTGTGGATATTAAGTAATTAATGAATGTATTGCCGTGTGACGATAAAGTGGCCATGTGCTGACCATCGATTAATCAGCAGTCAGTAATCAGATGTTAATTGCCGAGCGAGCACTTAATTGTGTTGTAATTGCTGAATAGATTCCGCACGATGACCATGTCTAAGTAATGTAGCGGGTAAGCCATGTAGGACGGCAGGAATAATAATAATAATAATAATAATAATAATAATAATAATAACAATCGGGCAAAGATTACCATTGTAATACCGGAGTCGCGTTGTGAAAATGACGTGATACTGTTGGGTAATATGTGTTGACTTCAAGGTTATTTGCGCGAGTCTTTCAGGCTGCAGTTTATTGTAGATGTACTTCCGAGCGAAGTGTTACGGTTTCCTTTTGAAAGGAAATGTTACGCCTGTTAATGGTGGGTTGTCGACCGCGTGTGGAAGGGGGAGCATTTCGTCTGACCCTGCTCCAGTTGTGTTTCTTTTTTTTATGTGGGCGTTCCGTAAGCTGAGGAAGGAGCGACATTGCTGTTAAAGAGAAGTTGGCCTGTTTGAACGGCAAAATAATATGATTTACCTAACACGGCAGAGCAGTGTAATAATTAACAAGCGACCCGGCCGATAATGATAATGTTTGCCAATGAATCGTTGTTAAGTGCTCGAGTATAATATAGATAGGGATTACAGGACCCTGCCTTCATCGCAAGAGGTTGTCAGTTCGATGCTCAACGTAGGCATTGGAGGCCTACAGCGTCAGAAGAAAGATCAAAGTGCCTTTTATGTATTTTGTTGCATATCATGTATCATTTATGTGTTCTTTATGTTATGTGTAGTTGTACATAAGGCCAGTGGTGGTTCTGTCCATCAGCTTGGCGATGTCTATAATAGCGAGGGTCGGTTCGAACCCAGGTGTTGTATCATATGTGTGTATTTTTTTCTTTTACGCCATTTCATTGGGTAATCTAGGTCTTCATTAGAATAGGGATTGCTCAGACGTGTTGTCGGGTGCATGTTAGTTTTATGTGTTAGTGATAATATAGCCTCAGTGTTATGATGAAATTTCCATTCGCCATATGCCACGATACATCGCTTCGCGATAAACGTACTCGTTTCTATCAAGTATAACGGACAGATGCCCACCGAACAAACCACAACAAACATTTATAAACTTTAATGTAATTCATTAGTGTTATTTGGTGCGTCATTTCCCATCATCATTAAGGTTGAATAAACCGGTTTGTGAGTTAAATATTTTAATTCGAATGTGTTCTCATTTTAGTTATGTATGCCCCGCTTCTCCTCCCCTGTACGCCTTTAAGTTTACTTTGGTTCAGCGCCTATTTATTTCAGACTTCTTGACCCATGTGCGACCCTGTAGATCCCATGCCGGTGCCATTTAGGGAGGGGGCGGGTGCATATAAAATGGCGCGTCCAACGTGTGACTCGAGTCACTTAACAGTGGGGCCTAAGTCACGATAGCGAGGAGGATAATTGTACACGTTGTGCACCATATAAAATGACGCTCCAGGTGGGACATGTTAAGTGGTTAAAACTTATTGAAACTGCTTAATTTTGTGTGTGTGATCCATTTAGTGCTATTTATATATTAGTGTTTAGTGGTTGTTGGTAGGAATTGGGAGTAGTGATATTCAGTAGCGTAGCCAGGATTTCAGTTTGGGGGGGCATTGATCCAGAATTTTATTTTGATAGGTGACCAAACTTCCACAGTGTTCTTGGATCCAAGTAAGAGTGGTGGATCGTGAGGATCAATCAATCAATCAATCAATCAATCAATCAATCAATCAATCAATCAATCAATCAATCAATCAATCAATCAATCAATCAATCAATCAATCAATCAATCAATCAATCAATCAATCAATCAATCAATCAATCAATCGATCGATCAATCGATCGATCAATCAATCAATCAATACTGATCTGCATTTAGGGCAGTCGCCCAGGTGGCAGATTCCCTATCTGTTGTTTTCCTAGATAGTAATCTTCTTCTTATTCTTATCTTCTCCCGCTTTTCCCACATCTATGGTGTCGCGAGTGCTAACTGTGCCGCACATGTGGATTTGGCCCTGTTTTACGGCCAATTGTCCTTCCCGACGCCAACCTTATACTGAGGGATGTAACCACTGTTGTGTGTTTCTTTGGTGGTTGGTAGTGTAGTATATTATCTGAATATGAAGAGGAAAATGTTGGGACAAACGCCCAGTCCCCGAGCCAGAAGAATTAATCAGACGCGATTAAAATCCCCGACCCGGCCGGGAACCGAACGCGAGACACTCTGAACCGAAGGTCTCAACAATGAGCATTCAGCCAATGTGTCGGACTCTGGAAGTTAATATTAATATTAATATACATGATATACCTATAAAATGCTTAATAAAACTACATTCGTTAAAACTCCTAGGGTGTCTGGACTCCGTGGACGACAACCCCCCTTCCCCCGGGCTACCACTGTTACTCCCATCCCAACATAACTTCAGCATTTCATATATTCCGAGTACAAGTGAAATGAATGCAAGAATAAACAGTTTGAGTAAAGATGCAATATTCTGGGTTAGAATAAATACGGTAATATTATAACAACGGTCATGTGATAAGCAATAAAGAAGTGAAATTTTATACAAATAATGGGCAATGAAATACAGACACGCACACACACGTTCAATACGAGTTTCTCGTCCTTTTTGTCCATGGCTAGATGATGAAGCCAAGAGAATGATGGCCCACCGTGACTTGTTATTTCAACATTATAAACAAACCCTAGATGACACAGACTTCGAATCATACCGCATCTTAAGAAATCGCACAAAGCAGTTAATCAGAAATAAAAATTGTATATATTTCCGGAATTTAGCTAACAACTTAAATTCTAATCGCGCATGGGAACAACTTAGAGCTCTGGGAATAGGAAATTATCAACAGAGACAGACAACTCCTGAGATTCCAATTGACGAACCTAACGATCACTTTAGTAGAATAAATATTCAATCTACCCCAATTAACTGCACCCACTCCGCCCTCCCGTCCAGCCAATCCACCATTCACATTTCACAATGTCACATAAAATAAGGTTGAAAAGGCTTTGCATTCCATTAAAAAACCTACAGGTGTAGATGATATTCCTATTGCTTTTATACATAACATAACATAACATAACATAACATAACATAACATAACATAACATAACATAACATAACATAACATAACATAACATAACATAACATAACATAACATAACATAACATAACATAACATAACATAACATAACATAACATAACATAACATAACATAACATAACATAACATAACATAACATAACATAACATAACATAACATAACATAACATTATGGGTGCTGTCCTGCCTATACTACCGACACACATACCGAACTACTGTTTACTAAACGGCACTTTCACGGCTGTCTGGAAAACAGCCAATATTATACCGGTACTTAAGAGTTTAGACCCACAATCACCCTCTGACTATCGTCCTATGTCCATACTCCCTGCGCTTTCTAAAGCCTTTGAACGTTTAGTACACGAGCAAGTTCTGGAATACCTAAATAAAAATGCTCTTTTGAACCCTTTGCAATCTGGATTTAAGAAGGGTCACAGTACCGCGACAGCAGTTTTGAAGGTTACTGAAGACATTAGAAACGCTATGGACAAACTACTGCTCACTTTTCATATCACTTCATGACTTCAGTAGCGCCTTTGACACTATAGTCATTACGACTACGATAAAGAAAATGAAACTGCTAAATTTCGACCTGGCTGCGAGTAAGGTTTTTAATTCTTATTTGAGTAATCATCAACAGCGTGTAACAGTAAACGACAAAGCCTCTAAATGTAAAATGAAACTTAGCGTTGCCCCACAGAGCATTATTCCAGGGCCCCTAATTTTCAGTATTAATATCAATTACATACGATCTGTGACAGGAAATAACACACACAACCTCTATGCTGACGATCTTCAAATATATCGACACTGCAAGACAAGATATTAACAATGACCTCCGACGACTCAATATATATGCACAACGAAACTCTCTTATACTAAACTGCACAAAATCTCTGGCATTCATAATTGGATCACGAAAATTACCGAGCTGCTCACACAATGTCCTAATCCCGCCTATCCTACTGAATGGTAACATTCTTCCGTACAGTAAAACGGTTAAAAATTTCGGCGTAATGGTGAGTGAAACAGTTGATTCGTCTGATTACACGAAATAAATATGTAAAAATATTTTTGGAGTGCTTCACCCTCTTAAATGACAGAGGGATGTATTTCCATTTGAGCTACCGGACAAACTCATACAGACACTCATTCTCCCTATTCTTGATTATTGTGACGTTGTTGACTTGAGAGAGAAGAGACACTTAAACTTCACGTGCAGTGAATTCCTGCCTGCGATTTATTTACAATATCGGTTACGATGTTCATATCACCCCATACTATCAGGCTGACTCATGGCTGATGTCTGATAAACGTCGGCAGCTACACACCTTAACGATGGTGATCAGAGTGGTAGCTGAAAGTCAGCCACTGAATGTTTCTTCTAAATTCATCTTTTTATCATCATTTCACAACTTAAATACACATTCTAGATTCGTTCTTTCTATTCCACTGCACCGCACAAATAAAATTAAGAGATCATTTGTGGTGACTGTCGCCAGATTAGGTAATTCCCTGCCAGCTCAGGTCAGAGAAACTAGATTTTTTTAAAATCACGATGTAAGGTAACCTGCCGAGACTACCTGCTGAGGACAGCTGACTGAATGTTGAAGTATGAATGTGTGCGTGCCTGAGGATTAGATATTTTTAAGAGTTTTTAATATGAATTAGTTTTAATATTAATTTATTTTCAATTCTATTAATGTATGTAGTTTTAACTATTTTAAGTATCCCAGTATTTTATTTATGATTCTGATTAGTATGTGGTTAAGTGTACGAGAGGGCCTGGAGCCCTAACTCCACCACTGTACAGAAGGCACTAATAAATAAATAAATAAATAAATAAATAAGTAAATAAATAAATAAATAAATAAATATAGAATGTAAAGCGTATGGGTGTAGATATATTGTTAGTTGGAAAAGAAAAATACACGTCACACCATATGGTAGGTAGGGTTTACCGTGTTCTATAAGTTTACCTCGCAGTTAGGGCCGCGCAGCTGTGAGCTTGAATCCGGGAGATAGTGGATTCGAAGCCCACTGTCGGCAGCCCAGAAAATGGTTTCTCGTGGTTTCCCATTTTCACACCAATAAAATGCTGGGGCCACGGCCACTTCCTACCCACTCCTAGGCCACTCCTTTCCCACCGTCCCACCTATCTGTGTCGGTGCGACGTGAAGCAAATTGTTAATTAGTTTCCCTCGCAAGCCTGGGATACAGTAGTATAAAGTTACACTTTTGTGACGCTAAGACTTGTATGTGTAATTTTTATTAACGTGCCATAAACCATCGACACGGAGCTGTTGCCATTTCAACACCGTTTTAAGGGCCATCGACCCAAGCCGAGATTTGAACCTGCGAACTCGGACTCAGAAGAACAGTGGCTCAACCAACTGAGCCACATGAAAAGGGGGCGTTGTGATTATTGTTATAAATGGATGCAGTTAGTATCTTTACAAAGGTTTTATGAAGAGCATTTATTACGTCGTACGTAATAAGAATGCCTCAAGTTTAATATTTCATTTAATCCTTATAGTTAGTATATTTTCAGTTTACTGTTAATGTAAACCAATGATTGTCCAGGTAGCGGTCTTTGCTTGCCGTTCCATATTTGTAACAGTGATGAGGGGAACTAAGTATATTTTAACTATTCTTCAAACAGAGAGCACAAGTACACACACACAAACACACACACAATGTTATAATGACTTTGCTAATGAGGTTCAGTTTCCACGTACACACACACACTAGCGGACAAGCGATGCAAAGTGAGTTATTGTTGGAGGATTAATACCTCAATCTAGGTTCATTAATGACGTCATTAAAGTGATGAATCTGGTTATCTGTTCCCCGCTTTGATTGGTCAATTCGTAGTCATCGTCAACCGTACTAAATTACAAAAGAGCGTCCGATAGAGCTTTGTTTTTCCATTTCCTTGTTGGCATTGTTTAGATGAATAGTTTGACGTACTTTTCATCCTCTAATGATTAAGAGGGGTGTTCCTCAAGGCTCTGCTATTGGACCTTTGTATTGACATATACGTTTCACCAAGAGAAAAGGTCCCCTCAGTTTTAATTACGGTGTTGATGGAGCGACAGAACCTCATGGGGATCACTGTAAGTACTTCTTCTTCTTCTTCCTTGAGTTGTCCCGCTGGTGCAGCGTCCTCTTCCTTGGTCATTGAAAGCCATATTGTCGGGCAGGTTGTACGCCGACGATTTTTAAGTCACCATTTATTGTGTCTTGCCAACGCTGCTTCGGTCGTCCTCTTGGCCGTAGACCTTCAACATCAAAATGGTGGACAGAGTTGTCCACAATACCAGGCGCAGAACGCAGAGCATGACCATATAATCGGAACCGTTTTCTCTAATTTTATCCACAATTGGAGCGACACCCATTTGCTGTTAAACTGCGTCCTTTCTGACATTCAATATGGGAGATATCCACAGTCCAATGAGCATTCTCATTTCTACGGCATGAATTTGGCGTTCTGAAATTTTTGTGAGATGTTCGCCATTCGGCTCTATACAGCGCAGAGACTTGAATTGTACTGTAAGTAGCTAGTTGTTAATATAAGGAAATATTTTCTCCGCGATAATGAGATAAGCGGGAATGAATATAAAGATTAGGTCCCTTTATGTGGTTGTGATGGTATTTATGGTTCTCGTGAGGACTCAAATTAGAAGGTAAGACCCCAACTAGAGTATGATTCCACCGAGCTCGATAGCTGCAGTCGCTTAAGTGCGGCCAGTATCCAGTATTCGGGAGATAGTAGGTTCGAACCCCACTGTCGGCAGCCCTGAAAATGGTTTTTCGTGGTTTCCCATTTTCACACCAGGCAAATGCTGGGGCTGTACCTTAATTAAGGCCACGGCCGCTTCCTTCTCACTCCTAGCCCCTTCCTGTACCATCGTCGCCATAAGGCCTATCTGTGTCAGTGCGACGTAAAGCAACTAGCAGGAAAAAAAAAGAAAAAAGAAAAGAGTATGATTCCAGTGTATGGGACCCTCACCAGGATTACTTGGTTCCAGAAATGCAAATAACCCAAAGAAAAGCAGCTTCATTTGTTATGGGTGATTTCCGACAAAAGAGTAGCGTTACGAAAATGTTGAAAACTTTGGGCTGGGAAGACTTGGAAGTAAGGAGACGAGCTGTTCGACTACGTGTTGTGTACCGAGTTGT
Organism: Anabrus simplex; assembly: GCF_040414725.1. Classification (NCBI taxonomy): domain Eukaryota; kingdom Metazoa; phylum Arthropoda; class Insecta; order Orthoptera; family Tettigoniidae; genus Anabrus; species Anabrus simplex. Next base: position 21,047,523 of record NC_090267.1, read on the forward strand.
AAGTAGAGAGATGGCGTATAATGACATAAGTAGACGATTAAGCTTGAGTGGTGTCTTTAAAAGTAGGAAACATCATATTATGAAGTTGCAGTTGGAATTCAAGAGGACAAATTGGGACAATTATTCGTTTATAGGAAAAGGAATTAGCGATTTGAATATTTTATGAAGAGAGATGTTTGATACATTTCCAGCTTCTCAGAAATAATTTAAGAAAGATTAGGTGGAGAACTGATAGGGAATGTGCCACCTGGGTGGCAGCCCTGCAGTAAATGCAGATTGACAGTCTTAAAAGTGTAAAAAGCGCCAAGCATGGAGTGAATTCGGAAAAGAATACAGAATATCCTTGAATGTTGGTACATTATACACTGCAATCTTACGTTAAGGTTGAAAATAAAATGGCGTATGGCGTTTAGTGCCGGGATGTGTCGAAGGACAGGTTTGGCTCGCCAGGTGCAGGTCTTTTGATTTAACACCCGTAGGCGACCTGCGCTTCATGATGAGAATGAAATGATGATGAAGACGGCACATACACCCAGTCCCCGTGTTGGCGAAATTAACCAATGATGGTTAAAATTCCCGACCCTGCCGGGAATCGAACATCGCACCCGTGTGACCGAAGGCCAGCACGCTAACCATTTAGCCATGGAGCCGGACGTTGAGGTGGAGACGAGTGGTGACTGACAGAAATCTGTAATTATCTTTATCCAGGCAATGCTGCACAAACCCTCCAAAAATATCTACGTAAAACTCGCATGTGTGGCAGAACTAAATCCAGATCACTACACCTTAGTTTTTAGTCTATTGTATGAATGTTAACACGCTGCGCTGAGGCACTTATCAGGCAACATACGAATTACGTCAATTCTGATACGCTTCATCTCAGTCACAATTACAACCACGTATTTGCAACGTAATTGTTCTTCAAAATCCCCAGAGGGCTTCAGTTGCAAGTTCTGGTTAGCTAGACACTGATTGCCTTGCTCGTTATGGCAATTCACAATCAAATTATTATTTACCAGATTAGGGGATAACTGCCTTCGACAGAACTGATTTCCAGTCGAGGATAAGTCAGATATATTACAAATTAAAGATATTCAAATTAGTGTTGAAATAAGTGGAACTATTTTGTAAACTGTAGTCGTTAACGAAAGCCCATTATGTCACTCTGTTGTCTGATTATGAAATGTGGACTTAAGAACTCAAAACCTTTGTCTGTCACATCTGGACGGCCTGATGCTAAACTTAAGTCAGCGACATTTATTTGCACACAATATTACTGACACTGGACACAACTTTAGAGCTCCCTCCTTGCACCCCAGGAAGAACCATGCGGTATTTGTACACTAATCATCAAACAGGTTGGTAGTACCTACATAACAAAGTGAACTCTCTAACGAAGAAAATCACTTCTTCCTTTTACTGTGCCTACATTGTATGCTGTGTGGAATATTATCAGTCCATAAAAGCTCAAGTATTTCAATAGTCTAATCATTTTTCGTTCCCCACTTGAAATGTCAGACAGTAGGGGTTCCTACAAATCACTACATTCTTACAACAACGGTAAGCAGTGCGCGTCTGTTCGAAAGGTGCTATTTACACTTCAAGTTTTTTTACAGCACTTCGTCCATATGCATTGCAGTAGTTGAATATAACGTATTGTCGGTTGCCGTGAAAAATCCAGACCAGAAGGATGCAATTCTTTAAACGTAGTAACATATACGATAATGGGTACACTATATGTGCTTTTTATTATACGTTTCCCTGTGTTTTACCACAACTTACTTGGGATGAAAATAGCACGTTGTGAACAGACACTCCTCAAATATATATATTATCTACTCAGAAGAGTTCAACAATTTATGTTACAGTATTATATAGTAAGTTGCGAGTGCACAACACTGAAGCTTAAGGTACCGTAGTATGTGCGTGCTCCCAGGATCAATCAATCAATCAATCAATCAATCAATCAATCAATCAATCAATCAATCAATCAATCAATCAATCAATCAATCAATCAATCAATCAATCAATCAATCAATCAATCAATCAATCAATCAATCAATCAATCAATACTGATCTGCATTTAAGGCAGTCGCCCAGGTGGCAGATTACCTACTTATTGTTTTCCAAACCTTGTCTTAAATGATTTCAAAGAAATTGGAAAGTTATTGAACATCTCCCTCGGTAATTTATTCCAATCCCTAACTTCCCTTACTATAAACGAATATTTGCCCCAATTTTTCCGCTTGAATTCCAAATTACCTTCATATTGTGAAGTTCCCTACTTTTACAGACACCACTGTAATTTATTCGTCTACTAATATCATTCCACGCCATCCCTCCTCTGACAGCTCGGAACATATCAGTTAGTTGAGCAGCTCGTCTCCTTTCTCCCAAGTCTTCCCAGCCCAAACATTTTTGTTACGCTACTCTTCTGTCGGAAATCACCCAGAACAAATCAAGCTGTTTTTCCTTGGATTTTTTCCAGTTCTTGAATCAAGTAATCCTGGTGAGGGTCCCATACACTGGAACCATACTCTAGTTGGGGTCTTAACATAGACTTATATGCGCTCTCTTTTACATCCTTACTACAACCCCTAAACACCCGCATAACCATGTGCAGAGATCTGTATCCTTTATTTACAATCCCATTTATGTGATTACCCCAATGAAGGTCTTTCCTTATACTAACACCCAGATATTTACAATGATCCACAAAAGAAACTTTCACCCCATCAGCGCAGTAATTAAAACTCAGAGGACTTTTCCTATTTGTGAAACTCACAACCTGACTTTTAACCCCGTTTATCATCATACCATTGCCTGATGTCCATCTCACAACATTATTGAGGTCATTTTGCAGTTGCTCACAATATTGTAACTTATTTATTACTCTATACAGAATAACAGCATCCAAAAAAGCCTTATCTCTGATTCAACTTCTTTACTCATATCTTTCATATGTATAAGAAAACATAAACATCCAATAATACTGCCTTGAGGAATTCGACTCTTTATTATTACAGGGTCAAATAAAGCTTCGCCTTCTCTAATTCTCTGAGATCTATTTTCTAGAAGTATAGCAACCCATTCAGTCACTCTTTCGTCTAGTCCAATTGCACTCATTTTTGCCACTAGTCTCCCATGATCCACCCTATCAAATGCTTTAGACAGGTCAATCGCGATACAACGCGATACAATTCATTTGACCTCCTGAAGCCAAGATATCTGTTATATCTTGCTGGAATCCTACAAGTTGAGCTTCAGTGGAATAAGCTTTCCTAAACCCGAACCGCCTTCTATTGAATCAGTTATTAATTTTGCAAACATGTCTAATATAATCAGAAAGAATGCTTTCCCGAAGCTTACATACAATGCATGTCAAACTTACTGGTCTGTAATTTTCAGCTTTATGTTTATCACCCTTTCCTTTATACACAGGGTCTACTATAGCAACTCTCCGTTCATTTGGTATAGATCCTTCATGCAAACAATAATCAAATAAGTATATCCCCAGAAATCTTATCAATTCCAGCTGCTTTTCTACTTTAAACTTTTGTATCTTATTGTAAATCTCATTGTTATCATAGGTAAATTTTAATACTTCTTTAGCATTAGTCACCTCCGCTATCTGGACATTTTCCTTGTAACCAACAATCTTTACATACTGCTGACTGAATACTTCTTCGTTTTGAACATCCTCGCATACACACTCCCCTTGTTCATTAATGATTCCTGGAATGTCCTTCTTGGAACCTGTTTCTCCCTCAAAGTACCTATACATACCCTTCCATTTATCATTAAAATTTGCATGCCTGCCAATTATGCTTGCCATTATGTTATCCTTAGCTGACCTCTTTCGTAGATCCAATTTCCTAGTAAGTTCCTTCAATTCCTCCTACACTAAATGAATTTCAATTAAGGTACAACAAAGTTAGCGCATTGAGCTTGACATTCTCTAAGAAATACGTGATTTTACTGACGAATCTATCCACCTTTGCATCGGTCCTTTCAGACCTACTTTGCTATACGGGAGTGAAGGTTGGTTTACTCAAGTTGTCTTATTGATAAGATTAGCTGGAACAAGTAGGTGGAAACAGAGGCAGGAGGGTACTAAAAGGAAATAAAGGGCAAGTGACGAATGAACTGAATGATGAAGCTGAATGTATAAACTGGTTTCGGTCGCGGGGTTATGCAAGGTGACTGAAGGAGGATACATTTACCTAGGAGAATAATGAACTCGGTCATAGAGGGTAAATGAAGTATAGGGAGTCTAAAAAGACGTAAGACTTAATAGGTGTCCTCACAGAGCTCGTTGTAAAATAGAGGAATTTGCATGCGTTTCATTAATTCACAGACCCTTGCAGGCTGAAGGATAAAACAGTCTATAATGGCCTGTACATTTTCCTGCTCTGCTGGGCATTCCCTGCCGTGTGTTGGCTACACTGATGACTCTTTTTAAGTCCCAGGTTGAGGACAGTTCCCTGAAAGAGTAATAAAACACCAGGAAAATAATTTTAAAAGATATCAGGTTTTTCCCCCTCTGTAGAACCATACAGGGTCTATCAGAACTACCGGCAAAAATAACACAGGGATGCTCTTCGTGTTACACTAAAATCGATAGTGCATTCGATTGGCGGACTTTCGAGAAAATGATGATTCTATGTTACTTCCGGGCGCACGATTCAAATTGACGAACTCTCCCAGCCGCTGCTTGTTGCTGTGCGTCACAGGAGGGGAAGTGGGAAGTGGGAGACATAGGTAATGCTCAGTGCGAATATACAAGTTTCTCGTTTGTTTCGCAGCCCCAGTAGGCAAAATACAGGCAGTTTCCCACGTCATTTGCGACACACTACACATCCTGAACAGAGTCCGAAGGTCACTACTACACCGATGTGAACTGTGCATCCATTGTTGGACGTGTTACAGTATTTCTGATGCCACCCTCTACTGAGGCGTAGCAGGAAAGACGAGTATTGCAGCATAGTAGTCCTGCACTAAGCACCAACCATACAGCCTAGGGGACAAGAGACTTTGTGCATTCAGTTAACCGGAAGGTTGAGGGTTCGAAAAATTTAGAAACGGTTCTTCCACTTCTGGTAGGCACAAGGGTTTCAGCCTGTACTAGAGATGAGGGTTACAGAGTTCACTCTCCTTGTTAACTACCCTTTGGTAACAGCAAGTAGCAATTTTAGTGGAGTAGTGGATGCATCTTCAGGTGTATGTATATATGTATGATGGGTAATCAGCCCGAGGGCTCGTTTGATCCTCCACAGCTCCGCCAACGTCTGTCACAGATAGCGTAGGCGTCACTGAACAGGCATACTAGGGAAATGAGGAGTGAGGTAGTTCCCCGTTCCTTTCCTCACCGAGCCAGAAGTTGCTATTACATATCAGTCTGCCAAGCCCATTGAAATGCATGCCCCAACTTACCCTGTGAGCGATATTTTCATACCATTCATAGCAGGTACTGACTTTATAAAGAATCGCTCATACCTCGGTCAATTTCATATCGTCAAAGTCAAGGATGGGACTGAGACAGGTGAATGAAAGTAACAAATTTATTCTAGCCCGTACCAGAAGACACAGTGCACTCCCCAATAGCAATGAAATAGAAACATGTATACTCTGCGTGGAGTGCGTGTTGTAATGAGGACACTCCAGTACGTGTACCGATAAACTTTAAATTTTAAAAATTGTGATAAAGATTTGAATTCATTGGTTGAAGTGTGTCTCCACATCCATGTCGATTAGATTAGCAGTTTGCCTTTTTCTACCACTACGAGCGTTAATATGAGGCAATGCAGAGTTTCTCTTGGGCCCTTTTAAGTAAATTCGGTGTAGACATTTTTCAAAAATCCAAAGTCGTGTGAGGGCATTGAACCAAGGAATACTTTACAGAAAGAGTTATGTAAATAAGTTTATTTGGCTAGGCTTTGAATATAAAAAGAAAAAAAGTAATGAAACAAGCGATTTTAGGCTCTTTTTCCGGAACTGCATTTAGGCCGGAAGTGATTTTTGAAATTCTTTTATTTTTTAGTTTGATAGAGCTATCCAAGACTCACGATTTGGAACCGTCCCTTTGTTAAGAAATGTTTTCAACGTATCGAAGTGATGCGACAGTGAGTGATTTTCGATTGTGGGGTATCGATATCAGAATATCGTAATATTGGAAGTGCACTGGGATGATGACTGCTATGTTCTTAGTTCATTGCATATTCACTTGTAACTCTTACGTTCTTGAGTATGCAGAAACTAAATTTGATTAATAACTTTATAAAATAGTTGAGAGAGAAAACAATAATATATTTGTAAAAGAAGCACCTTACTTAAAACAGAACGATATGTTTCATTCTTGAAGGAATACCTTCAGATTCTATGAAGTAACCCTCAAATATTTCGAGATAAATATTTATTTTTACTTCTGTTTTTTTATACTTAGGAACTTGAAATCTAGGCATACCTATAGAGTCCTCCCAGCAATGTTAGTAGCAGGAGGCGCACGCGAAGTAACTGTCCTTTATTTAATACTTAGGTTTCCACTAGTAGCGTTGAGGTAAGTGGAATAGCACTGCTGCCAACTATTGGTTGTTGGTTTAATTTCTTTTTCTTGCCGTGCGGACAGTATGTGCCGCGGCGATAGAAGGGAGTGTGGCCCCAAATGGTTCACTATTCTCATGACAGAGATTGGCCTAGATGTTGGTAACAGAATCTCTTGTCTCTTCATTTGTGAGAATGACGTCTTAATCTTCGACATGTCGGCCACTGTCCATGATCCTTGGCAGAAGCAATGGATAATTAGTTTCGTCAGACTGAACAGCCTAACAGTTAACTGAGAATGCATGGCTTCATATATTACAAATCATTTCACATTAAAGAAGAGCAGCTCCACCATAATCAGAGACTGCACGGCTTGTGAGGAAGTCGTTAGTAGTTCGCATACTTCTCGCGGTTTTAAGGCCGGCCGACAAGTTAAGCACAGCGTCCTACTTTCTTAGTAAACAACGGGCGAATAGTTTTCTGTCTCGTAAATTAATGTGATCCCCGGCAAGACGAGCCGGATTAATGCGCTGGCAATTAAGTGACAGGCAGGGTTTCTGAACGGAGTAATTGCTCTGTCTTCGTGGCAGTTTTTCGCTGAGTCTATTACACAGAAAATGTTGCGTGAACCAGACGAGTTCGTGCTACGTAAATCCTAACCAGTAGGAGACATGCAGCTGAGAGCAGAACATGCATAACATGCAGATTGTTTAGGGGCTTTGTCCTTAGTTCAGTGCTTGGGAAGACATCGAGAAGAGACTGAGATGTGACAATTACATGAGAGCAAACGGCAGAGGACGGTGGTAAATAAACGATTATTTGATCTGACTTTATGTTCATATTGTGATCTTCCCCACTTCTGAAAACTCCGATCAAGCTTATTCCTCTATTAATGTTATTTCAAGCAGGGTGGTAACGAATGCCAAAATAAAAATTCATACCCCTTAAGTCAAATGTAAAAAGCTATGAATAACTTAATATAAATTGAATTACAGCAGATAGAAACAATTAACAAATAATGTTTAATAGGTTTTACTTGACTGCCTCCGTGGTTTAACGGGCAAGCTGCTCAGCTGGCAGCCATGTGCCACTTAGATGCTCGTGATAATGATAACCTACAACCTGTTTTCCAGTCATTGACCGGGTCAGAGATGTGATGAATGAAGCAGATATAGGCTGTTAGTACGATGGGGTTGCCACTCCCAAAGTGATGTATATTAATGACTGATAGATGCTATGAAATGAGAATGGAGAGTGTTGCTGGAATGAAAGATGACAGGAAAATCCGGAGTACCCGGAGAAAAACCTGTCCCGTCTCCGCTTTGTCCAGCACAAATCTCACATGGAGTGACCGGCATTTGAACCACGGTATCCAGCGGGGAGAGGCCGACGCGCTGCCGTCTGAGCCACGGAGGCTACTTAGATGCTCGTACTTAACTTTAATTGCTTTCATTAACTACATAACTATACCTGTAATCGATACCGAAGTCTCTGTTATAATAGTTTATTCGATTATTTAAAAAACTAAATAAAAGACTGTTGAAATCAAGTTTGAAAAATATCAAACCCCACAACTGACAAGCCTAGTCTATTATTAACTTCGCGCTGACAGAGATCGTTCGAAATTCAGTTGACTGCCGCTACACTAACTTCTTATTCGCCTTATACACCATTATCTAATACATGTCTTGATGTAGATGTTGATTCTCATAGGGAAAGTGAAATATTCGTCCCGAATTAGTAAATTTATGATACAGGTGTGCTATTTGCCAGCTGATGATTCCAATAAGCACGGTAGGATGAAACACTGGCTATCAGGAGTGAGTTAGCTGGAAAGTGTATAATGTCCAGTAACGGACCAACTATATCGGTATAATAAATGTGTGTCAAACATTAAATGTTCAGCACATTTTGTGCATAATACGATCTCAGGTGCACTACCCATCAATAATGTCTCATTTACTAACTAAAATGTGATATTTTGGTATCAATTTTCATTGTTGTAATTATTTTTAAATAATTTGATGCAGGTCTTTTGTAAGAAGCGTGTCACGGTGTTGTGAGAGATAACAAGGGCAAGAGCTGTTCTGTGTTACACTCGGTACAATAAACTGCTGCTAGATGCAGCCAAGTGGCAATTCCTCAACGAACAAATTGTAAAAGGAAAAATATTTCGAGTGCTTCTACAAAACAGTCGTGATCATTTTCGGGCCGAGTGGCGTTAGGCTAGATATATATATTATTTTTACTTTTTTTTGCGAGGAGTCTTCGGGACCCCTCAAAGCTTCGGGTCCACCTGTATTGCAGGCCTGACGCCCCAAGTGACATTCCACTTGGTCAGGGAAATCTGTTTACTCCCCAGTATTCCCAGCTCAAAGATTATTGTAACATTACTCTTTTGTCCGAAATCGCCAAGAACAACGCAACCGGAAAGTTTAATATTATCGTATCACTGCACATTGCACATTCAAATGTTGCTTTGCACTCCAAAAGAGAACGTTTAGTGTTTTCAGTTGTCTGTGGTGAATGTTGAAAGTAGTTTAACATTTAATTTCTGTATATTATAATCTTACAGACGCTTTTCAATGCTGAAAACACTTCTTAGGAGACAAAGTAGATGTCCCACACTATGAAAAACGTAAAATTAAGCAATTTCCTCAATTTTTCAGAAATTCTAAGGGCAAAAGGGCTCGAAAATGTTTCAAATTGTAAGTCTTGGATAGCTCTATCAAACTTTTTAAAAAATCGAAAATCTCTTCCGGCCGAATTGCATTTCTTTACTCGTTTTCCTTTTTATTCAAATCCTAGCCAAATTAACTCATTTACATAGTTTTCTCTGTGTTCCTTGGTTCAATACCCTTAGGCGTTTTTATTATTATTTTTTTAATGTTCACAGCGAATGCCGTTATAAGAGCTTAAGTGAAACTCTGCATTGACACTCATTAGCGCCCGCAGTGGTAGGAAACATGCCAACTGCTAATCTAATCACCCGGATAACGATGACTAAGATAAGGATCGTAAATTATATTTTATTTACTTAATATTAGTAGCTTAAATCCCTAGGATGTTTGCAACATTGAGTTGCTTTCTTGAAACACTAGACCTGTGGATTTTTACAAGGATGACTTTATGAATACATCAGATACTAATACAAAACCTCTTTGGAGTGCTGATCATTCTTTGAAGTACGTAGCTCTATTTCATAGGGTTGTGTAAATGATTCCTCAAAAATGGTAAAAATATTTCGCAATGCCAGTTACAAAGTATCATCTGATTTGTACAATAGCGTAGAAAGGCCTGATCCAAAAATAAGTAGACCATAATCATTGCCTATAATTAATTTACATTTGACCGATATTTATCTCACATCTAATCACTTTTTTAGTTAACGATTCACTAAAACAAAATACTCCACATCACGCCAAGGTCCTTATTCTATTGTCATAAATCAACACACCCAAGTATAACATCCATCACCACTTATTCACTCAGAAAATCACTCCCGACATTGTAATTGCACTCGCACTGACACACTAGAACACTATTGCAACTAAATTAACGAAGTTTCATAAAAGCTCAGTCTCCAAGTTCCTATTCACTTCTCATCTCATTTACACCCTTCTCATCACAACACAAACTACAAACTACAAACCAAACCAAACCCCATGGCACTACAGCCCTTGAAAGGCCTTGGCCTACCAAGCGACCGCTGCTCAGCCCGAAGGCCTGCAGATTACGAGGTGTCGTGTGGTCAGCACGACGGATCCTCTCGGCCGTTATTCTTGGCTTTCTAGACCGGGGCCGCTATCTCACCGCCAGATAGCTCCTCAATTCTAATCACGTAGGCTGAGTGGACCTCGAATCAGCCCTCAGGTCCAGGTAAAATCCCTGGCCTAGCCGGGAATCCAACCCGGGGCCTCCGGGTAAGAGGCAGGCACGCTACCCCTACACCACGGGGCCGGCAACACAAACTACAACCTATTATATTTATGTTGAAGTGTATACGGAGTATTCAAATCTTCGTAGCTGTCCATCGCAGAAGAATTGTAGTCAAAAAATTAAAAAAAACGTGATCGGCAAGGATAATCTATTGAGAGTTGTTCTCAATTACATACTCGCATATAGTGAAATTGAAGTTAAAGACGGATTGGCAAGTTCAAGAAACAAATGGCGTTCTAGAAGGTGATCCTGGCAGACCAGTACTCTACTGCTGACATCACTCGGATACTATACACTAACACGGTATCAATGTATACATTTATGCAGCCGGCATAGTTTTAGGATCATAGAGAAGAGCGGATCTTCAAAATACTATGTACAGGTTTCAAGAGTATGCAATAGACTGACAATAAACTCAGGTAAGACAGTTCTAATGATATTTAGAAAAGCTGGAAGAACAGTCACCGCGGAAAAGATAACGTATAAAACAAGAAACTTAAAAATTATAAATTCCAATAAGTACCTAAGAAACACCTTACTAACAACGGCAACTTTCATCAGAATTCACGTGAGAGAAAAGGCAGTTGCGCCAATCAAGAGCATATATGAGATAAATGAGCCTACCAAGATATCGATGAAAACAGCTATGATACTCCCAGTAATAACATGCGACTTACAACTAATTTGGGAAAGGCTAACAGCAGATGACCTAAACACAATTAAAAGTGTGAAAGCAAGATATTTGAAGCGAGTTCTTGGAATCTCCAAAATGATGGCCTCAAGATTAGCATACGAGCTAGCCAACGAGCCATTCTTAACAGAAAAGCTCAGAATCAAGTTAAAAATACCTTCGACCCGTCAAGAACAGGAACTTCTCAAAATCAGGCAAGAAAAAGAGAAAAATGATTCACCTGCTACAGATATCATGTTAGATCGAAATTGGACAGGTCCGAATAATCAGCAGTACACGGCTTTCATCATAAGATGTACATACGAACAGGTTTCACGAGAAAAGTGAGCAATGTGTGTGTGCCTTGTGCGGGAATTTATGTGAACGGTATCACTTCAAGAAGTGTAAAGGAAGAAGTACATCGCTGCTGGAATATAATGAAAATTAGATTAAGCCGATCATATTTACGTATGTCATTTTTTGGCCTTTCGGCTGAAATAAATTCTTATTATTAATTTACATCTAATACTGATCATGCTGGAGACTTTGTGTACACTAACTGCTTTTACAAATATCCCATTAGAATCACTCGCTGAGTGAAGTTTCAAAGACAACAAGGTCTAAAATAAGTTTGTCCAGCTAAATATGGTTACTAACACAAGTCTTATTTATTTATTTGTCTGCCCTGTCAGAAACAATGAAATCGGCTGCGTATAAAAGGCACAGACGAAAACAAAATTGGCGGTACGCTCTCACGGCCGCAGGGTTTTGAGGGTAAGTAAACTTACTTCTTAGAAATTAAAGTCCACTGGTTCACTTTTCTTGTCTTCTACTTGGTGCAGATGCATCTTCATTTACTTACTGTAAATTGTTTTCGCTGTTTCAATTTCTCTTATTTCTTTTCTTCCGTCATCATTCACTTCTCTCGTTTCAACTTTTACTTTCACTTTTATACTTTTTTTCCGAATCCTAATCAAATCATTTTTTCCATTACTAAATTTGTTATTCTATACAACTGACCACGATTTATTCACGACAGCTAACCTCCAACTGAAGCCCGAGTCAACATAGCGACATCTTATAACAGACTATGCGTGTGACGTTACATATTTAGCACAACTTTTGCCGTATTTGAAGCGATATTGTATGAAAAGTACGGCTTGAATTTTCAATTTTTTTGGAAACAGGTAGCCTTCTCTTTCAAGTCATTAAACACAATCGTACTCTCGGCGGTATACGTGTTCTACCCAAACACTAAAAGCGTCTCAACATTTTCTTTCCACGTACCCCTTGTCAAGCAAGTCCACGATAAAAAAGATTTATACATATCGATTGATGTTACCTGGGGTCGCCAAGACTTCTCTGACGCCTAGAACTGTAAAAGTTAGAGTGGAAGGGGTGTGGATGTTCCATGAAGAGTACTGCCTCAGTCTCACACAGTTCATAGCGTAGAGTACCAAGCAACCAGCTTAAGACAAAGTTGGAATTCAAGAGGATAAATTGGGGCAAATATTCGTTTATAGGAAGGGGAGTTAGGTATTGGAATAACTTACCAAGGGAGATGTTCAATAAATTTCCAATTTCTTTGCAATCATTTAAGAAACGGCTAGGAAAACAACAGATAGGGAATCTGCCACCCGGGCGACTGCCCTAATCCAGATCAGTAGTGATTGATTGATTGATTGATTGATTGGTTGATTGATTGATTGATTGATTGATTGATTGATTGATTGATTGATTGATTGATTGATTGAACGGATTGTAACTCAAAATAATCCATTTTTGAGAATGTACCACCAGTGTATAGCTTATATTGACCTCTACAACCCCACAAAGTGTTGTAAGAATAAATGTAGTATATCCATGCCAGGAAGGGCTTATAACAGTTTTCGCTCTTCTGACATTAGTCGCTTTGCTTAATTCGAAAGTCATTTTGAGATGTAACTTTTCAGAATGTAGTAAATGATGTAAGAACTATGAACAACACACCAATTTTTATAAAATTGTATAACAAGTGTGTTTTTGAGAGGCAATGATGTAAACTGATAAAATCTTTAAACTCTTCTCTTGAGGATTAATTGATTTAGAACTGTAACCCTTTCGTTCTCGGTCGTCCCTATCACCAACAGTGAATCATACGTCATAATAAAGACGGAAGCAAAGAAACAAATAAAGTCCAAGGTGATGACTCCACGTCGAGCACAGCGTTTGGAGAACATTATGCTGTGTTGGGATGTTGACTTCTTAAGACGAGACCAATCTTCAGAAGTGATTAAATACAACACAAGGAATCTAACAAGGACGACAAACATAGCGGGTGAACAATTATGCATACTGTAGCTACCGACCAGAAATTAGAGAGCCCGGTGTTGTATTCATAAAGTTTTCCGTAGTTCATATCGTTGGGCACAGTCTCTGGTAACCCACATTCAGATAACATTGAGTCAAAGGCGGGCACATTATCCCCTAACTTAAAAAATTACCACAATACAAAGTAAAAACGACTAATTGGGATATTTTACTTCCGTAGTGATGAAATTTTCCAAATTTATTTTAAGGAAATTGTTACAATATAGTAAACGGTAGTTAAGGTAATTTATTGCTATTTCTTTCACCACAAAATCCCATTAAATAATCTCCTATGCACACCATTTTTACTATGTACGTATTAAGAGTTCACCAGTTAGAAACATCCAGCCTTCGTGCTTTTGACTTACGAGATCGTCAACTTTTGTTGCCCTTTCCTTCAGGATGATTGCTAATGCAAGGCCATTTAGCCGGTTCTCTCCCTTTGTACTTGTAGGCTTTTAGCTTACGCAGGCCCGAGGAAGTTATGTCTGTAGAGGCTTTCATGATGCCCAGAGTGGCAAATATTTGTAGCAATAGTCTGTTATTGGGAATGACGCATTCATTACACAGCGCTCATTTCATTCAACCTTCCTATTACGGTGCCAATGTAAGCCAATGCAGCTGTTTTCAAACAATTTATAAATGCACTTCTTCTCAAACCGAGCTCGATAGCTGCAGTCGCTTAAGTGCGGCCAGTATCCAGTATTCGGGAGATCGTGGGTTCGAACCCCACTGTCGGCAGTCCTGAAGATGGTTTTCCGTGGTTTCCCATTTTCACATCAGGCAAATGCTGGGGCTGTACCTTAATTAAGGCCACGGCCGCTTCCTTCCCACTTCCAGCCCATTCCTGTCCCACCGTCGCCATAAGACCTATCTGTGTCGGTGCGACGTAAAGCCAATAGAAAAAAAAAACCTCTTCTCAAAGCCGCGACTAAGGTAACATCTTTCTGGATCTTCTTCTATTTGTTCTAGGAGCCTTACATGTAATATTAGTTCCTGAAATACAATGAAGCTATCATGTCTATGTACGCAGTGGGAAGGACAAAATGCATTTTACTTGGTCTCTCTTGACTCGCTGATATCAGGTTTACTAATAACACTCTTTGAAGAGCTGACAGTCTTTTCGCAGAAGCAGGAACAAACCTTGTCACTGATGAGATAAACCCCAAGCCCAAAAATCTTGAAAGTTTAATTAGACTTTTAATATTTTAGCTTCTAAATGTAACTAGAAGGAGTGGGGGGTCTCCCATCCCTGGATCCGCTTCTGCATTGACTCCACATCAACTTGTTAAATGTTAAGAGTGGTAAGTACTTACCGAGTAGGAGCAGCGCCAGATCGGAGATGGCCAGGCTGAACAGGTAGTAGTTGGTAGCAGTGTGCATCTCGGCTGTGCGCACGATGACCGCACACACTGCGACGTTGCCAACGACGCCCGTCACGAAGATGAGCGCGTACACGATGGTGATGGGCAGCACGATGTGCAGATCGAGGTGTTTGGGACCTCGGGTATCCAGCAAGTACGCCTCCAGGGATACGTTCCATAGCGCGGTCGCGTTCTCCACTGACACGTTCATAGCTTCTTTCACACGACAGTCAGCATTCTAGCTCACAGCTTAAACCAAAAATTGGGAAGGATCTTCTGAAGATAATCAGTTCTATCTTTCATCAACAACAACGAAGAGGGTTTTCATTCACGTTTAGTTTAATTTAGTAACGTTACAGGATCCACTTTTCCATATAACAACTAAGTGATTCACAATGGTGATATTGTTTCATTTATTCTTTTCGATTTTAGAAAGCGGTCAAATAGTAGAAAACACCTTCCTTTGTTACATCGTCTTCACTTTCTATTTCCAATCCAAGTAAAATCTATTTTGATTGCTATTTTGCAACTAACTACAACGTTTAAGGAATTTGATGCTTTGTCTGCCTCCAGACCGTGTAAATCATGATTTAACTTGAAATAACCTACAACACGCGTATGTGACGTATCACTTACTAAATTATGAAAATGTGATCAATTCTCTGCAGGGCACAATCTATTGATAAAATCGCCACTATTAATTCTTAGAGTTTAAAACATTTATCGAGTACTCTTTTTTACATCTGTTGTCTTTTCAATGCAAATATAATAAAATTATCCTTGCATTACGAATGGTATTAATCAGATAATCTCTGCATCATCTCAAGTGTACGATATCAGGAATATTCAAAGTCCAAATATATGAAGTGGCTTTTCACGTTGATTTTTCCCTGAGTTGCCACCTTTAACTTTCAATTTGGCTGAAGTAAATGGCCGAAAACAATGATTGTTCTTATGATGTAGAAGGATGTAAAGTTATTGGCTTGCTTCTCTGCCTAATATATAAAACACTTCGAAGGAGGACTTGTAGACATGAAGTAGGACCTTATCAAAGATGAGTAATAGAAAATGTGAAAGAGTTTGTGTAGACGAAGCAAATAGGTTTTCTTTCTTATGACTGACGATATGCAAATATCATATCAAGAAACATTAAAAGAACCATAATTCTACAAGCTAGTGAACTTTAAATTAAGACAGTTTGGCGGGTATGAAAATGAGAATAAAATTCAAAATAATATCTTTAAATGATTTGAAATCTCATTCAGTTCAAATGGTTTAACTTGCTGCATGGGATAAAGTAGTTCTAGAAAGTATACTCTTGCGTTGTTTGACTGCTCCTCCGGTAACACATCAGTATGTTGAGCACAAAATACAGCTATACATGGGTTCTGTTCCTTTGAAGCGGTTAGAGTTATCCAACCTCCGAGGAAACAGCAAGGGATGAAATCGTGGTCCGAATTCTTCGCGCTAGTCGGCGTCCTGTAAACAGAAGAGAGACACGCAATCATTACTACCGGTAGAACTCACATGTAGGAAACACAGATTATTTATTAAAACCAAAGTCATACATACATCTTCATTATAGACTTATGCCTTTTAGCGCTCAGTGTGCAAGCCTCTGAGTTTACTAACCACCCCAAAATCCTCTATTTCTCACAAGTTCTGTGGCATCGTTTGGTTCTGTGCCTCTTATCTTTAAATTGTTAAAAACCGCGGCTAACCATCGTCGTCTTAGTCGCACTCTACTTCTCTGGCCCTCCACAACGCATCACATGACCCCACCACCGAAACCGGTTTATGCGTATAGCTTCTTCCATCGAGTTCATTCCTAATTTAGCCTTTATCTCCTCATTCCGAGTACCCTACTGCCATTGTTCCCACTTGTTTGTACCAGCAATCATTCTTACTACGTTCATGTCTGTTACTTCTAGCTTATGAATAAGATATCCTGAGTCCACCCAGGTTTCACTCCCATAAAGCAAAGTTGGTCTGGAAACAGACCGATGTAAAGTTTGTTTCGTCCGGGAGTTGACTTTTTTCTTACAGAATATTGTTGATGGCAAGTGCGAGCTCACTGCATTAGCTTTACTGCACCTTGATTCAATCTCACTTACTCTATTACCATCTTGGGAGAATATACTTCCTAAATACTTGAAATTATCTACCTGTTCCAGCTCTGTATCACCAATCTGACATTCAATTCTCGTGCATTTCTTACCTACTGACATCAGTTTGGTCGTGGAAAGCCTAATTTCCATACCACATTCACTGCACCTATTTTCAAGTTCCATGATATTAGACTGCAGGCTTTCGGCACAATCTGCCATTAAGACCAAGTCGCCAGCATAGACCAGATTGTTTACTACATTTTTACCTAACTGAATCCCTCCCTGCCATTTTGCGGCAGATGACCCATGTAAACTATGAACCAGAAAGATGAAAGATTACAGATAAAGCAAAGAATCAACTCAACATATATATAAAATATTAGCAATAGGTAATTACAATGTGTTTTGCTCTCTTTGTTTACATATGACAGACATTTACGAAAATACAAAGCGAATCTAAAAACGGATTCCATGCTCAGGAAGGGATAAAGTACAATGATGTGTCCAAGACGTGTAGTAAATTTTTCCTTTCCGTGTGATTTGGGTTCAGAGGTAAGCAAAATACGTTAGCGTTAGTATTTACAGAGGAGGCAGTACGTAACAAAAGAAGTCCTATGAACATTGGTGGCAAACCCAATATCTTCCGAGTTATGGGCCGCTGCCACTTCTATGAGTGATGACCATGTTCCAGTAATTTATGGAGGGTCGTAGGCAACAAAAGACGGAAATACGTCCCTACCTAATTGGTGCGTGTAAACGACTGCAAAGTTGGTGCATAAATTATGGTGCCCCGGCCCCTTTTCACAGTAGTGTTAGGTGAAACCTAACACGGATCTTCAATTAACGATGGATTGGTCAGGGACGGCTAATATCTTGGCCTACTCGTTCGCCTGAACTTAACCCATTAGATTTTTCGCTTTGCGGACATGTATAGACTATGGTCTATGTTGTCCCCATAAATGGTGTGGATACACTAGGAGAACGTGTGTTCACTGCCTGTGATGCAATCCGGCAACAGCCAGGTATTTTCCAAGGAATGCGACGTAGGGTGCAGGGCTGCATTACAATGGATGGTGGTCACATCGATCACATATTGTGAAGTGTGGATCAAAAACATGGTAGTGGGCCATAACTGCAAGGATTGCGACCAATGTTTATAGGACCTTTACTTTCCTTCGTTTGTTGAGTGCTGCCTGTCTGTAAATAGTGGAAGCTTTTCGAAGGACACTCTGTATAAGGAAGTGATCGGGGCGGCAGATCGTTAGAGGTGACTGAAGGCGGTACCTGCTCTCACTCGTGCTTGGTCAACTCCTGCTCTCTTCGGGCCCTAGGGATACTAGTTTCGCGAAGCATAGGATCTATCTCAAACTAGCATCATCAGTCTCCCAGCACCACTGTAACCATGGCAACCAGTGTTGGTCAATAGCGACATCTTCTCACTGTGCGCTTTCTTCCTGTAACTAAGACCTTGAATCAAGTGAACCCTATTCTAACCCCCGGAATTAAAATCCTTGAACTGGCTCGAAAACGAACCCAGGTCCTGGGAGACTCCGCACGTCTTGGCTGGAGAACCTGTAGCAGTATTCCGCGCAGCAAGCAACAAAATTGTGATCGCCAACTTTCGGTGACGGATACGGCACCGGAGTGACTTAACATTCGTTAATGTCTTTCTTACAGTGGTACGCTATAACTTCCTGTCTCCTTGTCAATATAGTACACTCCTGAACAGTTCCACTTCTGCAACACCCAGTACTGTATATTGGGTCTGTTGTTAGCTTTAGAACTCTCCTCTATGCCTATAAACTAGAGTTGATTTTGTAATTATTTCTATGTTATAAAAAACTGTCCACATCCTGGGAGTATCACAGCGCCGCTCCTCAGTTAGCTCCACCCTACCCCGCTCTCCTCACATCACTTACCTCTCCTTCCAATACTCCCCACCCACCGCAAGTGCCTTACATACGTACATAGGACTCAGTCAGTTAACAACACGACATAAGGGAGGACGTCGAATACGACACGACTGACTATAAGGTAATCAACTCCATTATCATTTATTCTCGCGAACATACATTTTTAACAAGGTTTTCTCCTTAAAATATCCTCTATTTTACTCATTCTTTTCTCGTTGCAGACTCATTTTAATAATCTAACCACAACTCAACTTCAACTACGGTTGTTTTATCAAGAGTTCCCCCGATAAACATACGTTAAGAAAATCTTGTATCTCTCCAATTTATCAACAAGATTTACAAAATGTACACGTCTCCAACATAAAGAAAAACCTTATCGCCGATTTTACTTCGTCACTTGAACACTGACTTGTTGAATTTTTAACCAACATGAATGAACTTTATTTCATCATCATAATCATATGTTTTAATCTTCGTGCCATTCTGTCATATCTTTTAGCTTTTGTATCATAATAACATCAATGTGTTTTAATTGTCTTGTCATTTTGTCAAATTTTAGCTGAAGATGTTCCATAATCGGAACGAAACATGTACTAGAGATTAAGATGGTTTATATTATGTAATTAATAAACCTATTATACAGAAATTGATAAGTATTGGAAGGTGGGAACCTACTCATAACTTAACCTTAGTTCTTAGGAGTATTGTATTCACAAAGAGAGGTTTCGCGGTATTAATTTGTCCTTCCCAGAATCAGACACGGGACTTCTATGCTCTCCGAGAATCGAACCAAAGTTGCGGAAAGTAGGAGGAATAGTGTCATGGAATTCTATTGAGAATATGATGTTAACGAGGAAATTGTAAGATTAAGATAACTTATATTCTTGTTGTTTGAGTCATCAGTCCATAGACTGGTTTGATGCAGTTCTACATACCGCCCTATCCTGCGCTAAAGTTTTCATATCTACGTAACTGTTGCATCCTACATCTGCTCTAATCTGCCTGTCATATTCATACCTTTATGTACCCCTACCGTTCTTACCACCTACACTTCCGTCAAAAACCAGCTGAACAAGTCCTGGGTGTCTTACGATGTGTCCTATCATTCTATCTCTTCTTCTCGTCAAATTTAGCCAAATTTATCTCCTCTCACCAATTCGATTCAGCATCTCTTCATGCGTGATTCGATCTATCCATCTCACCTTCATCATTCTTCTGTAACACCACATTTCAAAAGCTTCTATTCTCTTTCTTTCTGAGCTAGTTATCGTCCATGTTTCACTTCCATACAGTGCCACGCTCCACACGAAAGTCTTCAGAAACATCTTTCTAATTCCTATATCAATGTTCCCATGCTTGTGCTAGTCTGCATTTTATGTCCTCCTTACTTCTACCCAAGTAACAATATTCATCTACTTCCTTTAAGACTTCATTTCATAATCTAATATCACCTGCATCATCTGCCTTCGTTCAACTGCACTCCATTACTTTTGTTTTGTCAGTATCAGAGCAATAGCTCAGGAGTGTTCGCACATCTGTACATCTTGGATTAGAGGTCACACTGGGTTTACTGGTAATGAAAAATCAGACTCATTAGCTAAATCAGCTGCTACGTCTCTTTTGGATATTGCATATCCGGCAATATATTCTACATCGCTGGAATATTTTATGGACATGCAGTCTTAAAGGATCTGTTACTCGAGTACTATTTTTTCCAGAAGTTCAAAATCGACTATTGTGTAAAGCATTAGTGCCGAACTTTGTTTTAACTCAATTTTTAACTGGTCACGGAAAATTTAAATCGTATTTAGAACGCATTAAACTTAATGTTTCAGACGGCTCCTTATGCTTTTGTGGATCAGTTTAGACAGTCCAGTGTTTGAAATGGGAAGATATTTTTTTGCAATGTCACCTGAATGGTTGGAACCTGGAATTTTCTAAACCACTGTATAATGTGCTCAAGAGACAATGTTGTTATGTGCAGTTTCTCACATTCATTAACAAAATTTTTTGTAAACTAAATTATTAAGAACACCTCTTTGTTGTGATTTTAAACTTTAACCCTAATATACCTATGGTAAAA
The DNA here is from genome assembly GCF_040414725.1 of Anabrus simplex. Classification (NCBI taxonomy): domain Eukaryota; kingdom Metazoa; phylum Arthropoda; class Insecta; order Orthoptera; family Tettigoniidae; genus Anabrus; species Anabrus simplex. The sequence goes on from NC_090267.1 coordinate 21,068,489, forward strand.
TAGAGTTCCTGTATTCTTTTTGGATACTAAATAAATAAATAAATAAATAAATAAATAAATAAATAAATAAATAAATAAATAAATAAATAAATAAATAAATAAATAAAATAAATAAATAAATACTTCTGCCGTCGTTAGTTATTTTACTACCCAAGTAACAATGTATTTCCTTTAAGACTTAATTTCATAATCTAACATCACCTGCATCATCTGCCTTCGTTCAACTGCACTCCATTACTTCTGTTTAGGACTTATTTATTTTCAACTTGTATTCCTTACCCAAGACTTGGCTATACCATTCAGCAGCTTCTCGAGATCTTCTGCAGTCTCAGTTAAAATAACAATATCATCGGCAAATCTCAAGGTTTTGATTTTCTCTCCTAGGATCGTGATTCCCTTTCCAAATTCCTCTTTGATTTCCTTTACTGCCTGTTCTGTTTAAACAATGGAAAGGAGGGGGACAGACTGCTGCCTTGCCTCACTCCGTTCTGGATTGCTGCTTCTTTTTCAAAGCCCTCGATTCTTATCACTGCAGACTGATTTTTGTACAGATTGTAGATAATTCATGATTGATCTGATCACCATCACCTTCAGAATCTCAATCAGCATTATCGATCTACGAACGCCATGAATGTGGGCTTGTCCTCCATATTTCGATCCTCGAATTTCAGACGTAAAGTCAGGATTGCTTCACGTGTTCCTACATTTCTTCTGAAGCCAAATTGATCTTCTCCCAACTCAACTTCAACTTGTCTTACTATTCTTCTGTAAAGAAGAATGAAAATGGAATTGTATTATTCCACACTGGAGCAGTGAAGCTTCAATATGATTTTGTAATCAATCAATCAATTAATTAATTAATTAATTAATTAATTAATCCCCACTGATATACGGCAGTCGCTCAGTCTTTTCTTAAACTATCGCAAATAATTTGTAAAATTGAAATTATTGAAACGTGGTGTAAAGAATGAAGAAAGCTCACCGCTGAGTGGACCGCGACACGTAGGACGCAGCTAAATGATTGTTGATCTAGAAAGGTTTAGAATCCTTGCGTAATGATGGAGTATTCCAGAAGCAAGGAACGTTATATAAGCAGGTCACCAATCATAAAATGAGCCAGTAGACTGTTGGACGTATCGCTGCCAGTCAGGCGAGGGAACACACAATCGAAGTAAGAAGAAGGAGAAGACACGCCACGGTCTGAACATATTAGAGGTTTGAGTGAAGCCAGAGATGTGTTGTAGATTTTCCTACTTGAGCACACCCCCTCAACCACAGACGGTTTTGCAAGTAATATTGTAGAAAGGTACATGGAGGGACGGCAGAGATTTCTTCTTTAATGTGTAATAGCACCTCGCTGGCCTAGAAAACGTTCCAAGCCGCTCGGGAGCGTATAATCCGACTTGCAGGTACCCACAAAATATGAGCTCCTGGTTCACAACAATTATTTATTTATTTATTTATTTATTTATTTATTTATTTATTTATTTATTTATTTATTTATTTATTTATTTATTTATGTATTTATTTATCACTCGTCAAACGGCCAGCTAAGGACCGCGATAAATATCACTGTACATTGTGGCGTTTCTTCAACTTTCGCTAGATCCAGTCAGTTTTCATTAACTCCCTGCCTTGAGCACGGCGGTTATTCGACCACTTTGTGCCAGTTACCCATTTCTCATAATGGGAAGTCCTGAAAGTAATAATGCTTGTTTCTGTGCGTCATCTGCTCGTAGGCCCATTTCTTGGAGGTCTTTCTTGACGTTAACGTATTATTACATTCTACACGCCGGAACACTAACTTAGACTTATTCTGCCATACCTTTAGTACGGACCTCCTTCAGGCCGTCACCCCCGCCTCCTCAGCTCCCAATCCTCCTCCAAAATGCACACAGTACCGCACTAGCTAGGGAAGACGCAGAGAAACATCTAGATCTTTGTAAACCAAGGATATAATTGGGCGGCCACAACTTAAAAATCAGATCCCTAGTTAGTGAATAATTTAACTTTGTGATAGGCTGGAATAGCAGGAGGCATCAGGGGTTTTATTGACTACTTTGGAAACACAAAATATAACATCAGCCTAACGATAGGTTTACCAAATTAAACATCGAAAATTTCTCACAAATTAGGTTGGGCTTGTCCCTCCAGAGTTAATTCCAAAATATACTTTACGATGTACGGAAAATGTTGACAACAGTTCGAAAGTTCTGAGTTGCTATCAGAGATGGCCAAAGTAGACAAGGCTCACGATGCATACTGAAAGGGAAGGTGTACCGCTGGTATTATTATTATTATTATCATTATTATTTGAAATATGATTAGTGCGCGAGTGAGTGGGTGGTTTTTTACTCAGCCTTCCGATGTTCGAATCCTGGCGGATCCCAGTGTAAATAATTACCACAAAAATCTCGTGGTAACAGGAAGGGTATCCGGCTCAAAAATCCAGGCCAAACTCAAAATGAACCTTCCACCCCCCCCCCCCCAGTGATCCCTGAAATAATCGGCATTAAGTGAAGGTAGTTATTATTGTTGCAATTACCAAAATAATGTGGTCTAAATCAAATTCAGGAAACTCAATCGTCTAAATTGCCATTGTTTCTCTCTAGTGCGGCATGGACTCATCAGGTGGATATCGCACCTTCCCAAGACGATTGAGTTTCCTGAATTTGATTTAGCTATCTCAATCGGAAGCCATATTTAAGGTCAGAATGTGGTCTGTTTGTCAATATTATGAAAATTGTTCTTAATTCACCATAAACTCCATACATTCGTGATATATTTCTGTTATCTTCTCCACTGTATACTTGTGGCAGTCTATATTAGACCATTACCGATGTACGGTGTGATGTGCAGAACAACGGGAGACGTTTCCAGGCCGAGGTTAAGAGAGATGACACTGTTTATGGAATATAAATTAACACTTCATTCTTAGTGTACAGTATATATAAGCTGCAGAGATCATAATTTACCGAGATAGATTTATACCAGGATATGTTGGTTTACTTGCTCCAGTTTAATGGTAAACAAGACATTTAAGGCAAAATAAACTCAGTGATGAGGTAAAAACAACGGTCATAGAGATTTACTTTCATTCCTTCCAATAATAATAATAAAAATAATAATAATAATAATAATAATAATAATAATAATAATAATAATAATAATAATAATAATAATAATAATAATAATAATAATAATAATGGAGAAAGATTAATCAACTTCAGCGAGAACTTTGATATTAAACTAATGTCAACGCATTTACTAGTACGCCCGCAGAATAAAACAGCCTAGATTCCCTGAAGGAGAATTTCAGATAGACCATGTGGCTATTACAAAGAGAAACCAAAAGGAGATCATGAATGTAAAAGTCAAGTTGGGTATCATCGACTCTGACCACTGTCTCTAACCAAAGTGAAGTTTCATCCTAACAGATCCAAATGTACATCACGGCAAAATCCACGAATCCACCCAGAGGTTCCGAAGCAAAACTCACGCTCTTTCCTAGCCAATCTATCCGAGAAAATGCTACTAGCTGGTCAGAACTTAAAGACGAAGTTGTAAAAGCGGCCAAGCGCACTAACATGCCACCGAGGAAACGCAAACATAGGTCGTGATAATGCGTTACAACTCCGCAAGAAGTCACGAAAAGAGTAGAATTCTCAGAAAACGACAGAGAAGTGGCGTTCCTTCATTAAAATCCAGAAAGAGGCATCAAAGATTATAAGATTCCAAAAACGTCAGTTTGGTCAGATCAGACTGGCAGAAATCGAGCAAGAGTTCAAGAAAAACAATAAATACTACACGAGTAAAAAACAACAACAAAGCTCCAAGATGGTATAATTGTCGAAATGTGGAAACTAGATGGCAGAAATTTCGCCCTGAAAGTCCATAACATTTTTACAGATATCTGGAGCAGTGAAACAATTCCTGACGAATGTAAGTGTGCAATAATTCACCCATTACATAGGAAAGGCGATAAAAATGACATAAATAACTACAGAGGAATTCATAGTATCAGTCACCTACAAAATTCCTTCAAAACTCCTACTCAAGAGACCTGAAATGCAAGCAGATCATTTGATTGGAGAATATCAGGCAGGGTTTAGGAAAGGCAGGTCATGCGCAGAACAGATTCTCAACCTCAAGACCATCCTACAAAGTCGTAAAAGCAGGCAAACGATTATTAATTTTGCAGACTTCAAAAAAGTATATGACTCGAGAGACAGACGGGCACTTTTCCTTTTACTGGAAGAATTCAAAGTAGACAGGTAAATAAAAGAATTAATCATGCAAAGACTAACAGGCACCACTTCCGAGGTTAAATTCTTAGGGGGATTACCTGAATCATTTGATGTTAAAACAGGAGCCCAACAAGGAGATGGGTTGTCCCCTTTATTGTTTAATCTTGTTTTGGAGAAGTGATTAGGACTTTGGAAAAATAAGTTAAAAGAATAACGCTTGGCAGATTATGTGAAAACAAAATTAACGTACAGTGTTTGGCCTTTGCCGACGACTTATCAGTGTTGTCCTATAACAATCAGGAAGCGATTGCATACATTGAAAATCTCCATGAAATTGGATCCAGAGCAGGATTCCAGATCTCGTATCAGAAAACTCACTACATGGAACAATAATGTGGCAAAATATCCCAAGTGAAAAATTCGAATACCTGGAAGAAACCATCCAAACTTCAGGACTGAATCGTGAAGCAAGCAAAGAAAGGATCTCTAAACTACAAAGAGCATACAGACTCACTTGGAGCAGATACTGTAAAGAATTCCATATACGAGTACGCAAAATTAAGGCATTATAAGACTGTAATCAAGCCTAAAGCACTACATGATATGGAACACTGATCACTGGGGGCGGATCATAGATAAAAGTTGTAGAAAAGCAAGAAAGATAAATCTTAAGGAAAATTTTTGGACCCGGATGCACAGTGGGAATCTTAATGATACGGAAATATCATGACCTGTACCAACACTCAGAGAAAATCTTAGACAGATTTGAGAAAATAAAAGAAATTTTACGGACATATTCTCAAAATGAGTAATCGGAGATTGAGCAAAATAATTCTGAACCTTTTCCTATCAATGAAAGTAAGAAACATTTGCCTGCTGGAAGTTGGAACAGATCTTCAGGAAATAGGCATCACATATGAGATTGTGTTAGAGAGATCTAGGTTCACAAAATTTGTCCACAATCACTGCTTTACACAGTATCCAAGCACTACCACCAACAAAACCTGGTAAGAAGATCATAAGAAAACCACAGCGAGAAGATTTGAATACATTTTGGGAGAAGAAAAAGGCAACGATATCAGCTAAGTAAGTTAAATCGTGCTCCTTAGTCGGGCATAAGGAATAATAATAATAATAATAATAATAATAATTACAGGCAAGCATATATTGAAAACATTGAGATAAAGGAACGCAAAATTATATTCGAAAAGAATCCCCTGATAAATCTATTTCGAATCCTCCACGTGTGGTGGAACAATTGCTACATTGGCACCATTGGTTTGATTTACTATAAAACAGTTAAAACAAGTTTGTCCTGCCATTATTATAAAAACTTCCGCACCTTGCATAGCAAACAAAGTTTGGGGCCCTCCCGGTGGTGTTTCTCGGATAACGCTAAGAGTCATGCAATTTAATATAATCTTACTAACTCGTGTGCAGCACTTTATGTAGAAATCCGTATTCAGTGTGAAATACCGTACCGGAGGACGGGTACATTTGCTAGTCATTAATAGATTCTTTTCTAACTTGAACTTACCGATACAAATATACAACATAGTGCGCTTATCAAGAGGACTTAAACTGCTTTTCTTTTTCAGAAACTTATGCCCATCTCCGACTTATATCTCCTCCTAGCAGTCTTAATAAGTGATAGGCATGGTCAAGAGCAGAAACACTACAACAGGTCAAATCATTCGGCGAGTAAGGAAACGCACAGTTTTCAGCAGGTGAACAATCCAGACAGGAGCTGCAATTGTACAAAATTTTCACACAGGCTTAACACAACAAGCCATACGCCATATTCGTAGAGTACTTCAAAATCTTCAACAAACTGAAACAAAACTTATAAAGGCTACTCAGATCCGAAGAATTTACACAGGCAGCGATAAAGGGCATCTTTAGTAGATGAAGGCTTGTCAGTAACACTACCGGTTAGACAAAGAGGGACCAAGTTTGTCCTGTGTTATTTAAGCTAATAACGGCCGATATCGTACATGAGTTATACACTTAAAATGCCAACCTTTCCTTGTACGCAGCTGATACGGTACTGCTTTTTACATTCCCCACAGATCCACAAACAGCATTTGACAAACTTACAGAATGGTCAAACAAGAACTCCCTAAAAATTAACAAATTAAAAACGAACGTGAAGGGAACATCTTTAAAAAATACAATGTTATATGCGGGAATACCTTTCTACGGATATTTAGGAGTAACGATGAACACGACTGGTTCGACATTCAGTTCGCAATTAAACGAGCAACGAAAGCAATATAATATGATTTCCAGAAAACTCAAAATATTTCAGTAGAAAGAGCGATGATTCTCTTAAACCTCAAAGTAGCTGCAGTTGAAACGTACGAAATGTAGCTAATCTGGAATGAACTTATTGTGCTCTTAGCCTCAAAATGGTAGATAACCTAAAAGCAAGTTATTTGAAGCGCTTCCTACAAAACATTTTCTGAAACCAGACCTGCGTACAGAGTAGCAAGGGGATTTTACTTCCCAAGAATATCGGAACAGCCCTTTCACTAGCCGAAACTCCTGCTTCTCGCACTGTTATAAGCGTAGAGGATAAGAAAGTAAAAGCGAAACAAATAACAAGGGAAATGAATGACACAGAAGCCCTCCAGTCGGACTGCAACTGAAAGGATTGCAGCTTCAGCTGCAAGAAACGCCGTAGCCAAATTTCCTGCAATGATATGAACGACCAGTGGAAAACTTTGTGATATGAAATGCACTACATATCACTTTAAAGGCCGTATCTTAAGGACACTTTCCCTTAACGTATACGTTAAAAACTTGTACGGTAATGATACTTCGTGCACAGGTTCCCCATTAAGTTGATGAAGGTCATTGAACTTCGCGTGACTTACATAAACGGACCTAATTTATTGTTCTTCTGCAAAGTATATAGCTTGCATAACGGTTTGTTAATAATTCTCTCATGTAATCATGCTAACAGCAGTTCTACTGGGTACATAGTAACATATTAAAATATAGTTTAGCCACACGTTGGTAATTTACGTGTGATATAACACGATAGTCGTAATCAAATTAATAATCATCTGCATTGCAGGTTCGTGAGAGTTCCTGTAATTTTACGTGTTAACTACCCTAAATACACTACCTGAGGAGTGGTCTAATATTATGCCATTTCGGTTTACATGCATACCATTGATGTGTGAGTAAATGATTAGATTGACAAAGATCTGTAATGTGTATAACTCCCACCAGAATGCATTCGTGATGGTACCGTCCTGTTGTTGATAAGGTGTCACCAGTCAGCTGCTTGACACAAGCAGTACGTACAGTACGAAGTATACACGATCGCTCGCAGACGTGTTAGACAGCTTTTGACAGAGGCCGCATTATGGGACTGCATGAGGTTGTATGGTCCTATCGTGCAATTACCAGGCATGTGGGCCATAAGATGATACAGTGGCCCTATGTTGGACTCAATGAGTACATGAGGGCACCCAATCACGTCGTGCAGGTTTGGGTCGGCCAAGAAACACCACCTCGAAGGAGGACCATCATTTGGTGCGCCAAACATTGAGGGATCCCATAACTTCGGCACCCGTCATCCGCGAATATGTACTGGAGACTTTAAAACGTCGTATGAGTTTCCGCACAGTGACTCGACGATTTGCATCCGCCGGACTGGGGTCCTACTGCCCCATTCGTCGGTTGCCAATTACACCAGAACATCAACGCCTGCGTTTGGAGTGGTGCTTTGCCTGGGAGGCAAGGACAGATAACGACTGGCGTCGCATCATCTTCAGTGGTGAGTCCCACTTCTCCATAACCTCCATGACCACCGCGTGCGGGTTTTGCGGCGTCGAGGTCAGAGGGAAAATTCTGCACATATTGTGGAAAGACACATACATAGGCGCAATCCCAGGCATCAAGGTGTGGGTAAGCATAGGATATGCGTCCAGGTCACCTCTAATTATGCTTCGGCAGATTTTGACGGCACAGCGGTACTTTACAGACATTCTGCGTTCGCACATCCTACTCGTAATGGAACAGCACACTTGGACAGTGTTCTAACAAGATCATGCTCGTCCAGACACGCACACACACACACCACGTATATCCATTTACTGCTTAGAGCATGTTGAGGTCCTCCAGTGGCCAGCAAGATCCCCGGACCTCTCCATCATTGAGCACGTGTGGGATGACATTGAAAGGGGAATCCGTTCTAGTACAAACCTACGGGATCTGAAGGGACATCTGCAACAACTGTGGACTAACTTTCCTCAGGAGAGGATCCAAAGGCTGTTTGACACCATTCCGAACAGCTTAAGGGCATGCATTGCGACACCCTACTAACCTGGCGCCAACATTCCACCTGTAATTGCAACGGCCTTGTCTCTCTCATCCCATATTATAATCAGTTCAATAAAGACACGTATTTCAGCAGATGTAGTTTCATTCACTTTCAACCACTCCTTCTGGGTGCTTAACTTGTTTTGTCAGGCAGTGTAACTAAAACCCATAATCCAGCCATGAAAAAATCCCTTGACATTTAATACAGAAAACTAGAATTAAAAGTTAAATTTTTTATCTGTTTCAGGGGTGAAAATCTTCCTGGTCACGTTTGGCTCAGTGTATTCCTCTCTATAACCTTGATCGGCCATAGCAAGCAATTAAAATGTAAGATTTCACTTCATCTGATACTTTTATTATAATACGATCCAAAAAATGTATTAAAATGTGCAGCTTTAACACATCATTTCATAAAATTTCTATCTCGTCCGGATAGTCGGGATACATACTGTAAATACCGCACCGCTGACTTTAAAAACATATTTCTGAAGCACGCTTTAATATATATAAATGGAAGTCGGTTTTGAAAATAGACTTGAATTAATGAGGCACTTGGAGGCATCTTAGAAACATCAAACTCTCCACCAGAGTAGCTGACGAACTCACGATCCTTAGAAAAATCGAAAATTCCAAAAAGACCCCTAAGGTGGACAACCTGGGTGTGTTTCCAAATTTGGAGCTCAGAATATGAACGCATGTGTAAGCATTTTTCCAAAGTGATGAGCTATAGGTTTCATTGGCTTAAAAGTTTTCTGATAGTTTTAATTCCCCCCTCCCCAAAAATCGAGATGATGGCACAATATGCCAGCCGAGCTCTAAAATTAATTGTAGATTCTACCCTGTAACCGACGGAAAAATTATAAGATGTTTAAAGTTTTCACATTTTACTCCCGAAAAATATCGAAATTTCGAGACAATATTAATGACGGTGCAGATCTTTCTTTTCGAGGTATTTGGTGGCTAAACTGTAAGTCGTATCACAAAACAGATATCGCACTCGAACTCAGCATTAAGAGATCTACACCATTGGTCTTTTGACCTCTTCTCGCATTTCGATCCGTTATACATTTCTCGATTTCTCGATTTTAGGTAAATTTTGTAATTCTTACAAGTAAATTTATAACTCGGCACACTTGTTGAAAATATATAATCATCAAATTCGTTTTGCACATTAGCATAACTAGCCGCCGCCATATGCGAGCTAAATTTTATTATTCTAGCTGTCACGTAAGTATGCGAAAATGAAAGTTATGCGTGAAAACTGTCTCCAAATTTCACCCTATTCAAATTTTCTAACTCAATCTAACGCATAAATAGAGGAGAGACTAGAAAATATCATAGGACCAACCATGTAGACCACAAAAAATTAGCCTCTGGTTGTGCAATCCGTTTGTTGATATACGGTGCCGTTTAGAAGCAGTTAATCTCGGAATGAAGGTCTGTAATTACCAATGTGCAATTTTGGTCAAAACTCCCCCATCAGATTGTGTCTGGAAGTAAACAAGGGTGCCCGTCATTATAAGCACAATTCTGCAACTGGATTGTGACAGGCCGTAGTCAAAGTAGCCACCTATTATAATCGTTATAGAGACTACCCATTATTAGCAAAAGGGGCCTGTCATCATAATGATAACACCACAACTCAATTTTGACTTGCAGTAAGAAAGGGGGCTTGCCATTGTTATGAAAACTTTCCAAATGGATTGTGATTGGCAGTAGGCAAGGGAGCCTGCCGTAATAGTAGAAACTTCGGAATCCAATTGTGAATGGCGGTGGAAAAGGGGGCCTGCCATTATCATCACAGCTCGACAACTCGCTCCTTACATGGAAAGAACGTGAGGTGACCTCCCCAAGGTGTTTCTCGAGTTACGCTAAAAGAAATGCAATTTAATAAAATCTTACTCACCGTGTGTACAGTAATTTACGTAGAAAACCGTAAACAATGCAGAATACCTTAGCGAAACTCAGGCATATTTGCTAGTCCTGTATATAACACTAATCAGAGAGAAAAATGGAAAGAATCTGACACGTTGAAAAATTAAGGTATCTGCCAAAGGAAAACAAGGGCCGCGAAGGGCGTGAAAATTAAAGACTCGCTAGGCCTCCATACGTAATACCGTCGGGGTCGGAAAAGAACAAGAGTTGACCAAGGGAGGTCGGGTAGGATAGATGAAAGTGAGGTGCCTGGCACAAGTAAGTGGAAGCAATGCCAGGACTCAGCTAAGGTCCCCGTGGTCGCCAAACCACGCTCCAAAGTTCAGAGACCCTGGGGCTGAAAGTGAGGAGCCTGGCACAAGTGTAAACAATGCCAGGACATAAAAGGGCCCCGTGGTCGCCAACCCACGCTCCCAACCTGATGGTGATTATTGTTTTAAGATGAAGTACAACTAGGCAACCAGCCTCTATATAACACTAATCAGAGAGAAAGATGGAAGGGGTCCGACACTTCGAAAAATGAAGGTATCGGCCAAAGGAAGACAAGGGCCGCGAAGGGCATGAAAATTAAAGACTCCCTAGACCTTCATACGTAATACCGTCCGGGTCGGAAAAGAACAAGAGTTGACCAAGGGAGCTCGGATAGGATAGATAAAAGTGAGGATCCTGGCACAAGTGGAAGCAATGCCAGGACTCAGGTAAGGGCCCCGTGGTTCCCATCCCACGCTTCAAAGTTCAGAGCCCCTGAGGCCCCTTTTAGTCGCCTCTTACGACAGGCAGGGGATACCGGGTGTGTTATTCTACCGCCCCCACCCACAGGGGGACCACGCTCCCAAGTTAAGAGCCCCTGGGGCTTTCATGTCCTTGTATAACAATAAGATTCAAAGGTTGTTCTCGAAAGGAATGGATTAATTTAAGGCTACTGGATGATTATTCAAATTAAACGTAATAGGCGAGTACTCAAGCCTCTACATATCATAATAAAATTATGTTAAATTTAAGATGTAATGTATGTTGCTTCTGGTATTGTAAAGTGAGAGGGGGAACTTCTCATTTAGCTATCTAAGAGAGTATTTAGATTTTACGTGACACATGCATGTGGACTCTCGAGTCAATGAAAGCCTCGATATCATGAAAGAAGCGCTCCGAATAACTGAATAACTTATTACGGTTCAGTTTTTGTAAGATGAATATGTCGGATTTGTTTCTAAGGAAACGTACAAACGTATTATTGCCACAAAAATGTATTAGTATATGAGGAAATGGCAGCTTGTAATGCACGCGATACATAGTAATTACTGTTCATTGAGCGTGATGCACCATGACTGAGGTAGTAACACTACTACAATATTTGATACCCATAAAGGAATATGTATCCAGAATAGAATGCGAGAGCAGGAATTTCGCAGCCCAGTTCAACAATCCTCCGGTAAAAAACAATATAATATACGAGTCAAACACAGGTCTTTATGCTTGCGACCTTATTCGTGAGTGTACTATTGTTTTAAGGTCTGGTGGGAAATAATGGGGTTGGGAGAAGCCTTCATTCGGTTCTATGGTCACAGCACATTCGGTGCACAGTCAGCACCGAGACACGACAGAAACGTACTATTGTTGAACAGGGTCGTTTACTGTGCAGTCCGCGTTCAGTTAATATAAGATGGATAAGAAAGGTTTCCGCTATTCCCCGTTCACCCAGCACGCGTCCGTAAGGATTCCGGGGGCAATCAAGCGTGCTGACTCCCTGGATGGTTGCCACGGGTGATGGCGGGGAGGGGCCGTCACTACGGGGAAGCCTGCTGCGATCGCAGCTGGTGCTCCCCCACTATACTTGTTAATATCGTCGGAGTGACAGCCAACCTCGACACGAGGTCACTGCTCCTCAGAACGGGGTATTTCTCTGTTTTGGGGATTCAGTCCCGAGTGTCGGGAACGACTGAAACTCCGGGGATATTAGCAGAAAAGTGGGATGAGGTGCGCGTCCGAAAGGATTCCGGGGGCGACAAAGCGCATCGACTTGCTGGATGGTCGCCACGGGTGATGGCGGGGAGGGGCCATCACCTCTACAAAAGCTTCCTTGTTTAGGTCAAGGAAGCAAGATACCCTCGTCGTATTTGATGACGTCCTTGGGGAGACGGCCGAACTGCGGACGAGGTCAAGTACTGTTGATCTGTTTGGAGCATCAGTCTGCGACCGAGTCGCTGAGACGACAGAAGTCTCGGAGGCATCAGCAAATAAGTGTTAGGTACGGTGCGCGTCCGCGAGGAGACAAAGCTCACCCACTCTCTGAATAGTAGCCACCATTGCAACTTTGCTGCATTAGTCAGTTACGTCAAGACGAAATGAATTCTCTTTGGTTGATTTCTTGTGCAAGCCATGTTAGCGGAGTGGTTATGTCCTCATAACCTTCTTCGTTTGGCTGCGAGAACGCTGGTGTCTTCCATCTCCCTCCTAATTCCCAAATAGGCGCCCGGAAACATTCTAAAAAATCTCTGAAACTCTAGATCATCTCCACGGGTGAGGGCTCTTGATGACAGATATCAGAGTACCTTTCTTTTATAGCTTCCATGTTGATCCGCTGAAGGTGTTGCGTGAAATGTTGTTTGAGTGCTTTTATCTTCTCCAGTTGTTGCTGCTGCTGCTCTTCGTGATTTATGGCATACTTCAGGTACGACAGATGGACCTAAGAGAAGTTTACCCACTATCTGACGAGAGAGAAGAAACGTGCGGTGAATCAACAGAATGACGCATGTTCAATTGCTGTGAAGAACTTCAAATGTAAATATTAGTATTAATGAATGGTCATAAAATCTATGGATAATTTTGTCTATTCCTGTAACATTCGCTAAATAAAATTAACATCAGTGTTCTTTAACTGCAGTATTCTTTAATATTCAATCAAATATAGAAGATAAATATATATTCTATGCATCTGTACTACCCGTGGCTGATAGGTTATAGAAAAACTCACAACCATACGGTTAAAAGGAGATCTAAGATAGGATCTCCCATAATATCGGAAATCATAGATCCAGGTAGGGTATTGTTATTTTTAATCGTAATTTTCGATACATGCAATTTACAAAACTGAATTATAGTATAATTGAAGAACATACAGTAAAGACGCAACTAAAGAATTAAGGTGTCCGGAAAATATCATGAATCAAAATTTAATATTTATAAGTGATTTAGAGTCCGGCCCCGTGGTGTAGGGGGCAACACGTCCGGCTGTCACGCGGCGGCCCGGGGTTCGATCCCCGGCCGGGTCAGGGTTTTTTAACTGTAACTATTAGTATCCCTGGGCTGGGGACTGGCTGTTTGTGACATCCTTAATCTTCCTTTCCTCACACACAACATTCCACACTACCGCATTCCAATTACACGCAGGTTCATACAATACGGTGCCAGTAATGGCAGAAGATCCACATGGGTCGACGCCCCGATCAAATAGCATTTAAATAAAAGTGATTTAGAAGTTGAACAGATAAGAAATGACCTGAAAAGTTTGTTAGAAACATTATTGTAAGAAGTTAAACTTCTCGGACATGCTCTCGAGGTTCATCAGATATCCCGGAAAAATCCCCCCCCCCCCCACAAAGAGGTCACCGCGCACTCCGTATCATGCCCGACTCGCGAAATGAATATTAATATTGACCATAGAAATAAAAACAGAAAACCTGCATACTAATAGAACTACGACGATAAATTACAGTAATTATATGCTACTACTCTAGTCTACGCTCCTAACGGCTCTAGACTTCAGTGGAGTTACATTGTCCAGGTTGCCTTAGGCACAATTCTATTACTAACTAACATATTCCTTCCACTAATTTACTTACTCTACATTCCCGTAATAATGTTGAATAATTTTGCAATTCTTCCCGGCTGCGTCCACTCTCTGTTCAATAGCTTCACAATAGTATATAGCTGATTTCCGTTATTAGTTTTTCTCATATCCTCCTCATCTATAAATTTCTCCCTTATTTCCCTTGTCTCTAAACAGTCTTTTATAAGGTGTGCCATTCCATTTCTTCCGAACATAGTAAATATTTTTCATCTCTATTTTGTCTTTACGCTTTATTTTAGTGTACCCCCATTATCCAGATGATGTCGCTCTGGCAGCTCAAGAGGAAACGTTTCAACTTGCTGAAGAGAAGCTCTCCCATGCTCTACACATTCTAAGTGGTTATTGCCAAGAGAACCAACTAAAGCCAAACCCATCAAAAACACAAGTCTGTGCCTTCCACCTGAAAAATCGACAGACAGCCAAAAAATTGCAAGTGATTTGGGAAGGTAAACTATTAGAACACTGCTTCACTCCCAAATATCTAGGAGTAACTCTTGACCGAGCACTAACCTATAGAACAAACTGTCCGAACACCAACAGGAAGGTATTTGCAAGGAACAATATTATCCGAAAATTATCGGGTTCAACATGGGGGGCGCATCTTCTCCTTTTAAGAACTTCAGCAATAGCTCTCTTATTCAGCAGCAGAATACGCCTGCCCTGTCTGGTGTATATCTTGTCATGCTAAGCAAGTGGATGTTGCCTTAAATGAGACTTGCAGACTCATTACAGGATGTTTGAGATCTACACGAGTTGATAAAATTTATTGTCTGGCAGGTATCCCACCTCCAGGTATTCGCCGTGAGTGTGCATCCAGACTGGAGAAATCTAAAGTACTGAACCTGACGACCCATACTTTATATGGGTACCAGCCAGCAACCCAACGGCTCAAGTCAAGGAAAAGCTTTCTCCATACAACTGAAAGCCTCACTTAACCACCATCGAACTTCAAAGTGAATTCATGGCGTTCTTGATCCAGCCACCTTGCAGGATGGATGACGCCTTCCGAAATACTTCCTCCAGGCCACCAGGAAGGCTGGTCAATGTGGAAGACGCTCAACATGTTGCGTTCAGGAGTTGGAAGAACAAAGATCAACATGAGAAGGTGGGGTTTTGTTTGTGACTCCACTCTATGTGAATGTGGTGAAGAACAGACAATGAGCCATCTTCTTGTTTTTAACTTGTGTCCAACTACTTGCTCTCTCCAGAATGTGATCGATGCTACCAAGGAAGCATGTGAATTATCCTCATATTGGTCACAGCGCATTTAATTAAATTTATATTTATGTAGAGCTTAATCACATTGTTACCTGCCATAATCAGAAATGATTAATGGTTATAGTACCAGATTTGTTATTGTCCTGATATAATTGTAAGATATAATTGTATGTTTCTGACACGATTAAATAAATAAATAAATAAATACATAAATAAATAAATAAATAAATAAATAAATAAATAAATAAATAAATAAATAAATAAATAAATAAATAAATAAATATATTATGCCCTTCATTTCCTTATTTTTCATATTATCTATATTTATTCTCACTCTCCCAATAGCAATATAAAATTCTTCCTTGACCTCTTACTTTTACACTGTGAAGGAATTTGTTTCTTTTCAATATCCTTAACTCTTAGGCTCTTTTTACATAATGTTATCTGCTCTTTGCAATCCCCTTCCCAGCATTATCCCATTCTTTCAGTATCCAAAATGTTCCATACCCCATCTACCCAGTATCCTTGGTTCTGATGTTTCATTTGGTGTTGGTAGGCTATCTCTAACACTTCGCCACCTGATCGCAACTTGTTTCTGCCAATATTTGAATATACAGTATTTTTAACAATGTCTGCTTGAAGACTTATATCGTTGCACATCATTCTCACTCTACAGTTAGCTGTACAACTGGGTAGTTCCATAATTATTATAGCAAATCTACTCGTAACTTTCCCTGTAACTCCCCAGATCTCTGCTCCGTACAACACACTATTTACCTAATGCATTAAAAACTCTGTAATCAATGTTGGGCATCATTTTATCCAAAAAGTTAATTGCTGACATTGCACTTATACCCTTCAGTTTAGCTCTTTTTATTTGTTCTGTCTATTTTCCATTTCCACATGATATCAAACCCAAACACTCTACTTTCTTTACAACTTCTAATCTCGTCTTACCCATCCACTATTTTTCATTCTTTGACAATTTATATCCATTTTTGTTTACCATTACCTTGGTTTTAAATTCCCTTCTATACAGTAATTTATCACTTCAAATACACCCTGCATGATAGTGGGAGTCAATGTGAGCAGAAGGATGTCATCCGAAAAAATGAGACCTGGAATATCCTGATTCTCAAGCCTTTCGATTGAAATATATCATTTATCTGTCTGTAATTTCGTTTATTTTGCCAATTTTTCAGACATTTATCAGTTTTAGGACAGCTCAAGGTCATATTAGTGGTTTTTATCTTTGGTACCGGTTTTGTCTGTCTGTCTGTCTGTCTGTCTGTCTGTCTGTCTGTCTGTCTGTCTGTCTGTCTGTCTGTCTGTCTGTCTGTCTGTCTGTCTGTCTGTCTGTCTGTCTGTCTGTCTGTCTGTTCCACTATCATGGCTAAACGGCTGGATAGATCTCGACCAAATTTCATATAATGTAGAGTATACTCATTCAGGAACTGGTTATGATATGCATGTATACAAAAATCACGGAACAGACTGGGTGTTTATAGGGTGATCAACGCGTTATTTGATATTTTCTCATACACTATTGATTTTCTGTAAAATATGTAGACTGCATATGAAACCTTCTTTCATTTTAAATATATTTTATCCCCTTAATTTAGCTTACTCCTCAAATGACTGAGAAAATTACTATTTTCTGCGGGTTTCGTGCTCTTTCGCAGACCGGCAACGACCAGTCGGTTACTATGGCAACGTCTCTGACTGTTCACCAGCAGGGAAGTAACGTTACGTCCTTTTCGTCATAATTCTTGTAAATTCGTGGTTGTTTGTAGGGTAGAAGGCGAGAGAGACGTCAAGTTGCCATTCTGAATACCGAAGGAGTTTACAATCGTCTTCGAATAGAAGTGGTTGTCAATATTTCAACAGTACCGCGGGGTGTAGCCCATCGGCACAAACAGTGGTCATTTGCGACCAGATATTACGATTCTAGCTGCCGCCTAAGTATGCGGAAGATAAAGCAATGTATGAAAACTGTACACAGATTTCATCCTACTCATAGTTACTAACTCAATGAAACGCATAGAAAGAAGAGATACAACAAGTATAATTGGACTTGCCAAGTAGGCAACTAAACAAAAAGGCGAATGATCATGAACCCCCCCCCCCCACGCGCACCTAACATCGGAAGGAAAGTGTAAGGACGTTCCGTGTTGCTTGTTGTTTTAAGGGGCCTAACAAAGGACGTTCCCGTGGTGTTTATCGAATAACGCTAAGAAATATACACTTGAATGAAATCTTACTCTCTGTGTGTAGAAATGCTTTTACAATGTTGAGTACCGTAGCGAAGCACGGGTACATTTACTAGTAAAGTAATAAGATCAGCATAGAATATTAGTCAGGTACCTTCTGAATGGACGAAAGTTGTAACTGCATCTATTTACACGCAAAGGAACAGGAAGGCTATCGAGTTATTTCAGTGATCATTATACCAGGCAAGGTGTTCACCGGCATTCTGGAACGGAAGGTGCGATCAATGTTTGAGAGAAAATTCGATGAAAACCAGTGCCGTTTCAAACCTCAGAGGGTTTGTCAGGATCAGATTTTCAGTATGTACCAAGTAACTGGAAAATGCTGCAAGAGGAATAGGCAGTCGTACTTATGTTTCGTAGATCTAGAGAAGGCACACGAGAGAGTGCCCAGGCAAAAGTTGTTGGTCATACTGAAAATTATGGGATTAAAGGTAGATTCTCCAAAACAACCAAAAGCATTTATTTAGACAATTTGGCTGCAGTGAAAATTGATATTATAATGAGTTCTAGATCTAAGGTACTTACAGAGGTTGGAGAAGTCTGTATTGGCAGGAAGGGATTCAGTTAAGTGCAGATGCACTAAGCAGTTTGGCCCATATCGATGACTTGGTCTTAATGGCAAGTTGTGCTGAAAGCCTGCAATCGAATATCATGCAACATTAAAACTTATGTAGTGATGTCAGAGGGAAGAAACGTAAGAGAACTGAATGTCAAGTTGGGAATACATAACTGGACCAGGTAGATCATTCCAAGTACAGTATTTAGAATGTGTGTTCTCCCAGGATCACCAGTATAAATAGATGGGAACAATGACAGGAGGAACGAGGAGGTAAAGGCTAAGTTAGGAATGAACTTCGATGAATGAAGCTGTACGCATAAAGCGGCTTTGGTGGTGGGGTCATGTGAGGCGAATGGAGGAGGATAGTTACCTAGGAGAATAATTGACTTGGTTACAGAGGGAAAGGGAAGCGGAGGGAGAGCAAGACGACGATGGTTGAACTCATAAGAGGTATAGAACTAAATGAGACCTGAAGGATAGTTGTGGAGGTGTGTGAGCGCTGAAGGGCACAGCAGTGTATTGTTTTTTAAATGGAAGCTAGAATACTGTGCAGAATTAGATCTTGATGTCAGCGCACGAATTTCCGTCACACACGTTCAACGTGTTGCACACCATCGTCACCATTGCCATTAAACCTCTGGCTAGTACAGTGATTTATTCTTCAGTGTTGCCGGTTATAGATTCCTGGATCGCTGAAGGGAGCAGTCATATAATAACAAGCTTTACCACAAAGTTTCCCTTTGTAACAGAACCTGGTGATCATCCCTTCTGTGATTGACATAACCCTTACATTCAAGTTCGCCCTCGGGAACAATATGTCGTCTTATCACAGCTTCCTGTCAGTTCCCGTTGTAAGGCGGGCATTCCCTCACATCAGATTTCAGGAAGTCCTTGCATCTATTTTGCTGTCCTCTCGGCCTTACTATGCATCCTCCAATATTGTTATTAATAAGTACAAAAGAAATATTAACAACAATAAATTAATTAACGAGTTAATATACACAAATGCATACAAGTATGCATCAATCAATCAAACAATCAATCAATCAATCAGTCAATCAATCAATCAATCAATCAATCAATCAATCAATCAATCAATCAATCAATCAATCAATCAATCAATCAATCACCAGTGATCTGCACTTAGGGCAGTCGCCCAGGTGGCAGATTCGATGTCTGTTGTTTTCCTAGTCTGTTCTTAAACGATTGCAAAGAATTTGGAAGTGTTTTGAACATCTCCCTTGGTAAATTATCCTGTCCGTAACTCCTCTACCTATAAACGGATATTTGTCCCAATTTCTTCTCCTGAATTCCGACTTTATCTTCGTATTGTGATCTTTCCTACTCAAACAGCACTCACATTCATTCATCTACAAATATCATTCCATGCCATCTCTCCGCTGACAGCTCGGAGCATACCAGTTAGTCGAGCAGCTCGTCTCCTTTCTTCCAATTCTTCCAAGCCCAAACTTTGCAACCTTTTTTTGTAACGCTACTCTTTTGTCGGAAATCACCCAGAACAAATCGAGTTGCTTTTCTTTGGATTTTTTCCAGTTCTTGAATCAAATAATGCTGGTGAGGGTCCCATACACTGGAACCTAGTTGGGGTCTTACCAGGGCCTTATATGCCCTCTCTTTTACATCCGTACTACAACCCCTAAATACCCTCATAACCATGTGCAGAGATCTTTACCCTTTACAATTATACTTATGTGATTACCCCAATGAAGATCTTTCCTTATATTAAGACCAAAGTATTTACAACGGTTCCCAAAAGGAACCTTCACCCCATCAACGCAGTAATTAAAACTGAGAGGACTTTTCCTATTTGTGAAACTCACAACCTGACTTTTAACCCCGCGAAACAAACAAAGAGAGGCCTATAGAATCACAAGAAATCAACACCTCGGAATGGCAAATTAAAACACTCTAATATTCTAAGAAAATATCTGGTTCTATTAGAAAAAGACGACCGAAATGTTGTCGCCATATTCAAGGAACAGACAATGAAATACTTGTTAAAAAGATATATAATTATGCCTCCTCACTGAAAGCCGAGAAGTACTGGATAATCGAAATTGAAAAAGACTTTCAAATATGAGCATAACAGATGAAATTTTATGGTACAGAATGTTGGTGAACAAACATCATTTTGCTGAACAACCCGAGATTAGAACTAACACTGCATGGATGGTGTCGTCCTGATTGCGAACAAGTGGGAAATACCAACTTTTCCAACCCGCTTGACTGGAAATGTTGACTTTGATATGAACAAAATTCTAATTTGATGGGCTGCAGAAAAATGAACCCTCAGTTGGTACACCAAGTTCTGGTACACACAATTGGAATACTGGGTAATACACAAAGAAAGCTAAAAGCATGTAAGAAAAAATCCACTTGTTTCCAAATAAATTCACTTCTTATGTATTATTATTATTATTATTATTATTATTATTATTATTATTATTATCATCAATATTCTGAAGTCCAACATTCAGTTTATAGTATTCTTTCTCTGTTCAATTTCTATGCACCTGTCTTATACGAACATTTATCGCATGTACCAATTATTAACAATATTCACAATAGTTCTTTAAGTTACTCCTTCTAATTTTGTATACGGCATGTATCACAAATTATGAAATTATGGAACGATTACAATAAATAATACCCTCTCCCTAATCTATGATTTTGAGATAAAGGGAGGCGGGTATCTTGAATCTTGAATCTTGAATCATCAATATTCTAAAGGCTAATGCCTTGTCGATGCAACCACTCACTTCTTTCATTGGCATAATAATAATAATAATAATAATAATAATAATAATAATAATAATAATAATAATAATAATAATAATAATATCGGGGAGTTGACCGTGCGTTTAGGAGCACACGGCTGTGAGCTTGCATCCGGGAGATAGTGGGTTAGAATCCCACTGTCGACAGCCCTGAAGATGGTTTTCCGTGGTTTCCCATTTTCTCACAGGCAAATGCTGGGGCTGTACCTTAATTAAGGCCACGGCCGCTTCCTTCCAACTCCCATCGTCGCCAAAAAAACCATCTGTGTCGGTGCGACGTAAATCCACTAGCAAATAATAATAATAATAATAATAATAATAATAATAATAATAATAATAATAATACAACTCTTACTAATCCACCATAAACAACTACCCCTCTAGTTATGCTATGCAAGATAATAATATGACCTTCTAAAAGGTAAGATTACCTCAAACTAAATTATTAAACATTTTCAATAAGAAAAATATTTTTTAAAACATCCCAATGTACCAGTTAATATTAATACTCCTAGAACAAAAATTACAAATGAGACTGTTCGGAAAATTGTATCTGTTTTATGTATCTCACATCAACACTAATCTCTTGTCCGCAATCTGGACAGGGTATATTTAGTTGTTCGGGATCAAGACACAACCTCATGGACGGAAGAATGGGACAAACGACACAGCGAGAGGATGTAGAGGTTCTGGGAAGAGAAGAAAGCAAAATCATGTGTTAAATAAGTTCAGTCGAGCTCGATAGTTGGGCGCAACGATGAGAATAAGAATAAGAATTACCGGGCGAGTTGGCCGTGCGGTTAGGAGCGCGCAGCTGTGAGCTCGCATCCGGTAGATAGTGGGTTCGAACCCCACTGTCGACAACCCTGAAGATGGTTTTCCGTGGTTTCCCATTTTCACACCAGGCAAATGCTGGGGCTGTACTTTAATTAAGGCCACGGCCGCTTCTTTCCATTTCTAGCCCTTTCCTGCCCCATTGTCGCCATAAGACCTATCTGCGTCGGTGCGACGTAAAGCAAATAGCAAAGAAAAAGAATAAATTCCGTGCTGAGTGGCTCAGACGGCTGAGACGCTGGCCTTCTGACCCCAACTTGGCAGGTTCGATCCTGACTGAGTCTGGTAGTATTTGGAAGTGTTCAAATACGTCACCTCTGGGCCTAAATTCCGGCACCTCGGCGTCTCCGAAAACCACAAAAGTAGTTAGTGGGACTTAAAGCAAGTAACATTATTATTAAGAATAAGATTGGTATTATATTTACGAGGTGTAAAATGTCTTTCATTTTATTACACTTCATGGGTTCACTGTCGATTTATCGGAACTCTTTATCTCCCCTGTGGATGGAGCGATATCTGTACCTCCTGCACGTCGGAAAAGGCCGCCAAGTGGGGAACAATAAAACAATCTGTACTCGGTCTCACCACTTCTAATCCCTTCGTGTTGCGGAGAAAACGTGTGCGAGTGGGACATTAGGACTAGGCTACTGTGCAGCTGACTGCTGCTTGTCGAGCCAGCAAATAAAAATAATGGGCGTTTCTGCACGAAATGCTTCATAGTCTGCCTTTCAGTACAGCAGCCAAACCACGGGCAGTCTGCCCACCGCTGTCACACCTGACAGCCCGGGAAAGACTGGTGCCAGCTGGGCTGCAAACACGCATCTCTCCAGGCATTCCCGAGGCTGAAGTGAGAAGACGTGAGATCAAAGACCGTTCTCCACGCTGGTTTTCGTGAGTTCATCCCCGTTGTAGTGGGCTGTATTATGTCTGGTGTATATTACTATTATTTATTCTTCAAGAAAGGTAGCTCTATTTTACCAGTAAGCATGTGTGACTATCGTTTATAACAGTACACTATTGACGGCTATTAATACATTAGTTAAACAACTTACTGGATAAGAATATTACAATGTGTTAAAACATTGTCTAAGAAACAGATAAAAGCTGAAGTGCAACACCTTTTCACAAATATATCAGAATCTGGCGGGGAAAAATTATTGCGGTAAATGGGGCATCCTAACAAATCGTTTCATTAGATAGCGTCTACCTCTGTGCTGTAGTGGTTAACGTGATTAGCTGCCACCCCCGGAGGTCCGGGTTCGATTCCAGGCTCTGTCACAGAATTTCAAAAGTGGTACGAGGGCTGGGACGAGGTCCACTCAGCCTCGGGAGATCAACTGAGTGCAGGGGGTTCGCTTCTCTCCTCTGCCATCGTCGAAGTGGTTTTCTGTGTTTTCTCACTTCTCCTCCAGGTATATGCTGGGATAGTACCTAACTTAAGGCCACGGCTGGTTCCTTTACTCTTCCTTGTCTGTCCCTTCCGATCATTCCATCCCCGCAAAAGGCAAATACATCAGCTTCAGACCTAAATTCCGGCACATCAGTGTCTCCGAAAATGGCAAAAGTAGTTAGTGGGACGTAAAGCAAGTAAGCAATTAAAAATAAGATTGGTATTATATTTGCGAGGTATAAAATGTCTTTCAGGTGAGGCATTGGTCCTACTCTCCACTTGGATCCGTAGACCCAAGGTCTCACGCTCCAGGACACTGCACTTGAAGCGGCAGTGGTGAGATCCCTCGCTGAGTTTGAGGGAAAAAACCAACCCCAAAGAGTAAACGGATTAAGAAAGAAAGAAAGAAAGAAAGAAAGAAAGAAAGAAAGAAAGAAAGAAAGAAAGAACGAAAGAAAGCATGTAGTGGACAATATAAAATAAATGATCTACTGTTTGTTCTCACTGGCACATACAATAATGTATCCTTCTGGTGACGGTATTTTAAACCATTGAAAATAACTTCTAAATTTACCATGTCCAGTCATAAACTGTGTGAGTATAAAAGTGCGTTCAAGGAATTTTGAGGTTAAACGTAGGTACATGGTTGGAAAGAACAGCTCCCGTGTGACATGTCCCTTCATGCTGCTTGTCGATACCTAGTTCCAACTCCTTACCATTTCACTTCTGAATATCCTCTTCCCATGAGATACGGGACACATGAAGAAGCTGAAATCTGTATCCCATCGAGCTGAGCATCCTGCTAACCTGTCCACCCTCTCATTCCCAACAGTTCCGGCATGACCTTTTACCCAACTAAAACAGATATGCAAGTTGCTCGATAGGATTCCTAGTGTTTGAGGGTGTAGATTAGATTTTTCCATTATGCCGGTGATGGAAGAATGAGCACTATAATTATTTTGTAAGCACCATCTTACTGCTTCTTTTATAGTAAGGAGTTATGCTTGAAAAATGATTGTGTATGGTGCTAAAGTGTATTCCCTATACAAACATTCTGGATTATTAATATACACAACGAATGATCATACTACCTAGATCATTATGAGGTTTCAGGAAGTGATACGACACCCGTCAGTATTTGTGAGGCAGTGATGTATATTGTTACCTGCAAGCTCTCATTGTACAAGCCAGGATGGCTTCACACCAAAAAATTGTGACTCCCCTTCAACATCATGGTGAGTCCTTTCAACCGTTGTAACCTCCCTTTAATTAAGTTTCTGGTGTATAGGAAGATCGTCGCTCTTCATCATGGTCCAGAAGCGGACATGAGCATGCTATGTGAGGAGGGACTGGCAGCCACTGGACTAGGATGCAAAGCAGGGTGAAAGAGATGATAAGCATTGTCTCTCGGAGTTGTTTTGGCAATGTGAACTGCTCATCCACACACTTGCTCAGTATTCGGCCAGAGAATAAACCAGGGCCAAGGCAGTTGGCGTCAGCACCCCGTGATGCCCCAGCTAGCCTTCTCAATAAATTATTACGGCTCCTCAATTTCGCAGCCGTTTATTTTTTCAAGGTGACTTCAGTTGATCACGTAGGTTTTACTTGCTTTGGAAGAGGTGTCTGAGGAATGCCGGGAACATGATAAATGACTACTTCACTGCACGTAGTATTGACTTGGATTGATTGAAGGTCCTGCAATTTTACTTTAAGTGTTTGTCTGATACAACGCTGATGGCATCTTCCACACATTTTGTCTCCTAAAAGTATTCCAGATCTCACACCCAAATTGAAGTGTTGGCACTGCATTGCTTGATCTGGATGTTGCGGTCCTGTTTGTAAAAGATCAATACTAGCGCATTTCAAGCGTACACTCCTTTACAAGTTCTTAGAAAATTCCTTGGTCAAAAAACGAAAATGGAATTTTGATGAGAAAGCAACTATATGAAATTTATCAAGTCACAGAAAAAAATCACAGATACAATTAAAATAAGACGATTGAACCCTATGAACCACATGAAACCGTGCTTTTAACATGCATGATTTTTACTTTCTTTTGTAATATTCGTCCTTTCTTAATTATTAGAAGTAAATAAATAAATAAATAAATAAATAAATAATAAACCAAACCAAGCAAAACCCCACGGCACTACAGCCCTTGAAAGGCCTTAGCCTACCAAGCGACCGCTGCTCAGCCCGAAGGCCTGCAGATTACTAGGTGTCGCGTGGTCAGCACGACGAATCCTCTCGGCCGTTATTCTTGGCTTTCTAGACGGGGGCCGCTATCTCACCGTCAGATAGTTCCTCAATTCTAATCACGCAGGCTGAGTGGACCTCAAACCAGCCCTCAGGTCCTGGTAAAATTCCCTGACCTGGCCGGGAATCGAACCCGGCTCCTCCTAGTAAGAGGCAGGCACGCTACCCCTACACCACGGGGCCGGTTAAATAATAATAATAATAATAATAATAATAATAATAATAATAATAATAATAATAATAATAATAATAAATAAACTAGAAGTACTGGAAAAAATTATACGGAAAATACTCGGCCTGCTAATAACTGCAGAACTCTGGAAATCAACAAGTGATGATGAAGTATTACAGAACATACAAACAATGCGGAAGACGCGATTGATATTTTTGGACATTTATACAGAATGGATGACGACAGGTTAACAACCTGAAGTCAAGAAATGATTTGGAAAGAAACAAGATAAGGGAAGAAGAAGTAACGGGGAGAGAGATTGTTAGAAAGAAAGTGTTAAAAATGGAAGAATTCCAAGGTCGGAAGGGAAAGAAGACAGCCTCGAAATGGTCCGAGAAGAGGAAAGGGAGGCATAGTGAGCAGATGGAGTACTGGAGGAAGAAGGAGGAACGACAAAGGATGAAGCATTGAAATTGTCACGTGGTCCTTAGAAGTCCCTAAAGGAGAAAGAAGAATAATACCGAGCGACGTGGCCGAGAGATAGTGGGTTCGAATCCCAGCGTCGGCAGCCCTGAAGATGCTTTTCCGGGGTCTTCCTTTTCTCACCAGAAAAATGCTGAGACTGTACCTTAATTAAGGCCACGGCCAATTCCTTCCCACTCCTAGGCCTTTTCTATCCTTCCGTCGCTGTAAACCTTAGATGTGTTGGTGAGATGCTAAACAAGCAGCAAATAATAATAATAATAATAATAATAATAATAATAATAATAATAATAATAATAATAATAATAATAATAATAATAATAGACACTATTCTACAGACTAGAGGAATTCCATGTAAATAAGAAGACAAGGGAATTGATCAAACAAAATTTAGCCAACGCATTATGAGGCCACGTCAGGGATTTTTACCTGAATTTGAGGGCAGGTCCGAGGTCCATTCAGCCTACGTGATTAGAATTGAGGAGCTATCTGACAGTGAGATAGCGGCACCGGTCTAGAAAGCCAAGAATAACGAACGAGAGAATTCGTCGTGCTGACCACACGACACCTCGTAATTTGCAGGCTGAGCAGTGGTGTCCTGTCGGGACGGTTGCGCCATGCGCTTTGGTTTGTTTTAATATGAAAAATTAAAATTGTGTGCAATTTCTTAACCGAACGAAATTAGAATTGCTAGTCCGACAAGGAAATGGTTTGTCCCGACTGCTATTCAATCTAGGTTTAATAATAATAATAATAATAATAATAATAATAATAATAATAATAATAATAATAATAATAATAATAATGTTATTTGCTTTACGTCCCACTAACTACTTTTTTAAGGTCTTCGGAGACGCCGAGGTGCCGGAATTTAGTCCCGCAGGAGTTCTTTTACGTGCCAGTAAATCTACCGACACGGGGCTGTCGTATTTGAGAACCTTCAAATACCACGGGACCGAGCCAGGATCGAACCTGCCAAGTTGGGGTTAGAATGCCAGCGCCTTAACACTAGGTCTCGCCAGCAAATGTAACTTCATGAAATAGTGGCAAAACCGAGATCCAAATTTCATTTGAAACGACGTAGTATAGAAGGAACTAAATCAAGATTCAACAATCAATCATTAATCACAAAGTTCGGAAATATTCTTCAAGTACGTAAATACAAGTGTCTAGGTGAAATTATTGAACCAGCAGGGATAAACCAGGAAGAAAACAAAGAAAGAACCGCTAAACTGCAGCGAGAACACAAACACAACAAATTTTCTACGTCAAAAATGCAAAATTACGACACAACAGTCATCAAACCAAAGGGAATTTATGCATTAGGTACCCTAATAATCGACGGTTGGTCACAAATAAAAACATCAGAAAACAAGAGCGGAAAGTTCTTAGAAAATTCCTAGGTCAAAATACGAAACTGAAATTTGGATGAGAAAGAAACTACAGGAAATATATCAAGTCACAGAAAAACCACAGATAGGCCACAACCAAATAAGACGATTACAATTGTACGTACACCTACACAGACTGACAGCACTGTTGTTGTTTGAGTCATCAGTCCAAAACTGGTTTGATGGCGCTCTCCATGCCATCCTATCCTGTAGTAAACTTTCTGTTATTTCATGACTGCTGCAACCTACCTCTGTGTGTCATTCATACCTTCGTCTACCCATATCGTTCTTACCACCTACACTTCCCATGAAAACCAACTGAACAAGTCCTGTGTGTCTTAATGTATCCTATTATTACATCTCTTCTTCTGGTCACATTTCGCCAAATCATTCTCCTCCCACCAATACGATTCAGTATTTTATTATTGATTCGATCTACCCATCTAACATTCAGCACT
The DNA here is from genome assembly GCF_040414725.1 of Anabrus simplex. Classification (NCBI taxonomy): domain Eukaryota; kingdom Metazoa; phylum Arthropoda; class Insecta; order Orthoptera; family Tettigoniidae; genus Anabrus; species Anabrus simplex. The sequence goes on from NC_090267.1 coordinate 21,096,679, forward strand.
CTTCAGTACGGAGCGAGTTGGCCGTTCAGTTACGGGCACACAGCCGTGAGCTTACATTCGAAAACTCCACTGTTATTTTTTTTTTTTTTGGCTAGGGGCTTTACGTCGCACCGACACAGATAGGTCTTATGGCGACGATGGGATAGGAAAGGACTAGGAGTTGGAAGGAAGCGGCCGTGGCCTTAATTAAGGTACAGCCCTAGCATTTACCTGGTGTGAAAATGGGAAACCACGGAAAACCATCTTCAGGGCTGCTGATAGTGAGATTCGAACCTACTATCTCCCGGATGCAAAACCCCACTGTTGGGAGACTTGACGATGGTTACACATTTCCTTACGAGGCAAATCCTGGGACTGTACCTTAATTAGGGCCACGGCCGCTTCCTTCCAACTATTACCCTTTTCCTCTCCCATCGTCGCAATAAGACCTGGCTGTGTCGGTGCGACGTTAAGCCAATTGTAAATAAAACATTCTTCCGTAACACCACATTTAGAAAACGTCTATTAGCTTTCATTTTGGGCTTGTTATTGTTCATATTCCACTTCCATACAATAATGATGATGTCTCAAGATCCAAAGATGTCATTCTGTTTTAATTAAATGCTATTCCTTTCCAGTATAATTCAATATGAAATACAGTATTTTGTTTTACGACGTATTTTATAAATCCTGCATTCGTTACGACAGACTGAACAACTTCACAGTAATAGACGTCAAAATAACAGAACAATAAAGACGACGATATATCCCCAACATATATTATGTAATGTAGTGGTCGAGGAAGTTTGCCATAATAAGACACCTCAACACAGACAGGAGACTTCGCGCCATTCAAAATCCCGGTACGGTAGTCAAAGGAATCATTTATAGCTGCTTCGCATTTACCAAAAATTTCTGGCTGAACTGGCTTAATCCATATCATCGGAAGTGTAACTCAAGCAAGCGCGTGGACTGTGATGTAAGGTATGGATGGATGTTCAGACAATGTTACCTAGTAACCGTGCAGGCTGTGATGTAAGGTATGGATGGATGGTCAGACAATGTTACCTAGTAACCGTGCAGGCTGTGATGTAAGGTATGGATGGATGTTCAGACAATGTTACCTAGTAACCGTGCAGGCAGTGATGTAAGGTATGGATGGATGGCCAGACAATGTTACCTAGTAACCGTGCAGGCAGTGATGTAAGGTATGGATGCATGGTCAGACAATGTTACCTAGCAACCGTGCAGGCAGTGATGTAAGGTGTGGATGGATGGCCATACAGTGTTACCTAGTAACCGTGCAGGCTGTGATGTAAGGTATGGATGGATGGTCAGACAATGTTACCTAGCAACCGTGCAGGCAGTGATGTAAGGTATGGATGGATGGTTAGACAATGTTACCTAGCAACCGTGCAGGCAGTGATGTAAGGTATGGATGGATGGTCAGACAATGTTACCTAGCAACCGTGCAGGCAGTGATGTAAGGTATGGATGGATGGTCAGACAATGTTTCCTAGTAACCGTGCAGGCTGTGTGTTACGGCTGGTTGGCATCTGAAATGATCACCTGTTAGTCAATGGCCATGGCCGGCAAACATATTTAAGACCGTTTGTTTATCTCAAAGAGAAGAGTGGTTTTTCTTTCTTTTCGAATTTGTTTCAAATCGCACCAACACGGGTAGGTCTTGTGGTGACAATGGGATAGGAATTAGTTAGGACTGGGAATGAAACAACCGTGGCCTTAATTAAGGCACAGCCTCAACATTTGCCTGCTCTGAAGATGGGAAACCCGCAAAAATCATCTCTACGGGTGGCGAATGTCGAGTTTGAACTCACTATTTCCCGAATGCAAGCTGACTGTTGCGAGCCCCTCGCTCTATACAAATGTGGTGCTGGAGGAGGATGTAAAAGATCTCGTGAATACCAAAGTTCACAAGTGGAAAAATTCTAAAATAAATAAAACAGTAGTTCTGCTGTCAATAGCAAAGAACAGAAGAGGGCAATCAATTGGGCATCTCTACAGGTACAATAGTTTTATATTTAATGTATGGAAGGAGCGATACACGGTAAGAGAGGAAGAGGAAGACCTAGACTACAATACTCTAGAGCTAAACAAATCAGAAAAGGCACAGAAGCAAGATGATAAGAAAGCAGAAAGATTGGCGGGAGGGGGGGGGGGGGAGAAATTGCTGCCAACCTCTCTTCGAATTCAGAATTAAGAAAGACCGGAGCACAGCGAATGTTTTACCCATTAGCTGTGTAATATAAACAATTGGAGGCGAATTACCTGGAAATCGTTGGACGTTATTCATCCATTTCGTGAACGAATTCCAGTGTTACTTAATGCAGACACCCAGCAGGTTAGTTACTCGAATGTTTAAATTCTACACAAGAAAGCATCGAGAATCTTCAAGTCACGTGGCCCCCTTATGACATGAGAAACGGAGTCTATCATTCTGGACTGGGCCTACTTAATAGTTTTAATTACCTTCATCCAATCCGCTGTAGATACTGTAGGTACTTGTTGACATTCCTCCACGCATGTTTGTATTTTGTATCCGGCCATTAACCGCTGGTTTCCATGGTTCAAATCCCGGTTTCTCCAGGTGAGATTTATGGTACACAATGCGTAGGGGGGATAGCGCATCTCTCCGTGTAATCCGATTTTCCCTGTCACCTTTCACTCCAGCAACACACTCCAATATCATTTCATTTTACTCGTATCTGTCAGTCATTAAGCATTGCTCCAGGGGAGTGCGGCAGGCTTCGGCAGCCGGCACAATTCCGACCCTCACCGCTAGAGGGGGCCTTCATTCTTCCTATTTCTGACCCCGATCAATTACTGGAAACAGGCTGCGTATTTTCAGCAAGAGTAATATCACGGACTTTTCTAATGAACATAGAATTTTTCATTTGCTGTCCACTTAGCGCCGTATTGCTGAGGCAGGCTAACACATGATTTGTTTTTGGTGATTTCCGACAAAAGAATAGTGTTAGGAAATGTTGTAAACTTCTGGAGAACAGGAGTTGACCAAGGGAGGTCAGATAGGATAGGTGAAAGTGAAGAGCCTGGCACAAGTAAGTGGGGGCAATGCTGTGTTCGCCAGCCATGCCTTTTTCACAGGCAGGAAATACCGTGTATGTTATTCTACCACCCCCACCCACAGGGGGTAGCGTATGTTGAGTCTCCGTGCTTGCGCGTGCTGTATACGTGTCTACGTCCTGAGCTGTCGTAATGCCACACCTTACACTTCTTTAACAACAGGCTTTATTATAAGGGGCGATGCTGTGTTGCACAACTCCCAATAATTTTACACTTCATTTGTCGTTTCCTTCAAAATTTTAGTTCAAACTCAGCATATACTCCAAAATCTTTTAAAACCAACCATCTTTGGTCGTTCGATGCACTAACGCTGCCGGCTGCAGGAGGTTTGCTTTCCTACGGCAACTCCCAAGCGGACAGTGCGGCGCATTGTAGTTCCAGGAGGGACGAGCCTAACCCTCTACATAGTATCAGGTAGCACACTTCGAACCGCGCTGTCGGCACCCTTGAAGATGGTTTTCCGTGGTTTCCAATTTTCACACCAGACAAATGCTGAGACTGTACCATAATCAAGGCCATGGCCGCTTCCTTCCCAGTCCTAGGCCTTTCCTATCCCATTGTCACCATAAGAGCAGTCTGTGACGTAAAGCCATCTGTAAAAAAGATCAGCACTCTCGCCAGTATCGGTCCTTGGGTGTTGCAGGAGACCAGCAAACCTGATATCGAGTAACAACTCCAAATGTCACGGTTAGGCCGCACCACTCTTCGGAGAAGTCTTCTTTTCTGCTTTCTCTCCTCTCGCAACGTTCCACGTCACTACGGTACACCATACAGGACCATCCCAATATAACCAACATTTTCAATCAATGAAAAAATTAGAGGGCTAATTTACAATTCAAGTGAGCTAAGATAATTGTATTTTACTGTACAATTAGCCTCATATCCCGTGTTTTAAATGACGGGTATGTTTGATTGACCGTGGCGCTCGAGATACACGACCACCACGATCCATCCCTTTTTGACCATAACTCCGTGGATCAATCAATCAATCAATCAATCAATCAATCAATCAATCAATCAATCAATCAATCACCGTTGATCTACATTTGGGGTAGATTCCCTACCAGTTGTTTATCTTGCATTTGGGAGATAGTGGTTTCGGACCCCACTATCGATAGTCCTTAAGACGGTTTCCGTTGTACCTTATTAAGGGTACGGCCATTTCCTTCACCCTCCTAGCCCTTTCCTGTTCCATTGACGCCATAAGACCTGTATGTGTCGATGCGACGTAAAGCTATTTGTAAAAAAAAATACCCAACTTTATCTCTATATACTAGCCTACTAACAGCTCCACTCCAGCGTATGCATCTACCAATGTTATTGCCCGCCATCTCTCCACTGACGGATCGAAACATACCACTTAGTCGAGCAGCTCGTCTCCTTACTCCCAAGTCTTCCCAGCCGAAAGTTTGCAACATTTTCGTAACAATAATCTTTGGTCGGAAGTCACCCACAACAAATCGAGCTGCTTTCTTTGGGATCTTTTCCATTTCTTGAATCAAGTAATCCTGGTGAGGGTCCCATGCACTGGAACCATACTCTATTAGGGGTCTTACCAGAGACTTATATGCCCTCTCCTTTACATCCTTACTACAACCCCTAAATACCCTAAATACCCTCATAACCATGTGCAGAGAACTGTGCTTTTACTTCATTTATTTTCCGAAGGCAGTACAAACATTCATCGCTATCTTGTTCCTCTCTTTTCATCGTCACCAAACATCCCAATCCCATTTTCTTATTTTATCTCTTCCAAGTATTTCTTTCCACACCGGCCTCTTCTTTTCCTTCCTAATATTTCGCCTTCAAGTTTATTAGTGATGTAGGTGTTGTGCATAATGGTACTTATGTCCTGTAAATTTGATTTTCCCTCTTTCCATTCCTGTTAACAGTTTCCACTCTGTTTGACTTCCTTTAGTACTTCCAAATTTGTTTTTCTTTCAGTACACCGAGCGAATCGGCCATGCGGTTAGCGACGTACAGCTCCGAACTTGCATCCGGGAGATAGTGGATTCGAATCGGGCATCCCTGAGGATGGTTTGCTGTGGTTTCACATTTGCACACCATGCAAATGCTGTGGCTGTACCTTAATTAAGGCCACGGCCCCTTCCTTCCCACTCCTATGTTTTTCTTGTTCCATCGTCACCATAAGACCTGTCTGTGTCGATGCGGCGTAAAGGAATTTGTAAAGAAAAATGAAAAAGGATACTTACGGTGAACCCCATGAATTACTGCATCCCATTATCCGGCCCGGTGGCAATGATTCAGCTTATTCTTCAACAGCATGCTGTATCCGAAGGCTAAATTAAATACATCTACATGTACTTTTAGCTTATTATGTGAGATGCCGAGTACAAAACACTGGTGGGAACCGCACCAGCACGTCCGCTGCCAGATACTTTATGAAAAGTCGGAGATCAATGCATAGCAAATGTTGTTATTACGTTGTACAGAGATAACAGTCATAGTTGGTAAACTTCAATAGAAACACGTCTGAGCATTCTGCGACAAAGCAGCGCTATTTTAAGCGGCCATGGCTCGATGCCAGGTCATGTCACAGTTCTCGCCAAGCTTGTTTGAGCGGTGACACCTGACTACATTGTAGGATCACTTAATCCACTAAATGTCCGTGGTGGAGTTATTTCAGGTTCGCATTCGAAATGGACCATGTATTGTATGTATGATTCATATTTCAGAGATATGCATCTTAAGACCCATAACTGTGCCTGTACTTTCGTCCACAATCACTATTTCCCAAAGTGTGGGCCGCGACATGATTTCGGAAATCCCCCATCCATCATCTGAATCCAGCATTGTAGTAGAGATTACCAGCTTGTGTCTAGTATTGACTTTGTGTGGCTCGTTTTGATTTCCCTTTCTGTTCACATCCCGGGTGGTCAAAATAAAGCTGGCCGGTGAAATATCTATAAAACTGATTTGTTAATGAACATCACAGAAGATTTTCGAAATGGCCTCATGTGAAGAAATGAAAAACTAAGGATCCTCTTCACACAGAAACCAGAACTCAACACGCGAATGTTCTGCTTCAACGCAGGCACAAGGATACAGATCCAGGTCCGTGTTTCGACACTACGATGTCTTAATTCCCATTTGCACAGATAAACGGCTTTCAGATTTCGTCGTAATTCGCTCCGGGCTTTCTCTCACCCGAGCAATGTTTTCTAGTGTTCGAAAGTTTTTCGGATGATTACGGTTTTTATTCACGACACTGGGCGAGTTGGCCGGGTGTTTAGGGGCGCGCAGCTGTGAGCTTGCATCCGGGAAACAGTGTGTTGGCAGCCCTGAAGATAGTTTTCCGTGGTTTCATATTTTTACTCCAGGCTGAGGCTGTACCTTAATTAATACTACGTCCGCTTCCTTCCCACTCCTAGGCCTTTCCTATCCCCTCGTTGCCATGAGACCTATCTGTGTCGGTGCGACGTAAAACAAATTGTAAACAAGAAATGTGCATTCACTACAGAGCCAGTTCACGCCATTTTGCCTCTGTTTTACATTGCAGACTTTGCTGGAAGTTTTTCCAAAACACTTCCAGTCTTAAACTCTTGCGCAAAGAGTTCCGCACAGATTTTCCACGAATCGTGCTTCGCATAACATTCGACAATGAACACGCACTGTTTTATCGTGAGCACCATTTAACTGGTCACTAAACACGTCTGCTCCCCCCACTCACTCACATGTAATGACACAGCGAAGTAATAGGGGCAGACGGGGGATTCACACGCTCAGACATGTGACAACAAGCAATTGGTTAACCAAAATCACGGTTTTCATCATTTACTGTGATGCGCAGTTCTCCTGTTCATTAACACGGGTGAATTCTACGACAGTTTTATAAATATTTCACGGGTTAGTTGTATTTTCCCTGCCTTGTCTGTAGATACTGGAGTGTCAGCAATATCGCTTGGCTTTTCTGACCGAGTTCCCTCCTTTTAACATCAGACAGTTCCTTATTGATTTTTACAAGGCTCAAGAGACCCCTGTTCCAACCTCCAGAGTAGGATTAAAGTCCCTGTGTCAATAAGAAATGTTTTTTCTTCCTCAAGGCAATAACATTCACGACTGAAACCGTTAAAGGTAAGTAAGCATGAAGACTGCTGATGTGATCGTGGTCATAGAAACTCAAGTTTTACGGGGAATTCCTAACACAAAGACATGATCTTTCATTGTAGAGTTTAATATTCATTGGTGGGGACACAAGCGGCGAACAGAGCCAGCGACTATAGCAATCAGTATTTTCATCTGATACCTCAAAAAATTATTCGCAATCGTGCTCTCGATTTTACACACTGTACATTCAACAGTTTCTTCTTCTTCCTGGAATTAATCCCAGTTTATTGGGTAGTCACTTGATATGGATTGGGCCTAGTTATGCCGACGGATGCCCTTCCCGACGCCAAACCTATACGGATGGATGTGCACCACTGCATCTGTCTGTGCTGGCTCGTAGTGTAGTGTGCTGAAAAGAACAAAAACGCCCAGTTTCCGAACAAGAGAAATTAATCATACCGAGTTAAAATCCTAGACCCACTCGGGAATCGAACCCGGGGACCTCTGACCCAGTATGCTGATTAGGGAACATGATGTATCTTTAAACAGTTTGACTCATACAGTTGTATGAGGTTGCACATTCCTCAAACCACCATGAAACTACATGTTTGAACTGCATATGTTTGCCAATCTTTTTCTTCTGATGTAGAGTTCTCGCGCGCAACACAATTTATTGGTGGCAGCTGATACCCCGACCGAGTGGGAGATCAGCGCGCATCACAGTCACATCCATAAACTAATGCATGGCAGCTATCATTTTGTTTGACTCCTTCATGTCACACATCTAAAAACTTCAGAGAGCACTGATTCAATTTCTATCCTATGTATGCATGTTTGTTTGTTTGTTTGTTTGTTTGTTTTTGATTGTTTTTTTTATATATGCAATATTTGTCTGTCGGAAATGGATTGAGCTATACATTAGTGATGGCGGCAAATTACTTGAGCTGGGAATGCAGAGACGAACATTTTTTGTGTAGATGATACGGAGCCACAGTGCTGCTATCAGGTGGAGAAACAATTCAACAAGTTAAGTTTGATGTTCCTTGATTCATAATCTGGGAGACAGTGGGTTCGAATCCCAATATTGGCAGCCCTGAAAAAGGTTTCCATTGTTTCCCATTTTCACACCAGGCAAATTCTGGGGCTGTACCCTAATTAAGGCCAGGGCCGCGTCCTTCCAACTCCTAGGCCTTTCCTATTTCCATCTGTGTCGGTTAGACGTAAAGCCACTTGTAAAAAAAGAAAAACGATTCATAATCTCTTTGACTATCGGTGTTTACATTACCGTGAAGCGGAGTTCAACCAGTCAGAGGAGATTTGTATTAAAATTATGCGGGAAGTAATTACAGTACGGCAAAGCGTCATTTTCCATACTCTTTTGAGTGCGGGAAGAATACAATTACGTTATAGTATGAAATAAAATACCGTGTTGCACGCAACAGCCACTCAAGTGATAACTAGGAAAATGAGCTTTAGCCACAAGGCGCAAGTACGATCTACACACTCTACGTCATCTCGGTGCGTTGCATAACATTTAGGAGTTCTGACATTTCAGATCGCTAATATCTATGCAAATCTCACAGCAGAACTGTTATGCGGGCTAGGATACACTTGCGCCTTGACTAAATACGTTTGCATTCTACCGTATTAGTGCTTAAACATCCTTTCACGTTTACGTTGCTCCGAGGTAAACTTCTCTCTCGTAACGTAAAAGATCACTTTCCGTGACTGTTGCCTAAATGACACTTTTGAGTGTGGGACGAAGTCATATACACTATAGCATGAATCAATTTCTCTTCACAAATTTTGTGATGTACAACTTTCCAGTGCCCCTAACTGTTTAACAATTCCCGTATTATTGCTGCGCCACTTCGTACTAACCCGCCTGAGTTTAGAGAAATGACTTGAAGATGTTTACCGTGTCGTAACAAACATATAAGCAGACGAAGAGACAAATTGAACTGAATCTGTTTTTGCACACCTAATCGGAGATAAGAGCGACACATGAAGTACATTTTTGAAAGATGCATATAAAATTACAATTGTATTTATAAAGATGTCGAGTAGTTCAAGCGCTCATCCATCAACTTTCCCTCTCATCGCTTTCATAACCGTAATGAAAAATCAATACACTGGATGTTACGTTAAACAAGTTCTCTTTGGAATGCTCCTCTAGTAACCTTCTTTGATATTCTTAATAAAATCCGCCTTCAGTCCGAGGCAATTCACTCCGGGAAGCATTAAGAGATCGGAACAGGGGATGTATTCACTGTGGAGGTCTGCTAGCATTACACCAGCAACGTCTATCAGAGGACAGGATGACTAATTGTTATTCATTAACTGATTTATGATTAATTTATCCCGGCAAGATGAATGCTTCGTCTTACATCTAACCAATCAATACACGATTTAGAACAAGTTGTTTACAATAACGTATGTATAAGTCTAATGAAAATTAAATTGATATGCTTACTGAAATATTATTAGAACAGCATATATGAACAAGATGTCTTGGCTGACGACACCTAGTATTTACAGAATGGACTAGAGCAAATATTTTACTCAAACTTTATTGATCTGCATTTGGAGCAGTCGCCTAGGCGGCAGATTCCCTATCTGTTGTTTTCCTAGTCTTTCTTAAATGATTGCAAAGAAATTGGTAATTTGTTGAAAATGTCCCTTGGTAAGTTATTCCAATCTCTAACTCCCGTTCTTACAAATAAATATTTGCCCCAATTTGTTCTAGTGAATTTCAACTTTATCTTCATATTGTGATCATTCCTACTTTTGAAGACACCACTCAAACTTACTCGTCTACTAACGTCATTTCAAGCCATCTCTCTACTGAAAGCTCAGAGAATGTAGTAATTTAAGTATCCATACCAGCCAACAGATACTAGACTTTAGATAGCCCATTAACAGAAAAATAATAGATCGCTTCACTGACTGACCCGCGATTAATAACACTAAGTTGCGTCAGACACAAAATTTATGTCCAACTTCCCGTTCCAGCTTGTCATGATGTACACAAAATGGGTAAATCTGTCCAATCCGGAAAGCGACATTTTCTGCCCTTACTCTCCAACGAAGTAGTCCCGCAATTTAGTCCGTAGATGATATGCTCATGCAATCATCCTTGTTGAGTATGTAGTCGCAGAAGTGTCTCATGTAGGTTTCCTTGTTTCCTCTGTCTTCTGTAAATAGCTCCCAATTTCCCTACAAATTAATATATAATTCACTATGAACAAATTTCCAGCTTTTACATTTAACACATGTACTTCCAAAAATTAAATAACGAATAGACGTGGTGATAAATATAACGCAGGTGGGCGTATTATGACAAGGCATTTCACTGTGGATGTTCGTGATATTCTTCTCTCATAACATTTTATCAGGAAATAAGGCATCGCGAATTAGATCCACTGATTATTTTCATAATCATTTTTCATCATAATTTGTTTTAAATTCTAGTCTGTGGATACATTTTACAATTTTAATTATCATGTCATTTCGTTTCATCCCGTACCATTAGGGGCCGATGACCCCTTTAAACAGTAAGCATCATCATGACCATTATCCATTCCCACAAATGATGGTGAGATGAAGCTCCACTTCACCTTTTCTAAGAAGCTTGGGATATTAGTTTTGATTCGTTATGCCCAACTAAGGAGAGCGTGTGAACTTATTTAGCACAATGTTTTTTCTTGCCTTTCCAAAATGTCTTCACCCTTCCACCGTACTTTGTTTTTGCATTCTTCCGTCCTTTCTGTAGGCTTGTCTTTTAGGTTGATCAGCAAATTTGTGTTTATTCATGAGATTTCTGAATTTTTTCTGTCTTTCAAGATTTCTTCATTTATACCAATTTCCTAAAGATCTTTGTTTATTTCCGTAAGCCAGTTATGAGTTTTTAGAGATACTGCAAGATTTAGTATTTTCTTTGTTAGCCTATTGTTATCCATCATGATCAGGTGACCATAGAAGTTTAATCTTCTTTTCCTAATGGTGTCTGTGATTTTTTCTGTTACTTGATAGATTTCCTGTGATTTCCTTTCCATCCAAATACCATTTTCGCATTCAGGTCCCAGAATTTTCCTGAAAATTTTCCTCTCTTGTTTTTCGATGTTTTAATTTGTGATGTGCCACCAATTATCAGAGTTTCTGATGCATAAAGAGCTTCTGGTTTGACAACTGTGTTATGCTGTCGTAATTTTGTGTTATGAGATATAGATTTGTTGTATCTGCTCCACACAATTGTGTATTCATTTTGTAATTCTTTCTTTGTTTCCTTGCTGATTTATCGTGTTTGGTTGTATAATTTCCCCTAGGTATTTGAATTTATCTACTTGGGAAATGTTCCCATACCTAGTGATTATAACACGGTTGTTAAATCCTGATTTTGTACCTTCGTGATACTTTGTCTTTTCATATCAGAATTGCAGACCTGTTCTTGTCGCTATTTCATGAAGTTTTTCTGCGTACTGGAGTTCTTCTTACCGGGTGAGTTTGCAGTGGAGTTATGGGCGCGCGAATGTGAGCTTGCATCCGGGAGATAGTAGGTTCGAACCCCACTGGCGGCAGCCTTCAAGATAATTTTCCGTGCTTTCCCCTTTTTACAACAGGCTAATGCTGGGGTTGTACCTTAATTAAGGCCACGGCCGGTTCCTTCGCACTCCTAGACCTTTCCTATCCCATCGTTGCCATAAGACCTAACTGTGTTCGTGCGACGTTAAGCAAGTTGTAAAGAAAAGTAGAAACAGTGATTTTACATTCCCACAAAACATATAGATGACAAACATTAATGGAAATCTATTAGTGTTATTGGAAAACAATTTCTAAAACTTTTTCCCCATGTTCAACTTTTCGATAGGAGGATTAAGAAGGGAGATATCATTAACGGATGGTTTTGGAGTCTGTGTCCCAGCGGACCTAGCCCAAAAACGAATAATTTTTAATCTGCGGGCACTCATCTAGATTGTGTTATCAGGTGAAAATGACGTCAACGTATCATTTAGAGAAAGATTATTCCCAATATATATTCGTTATATTTGGTCTTTCAAAAGAATGTATATGACAAACGTTTAGGAACATGTTATTTCCGTTATTATATAGTTAATTATCTTACGACGGTAGATAACGGAGTTGCTTATAAAATATTTTATTTTTAGTTCAAGTCCCTTGGAACACTTGGTGCATGTTAACGGGAGGAACTAAAGAGCCATTTTACTTTTTTCGATAGAACAGATAATAAGGGAGGATATCATCAACGATGTGTTTCAAGAGCCTTCAGCCACAGCGAAAGTCTAGTGCTCCAGAGAGAGAACAATATGTAACTGAGAATTTCGCACAACTTCGGACCAGGAACTGTATCGTACAATAAACTTTTTATTCGTTCTCATTCTATCTGTACTTTGTTCACCTTTATCGTACAGCATGTTACTGTCACGTACTTTTACAGGAAAATATGAGTTTAACATCCCGTATGAAACGTCTGAATACAGGCGTGTAACTTCGCATACATTCAGGAAGGAAACGTGTAATCCATTACAAATTCCGCTGTGAAGAACGGGTACAAATGCTAGTTAATTATATAAACACAACCCTTAAAAGTCTGTAGTTTGTACTACAGTATATACCAACAGATCGTGAAGCTCCTCGAAATACCGCTATGTGACGTTGTTGAAGAAATAGTGATCCGCAGCACAGGTATCACTGAGAAGGAAAATTCGTTGATACAGTTGATGCAAAACTGAACCTTATGACGTAGCGGTTTTCTGAAAGTTGTTTTATGTAACATCAACAAAGATACGTCTTATGCAGACGATGGGACAGGAAAGGACCAGGAGTGGAAAAAAAAAGCGGCCGTGGTCCTAATTAAGACACACCCCGAACATTTGCCTGGTGTGAAAATGGCAAACCACAGAAAACCATCTTCAAGGCTGCCGACCCACTATCTGCGGGATACAAGGTCACAGCACGGCTAACTCGCCCGGTAGGGTTCTTCTCGGGGAAGCGAAGGTATATAAGATGGTCTGGCATGACAGTAGGTTTCACAGCGTGAGAAACTCCATATATAATAAGGTGTTATTACACATCAGTCTGTCAAACTCACTGACCCCGTGAGCGACATTTTCGCACCATTCATACCAGGGTCTGTCAGCGTCAGAAACAGCTCATACCTCTGTGACAGCCCACAATGCACTAGGTCTCGTCAGTGATAGGGCACTCCCAGGCTCTTACAACTTGGTGCCAGACGGCGGGGTACTTTCAAGTTCCCTCGAACAATCGAAAATCCCAAATCCTCTCGACAGGGTGGAGCTGAAGTGTTTAAGGCCAGTCGTGACTAAAATGTTGCGGTTTATTTTACCAAAAGCAGAATTTTGAATTTTAACCTTAAAAGTGCGCAATTCTTCCTCTTTAAAACCCCGTTATCACTTTTTCCTAACGTCATTTCAAAGCTCTGAATGCGGGATTTAAAAGGCGTATAAAGAGCAATCCCACGTTCCTTTGTATCACGATGTCAGACAACAGCAGCTTCACAGTTCAATACTCCCGCTGGGTTGTAGTTACCTTGTAGTAGACCTACGCTGTGCGTAAGAGGAGAAAGACATCTGAGGGAGTAAATCACAGTCCAGAGCAGTTTTAGAGCAATCATGCTTCTTAGCTTTAAAACTTTCTATCTTTTTATCTAGCTTAATCGTTTTTCAGGCTTCTGTCATGCATAAAACGCTCCTTGCGACAGAGTTCTTATGGGATTCACCTGAAATTTCCAGAGAATGTTTCAATATGTCCATAAATTAAAATTAGTTCCGCATTTCGTTATCAGTTGAACATTATCTTCATATTTTAACTCCTGACATGGCATGAAACTAGAAACTAGATGAATTGATACATTCTCCTCCAATAGTTTCATGCAAGTGCAATGGACTAGTATAACTTGGAATCAATTCTCTATCTCATGGATAAATAATGAAAATATCGAGCTCTATTATTATTATTATTATTATTATTATTATTATTATTATTATTTATGTAGTTATGTACGGACTTTATTTGGTATAAATCATGATGGTATTATTTGTGTAACAAATCATGTGAGGTTACGTCACGACACGCTTGCTTTATGTATATTAATGACTTTATTTAACGTAGAACACGTAATTAATAGTATATAATTTATTACCTGTAAATATGATATGCAAATCCAGTCTAACGTTGTGCAACACAGGGTAATACTCCAGAACAACGCATCTTGTCACTAGAGTTGTATAGAAAATTTCATTCATTTTAAATAGGTTATTGTAAACACTAGAAATTACGAGAAAACATGTTGTGTCATATTTTTGTAGAAGTCTGGCCAGGCAAGGTAACTTATATAAAGAGGAAGTCTTGGGAGTTGGAGTTCATCTTAGCGAGAGTTGCTAGTGAAAGTCGTTGTGTTAGTAATCGGTTGGCATGCTACTGTAGCAGTCAAATGTTTGTCAAGATGGTGGTTCATTAATGTGTATATAATTTGTAAATAAAATAATGTACACCATTGACAGCATCTCGTGTGTGCGTCTTTGTGGCTACAACAAGATTTTTTGCTCGTTGTTTTACGTCGCACCGACATAAATAAGCCTTATGGCGACGATGCGACATGAAAGGCCTAGGAGTGGAAAGGAAGCGGCGGTGGCTTTAATTAAGATACAGCCCAGCATTTGCCTGGTGGGAAATGGGAAACCACGGAAAATCATCTTCAGGGCTGCCGACAGCGGGGTTGATCTCCCGGATGCAAGCTCACACCCGAACGCTCCTAACCGCACGGCCAACTCTCCCGGTTAAATACAGATCAGTGGATTGATTGATTGATTGATTGATTGATTGATTGATTGATTGATTGATTGATTGATTGATTGATTGATTGATTGATTGATTGATTGATTGATTGATTGATCGATCGATCCATTTCATGGTGTCAATGGAAGATGTGTATGGGAATGAGTGCGTATCATGTTGTACATGTCAGGAACACTAATCAGCGGATGTCTTTTGGCAACCAATGGTGAGTCTGAGACACTGTTGAAGAATGGTTCCGCCAACCATTGCTCGTGGTATCCGTCATCGTGTGGGCCACTGGGACAGTCCTTGAACCAACATAGAGACTTCATTCAGCCTTACCTCACTCCTGTATGTTCGCGTATTCCAAACAACAGGAACCAACAAAGTCTTAATTTAATTTCTGTGATCCTTTTAATTAAAACTCTGCCATAAATGTTCAAACCAGACAGCCATCTGTCGGAGCAAAATGTAACATCGAAATTTACACGCAAGCAGCCTACATGGTGTCAAATCCAAATGTCTGCGCATGATAACTGAGCTATTATTATTATTATTATTATTAGTAGTAGTAGTAGTAGTAGTAGTAGTAGTAGTAGTAGTAGCCTGCCTGGTGGCCGTGATCGCTAAGGCGTCAAGTGTGACACGGTGGTTATCCGGTTCGAGTCCCGTTGATCTGGAACGTTTTCACCATCAGAATGTTGGTCGGCAGAGTAGGAGAGGTGTTGGTATACAATTTCTAATCACTGAATTGTGTGCCAAAAACCCGGATCCAATTCCAAATCTCTCCGCAATGTTCACGTAGTGTGAGGGCATATGACGCTGCTGATTGTGATTCGTCCGTCGGATGGGAACGTTAAGCCTTCACTAGACTCCTTGCTGCTCTATGTGCCGCACCCTCTCCCTTCGTACTATCATATATCGTTTCACCGCATTAACACCTCCGATGATGTGGACGTCTGGAAGGGCATCCAATCTTAAAAACTGCTTATAAAGATTCATCTCATTTATATCCCATCGTGAACAGAAACGGGACTATGTTTGGAAATATATTATTATTATTATTATTATTATTATTATTATTATTATTATTATTATTATTATTATTTTTAACGTCCGACTCGTTGACTGAATGGTCAGTGTGTTGGCCTTCGGTTCAGAGGGTCCCGGGTTCGATTCCCGGCCGGGTCGGGGATTTTAACCTTCATTGGTTAATCCCAATGGCTCGGGGGCTGGGTATTTGTGCTGTCCCCAACATCCCTGAAACTCACACGCCATACATAACACTATCCTCCACCACAATAACACGCAGTTACCCACACATGGCAGATGCAGCCCACCCTCATCGGACGGTCTGTCTTACAAGGGCTGCACCCGGCTATAAATAGCTACACGAAATTAAATTATTATTAACACCGTAGAATATAGATTTTATTAAACTATCGCTACCCGTTCACTTCACAACACACAAATTTCAATGAGTTTTATTTCAATTATTTAACGATAAACAGGTATTACCAACGGAATGATAAACCAGGAGAGCCAGATTCATCGTGTTCTTCGAATTACACGACCAAGTTCTTACAAATGCCCAGTTCTACTTAAACCTCCCTTAACCATATTACAGTTATTCTTATCCTAGTGCGTGAGTTAGTTCCTATAATACTCCGGCAGATGCCACCCACGCTCTTGAAGACCACGTCAGCAGATTTTGGTGACAAATTGTCTGCGGTTTGTAATCTTGCGCAACGTGACGTTCACTTGGATTAGAGCCAACACCCAACCTCCGAGCTCACTTTGTACCGAGATCGATCCCTACGAACGAAACTTCTTACAAGTTTTCAGTTTCATGACACTGTAAAGATAATGTGGAAAGTTTTCTTTTAAAGTAGATCTATATTTCAGGAAGAGATTACAGTAATTATCTCACATAATCTCGCTCTAGATATTCCTTCATTATACTCGCTTATAGATGTTGAATTACTTACAAATATTATATTACTTCGTTATTTATTCATTTATGTATTTATTTACTTAACCTGTTTACCCTCCAGGGTTAGTTCTTTCTCGGGCTCAGCAAGGGATCCAATCTCTACCGCCTCAAGGGCGTGAGACTTTGGATAGGATGACCAATAATTCGACCAGGTAGCCTCACCTGCTATGTTGAACAGAGGCCTTATGGGGGATGGGACTATTGGAAGGGATAGACAAGGAAGAGGGAAGGAAGCGGCCGTTGCCACAAGTTAGGTACCATCCCGGCATTTGCCTGGAGTAGAAGTGGGAAACCACGGAAAACCACTTCGACGATGGCTGGGGTGGGAATCGAAACCCCTCCACTCTGTTCACCTCCCGAGGCTGAGTGGACCTCGTCCAGTCCTCGTACCACGTTTCAAATTTCGTGAACACAGCCTGGAATCGAATCCAGGACTCCCGACGTGGCAGATAATCACACCAAGCACTACACCACAGAGGCGGACGTTTGAAGTTTATCGGGTAAACACCAAATGTGACACCAACGATCTTTTACATGCCGACTCCGTACGACATGGTGTGTCGAATGGACTTCTTTCCGCCCTTCAAAAATCCGACTATCTCTGCCGGGTTTGAACCCACTATCTTGGGATCCGGAGGCCGACACTCTACCACTGATCCACAGAGGCAGTTGTGATCAGTCTTAAGGGAAATAATCGGTAGGAAGAGCATTGGGAGATAAGTGGTATTGCTCCCAGTGCCAGAAGCTGGTTGGTTCCCGAGCTGCTTCACCAGCTGTCACTGAAGAGGCGTAGGGAACAATAATGTTGTGGTCTGTTTGCTGATTCATATGTTAATATCACTCCTACAGAACGCATCCCTGCAGTACAATGTAATTCAAGCCAGCGATTAGCACCGCCCGCAGTTGAGGTCTGATTGCAAGCTGAAGCTCGCAGCTTCCTCGTCCATTCCAACCTATGAATGATACTGTCCCTCGTACTCCACTTGTATTCCTCTGGAAAGTTTAGTATCGCTACACGGTATGCGCCGAGAGACGGTGAGTTTGAACTCCACCACCGGCCAGTCTGAAGTGGCTTTGCGTGTTTCCCCATTTTCACACCAGACAAATGCTGGGAATGTACCTTAATTACGACCACGGCCGCTTCCTTCCCACTCCTAGCCCTTTCCTGTCCCATCGTCGCCTTAAGACCTATCCGTGTCGGTGCGACGTAAAGCAAATTGTGAAGAAAAAATTAATTCATAAATGTATTCGTTTCTGTAGACCGAGGAGCCTTACAGTTATAAATCCACTGCGTCGAAACTAAAAACATATAGCTTCAAATATCGCAGAGAAAGCAAATTATTCTGAAAGATAAAAATCTCTTAAATTATCTGATTAATACATTATTAGAGTTCTACAAGAATGTGCCAGTTGGTGCAGCGGACCTAGGTCCTAGGTTCGAGTTCCTGCTCTCAGTTGAACGGACTTTTATGAAGAGAAAAGAATTGCTATATCGACCACGATTTGGGTGTTTGCCATTTCTATAATAATAATAATAATGGAAAAGTCTTGAAGTTTAAGCCCCTGCGTGAAGTAATCCAAGAGAATGGGCTAGAACAAGAAGCGACCAATATCCGCATCCGAAAATTAGAGCGAGCGTTCCAATTGACTAAAAACATCTCTAATGAGAAGATGCTGAGTTTTGGAGTTAAAAAAAAGAAACTAGAGCTCTGTTATTACATCCGAAGGCTTATATGATTCGGAGACTCTGTGCATAAATCGAAAAGGACAAGTCAATGAGCTACTTAAAAGCGAAGGCGGGCTACTACGGAGGTTCTTAGTGAACAGATGGATCGACGGGCAGGTTCATCTGAAATCCAATAAAGAAGTACACAGCAAGGTGGAAACGAAAACAACAGATATTAGAAAGAGAAAGTTCTGAGGGAGGTGGGCATTACGGAGGGTGAAATCAATGACAGGGTTACTTTCAGAAGGATGGTGGAGACATAACCCAGAAGACGGAGAGGTCTTTTACCAGGGGAGCGGAAGAAAGCGTTGACCGATGGGCTCAAGAGATCCTGGCAGGATGTCAACGCCGGCAGACGAACAAGACACAGAGACTGAACATGTGGTTAGTTGTCAACGCGCAGTCCATAGAGGCCCAATTCGAACAAACAAACAAACAAACAAATAATAATACAACACGGTACTAAAACAGAATGCCTCTCGAAGTTGGAGAAGCTGGAGGATCCTAGAAACAAGAAGAATACTAGGGAAAATCTTGGGCCCAATCCAGACTGAAACCGGCTGAAGTCTACAAGAATGTGAGGAAATTTCAGAAACCATGAAAAAGAGGAAATTTTGATTTCTCGAACATTTGTACAGACTGGACAAAACCAGAATAAACAAAAACTTATTCGACTACCTGTGCAACAAGAAGACAACGACGACATGGATTAAGGTATTTCGTAAAGATCTCGACAAGTTCAGATGTTAGAGAGGAAAATATTTCGGACATTGATTCAAAATTCGGATGGGTTTCAAGTCGAAAGTACTGCAAAGACGGGAAGAGTCTGGACGGATGAACAGAAGAAACAGCATAGTACCCATATGAAGGAGTACTGGAGGAAGAGGAAACTTCATACAAAGAAAAAAATGAAATTGTAGCGTGATCCTACGTGGTCAATTCGCAAATATAATACATACATACATTATCATTATAGACTGTTATGCCTTTCAGCGTTCAGTCTGCAAGCCTCTGAGAATTTACTAAACGTCGCCACAATCCTCGATTTACAACTAGTGTTGTGGCCTCATTTAGTTCTATACCTCTTATCTTTAAATCGTTAGAAACCGAGTCTAACCATCGTCGTCTTGGTCTCCCTCTACTTCTCTTACCCTCCATAACAGAGTCCATTATTCTCCTAGGTAATCTATCCTCCTCCATTCGCCTCACATGACCCCACCACCGAAGCCGGTTTATGCGTACAGCTTCATCCATCGAGTTCATTCCTAAATTAGCCTTTATCTCCTCATTCCGAGTTCCCTCCTGCCATTGTTCCCACCTGTTTGTACCAGCAATCATTCTTGCTACTTTCATGTCTGTTACTTCTAACTTATGAATAAGATATCCTGAGTCCACCCAGCTTTCGCTCCCATAAAGCAAAGTTGGTCTGAAAACAGACCGATGTAAAGATAGTTTCGTCTGGGAGCTGACTTCCTTCTTACAGAATACTGCTGATCGCAACTGCGAGCTCACTGCATTAGCTTTACTACACCTTGATTCAATCTCACTTACTATATTACCATCCTGGGAAAACACACAACCTAAATACTTGAAACTATCGACCTGTTCTAGCTTTGTATCACCAATCTGACATTCAATTCTGTTGGATTTCTTACCTACTGACATCAATTTAGTCTTCGAGAGGCTAATTTTCATACCATACTCATTGCACCTATTTTCAAGTTCCAAGATGTTAGACTGCAGGCTTTCGGCACAATCTGCCATTAAGACCAAGTCGTCAGCATAGGCCAGACTGCTTACTACATTTCCATCTAACTGAATCCCTCCCTGCCATTCTATACCTTTCAGCATATGATCCATGTAAACTACAAACAGCAAAGGTGAAAGATTACAGCCTTGTCTAACTCCTGTAAGTACCCTGAACCAAGAACTCATTCTACCATCAATTCTCACTGAAGCCCAATTGTCAACATAAATGCCTTTGATTGATTTTAATAATCTACCTTTAATTCCATAGTCCCCCAGTATAGCGAACATCTTTTCCCTCGGTACCCTGCCATATGCTTTCTCTAGATCTACGAAACATAAACACAACTGCCTATTCCTCTCGTAGCATTGTTCAATTACCTGGCGCATACTAAAAATCTGATCCTGACAGCCTCTCTGTGGTCTGAAACCACACTGGTTTTCATCCAACTTCCTCTCAACGACTGATCGCACCCTCCCTTCCAAGATGCCTGCGAATACTTTGCCTGGTATACTAATCAATGAGATACCTCGATAGTTGTTGTAATCCTTCCTGTTCCCTCGCTTATAGATAGGTGCAATTACTGCTTTTGTCCAATCTGAAGGTACCTTACCAACACTCCACGCTAATTTGACTACTCTATGAAGCCATTTCATCCCTGCCTTCCCACTATACTTCACCATTTCAGGTCTAATTTCATCTATTCCTGCTGCCTTATGACAATGGAGTTTATTTACTATCCTTTCCACTTCCTCAAGCACAATTTCACCAACATAATTTTCCTCCTCCCCATGAGCTTGACTGTTTGCAACACCACCATGATGATTTCCTTTTTCATTGAGAAGATGTTCAAAATATTCCCTCCACCTCTCCAGTGATTCCCTGGGATCTGTTATGAGTTCACCTGAATTACTCAAAACACTGTTCATTTCCTTTTTCCCTCCCTTCCTAAGATTCTTTATTACTGTCCAGAAAGGTTTCCCTGCTGCTTGACCTAGCCTTTCCAGGTTACTACCAAAATCTTCCCATGACTTCTTTTTGGATTCAACAACTATTTGTTTCGCTCTGTTTCTTTCATCTACGTACAAATCCCTGTCTGCCTCGGCCGTTGTTTGGAGCCATTTCTGATAAGCCTCCTTTTTACGTTTACAGACTGCTCTCACTTCATCATTCCACCAAGATGTTCGCCTTTTCCCATCTTTACACTCAGTTGTTCCTAGGCATTCCCTTGCTGTTTCTACTACAGCATCCCTGTATGCCACCCATTCACTTTCTATATCCTGAACCTGCTTACTTTCTACTGTTCGAAACTTCTCACTAATCATATCCATGTACTTCTGTCTAATTTCCTCGTCCTGGAGATTTTCTGCCCTTATTCGTTTGCAGACAGATTTCACTTTCTCTACCCTAGGCCTAGAGATACTTAGTTCACTACAGATCAGATAATGGTCTGTATCATCGAAAAATCCCCGAAAAACTCGTACATTCCTAAAAGATTTCCTGAATTCAAAGTCTGTTAAGATATAGTCTATTATGGATCTGGTACCCATAGCCTCCCATGTGTAGCGGTGAATAGCCTTATGCTTGAAGAATGTATTCGTAACAGCTAAACCCATACTACCACAGAAGTCCAGCAAATGCTTCCCATTCCCATTAGCTTCCATATCTTCCCCACATTTACCAATCACCCTTTCGTATCCTTCAGTTCTATTCCCAACTCTCGCATTGAAATCGCCCATTAGCACTATTCTATCCTTGCTGTTGACCCTGACCACGATGTCACTCAATGCTTCATAAAACTTGTCAACTTCATTCTCATCTGCACCCTCACATGGTGAATACACGGAGACAATTCTAGTCCTGATTCCTCCAACTGACAAATGTACCCACATCATTCGCTCATTTACATGCCTACCAGAGACTATGTTGGGTGCAATGGTATTCCTGACAAAGAGCCCTACCCCAGACTCTGCCTTTCCCTTTCTAACACCGGTCAAGTACACTTTATAATCTCCTATCTCTTGCTCGTTATCTCCCCTTACCCGAATATCACTTACTCCTAGCACATCCAGATGCATCCTCTTTGCTGACTCAGCAAGTTCTACCTTCTTTCTTCCATAAGCCCCATTAATATTGATAGCTCCCCAGCGAATTCCATTTCGTTCGCCAAGTTGTTTCCAAGGAGTTCCTCGCCTGTCAAATGGGAGTGGGACTCCATTACTCCCATAGGTCCGAGGCTTGCTTAAAGTGTTCTGAGCTCGGTAAATTCATGAAGCAGGATGCTACCCTACTTGCACATAGTCCAAGTGAGGATCTCTCCTCTAATGGGTTATGGACCACCGGTGGATTGTATAGTCCTAGCCGCCTGAGCACAAGAAGGGCCATGACTCAGATTATGTCCGAGATGCCCACTCCCATTCCATAGCAACTGGTATCCCGACTCTCAGGACCACTTACTAGGCCATAATAATAATAATAATAATAATAATAATAATAATAATAATAATAATAATAATAATAATAATAATAATAATAAATGCATTAAACAAGTTTAGTAAAAACAGCTTTGTCCGTTCTTCTAGACCTGTTTGCTTCATTCCTCTCTTATTCTCTCCGGAATTACCTGGCCGTGAATCATGAGGCATTCATAGGTCTCTAAGTTCACTAAACTTTGAGTAATAGTAAAATCAAATCACTAAATGACCACTTTAATAAAATGGCAGCCTAGGGCTTACCCTAACCCGCAATACATCCTGCACTTAACAGGTTGCTAAGCGACTAATACTTTCAGTAATATTCTGATACTAGCTGATGTACCCGTGCTTCGCTACGGAATTCTACATTCTATACAGAATTCTAGGTTAGGTAATGTACACGTTGTGAGCAAGATTGTATTAAATTGCATAGCTCTTAGCGTTACCCTAGAAACGCGACGGGGAAGTCACCAAACATCTTTTCTCATGTGAAGACTGAGGGAATATTCACTGTAATGGTAGACCCGCTTGCATACCATCAGTCACAATCAGGTTGGGGAGCTTTCATTATAATGGTAGACACTCACTCTCGACCTGCCTTTTTACATCCTCAGAAAGACTGTCTTAATGGTTTTCCCAACTGGAATGAACATACATTACAATGACGTCAGTAGGAATGGCGCGATAAAAAGCAATGCTTTCATATGAAATACTTGATCAAATGGAAAACCACAAATTTTCTCACTTTTAACGAACAGGGCTGCGCAGCCGATCTAACAGTCCAAAGTTCCAGATCTGGAATGACCAAGGCGCAGACTGCCGTTGGCAGTGAACACTCTTCGTCCCTTTTCGGTGGGGAGAGGGGAGGGTCGCATAGTGGCGACTCCGAGGGCAAAAACAAAGCCCTTTTACTAATATCTTTCCTAGGAGTGCCGATGAGTCTGAAAGTATCAATCCAGTACACTGGCGGCGGAAATATCTATCTGACTTGGAGGCAAATTTTTCCTCCAAGCCAGGGGAGAAACCGCCTCTTCACTGCTAATTTGGAATAAAATGAATGTAGAATTTAATAAAAATGAAGAGGAAGAAACTTTTCTTAAGAAAAAGGCTCTTTTCAGGGTTGAATTTTGAGTTATTTAGTGAATTGTGCTGCTATAATTTGGAATAGCCCTAATTGTTATTCTACTACTACTACTACTACTACTACTACTCTACTAAGTGAGCCTCTGCCTTAAGTATGCACACTGCTCGTTCAAAACAGCGCGTCAGAGTAGGGATCGAACAGCTAGAATACTATAATGTACCACTGTGTGTTACATACCAGCTGTATCAAAAAATGTATGAACCAGACGAATGGCATGCTAAACAATAAAGTTTTCTAACTCCCTGGCAATTTCCCGCCAATATTCAGCCAGGCTGTTATACTCGGTACGCAGCAATAATCCCATCTATCGGAGTTGAGAGGCAGCATAGGAGACAAAAGGACATCAGAGCAAACAATGGTCAATGTAATGTTATTGTTGATCAACGTTATGCGCTTTTGATATTGTAGGCCTTCACATTATGTTTTCTTCCGACTCTGAAATACCACTCTTATCATAGTCGGTGCGTTAAAACTGAATAAAACATAAACGACCGGAAATTGTGTTCTCTATAACTTTTGTTATGTAGTACTTTTCGATAGGACCAATGACATAAGTATTTAAAAATTACATTTTAGGCGCCTTCCCCCTAAACTACAATTTCATCCAGGGCGAATACAATTGTTTATAGTTTAGACTCTAGTTTCTTATTCCCCGACTCTATATACCGATTTTCATTAAATTCTGTTAACCTATTTCCTCGTGGCTCGGCGTTGATATGGATTTAGCAACAAAAATACAAATTCATGAATATCTGTGTTATCATAGCCAGTGCGGTAAAAATGTATGAGACATAAATGGTCGGAAAATTAATGTAGAATTTAATAAAAATAAAGAGGAAGAAAGTTTTCTTAAGAAAAGGCTCTATTCAGGGTTAAATTTTGAGTTATGTAGTATTTATCGATACGACCGCTAATAACATAAATATTTGAGAATTTAATTTTAGGCCTCCCACTAAACTACAATTTCACTAAGCGTTAATTAAATTATGTATAGCCTTATATTGTAGTGGCTCATTCTCCGACTTCGCATACCAATTTTCAATGAGATAGGACCACTAATAATGCAAATATTTAAGAATTAAATTTTAGGCCTTCCCCTAAACTACCATTTTACTGGGTGTGAATAAAATTATATATAGCCTAGATTGTAGCGACTTATTCCCCGATTCTGTCTACCAGTTTTATCAAGATAGGGCCACTAATAACATAAATATTTGAAAATTACATTTTAGGCCTTCCCCTAAACTACCATTTCAATCAACGTGAATACAATTATTTATGGCCTAGATTGTAGCGACTTATTCTCCGACTTTGCATACCGATTTTCATTCAATTATCTTTAGCCGTTTTCTAGTGATTCGTGTACAGACAGACAGACAGACAGACAGACAGACAGACAGACAGACAGACAGACAGACAGACAGACAGACAGACAGACAGACAGACAGACAGACAGACAGACAGACAGACAGACAGACAGACAGACAGACAGACATTACGGAAACGTAAAATGTGCATTTCCTTGTTACTGTGGATATGACCGATACAGAAATACAATTCTTTTCAAATTCTGAGCAATGTACCGACAAAACTCTTATTTTATATATGATTTTTATCCTTAGTAACGTGGTTTTATGCAGCTATGTTTAATTACTACCTGTCAAACCAGACAGTATTCACTTTCGCTGACCAAGGAGGAACACTGTAGATACTTTTTAATTCTCTGACCTTCCCCAGTTTCTAAATATACTCAACAGATGGCAGGACGTTCCTAATAACTTACATGCTGCTAAGAGAAACAGTCCACGTACGCACAGAGGGGAAGGTATCAAGTCTGTACGACCATTAATACAGTGCAGGGACGAAGTCTTCAAAAAGTGAGCGTCTACTTACCTGAATCAGTATTCCGTCCTAGCCAGTTATGTTGACTGTGTCGGGCAGAATCGTTTGAAAATGTTAAGATCCAGATACGCCCAAACGGTTGAAGC
This sequence comes from Anabrus simplex, assembly GCF_040414725.1. NCBI lineage: Eukaryota > Metazoa > Arthropoda > Insecta > Orthoptera > Tettigoniidae > Anabrus > Anabrus simplex. Next base: position 21,122,718 of record NC_090267.1, read on the forward strand.
ACAGTGAATACTGTATGAAAAGAAGTGAGCTCGGAAGTTCAGGCATTTATTGCTAAAATAGGCAGGCAAATAATTAAAATAAGCATTTATAATGACAAAAATTGGCACTAAAATAATAAAGATGCAACACATTTTAATACTGAATCTTATATCTTCCTGTGGGTGGGGGTGATAGAATAATATATGTCGTAAGAGGAGGCGACTAAAAGGGGGACCAGGGCTTCTCAAATTGGGAGTGCGGTTGGCAACCACGGTTCTTGCAGCTGAGCCTGGCATTGCTTCCACTTACTTGTGTCAGGTGCCTCGCTCTTAAGTGTCCTGTCTGACCTCCCTTCGTCGACTCTTGTTCTTTTCCGACTCCGACACTGGTAGATTTGCGAGCCGTCGGGAGTCTTTAATATTCACGCTCTATCTGATCCTTCCCTCTCTTTTGCCGACCGCTTCACTTTCCAAAGTATCGGACCTCTTCAACTTTCGTCCTGATTAGTGTCAGTAGAGAATGCTTACCAAGTAGTTCTTCCTCTTAAAACAATAATCACCACCAGCACTTAATTTTACGTAGCAAGGAAGGGACCTGGTAACTCTCTCGACTATTTGGCTTGTGGAGTTTTCAGTAGAGATTTGTGCAATAAGAAAACATCTTTTGTGTATTTGTTATTTGTTATCTATTAAGTTGAAATATTTTTTCTTTATTTTTTTCTATTGGCTTTACGCCGCACCGACACAGATAGGTCTTACGGCGACGATGGGACAGAAAAGGGCTAGGACTTGGAAGGAAGAGGCCGTGACCTTAGTTAAGGTACAACCCCAGCATTTGCCTGGTGTGAAAATGGGAAACCACGGAAAACCATCTTCAGGCTGCCGACAGTGGGGTTCGAACCCACTATCTGCCGAATACTGGATACTTACTGGCCGCACTTAAGCGATTGCAGCTATCGAGCTCGGTTTTTTAAATTACTAGTGCAGTACATTGGAATTATATATATTATATGTTTTTCCTTCCATTGATTATAATGTTAATACTTAAATAAATGCAGAGAATATCCACAACAACTTATAAAAGACAAGAAAAGGCATCAAATGATAAAATAGTCTACGGAAGCAAAATACTCAAATAGGGCAAATAATAACTGCTACTACCATTCCCAAATGCACGGAAACATGTTCGTCTCTATCTGACACTTCCACCCAAATAAAAAAGGCATTTTGCCTAACTTCTGAGCTATAGTTATAAACTAGGTTGCGAATGAATCAATGATTATGTACCGGTATTAAATGGGAATCAAACAATATTCGGAGTCATTTATAAAGATATCTACGGCTTCACAAGTAATAATACAACTGAAAATGTAAATGCTAGCGAGTGCCTCCGAATGACTGGGAAAGCTTGTCTGAAAGACTCTGAAAATTTTGAGACCAAACTGGACAACATAGAACAAGATGGCATGAAGAAAAGTACCGTGAAAATGAATGACCGGTGGACACCAGTATGAAAAGAAGACTGAAATTCTTCAGAATGAATTGACAAAACAAATCTTTCAGATAGTTGATAGTAGACCTAAAGTTTGTGACAAGTGGTTCCAGAGACTGAGTAAGGACTTCAACAAGGCTGGACTACGACGAGAGGACATGTCAAATCGAGCACAATACCGGTCACAAACCAACAAATTAAAGGGCTTCCATAAATGAATAAAGTAGAAGAGTGGTTGGACGATGGAAAGACACAGGCTGCTAAGGAAAAAATGTAGCGATTCTGGACAGCAAAGAAGACTTCCAAAAATGTGTAACAGTTATTTGATATGGCCTTTATTACCCTAAATGAAAAATAATAATATTAATATAATAATAATAATAATATTAATAATAATAATGTCATGAAAATGCCTTCGTTGGCGAGTAGTGTTTACAGTGCACTATGTATTCTGATATTGGCTAGTTCAAATTTTTACTTTCTCCAGTTATGACCGTATAGCTCTTAGCTTGCATTCGGGAGATGGTGACTTCGAATACCACCATCGGCAGACCTGAAGACGGTTTTCCGTGATTTCCCATTTTCACACAAGACAATGCTGAGATGTACCTTAATTAAGGCCACGGCCGCTACCTTTTCATTCCTAGCCCTTTCCCATTGTTGCATCGCCGAAAACATTCGAAGTTTTAGTGCGACGATAAACCACTAGCAATAATAAACTTATTTCCAGTGGCTTCTCTCTCACAGGGGCTGCCTGGCCGACACGGTAAGAGCGTGCTCGCTTCACCCGGAAGGACGATTCGGGAAGTCGAAACATTTAAGAAGTTAGATTTCCAGTTCTGGAGGTGCACACGGCCCTGAGGTTAACACAGCCTACACGAAAGGTGAGAACCAGGTTCATTCCTGGGGGCGAAGGCGGCCGGGCGTAAAGCTAACCAGTTGATGGTGGAGCTGCTGTCTATCAAATGAGCCTTCGGGCTGAATACTGGAGAATGTGATAAGAGCATAGCTCTAGACGGAGGGAGACACTTAACTCCTCCATTAGGAAGCTGATTCGTTCAGGCTGTATTCCACATTCTGAGCAATCCACGCAATATGGTTACTCTCTTTACCGGAGAGAAGGGAAAAGTTGGGAGGTACGAACCTTCACAGAATGAAGGTTTCGGCAAAAGGAATGGAATGCCACCAACAGGGTGAAAGGCGTCGCAATCCTAATACCATGCGGTTCGCAGAAGATCCGGGGAAGTTCGGACAGGAAAGATGGCAATGAAAAGTTGAAGCAATGGCAGACTGAACTAGCCTTCTGGTGTCCGCTTTTAGTCGCCTCCTACAATAGCCAAAGGATACCGTAGTTGTATTCTACCAGCCACGTGCAGAGGGGTAGAACGAGAGAACTAAGTAAATCGAGCAAGTTGACTGTGCGGTTAGGGTCGCTTAGCTGTGAGCTTGCGTTCGGGAGTTAGTGGGTTCAAATCCGACATTCGGCAATCCTGAGGTTGATTTTCCGTGGTTTCCCAATTCCTCACAGACCTTAATTAAGGCCACGTCGACTACTTCCCACTCCTAGCTCTTTCCTAACCTTGCATCGCCGAGAATACGACGTTAAACCACTTCCAAGAAAAGAGAATACATCCTTCCAAATGGGGTGAGCCTCAGGCCGTAAAACTGAGCGACATCCATGTTAAGTGACGACGCTAATAAATTGGGGAAAATCCCGAAATGGAGAAATTATTACTATTATCATACTGTACTATCTTATTCCAACATTGACATTCAGAGTATTCTAAAGCTACGCGTGTTATGGTGGAATAACATAAATGTTGAATGGAAGCCATTTAGGCCCTATGTGCTGAGAAATTAAAAGCCCGCCTCTGTGTTGTAGTGGTTAGTGTGATTAGCTGCCACCCCCAGAGGTCCGGGTGCGATTGCCAGCTCTGCCACGAAATTTGAAAAGTGGTACGAGGGCTGGAACGAGGTCCACTCACCTCGGGAGGTCAACTGAGTAGAGACGGGTTGAATTCCCACCTCGGCCATCCTCGAAGTGGTTTCCCGTGGTTTCCCCCACTTCTCCTCCAGGCAAATGCTGGGATGGTACCTAACGTAAGGGCACGGCTGTTTCCTTCCCTCTTCCTTCTCTGTCCCTCCCAATCTTCCCATCCCCCACAAGGCCCCTGTTCAGCGGCATCTGGGCGAGCTACTGGTCCTTCTCCCCAGTTGTATCCCCAGACCCAATGTCTCACACTCCAGGACACTGCCCTTGAGGCGATAGATGTGGGATGCCTCGCTGAGACCGAGGGAAAGACCAACCCTGGAGGGTAAACTGCTTAAGAAAGAAAGAAAGAAATTTAAAATGTAAAGAAAATTAGAACGAATGAATAGGAATAGGCTCTTTCCGTTGAAAAATTAAATAATTCTCTTATATAAGGCTACAATTACGAAAAAGTGTGAGATTTTCAAACAGTTCAGACATTTATTTCTACTTATCATATGGCCTTTAGTGGAGGGCGTTCCTTATCTGCTGGCTTTCCACCCGGACGGCTGAGGTTGAAATCCCGGTCAATGCTGGGTCGAGATTTTCATCCGAACAATCACGTGGCGTCAGAAAGGGCATCCGATCTTAAACCCCGGCCAAAACCAAAATCAGCGACCCCACAAATAACTGGTAAAAAAGCTGAATACTTGCTTTTTAAATATGGCTTTTAGTGCCGGGAGTGCCGAAGGACACGTTCGACTCGCCTGCTGCACGTCTATCTCACTCCCATGGGCGACCTGCATTTCTGGGTGCGGATATTATGATACTGAGCGAATCCCGGTCTGGCACATGAATTTATAACTGTCGAATGACACCAAGAAGTTTGCTCAAGGCTTAACCTCTCCATCAGACCGACGATTCACTATCAACGCGTCGTATACCCTCACTCCGTATCAACACTGTGGAGAGGTTTGGAATTTAATACAGGCACGCAATCTAATGATTAGGAATTGTATACCCTCGCCTCCGCCGGTCAACATTCTGATAGGGAAACTTTTCCAACAAAGTGGTGGTGGTGATTATTGTTTTAAGAGGAAGTACAACTAGGCAACCATCCTCTATTAACACAAATCAGAGAGAAAAAATGGAAGGGATCCGGCACTTCGAAAAATGAAGATATTGGACCACGAAGGGCGTGAAAATGAAAGACTCCCTAGGATTTGCAACGTAATGGCGTCGGGGTCGGAAGACAACAAGAGTGGACCAAGGGACGTCCGGTAGAATAGATGAAAGTGTGGAGCCTCGCACAAGTAAGTGGAAGCAATGCCAGGACTCAGGTAAGGTCCCCATGGTCGCCAACCAACGCTCCAAAGTTCAGAGCCCTTGGGGTCCCCTTTAGTCTTCTCTTACGATAGGCAGGGGATACGGTGGGTGTTATTTACAGCGCCCACCCACAGGGGGATTTTCCAACAAACGGGACTCGAACCAGCTAACGACGGTATAAGACCATGAAGACTTCACCGCCCAGACGAGATGTATACACAACTTTTTTTAACTCGACAAGCATTGATCTCTTACGTAAGTTCATTGATGTGATGGTAACATTTCATGTGCTCGCTTGACGGCTGAACATACGTGTCCCGTCCTCATTACTCCACGCACGAATCTCGGTAAATAACCATAAATCCATTGCGCAATGCCCTAAGACGTGATAAGGACATATATCAACACTGTTTCATAACAGCTTCTGTCTTCCTGCCATTGGATCAACACAAACTTCTTGTATGAGCAAAATTCTCAATTTCTTCTCTTCCAGTCGCCAAACCTACGTGCTCTCTGTTGGAAGTGTGGCGAGGACGTTCATTAAGAGCCTCATGACGAGGTACGGAATAAAATCCCTGGTCCAGCCGTGAATAGAACCCCTGTCCACAGGGTGAGATGCAGGCTCTAACACGAGGGCCGCTGCCAATATTTCAGGCTGCGGTAAAGGGATATCCTCCGTCAGAATAAACAACCCTTCTACATGATGCAGGGGCGTAACGTATACAACAGGGCCCGCCTACTAAAATAAAAATTCGGGCCCCCTCACATAAAATGTAAATTACAGCAGGTAGAAGTAATACAATATATTGCCGTCACCTTCGCGACCCACAGCCGTGGATCCTGGACTTAAACCACTTTAATTAGTTTCATTTTACAGTAACTACAGAACAACACTCTGTAGCCGATACGGAAGTCTCGGCAATAACGATGTATACGATTACAGTACCAAAAGTTATACGAACAAAATGAAATAAAAAACTGTTCAGAGAGATCTCGTTTGTTACTACAGGAACTTACTGGAAGTATACATTGTTGAAAAACTACTCCACTCACGCATTGAAAACACAATAAATAACACACGAACACTTGAACAGTTCGGGTTCAAATTCAAATACTCTACCACACATCAATTACTCCGCGTCACAGATAATATAACGCAAGGCTTTCACCATCAACAAGGAACATTAGCAATATTTCTAGACTACAAACAAGCCTTTGACAGAGTACATCACCCCAGTCTCATCTACAAACTAATGAAATTACATCCATCTTACATTAAACTCACACACAACTACTTACTAAAGCGTACTTTATTCGTCACAATAAATGGTATAAACTCCACACCGAGAAGTGTACATGCCGGCGTACCGCAAGGTAGTGTTTTGGGACCAATCCTCTTTCTCCAGTATATCAACGATATCCCTCGCACTAATAACACCATGACTGCAATATACGCAGACGACACGGCCATTATGGCGAGAAGCAGGAACCCAGACACAGCTATACACATACACAGACTCGGAACCCTGGCTCACCAAGTGGAAAATACCAGTTAACCTACAAAAACGAAAGCAGTACACTGTACACGGCGACGTAAATAACCACAACAACAGCTTACACTACACAGTCAACCAATGCGAAGAGTTACTACCCACAAATACACTAGACTCAACCTACAAGAACATATAAACAACACCATACAACGAGCAAGAACACACAAAAAGAGCACACTATCACAGATAAACGTAAAACTCATATACAATACACTTATACGACCTGTCCTCATATACACATATCCTGCCATTGGCTTCATATCTATAACAAACATACAAAGGCTACAGAAAATACAAAATTGGTCACTGCTCTTAGCTGTTAAAGATTGCACCATTGCATTAGTATAACTACACGACATAAAAAAGTACCCTACATCTTAGACTGCGTACATACACTGACAACAATTTTTTACGATAGAGCGGAACTACACGACAATACGACCCAGATACATATTAATAGTCAAATTCGTTCTAACAAACCCAGATTAAACACCCACTACGTATAAAACACTACCAAACGAAACTAAAAAACACTATAAACAAACATAAATGCTCATACAGACCACAACAACACAATTTAAGGCCCGCTTTTGCATCTTCCGCGGCACCCCACCCCGTTCTTATGAGAGGCACTTCTTGATTGCCTGCAAATCACTATGGCTGCCAATATTGCTGCAAAACTTCAACCTAAACCATCCGCACATATTTATAAATAACTTGCGAAATCTAAAGCAATATTTAGCTAGGCTAAACCCTAAATGGGTAACCACGCCGTATAAATAAACTACTGTGTCAGCCAACACCAGAGCGACCGTCGACCCTGGTTACACACACACATTACACAAAGACACATAAGATTCTAAATAACTGAAATGATAAAAAATTCAAAATTTTATTACACACAATGCAGACCGACAGAGGAACGCCAACGGGCGGGCCGCCATCGGTACCTCACATACCAGGTGGCACATACGGATAGCCAGAGCTTATTGGAATTATACAATGCTGTCGAATAAATGTGTGGCAAAAGTTAAACCTTCAGAAATTTGTGCATAACACGATTTCTGCTGCTCTGCACGTCAAGAAAGTATCATTTTAGAACTAAAATGTGGTATTTCAGTATCAATTTTCATTGCTATAATGATTTTTAAATAATTTGGTGCAGTGAGGAGCGAGTCCCGGTGTTCGTGTGTTACACTCGACGACTGCTGCTACATGGCAATATTCCTCTACGTACAAATTGTGGAAACGAATTATCTCGATTGATTTTACAAAACCGCCGTCGCCATTTCCGTTCAGAGTGACATCAGGCAAGATATAAAGAACCATGCGCGGATATACAAAAGAATATCCGCATCCTCACCCGCATCCGGGAATGGTTATCCGCGGATAATTTAAATATTTAACTACAGTGTATTACACCCAAGGTATTGAAACGGATAGATGTATTATCATAACACAATAGGCCTGACACCTGGCACCAGACCCCTACAGTCGCAGGTTTATGAGAGATTTTCTCTTGCGACAACTATCAACGTACTGACCTCAGATTTACGGCTTTATGGTCTCAAGGTTCTTTAAATATCACTATTATCTCATACGAATGTCAGGGGTCACCTAACCATAAGCAAAAACAACAGTATACCTGAGTGAAATTCAATAAATGTCACAATTTAGAAAGTATCAGCAAAATTATCCGCACGACCATACAGACACTAACTTCGCAGTGCAGGGCTCTAGATATATATTATTTTGCGATGAGTCTGCGGGTTCCCGTATGAAGCCCCTGGAGGACATGGTCGTCAAGGCGTCTGACACCGTGGATAGCCGCTTCGAGTCCCGTTAGTCGAGAAACTTTTCACCATCAGAATGTTGGTTTGCAGGGCAGGGGAGGTGGTGTTATACAATTTCTAATCACTAGATTGCGTGCCAAAAGCCTGCATTCAATTCCAAACCACTCCGCAGTCTTCACATGGAGTGAGGGAATATGATGCTGTTCATCCTGATTCGTCCGTCGAATGGAGTCATTAAGCCTCGAGCAGACCCCTTCGTGCTATTCGACAGGAGTAGGCTATGTGCCGGCACCGGGTTCCACACTCTCACTTTCATTTCACTTCAGTAACTCCTATGATGAGGTTGAGGTCTGGAAGGGCATCCAGTCGTAAATATTCGCTTCGAAGATTCGTCTCACCCCGTAGAGAAACGTAAAAGAGTGGGACATACATCGAGCAGCCGGCAATGGACGAAGTGTACAATGGGCATACAAAAGATGTGTAAGCTACTGACATGTGTTACCAGTAGACAGGCTATGAAAACAAACATGACGTTCACAGGGTGTGAGATCGCACCACTCCCAGTGAACCGCGTACTGTAATGTAGATATGACGAAGTCTGAAATCCTGTTCTTTGGTAAACTGAACCCTTTCCAGAACTTGATGAAGGTAGCACAGTACCACGAGCTCCAAGCGTTAGTCCTATTACCTCAGTCTCATCAAGTAGCAAGGTATGCTTGGGTTATGTATGTCCCCTTTCTCAGTGATAACTTCTTCGGGCTGGCCTAGATGATGTTCATACCTGATAGTCGAGTCTTTCTCTTGTAGACGATCATATCTATTCGCCTGAGAATGCCATTACATCACACGCCGTGCACCTCTTCACCTTTACAACCAAGTTCTTCAGCAATGAAGGACCTGATTTTATGGTGGTGGGAGTTCGTCAGTACGTCACCGAGCGGACAAGATCCAAGGACATGAGCCAGTGTTTCTTTCTCCCTGCGGATCGCGGGCAGAAGTTACAGTCCAAACACCCGCCCCGGAACACTTGTGACTGCACTAGCATTGGTTGTCATTTTAACAGCTCCGCGCCATTCACTGCAGGAAAGGGCCTCCGTGATGTTTTATCTGTCTGTTGTATAACTCCACTCTGATGACGTAATGCGGACCAAGCTACCATTTCACAGTCGACAACTGTTTACGGACGGGCCAGACATCCTGGCCTGTGTACGCGTAATTTTTTAATTGAATACTCTCTTCTCTATGATTTATAAATATGTCTCTTGAATAAATATAAGATGACTTCCTACCGCAGCGCGGAACAAAAACTCGCCAGCTTACATAAATATTTCTGGTCACAAACTTCACACACACACGAACGGACTAAAAAGGAAACAAGCAGCAGACTCCATGCGAAAATAAAACACGATGGAGAACAGTTGTATTTTTCACATTTATATCTTAATGACGCCAGGAATGCACCCATGAAATAAAGTCAGGGGCATTTGGATGTGACAGAACAAATTTGATATTAATTAAAAGAATCCCTGAAATTGCTCTCCCAACAAGTACGAATGTAATAAATACTTCACTCATAACAGGAATATTTCACAGTAAAGTCCAGATCCATGGCTAAATGGTTAGCGTGCTGGCCTTTGGCCAGGGGGGGGTCCCGGGTTCGATTCCCGGCAAGGTCGGGAGTTTTAACCATGATTGGTTAATTTCGATGGCACGGGGGTTGGGTGTATTTGTCGTCTTCATCATAATTTTTGATCCTCATCATGACGCGCAGGTCGCCTACGGGAATCAAATCGAAAGACCTGCACCTGGCGAGCCGAACATGTCCTTGGACACTCCCATACGCCATTTCATTTTTCCCACTAAAAGTGCCATAATACTGCTGATACGAAGAAAGATAATTCAACGAAGTCCGAAGACTTTAGAACAATTTGCATACTTCCTTGTCTTAGTAAAATATTAGTAAATGTCGTTCACAAGCAGACAACAATTTACCTTAACAAACACAAACTACTCCACAAATACCAACTTGGATTTAGACCTAACCACAGTTACACATGACATTCAAGTAAAAATTAACAATGAACAAATGACAATACTTGTACTTTTCGACCTGAGTAAAGTATTTGACTGTGTGGACAGGGAAATAATATGATGTAAACTACAAGCACTTAGATGTCCTTCTAGCACACTGGCGTTTTGCACTCGTATTTAATCGGGTGGTAGCAGTACGAGAGGTGGCGTAGTTCAGGTCAGCGCCAGTACTCTTTTCACTGTACTCAAATTACTTACCAGAACATATAAAATCTTGTAAATACGATTTCTACCAGGCGACTTACAACTATATATACAAAAACAAACACGAAAATTCGTCTAATTAAACATTAAGAAACTAAACGGTGACATAGAAGAGGACTAAAAATAATTGTTCAAATCGCAAGCAATCATAATAGGATCCACAAATAATCAAAGCAAACTGAAAAAATTGTTTAAATTCCACCAATTATATTTCACTCGATATCAATAAACGTAAACGAACCTCTAAATAATCTTAGCCTTCTTTTTGATAAGCACTTAAACTGAACAGAGCACATCACCCGAGAGTTTCCTGTTCTTTGCATTCCCTTAAAAGTGTAAGGGATCGCCTTGAACTAAGTGGGAGCAAGTTACTTGTTCAGAGTTTAATTATGGTGACGTAATATACAACACCCTAAGCGCTAAACTTCAGCGAGCTTATAATGCATGCGTCCGTTTTGTATTAAATATGCCAGGTATTGCCATGTATCACCCTGTCTTGAACAGCTGTCGTGGTTATATTTTTGGCAGAGAGAAGAAACCTTCACGCGGTCTCTTGCTTGTTCATAACATCCTCTGTAGAGGCATACCAAGTTACGTACTTGTCATCCCCAAGCAAAAACCTCTTGGCTGCCCGAGAAGTTACGGCAATTCATTCATACCTGTAACCACATGCTCCTGGAATTCCTTTTCGCCTGTAATTAGAGACATACATAGTAGAAATATATTTTTAAAAAGGTATGTTGTATATAGTACATTTACAATACATAGTACATATACTATAATATACATAATATAATGTTTTCTTGTTGTAACCGTCAGAAATTTATATTTCGTTCATCATTATTATTTAAGTTTAATTTCGTCATTAGTTACATAATTAGGAACCGTAAGTCTTTCTAGTTTGTACAATGTAGCAATAAGACAATTTGGCATGACGCAGGGTTCATGGTTTGAGGCAAGCCATTAAATAAGTCAATACATATTATTATTATTATTATTATTATTATTATTATTATTATTATTATTATTATTATTAATAATAATAATAATAATGTTATTTGATATACGTCTCACTAACTACTCTTTTACGTGTTTTCGGAGACGCCGAGGTGCCGGAATTTAGTCCCGCAGGAGTTCTTTTACGTGCCAGTAAATCTACCGACACGAGGCTGACGTATTTGAGCACCTTCAAATACCACCGGACTGAGCCAGGATCGAACCTGCCAAGTTGGGGTCAGAAGGCCAGCGCCTTAACCGTCTGAGCCACTCATCCCGGCATTATTATTATTATTATTATTATTATTATTATTATTATTATTATTATTATTATTATTATTATTATTGCACCGGAGGTACACCTGCTCCGTAAATTTAAACTGAGCGCCTTTTGGAAGGCTATTTGTAATGTGAACCTTGAACTGTATATCAGAAGAAGTTTCATAATAATGTCATTTGCTTTACGTCCCACTAACTTCTCGTTTAACGGTTTTCGGAGACGCCGAGGTGCCGGAATTTAGTCCCGCAGGAGTTCTTTTACGTGCCAGTAAATCTACCAACACGAGGCTGACGTATTTGAGCACCTTCAAATACCACCGGACTGAGCCAGGATCGAACCTGCCAAGTTGGGGTCAGAAGGCCAGTGCCTCAACTGCCTGAGCCACTCAGCCCGGCAGAAGAAGAAGAAGAAGAAGAAGAAGAAGTTGTTTCGAACTTTATCTTCAGATGTCTCTACTGTCAACTTATGTGCCCCCTCTGGTGGGAGGATGAACAATTAACTTTTAAGAGAATTTCAGTAATTATAAGTTTTCTAAACTGAACCGTTTGGTAGATCGTTTTTTGTGCTCTAAGGTTCTGTATCTTCCTTCCTCAAGTAATTATTAGTCAATCATAAATTTTGGATATTTATTGAATTCGCTAATCAAAATTAAGGGTGTGTACAGGCCTTCGGCCTAGAGAGTTCTGTAACCTTCCCCTCTGCTACAAAATCTGGGAGCTTTCGGGCCATGTTGTCTTTTCATCGCTCCAGTCTAGAGTGCGTACGTAGTGGAGGCAGGGAAAGGCCTTGCCCACCATTGGAAGGCCCACCAGCTCAAGGTAATGGCAGACTTCTTTCAAATATGTGATAGTTTCTGATGGCTGAGTTTAGGAGAAGATTTCAAAATTATTTCTTAATGTACATTTCTAAAGTTCAACATCATCATTTAAATGTAAATTCTCAAAAGGGTCTAAGGACTTTATTCAAACTAAGGGAATAAAGAGTGTTCTTCTTCTTCTTAAGCCGTCGTCTCCAAACGGAGGTAGACGATCCACACGGCCAGCTCCGATCTTGACGTTGCAGCCATGCCATGTGGATTTATTGGAATATCGCTCAGGATCTTTAATTCCCATTCAACTTGGTATTGGGGTGACTATGATTTTGTAAAATAAAATTTATCTCTTCTTTTGGAACTTAATACTTTTCTCCGTCTAGTCACACTCTGTAGTATAGGCTTAGCCTCTGTAACTTAGGGCCATAAGCCCAAATAGGATCTTAAGTCTTTCAAAGTGTATTTTCAAAGGAGTGCAAGTGCTCGCCTTTTGTTTACGGCCGATATCTTAAACCTTTTCTTTTGACCTCTAAGACCATTCAGTAGTGAATCAGCCTGTAGAGTGGATAAGTCAGTAAAAACTGTTTTGTAATGATCTAATTTGGATTAGAAAATTGTGCGTTGGAGAGGTTGAATTGTAATAAGTTTTGGAGAGCTTTCTCCTAGAATATTAACTGAATGGAGCAATGGTGCTCTCTTGAACAATATAACTCGGAGCTACAAGCTCATTCTACAACTTATTGTGTACCTGAACTTTGATCATTCCTGTCATTTGAGCCGACGTACTCCTGAACTCTTGGTGTTGTTTATCAATGTTTAAAGTCAAGAATAAGGGAAAGAAATAAAATTTCCTATTTTAGTGTTTTAAATTACGCTTCGATCGTTTCTCTGTCCACCCATTCACCCCCAGCATCTTCTTACACCTCTGCATTTCACGGTATCACCGTAAAAATGATTATGAATGAGTATCAAATGATTGTTTATAAGTGGCGGAATACATCATAGCAATCAGTATTGAGTGATTGATTTCAGGTGCTGTATGTGTCACAGGTTTTGCTTGTATTTGTTTTCGTTTGTCATTACAAAACGAGATCTTTCTTTATTACATATTATCTTGACTAAGTTCTAATGTGTTCGTTTGTGCAGGGCGTATTTTTTTCAGACATTCGTTCTCGTCTTTGATACTCAGACGCCATGACCGAACTTCATAGCGGTTACAGAGATACCGGCTAAACTATTTGTTCACACTCAGGCAACGACCTATATTATACTTCATAGACTGGCGGAGGAGCTGCCATCTTTGAAGAAAGTTGAAAGTAGCTCCGCCATGTTCTCTGGTGGCACCAGGAAACAAATACTCACTTATAAAATGATGTATTTCTTCTTGGATTCCCTCTATTCGTACAATTAATTGCAGAACACGACTTAGGCATCTTTCCTTGTTAACAATTAACAGCTGAAGAGTGTCCCCAGGTAACTTGGGGGACGTTTTGCAACTTTCCTCAGCTAGGAGCCCTTTCAGCCAGTCTATGCAGTACAGGGAGTATAGTTTAAGACGTCACACTTCTTTTCACTGGCCGCGGGAATCCCCGAGCGAGTGCCATGTGACTTGTGTCAAGCCTGACGTGATAAGAAGTATTGACCGACAGCAGATGTTCAGCTCTCTCGCTCACTTCGCTAGTAACGATTGTACTTGTAAGGTTATCATCGCGATGGTGAAGTACAGTGTTATTTGCACAAGATGAAGAAAGCAGTTAAAAGCTTCCTCCGAGAATTGCGTAGACAGTTTCCCGGTTCTACAGTGCCCTCATATCGTTACGTGCATCAACTCATTCACAAGTGGCGTAGTAGTGGTTCCGTTACTAATAAGAAGAAACAGCGAAGGTAAACAGCTCTCACACAGGAGAGGTTAGAAGTTATACAAGCAAGAGTGCAAGTCGATCCACATAAGTCGCTACGGAGAGTAGCTCAGGAAACGGGTATTTCACATTCATCAGCACGTAATACAAAAAAATTGTTGCATTTACGATCTTACTCGACTCATTCAGTCCATAACATGCAGCCTACAGATTCATTACAAGAATAAGATTTTGCAGTTGGCTGATGAATTCTGTCCACGATGGTATCGTGGATCCGAAATTTTATTTTATGAGTAGCGAAACATGGTTTCGTTTGAGTGGATATGTCAATTCACAGAACAATAGCATCTGGATACAGAGAAACCGAGACCCCTGCACGACGTGAGAGTGGGTATATGGTGCCCGACGAATTATCGGTGCGATATTTTTCAGGGCACAGTTACTTCCGACCGTTATATTCGCGACATTCTCGAACTGAGCAGACTGAAGAAGAAAAGAAGGTACGGCTATTTCCAACAGGATGGTACGACTGCTCTATGCGACAGTTGCACAAGGTGTTCGATGATGATCAGTAAATAATCAGTAAATGCTCATGGTCCCCTCGTTCACCTGATTTAAGCCCCTGTGACTTTTATCTACGGGGAAATCTCAAAGCAAACGTTTACAGGAATAATCCTCGAACTGGAGAAATAAAAATAGAAAGGAGGAACAAGGTTCGTTCCATCAGTGTCCTTGAACTGCAAACTGTGTTTCGAAATCTCATTACATGGTCTAAAGCTCGCATCGCAGCTCAGAGAGATCACTTTCAACATCATGTGTAAATACTGATGAGTTTAGTTTCATTTACTAGTTGATTTATTTATTTATTTATTTATTTATTTATTTATTTATTTATTTATTTATTTATTTATTTATTTATTTATTTATTTATTTATTTATTTATTCGGAGCATGTATATAGCTGGTGAGTTCAGTTTCTATAGGGGAAATCATGCCACTTCTTTGGGACTACGACGTCCGGTCACCATTGCGGGCACTGCGCTCGTTGTCAGTCTGCGCTCCTGTGCCTCGGTACTCCACTATGAAGTCTTAAAGTATACTCCTTGTACTATATAGGTCGTTGCACTCAGGTGCAAAGTCCAAACTTCATAGAGATTACAGAGGTACCGGGCTAAAAGAAGACCAATTACAATATTATCAGACCTGAATGCATATGTTCTGCTCTGCAAATCCAAGTACAGCCATTCACAGCTAGCATACGAATTGGCTTGCTGAGTCATTTTTCATAGAACATGTACAAATAGAGCAGCATCTACCATTGAGAGAACAGTATTTACAAGTATTTCTTGAGCTCCAGACAAAGAAGAATGGTATTCTAGGACACTGACACATTGATGTCATCACAATGAAAACAAGCTGCACCACACGGTCGCGAGACTTGAAATACACCAAGAGATCAGCGTGACAGGGATATTTCATTCTCCAATTCATGAATGCATTTGTGAACTATACCATAGACAATGTGAAAGATACCACGCTTTTATGTGTCTGACTGCACTCTCCTGTGAATGACTTTTATTGCCATACTGATTAAACAATAATATAATGGCTATTGGCTGGATTACATATTATTAATGCATACATGAAATGACAAAGTGGTTGTCACCTTGGCCGTGTATACCCGGCATATGGGGCCATGTTTACATTCTATTTGGTCGATGTAGCGCGCAGTTTCACTATCTGTTAGTTATTTTGCACGTGTTCATTAGTGTTATAGTTATTAGCGATCCCTAGGTTCTTGATGGGCTATTGATATCTGATATCATGATCTTTAGAATTTACAGCTCCCGTATCGTGAGTGTGTCGAGGTGCTTCAGTTGCCTTCTTTGGTGCATGTTGGAAAGATGTTTTAAAATGTGATAGATACATCAAATGTGTGACAAATGTACAGTGAGTTATTATAAATGTGCCAATAACACAACTTTTAGATTGCCTAATGATAAATCATTAACGGGACAATATGTTAGGAGTTCTCACCGTGGACATTGGCAATACTTCTGTGTTTTAAATATGTTTATTACCAGAAATTCTTTGTAGGCCGAGTTCATTCTGTCGATAAAAGAAGGGCCCGAAGTGTCCATTGTCAATGTTTATGTCCCTCTACAGCAATTTTTTCTTCCTTTTCCTGGTGCTGATTAATGACAATTATTAATTTGAATTTATCCAATTACAGAATGAAAGGTAGTTTAGGAATTCAGTTAACTGAGAAAAATGTGAGTAACCTTCATGAAGAGTGTCTGTATGGTGTTCAGTTGGAAGTAGCCATTAATCTCTTTTACACTGTTATAAATTACCGATAAATGTTAATAATTTAATTATTTTAAATTTTGCTGCTTTTAAGGTTAGGTTTGTAGGATGAACATGCGATTATGTTTTAATACATTTTTAGCAAAGAGAGAAATATCATTTCGTCGTCTGTAAATTTGAAAACGTGGTTTATAACCGTTCTTGATTGCGGAAATTACGATCGTTATGAGCGTTAATTATTTTATATACGCCGTTTTATGAATGATTATAAAAATGCTGTCGCGTAAGAACTTTTTCCGGAGGTATTTGCTAAGAACCTCCAGACCGAAACTAATAAATTATAAATAAATCAGTGAAGGAACAGAGGTAACCGTGGTAATACTTGTGAACTCCCAGGAGCAAAATCAAAGGAATGCGATATAATAACGTTTGGCAGCAAATGATCCTCATCAGAAAGTAACGTAGCAGATAATGTAAATTTCTTGTCGTCAGTGTTAATGTGGTGTCGTTGAAAGCGGGTTGATATTCTTAAAATACAGCTTTATATCCACTTTTGAAGTTGGTTACTGTGATTCATTGTAACTGGTAATGGCATTTCAAGGTACTCGTATGAGTGTTTTGTGTTCTTTCACTTTATTTTACATGTCATGATTTACTGATAAATGCTGGTAGAAGTTTGTGATTTTCAACTTTACTGGTTGTAGGATTATGGACGAAGGTCGAACATCTATTTATGACTTTAATGTTTATTTTATACGGTACAGTAATATCATTTCACGGTTTTTGACTTTGGAAACGCTATTTATGTTAAATATATTTACTTTTACCTGGACTGTCAACATTACCAGCGCTGATTATTTTATATAGCATCGCTTTCTACTCACCCCACAACAGACAGCGAAAATACATCGAGGCTATATGGCCCAAGACCACCGCCATTTTGGATTCTTCATTAGGGTCTGATATATACTGCAGTAATTTTATTCACACCATCGTCTATCATCTTTGAGACTCAGGTGTCATGACCAAACTTCGTGGAGATTACAAAGGTACCGGACTAAACCGGTTGTACCGATATAAAGATAATATCATTCTGGGTAACAAAGGTTATGTATCAAGCAGGAATATGAGGGTGTTTCTCGGGTAAGGAAAAGAGCCATGCAATTTAAGTAAATACTACAACATTTAGACTACTTCACGTACAAATCTGTATAGAATGTAGAATGCGTGGCGAAGCACGGGCATGTCAGCTAGTATTCGGCCTGGATAGATGAACTGAGAAAAGATACGAGTTCGTAAAACTACGCTCGCATTTCTCGTAAAACTGGAAGTCTTCTGGCTCGAGGATCTGCAACCTTTAGTTCTTTTTGAATCATCTTTATCTACCAATGTTTATTACCACTGCTACCGGTCCATTTGATCAGTAGAGAGTATTCACTGCGCTCCTGCCTGTGCGTAACAGGGATGTCGCTCTATCTTAAGATGGTTTCAGCTGTTCGTCATCTCAGCCGCTCCTCCGTTCGGCGATGACAGGATGATCTTGACGTGTCCATTCCAGCTGACCCCTGTCGGTGGAGGCGGAAGAATAACACCCACGGTATCCCCTGCCTGTCGTAAGAGGCGATTAATAGGAGCCCCATGGGCTCAGAACGTTGGAGCGTGGGTTGGCGACGACGGGGACCTTAGCTGAGTCCTGGGATTGCTTCCACATACTTGTGCCAAGCTCCTCACTCTCATCCATCCTATCCGACCTCCCTCGGTCAATTATTGTTCTTTTCCGACCCCGACGGTATTAGAGCACTCGAGGCCTAGGAAGTGTTTCATTTTCACGCCCTTCGTGGCCCTTGTCTTTCTTTGGCCGATACCTTCATTTTTCGAAGTTTCGGATCCCTTCCATCCCATCACAGTATCGAGGATCAGCAATCTTGATTACTTTTTGAGTCATCTTTATCTATCAATGCTTATTACCACTACTTCTTTTCTTTCTCACCATACATGAGCCAGTAGTGTGAGCACTCCCGAATATCACGCAAGGCTAATGTTCTCTGATTAGTGTTATATAGAGGATGGTTGCCTAGTTGTACTTCCTCTTAAAACAATAATCACCACCACCACCACCACCATACCTGCTGAGTCGTCCCGTTCTCCAGTTTCTCCCCGAAAGCGCATTCCTGGAGAATTCGCACCTCTGTGGCGTGCATTTCTCCTTGCCCAGCATTCAAAGCCATACATGAGGAAAGATCTCAAGACCATCTTGTACGAACATCCGTCTGTTGCAGCCGTTAACTAATGCTTCACACAGTACACACCGCACTAACTAACTGCACGGTCGTCAGAATTATAACTGCCATTATAACTGGTGCATTCATAAATCTTCAAGTATCAACCGACTGATTCTGGATCGAACGCGCCAACTATAGTTGAGATACATCGCCTGAACCCGTAACACAAGAACTTCCTCGAGTGTTAGAGAACATTCTGTTGCAGACGAAGAGGAACAAGTGTGATTGGCATGAGGGTGCACACCACAGAGTGCAAGACGTAGTTCTGGTTGTCTTGAGTAAATTTTTCCCAAGCATTGGCTTAGCTTAGCCCCCACTTTCACAAGTCTAGGTCCTTTCGTGTGGCGAATGCCAAGAGATACCGATATACCGACTATACCGCACGACATATAACGGCGTATTGGAACAGCCTATAAGTACATCTCTTCCGAAAGTTCGGAACCATGTATACTACAACATAGCCTCTGTTCACGGCCAATAAGAAGAGACAATTACCGTTCTTTATTAAAATTACATTCAAGTGATCCGTTCTGGGGAATAATACGTGACAGGCTGAAATCATTTTTGTAGCTAATACCCATCATTTTGAATACAACTAGGTAAATTTGCAATACGGGCCAGGTGGGCAATAATGTTGCGTTGTCATTACCATCAGTGCGTACGCTATAATTACTCTTACATTTAAACTCCTCTTGGCATGAGAATAATGGGCGCCAGATTTCACCAAAATGGATCACTCGAATTTAATTTGTCGCAATATTAACAGACGGGAGAGCCTGCGTGGCTCAGGCGGCAGCGCGCCGGCCTCTCACAGCTGGGTTCCGTGGTCCAAATCCTGGTCACTCCATCTGAGATTTGTGCTAGACTAAGCGGAGGCAGGGCAGGTTTTCTCCGGGTACTCCGGTTTTCCTTGTCATAAGTCATTCCAGCAACACTCTCCAATATCATTTCAGTTCATCTGTCATTCATTAATCATTGCCCCAGACGAATGCGACAGGCTTCGACAGCCGGCACAATTCCTATCCTCGCCGCCAGATGGGAGCTGCATTCATTCCATTCCTGACCCAGTCGAATGACTGGAAACAGGCTGTGTATTTTCATTTACATTTTCATCAACAGACGATGTAAAGTGACGTAGTCAAACAGTTCAACTCATCAAGTGAATATGTTCGACACATTATAAATCAAATATTATTAGTCAATTATGTAACTGGAATGATAAGAGCATAATGATGCAAAGTGTTCATTTTCTGTTCTTAAATGACTAATTATTATTATTATTATTATTCATATTATTATTTGTGTACAATTTTCTTTACGTCACACTGACACAGACAGGTCGTAGGACGACGATGGGATAGCAAAGGGCTAGCAGTGGGAAGGAAGCGGCCGTCGCCTCAATTAAGATGTGAAAAGTTGGAAACCACGGAAAACCATCTTCAGGGCTGCCGGCAGTGGGGATCGAACTCACTATCTCCGAATATAAACGCACAGCTTCGCGACTGTAACCGCACGGCCAAATCTCTGGGTGCTAAATTATTCCAGGAAATGCTGTAATTTCGCAAACTTCTACCGCGATTCGCCTGAAAAGACGTTCTCTTTACTTATAGATGTATCCGGTGTACGATTCTCTCTTTCCCACTAGCGAGTCACAAGCGAGTTCGGAAAGCGCTAATCTTGTGCATCTCTGTTCTTTTAAGAGACTCAGGTTCATTTCATTCTATGATGTGGTCGTTCTCTGCTTCTTCCTTGTTTTATGGTGTAAATTAGCTGCCCTCCGGGTAACGATCAGTTTTATGTGGTCTTTTTTTCTCTGCATTCCGTTTTGTAACCAGACGTTAAGTCTTACGCCACACGTAAAGCTTCTTCTAGGAGGTTAAACGGATCTTTTGGAGGTCTCATTTACCGGAGTTGTAACCACTTATCCCCAGGGTTAACTATGGTCTCTCTCTCCTTTCATTCTCGAGTATCACAGAAAGTTAATGTTTTTAATGGGAACCGGGATACGAGTCTCGGGAAACAGTGCTTCAGGAACGTTGCAGGGACCTCAACCCGCTTAGCTCGAGAGGTGACATGCAATGACAGCTGAACACGAAGGAAATCCAGTTTGTTACGTGGATGTTAATACCAAGTTGCAGGATCTGCATAAGAACTATTTTTATTGACTGGAATTCACACAACAGCTATCTTGATAAGAAGTTAGTTAAAATATCACTGAACTGTTGCCTGACTGTGTAGTCGCATTGATTGCTGGTTGTGGGATCGAATCCACAGCCAGTAGTTTGCCATTTTTGATTGCGTAATTCCACATCTCAGTAGATTCCTTTTCCAGCGTATCTGTACCAGCTTTAATTGAAAGGTTTCTCAAAACATCTGTATGGTAAATATTGGTATTGTTGTCATACATTTATAATACCTTACCTTATTTATTAGCTGGCTCTGTGGATCAGCGGTAGAGTGTCGGCCTCCGGATCCCAAGATAGCGGGTTCAAACCCGGCAGAGGTAGTCGGATTTTTGAAGGGCGGAAAAACGTCCATTCGACACTCCATGTCGTACGACGTCGGCATGTAAAAGGTCTCTGGTGACACATTTGGTGTTTACCCGACAAAATTCATTAAATCTCAGCCATAGACGCCCAAGAGAGTTTCGGTTTACTCGGTCTGCCATCTAGTGGGCCTAGAGTAAAACGGAACGTCGAAATTGACGAGCAGACAGCCAGATGGCGTCAAATTGAAATGTCTGCACATGGTAGCTGAGGCCATACGATATTATTATTATTATTACTATTATTACTATTTACCTCATTTATTTATTTATTTATCCATTTATTTATTTATTTATTTATTTATTTATTTATTTATTTATTTATTTATTTATTTATTTATTTATTTATTTATTTATTTGTTTATTTATTAGAATTAATGTAAATTTCGACGTCTTGAGAAATGCCTTTACGATGCAAACATACAACTCTCTCTTACTTTAACGCTAGATTAAGATGTGAAAAATGAAAATCCACAGCCTCTTTTCAGTCATTCGTCGGGGTCAGGAATGGAATGAATGAAGCCCCCATCTAGTGGCGAGGAAAGGAATTTTGCCAGTTACCGAAGCCTGTCGCACTCCTCTGGGGCAATGATTAATGACTGACAGATGAAATGAAGTGATGTTGAAGATTGTTTCTGGAGTGAAAGATGACAGTGAGAACCGAAGTACTCGCAGAAAAACGTGTCCTACCTTTGCTTGTCCAGCACAAATCTCATATGGAGTGGCCGGGATTTGAACCACGGAAGCAGCAGTGACAGCCCGGTGCACTGCCGCCTGAGTCACCGAGGC
Organism: Anabrus simplex; assembly: GCF_040414725.1. Lineage (NCBI taxonomy): Eukaryota > Metazoa > Arthropoda > Insecta > Orthoptera > Tettigoniidae > Anabrus > Anabrus simplex. The sequence goes on from NC_090267.1 coordinate 21,144,993, forward strand.
TCTAGATGAGAATATATTTATCTATATCGTGTCAGAAGCAGAGTTACATATATAGCTTAGATATAAAGGTGTACAGAAAGTATCTATAAGAAAAAAATATTATTATTATTATTGTTATTATTAAATTAGTTAATTATTCTGTTTGTCTTGTTCGTGTTTAATTTCAATTCATTATTTTTAGTTACTTACACAACTGCCTCTAGTTTTTCTTTTGGTGGTCTATTTGTCTTGCGATGAACCTGTTCAGACAGGTGACCGTGGTATAGGGCAACAAAGCTAGGAAAAGAAATGGAGCCTTAATTGAGGAACAGCCCCGGTTGCTTGGTATGTAAATGTGAATTCACGTAAACCGATGTTCAGGGCTGCCGACAATGGGGCTCGAACAAACCATTTCATAAACTGACATATTCAAGGTGTGGACCCCCAAGCAAACTCACTCGGTATGTATAGGCTTTACTATGCAATGTTCGTATTGTTACAATAAAATAGTAAATTTAGAATAATTTATCACTTGATTAAAGTAATTTTGGAGTGTACCACGTACTGTCGTACCAAAATACCATCTAGTCCATTAGTGGAATTGATCAACGAAATAGCAAATTTTCTAGACTTACGTAACGCGATATGATCTACACTAATATGAAATAATGAGACATTTTATGGAAGAGTGAAAAGCGTTTAAATTGTTTGGAAATACTGACCACATTTCTGAGATATCTTGAGTACAGGGTATCTAGAAACTATCAATTTATTGCAGGCTGTAAAGTGAAGTCTTACCTTGTCTGCACTCCAAGTACGACTCGTCCTGGTCACGTCATTTTGGCGACCTAATGAAGAAAAAAAGACATGTAAATTACAAGATAGAATGGTAATAACCAGAATGGCTTTTGGCCTGTGAAGAGGCCTGATGCAGGTCTTTCAAGTTAACGACGTATAGGCGACCTGCTCCTCTGTGTGGATGGAGCACTACATGTGATTCATTCTAATGAACGGCACAAACACACCCAGCCCCCAAGCCACATGAATTAGCCAATGAAGGTTAAAATCCCCGACGAGCCCGGGAAGCGAACCCGGGACTCTCTGGACCATAGGCCAGCACGCTAACCATTTAGCCGTGGAGCCGGACAGATAAAATGCTAGTATCAACATAAACAATATTATCTATAATAAAGAACAAACATCAAGAAAGATCGATTCTATTTTTACGCAGTATTCACAACGCTGACGGGAATCAACATATGAACTGAAAGTAAAACACGAACGTAAAGGCGTAGTAACGCAGCCTGAGTTATAACTGTTTATCTTCTCCAAGTTACAGACGTACAAAAGTATTGTTTTGAAGGATTACATTACCAACCAATTTAAGTTCAGGGATAACCGAAGAGTGCAGTTGGCTCCACAGAATACAGAAACATTTGTTCCGTACATTAAATTAACCATAGGTCTTAAAGGTATAAGATGGGCTGTCTGCCTCCCAGGTGTTCAAGTGTAGACGTGACGCACTGCTTGATTTTGGTTTAACTCATATCTTAGCTGCAGACAATCAAAATGGGCAAACGTTCAGTACCTCAGAGCAGATGTTAGAAATGTCTTAGTGGCACAACTTACATACACGCAACAATGATTAGTGTATTTCTTGACAAATTCCCGGCGTTTCTCGTACATGACTTGCAGGGCTGGCGACGGAGAAACGGAAGAACACAAGGAGGATAGCTGGAAGATCACGCGGTCAGCGCCCACAGTGTGGGTCGTTAACGCTCCAGTGTCTGGGAGGTAGGCAGCCCAAAGTAATCACGCAACCCTATGGTTCAAAATACTTTTATTTGTATCTCTAGTACTCCTCTAATTTATGAAACAAAGTTTTCTGCACAATCTATATTATTTGATTTGTATGAAAATACATAGCAACATTAATGGAACTAAAACAGGAAATGTAAAATTTCTGGTTAATATTAGCTGAATAAAAATACTGTACGTTATAAAAACTGTGTAAAATATTATTTCTGATCTTTCACATTTTGCGTACTTTTATTTAACCAATAACAATATTAACATAGAGATTAATTCAAAAATTGCAGTCTTAAAAAACATCAAAATATCTCCGGCAATACTTGTTCAATCTGAATGTAACAAACGTTGTAGACTATCATCCACGCGCTATGATAACAGAGATCTTCACAAATTTAAACTTTCATTCCAAAGCTTATCAACGCCGAATATCGCTGACATGGAAATAGAGTGAAACCTGTTACATTAATAGAAATAGTATAAAATTTGTCCATAACCATTTTTTTTAGTTCAAAAATTGAGCTTTGTATCATTTTCAGTTACTTCTTTTTTACAATTTCATGTTCCAAATTGTCCACACACTTTAAATGCATCTTCTACTTTATAATAGAATTGATCTGAGTTCTTCTACATTACAATCTTTCGGCTTATTTCCTTTCCGATATCCCATTTTCACTATCCTGCATCATTTTTATTCAGTCTTCAAGAGAAACTCCGTTTCTCGCATTCTTAGACATAAGTTATCTACAATCAAAGCACGTCACATGAAATGAACACACGCCCTCTTGCCCTTAGTTTTAAAAGTGTATTGAAAAATTTAATTTAACTTCTAACAAAGATTCCTTCCTAATTGGAAGTGGAAATTCCTTAGTTCATTAGGTATGCCCTGCTCGGTCGATTACTCTCGCTGATTCGGAATGTAAACCTTCACATTCACAACATTCACACTTCCTACATCTTGAAGAACTTCGTATAGGCTGGCCAGTCATTACACTTTCTGATGCGTCAATTAAATCATAGTTTACTGCAGATTGTTTGGACCGGGTGAGTTGGCCGTGCGGTTAAGGTTCGCGCAGCTGTGAGCTTACATCCGGGAGATAGTGGGTTCAAACCCCACTGTCGGCAGCCCTGAAGCTGGCTTTCCGTGGTTTCCCATTTTCACACCAGGCAAATGCTGGGGCTGTACCTTAATTAAGGCCATGGCCGCTTCCTTCCCACTCCTAGGTCTTTCTTATCCCATCGTCGCCATAATACCTATCTGTGTCGGTGCGACATAAAGGAAAATAGCAAATAAAAGTAGATTATTTACATTTTTACAATTTCCGTTTTACTTGAATAAACAGTATAATCTTAGTCATGCGCAAACCCATAAAGGAAACAAAATATCCTCCAAATTTCACTGAGGAGGGGTCCTTAAAAAGAGGCCAGACAAATAAAAAGGCCTGGTCGGTGGTTGGAAAGAGGGGTGGTCTTTAAATAGACGTACAGAGTACATTAACGTTATAGTATTTTAACTCGGTACCTTCAATAATTGGTCTTTAAGAGGGATGGTCTCTTAATAGGGGTGGTCTTAAAGACAAGTTTGACTGTAATGGTAGACGCAGAAAAAGGTTATCTCGCCATAAATGGCACGATAGCGTGAGATAAATAATAGCAATCGTACGTCGTATTACATGTGGAGGAGAGGTCTGTTCATCACGAATGCCAGGAACACCGACCCGGCTATACGAGATGCTTGTTGTTTGGAGGGGGCCTAACATCTAGGTCATCGGCCCAGGCCATAGAAGTATATTTACTTTTATAATCGAAGATCAACAATCGCGCATCATCCTCCATGATTCCTGCCGCTACTACCAGCGCCATCATTACTACAAAGGCAAAAATTAAAACCAAATAAAATTAGCCATTAAGTAAACATTTGTCAATAATCTCAAATCCAAATTTCCATATGCACTATAAATTTTAAATAATCCTACCAAAATAACAATAAGTTTGTAATGAAATGTTTGTAATGAAATGAAATGTCCTAATAAAGAATTCATTTCAGTATTTAGGGCTAATGGTAACTTCTGAATTTTTGCGTTGGTTGTTAATTGTATATAGTATTTAAGGCATAATCTTTAGGATAGATATTATAATTATTGTAAGCGTGTTAAAATTAGCCATCATTTGAATAATATTATAAGTAATTTATTTTAATATGATTTCATAATAATATTAAGTAGTGTATTGTTAAAATTAAATTTAACTGTAATAATGATAAAATTAGTATACATGAAATGTGACACATTTATTTGATGTTAATTTATATGAAGGAAGTAGGCAAATTTAATTTTCACCATTACTGAGCGGACAACCGCCTACACGCAACCGATTTTATTTGACATAAGACACGTGATAAGGCTCATTTAGACGGACACCTCGACTTCCCGACAGTGGACATCGACATTTGTCTAGTCCACTTGTCTTAAGCGGGCAATTTATACGTTCCAGGACAATTTTTACACCCAGATATGTTATCCTTTCTGTTAAACCTTCTGCAGACATACGAGAAATCATTTTGAATTTCTGTACTATTTCGAGTCCAAGGAAAAGAGAGAAGAAATGCACACAGGAATGCCGTAGTAGCCGAGTGAATTCGTGTGTACAAGAATCTTTCCAAATCTTTCTTTATGGTCGTTTTACGTTCTAGTTAATGTGTATTCTGAGAATTCTACTTGCCCGGGAATGCTGTCAGTGACTCTGTTTACTCACAAAATACAAAGGGATTTTCCAACCTCGCTTGCATCATTCTGTCACTGATAAGGCTTAAGTCAAGTAGTTCGGTTAAACATGAAAGGGAAGAGACTTGTATGCTGTTGTTGACACGGAAATACCGTGCCCCCAGTAAACATGAAAAACAAAGAACTAGGACTTTCAGCGAGAAAGCAATTCAAATGAGAGAAAACTGAAACACAATTGTGACGAATTAAAATTAAATTTAAAGTGAATGGGAGGATAATAGTAATCGAGGAGTGAATATTTCAGAAGTGAATGTTGCGGTATGTAAGTGGTTCATGTTTGTTCGAGCAATGAAACTGCTAGCAGGTGGGCCACTGTTACAGGAGAAACCGCGAGAAATCGCAAATAATCTGAAAGTTTATATTCTTGAGCTGATGATGAATTTGTGTGTCACGGTGGATCGCGATCACAGGGATACAAAATGAAACCATTTAATAGAATTTCGCGGTAAAGAAAAACTGTGCTAAATTTACACACACAGCTGATTAATTACTTCCTGAAGCTGTAATGTTCGTAGAGGCTGTAAAATAACTTCTAATATCTTCCAGAAAAACATTTGGTTAGAAATAATTTAGAATGATGAAATTAAAGATTTACGTTGCCATCGATGCTTTCACGGTCCATACTTATAGACATGATGCTGTATAGCCTTGCCTGTCCACGACAAAGGGCTCTTAAACAATGACTTTTCGAAATTTAGACGTTATAAAAGAAGTGGAAATGGTACGTTCATTCGTCACCAGATGGCTCCGGGACGTAGCACAGCGCTAGCGTTCGAAGCGGAAGCTGAGCGAACCATCAGAATCAGTCTAAGAGCGTCACATAACATGTGTACGTAACATATGACATTGACACAAGCCTGGAATGATACATCTGGCAACTAGCGCGAGTTAAATGGCGGAGATGGTCTTTATATGGCACAAGATCACGTGATCATCGGCTCATATTGATATGAAAAATAGTTATATAATAATCGACACGAGAAGGAAACCGCGTACGAAAATAATACGAGAAATCGGAGTGGTTTTGGCAAGGATACACACTTCATCGGGAAAGGTACAATGCATTACAAAATAGTCCGGCTTCATGGCTAAATGGTTAGCGTGCTGCCCTTTGGTCACAGGAATCCCGGGTACGATTTCTGGCAGGGTCGGGAATTTTAACCATAATTGGTTAATTTTGCTAGCACGGGGACTGGGTGTATATGTCATCTTCATCATCATTTCATCCTCATCACGACGAGCAGGTCGCCTATGGACGTCAAATGAAAAGACCTGTATGTGGCGAGCCCAACTTGTCCTCGGACACTCCCGGCACTAAAAGCCACACGCCATTTCATTTCATTACAAAATATTTGCTGCGTTAACAAAAGCTGGATATGATTTCTAGAAATTAAATGCATGATGTGAGGAGGGAATCGTTTGCAAGGTCATTTAATTATCAACATTGTTTAGGGAACATTGCGTAGGTGACACGCAAACCTTCCGCACCTTACATCCGGTTACACCACATCGCAATGTCTCCACAACATCATCAAGGACAAAGATCTCAGCGGAATAATAAAAATTTAATATGATTGGTTAATAAATATCTCAAGGTAAATACTGCCCGGTAATTAGGTATGTAAATCACCTGTTCTGTTTCCGGTTTCATCACGCCCGGGAAAGCGTAGTAGCATGACTTCATCCTGTATTGGGTCTTTTGGAGATCCAACATTTGTCCATGTGCTCCAGTTTCACGAGGATCTTCAGATTTCAAAGGGGTAAGCGCTTGCAACGTTTCGGTATTATGATTTAACTTACTTTGTGCAGGAGCTGATAGCTGTTAACCTCAAAGGTTTTTATACGAATTTTACGATGGAGTAATTAAGCCATGCTACTTCCATCCTCGTCTTATAGAGGTAAGCCTACTTTTTATAAAACTGCAATTCTAAGGTAAATGCATTTTTTTATTTGGATTAGCCTCAGTAATACAGCGTCAGTTTTAATTTGTAAATTCATACGATATTTTTGTTGGCCAATGTAATTCCATTCACCGATAAAATATTGTAATTGTACAAGATACCTTTCTAAGTAGTATATTTTAATTCTCTGCTTGTAGCTTGTAGTCGTATAGATGGGATTAACCCATTATTTCATTCGAAGACTTTTCAATAGGGATTTTTAGGTATTTTACGTGCATCGCTTCAAGAGGCCATGTAATTCACTCTGCGTGGTGGGAACCTTTCATTTTTTTCATACTAATTCCTTGAGCTCCCTCGGCTATACACGCCTCCCTCCAAAGCTAAAAGAACAAGTCTTCCATGTCTCAGAAGGTCTCTCCTCTTCGAGTCAAATCTCATAAACTCTTTCTCATTCGGTTCTGTAGCTCTATCAACCCATCTCACATTAAATATTCTTCTAAAATTTGGGGTAAAATTTGCTTTTGAAAAAATCAAATTATTATAAATATGTACTTCAATACATGAAATTCAAATTGATGGCGATTAATTTATTTCCATTCAACGAATCGTTTTCGAGAGACATTTGTATATAATTTGGGGGTGGACAACTGCCGGATACAATGCATCGACTGGAGGAAACTGATTCAGAGCCTGTGAAACTATATTCAGTGAAATAATGAGTTCTCTAGAGTTCGACGAGATGACGCCTTCTATATGTCTGTCATCATGGCCATCTAACAACACGTCACATCACAGCCTGTCAGATAATATCGACTATCTCTTTGGTAATGTCTCTCAATCATGGTCATCCATCATTACTTCACATCACAGCATGTCAGATAATATCGACTATCTCTTTGATAATATGTCTCTCAATCATGGTCATCCATCATTACTTCACATAACAGCCTGTCAGATAATATCGACTATCTCTTTGATAATATGTCTCTCAATCATGGTCATCCATCATTACTTCACATCACAGCCTGTCAGTTAATATCGACTATCTCTTTGATAATATGTCTCTCAGTCATGGTCATCCATCATTACTTCACATCACAGCCTGTCAGATAATATCGACTATCTCTTTGATAATATGTCTCTCAGTCATGGTCATCCATCATTACTTCACATCACAGCCTGTCAGTTAATATCGACTATCTCTTTGATAATATGTCTCTCAGTCATGGTCATCCATCATTACTTCACATCACAGCCTGCAAGATAATATCGACTATCTCTTTGATAATATGTCTCTCAATCATAGTCATCCATCATTACTTCACATCACAGCCTGCAAGATAATATCGACTATCTCTTTGATAATATGTCTCTCAGTCATGGTCATCCATCATTACTTCACATCACAGCCTGCAAGATAATATCGACTCTCTTTGATAATATGTCTCTCAATCATGGTCATCCATCATTACTTCACATCACAGCCTGCAAGATAATATCGACTATCTCTTTGATAATATGTCTCTCAGTCATGGTCATCCATCATTACTTCACATCACAGCCTGTCAGATAATATCGACTATCTCTTTGATAATATGTCTCTCAATCATGGTCATCCATCATTACTTCACATCACAGCCTGTCAGTTAATATCGACTATCTCTTTGATAATATGTCTCTCAATCATGGTCATTCATCATTACTTCACATCACAGCATGTCAGTTAATATCGACTATCTCTTTGATAATATGTCTCTCAATCATGGTCATCCATCATTACTTCACATCACAGCCTGCAAGATAATGTCGACTATCTCTTTGGTAATATGTCTCTCAATCATGGTCATTCATCATTACTTCACATCACAGCCTGCAAGATAATATCGACTATCTCTTTGATAATATGTCTCTCAGTCATGGTCATCCATCATTACTTCACATCACAGCCTGCAAGATAATGTCGACTATCTCTTTGGTAATATGTCTCTCAATCATGGTCATTCATCATTACTTCACATCACAGCCTGCACGTTTGCTAGGTAACGTCGCTTCACACATTTTGTATCGTTAATTTCGTGATGCACTTTTTCACACGACCCCCAACTATAAGACATATTTATGTCAACACCACATTTTCAAGGCTACTCTCTTTGTTCCTGCTGTAGTTTCGTCCACGTTTCACTCGCTTCCCTTGCACTGCCGCCTTCCAAATAAATACACTCACGAGGGAACGGTACGAAGTCGGACGGCGAATTTCGATTTGATTTTTACATATTCGTAAAGGTCTTTTTAAGCTGAAGCAGGTAGTGGAAGTCTAATTTTTCGCTGGTCTTTTTTAAGGGGGCATTTGAGGGCTCAAAGTTGGCGGTGCGCGCCCTGAATTGTACAGTACATGCTGGCACATGTCAGCGCTCACGGCCAGCGGCTGCTCTGCCTCGCCTTCCCTCTCCACTCCTTCGGTTCTCCTCTGTCCCCTACCACATACGGTTGCAAACAGTTGTGTATATGAGACGGCGAGTCCTATTCTATTCGGTCAAGTTCTCCACGACTGATGGCTATTCCACATACAGGATATCGCATTGGATTCTTTACTTTGTTATGGCCGCTTGCAACATTATTGCAGCTCTTATTAATGCCTACGGTGTTAATATTCAGGAAGCTACAGGGCTTTCTGATGAAGAGCAAATCATGTATACACAAATAAATATAACGTTTGATGCAATTTTGGAGGGTAAATGCGAAATTATTCAGGAGGAAGAAGCCGTTTTCGTTGATTCAGAAGACGAAGATGGCGTTGAGGAGGGGACAACAACACCGAAAAAACGCAAACCCGGAGATGAGTTTAACGCAGATAACAAGTCTTGTGATGGCCGAGGAAGACTCTGTAAGTCAGTGGAAGATTATGATTCCGAATCAATGTTGGACATGTATAATAATAATAATAATAATAATAATAATAATAATAATAATAATAATAATAAAGGAACGAGGACCTATGAACGCCGTACGGAAGTATAAGAAGACTCGGAGACAAATTTATGGAATCGTCAACCACGTTGAACACAATGGAGAAATTAGGAAATGTGCGATGCTTCGAGCTTATGTGAAAGAAGAGTTCACCAAGGCAAGGATGCGTTGGAATGGCGTATGGCTTTTAGTGCCGGGAGTGTCCGAAGACATGTTCGGCTCGCCAGGTGCAGGTCTTTTGATTTGATTCCCGTAGGCGACCTGCGCGTCGTGATGATGATGGAATGATGATGAAGACGACACATACACCCAGCCCCTGTGCCAGAGAAATTAACCAATGATGGTTAAAATTCCCGACCATGCCGCGAATCGAACCCGGGACCCCTATGACCAAAGGCCAGAACGCTAACCATTTAGCCATGGAGCCGGACAAGGATGCGTTATTTATATGTCAAAAAATCGGACAATGAGCGTTGGATTGGTGAGGGTAGAGAGTTGTTTTGCCCCAAACACTCTCTCCAAAGCGAGTCATACTTGACAAACCTTAAAAGGCGTTTGAAAAATTCGGTTCCGAAAAGTAGCCAAACTAGTCAGTAAAACGTTTAAAACAGACGAAGAAGTACGACACAAAGTGGCTAAAAAGTTTGTAACATTCATTAATGAATTGCAAGAAAAGAAAGAGATCCCGGATGGCAATATCTGGAATTCGGACCAGTCCCGATTTGAGTACGAAATGGTAACACAGAGAAGTTATGATTTTCGTGGTGTGAGAGACGTTCTTGCTACGCTTGTTTGCCGAAATAGTTTTACGCACTCCCACACAGTGCAATATCACATTTCTAAAGCCGGAGAAATGGGACATTTGTTCTTGGTCGTTTTCCAAGAAATTAATGGAAAGTTTGGACGTAGAGTACAAGAAAGTACCAAAGCTTACATGGATGCCTTTAAATATGTCGTAATTGATTGTTCATCTTCCGGGAAAATGGGGAAAGGGCATGTACGTGACTGGTTCCAAAACGTTTTCCATCCGCAATTACAGGGAGACGGAAGAAATCTTCTTCTTATAGATTCATTCAGTGGCCAGGCCAACAATGCACAACTTGAATCCCTGACGAACAAACCTGTACAAATTGAATACATACAGAAAGGAACTACGATCTTTGCCAGCCGTGTGATCTTGGACTCTTCCTACAACTAAAATGTTTAGTACGTCGAATGGAAAACATTTGCCGGGTAAGGAATTTACACGGCCAGTCAAAATTAAAACCCAAAAACAGACGTTTCATTATATCTAGTCAAATACTAGCGCATAACCAATTACAAGCTGATTGTTTTGTACCAATGCTAAAATATGCTTGGAAAGCGGGTGGGTATTCCAGTACTGACAATACACCACAATTTCATACTGTCTCACAAACGAATTTTCATGATTTGACTGATACAGTGTGTGCCGGCAATGTTTGTACCAATTTTTCGTTTATAAGGTGCGCACATTGCTGTTTTGTTTTTTGTTATTCACATTTTGTGTTAGATTTTCACTATCATGCCATGAACAATGGTCCAATGCCAGACTGTGTTAGAATAAAGTCATTTCTTGAACACTTGGAATGTCATGATGATGCAGATGATATTTGATTATGTATTATTTGTATGTTAAGTAGTGATTTGTAAACAATTTTATTGTTTATTTATTCCATAATGAATTCATCTTTGTAAATAAAATGTCCCAACTAACGTCAGTCTTCACCCGCAATCCCGTGTACACAACTGTAGGCAGCCGTATGTGGTGGGGGAGAGAAGTGAACCGAAGGAGTGAAGAGGGAAGGCGAGGCAAGACAGCCGCTGGCTGTGAGCGCTGACGCGTGCCGGCATGCACTGTACAATTCATTGCGCGCACCGCCAACTTTGAGCTCCCAAATGGCCCCTTAAAAAGGACCAGCGAAAAATTAGACTTCCACTACCTGTTTCAGCTTAAAAAGACCTTCACAAATATGTAAAAATCAAATCGAAATTCGCCGTCCGACTTCGTACCGTTCCCTCGTCAGAACAATCTTCATTGGTCTCCATACAATCATATCAGCAACAGAGGCTATGCGAGTTAAACTTGCGAAACGTGTAACTGACGACTGAGTGGAGCTACACGGTACAAGTGACGATAAACCATGAAATGTGGGGAACAATAATCCAAGTTAAGTGTCATACAAACGAATACGTTGTAGCACCTGCCGTAAACAGAACAACTGAAGCGACAGTCCATAAATATCCCTTCATTGGAGTCTGATGCCAGACCATCCCGGCAGCCACAAAAATAACCACATGTCAGAGACCGGGTAAGTATTTACAGGCTATACGGGTCACGTGCCTGCCTCTTACCCGGTGGCCGTTGGTTCGATTCACGGAAAGGTCAGGGACTTTTACCTGGATCTAAGGGCTAGTTCGATGTCTACTCAGCTTACGTGATTACAATTGACGAGCTATCTGACGGTGAGATGGCATTCCCGGTCTCGGTCAGGATTAACGGCCAAGTGGATTCGCCGTGCTGACCACACGACACTTCGTAATCTGCAGGTCTTCGAGCTGAGCAGTGGTCGCTTGGTAGAACAAGGTGAAAATGTAGCAAGCATTTTGTCTTTTGCCCACAATTTGGTTTTAATAGCAGACTATGCTGAAAACCTGCAATGTAATATCTTGTAACTTGAAAATACACTTAACAAAATGGAAATTGCAACACCATGAAGGCATTGGTCGTTTGTGTTGATTTTCAAGATATGGAACGATGCCATGTAGGTATGTAAACGATCAAAGTTTCAGACACATTGGATTGTTGCTACAGGTCTCCCCACGTGATTGATCGCGGAGGAATCAACTCCAGTATACGGACTCTGGTGTAGCGTAGTTGACTTGCAGTCTGTGCAGTGAAATGTTCCCCGTCAAACATGCCTCGACGACAGAGAAGAGCACGCTATCAACAACTGTCGCCGTTTGAGAGGGCTCGGATAATTGGGCTGTGTGAGGGTGGATTATCGCTAAGGACTGTCGCCGACAGGCATCTACGGTACAAAGTGTATGGCAGCCGTGGTCAAATGAAGGTACCCACACTCGTACACCTGGCACAGGCCCAGCGCGGCGGACAACTATGAGAGAGGATCGCCGCATCATTCGGATGGCCCAGATTGAACCCCATGCAACAGCAGCGCAAATTTGAGCAGCTGTGGCACCCCACGTTAGACAACAAACAGTGTAATCGCCTGCGTGCAGCTGGCTTACGAGCCCGTGTCCCTGCAGAAGGTGTTCCATTGACCCCAAAACAGCGACGTGTAAGGCTGGCCTGGTGTGGGTCGACGAATGGCATAGGGTCGTCTTTAGTGATGAATCGCGCTTCTGTCTTGCCCGCAGTGATCGCCGGAATCGTGTGCGCTGACGTACCGTGGAGAGGGGCCGCCCAGATCTTATTGTCGAGAGGCACACAGGGCCAACGCCAAGCATTATGGTCTGGGGAGCTATTGGCTTTAATGTGAAATCACAATTAGTGCTTGTTGAGGGCACTATGACTGCTCGACAGTACGTTGATAGGGTACTCAATCCAGTGGTTGTCCCTATGAGGGTAAACATTGCTAATAGGATGTTTCAGCAGGACAATGCCCGGGTTCACACTGCACGCATTTCCAGAGAAGCTCTCCACGACATCACAACCTTAGAATGGCCCTCCAGATCCCCGGACCTGAGTCCTATTGAGCATGTGTGGGACATGATGGGTCGACAACTGGCCAACCCTCCTCAGCCACCCACAACTCTGGAACAACTTACCCGTGCAGTGCAGCAAGCATGGGCCACAATTCCTCAGGAAGCGATCCAGGGCCTTATTGACTCCATGCCTCGACGAATTCATCAATGTATTGCAGCTCGTGGTGGCCACATCCTGTATTGATTGTTGTCCAAACTTGCAGTCAGAGGGACCTGAAAGTGTAATCATCAAAGCACAACCGAACACTCGTCCTGCATGTTCAATTGCAGCAATGTAGCACAACTCCCTCTGGGTGTTGCAATTTCCATTTCCTTCAGTGTATATGCTATGAGATTAAATTGATGTCAGTAGGTAAGACACCTAAGAGAACAGAATGTCAGCTTGGGAATGCAAAACTGGAACAGGTAGGTCATTTCAAGTTTTTAGGACGTCCGTTCTACCATAGAAGAGCTGACTAAGCTACAGAGCGCCAACTGCACGTAATGGAAATGCGCATGCTCCGCTGGTCGATTGGCATCACACTCCTGAGAAGACAGGGAAAAACGTCTTCAATGGTATGGTTACGTCCTGCGTGCTGCACCTGGAACACACCTTTGAAATTAATGGGCAACGACGACGCGCTGGCATGGCACAGTGAATGCTGACATGAAGACTCTGGACTTAAGGCCACATGATGCCCAAGACAGTGCAAAACAGCGGACCCTGCACCGGCGGGAAAACGCTAGAAAGAAGAAGGAGAAGAAGCAGATTCTACAATAATAGTGTTATTGGCTTTACGTCCCACTAACTACTTTTATGGTATTCGGAGACGCTGAGGTGCCGGAATTTAGTTCCGCAGAATTTCTTTAACGTGCCAGTAAATCTACGGACTCAAGTCTGAGGTATTTGAGCACCTTCAAATACCACCGGACTGAGCCAGCATCGAACTAGGCAACTTGCAACAGACCTAATTCTTCTGTAACACCACATTTCAAAAGCTTCTATTCTCTTTCTTTGTGAGCTAGTTATCGTCCATGTTCCAAAACCGATATCATTAAAGAATCAGTCGATGTATACAGGTTGGTCATACTGATAAATAATTGGTAAAAAAATAGTTCAATATCTCTTGCCGTTATCATTTAATTAGCTGTCGAAGTTAGCCAATCAGATCGCTTCGCGGGTGAATTCAAATAGGCCTGCGAGGCGGCGTTGCTGAATCTGCACGTGGCTAAAGACTGGCTTGAAAGCCATCGAACATTAACTCACCGTAGCGCGATCCTGTCAGCTCGGAGCTCCGTGTTCAAATATCTTCCACGGCAAAAAGGAAAATCTTCTATTGATACTATGTTTTACATCCCTGAGAAACAATTCTAATGGTACGTTTTTATTTTGTTACGAATTAAGAGCAGTAAGTAACAACAATATCGTGAAGTTCAACTCTCAACATTAGTTCGAAGAACCTAAACATGTAACCTACTGCAAGCAAAGTAATCTCCGTACAGGCCATGAAGACCCTGGTGGGAGTGGTAGAGTGCTTAGCTCTACGCCCGTCCGCCTTTGCCCCCAGGAATTAACCTGGTATTCTTTTTTGTTGTAGGCTGAATGAATCTCAGGGCCTTGTGCACCTCCGCAAGCGGAAATCTTGTTTCTTAAATGTTTGGACTTTCCGACGGGGAATGGAACTCAGTCCTTCCGAGTGAACCGAGCACGCCTATAACTCCTCGGAAAGGCAGGCTATAATCAGCCTACTGTAGTCTATAATATTACGAAGGTAATCCCAAACGTAAGGTCTCCTATATTTTTATAAATACATAGACCTGTTTATTTCTACAATGGTTTACGTAATTTTACAGCTTGAACATTTAGCTATTTTTCTACATAATCACCATTTCGGTCGATGCATTTTTTGTAGACGCTGTGACAGTTTTTGTATGCCCATGTCGTACCAGCTGTTCAGGAAGTGTGGTCTTCAGTCAGCATGCGTGGCACCCATCTTGCGCACACCTTCCGGTAGTTCAACTTTTCCGTTAAAATGCTGTGAGCGGCGCTTCGGAAAACCTCAGGAACCAAAGTGCAGAGATCATCCAGGGTGATCCGCCGATATTCACGCAAGATTTTCTCAACCGTCACGACTGTCTCAACGGAAATTGACGGTCTCCCGCTCCTTTGTTCGTCAATTGGCTATGGATTTCAATGGGTTCAGTACCTTTTGCGTTCAAAAACCGAATAACTGCGCGCACTTGGCACTTGGCGGTAACATCCAACGGCAGCTCCATTCTCAAGGGCTGAGTGCCTCAGCGGAGTGTGCGCGTGCGGGAAACACTCTTCACAATATTGTGACCAACAGCCACACGAACAGAGTTCTGTACTTATAAAAAAACACGAGGCCTTAATTTTGGCATTCCACTCGTAAAAGGAAGTGTTTGTGTGCGATGTTCAGTCAAATCTGCGGCACGAACATACGTGGGCACAGCATTTCACCGATCAGGCATGGCTGTGTCAAAGAGCAATTCAAACTCCTATAATTCAACCTATGAATGTCATCAACAAGGAACTTTTACAAGAATTATCTGGTGTTCTGAGGCCTCCGTGGCTCAGGTGGCAGCACATCGGCCTCTCACCCCTGGGTTTCGTGGTTCAAATACCGGTCACTCCATGTGAGATTTGTGCTGGAAAAAGCGGAGGCGGGACAGGTTTTCCTCCGGGTACTCCGGTTTTCCCTATCATCTTTAATTCCAGCAAAACTCTCTAGTATATTTTAATTTCATCTGTCAGTCATTAATCATTGCCCCACTGGAGTGCGACAGGCTTCGGCAGCCAGCACAATTCCTGTCCTCGTCGCTAGATGGGGGCTTCATTCATTACATCCCTGACCCGGTCAATGACAGGAAAGCAGGTTTTAGGTTTTCTTTTTTACCTGGTGTTCTATAAACTGACAAGTCTAACGACACGACGTGCAAGAGAGATTAGATTATCTACACGACATAGCTTTTGAACAACTTGGAGTCACCTGGAATGCCCTTCAACTTCTTGGAGTGGACGGTTGTAGCACCGATTATTCTTCTCAGGAATATGAATTCTCCTTCCCTCTGCAATGGAATAGGACTTATTGCAACCATCGGGCGAAGTACTAATCAATCTTCGGATTCAAATCATCCCTTGAGATATACTGTTTCAATTTAGATGTCTGCAGTTTCCCGTTTGTTTGAGTTTCGCTATGAGCATCAACATGTCACAAGGATAATTACTTAAGTTATAGGACTCGGTCTTCGGAGAAAGTATTTCTCCCATGGTCAACTTTACGTGGGCTGTTCAGGAGCTGGCAAGGCAAACACTCTACTGTATACACCTTAGCTCCAAATTGAAGGATATGTAATATAGTTTATTCGGAAACTCTATAAGGAAAAAATATTTTGTTTGTGGTCTTCTGCCTGGCAGAGGAAATCATAAAATTTAAGAAACGAGATTTCCACTTCCGGAGGTACACATGGCCCTGATGTTCGTTCAGCCTTCACCAAAAATGAGTACCAGGTTAATTACTGGGGGAAAGGTGGCCGGGCGTAGAGCTAACTACTCTACCCTATCAAGTGCCAAGGTTACGGATAGTGAAAGCCTTGACCTTCCACCCCTCCAAGGGCCTTCATGGCCTGTACGGAATATTATTTCTACCATCCAACAACCCGGTACCTTGAGCATTGGAAATAGCAATATTATTGAAAGTAAAATAATGCCTATCATGCAATTTATGTAAAAGCTACGTGTGTTAATAAATATGTTTATTATTAATTAAATGGTTTAAAACAACTAACGTTTGAATTAATAAAGGCGGGCAAAGCCACGGATACATGCTAGTATGAAATAAAATATCTTGAGATCACAGCAATAATCTGAGTAGGAATATTGCAATGGTGTGTATTTGTACAGTACAGTGAAGGGGTGATATTACTTGCCAGCCCTGCGGTTGCCGCTTTCGGTTCTTAGGGTAATGATTAACAAGATGGGGAAATTCCCAGCCGGCCTGGAGGGCATGGCCGGCCTTTCCGTGTATTGCATCTGTCGGCTGGTTTATCTGTGAGTTTCCGGGAGATGCATCGAGAATGTTCCGTCTCTAAGCCGCGAATATTCTGGTACACATCACCCGATATTTTTTTCCTTCAACAGGCTTTGAATAAGATCAGGTGTAGATATGTTGAGTAATAGATCGATTTATTAAGAAGAACTGTGGGTTCTAGAAGCTATTTGTGGTTTGATTATATGTGCTGACCGTAAGTCGGTGTTATCTTATGACTACGATCTGTTATTAGTGATATTAGAGTCAAATATTGCCGTATTTTTGGCGCCCTAAGTGCCCGACATGTTGATTTCTTACAATCAGTCCATACATAACACCAGTTAGAAAGGAAATTCATTTTTTTTGTCGATCATACCGTGCTAAGTGTCGGCCGTTTTGTATGCTTTAAAACTATGGCCATGGAAAACCATGATACAGATGGGGACTCTACTCTTCATATTATGAAGAGTCGTGGTCTCCATGGAAGTGCCAAAAGGGGCTACCACAGTGCAGGTGTGCAATAACACGCCCTCACTGCACTGTACAAATACACACCATTGCAATATTCCTACTCAGATTATTGCTGTGGCCTCAAGATATTTTATTTCATATGGCATATTATTTGGCTGCGTTGCTCCCCCAGATATTAGACGTGAAGTAGCTGTCAAACATGAAAAATCTAAAGTAGACTTTTCCCAAACGCATCCATTACATGATTATCAACCTGCTCGACAATGATCGAAATAGAGGAGAACTTTTGTACATTCTACTGAGTGCCTGTCGGCATCAAGACTAACTTCCTGGAGATCCAGAAACCTTCATCTCAATGGATGGATGTGTCCATCTGAAACTCTTCCAGCCGGTTATGAAGAGTCGTGGTATGAACAGGCTGCGATCTGGGGTCGGTCGATCTAATATCAATATGAAGAAGTGGGGTCTATCTGATGAGTCAACCCTCTGTAGCTGCGGAGAAGAACAAACCATGGCGCACCTCCTTCATTGCAACTCCTGCCCTCTCGTTTGTTCTATGCAAGATTTAGTGAACGCCACACAAAATGGTCGAGATCTCGCCAAATTCTGGTGCGATATGATATGACATAATTGTTACTTTGAATGTACCTCTAGTGTGCTTTTACCAGTTATTTAAACATTGTTATCTTTCTTACCTAATAATTTATGCATGATGTATTCCTTCTGATACGAATGTTCTGCATTGCCCAGGGCACAGAGTGTGTTTATCTACACATTCTGCCATCTTTAGGGCGGGCAAACTGGGTAGGGACCGAATATCTCCCGGTATAAAGAGATCCCCTATACTAAGTGCCAGCACTTCCCCTGAGAGTGGATGAGCAGGTATAGGTTGAGGCACTTTATTGTCCCTAAAGGTGGAGCAATCACATTTTTGCCGAGCTCGATAGCTGCAGTCGCTTAAGTGCGGGCAATATCCAGTATTCAAGAGATAGTAGGTTCGAACCCCACTGTCGGCAGCCCTGAAAATGGTTTTCCGTGGTTTCCCATTTTCACACCAGGCAAATGCTGGGACTGTACCTTAATTAAGGCCACGGCCGCTTCCTTCCCACTCCTAGCCCTTTCCTGTCCCATCGTCGCCATAAGACCTATCTGTGTCGGTGCGACGTAAAGCAACTAACAAAAAAAAAAGAAAAAAAGCAATCACATTTTGGCCATCGGCATGAGGATGCAGAAGGCAACCTGAAATCACTGTATTAAAAAGCCTCAAGGGTATTCCTATAAATTCACATAGCACTGGCTCTGTACAATACAAAGATCTACATGGATCGCCAACCTCCGTATAAAGACGGCGTCTTAGGAATAAGAAGTGTCCGAACGAGGGGCTGGTTGATGCATCGCAGTGTGGAGAGGGTACTTGGACCGACTGGAGACGGCTGTGGGCTGCCGTCGTTCAGAGTATCGTCGGGTAAGGGACGGAGAACTGTGTGAGTGTAAGTGGAACGCTGTTAATGGTCGCTTTGCGAGGAGTTCAGCAGTATTAACTGTTTCTGTATAGTTGTATACGTAACTCTGTAAATCACAGTCATCGTGTGTTGTGAGTAGGGTTACAAGGTTTCTGAAATGCCAATAAGGGACACGACATAACGACATATTGTACCCGCTCAAAGCCTGAGTCCCAACCAGCATTTATCTCAGGGAGTGTTATGGTCCGAATCTATCGCAACTAATACTCAATAAAAAATATATATATTGAGATATAAGATCTCAAACTAAATGTAAGGGCTCCATCCAATCAGTACTACAGGGTTGAACGGGATACTCTAATCTTTAACTTTAAGGCTCATCATAAAACACACAAATTATATATATATTCAGTTCAAAGGGAAATTATGAAGGCTCCATCCTAGGGATGGGGACGGATATTTAAACGGTCACCAAGGGTTTACTATTCTACAAGAACAAGAACCTGGAAATGTTTCGTTGCAAATGCTAAAGAAGCATTTTATTTAAGTAAACAAAATAATTTTTATACACAACAAAATCTGTTGACCCTTGATTTGCCGGTAATTTGGCAAATTATTTCTGAAAATGATTACATAATATTTGTCACTTCTGACCACCCTTCCATTTGGGTGGTAGAACCGTTGATATCTGAAAGTATCAGATTTACCTTCGTTAACACCATGACCATATTAGGTCGAGGACCAATTACCTGTTGGCTAAGTGGGCGCGATCACATGAACTATGTTATCGCCTCCACTTTGATTGTGATGAGACCAACCCGGGAAACTACAAACTCTCCCCGGGTTCCTAACCAAGATTTGCTAATCGTTAGTTGAAGGAAACGACAAAGGGACTATAACCTAATGGTCCAGATGTAGGGATTTGCCTTCATTTTACAACTATTAACTTAACTTATTATTCACAACACTTGACATTATTACGTTAATTCACCAGCTGACTTCCCTAGTACCATTCATCATCAGCATCCGAAAAAAAAATTAAAATATTATTATTATTATTATTATTATTATTATTATTATTATTATTATTATTATTATTATCAACATTATTATTAATAGTGGAAATCGTGATTATCGTAACCCGTAATCATCCTCGCTATAATACTTCAACTTCTCGCTCTTATTATTCTCAGCAAAAAAGTAAAAATAAAAAAGTAGCTTCCTTTTTATTCTTCTTCTCCTTCTTCAATTATTATTATTATTATTATTATTATTATTATTATTATTATTATTATTATTATTATTATTATTATTTAAAAATCTCAACTTTTTCATTTCAACTCCCAACATCATTATTATGTCCAAAATATAAAAAGTAAATTCTTCTTCTTCAAAAAAGTAGCTTCTTTTTTTTATACTTCAAATATTATCATTATTAAAGTGGTTTGAAAATTTCGATATTTTCAATTCAATTCCCACCATCATTATTGTGTTCATAAATAAAAATAAAAAAATCTTCTTCAGATTCTTCAAATATTATTTTTTTTTATTATTATTATTTAAAAATAATAATTTCGCTTGTTACACGGTAGTCCACTCTATATATGTTTAACGCATAACCCCTTTTACAATTCCGATTTATTTTGGCACTAATCAATCCAGACATGATTTACTTGGAATATTATTATATTTAATATTCTTATGCTTTCGAGAATCTTTACTTTTATTCCCCATCTTTATAATTTAGTCACATACGTTCTCTCCCAAACAGAAATCACCAAGATCCGAATTCACATCGGTCGGGACATAATAGTGTTCGAACCCGCAACCTTATTTTCGAACTGTCGTTAATTCATGGAGACCATATGCTCCTAAGACAATTCTCAAATCCCGTAACACCTCGCAGTTGGGCAAATACCTCCAATCTCTGCAAGTGTTAAATTATTCCTTCCTTTTCCATTTTGAAGTCCATTTATCCATCGGAACTCTTCAAAACATTTTCATTAATTAACCCTCGGTGTGTGGACTCTCTTATCACTGAGAGTTAATTAATGAAAATGAAATGTTTTGAAGAGTTCCGATGGATAAATGGACTTCAAAATGGAAAAGGAAGGAATAATTTAACACTTGCAGAGATTGGAGGTATTTGCCCAACTGCGAGGTGTTATGGGATTTGAGAATTGTCTTAGGAGCATATGGTCTCCATGAATTAACGACAGTACGCTATTTTTTTTTTGCTAGGGGCTTTACGTCGCACCGACACAGATAGGTCTTATGGCGACGATGGGATGGGAAAGGCCTAGGAGTTGGAAGGAAGCAGCCGTGGCCTTAATTAAGGTACAGCCCCAGCATTTGCCTGGTGTGAAAATGGGAAACCACGGAAAAACATTTTCAGGGCTGCCGATAGTGGGATTCGAACCTACTATCTCCCGGATGCAAGCTCACAGCCGCACGCCTCTACGCGTACGGCCAACTCGCCCGGTAACGACAGTACGAAAATAAGGTTGCGGGTTCGAACACTATTATGTCCCGACCGATATAGAAATACAACCTCTATGTAGGCCTTAAGATCCATCTATTTCTTCATCAACATCAGTACAATTCACTTTCATTTCGGGCCGGATTTCTGTCCCACAAAACTCCAAATCTCAACTTTTGGCTCAAATCACTCTGGGCCTCAAACATAGCGTGACCATATTATCAAAATGCCTATCTCGTTTCTACCAAATTATTTGATTATTATGGAGTCCAAAAACGTTAAATCAACAATTAGTGTTAAAATCGGATTCACTGCCCAAATAAAATATTCATACCACATAATATCTCCACATTTAAATTACTTTAATTTGCAATCATTCTATCCAACTAGGCCCGTGCCTTTATTCTCAAAGATTATTATTAAACACGCCTTTACCATCACCCAATATTAATGTAACTACTTCGACACTTGTACAAATTATTATTATTTTGTCCACTGGCGAACTTCGCGATATTTACAAACAAATCAATGGACTTCATTCCGTCCCACAACAATTTAAATCACTTGGCAACCCTACCTCTGGATTATCTTAACAACATGCCTTAATATCTAAAAAATTCCGATACCGGAAAAACACTTTGGAAGCACTTCTAAATGAATATTAACATTATCTTTACGTGAAACGTGCTCCATATCATATCAAACAACTCAAGCACTTGAATGAACAACTCAACCCTACGATACTCTATTTAATAATCAAAATTATGATGAGTGCTCGATCTAATTATGTACATATTAATTTGTCCCTTTGTCTATCTATCTTTGAATTTATACGAGCCGGAAACGGCTCGTTTCACAATCAAGTTACCATGATAAAATGATATGATTTCCTCCCCCTAACGATAGCAATCTACAAATATTTGAAAAGGTTACTCATCTCTTTTTTGTAGTCTGCTAAGCCGGACGAGAAGCACAGGCCCCGTCCAGTCTTAGCCCTGCATTCCACTGGTATTCATGCCAGCTTGAAGAATTAATCCTTGACCCTTTTCAACTTTACACATTTTGAATAAAAACAAATAAAATAACTGTTGCACTCTGGAATAATTTCCACTCTAAATTCTACTCACAAATTTTACACTCGTGGCCTTGTATCTAGCCCACTTAATGTAGATATACACTCTTCATTCCTTTCCCGGACACTAGGAACATGGGATACCTCGGGATCCCCTTTACAACGGCCCGTGCGCGCACTGGAATTTCCGTCACGCGTTCACACAGCTGACCAGGTATCAGTTTATAATCGACTGTTTACTAGGTGAAATAACTCAAATCCTTCTCACGTAACGTACTTCCTAATCTGTTGGTAGAATCTCACACTCCGTAAGTTATGCTTTACTGAGTCCTGTAACTATTTGAAACACTTCATACTAGTATACTGCTCAAGACTGTAATATGAGCTACATCACGTTATGAATCACTGTACTATGTAACAATATCATACTTCAAACCCTACTCCACTAGTAAGTACACACACGCACCCCTGGCGTAATCACGGCTCGAACAAAATATCAGAAGTTTTCACGCACCCCAGGCGTGGTATCAGCCCGAGCGCTATGTCAGAAGTAGTTGTCAGTCCTTGTCCACGACCTCATATTTATACTTGTATCCCCTCTCTTCCGAGTTCAAGGGAGGTTATCTTAGGACGCGCAGTCCCGATATCCTCATACGACTATTTGCGCCTTTGCCAGTGTCGTAAATATGATATCCAATGATGTAATTATGTTCTCAAATGCTCTATACCAATTCTCAACTATTATCGTTCGCTGGTAATGGATATATTTGCGAATTTAGCTGCCGTATCCCGGCTCGGGATTTCGCGCTCTATTGTGGCGTCCTTTGCCTCCAGCCAATCATCGGATAGCATTCATGAATTCTCAGAATTACACCATGCAATCTCCCGCAATTATTAACTTTTTATAAGTTTTATAATATAGTAAGGCTCCTAAATTCCACCTTATTCTGAATTGATGACTCACTCCCTTCTATCAGTTTAATCCGCGGAGTTAGCCTCGCTAGTGCTTCTTACAATACGAAATTGGTGTACCTGCGACTGATCGATGAAATTTTCTATTGGTCCACCTAAACCACGGGACCGGGAAGGCTCATATTTTTTTCTTCCAGTGCCAACCCCGCGTTCAACTCCCGCTAGTACATGGAGATACCCTGCCATCATTTCTCAGAAATTTGCACCCGGCACTCTGTGCTGTTACCACTAACTATTCTGCCCGGGGCTATGAAAACCTTCTGCAACTTGTCAACAACTCGTGCCTTTCTCTTTCCCCTTCGTCACAATTTCTGAGAATTCTAATTCTGCCGTTCATTGTGTTTGTTAATCTCAGTGGAGACAATAGTCTGTGCATGTTTCACCATACCATCTCGGCCTGGCCTGCTCTTACTGTATGTACAGTAAGATATTCTTTATTCTGAAAATGAAATATATATTCCTCAATAATTCATCATAATTGCATGACACTTATCACACCCCCACCAGGGCGCATTATGCTGAAGGAAACACTGAGGTATAATTTATCGTACTAGATAGCTATAATTATATTGTAGGCACAAACATTTTTACAGTATTTACCTTTTCATTTTCTACATAATAAGTTTAAAACGCGTATTTTACTTCACTTTTATCCTTTTTCAATAACGCTGAATCTCCCGTAATCGCATGTTTTAACGACACTAGTGTGAATTCTCACCCCAGGACAGCACAACACAATTTCTTCTAAACGCATTTGAAAATGAAATAGTGCAGGGTTTCGTTAATTGTTGTGTTGATATATACCAGATGCCTCTGTGTGTCGCTCGTGCTTGGGTTCGGTGCTGGCGGTTCTCTCCCTTACTACACGTTTCGATCATAGTGCAGAATCGCTACATGAAAAATAATGAACTGAAATACAAGATCGGTAAATGCTACTGGAAATATATCATTTTAAACATGGCATAAGTGATTTATTTAAATACAGGAAGAAAGGGCATCCCGTATGCTGTTGAAACCAGACCATCAAATACGGGAAATCCCGTACAAGACGCGCCAGCTGGCAACCCCACTACAGTGGAGAACAGAGAGTTCAACGCCGAGCAAAACGACTAATTTCTCAACACGGTCATTTAAATACAGTCAGGTAACTGCCCCACAGTGCGTAATTTCGGGAATCTAGCCGGCCAAAAATCGTATCTCGGAAACTAACGGACCGATTTACACAAAACTTAGTATGTAACTGCTATTATTTGAGATAATTAAGTGTGCGGTCAATCAAGTACAAATAACAAATTGCTACGCCAGGAATAGAATTAGTAATGTTTGTAATTTTAGTCATTTTTCGTCATAGCTTTAAGAAATTAAATAGATGTTAATAGCGGGACATGCTGTTAAGAATGTTTAAAAACAGATACAGGAATACATGTACTTCCCAAACAATTTATTCATTAGATGCAGTTACTTTTCTTGAAAGCGGAATCCACTTCTTCCTCCTTGATTTTCCTAAGCTGGTAATATAAGGGTCCGATGATATAAGCAGCCTATGGAAAAGGTCAGTGTTTGTGTCTTTCTGGAAGGTTTCCTATTTTCCTGGTCTCCTAGGCTTCCTCGTAGAGTTGTCCAATAGGTATAATACAGTACCCAATGACCTCCTCTCCATGACCCAAGAGTTTGTGCAAAGTTGCAGGAATGTAGTACGATTTGTATTTTTGTAAGTACAATTGTATAGTTTCCTTTGCGTAAATGCCAAATGTCACTTTATTAATGGCATACCCACACGAAAGAGTTTCTACGATGGCACGTAGATGGTTTATTAAATTTATATCTACTCCAGTAATATCCGCAGAAGCGGTTTCCATCATTGGTATTGCCAACACTTTGCTTCGGATATCAACCAATAGACGCGTTTCCTCCCTGAACTTCTGTAGTGAAGTCATCTACAGTATTTATTTATTGCGAGTGTATTTTAGGCTTTAAATCAGTGCGTAAATGTGCTGTATTGAGTGAGAGTTATGCGATAAGCCTACGTCTGTGATTTATTTCTTCGACATAAGTACTGTGATCTTTTATAGTCATCTGCAGTATTTATTTATCGGGTCTGTTTTCTAGCTCTTATTGTCTGGATAAATTTATTAAATGCAATTGAATACATCCCCACCCCTCGAGCCCATAAAATTATTTGTCTATTTTCTCTCGCAATTTGCCTTATATTTCAGTGCTGAGGTTTCTTATGTGCCGTAGTTTACCTCTGATTCTGTACAAACCAAATGCGGCCCCTGTAAACCCCATGTCCCCTTTAGTTCATAAAAGTAATTTGCAGCTTAGTTTCTTCAGTCTTTTGTCTTGAACTCACATACTGAATTTTACGAATTTATGTGCCGCCGTTTTCCCGTGATGGCGTTGAACGGAGCCGTTCGATATAGCAGCCCTGTTATCGTAAGAACAATACTGTTTTCTTAACATCGAATGAGTTATAGTACTGGCAGGCTCATCCTGACGTTGTTATTCACGTCCTTCTGCAAGGTTCATTCTCTGCTCGAACCAACTTGTATTGTACTTCGGCAATTTGTCCCTTTTCCTACTAAACTTTGTCCAGCGTGATCGAATTTCAGTACACAAAATACTGACAGATTTCCTTATTGACTTGGATATATCCTCGGAACAATACTCAAAGCCTAAATGTTCAATTACAATATTCACAATATCATCGTTTCGCTTATATTCCCTGCTGTTCCTCAACAGCTCGAAAACCGATCTCCGGGTTACAGAGTACATGGCTTCTGAAAAAAATTAATTACTCTCATGGTCGCGCTTGGTCGCAGCAAAAAATCACAGTTTTCTATTCATTAAAGTATAGATATCTCATCCAAAAACTTTCATTGCGGAAATAAAAGGCAATCTATT
This sequence comes from Anabrus simplex, assembly GCF_040414725.1. Lineage (NCBI taxonomy): Eukaryota > Metazoa > Arthropoda > Insecta > Orthoptera > Tettigoniidae > Anabrus > Anabrus simplex. The sequence continues at coordinate 21,171,568 of NC_090267.1, forward strand.
TTGAAAGTCAGCTCAAATTTGTACAATTAGATAGCGCTTGGACACCGTGTACCTGAATTTTTAAGTGCATGTTCCGGACAACAATATAGTAATTTTCAGAAAATGCTACATACTATATAAAATACATACCTTCATCTAATATAATCACATTGCAAGCTAAAGAAATATTAGGTTCTGACGTCTTTACTGAGCCCTCACGTAATAATAATTGCACGCTCGCCTCGCCAAAATATGATGCCCTAACGGAGGAGAGCCACTTTAGGCCTTCGGTGAGATTAGATAATCAGACAGCGCGACTTTTCAATACTTAATTACTGTACCCAAGAGTGTTATAAACACGACTCACAGAAAGTGCGCACAAAAGACGAGGGTTGAAAATATTATTTTTGGCCGGCTGGATGCTAGAAATTACCGACTGTGTGCTCCCCGTAAAAACCTTCTGTAAAAAAAAATAGATATTGCTTTTCTGAGAAAATCCCTCGCAGCTATCATTCATATAAACCCTTTCAACCGATTACAGCTGAACTATCGCTCCGCCTAAAGAGGTTGAGGTGCAGCCTATCCCTTTTACCTCTGTTTACAAGAACAGTATCATATCAAAGTGGCTTCTTTATTCGTTCTGCTCGGCTGTGGAATGAACTCTCAGCACAGATAAAAGAACTACCTGCAAACACATTTTATACAGAGGTAAAAAGAATGTATACATAACGAAACCTTCTGTACGTAACATAATTTTTCTACTGTGTGGGAGGACGGATCCCGAATGAGCGAGACTGTATGTGGGTATGAGTGAGCCGGCCTAGCTAAAGTATATGTGAGGATCCTAGTGTGTGTGTAGAATTAATTGAATATTTGAACAGGTCTTGTCAATATTATGTAAATACGGTAACTGTATATAAGCACACTATGTAGAATATAATTGTATATTTTAATATTGTAATTTTAAGTGGGAATGGAGGCACGTTCGTGTATGTAGGGCTATGCCCTTTCTCCATTCACCATCACGAAGTTGTACCAAAAATTTGTAGAAAATAAATAAGAAGAAGAGAAAGGGAAGAATAAGATCCCTAGTTGCATGGCCCGTAGCCGAAGCTGTCTGCACGCGCCTGCTGTGTGGGATGACTGGACTGGTGAGCGCAAGTGATAAGCCTGTAAATTAGGATTATATCCTCCTTCAGGGAAAGAGTATCCAGCTGGAGTCCTGCTGTGGGACACTTCTAAATAGTGAGGGTGGCTGTCCTGTGTGTGTACATTTATTGGGTCATCCTGAAGTAAATATTTTCAGTGATAAAACAGACTGTGAGCTACACAACAGCAGTGCAGCACGTATCATAAACGACGTTTCCTACGCTGAAGTAGTTTCATTCCTCACCCTGAAGGGGTGGGGCGGGCCACCTTTCTCTGGGCAAGAGATGCGGGCGGGTTGGGGAGATGCGCTAAAAGAGGGAGGTGGATAAATGATTTGAAAATGAAGGAGTTGGAAGGGGAATTCATGTCCACTGGGCTAAGTTTTATTGAATTGTCATGTGGTTACAATATTGTTTATACAAAATAGATACAAAAATTAAATATATAGAATGAGTTTCCTTGTGAGATACACACATACATACATTCCTTATAATCCTATGTCTGATATACATTATAAATCTTGAGTTATAAATACGTATACAGTACAGAAAATCAGTTGCATAAATGTAGTTATTGTGTGGTTCTGATTGCACTTACACTCCTATATTATTCTTGACTTGAATAGTGTATGGCAATGAAACATGGAAAAATATGGTGTTATTGGGCAAGTGTCAGCCTGAAAATACAGTTCTATGAAAAGGATTATACAAAAGTTTCTAAAGGTGTAAAGTTGAAATATGTATTTAAACCTGAAAATGCTGTGAGAAAGTGTAAATTGAGCGTCTGATTAGCTGCAGCCTGTAGATGGTTCAGAACTAGTGATCTACTGTATGGCTGGATATTGAGCAGCGAAACTGTTACGAATCTGGTCAGATCTTAAAATTGTACAGTAGGATGGGGAAATAGTGAACGGGTTGGCGAGTTTGGTGGGTCGATTGTGCCAATGGGGGCTGTTAATTCATCGGCGAGAATAAGCTACATGGTTGCCACCACAGGTGTTACACCGGGGAGGCAGGGCACTTGTTGGTGAAGTGATGTTGGGAGCAATGACCGTAGATGGAATCATTTGCTTCGCACGGTTCCCTACATACTGTACGTATGTAAGTAGCAATGGATGCTGGTAAATCTGTAGAACTGGGACGGAAACTTCTCATATTTTATGAGGTGTGGTTTGGCTCTACACAGAATAGGAGAAAGTGTATGATATGCGCTCTGCACAGTGGGAAGCGCAAATACAGTACAAATGGCATCTGCTTGTGCTCGAAGTTACTGCACGTGTCAAAAATTGCAAACATGCTGATTCTTCAAGGCCATTACCTCAAATATCATTCGTATATTCAACACGCGCCTCCATTCGGAACATAGTTGCACGCTCGCAGATTGTGGGGCCGCAAGTCTGGCATGTTCAGTCCATCGTTTCATGCATCACACAGACTAACGTACCCGGCTTCTTCTCAGGCAATCCGGAAGTATCCGTGACGTGTCGGCGTTGTTTTCGAACTTATAATCCGATAATCGCAGATGTGGACTCATAGACCGCGCGCATGTGATAGAAGGTTAACAAACAAGTGATTCTCGTACTCCTAGCCTGATACACCGTGTTCTAACCGACTGTCTCTAGCTCTTGACCAAGGCGGCAACACGTGGAATCCCCAATAATTCACGTAGACTTTTTGCAATCAAAAGTCACATATCTGCGTTTCGGATAGCACGTAATGCGGAAAATCCCTTCGCGGTTGTTTGGGATATTGACAGTCACAAGCTCTCCCCTTATTTCACGTTTCGATAAGTTTTCCACTAATTCAAAAGGCTATATTTAAATACTTAACTCAGCCACCTCTGAGCGTATTATTAGGAGCAGACCTAGTTAACTACTTCATTTAGAATTCTGAAGGTCCTCGTACCTGTTGAATATGCAATTGATATTATGTCGTTGAGAAATGTTTCCTAAACTCATCGCCCAGGCCCGCCATACGACGCACACCCAGGAAGGTTCACTGTACTCTGCGTTCCTTGCCGGACTGTCTGTTACCACCAGGATCGTGGTGCATTCGATGTCTTACGCTAGGATTTGCCAAGGTGTCAGAGTGAGGAAGAAAATTCCCTGTTTTCTTCGGGATGGCAGGAGCTGTCTGCGTCGTAGTGGTCAGTGTGGTTAGCTGCTACCCTCGGAGGCTTGGGTTCGATTCCCGGCTCTGGCACGGAAATTTGATAAGTGGTACGAGGGCTGGAATAGGGAACACTCAGCCTCTGGACGTCAACTGAGTAGAGGAGGGGGCGGGGTTCGATTCCAGCTCGATCATCCTCGAAGTGATTTACCGTGGTGTCCCTCTTCTCTTCGATACAAATGCCGGGATGGTACCTAACTTAAGGCAACGGCAGCTTCCTTCCCCCACAAGGCCTCCGTTCAGCATAGTATGTGAGGTGGTGGTAGTGGCGATTATTGTTTTAAGAGGAAATACAAGTAGGCCACTATCCTCTGTATAACACTAATCGGAGAGAAAAAAATGGAAGGAATCCGACCCTTCGAAAAATGTTATCAGCCAAAGAAAGATAAGGGCCACGAAGAGCGCGAAAATAAAAGACTCCGTTGGCCACGAGTGCTCTAATACCGTTGTCGCATAGCCGAAGGTGTGACGATAATCAATTTTGAATTATTTCTCGAATGAATGCATCTTGGGTTTGGACCTGAGTCGTAACTCGAGTCCAATAGAAGATGTCAAATCACAAGTCAAAGAATGATGATAGTATTATTCAAAGTTCCAAGTACGCGATACCTAACGTATTCGCAGATCTTATGATACTCTGATAACTTCTGAGTAATACGACTTATTAAAGATGAAAGGTACAGATGATTTATTAGAAAACGAAGTGAAGTCCTCCCAGCATACAAGCTACAGTAGACTTGCTCGTACACTGAACGGTCATGTACAGATTACACTGATATTTATATACTCTCACAATTTTATGTGTGTAGCCTCTGGCCTGTTTATTATTACATGTGGATCTGGTAGGAAGTGCCTCTCCTTTGAAGGGTGGACTGCTATGGTCATTAAGCTGAGCAATTAAACCGATTCGTGTGTATGTTTATGTTATCACACATAGTGCTCTCGGCTAATGATCAGCACATAATTTAAATCAATAAATACATTCAACTTACTCTTTGAGAAGGATTAAGATTTGGTTCGTAACAGAAAACAGATCTACCTTGAGAAGGAGGCTGACTCGAGTCATATAGCAGATGGGGTCTAATGAATAACAAATACTTTATATTCGTGTGCGAGTGTTGCTTGCGTGGTTATTCCACACCGTCGCGGTCGGAAAAGGACAAGAGTTGACCAAAGGAGGTCGGGTGGGATAGATGAAAATGAGGAGCCTGGCACCAATAAGCGGAAACAATTCCACGACTCCGTTACAGACCCCGTGGTTACCTATTCACGCTCCCAAGTTGAGAGCCCCTGGGAACCTTTTACTCGCCTCTTACGACAAGCAACGGATTTCGTGGATGTTATTTACCGCTCCCCCCGCAGGAGGTTAGCAGGTGAGGCCGCCTGGGAGAGGCAGTAGTCTTCAACCCCAGTTGTATCCCCGACCCAAAATCACATGCTCCAGGAGAGTGCCCATGAGGCGGTAGAGTGAGATGCCTCTCCGAGGGGCAAACAAACCGTAGACGTAAACAGATTAAGAAAGAAAGAAGACGGTAGAAACTTCCGACCATGGAAACAGGGTGAAATTCATTATAGTGTTTACCTCAACATTACTATGCATCGTGAAGAATGGAGTTGGCCTCCGCCACGAAGACAGCAGTTATGTATCAGGGCTAAAGAACATTGTATTGTGTATCATACTGGTGTGAAGTGTTATGTTTGAAATCAAGGAATAAGTAGCCACGAGGTTTCAGAAGAACAGACTGATTTAATGTGCCAGCATCGGAACAGATTCTATGAAATTAGAATTGCCTTCTTCAACGATATCTGTACCACAGATGTCAAGAAACGGAATTAAATTTTCATTGCTCTCGAGTTTTACAATTGGCTTTACGTGGCACCGACACAGATAGGTCTTATGGAGACGAAGGGATAGAAAAGGGCTAGGAGTGAGAATTAAGCGGCCCCAGCATTTGCATGGTGTGAAAATGGAAAATGGAAATCCATCTTTAGGGCTGGCCACAGTGAATTTCGACCCTATTATCTCCCGCATGTAAGCTCATAGCTACGCGACCCTAAACGCACGGCCAATTAGCTTGGTGATTTTGAGTTTCTGGTATCGTAAGCCTTGATAGAAATAAACCTATTTCAGTATATATTTCTATTCATTATATGTTATAAAACAGAACCTGTTCGGAGGTAAACAGTTGTAGAATGGTTTTGAAATAAACTCCATTATAATTAATCAAGTAAACCAATAAAGAATTCTTTGTGCTGCAGTCGGAGATGATAACATCAGGCTACGTGCAGAACAAGCTTGTCTGCTGCAGAAAGGAAACATTCAGAATCCAAGACTGTGAACATATATTTTCAGGAAAAAACATTGAGGCTATGATTTAATCTACGGAATAAATCATCTCCAACCAAGGGAGATTATGTCCCCCTTCAAATTTGGGTCATAATAATAATTTTATTATGTGTCTTCAATGGCTAGAAACATTCATTTCATTGGGAGTGCAGTGTTAAATTTTATTCAGGAGTAGCTGTGTATTCAGTCAGAAAGTGGTCTGACCGGTTTTGGGCAAGTGTAGATTATTAATTATTTTAGCCTGTCACGTGACCAATAAGGAAATTTCAAGGTTGCTTCCGACTGTAGGCTGCGAGTGTCGAAGCTCGTTCAGAGCCGAGTAATTTCTAGAAGGACTACAGCCAATGACAGGACGTCAAGACGGCCAATTACGTGTTAGGAAATCATCACACCTCCACAGCTGAAGACATATGAGCTAGGGATCGATATTAATCAATCCCCTTCTTCTTATCTTACCTTATAGATGCAGATTTTCGTGAGCTTCAAGTTAAATGTCTTCGTAAAGATATTTATTCGTATTTGAACAATTTCTAAAACTGTTTATGTTCGTTTCAGCCATCATCGAAAATCAAGAAAGAAGAGGACCTCTACAATTCAGGATGATTATTGACACCAGGATGTTTCGCCTACCTTCAAGAGGAGCTGATAATTCATAGCTGGAAATGGACTTCGTTCTCATCATGCCATGCTAAATATAGGCATCTTCTAAAATGAGGGAGAGAGCGAACCGGACGACCTGCATCATGTGAGCAGATTCGCCCACCAACGGGGAGATCGAGGTCCATCGCAAATTTAAGTACATTTATGTGATATTATTACTTTCCATCTGTGTAGAAATAGTACGTATCCCTTCATTAGAATAGATATTTCATTTTTTTTGCTAGTTGCTTTACGTCGTACCGACACAGTTAGGTCTTATGGCGACGATGGGACAGGAAAGGGCTAGGAGTGGGAAGGAAGCGGCCGTGACCTTAATTAAGGTACAGCCACAGCATTTGCCTGGTGTGAAAATGGGAAACCACGGAAAAACATTTTCAGGGCTGCCGACAGTGGGGTTCGAACCTACTATCTCCCGAATCCTGGATACTGGCCGCACTTAAGTGACTGCAGCTATCGAGCTCGGTGGTATTTCTATTAGATTAGGGCAAGTTTTCAATATTTTCACACTTTCCTCTACTGGTGTCATGGTAGTATTGGTACATTGAGTGTGAATATAATTTGGATAATATTAGTATAGTTTTCTCTAGAATGTCTTCCGAGATTATCTATAACTTCCATGCAAATACTTAAATTTAATATTTAAAAGTAATGGACCTCTCGGATAAAATATAATTTAAATAAAATTATTCCAAATACATGAAGTATTGTGGGTTATAATTTTCGTTGTGTCTTATATGATTAATTTCATTGTGTTTATCCTCGCATGCATTACTATAGATTTATGCAGGATAGTGTCATCGAATTAAGAGTTAAATTCAGATTTATGGTAGAACTAAAAATCACCACTAAAAATAAAAGTAAAATTTCAAGATTGGGTTAAACAAAAAGGGCTGCCGACAGTGGGGTTCGAACCTACGATCTCCCGAATACTGGATATTTGCTGTTCTTGTGAGATATTTAATGTGTGCACTGTTAATGAATTATAAGCCTGGAATACGGCGATCATGTGGAATTAATTTGTGGATTATTTTTGAGAAGCATGTGTCTTGGGTTACCATGCGTTCTGTCAATGTTGAGCACGTGTTAAGTGACATTTATGAGATTTATGGATAATAATAATTTATCGGAACTCAATGACCATGTGTGCGCTGACATTTATGTCTAACCCTACTGATGTGCGTGATGATTGTTGACTAGTTCTTCTGATTAAAAAACTGTTGAATTTCTACCGATCGACGTTGTAATACTCCTTCTGTTATCATTAAAATGATTGTCATTATTCGATCACATGTCACAGATTGTCGAACTTGATAACTTACCAGATAAAGTCATCTGACTATTCCATTGATAGGGTATTATAATAAAAATTACGATATATAATTTAAGTCTAAAATTTGTCTGTAAATAGTATAAATAAAATGCATGTGTCTTATGTGTGAATGTGGAATGAATGATGTATTTAGAAATATTTTTCTCATGTGATTTATTGCAATGTGGTTTTGACCTGACCGCGTTTTCACCACGGTGGGCTCAGGTTATTTCGGCGTTGTTTATGCTAATCCATCTTGCAGAAATAATTGTGTTTAGTAAATTTTATAGCATATTTAAGTAAAATTCCAAATTGTCGTGATCTTAAAAATGAATAGGTCCGTACTATTTCAACCTCGCACGAACAAGGTTATGTTAAATAGAATTAAGCAAAGTAAAATTTATAAGGTGTTTTGTAACCTTAACTTGTAAACGTCATAAATTATTTCCAATCACATTTTGAATGATTCTCATAAAAAATCGCATCTTTAAGATCGTAATAATACCTGTAAAATCTTAAATCGACACAATTATTTGAGATTACAATTAAAATATCCTCAAGAATGTGAATTATTCAATTCTTCTCAGAAATTATTTCAACAATATCAGTGAAATTTATCGTCGATTAAGACGAGATGATAATGAAAATGTGTTAAATATTATTTGTGAGAATTTTCTAGATGTTAATTATAGTTAATAACATCTAATTGGGATGAAATTTATATTTTTCTTTAATTGTAAACGTGCTGCAGCGATAGCCGGTTTTTGTATGGTTCGAATTAGTTAAGACGAGATTTTGATTTTCCTCAAGCCAGATGGAGGATAATTTTGGTTTGTATTTATATTTCAGGCTTCGATGTGGAAGAACCAGAATGTCAGAATTTTGTAAAATAATCATATGTGAAAAAATTAGAAACGACATCAAGATGTTTTTGTTATATTTTGTTCAATATTGTGTTTAAAAGGGTGACATTAACAATAAATGTCAAGCCTTTGTTTTAGAATTGTTTGTTCATTGTCGTCATTCCTTGCCCCATTAGCTGCCTCTAAAAGTAAGCGACGCCTGCCCGGGAAATAGGGGGCAATATGTAACTCATACTTGCAGATCATTTTCCACTCTATCGTTTCCATTTCATACATTATGTTTAAGACGTTAAGTTATAACAATAAAATACTTTTTTAACAAATGAACTCCTTTGCACATTTGTATATAAAATTGGTTCAAGTAGTGTATACCATGAAATAAACCCCAAAATTAATTCTCCTCTTTCCTGAAAATTTATCGATTTCTTGGATGCATTCTCATACCAGGGAGGTCTCCCATTTCATAACTTAGATTTCTGGAAGGTGTTTGTTGCTTTAAGAGAAAGCACAATCAGACAGGCATCCGCTTTTACACTACTTAGAAGTTAAATGGAGGAGAATAGCTCCCTCGTGGAATTAGAGTGACAGAAAAAGAAAACGAAGGGCCCCCGAGAACTATTGCTGTCGGAGATTGGAAAAGAAAAAGAAGTCATATAAGACAGTGCTATCATGTCCTCAACATCTGGACTTCTTACTAACGACATAACACCGTCACTGGGTAACGAGGATATCAGTCGTCTTCTAGGTCGAGAAAGCACAGCCTTGGTGAGAACGATGTGAAAGGAACTCCTTCAGTCTGGTGCCGTTCAACTCAACAGAGTCACCGGAAGCAGGCTCACCATGTCTCTGCTGATACATACCACGTACACCAAGCAAAGGTTACTGAGTTGGGTGACGGTTCTCAACTTAAGAGCACGCGGTGGTGACCAGTTTCTCGCACTTACTTCCTTTTCACCACCACAACCAACACTCTGTCGCACTGTTTCCGCTTCCTTATCCGACCTCCCTTGCTCAACTGTTGTTCTCTTTCAACCCCGAGAATAATCGGTTTCCGCATCCAAAGGAGTAATCACAATAACGAGCTTGTAAACAAAACTTACTGGTAGTAGTTATTATTGCCAATCTGTAGTCGAATCTGACCGCACAAAGATCCGTGCTATTGAAATAAAGCAAGGAGTAAGTCAATTCTGTGTTCTAACTCCCCTCCTCTTCAGTATTTATTCCGAAAGAGTATTTTCTGAAGCACTGGAATGAAAGCAGGAGGGCATAATTGTTAATGGAATCTGCGATATGCAGATGATACTGTTCTTCATGCAACAAGTACTGAAGAGCAGACTGTGCTCCAACACAGTCCTACAGCAGTCTGCGTTTGAACACAAAAATGACGAACGTAACATGTCATTCAACCTGACAGTAGCTGGCACATCACTGGACCAAGTCCAACTCGGCAGCGCACTTGATCACAGGTCCCGGACTGAACAGACAAGAACTTCATTCAATAGAATGAGCAAACATCTCTGTAACATAAGGGTGTATTCTCCCCAAAGGCAGGTCCGAACCTCCGCAGAGGTGTCCTGAGCCGGAGTTTACGGTAGGGTGGCCAGTTCCTTTCCGCTCCTCCTTTCCCTTACCCCCCCCCAATCAACAGCGCGTGGCAACCCATCCAAATCTTGACCACGCCCAATGTTGCTTAACTTCGGAGATCTCACGGGATCCGGTGTTTCAACACGGCTGTAACAGAGACTTTAAAATAAATTTCCGTCTCCGTTTACTTCGGTATTATATAATTTCTGTTTTATTTTATGGTGCCGACACTTCGATCCTAACAGAGAACCCCACCATAAAATTCCGATCTTTTGAGATGTGGTGTTACAGACGCATCCTCAGAATATCATGTCTTGACACAATACGTAACACTGAAGTACTCCATTGAGTACCTTGGCCGTATGATTCGAAATTATAAATATAGACTCCTTCAGCTTAGCTTACAAGGTAACATTGAAGGAAGGAGAAGTAGGGTAAGAAGGGGAATGTCTTGGCTGCGAAATCTACGAGAAGGTATGGACTCAGTACCTCCAATCTTTTCAGAGTTGCTGAGAACAAGAACCAGATCGTCCTGATGACAGCTGACATCCAATATGGTACAAGAAGTAGGGATGTAAAGGAGAGGGCGTATACGTCTCTGGAAAGGCCCCAATTAAAGTATGGTTCCGGTGTATGGGACTCTCGCTAGAACGACTTAATGCGAGAACTGGAATAAATCCATAGACAAGCAACTCGATTTGTTCTGGATGATTTCCGACAAAAGAGTAGCGTTACGAAATTGTTGCAAATTTTGGGCTGGGAAGAATTGGAATTAAGGAGAAGAGCTGCTCGGCTAAGAGTAACAGAGTAATGTACTTACGGCCAACTCTTACATTTATCGCTCACACTGCTTTACCCCTGTTAGTGGCTTGAATGCGGCTTATTTACTAGCTCTATTAAATGAATACTTGCATATAAAAATATTAAAATCAACCAAATGTTAGAAATTGTTCAAATTAAAGAAAAATCCAAGAAACTCGATGTTGAAAACATCCTAGGGATATGAGCTACGAATGTTAGGTAAATAAAATATAATAAAGTCTGCCTCTGTGGTAGATCATGGAAGACTACAGCCAAAATGAGTACTATTGGACTAGAAAACAGAGTGACTGAATAGATGGCTATATTTCTAGAAAATAAAACTCAGAGAATTAGAGTAGGTGAAGCTTTATCTGACCCTGTAATAATTAGAAGAGGAATTCCTCAAGGCAGTATTATCGGACTTTTATATTTTCTTATATACCAGGTGGCTCACGAACGCCGTACTTTCTACTTATAAATGTCCCGCATGCATAAGTGATGTGTGGGGTGTCTACCAACTGATTTTAACAGGGAAACTAATGCCAGCGGGCAGGTTACGTCAGAATATGAAGAGATAAGAAACAGAGTCACACTCGCAGCATGTTACTCAGCGCTGGCGGTCGAATGCACCCCTTGCATTAGTAAACATCGTTTTCGACCGCATAGTTCCAGGCTGGTGTATGGTACAGCCGCACTATATTGCTGTCTGCATATCGGCAATGGCTAGTGTGAACAGCAGCGGTGAATACATAGACATTATTTTGAACTGGACAACCTGGTCGGAATGCAACAGAAGCTCCAAACAGACGTACGACTTCTACACACATATTTCGCCGAACAGTATCCGTTTTTGTTCCATGCAATCACCTGTTTTATCGAGTTGAATGTCTACACGTGTCTAAATTAATAAGTGATTAAATTTCCTCGTCTGCATCTTTGGCGTGTTAACAAACAGTAGCGGCTATTAGGGGGTGGGGCGAGGAGGATAAGTAGCCCCTCCCACTTTGTGGAGTAAACATTACATATTCACTTTAGCCACCTGGAACTAGGAATTATTATTATTTGTTTTGCTAATTGCTTTACGTCGCACCGACACAGATAGGTCTTATGGCGACGACGGGATAGGAAAGGCTTAGGAGTTGGAAGGAAGCGGCCGTGGCCTTAATTAAGGTACAGCAACAGCATTTGCGTGGTGTGAAAATTGGAAACCACTGAAAACCATCTTCAGGGCTGCCCACAGTGGGATTCGAACCCACGATCTCCCGGATGCAAGCTCACAGCGAATTATTTGTAAAAGAGACGTTATCTGTACAAGCCTTTGTGTCTTATCTGCTAATTCTTTCCTTTATTTTCCTTAATTATTAACATAATTTTTGGCAGAAATAAGCACCAAATGCCGTTCGTCGCGGCTAACCGATTTGTATAGCGCTACGGCAAGTAGTGGAGACTTTGCATGTGCTGTGGGGAAGGGTAGTAGGGGTATAATGTTTTTGCCAAGGTCGTGGACACTGAGTTATATTTCACCGGTATGCCGCACGCATTCGTCAGTCTGGCAGCCTCTTCAGTGTCTGTTAGTTCCTTAGTGTGTATTAAAATACTAAATAACTTTTAATTGCCTGATCATGCCGTACTTCTATTTAATTGTACTGGCTGAGCTAGCCGTGGAGTTAGGGCCGCGCAGCTGCGAGCTCGCACCCGGGAGACAGTGGTTTCGAATCCCACTGTCGGCAGCCGTGAAGAAGGTTTTCCGTAGTTCCCCATTTTCACACCAGGCAAATGCTGGGGCTGTACCTTAATTAAGGCCACGACCTCTTCCATCTCATTCCTAGGCCTTTCCCGTTCCATCGTCGCCATAAGACCTATCTGTGTCGGTGCGACGTAAAGCAAAATAGTAGAATATTTTTTTACAATTGGTTTTACGTCGCACCGACACAGATAGGAATTATGGCTACGATGAGACGGGGAAGGGCTACGCGTGGAAAGGAAGCGACCATAGCCTTAAATACGGTACAGCCCCAGCACTTGCCTGGTGTGAAAATGGGAAACCACGGATAACCATCTTCAGGGCTGCCGACAGTGGGATTCGAAACCACTATCTCCCGGGTGCGAGCTCGCAGCTGCGTGGCCCTAACTCCACGGCTAGCTCAGCCAGTACAATTAAATAGAAGTACGGCATGATCATGCAATTAAAAGTTATTTAGTATTTTAATACACACTAAAGAACTAACAGACACTGAAGAGGCTGCCAGACTGACGAATGTGTGCGGCATACCGGTGAATTATAACTCAGTGTCCACGACCTTGGCAAAAACATTATACCCCTACTACCCTTCCCCACAGCACATGCAAAGTCTCCACTACTTTCCGTAGCGCTATACAAATCGGTTAGCCGCGACGAACGGCATTTGGTGCTTATTTCCGCCAAAAATTATATTAATAATTAAGGAAAATAAAAGAAAGAATTAGCAGATAAGACACAACGGCTGGTACAGATAACCTTTCTTTTACAAATAATTAGCTGTGAGCTTGCATCCGAGGGATCGTGGGTTCGAATCCCACTGTGGGCAGCCCTGAAGTTGGTTTTCCGTGGTTTCCCATTTTCACACCACGCAAATGCTGTTGCTGTACCTTAATTAAGGCCACGGCCGCTTCCTTCCAACTCCTAAGCCTTTCCTATCCCATCGTCGCCATAAGACCTATCTATGTCGGTGCGACGTAAATCAATTAGCAAAACAAATAATAATAATAATTCCTAGTTCCAGGTGGCTAAAGTGAATATGTAATGTTTACTCCACAAAGTGGCGAGGGGCGGGGGCGACGTTCCCTTCACACCCCACCCCCTAATCGCCGCTACTGTTTGTTAACACGCCAAATATGCAGAAAAGGAAATTTAATCACTTGTTAATGTATACATGTGTAGACATTCCACTCGATAAAAGAGTTGCTTGTATGAAACAAAAACGATACTGTTCGGTGAAATACTTGTGTAGAAGGCATACGTCTGTTTGGAGCTTCGGTTGCATTCCGACCGGGTTGTCCAGATTAAAATAATGTCTATGTATTCGTCGCTGCTGAACACACTAGCCATTGGCGATAAGCAGACAGTAAATATAGTGCGGCTGTACCATACACCAGCCTAGAACTATGCAGTCGAAAACGATGTTTACTAATGCAAGGGGTGCATTCGACCGCCAGCGCTGAGTAACATGCTGCGAGTGTGACTCTGTTTCTTATCTCTTCATATTCTGACGTAACCTGCCCGCTGGCAGTAGTTCCCCTGTTAAAATCAGTTGGTAGACACATCACTTTTGCATGCGGGACATTTATAAGTAGAAAGTACGGCGTCCGTGAGCCACCTGGTATATAAATGATATATGTAAAGAAGTGGAATCAGAGATAAGGCTGTTTGCAGATGATGTTATTCTGTACAGAGTAATAAATAAGTTACAAGATTGTGAGCGGCTGCAGGGAGACCTCGATAGTGTTGTGAGATGGACGGTGGACAATGGTATGATGATAAACAGGGTTAAAAGTCAGGTTGTGCGTTTCACAGATAGGAAAAGTCCTCTAAGTTTTAATTACTGCGTTGATGGGGTGAAAGTTCCTTTTGGGGATCATTGTAAGTACCTAGGTGTTAATATAAAAAAAGACCTTCATTGGGGTAATCGCATAAACATGATTGTTAATAAAGGGTACAGATCTCTGCACATGGTTATGAGGGTATTTAGGGGTCGTAGTAAGGATGTAAAGGAGAGAGCATATTTGTTTCTGGTAAGACCGCAACTAGAGTATGGTTCCAGTGTATGGGACCCTCACCAGAATTACTTGATTCAAGAACTGGAAAATGTCCAAAGAAAAGCAGCTGGATTTGTTCTGGCTGATTTCCGACAAAAGAGTATCGTTAGATAAATGTTGCAAAGTTTGGGCTGGGAAGACCTGGGGGAAAGGAGACGAGCTGCTCGATTAAGTGGTATGTCCCGAGCTGTCAGTGGAGAGATGGCGTGGGAGGACATCAGTAGACAAATAAGTTTGAGTGGTGTCTCTAAAAGTAGGAAAGATCACAATATGAAGATGGAATTCAATAGGACAAATTGGGGCAAATATTCGTTTATAGGAAGGGGAGTTAGGGATTGGAATAACTTACCAAGGGAAATGTACAGTAATTTTTCCAATTTATTTGCTATCATTTAAGAAAAGGCTAGGAAAACAACAGATAGGGAATCTGCCACCTGGGCGACTGCCCTAAATGCAGATAAGTAGTGATTGATTGTAGTGGTTAGTGTGATTAACTGCAACCCCCGGAGGCCCGGGTTCGATTCCCGGCTCTGCCACGAAATTTGAAAAGTGGTACGAAGGCTGGAACGGGGTCCACTCAGCCTCGGAAGATCAACTGAGTAGAGGTGGGTTCGATTCCCACCTCAGCCATCCTGGAAGTGTTTTTCCGTGCTTCCCCACTTTTCCTCCACGCAAATGCCGGGATGGTACTTAACTTAAGGCCACGGCCGCTTCCTTCCCTCTTCCTTGCTATCCTTTCCAATCTTCCCATCCCCCACCAAGGCCCCTGTTCAGCATAGCAGGTGAGGCCGCCTGGGCGAGCTACTGGTCATTCTCCCCAGTTTTGTCCCACGACACAATGTCTCACGCTCCAGCACACTGCCCTTGAAGCGGTAGAGGTGGGATTCCTCGCTGAGTCCAAGGTAAAATACCAATCCTGGAGGGTAAACAGATTAAGAAAAAAAAGAAAATATAATAAAGTATGAGAATTTATTCTTTATACACTGACTGACAGAGCAAATGCAACACCAAGAAGGAGTGGTTCGAAAGGGATGAAAGTTGGGGAAAAAACAGAGACGGCACGGACGAATAATTGATGTTTATTTCAAACCGATATGCAGGTTACACAATGCGCACGGCATCGACTCAGTAGGATGTAGGACCACCGCGAGCGGCGATGCACGCAGAAACACGTCGAGGTGGTACAGAGTCAATAAGAGTGCGGATGGTGTCCTGAGGGATGGTTCTCCATTCTCTGTCAACCATTTGCCACAGTTGGTCGTCCGTACGAGGCTGGGGCAGAGTTTGCAAACGGCGTCCAATGAGATCCCACACGTGTTCGATTGGTGAGAGATCCGGAGAGTACGCTGGCCACGGAAGCATCTGTACACCTCGTAGAGCCTGTTGGGAGATGCGAGCAGTGTGTGGGCGGGCATTATCCTGCTGAAACAGAGCATTGGGCAGCCCCTGAGGGTACGGGAGTGCCACCGGCCGCAGCACATGCTGCACGTAGCGGTGGGCATTTAACGTGCCTTGAATACGCACTAGAGGTGACGTGGAATCATACGCAATAGCGCCCCAAACCATGATGCCGCGTTGTCTAGCGGTAGGGCGCTCCACAGTTACTGCCGGATTTGACCTTTCTCCACGCCGACGCCACATTCGTCTGCGGTGACTATCGCTGATAGAACAGAAGCGTGACTCATCGGAGAACACGACGTTCCGCCATTCCCTCATCCAAGTCGCTCTAGCCAGGCACCATGCCAGGCGTGCACGTCTATGCTGTGGAGTCAATGGTAGTCTTCTGAGCGGACGCCGGGAGTGCAGGCCTCCTTCAACCAATCGACGGGAAATTGTTCTGGTCGATATTGGAACAGCCAGGGTGTCTTGCACATGCTGAAGAATGGCGGTTGACGTGGCGTGCGGGGCTGCCACCGCTTGGCGGCGGATGTGCCGATCCTCGCCTGCTGACGTCACTCGGGCTGCGCCTGGACCCCTCGCACGTGCCACATGTCCCTGCGCCAACCATCTTCGCCACAGGCGCTGCACCGTGGACACATCCCTATGGGTATTGGCTGCGATTTGACGAAGCGACCAACCTGCCCTTCTCAGCCCGATCACCATACCCCTCGTAAAGTCGTCTGTCTGCTGGAAATGCCTCCGTTGACGGCGGCCTGGCATTCTTAGCTATACACGTGTCCTGTGGCACACGACAACACGTTCTACAATGACTGTCGGCTGAGAAATCACGGTACGAAGTGGGCCATTCGCCAACGCCGTGTCCCATTTATCGTTCGCTACGTGCGCAGTACAGCGACGCATTTCACATCATGAGCATACCTCAGTGACGTCAGTCTACCCTGCAATTGGCATAAAGTTCTGGCCACTCCTTCTTGGTGTTGCATTTGCTCTGTCAGTCAGTGTATATTCCTAAAAATTACAAGCCCGCCTGATGGCCATGATCGTTAAGGCGCTGAAGTCTAAACGGTCCGACACCGAGGTTAGCCTGTTCGAGTCCCGTTGGTCGAAAATATTTTCACCATTAGAATGTTGGCCGGCAGGGTAGGGGGGGGGGGGTGGTATACAATTTCTAATCAGAAGATTGCGAGCCAAAAGCCTGGATTAAATTCCAAACCTCTCCTCAGTGCTCATATGGAGTGAGGGCATATGACGCTCTTGATGGTGATTTGTCCGTCCGATGGGGACGTTAAGCCTTGAGCAGACCCCTTGGTGCTATTGAACAGGAGGGCTTCATCCTGTCGCTCCTATCATATAACACGTCATTTATTTCATCTCACTAACTCCTCTTATGAGGTTGACGTCAGGAAGGGCATCCGGTCATAAAAACTCGTCACGCTAGGTTAATCTTACCTCATACCCGAACCCGTAGGGAAACGGGACAAGGGTTGGACGAACAACAAACATTCCTAGAAATTACAATCCTTTCCTTAATCATCGTTATCCGGTTGATTAGATTAGCAGTTTGTCTTTTTCTATCGCTACTAGCGTCGATGGGAGTCAATGCATTGTTTCACTTAAGCACCACTACGAGCGCTAATGTGAGTCAATGCATTGTTTCACTTAAGCACCACTACGAGCGCCGATGGGAGTCAATGCATTGTTTCACTTAAGCACCACTACGAGCGCTGATGAGAGTCACTGCCTTGTTTCACTTAAGCACCACGAGTCACTGCATTGTTTCACTTAAGCACCACTACGAGCGCGAATGAGAGTCAATGCATTGTTTCACTTAAGCACCACTACGAGCGCTGATGAGAGTCAATGGAGAGTTTCACCTATAAATACATTAGATGTGGACATTGTTAAAAAAATCAAGAAAGCGCCTCAGGGCATTGAACCAAGGGGCACATTAGAGAAATAATTTTGTAAATATCTTAGAAGTGAAGCTTCCACGGTGTGAAGAATTATTTAATTTAATTTCCGGATTTAACCGTGTTGGAGTTGTCTCGGATCGAGTAGGGATATTTCAGTCGCCTTGATAAAGAATACTGCAATGTATTCGAAACGTCGGCAAACTGTATGTGATGTGCAGACAACTACAACACGGTTAAACCCGGAAATTAAACTAAATAATTGTGTAAATAAGTTAATTTGGATAGGATTTGAATAAAAAAAGATAAATATAAAGAAACAAGCGATTTTAGACTGTTCTTCCGGAACTGCATTTTGGCTGGAAGCGATTTACGAAATTTGTTTTGTTAGTTTTATCAAGCTCCAAGACTCACAATTTGAAACCTTTTCAGGCCCTTTAGCCCTTCAACTTTAGGCCCAATTGAGAAAATTGCTTGATTGTACGTTTCTCGTAGTGTGGGGAGCCCTTCCTTGTCTGCTAAGAAATGATTTCAACATTAACATCCAGAGATGTGGAAACGTGTTTCCAATACTGTGCTTTACTTTCACCGGTTACTGACCCGCAACTTCTTCCTAAACTCTGAAATTAGATTTTTGCCTTCTTTACTCCAGGAACCTATTTATTTATTTATTTATTTATTTATTTATTTATTTATTTATTTATTTATTTATTTATTTATTTATTTATTTATTTATTTATTTATTTCGACCTTCCCAAACTGGAGATTGCCCCTGAGGACAAAGTATACAGAAAGACAATAAAAATATTAAAAGTAATTGCGAGTTTGTTTGCACATTTGACACACTGTATGTTGTTGTGTTTGGGAGTTTGGTTCTTCAGGATTTAATGACTTACAAGAAATGAATCGAGTGCACTGTAAATTCACTCATCAGAAGTACCTTGATGATTTAGGGAAAACCTCATTAAAAATTTGATGTTATACAAGTACAACATTATTCACAGAGATCAATATCATGAACACAGTTAGCCGATGTTCCCATTAAAGCAGGCAGTGTCAGACTCCGCAACTAATTTCGTAATTGCAGGCTGATCGTGACAGTAGAGACAGCTATTTCAGTCCTCGCGATACGCGCTTTAATACCGGAAATATCGGAAATAGCTCAGTGGAGTATCAAAGTGATCCACAAAAAGATTAGCTATTAAAATATAAAAAATAAACACGTCATATTTGGATCAAGGACTTTTTCAATTACCCAAAAGTACTCATCACTTTTATACCTGACACAACCCAGCTTTCATACTGAATGAAGCACTTCAGTCGCTGTTCAACTCCCTGGTCTTAGGCTCAAAGGGTCTTGATTTCAATTGGAATCTGTTCCCTGTCTGGTTAATTCTTCTAGCTCGTGGACTGGGTGTTTACTACCGAGGAAAACTGGCACTGCCAATACAATCACTGTCGGCGTTGCCACTTGGCCACGTCCTGTCCATTCACGATATCAATCACTACCGATCTGCACTTAGGGCAGTCGCCGGGATTGCAGATTCCCAATCTGTTGTTTTCTAGTCTTTTCTTAAATGATCGCAAAGATATTGGAAATTTATTGAACATCTCCTTTGGTAAGTTATTCCAATCCCTAACTCCCCTTCCTATAAACGAATATTTGCCCCAAATTATTCACTTGAATTATAACTTTATCTTCATATTGTTATCTTTCCTACTTTTCAAGACACCACTCACACTTATTCGTCTACTAATGTCATTCCACGCCATCTCTCCACTGACAGCTCGGAACATACCACTTAGTCGAGCAGCTCGTCTCCTTTCTCCCAAGTCTTCCCAGCCCAAACTTTGCAACATTTTTGTAACGTTACTCTTTTGTCGGAAATCACCCAGAACAAATCGAGCTGCTTTTCTTTGGATTTTTCTAGTTCTTGAATCAAGTAATCCTCGTGAGGGTCCCGTACACTGGAACCATACTCTAGTTGGGGTCTTACCAGAGACTTATATGTGCTCTCCTTTACATCCTTACTACGACCCCTAAAAACTCTCATAACCATGTGCAGAGATCTGTACCCTTTATTTACAATCATATTTATGTGATTACCCCAAAGAAGATACTTACAATGATCCCCAAAGGGAATTTTCACCCCATCAACGCTGTAATTAAAACTGAGAGGACATTTCCTATTTGTGAAACTCACAACCTGCTGTCCATCTCACAACATTATCGAGGTCACGTTGCAGTTGCTCACAATCTTGTGACTTATTTATTATTCTGTACAGAATATCATCATCCGCAAAAAGCCTTACCTCTGATTCCACTCCTTTACTCATATCATTTATATATATAAGAAAACATAAAGGTCCAATAATACTGCCTTGAGGAATTCCCCTCTTAATTCTTACAGGGACAGATAAAGCTTCGCCTACTCTAATTTTCTGAGTTCTATTTTCTACAAACTTAGCCACCCATTCAGTTACTCTTTTATCAAGTCCAATTGCACTCATGTTTACCAGTAATCTCCTATGATCTGCCTATGAAATGCCTTAGGTAGGTGAACCGCGATGCAGTCCATACGTGGGCAGCAGGGCGTGCTGGTGCATCATCCAATTAATACGGCCCTTGCTCCACAGACAGCAGCACTACAACTTCATTTTACTCTCCTTCCTCTCCTCCCACCCCGAGGTGAGTTAAGGGCGCGAACGGAATCGCTAATGTAAGTTTGTCCGTGGTGATTTGTATTGCAGTCTGTCGTGTGATTATGAAGATGTATGCATTGCAACTAATACAACCACCAAGTACGGATAACATTAACAACCTTATCAGGAATCGAGCCCAGGATACTCTGGACGGAGGTTACGCGTAACGGAGCCAAAATATGGAAACTCTCGTCACTTGACTATTCAATCGAAATCGCGTAATGAAACCACAAAGAGTTCGTGTTCCACTCCTGAAGGTAGCTACAGCTTTAACACTTGCCTTATAATAACCGAGTTAGCTGTGCGGTTACGGGCGCGCAGCTGTGAGCTTGTATCCGGGACATAGTGGGTTCGAACCTCACTGTCGGCAGCCCTGAAGATTATTTTCCGTGGTTTCCAATTTTTAAGCCACTCCAATACTGAGGCTGTACCTAAATTAAGTCCACGGCCCATTCATTCCCACTCCTAGCCCTTTGCTAACCCATCGCCGCCATAAGACCTTTCTGTGTCGATGCGACGTACAGCAAGTTGTAAAAAAATGGAAAATAAATAAATTGTAAAAATTACTCCACAGTTTGTGATTGCAAAGAAAAAAGGAGGTTCTACGGAAAGACAAGCAAAGAGAATGTATATTAAAAGAATCACTTGAAGAAGTGTCCCGATCTGATTGTAAACGTTCAGAATTTGTCAGTTCTCAACTATCAGCCTTTTTATAGGAGTTTCTCTGTTTCATTTTAACAAGTGTTTATTACGTACCCTGAGGGCGTTGGTAGTGTAGTGGTTAGTCTGATTAGCTGCCATCCCTGGAGGTCCGGGTTCGATTCAAGGCTCTGCCACGAAATTTGAAGAGTGGTACGAGGACTCAAACGGGATCCACGCAGTCTTGGGAGGTCACCTGAGTAGAGAAGGGTTCGATTCCTACTTCAGCCATCCACGAAGTGGTTTACCGTTATTTTCCACTTCTCCTCCGGGTAAATGACGGGATGGTACCTAACATAAGGCCACGGCCACTTCCTTCCCTATTCCTTGCCTATCGCTTCCAAACTACCCACCCCTCACAAGGTCCGTGTTCAGCATAGCAGGTGAGGCCGCTTGGGCGAGGTACTGGTCCTCCTCCCCAGTGACATCCTCGACCATGCTCCATGACACTGCTCTTGAGGTGGTAGAGCTGGCATCCCTCGCTGAGTCCGAGGGAAAATCCAACCCTGGAGGATAAACGGATTAAATAAATAAATAACCGTGATGGGGTAGGGCGGGCCTCCTATCAAGCCAGGGAGAATTGTAGAGATGATCCGAGGTGGGGAGAAGATGAGGGGGTAGCTGCCATGGCCTATACTAGGAACTGTCCCGACATTCACCTTACTGCAGGAGAATGGGAAACCACGGAAAACTAACCTGAGGACAGCTGACTGTAGGCACCAACCCATCCGTGTCCCGAATGTAAAGCTGCAAGGCCACTGTTGAGTCGAACTCCACTCTACTGCGTGTACGAACATTGATAAAGGAATTAATTCACAAAAGTGTGAATCTTGTACAAGTAGAATCCCTGAACACGATGAGTACATTCTGCTTCTTCTTTACCATGAGGCCTGCTAAGGACGACATGACAATTTCAATTCTTCCTTCCTCGTTGTTTCCTTTTCCATTCTTTAGAGTATTCCTTCACCATTGCACTATGCTTTATTCTTCTCTCATCAGACCACGGGTTTCCATTTCATTCTTCCTTGCAATCCTTCCATTCTTAAAACTTCCCTTTCACAAACCTGGCCTTTTATAGTTTCCTCTTATCTTACTTTATTTATCCTTAAATCTTTCTCGACTTGAATCTAGCTTGGTGTTGACTTTTTCTCCAAAAGGTACTTCATCATCTGTTTTTTCACCCTGTTATCATCTAACTCAGTTACCCAGTACTTTTCTTAAAGATCTGGACAAAATGTTAAGAAGTTCGGTTAAGGAAATAATGATGCTACCCGATGCTACACCAAACTCCATCTTATATACTACAAACAATTCAGAGGTATGGGACTACTGTACACTGCGCCGAATGGGAGGCTAATATTCAGCACTGTAATATCTGCAGTCGCTTACAGAACGTACAGCTGAATCATGTACGAAAATGTTCCGATGAGCAGAACATGGCGCTCCATAAACTGAACATCGATCGCGATGGTCATGAGATAGGCTTTTGGGCTTATGCCGTGTCAAGAAAATAAGGTGAAATTCTTTACGTTTCGCAGAGAACTGTGCTCTGAGTCACCAGAGGAAAATCTCGACTGACCACGAGAAAGGCTTCTCAAACAATGAGCTTTGAATTTAGACGTTATAATAGAAGTGGAAATGGTACCTTCATTTGTACCAGATGGCTCCCCACCGAGCTCGATAGCTGCAGCCGCTTAAGTGCGGCCAGTATCCAGTATTCGGGAGATAGTGGGTTCGAACCCCACTGTCGGCAGCCCTGAAGATGGTTTTCCGTGGTTTCCCATTTTCACACCAGGCAAATGCAGGGGTTGTACCTCAATTAAGGCCACGGACGCATCCTTCCCACTTCTAGCTCTTTCCTGTCCCATCGTCGCCATAAGGCCTATCTTTGTCGGTGCGACGTAAAGCCAATAGAGAAAAAAATGGCTCCCCGGACGCAGTAGAGGGCTAGCGTTCGAAGCGGAAGCTGACGGAACCATCAGGAACAGTCTGGAAGTGTCACATGGCAGGTGTACGCAACATATGATATTGACACGTGTATGATATTGACAAAAGCCCGGAAAGAAAACCAAGGACAAATTGTGCCCACCGTCCCCACTGGAGTATACGAATACATTGGCCATCTAATGAAAAACCTCACATTTTCTCACTTTTAACGAACATTACCACAGTGCCGATGTAAACACGCCGGTCCATTGGTACCCGTATCAAGGAACATGAACGTAATATTCGTCTCAACCAGCCAGACAAATCAGCAATAGCTGAGCACGCTCTATCGTCGGGTCATGATGTCATGTTCCAAGATGATCGAGCTCTTACCCACACTAGACACTACAGGTCCAGGATTATACGGGAAGCTGTGGAAATATGTAGAAATCCTAACAATTTCAACAGGAACACTGGCTATTAATTAAATAATACCTGGTCGCCAGCCATTGAGGATTTACGAAGGTAGGTCCCTTCCCTATTGTTATTTCGTCTCGGTGTTTTCCAAATTCGCACGTTCGTCATCGCCAGATGTTTCATTCCAGGCTTGTGTCAGTGTCATATATTGCGTACACCTGTTATGTTATGTTACCCTTTCAGACTGATTCTGATGGTTCTGTCAGCTTTCGCTTCGAGCGCTAG
This sequence comes from Anabrus simplex, assembly GCF_040414725.1. Lineage (NCBI taxonomy): Eukaryota > Metazoa > Arthropoda > Insecta > Orthoptera > Tettigoniidae > Anabrus > Anabrus simplex. Next base: position 21,195,564 of record NC_090267.1, read on the forward strand.
CGCTGTACCGCGTCCGGGGAGCCATCTGGTGACGAATGAACGTACCATTTCCACTTCTATTATAACGTCTAAATTCAAAGCTCATTGTTTGAGAAGCCTTTCTCGTGGACAGTCGAGATTTTCCTCTGGTGACTCAGAGCACAGTTCCCTGCGAAACGTAAAGAATTTCACCTTATTTTCTTGACACGGCATAAGCCCAAAAGCCTATATTATGTCTATAAGTACGGGCCGTGAAAGCATCAATGGCAATATTAAAGCGATGGTGTTAGATCCTACCATTCGCTTCGAGAGGGACCTGCAACAAGCTCAGGAAGAACAAGCAATGTATACACGATGTCTGCCATATCTATTAGCTAAGTATGATATTCCTCTTGGTCAATCGATTGTAAGAGGTGTCCCGTTTGGGTTCAGAGGTACCTGCAGAAGGACTCAGCCGCTATCCTCCAAAATTTAAAAATATATTTTTATGACATATAGAAAATCTTATTGCAGATCATAAGAGATTCTCTGCAAATTATACTCTTGCATTCATACTTGAAATCGTAATCTCTGGATTAAGATAAATTTTACAGCAAAAATATTATTTCATTATTATAATTACGTACTGTAAGTTATGTATTCCGGACCTTTGTGGCCACCTTCACTGGAGGACGAATGATTTATTTTTAATACAGCTTATGTCTATCATATGTCGAAATACAGTAATAGCAATCACATTTTTCTTATCCTACCTGTTATTTGTCTATGTTCTGGTATATTTCATTATTAGTTCTGTTATTTTCATTGGACCTAAGATTTGTCGTGTGGTTCTTCTTCCTAGTACTTCCATCTTAACTAAACTATAGTTCAAAAGTAGACATTCACTTGCGTAAACATATTCTTTGTAGTGCTTCATTTTACGATTTTTAAAAAATAAATTCTTGTTGTAAACATTTTAGTACTGCTATACCCTCTTTCCTTCTTACGTAACCTTTCCTCTACAACAGATTTCTCTAAACCATTTTCTTGAATTATTTCTTCCAGCTATTATGAGTACATTATTTGCTGGGATCGTCAAGAATCTTCTGAAAAGTACATTGTCCCAGTATTCACAGGGACTCGGAAAGCACGACCATACCGAATTCATAATCTTGTAAATTGACGTATCATGTAAATGTATGCAGTATTCATGGACTGCCTGGATGGGAGGCAAATGTGAGTTCACAGCGCTAGAGCGGACTTGTCAAAACTACCCGAACAAGTAACCCGAGAAGAGAGAACTCATTAAGAAGTTCACGCAATAAACAGTAAACAGTTTCATCAAACTCGACGACTTGGTCTCAATGGCAGGCTGCAATTTAATTAACATCTCGGAATCAGAAAACAAGACGTGCAATTATACGAGTTTTAAGACTACTGTGACGTTAGTTGGGCCGACACCGCGGTGTAGGGGTAGCGAGCCTGCCTCTTACCCGGAGGCTCCGGGTTCGATTCCCAGCCAGGTCAGGGTTCTTTACCTGCATTTCAGGGCTGGTTCGAGGTCCACTAAGCCTACGTGATTACAATTGAGGAGTTATCTGACGGTGAGATGGCGGCCTCGGTCTAGAAAGCCAAGGAAAACGGCCGAGAGGATCTGTCGTGCTGACCACACGACACCCCGTAATCTGCAGGCATTCGGGCTGAGCAGCGGTCGCTTAGTAGGACATGGCCCTTCGGGTCTCTTTGTGCCAAGGGGTTGGGGGAGATATGACGATAGTTGGGAAGAGAGATAAAAGAACTGAAGGAATTTGAAATTCGAAGTCTAGCTCTTTGGCTGAATGTTCAACGTCGTGGCCCCGGGCTCAATTCCCGGCGGGGAGGATATTCCTTTTTGTTGTTAATATACTTGTTGGAGACTGGCTGTTTGTTTTCCTCTTAATACACAACTGCACACAGCACGTCGCACTACAAACCAGCTCACAAACAGGTAATAGTGAGTAAATTCATCCACAAAGAACTGACGACGGGAAGGGCATCCAGTCGTGAAACTGAGTGAAATCCACACTGCAACAAAATGAATAGAGGCAAGAGGAAGAACAGGAAACTGAAATACGCATATCGTTGCAAGTGGTGATTTTAGACTTGCCTTTTCCCAGGATGGTAGAACAGTGCGCAGTGAGCAACGTGTAGCAAGGAGCGAGTAGCTGGACCCACAGTCATTGCTCAAAAGTTGGAAGACATAAACATGAAAGGAACGAGAATGACTGTTGGTACAAACTGGTGGAAACAGTGGTAGGAGGATACTCGCAATCAAGGGTTTAGGAGTGGTCCTGATGGATACAAATGTGTTAAACGGTCCTCAAGAGAAGAACGAAATTCGACAGGATAGGCCTACCTTGGAGAGAAATACCATGGCGCCGATAATTATACAGAGATCATAATGATTTAATTGTAACAGATGTGAAAGCAAACAAGGACACAGTCTTTCAGACTATTGCCAATATTATTTATTGACTTCTAAGTTTATTACCGAATGTTCCATGTACTTTCTCTCTTTATTAAATACACACATACATACAAGTTCCTTCAGTATTCAGCCTGCAAGCCTCTGTGAATTTACTAAACGTCTCCACAATGCTCCATTTGTAATTACGAGGTATATACGTATGTGACCTCCTTCCTCTTACCTTTAAATCATTAGAAACTGAGTCGTCTTGGTCTCCCTCTACTTCTCTTTCCCTCCATGACCACGTCCATTATTCTCCCAGTTTACCTATCTTCCTCCCTCCGACTTACATGACCCACCTCTGAAGCCGGTTTTCACGTACCACTTCATCCAGGGAGTTCAATCCTAACTTAGCCTTTGCGTCTTCATTCTGAATACCCTCCTGCTAATGTTCCCAGCTGTTTTCACCAGCGATTATTCTCGCTGCTTTCACGTCTGTTACGTCTAACTTATGAGTACGTTATCCTCACTCCACCCACCTATCACATTTCAAACTCGATCTAAAAAACGACCGATTTAAAGAAAATTTCATCCGAGAGCTGTCTTGTTTCTTATAGAATACTGTTGATCACAGCCGCTACATTACAGCTTTAGCTTTGCTGCATCTTAATTCAGTATCACATACTCTAGTACTATCCTGCAAGAATATACGTCTTAAAACCTTAAACTGTACTCTTAAGTTGGTTCTCTAGTGACCTCAGTTTAATCTTGGAAAGTCACACCGGCCAAATAATTAAGGCCACGGCCTCTTCCTTCCAACTCCTAGACCTTTCCTGTCCCATCGTCCCCATAAGACCTCTCTGTGTCGGTGTGACGTAAAGGCACTAGCAAAACAAGTTATAGTTATTATGATAAAAATGAAATGTCCTATGGCTTTTAGTACCGGGATATCCCAGCAGGGGTTCGGCTCGCCAGGTGCAGGTCTTTACTTTTGACACCGTAGGTGACCTGCGCGTCGTGATGAGGATGATATGATGATGAAGACAACACATACACCCAGCCCCCGTGCCATTGGAATTAACCAATTAAGGTTAAAATCCCCGACCCGGCCGGGAATCGAACCCGGGACCCTCTGAACCGAAGGCCAGTGTGCTAACCGTTCAGCCAAAGAGTCGGACGTATTATGATAATTTCACTACACAATTTTCGTTATGCACTTGTTAATGAGTTTTTTCAATAAATTTTGTCACTTCGTGGTTTGGTACATGTATCTCAGAGAGTATTGAAGATTTTTCTTTTTCTAGTAGCTTTACGTTGCACCGACAGTGATAGGTCTTATGGCGACGATGGGATAGGAAAGGGCTAGGAATTGGAAGGAAGCGGCCATCGCCTTAATTAAGGCACAGCCCCAGCATTTTCCTGGTGTGAAAATGGGAAACCACGGAACACCATCTTCAGGGCTGCCGACAGTGGGATTTGAACCCACTATCTCCCGAATGCAAGCTCACAGCCGCGCGCACGTAACTACACGGCCAACTAGCTCGGTGTATTGAAGATAGAGAGCTGAAATTTTGTACAGAATACTTAGGCATATGTTGCATTAATGTAGACCATTTTTATAGTTCTAGGTGAAATACTTCCCATATTTACTTAGGACCAACTACCGAAGATTTTCAATAATTTTCATACATGCATCAGAGCATCCGGGATGCGACGCGACAGCGTGTTGGTACAATGCTAACGGAGAGCATTTCGATCCTGTAGCGGCTGAAACTAGCAATTATACGTAGGTCGAGTCATGAGTCATGGCAACTATTTTTTTTCTCGCGAACAGGAGACAACACGAAAAATCTAAGTTATGCATTTGGAAATATAGGACATGTACTTACGCATAGTGCCTGAAGACAAATTCTGACTTCAGGAGATTCTCGTAGAAAAGTGACTGAACACAGACCATTGGTAAACATTGTTTTATTATGGTATAGACAACAAATACATAAGACTACGTACAAATGACAGGTCTCCAGTGGTTACAAATGCTCGAAATAATCACCCAAGATTTCCACTGAGCGTTGCCAAGTGTGGGGCTGACGCTTAATACCATTCGCTGCATGTGTATCGCTAATGTGTGACACCTCTCTCCGAAATGCTGTTACGATGTCCTCTTTGTTGGCAAACCGTTGTCCACGTAATGGCTTCCTGACTTTGGGGATTAGATCAAAGTCACATGGGCTCATATCAGGCGAATAAGGCGGCTCCTGCTTGTTGACTTCCATTTTGTGACGCTCTCACTCACACACTGAACTTGGGAGAATGCTTATACCGACACTGTTATTTACAAACACCATATAGTGGCACCATACTCAAGTACATACCGTACATTTCCAAATGCATACCTTAGATTTTCCGTGTTGTCTCCTGTTCGCAAAAAAGAAAAAATACTTGCCATGACTTATGACTCGACCTCCGTAGAAACTATTAAAAGAAGCCCTGTTGTCTTATTAGCTGATTATTTCCATTATTTTCTTTAAATATTAACAAAATTATTACCGGAAATATGCAAAAATATCATTCGACGCGGCTAAGAGATTCGTATAGCGCCATACCCGGTAGTGGGCACTTTGCATGTGCTGTGAAAGTGCAACTGGGGTATATTATTTTGCCAAGGTCATAGACACTGAGGTATGATTCACCCGCTTACCGTCCGCATTCGTCAGTCTGGTAGTCTGTTTAGTGTCTGTTAGTTTCTTAGTGTGTAGTCAATTACTAAATGATTTGTAAGTGTGTAACCACGCCGCGAGTCCAGCTACTCGCTTCTTGCTTACATAACAACTGGTAGCTCTTTGTATTAGAGTTGCTACCCGTTCCTTATTGCACACTGTTCTACCATCCTCGGGAAAGGCATGTCTAAAATCATCCCTTGGAGTGAGTCCTTAGTGTGGATTTCACCCAGTTTCACGACTGGATACCCTTCCTGTCGTCAATCCTTTGTGGAGGAATTTACTCACTATTACCTTTTTGTAGTGCGAGGTGTTGTGTGCAGTTGTGGATTAAGAGGAAGACAAATAGCCAGTCTCCAACAAGCGATATTAACAACACGGAAAAAAGAAATGCCCGTCCCGGCCGGGAATAGAACCCGGGGCCATGGTCATTGTTCAAAAGCTGGAAGACATGAATATGAAAGGAAGAAGAATGACTGCTGGTACAAACAGGTGGAAACAGTGGTCGGAGGATACTCGCAATCAGGAGTTGTATTTAATTGTAATACATGAGTAATTTTGTTCCATTGGTGAAAGTTGTGTTATATATTATTCAATCATAATATCAAAAAACTATTATTACCACACTTAAATTGGTAAACTCTCAACCATTACCTGTCTGTCGAAATTCACCCACCCGGTTCACCCCCGCTATATCCCACAAAGCCAGACATTTTTTGTTGTCTGTAGAGTTCCCCCCCCCCCCCCTCCTCTAATTCCCAATCGCCGCCACTGTGGTTTCGTGTGTTGTGCTGGTACGTTCATTTCGTCTCTGATTCCCATGTACTATGTAGAGTTATAGGCAATGAGTTCTAACACGGAAATAAAGTACTCTAAAGCTCTTCTATGTGCGAGGAAAGTGTCCTGAAAATCTGGCCTACCCTATTACAATGTTCTTTACATCACACCAACACAGACAGGTCTTACGGTGTCGATGGCGTAAGAAAAAGATACAAGTGGGAATGAAGCAGCTGTGGCTTTAATTAAGATACAGCCCACCATTTTTCTGGTGTGAAAATGGGAAACCACGGAAAAACATCTTCAGGGTTGCTGAGATCTACGTGGCACTAACCATCCGGTCACTCGTACGGTCAGTGGCTGTATACATAGGGTTTTAAAACTGAGACGTCCACCCTAAACATTAGCTGAAACGTGTGAGATATCGACATTTTCCAACTCCCGCATTATGTTTAGTATTAATTTTCTTCTGTATTCAATTGTTCAGTTCTTTAATGGTAAATTTCCAGAGAAAGCCAAGAAGAAATCAGGCGACAAATGGACGGAAGAAAGAAAACAACACCGAGAAAGGATGAAGAAGTTTTGAGAAGATGAGAAAAAGATAACTGTTTCTTGTGGTCCTGAAGTGGCCTAAACACCAAACCAAACCCCATGGCACAACATCCCCAAGGACCTTACCCTACCTAGCGACCGCTGCTCAGCCCCAAAGGCTTGCAGATAACAAGGTGCCGTGTGGTCAACACGAAGAATCCTCTCGGCCGTTGTTCTTGGCTTTCTAGACCGGGGCCGCTATCTCACCTTCAGATAGCTCCTCAATTCCAGGCTCATTGCACCTCGAACCAGCCCTCAGATCCCTGGCCGGGAATCGAACCCGGGGTCTCCAAATAAGAGACAGGTACGCTACCCCTCCACCGCGGGGCCCTAAGATGGCCTAATAATATAATAATATAATAATATAATTATATATTATTATTATTATTATTATTATTATTATTATTATTATTATTATTATTATTATTATTATTATTCAACCGTTTTCCCACACTTGTGGGGTCACGTGTTCGAACGGTGTCGCACATGTGGATTTGGTCCTGTTTTACTGCCGGATGCCCTTCTTGACGCAACTGTATGTGGAGGGATGTTTGGGTGTTTCTGTGGTGTAGTGTGTTGTCTGAATATGAAGAGGAGAGTGTTGGGATAAACACAAACACCCAGTCTCCGAGCCAGAACATTTAATCAGACACGATTTAAATCCCCGACTCGGCCGGGAATCGGACGTGGGACCTTCTGAACCGAAAGCCTAAACGCTGACCATTCACCCAGGGATTAGCAGACCCCAATAATAATAATAATAATAATAATAATAATAATAATAATAATAATAATAATAATAATAATAATAATAATAATAATAATAATAATAATAGTCTCAGGCATCATGCGAAGGCATTTCGATTTTACGCCATCTTGCTGCCTGCGTCTCGATTTCTACTTTCAGTTTTTCTCTACCAGATGGCAGGGTGACGGATGTCTGTTGGATGCTCCACGGCTGAGTTTCAGGCACCACAGTCCTTGTAGCTGTCAACATCGTACGACAGGGAAGTTTGACTACTGAGCCTTGTTTGAAACCGCGACCTTAGGGTCCGGATATCGACTCTCTTCCACTGATCCACGGAGGGAACAACAGCAGCAGAACACTGCTATATAAAGTCAGGGCCAGTCTAACCTCAAAAAGATGGGAGGAAACACACCAGTTTAGATACCATCAAAACAGAAGATTCTTAACTAGAAGTCGTACAGTTCGATCCCCGCTAGCTCTAACTGCCTCTCACCCCCGAGATACTTTAAAATACTAACCAAATCAGTATGGAATGCTTCTTTCCTATGGTGAATGTAGTGCGGGTGAGGTGTGGTGTTAACGTCTGTCACCTTATCTCCAGCTTCGATTGTCAAATAAGCGTAGAACATCCTCTTATCAGCTTCAGAGGTCATTTAAATATCTTTATTTAGAAGACTTCGTACTACGTGTAAAGTAAAGTAAACTCGTGTCTTCATCTCGAGATGGTGAAGCGCTTTTCAGGAACACCCCCAACAGAGGCATATACCAGCCCTCCTGCCATTCTTATAACTCTGCGGAAACGAACCCGGGTTCCCTAGGACGATAGCTAATACGGCAAATCGTTACGCTACGGAGGTGGTGCATCTTGAAATCTAATACACCTGTGAATGTCCCAATCACCTTCACATAGCCACTGGGACTAAGTTCTTAGCAATTAAATCATTTCAGGCCAATCATTTTTTACGTCATATTTGAAAGATCGGAGGCAGCGGGTGATAACTCGCGAAAGAAATTCAGAATGACGTACAAGGAAAGTTGGCACGCCACAAGGTAGTATTTTAGGACCGTTGCTTTTTACATTGTATATCAATGACATTTCATCTTCTCTAAAAACGTGTAATTATCACCTATATGCTGATGATCTCCAAATTTATTACCATTGCAGCTTAAGCGAATTACCAAACGCAGTAAAATGCATAAATGATGACATGAAAAAACTCAGTGAATATGCTCTCGCAAACAGACTTCTCATAAATCCATCAAAATCGCAAGCTATCATTGTCAGTTCCCAGAAGCTCCAACACAAGATCAACGATTCGATCATTCCTCCTTTACAAATAAATAATAGCACAATTCCGTACAGTAAAACAGTGAGAAATCTTGGGGTGACTATGACTGAAACTCTAAATTGGACAGAACATATCAAAAACGTAAGTCAGAAGGTGTTTGCTACTCTACACCCACTGAAATTAAATAAAGATATTATACCACTAAACATGCGGCAAAGATTAACACAGACCCTAATTCTTCCTATCCTTGACTACTGTGATGTTATCTTGGTAGACGCTACTAAAGAACAAACTAGGAAACTGCAGCGTATTATGAATTATTGCCTTAGATTCATTTTTAACCTAAGGTATGATGTGCATATTACTCCTTATTATCAAGCACTGCACTGGTTAAAACCTGATAAGAGACGTGAATATCATATACTTGTCTTAATACACAAACTTCTGCATAGTAACTCCCCCCAGTATATTTCATCTAAACTTCACTTCCTCTCTTCCTTCCATAATCGTAACACTCGCTCGGGCTCCACTTTAGCTATTCCTCTTCACCACTCTTCTGTGTATAATAAATCTTTCATTGTAACCGGTTCCAGGCTTTGGAATTCCCTGCCAGTAAGTGTCAGGGGCATTGTCTCCTTCCTCAAATTTAAAATAAATTGCCGAGACTTCTCGTTGATAGTTACCGATTGAAGTGTGTATTGGTGTGTATTGTGTGCGTGTGATTGGTAATTTTAAAATTAAAAATTGTTTCTGTTAGTTTTATATAATGTAAGCGTAAGGGTAGTTGATAAGCGTGTACATTGTAAGTGTGTGTGCAAGTGGCTGTGGGAGATAGAAAAGAGGACTGAATTAACGAGCTAATAAGCTAATAAACTGCATATTGTGTGGGTGTGTAACTTAAGATTAATTTAGGAAATAGTATAAGTAGTGTAATTAGTATAATTAGTAATAGGCTACCTTAATATTATTCGTTGTATTGTGGTTAAATGTAAGAGAGGGCCGTGTGCTCTAACTTCGCCACATGAAAGAAGCCATAATAAATAAATAAAAAATCCCCTGTTTCTTACTCTCTTTTCCTTATTAATTATTACGACTCCTGATATGCCATTTATCCTTCCTCATTTGCCTCTCGAAATTCCATCACTGAAGCCAAGTCATACAGTGTTTAAAGTGTTTATTCCTAACTCAACCTTAATCCCTTCATCATGGATATTTTCTCTTCCCTCTTGTGTGGATCATCAATCATTCTCGCTACATCTATGTCTGATACTTGAGTGCGCGGGTAAGATATCGCGAGCTCAGTAACTTTCACTCCCGTACGCTAAAGTACGATATCGCCTGCAAACTCACTTCATTATCTGCTCCATATCCCACATCACCTTGGGAAAAACATATCTTGAGTAAGAGAAAGATCCATATATTCCACATTCTTAGCCCCTTCGTATCTATCTATCTATCTATCTATCTAAAATCCTTAATTCAGTTTGTCTTTCACAGCGATATTGAGAAAAGGAGAACTTGTCAACAGTTCAAATTGCCACCAGACTTATCATGTCCCCTTTACACGAAAAGTATAATGGGCCTTTTACGACCACGATTTTTGCACCTTTAAGAAGAAAAATTTAAAAAAGAAACGTTTCCCTTTGCGAAAAGGAATATGCACTTCAGTAAATGAAAGTCGAATTCCGATAACGAACTATTTATTTGCACCATTTCATATAACATCCTTAGAGACCAAGGCCTAAGGTAAGGACTAATATGACATCACTGGCAGTACACTTTCTATTTCAACACACTATTTACACAAATCCACGGCCGCAGCATCTTTAGCGACCAAGGCCTACGATAACGGCTAATATGACATCACTAACGGCACACTTTCTATTTCAACACACTATTTATACAAATCCACAGCCGCAGCATCTTTGTCGACCAAGGCCTACGATAACGGCCAATGTGACATCACTAACGGTACACTTTCTATTTCAACACACTCTATTTATACAAATCCACAGCCGCAGCATCTTGGTCACCAAGGCCTGCGGTAACAACTACTGCGACATCAGTTCCGTCACACATTTTGTCACCTCACGTCACATAAATTTTCGGATAACCCCCAGCCATAAAACATATTCCTGTAATTTTTTTAGCGAAATGATTGATTATCTTCACAATATTAGAGCACGCAGCTCTGTTTAGCTCCATCTGTCGATATGAGTTGGAACTACGAACCTTTGTACACAGCCAACTAAATCTACGGTGAGCTAAACAGAGCGACGCATTAAGTAGGCTGTGTGTTTTGTTGGATTCCACAGCGATGCTAAGATATTGTTACGTGCCAGCCCCGTTGTAGCCTCTTTCGGTACACAGACGACCGGGAATCTCCCGTCTGACTTTTTCGTGTATTGTTCTCGTCGGCTGGCTTGCCTGCGAGTTTCTTGGAGATTCAACGGGAATGTTCTGGCTCTAGCTACATAATGAAAAGTCTGGTACCCGTTACGCGAGCTATAAAAAGGGAAGCTAGCCGCGGACACTCAGTCAGTGCCGGGCTCCGTGGTGGAGTCAGTGTGTTGGCTGGGCTAAGGGCGACAGAGATTTTAGCTATCGCTAGTGTCCTAGCGAGGTCTGAACGAGGAGCTGTTGTTGTTGTGTTGAAGAGTGCGGTGAATAGGTGGGTGGAGACGACGTACAGAACGGAAGACTGCGTACTATGACTATATCCGAGAGTAATATTGTGTTTGTGTATTTCTATGTGCTGAGGATCGCCGTGGCTCAGCGAGGGAATTCGCTACCGTATGTGTAAGGATAAATGTTCGCTGTTGTGAGTATCGTCCTCCTCCTGAATATTGTTGAGCTGTTGCTGTTTTGTTGTTCACTGCATGTGACTGTGTGAATTACTGGACTGTCTCTGGACTCTGCGCTCTACACGCAGTTGCTGTCTGAGGTGACTAGACTTGGGGAAGTGAAAGTAAGGATTAGTCGTCCCCAGGTATAACAAGAAGCCGGACAGCCTACTGTGCCATACGGAAGAGAGACTTGTAAACAGGCAATAATTAGTGAGTATGGTCATTCATGGGTAATTAAAATTATGTGCGTGTATATGTGTGCGTGTGCACTTATTGGGTCATGCTGAAATAAATTAGAGAAATAAAAGAGTGCGAGTGTAATTCGTAACAATATAGTGAACCTTTACAAGATCGAAATTGGCACCAGTTATAATGACGGCCATGATATTTGAACAGTTTAGCAGAAGCACCTTCTAGTAGTGAAGTGAGTGAAACTTCACCAGTCCTGAGTATGCAACGACATTAACCTCCATCTGTAACCACGAGGCATTGATTTAGAGGACATCTAGGAATTTCTGATAGTGAAGGCTTCATTATAGGTTTTTCCATAGCAGAGATGTGATTCGCAAGGAGAAATGCCGCGTGCTTGGTTCTTTCTCATCAAATGCCTCTCATTCAGTGAGGTGAGGTTGTCATCAGCGCAAGTAATTGTGATTGTTGATCCTGTGTAACTTTCTATTCATAAAAACATCAACATTCCCATTTCAAATTACATATTACACGGTGAAAGGTTCATTCTGAAACGGAAACATTAAGGACGAAGTATATCTTAAGTTATCTCTTTTCTTTAATCTTAGAAATTCCTTTCCCTCAATCCATTTAGACACGAGGCATGACACCAACACTAAATTACAATTTGAAGCCTGTTAGGGTGCTGCTTTCCAACTCCCTTCTTCTCTCAATTATTTTGGCCTCAGACGTGTGACCAGTGGGAGTTCGGGTCAGGAAATTCCAGGAAAACAAAACAGGATTCAGTGCAAAATCAAGGTTTGTAAGCTGCTACCCCAGTAACGCGGCGTCACAGAAGTGTGTTTTAAGTTTTGATTCCTTCGTCTAACATAGACGAAAAAAAAAAGAAATAACAGTCATTTAGTAGTGCGAAATTTAGGGTTCACTTTTTACTGGGACACCTTATTTCTAAGGATTAGAGCGATCGATGCCGGGTCTTCCCGTTTATGCCAATGTTTACTCAAGCAACAGGTAAGAAAGTGCTTGGCTAACACGATTGTAGGACCTCTGTGCATCTAACTTTGGATGTCAAGTATTATGCCAGGAATACATTTCCTTCTCTCGCAATGATAGACAAATGACGTGAACGCACGGTCCCAAATTCTGCAAATCAAAGTTCAAAAAAGACACTATGATGCAAGTTAACACAATATACGCGTCAAAGTCAGAAGAAAAGTCATACAATCAAATAAAAATGTCCAATTATTCCCTATTAAATCCAAAATTCTCAAAATATGCGTTATGCATCAATTTTCTCCCAAATAGGTCAAAACATGCACGGGAAAAGTACGGTTATTTGGAGTTGATAAGTCATTAAACGAATATTTGCAAAGTTTCAGATGTGTGAGCAGTTTATTAAGGAACATGCATTTGCATGGAAATCCGGGCTCTCGTCATCAGTTACCATGGCAACCAGTGTCCGTCATCCGCGTATACTAGATAAGTAGCGTCATCTATACGCCGCTGAAAGTACTACATCGACCTGAAGAGAGAACCCAGTCAAGAGTTTCTCTCGTTCATGCGCGACACGTTCGCCCTCGAGTTAACGACTCAGCCACTTCCATTACACCGATGTTGTGTTTACCCGCAACGTACTTTTCCTTTAACCTTAACCCCATGGCACAACAGCCCCGACGGGCCTTGGCCTACCAAGCGACCGCTGCTCAGCCCGACGGCCTGCAGATTACGAAGTGTCCTGTGGTCAGCACGACGAATCCTCACGTCTGTTATTCTTGGCCGCCATCTCACCATCAGATAGCTCCTCAGTTGTAATCACGTAGGCTGAGTGGACCTCGAACCAGCCCTCAGATTCAGATAAAAATCCTTGACCTGGCCGGGAGTCGAACCCGGGACCTCTGGTAACTGGCAGGCACGCTACCCCTACACGGGGCGCCGGCACTTTCCCCTCACTGAGCACAACTAAAGTTCAAATGTCCGGCTCCATGGCTAAATGGTTAGCGTGCTGGCCTTTGGTCACAGGGATCCCGGGTTCTATTCCTGGCAGGATCGGAAATGTTAAGCATAATTGGTTAGAGTCGCTGGCACGGGGGCTGAGTGTATGTGTCTGGTTCATCATCATTTCATCCCCGTCACGACGTGCAGGTCGCCTACGGGAGTCAAATCAAAAGATCGGCATCTGGCGAGCCAAACATGTCATCGGACACTCTCGGCACTAAAAGCCATACGCCATTTCATTTTTTCAATGTCCAAATACATTTTTGATTCGTTCCATCAGTTTTGTATTTTTTCTTCACGAAAAGTAAACCTCTACTCTATTACAAACACTCGTACATTTTCTTCGCCACACGTAAAAGTATAGAATTGTGGATAAGATCCCGCTCTCTCTCCTGCCAAGTCCAGAAACAAACATATCCATGATCCTGTGCTTTTCCCTGTAGAGGAGGGAATGTTCCAGTGTTCCTTTCCCTTTAATGGTTGCACTTGCACAGGTTTTCGACAGCTAAGAGATAGCTACAACTTCAACATTGTCCTGGAGTGAAAAAGGAAGCCAATGCTACAGACCTTGGATCCCACCAGCTCACTCTCTTTACTCCCCGCGGATTTCACAGGCGTATTTTTAATGCTGATTTTCGTACCACACTCACTACAGATCTCTCTTTCTTCTCACTATGTATGATTTCAACAACGTCACTATTTAAGAGCAAGCCTTCGTCTTAAATAAATCTCCTTGTTACGTCTTCACCAATGAAAAAATAGTTGAAAGATTAGGTTTTTGAATGGCTCTTTGTGTACCTACCGGAAGACTAATTCCACAATTAACTCTCTGTGAAGCTAATTGTCATTGATTTACTTCATCCAGTTACACGCCTTTCAGTAAAAAGCATATGAACAAAACAGGTGAAATGTTAGAGATTTGTGTGGCTCTTTATATCAAAGATCTCATTCCACCATCAACTCTGGGTGAATTATTATGACATCATAAACTCGTTTGATTTATTTTACTCAATTATATGCCTTTCAGTAAATGAATTATGTAAAATATCACCTAAAACAGTAAGATAGAGCATTATATCCTCGCTGTTACAGCAAAAATTTCTGTCCCCCATTTGCTCTTCTTCTTCTTCTTCTTTATCACTTTACCCTCCAGGGTCGGTTATTCCCTCGGACTCAGCGAGGGATCCCACCTCTACCGCCTCAACGGCAGTGTCCTGGAGCTTCAGACTCTGGGTCTGGGATACAACTGGGGAGGATGACCAGTACCTCGCCCAGGTGGCCTCACCTGCTATGCTGAACAGGGGCCTTGCGGGGGTATGCGAAGATTGAAAGGGATAGACAAGGAAGAGGGAAGGAAGCGGCCGTGGCCTTAAGTTAGGTATCATCCCGGCATTTTCCTGGAGGAGAATTGGGAAACCACGGAAAACCACTTCCAGGATGGTTGAGGTGGGAATCGAACCCACCTTTACTCAATTGACCTCCCGAGGCTGAATAGACCCCGTTCCAGCCCTCGTACCATTTTTCAAATTTCTTGGCAGAGCCGAAAATCGAAACCGGGCCTCCGGGGGTGGCAGCTAATCACGCTAACCACTACACCACAGAGGCGGTCCATTTGCTCTTCCTATGCATTATTTTCTTAGAATGATTACGCCTCGCAGCCACTGCAGTCCAGTAATACAATTTTCTTTGGGTTCATTTTCCTATGCCGGCCATATGGTATAGGAGTAGCGTGCCTCCCTCTAACCCCGAGGCTCCAGGTTCGATTCCTGACCATGTCAGGGACTTTTTACCTCCACTCAGCCTACGTGATTAGAATTGAGGAGCTATCTGACGATGAGATAGCGGCGCCGGTCTAGAAAGCCAAGAATAACGGCCGAGAGGATTCGTCGTGCTGACCACACGACACCTCGTAATCTTCAGACCTTCGGGCTGAGCAGCGATCGCTTGGTAGGCCAAGGCCCTTTAGGGCTGTAGTGCAATGGGGTTAGGTTTAGCGGAAATTTTCCTATGATATTGTGTAAAGTAAACTGAACCTGAAATACATCGTAGTGTAGGAGTGTGCAAATACGTCTTGGAAACATACACTCCTACAGTACGATACGGTAAGATTCAATTTCCTTTACGGTTAATACAACGAACATTGTTCTGATAGACTACATCTGCATATGTGGCCGTGAGCGTGACCAGTTTTAAGGAAAAGAATGGATAAGAAGAGCATTGGATATACGAGGTTTTGCCGTAACAGCAACGTTATGGCTCTTTGTATACTGAAAGATTCATTCCACCATCAACTCTCTGTGAAGCTTTGATGTAATCATAAACCCCTCTCATCGCCTTTCCGTAAATGAACTTTGTAAAATACGAACAACAATGGTGAACATAGTTCTAGATGGCTCCTTATAATGCTGAAACTAGGGCACGGATGTTTACCAAGTAAAGCATGGCTGCCCTACACAGTTAAGTCCTCAGTTATTTTTGTGATCCCGTAAGTCATAAAATCTAAGCTCGTGGGAAAACAGAAAAACTTACTGGTGAATAATGAATAAACCAGAAACTATTTGTAAATTTTTTTTGTCGCTGAGGATGAATACTAATAAAAATACATCACGGAAGTAAGATATGAAGTTTGATTCTTTATTATATTTGCCTATAGATCAGTTTAAAACTCTCTGACTTGCGGGATTTTAAAACCAAATGAACAACACCGGATTGTTGACTTAAAGAAAAGCCAAAATTCATAATCATATGATTTACTGATGTGTGTATCTGATTTATTCATGCATAAAATGTTATAAACATTTACAGTACCAATAAATTCCGCCCAAATGTTACGAGAAAATACATAATATTGTATAGAACATGCTTCTTACATGAACATTCCCCATTCATTCATTGTTATTTTATGCAGTACAGTATTCCAGAAGACAAGTTAAAACAGTTGGAGAAGTTATTTTCAATTGCATCATTGGTAAGCAAATATTCGGTTAAATGTCAAACTACCTGCAAGGTACATTAGTATTTCGTGGACAGGCTTCTTGCTTACTGTACCTTACACAAGAAGTTTGTTTCACTCTTACTGTTCAATACAGATCAATCACTACTGATCTGCATTTAGGGCACCGACACAGATAGGTCTTATGGCGACGATGGGATAGGAAAGGCCTAGGAGTTGGAAGGAAGCGGCCGTGGCCTTAATTAAGGTACAGCCCCAGCATTTGCCTGGTGTGAAAATGGGAAACCACGGAAAACCATTTTCAGGGCTGCCGATAGTGGGATTCGAACCTACTATCTCCCGGATGCAAGCTCACAGCCGCGCGCCTCTACGCGCACGACCAACTCGCCCGGTCAAGTCTGTCTAATCTGATTGCTAGATGGCTAGCTAATTATAAAATGGCATACAGTTCATTTACGTTGATCACCGACTATTTACTTAGGAATATTAGAAAGATGTATCCAATCTTCGTACGCCAATTTTTGTACTAAAGTGTAGATGCAATAACTGATAATCCGGTTTTCCTACCAGACCTCAATTCCAGTGTTCCCCGTATTACATACAAAGTAGAACAGGAACCTCAAGCTCAGGGATTAAGGGCAATAAATGTGTCACCGCGTCACATCACGCGACAGGCAGCTGAGCTGACTTTCCTGCACGGCATTACCGCTCAGAGCATCTTTTCTTACTCCGCGTTCCTTCCCGCTCCACCTGACTCAAAGATCTTCTCCACATTTCCCACACTCAGCACTCAATAGTTCAACGATCTTTCCTAATACACCTCCCAACTAAGCTTAACACTATTAATAGGAGACAAGAGCATATTCCAGAGGGGCGTAAACAATCTCTCAAGGATAAGTTGATATGTAGCGGCGACGACGACTTGGCTATGAACATGGACATTCTCATGGTTTTCGATCTGGACAGTTGTTATTAGTAGGCTGTGTACCTGATCTTGTTATATTTTGCTATGATTGTTGTATTTTATTACGAAAATTTACATTTATTACTTACTCTGTTGTTAGCCTCCGTGGCTCAGACGGCAGCGCGCCGGCCTCTCACAGCTGAGTTCCGTGGTTCAAATCCCGATCACTCCATGTGAAATTTGTGCTGGTCAAAGCGGAGGCGGGACAGGTTTCTCTCCGGGTACTCCAATCAATCAATCAATCAATCACTACTGATCTGCATTTAGGGCAGCCGCCCAGGTGGCAGATTCCCTATCTGTTGCTTTCCTAGCCTTTTCCTAAATGATTTCAAAGAAATTGGAAATTTATTGAACATCTCCCTTGGTAAGTTATTCCAATCCCTAACTCCCCTTCCTATAAATGAATATTTGCCCCAATTTGTCCTCTTGAATTCCAACTTTATCTTCATATTGTGATCTTTCCGCTGACAGCTCGGAACATACCACTTAGTCGAGCAGCTCTTCTTCTTTCTCTCAGTTCTTCCCAACCCAAACATTGCAACATTTTTGTAACGCTACTCTTTTGTCGGAAATCACCCAGAACAAATCGAGCTGCTTTTCTTTGGATTTTTTCCAGTTCTTGAATCGGGTAATCCTGGTGAGGGTCCCATACACTGGAACCATACTCTAGTTGGGGGTCTTACCAGAGACTTATATGCACTCTCCTTTACATCCTTACTACAACCCCTAAACACCCTCATAACCATGTGCAGAGATCTGTACCCTTTATTTACAATCTCATTTATGTGATTACCCCAATGAAGATCTTTCCTTATATTAACACCTAGATACTTACAATGATCCCCTAAAGGAACTTTCACCCCATCAACACAGTAATTAAAACTGAGAGGACTTTTCCTATTTGTGAAACTCACAACCTGACTTTTAACCCCGTTTATCAACATACCATTGCCTGCTGTCCATCTCACAACATTTTCGAGGTCACGTTCCAGTTGCTCACAATCTTGTAACTTATTTATCACTCTATAGAGAATAACATCATCCGCAAAAAGCCTTACCTACGATTCCACTCCTTTACTCATATCATTTATATATATAAAACATAAAGGTCCAATAATACTGCCTTGAGGAATTCCCCTCTTAATTATTACAGGGTCAGATAAAGCTTTGCCTACTCTAATTCTCTGAGATCTATTTTCTAGAAATATAGCAACCCATTCAGTCACTCTTTTGTCTAGTCCAATTGCACTCATTTTTGCCAGTAGTCTCCCATGATCACCCTATCAAATGCTTTAGACAGGTCAATCGCGATACAGTCCATTTGACCTCCAGAATCCAAGAAATCTGCTATATCTTGCTGGAATCCTACAAGTTGAGCTTCAGTGGAATAACCCTTCCTAAAACCGAATTGCCTTCTATCGAACCAGTTTTCCGGTTTTCCCTGTCATCTTTCATCCAGCAACACTGCAACATAATTTCATTTCATCTGTCAGTCATTAATCATTCCCCCAGAGGAGTGCGACAGACTTCGGCAGCCGGCACAATTCCTATCCTCGCCGCTAGATGGGGCCACCATTAATTCCGTTTCTGACCCGGTCACTGACTGGAAACAGGCTGTGGATTTCATTTTCACTTAGTCAGTTGACGTTCAACGAAAGTACGCTCAATGTAGCTGTATCTTGTGCTTTGTGACTAAATAAATAAATAAGTAAATAAATAAATAAATTACTTAATTAATTAATAAACCCATGCATCAATAGCTGCTACTTTTAGATGGCAACCAGCTAAAAGACATAGCCTGCACGGTTGCTATGGTTACACGTCTGTCACACATTTCGTCGCGTTACGTTACATAAACATTCGGATGAGCCCCAGCCATAAGAGATACAGTACTAATATTTAAAAAACGTTTCTGTGAACTGACGGTATTTGTAAGTTAAATTTTTGAACTTCGCTGTACAGTACTGGGAATTTGCCTAGGAAACAGCTATTGTGAGTACATCCAATGAAATGAAATGGTGGCGATAATTTTAATTATAATGGGGTTTTATTTTATTATTTAGTGCCGGGAGATCCCAGGACGGGTTCGGCTCGCCAGGTGCAGGTCTTCTGATTTGACTCCCGTAGGGAACCTGCGCTTCGTGATGAGGGTGAAATGATGATGAAGACAACACATACACTCAGCCCCCATGCGAGGGAAATTAACCAATGATGGTTAAAATACCCCACCCTGCCGGGAATCGAACCCGGGCCCTTGTGACCAAAGGCCAGCATGCTAACCATTTATCCATGGAGCCGGACACTAAATGCATTACCACATTGTGCCGAAGCTTGAAAATAACATCAAATGGAAAGTTAATTGTAATTTTTAAAAAGGATTCGGACTCGCTGTTCGATAAAGTATCTTCATTAAATACGATTCTTAATTTAAAATCTTCTTAATAATTCCAGACATTGGTTAGAACGGAGTGAGCTGGTCGTGCGGTTAGGGGCGCGCATCTGTGAGCTTGCAGCCGAGCCCCATTGTCGGCAGCCGTGGTTTCTCATTTTCACACGAGGCAAATGCTGGGGCTCAGCCGCTTCCTTCCCACTTCTAGTGATTTTCTCTCTCATCGTCACCATAAGACGTATCTGTGTCGGTGCGACGTGAAGCAAATTGTAAAAACAAAGCATTAAAAAATAGTTAGAATTATGAGCTTACTCAAAGACTGTGATGTTAATCTCCTCCAAACTGTGGAGTACAGGTTGTTCTCGCCTTAAAGAAGAGCTTGTGATGAGAGTCGTCCCACTTATGAAGACTGTTTGGAGAACAGAACAAGGAGGAATTCTGTGCTGTTTTCTTTCTTTGTAGATCACCTCAGAGATGAAATAAATAGTACCCTACGTTCCATATTACTATACGCAGATGATAGGAACATAGTGAACTCCAGTGATTATCACCGCATTCAAAATGCTTTGGACTTGTGCTACGACTGAGTGACTAGATTGAAACTGAAAATGAATGCTGAAATGCGTGCTAAATGTCGATCTGCTAAATGAACATGAGCTTACCGGCAGTTATGAAGTAAACGACACTCCACTCAAAGCTGTTACTCTGGTCGAAGATCTTTGAACCATTCATTACATCAAACTAAATTTCTCTTTTATAGATCAAGTAAAATCCCGTGAGGTTTTCTTTTTTGTTCACATTTACTGAAATTCTTTACTTAAACTCTCTTAAATAATACTCCCGTACTTATTTTATTCCTGTCATTGATTTCTGCTCCACCGAGCTGAGCTCGATAGCTGCAGTCGCTTAAGAGGGGACAGTATCTAGTACTTGGGAGATAATGGGTTCGAGCCACACTGTCATCAGTCCTGAAAATGGCTTTCCGTGCTTTCCCATTTCACACCAGGCAAATGTTGGGGCTGTACCTTAATTAATACCACGGCCGCTTCCTTCCCGCTCCTAGCCCTTTCCTGTCTCATGGTCCCCATAAGACCTATCTATGTCACTGCGACGTAAAGCTACTTGTAAATAAGGTTTCTGCTACCCCGTCTGGTCATCAGCCGCCCCCATCTTGAACGACCGTAACCCCGACCTGAGACAGTTTAACACCAAAGAAATATTGTCGTATTTCAATATCTTGGACCAGCTCACAAGTCCACAGTACACAGATCTCTGCTTTCTTCACAGAATTGTTAATGGTAGTCTTATATGCAGATTTTTGTTGCCTGATTTTACGTGACATGTTCATCCACGTACGATCCGAAATGCACCACTATTCCCTATTCTCGTGTGCAACTAACACTTGAACAACGCTCTATATTCTGTCACCTTCCTACAATAGCAAACGCCATGCATGAAATTGACATCTTCGTTCCCTATCATCTCTTCAAAACCAAACTGAAACGTGCACTAAGGGAATACCCTCTCGAGTCTCTGTTGATAACGTGGCCAGAACATTACGAGTGACTGGGACATTATTATGTCTAGTTCCTGACTTCTTTCTTCTTATTTAATTTCTAAACAATTTGTTAATGTTAACTTCTCATTTTATTACGTTTTATTGTTTGTTTTCTTGCTATGTATATTTTATATTGTTATACACTTGCTGTTCGTCTGAGGCGAACTTGGCACTTTTGATCCTGGCTCAGTTCGGTGGTATTCGAAGGTGCCCACATACGTCAGCCTCGAGTCGGTAGATTAATTGGCACGTAAAAGAACTCCTGCGGGACAAAATTCCGGCAACTCCGCGTCTCCGAAAACCATAAAATTAATTAGTGGGACGTAAAACAGATAACTTTTTAAAAATACAATCAGTGTAAAATTGAGTGCTTCGTACCTGCATCTAATTACTACCAAATTAATAAAACACTACAAATTCCAGTTAATTTGCGTAATACATTTAATAAAAAAATTGACATTTCTTCCCTGGACTTCTTCTCGGTTGCTATTTGCTTTACGTCGCACCGACACAGATAGGTTTTATGGCGACGATGGAACAGGAAAGGCCTAGGAATAGGAAAGAAGTGGCCGTGGTCTTAATTAAGGTACAGCCCCTGCATTTTCCAGGTGTGAAAATGGGAAACCACGGAAAATCATCTTCAGGGCTTCCGACAGTGGGGTTCGAACCCAATATCTCCCGGATGCGAGCTCACAGCTGCGCGCCCCTAACCACACGGCCAACTCGCCCGGTACTTCTCAGTTAAATGGGGTCGTCACTAAAGTACATTTAGCATAGTTTCACACGTGGATACCCTTCCCGACACCAACAGTGTACGGAAGAGTATATTCTGGCCCCCTGAAGTAGACCAATTAACCAAACGTTGTTGAAATCCTCGGTCCATCCTGGAATCGAATGCCGGGTCCTCTGAGTCAAAGCGCACTACTATGACCGGATGAAAGGGTAAGAAGAAGAAAACTTAACAGTGATCGATTCCAAACTGGTGTGAGATTGGGTTACAAGAACATGATTCTTTCAATTGATTTGTAGATGATCTAGCAATCTCTGGGCCTCCGTGGCCCACACGGCAGCGCGTCGGCCTCTCACCGCTGGATACCGTGGTTCAAATCCCGGTCACTCCATGTGAGATTTGTGCTGGACAAAGCGGAGGCGGGACAGGTTTTTCTCCGGGTACTCCGGTTTTCTGTGTCAACTTTCATTCCAGCAACACTCTCCATTCTCATTTCATAGCATCTATCAGTCATTAATAAATTACTTTGGGAGTGGCGAGCCCATCGTACTAATAGCCTATATCTGCTTCATTCATTCCATCCCTGACCCGGTCAATGACTGGAAAACAGGTTGTAGGTTTTCATTCATTTTCTAGCAATCTCTGTTTCTTGGCTACAAAGCAAATTAACTATCTCAAAGCACAGGTGGAAAAAGTAGGCATCCAGATTTCTTTGGAGAAAACGTAATTCATAACTAACATCAAGCCAGCACCAGGAGAGCTAAAAGTAAGCCAGGGGGCAATCAAACGGACAGGTAAGTTTAAATACCTTGGTGACTGGACGGAACCAAACATCTCCGAAAAAGAAGCTTCGCGGCGCGCATGAATAAAATGAAATTCTCTTATCAACTGACCAAAGACGTTTGCAACACGTTCACCTCGAACGCAAAACTTAGACATTATTGCACTGTCATAAGACCAGAGGATTTGTATGCGGCGGAATGCCTCGCTATGAACAAGATATGCGTGATACAAAAATTGGAAATTAAAGAAAGAAAAATCTTAAGGAAAATTATTGGCACAATTAAAGACGAATATAGACGTCGGCACAACCGTGTGCTGTATACTCACGTCCAGAAGATCTCTGATGTCATGCGGAGAAGAAGAATTGCATTTTGTGGCCCTTGCTAGGAATAAAACCCACACGATTATCAAACCTTTTACCCATTTCACAGATAAGAAGACCCAGCCAGCTTGATTCAAGGAGGTGGAAAGGGTCCTACAGGAGATGAGGATCACTTATGAAGATACACAAGAACCGAACCCACCCAGGAGGAAACTAAAAGACTCCAGAGTTTTGAAGAAAAGGCAAAGTTGAAGACGAGAAAGACGTGGACGAAAGAAAGGAAAGAGCGATACCGGTAACGAATGAAGGAGCACTGGGTAAAGATCAAAGCGCAGAGAAGTGGTCCTTAGTAGGCTGATACGAAAATATATATATATATTATATCCAAAATATTGTATTATTTAAATGTGTTTTTCCAGTTAGAAGTGTAGTTGGGGCCCTGCTGTGTGTGAATGATAATAAATAAAATTACTTTATATAAAATAAAATCCATACTTGTGATGGGAACATCCTTACGTCTCGTCGCCGCGGTCTGCTCCACACTACTCACAGACAGACACTAGACAAGCTCCCGACAGTCGCGCGCATCTCCGGCCTACTGACGAGCTCAGAGGAGCGGCGTCGTGCCCACACGCAGCGGCGGGCGGCGACCGGCGTAACTATGACCTCCTGAATGGCGAGCGCTCATTGAGTAGCGGGCACAGGTGTCGCTGCCAAAACTCAGTGGATTCCAACCAGTAGCGTCTGTCTGTTAGGTCATCAGCCCAGAGGCTGGTTGGATCCTCAAATAGCACCACGAAAGGTTATGCGGTTCTAAGGAAACCGCAAAAACCAATGGC
Source organism: Anabrus simplex (assembly GCF_040414725.1). Classification (NCBI taxonomy): domain Eukaryota; kingdom Metazoa; phylum Arthropoda; class Insecta; order Orthoptera; family Tettigoniidae; genus Anabrus; species Anabrus simplex. Next base: position 21,219,661 of record NC_090267.1, read on the forward strand.
AGCACCAAAATGAGGCGTACTAGGCAAGACGAGGAGTGAGGTAGTTTGCCATTGCTTTCCTCACTGGGTCAGAAAGTGCTATTGCAGCACGACTGACCCTATGAGCAACACCTTTCATAACACTCAGATGCACTAGTCGTGCTCTGAATGTCATTACCCAGCACTACCCATACCCCAGCAGCTTCCATATTGTCACAGCCATGGATGAGACTGGGACTTCGGTGGAAGCTACATTTCACTCTGGCCTGTGCCAAGAGATGGATAGAAAAGTACTGTATCCATCAAGAAATGGCAGCAGGCGTGTGAAGAACTTATCTCTGTAAATAATACTAATAATAAATTATAATATAATGTGCTGAAGTAGGTAGCAGAGCAAACAGGCTTGCGGATATCCTTTGAATAGATTAAAGTAATTTCAAACAACAAAGACAACACGACCCACCTGAACACCAAATAGGGAACAACCACGTGTATAAGTTTAAATACCTTAGTGAGTGGATCCAATCAAACGCACTAGATACAGAGGCCTTAGCGGACAGAAAAAATGAAGGTAGGTTTTGAAACCACCCGAAATATACATAGCAAGAGGTGCTTTTCTATAAATACCGAAATTTATCGTTACAACACTGTCGTCAAGGTAGTATCCCTCTATGCGCCAGAATGTCTTATCCTGTCTCAGAAATGTGCGCTCGCAAAGTTAGAGCAAAAAGAGAGACAGATTCTCCACAACATTCTTGGCCCAGATAACAAAAACGGGATTCACATAAGAAAATCCAGACAAGATAGAGAAAAGAGACGCAATGCGCAAACTCAGGGCTCTCTTCTACAGTCACATAGGAGGTTAACATGAAGAAAGACCTTGGAAGAAATGGGCCTACGACCGGGATACGCTCACAAACGAGACCTTTTTGGAACAAGAACCCTGACTTTTGGGTCTTTACGAGGTGAGAAATGGACAGTTGGTGCAAAGTGGTCGGACAAACGACATACTTGACGCAGCGAGTTGAAGAAAACCTACTGGATCAATAGAAAATTGAATAAACGCCAGAATGTAGAATGAAACTTATCGTGGTCCCTAGTTGAGCGATTAGCGAATAAATAATAATAATAATAATAATAATAATAATAATAATAATAATAATAATAATAATAATAATAATAATAATAATAATACCGAGCTCGATAGCCACAGTCGCTTAAGTGCGGCCAATATCGTATTCGAGAGATAGTGGGTTCTAACCCCACTGTCGGCAGCCCTGAAAATGGTTTTCCGTGCTTTCCCATTTTCACACGAGGTAAATGCTGGGGCTGTACCTTAATTAAGGCCACGGCTGCTTCTTTCCCACTGCTAGCCCTTTCGTTAACCTGTGTCGGTGTGACGTAAAACAACTCGTAAATAATAATAATTGTTACGGGGATACCCGTGGAATAGAAAGAGGTTAAAGAAGGTACCGGGGTGAATGGGTCTATCTACAATATCAAAATTAATTTAAAACTTGAACTGAAGGTTATATTTCTTTAGAATTTCAACAATCAACAAATAACAATATAACAGGTGCAATTAGCAATCTTGAAACAAGACTTGCAGATATCCAAGATTCAGAACTTTAACAATTTTGGGCTTCAAGCCCCTAGTTTTACAATGTCAGAGATACGGGATCCAGTTTACAAAAACTTTAATTCAACCTAAGGAATCATTTATTCAAGGGCAGAAATCCGCTAATTCAAGAGCACTTGTTCCCTAATTACAATATCAAGCCTCCCAGAGGCACTCTTTACTATTCCAAAAACCTTGAAAAGAGCTAACAGGCTCTCGGTTTCTTACAGCCCGCTCAAGGCAATATTACTTCAAAATGTTACACTCTCTGAATTACAAAAAGCAATAGTTTAATATAAGGGTATCTAGTACCCAACCTACAGGGCCAGAACAGGTTAAATAACCGGCCCAAACACAAACTGAATGGAGGCGAAAACTGCCCTCCAGATAATGAAATATAAAATCCTACAGGGCTCTCGGCCGATGAAACAGGGGCTATTCCCAAACCACTGAGGTCGCTAGCATGGAGATCACTTTAACGGAAACGAAAGGTTGTGAAAACGTAGCCACCTCACACGAAGATGAAAGGGAGCTCGAGAGGGTAACTCACTCTCTATCCCCGATTTACAGTTAAAGACTTAATGAAGTTTCATGAAGTTTTACATTAGCCGAAAGAAAAATTACATTTTAGAAAAGTATGTTACATGGTTAAAGATTCGGACCTTCCCCACGGAATAATTTGCGAATACAGCAAGAAAGATAGAATGATGTTGCCATTACCTTGTAGATGTTCTGCTGGCCGAAGAAAGAGGCGCCACCCGCCTCCTGCCTTAACACAAACACACTTATAAAGACGGTGATCAATTGACAAGGAAACATGAAAAGCCCCAGTGTATATACCCTCAGGGAAGGTTCGAGAGAATTCAAGACTTATCAGGACACGCCCTCTTAAGTTTTATTGGTAGACTAGCAAATGTACCCGTGCTTCGCTACGGTATTCTACAATGTATACGGATATCGAAGTAAATTGCTGTACATGAAGTGAATAAAAAAAATTAATTGCATGTCTCTTGGCGTTATCCGAGAAAAAGCATAGGGAGGTCCGCAGACGTTGTTTCCAATGTGAAGTGCGAGTTGCAGAGTTGTGATGATAACGACAGGTCCACTTGTCTGCCACAATTCACTATGCGTAACGTCAGTCACATTTCGATGGGTAAATTTGTTTATAATCGAGGGCACCTACACCTAATGATAAAGAGAATCGGGTAAAAGAGTTTTTAAAAATGCACGCTCCCTTGCCTTCTGCTAGTCAAATCAAGAAGGGAATTATGCATTATAATGGTACACAGGCGTTGGAGAACTACCCCATTCCTATTGCTAGTTAAAGTCGATGTGGGGAGTACTGATTACAACAGCCGACGCCCTCCTGCTGAGAGTCACTATTGATTTGTAAAGTATTAATTACAATGTAAGACACACCCCTTTCTAGATCGCTACAAATCGACTTAAATTAATAAATGTAGATCGACATACGGAAGTATATGCATGTTCACCTTCATTTACAGAATAACTGCTGCTAAATGAAGCATTCATATTGAAAAACGGATTGTATAAAAAGACGACTCTGGCCTCATTTAGCTATCTAAATGGCTGGCTCTATGATATTTATTCGTATCTCATCTATTTAAAGGCAAGAATATTTTAGAAACGTTGAATAGGGTGAAATTTGTGCAAGGTTTTCACACAGTGAATTAATTTTCAGATACTTATGCGACAGCTTCAAACATAGAATTTGGCTGGGTGGGCCAATATTCGTGTAGAATTTGATGATCCCATCTTTCCTATAAGTGAATCAAACCATCAATTATACGTGTACAAAGTGCAAAATTTAGGTAAATCTAGAAATAGAGAAAAATGTAACATAAGGGGTAGAGATACGACAAAATGTCATAGGACCAGAGTTGTAGATCACTCCAAATTGAACAGAGATTGTGCCATCCGTTTTGTGATACGACTTACCGTTTAGCCACCAAATACCTCGAAAGGAAGGTCTGCAGCGTCATTAAAATTGCCTCCATATTTCGATATTTTTGGGGGTAAAAAATAATGTTTTTAAACATCTCGTAAATTTTCCATCGGTTACAGGCAAAAAGCTATAATTTTGCCAAATTTCTATTTTGTAAATCGTCGGGGGGATTGTGCTGCCATCTTGATGTGGGGAGGGGGTTAAAAATGAGGACTTTCAGAAATCTTTTAAGCCCATGAAACCTATAGGTTATCGTTCAGGATAAATTTCACCGACTGCGTTCTTATGCAGATTTGAAACTCCCAACGTGTCCCTCTCAGAGAATTTTGAGAATTTTAGTGTTATCTAGGGATCCTGAAGTCATCAGGTTGTCTGGTACCAAGTTTTAAGTTTCTAGGATGCCTAGATTGCTCTCATTAATTCACGTCTGTTTTCATTTTTATGCCTTAATTTTTATATGTACAGTACAGTATATATAGATCGCGCCAAACTGACTTCTATTTATTAATATGGATTATATATTGCACCCGCTTCCGAAGTGGTTCTAGGGGCGTCTTACTCCCACAGTATGTTTTCCAGGTAGTAAGTCATACTGGAACATACATATGTCTATTATCTTGGGCATTCTTGACAATTTATTTTTTCACACTTTCTCACCCTCTATGCCAAAGGGGGCATTTTTGACAATTTATTTTTTCACCCTTTCTCAACCTCTACGCCAAAGGGGACTGAAGCTGGACTTTAAAAACCCGGAATGTTACCATTCATCTCAGCGACCCGGAAAACTATGGATTAGGCAGTATATTTGATTATTATTATATCTCACTCCCCCTCCCCCCTAAAAGGGGTTAAACTTTGAGTTTTAAAAAATCTGGAGTGTTACTATTCATCTCAGCGACCCCGAAAACTATGGCTTCGACACTATTTTCGATTATTTTTAAATCTGAATCCCCCTCACCCTCCACCAGAAAGGGGGATGAACTTGGGCTTGTAAAATATCCGGGGTCTCACCATTCATCTCAGCGACCGCGACAACTATGGATTCAACATTATTTTCGTTTATTTTTATGTATCACTCTCCAATTGCCACCCACCACGAAGGAGGCTGAACTTTAAAAAATTCCGGAGTGCCATTATTCATCTCAGCGACCCCGAAAAGTATGGATTCGACACTACTTTCGATGATTTTTATATCTCAGCCCCTCACCCCCCTAAGGGTTCCTGGGGTGTCCTACCCCCACGTGGTTTGTCTCCTGATACTAAAATTTCGAAGTGTACAATTCACCTCGGCGAAATCGAAAACTATGTATTCGACACTATTTTCGATTAATTTTATATATCACTCCCCCCTCGCCCCCGATCCCAAAGGGGGATGAACTTGGGCTTATAAAATAACCGGAGTCTCACTATTCATCTCAGCGACCCCGACAACTATGGATTCGACACTATTTTCGATTATTTATATATATCATTCTCCCATCACCCCCACTACGATGGGGGATGAAATTGGATTTTAAAAAATTTCGGAGTGTCACTATTCATCTCAACGACCCCCCAAAATATGGATTAGACACTACATTCGATGATTTGTGTATCTCAGCACCTCGCCCCCCGCCCCTAATGTTTCCTGGGGTGTATTACCCCACGTGGTTTGTCTCCTGATACCAAAATTCCGGAGTGTCACTATTCATCACAGCGACCCCGAAGACTACGTATTCGACAGTATTTTCTATTATTCCTATATATAACTCCCCCATCCCCCCCCCCCCAACAAAGAGGGCTGAACTTGGACATTAAACAATTCCGGAATGTTGCTATTCATTTCAGCGAGCCCGAAAAGTATTGAACCGACACTACTTTCGATTTTATATATGTCTCAACCACTCGCAAACACCCCCCCGCCCCTAAGCGTTCCTCGGGTGTCCTACCCCCACGTGGTTTGTCTCCTGATACTAAAAATCCGAAGCGTACAATTTACCTCGGCGACCCCGACAACTATGGATTCGACACATTTTCCGATTATTTTCATATATCACTCTCCCATCGCCCCCTACCACGAAGGGGGCTGAACTTGGACTTAAAAAAGTTCCGGAGTGTGACTATTCATCTCAGCGACCACGAAAAGTATGGATTCAACACTACTCTTGATGATTTTTGTATCTGAGCCCCCTTGTCGCCCCTGCCCCTAAGGTTTCTTGGGGTGTATTACCCCCACGTGGTTTGTCTCCTGATACTAAACATCCAGAGTGTCACTATTCATCCCAGCGACCCCGAAAAGTATGGATTCGACAATATTTTCGTTAATTTGTATATCTGACCCCCCTCACCCCCCCCCCATAAGGGTTCCTGTGCAGTCTTACCCCCACGTTGTTTATCTCCTGATACTGCGAACCATGTGACCTTGCCGCGGTGGGGAGGCTTGCGTGTCCCAATGATGCAGATACCCGAGCCGCAGGTGCAACCATATCGGATGGGTATCTGTTGAGAGACCAGACCAACGAATGGTTAATCGAAAGGGGGGTATCAGCCTTTCGGTAGTTGCAAGGGCGGCAGTCTAGATGATTGACTGATACGGCCTTGTAATAATACTCAACATGGCTTAGCTGTGTTGATACTGCTACACGGCTGAAAGCAACGGGAAACTACAGCCGTAACTAACTCCCGAGGACATGCAGCTCTCTCTGTATGAATGATGTACTGATGATGGCTTCCTCCTGGGTAAAATATTCCATAGGTAAACTAGTCCCCCATTCGGATATCCGGGTGGGGACTACACGAGAGGGGGCGATCATCAGGAAGATGGATACTGACATTCTGCGACTCGAAGCGTGGAATGTTAGAAGTTTGAATCGTTGTGGTAGGTTAGAGAACCTGAAAAGAGAGATGGATAGGCTAAAGTTAGATGTAGTTGGTATAAGTGAAGTACGTTGGCAGGAAGAACAGGATTTTTGGTCAGGCGACTACCGAATTATCAACACAAAATCAAACAGGGGAAATACAGGAGTTGGTTTAATAATGAATAAGAAAATAGGGCAGCGGGTAAGCTACTACGACCAGCATAGTGAAAGAATTATTGTCGTCAAGATAGACACCAAACCAATGCCCACCACAGTAGTGCAGGCCTATATGCCTACTAGTTGAGCGGATGATGAAAAATCGAAAGAATATACGAGGAGATAGAAGATTTAATACAATATGTCAAAGGTGACGAGAATCTAATTGTGATGGGAGACTGGAATGCATTGATAGGCCAAGGAAGAGAAGGTAGTACAGTAGGAGAATTTGGATTGGGACAAAGGAAAGAAAGAGGAAGTCGGCTGGTTGAATTCTGCACTGATCATAATTTAGTCCTTGCCAATACTTGGTTCAAACACCACAAACGACGGCTGTATACGTGGACGAGACCTGGAGACACTGGGAGGTATCAAATAGACTTCATTATGATTAGGCAGAGATTCAGAAACCAGGTGTTGGATTGCAAATCTTTCCCAGGAGCAGACGTGGACTCTGACCACAACTTGTTGGTCATGAAATGCTACCTGAAGTTGAAGAAATTGAAGAAAGGAGAGAATGCAAAAAGATGGGATCTAGACAAGTTGAAAGAAAAGAGTGTGAGGGATTGTTTCAAGGAACATGTTGCACAAGGACTAAATGAAAAGGCTGAAGGAAACACTATAGAGGAAGTGTGAAGAGTCATGAAAAATGAAGTCAGTAGGGCTGATGAAGAAATGTTAGGAAGGAAGAAAAGATCAACTAAGAACAAGTGGCTAACTCAGGAGACACTAGGCCTGATTGATGAACGACGAAAATAGAAGAATGCTAGATATGAAGAGGGCAGAAAAGACACAGGCGATTAAAGAATCAAGTGGATAGAAAGTGCAAGGAAGCTAAGGAAGAATGGCTGTAGGAGAAGTGCAAGGATGTCGAAGGTGTATGGTCCTGGGAAAGGTAGATGCTGCATACAGGAAAATCAAGGAAACCTTTGGAGAAAGGAAATATAGGTGTATGAATATTAAGAGCTCAGATGGAAAGCCACTTCTAGGGAAAGAAGACAAAGCAGAAAGATGGCAGGAACATATCCAACAGTTGTATCAAGGTAAAGATGTAGATAATTTGGTTCTGGAACATGAAGAGGCTGTTGATGCTGACTAAATGGGAGACCCAATTTTGAGGTCAGAGTTTGACAGAGCTGTGAGTGACCTCAATAGGAACAAGGCACCTGGAATTGATGACATTCCCTCTGAATTACTGACTGCCTTAGGAGAAACCAGCATGGCAAGGTTATTTAATTTAGTGTGCAAGATGTATGAGACAGGAGAAGTCCCATCCGATTTTCGGCAGAATGTTGTTATACCTATTCCCAAGAAAGCCGGTGCTGACAGGTGTGAAAACTACCGCACCATTAGTTTAGTATCTCATGCCTCCAAAATTTTAACGCGTATTATTTACAGAAGAATGGAAAAACAAGTTGAAGTTGAGTTGGGAGAAGATAATTTGGCTTCAGAAGAAATGTAGGAACACGTGAAGCAATCCTGACTTTACGTCTGATCTTAGAGGACCGAATCAAGAAGGACAAGCCCACGTACATGGCATTCGTAGATCTAGAAAAGGCATTCGATAATGTTGATTGGACCAAGCTATTTATGATTCTGAAGATGATAGGGATCAGATACCGAGAACGAAGAATTATCTACAATCTGTATAAAAGTCAGTCTGCAGTGATAAGAATCGAGGGCTTTGAGAAAGAAGTAGCTATCCAGAAAAGAGTGAGGCAAGGCTGCAGTTTGTACCCTCTACTTTTCAATGTTTACATAGAACAGGTAGTAAAGGAAATCAAAGAGAAATTTGGAAAGGGAATCACAGTCCAAGGAGAGGAAATCAAAACCTTGAGATTTGCCGATGATATTGTTATTTTATCTGAGACTGCAGAAGGTCTCGAGAAGTTGCTGAATGGTATGGATGAAATCTTGGGTAAGGAGTACAAGATGAAAATAAATAAGTCCAAAACAAAAGTAATGGAGTGCAGTCGAACAAAGGCAGATGATGCAGAAAATATTAGATTAGGAAATGAAGTCTTAAAGGAAGTAGATGAATATTGTTACTTGGGTAGTACAATAACTAACGATGGCAGAAGTAAGGAGGACATAAAATGCAGACTAGCACAAGCAAGGAAGAGCTTTCTTAAGAAAAGAAATTTGCTCACTTCAAACATTGATATCAGAATTAGAAAGATGTTTTTGAAGACTTTCGTGTGGAGCGTGGCATTGTATGGAAGGGAAACATGGATGATAACTAGCTCAGAAAGAAAGAGAATAGAAGCTTTTGAAATGTGGTGTTACAGAAGAATGCTGAAGGTGAGATGGATAGATCGAATCACGAATGAAGATATACTGAATCGAATTGGTGAGAGGAGATCGATTTGGCTAAATTTGACGAGAAGAAGAGATAGAATGATAGGACACATCTTAAGACACCCAGGACTTGTTCAGTTGGTTTTTGAAGGAAGTGTAGGTGGTAAGAACGGTAGGGGTAGACCAAGGTATGAATATGACAAGCAGATTAGAGCAGATGTAGGATGCAATAGTTACGCAAAAATGAAAAGGTTAGCTTAGGATAGGGTGGCATGGAAGGCTGCATCAAACGAGTCTATGTACTGATGACTCAAACAACAACAACTAAATATCCGAAGTGTACACTTCATCTCGGTGACCCCGAAAACTATGTATTCGACACTATTTTCGTTTATTTTTATTTATCACTCCCCCCTCACCACCCAAAGGAGGCTGAACTTGGACTTTAAAAAACGCGGAGTGTCACTATTCATCTCAGCGACCCCGAAAAGTATGGATTTTCGTTAATTTGGATATCTGACCCCCTTGCCCCCCCGCCCGTAAGGTTTCCTGGGCAGTCTTATCCCCACATGGTTTGCCTCCTGATACTAAAAATCCGGGTGTACAATTCACCTCGACGACCCCGAAAACTATGTATTTGACACTATTTTCGTTTAATTTTATATATCAGTTCCCCCTCGCCCCCCCACCCAAATGGGAGCAGAAATTTGACTTTTAAAAATCGGGAGTATCACTATTCAACTCAGCAAGCCCAGAAACTATGGTTTCGACACTAAGGGGGCTAGATGTGGCTTACACCCACAGTGCTCGTCTTCAGATAGCAAATAATATGTGTTCAAAATTTGATTGAAATTGCTCCAGTGGTTTAGGACGAGATGTGTCATTTACACACATACATCCATCATCAGTCCGCCCTCGCCCCCCCCCTCCCCCCACCTAAATGGGAGCAGAAATTTGACTTTTAAAAAATTGGAAATATCACTATTCACCTCAGCGACCCCAAAAAGTACGGATTCGACACTATTTTCGATTTTTTTTTACCTGACTCCCCCTAACCACCACTCCTAAGGGGGCTAGAGGTGGCTTACCCCCACAGTGCTCATCTCCGAATAGCAAGTAATAAGTATTCAAAATTTGATTGAAATTTCTCCAGTGGTTTAGGAGGAGATGTGTCATTTACATACATACATACATACATACATATATACATACATACATACATACATCCATTTTTATATATTGTAAGATTCAAAATGAACAAGAAATGCGGGATTGGTTGGAAATTAATTACCAAAGTTTATGATTGATCCGATTCAAAACTGGCGGGAAGAAAAGGAAGTGTTGCCAATCCAAGAATAAATGAACATAGGTTCAGTTATAAAAACCTAGAAATACGAAACTTTTTAAAGTTATAAGTTCTTCCACCTTGCACCAGAGTGCATGACCGTAGTTTCGGTAGTGTCATCAAGAAACTTCTTGATGAATGGCAAACAAAACAAGGAGAAATGCAGTCACTTTAGGAAACTTCACATAACAAAATTACTTAATGTTTCAGTGGTGACATCTTCTGATTAAAGTTCCAAGTTCGTGTAGTATCAGTTTCACCTTTTGATCAATAGAGGAGTTTATTAGAGCGGTTGTTTTAAATGAGCGGAGTTGAGGTGTACCTCCCGGAACAGTAATAATAATAATAATAATAAAACAAGTGATCTCCAAACAGGCCGTGAAGGTCCTTGGAAGGACAGATGGTGAAGGCTTGTTTCACAATAGGACGAGTCCTCTCATTTTTTAATTACTGCGTTGGTGGGGGGTGAAAGTTCCTTTTGGTGATCATTGTAAGTACCTAAGTGTTAATATAAGAAAAGATCTTCATTGGGGTAATCACATAAATGGGATTATAAATAAAGGGTACAGATCACTGCACATGGTTATGAGTGTGATTGGAGGTTGTAGTAGGAATGTAAAGGATAAGGGTTATTCTGCCCGAAGGCAGGTCCGAACCTCCGCAGAGGTGTAAAGGAGAGGGCATATAATTCTCTGGTAAGACCAGAGTTAAGAGTGTGGCTCCAGTGTAAGGGACCCTCACCAGGACTACTTGATACGAGAACTGGAAAGCAACACGATTTGTTCTTGTTGATTTCCAACAAAGGAGTTGTGTAAAGGAAGTGTTGCAAACTTTGGGCTGGGAAGACTTAGGAGAAAGGAGAGGAGCTTTTCTACTAAACGGTATGTTCCGAGCTGTCAGTGGAGAGATGGGATGGAATAGCATTGGTAGATGGATAAGTTTAAGTGCTGTTTTCAAAAGTAGGAAAGATTACAATATGAAGATAAAGTTGAAATTGAAGAGGACAAACTGGGACAAATATTCATTTATAGGGAGAGGAGTTAGGGATTGGAATAACTTACCAAGGGAAATATTCGATTAATTTCCGAATTCTCGTAAATTATTGAAGAAAAGACTAGGAATACAACAGATAGTTATTATAACACCTGGGCGACTGCCCTACATGCAGAGTAGCAGTAATTGATTATTATTATTGTTATTATTATTATTATTTAAGGTAACGGTTATTCTGCCCGAAGGCAGGTCCGAACCTCCGCAGAGTTGCTCCTGAGCCGGAGTTTACATGCGGTAGGGTGGCCAGTTCCTTTCCGCTCCTCCATTCCCTTACCCCCACCAACAGCGCGTGGCAACCCATCCAACTCCTGACCACGCCCAATGTTGCTTAACTTCGGATATTTCGCGGGATCCGGTGTTGGCATTATTATTATTATTGGCGTATGGCAATAAGTTAGATACATGTATACAAGTACGTAATATTTACAAATATACACAGACAAGAAACATGTCTTATAGCAGAATGTCCAGTTGGCTGATCCACTGTATGGCTTCCTCTGTTGGTTGCAAAAAGTCACTCGGGCTACCTGAGTAGGAACGCCGTGTACATTCACTTACAATACGGGGGATCGCCACATCACAGTCGCACTCTGGTGATGAAATATATTTCCACTTATAGAGGGCATCTCTACATCGTCCAGGATTTGTTCTCACCCGATGCCTTTCCAGCTCTTGAATAAACCACGTACAGTTGACAATAGAAGAATCAGCCCTTTCGAAGATTGAGTCATACAACTTTAAGAGATTGTTCTTGTGCCTCTTTGATGCTCATAGCGAAACTGAAACAAACGGGGAACTGCAGACATCTAAACTTAAACTGTATATCCGAAGAAATTATTCGAATCCGAGGAATGAATATTACATCGCTCGCGGCATGCCCAATCATGAGAATGGCTTCAATAATATTAGGCATCAGTTTCAGAGTCGTGTTCATTGCAGAGGGCAGGATTCTTATGCTTAAGAAGGATAATCGGTGCCACAATCGTCCGCTCTAAGATGTTCGAGGGTACTTTTAAAAGCTCTGCCGTGCAGTCGATAGACTTTTAACTTTGTAGAACATCGGGTAATTCTTGTAGAAGTTGCTTGTTGATGACGTTGACAGCTTCAAGAATTGCTCTTAGACACAGCCATGCGTCTGAGGTGGAAACCTGTGCCCAACTATGACAAACATTTCAGATCTTTGTTTGCCGTAGATTTAGCTGGGCGTTGCACACAGACAGACAGACAGACAGACAGACAGACAGACAGACAGACAGACAGACAGACAGACAGACAGACAGACAGACAGACATCATGGACCGAAGGAAAATGGCTTCCCATTCCACGGACATAAATGGCATCTTGACTGATATGTGTATTATTCCTTGTTTATTCTTATCGTCTCCTCTAAATGTATACATGTCCAACCCTTGTCCCCATTCTCTACGCAGTTTGAGTATGAAGTGAGATGAATCTTCGTAGCGAGTTTGTACGACCGGATATTTTTCATGACGTCAACCTAATCAGATGAGTTAATGAGATGAAATGAATGACATGATATATGATAGTAAGAAGGAAGAGGATGAAACCCTCTCCACTCCTCTCGACTAGCTGAAGACTTTACGTCCCCATCCAACGGACGAATCACCATCAGCAGGGTCATATGCCCTCACACCATATAAGACCAAAAACTGCTTCCTAAGCCATATACGTAAAATAGCTACTTGAATTGTGTTCTCTACCTACCTTATGTACGTTGCCTAGCGACAGCGACTCTATGGATATCTTGGTGACAGCACGTTGGACTGTCCCAATATACGTTTTCCTATGGTTTTTCGTTCATTACTCACTAACGAAAGCTAAAATGAAAATTCCGGCATTGAGGTGAATTCGGTTCCCCTTCCATCTATCTATGTTTAAAATTTCAGATCTCTGCGTGCTGTAGATTTTGCTGGGCATCGTGCACAGACAGACAGACAGACAGACAGACAGACAGACAGACAGACAGACAGACAGACAGACAGACAGACAGACAGACAGACAGACAGACAGACAGACAGACAGACAGACAGACAGACAGACAGACAGACAGACAGACAGACAGACAGACAGACAGACAGACACTTCCTTTTATTATTATAAGATTGTAGCGCTCCTTTGTGAACTAGTGATCAGGCATCCCTTTCATCACTAGTGCATGCGGGACATTTTTACAGGCGCTGAAGGACCACCTGGTATAATGTTATAGTAACATGCACAGTTATTCATACAAAATTAACACGCAGTAGGGTATAGGTATTATATTTACAGCAGTGGCCATATTGGTAACAAAGAACAAAAATACAAACATCTCTGGTAGGTACCACAGTGATATAAATAAAATAAATCTACAAACTATGACATTCGGACAGTTTTACACTCCGAACAGTTCTTTGATCAAAACAAGATATTTTGAAAACCTGAAATTAAGATCTGTGTCTATGCCCCTAAATATCAAATTATTAAATACTCCACATATTCTCTGCAGTCGAGATTTTTAATAGTAAAGAGTTTTCCTTCGATTGCAATAGAAAAATTGCCTTAGACGTAAGCTTGATGTTTTCACATCGTAATTAAACTGTTCATGCAAAATGCTATTGTCCAATATGTCATTCACATATTTGTATAGAAAAAACAACTGCGATATTACTCTTCCATTCTTCAAGGAAACACAATTTAAATAATCCAGGAGATTGCTGTATGTCATCCTCTCGAAATATAAGGAACGATTATGTTGTTATAATCCAGGCATAATCCAGACGACTTCGAAAAAGAATAAAAAAAACAGTTCAAATTGAGATATAAAGCAATAAAACTTGACCGAGCGAGTACACAGTGAGGTGAGGGTTGTGCAGCTGTGAGCATGCATTCGGGAGATGGCGGGTTCCAATTCCACCGTCGGCAGTCCTGAAGATTGTCTTCTGTCGCTTCCTATTTTCCCACCAGGAAAATGCTGGAACTGTACCTTATTTAAAGCTTTGGCCTCTATATTCCCAATCCTTGCCGTTCAGTAACATTTCGTTGCCGAAAATCTTCGATACGTTTGTGCGACGTTAAACCACAAGTGGGAAAATATGTTGTTAAATATTTGAGAATCAAACGATGACAAAAATGTCTTGTAAGTATCTCGGTTATGGCCACCCATCAACGGCTGCTAATTTCAGAAGACTGCCAACCATAATACGCAGACAGCACGGTTCTTAGGTAACACTGTCTAACCATCCATCCATACCTTACATCACTACCTGCACGGTTCTTAGGTAACACTGTCTAACCATCCATCCATACCTTACATCACTACCTGCACGGTTCTTAGGTAACACTGTCTAACCATCCATCCATACATTACATCACTACCTGCACGGTTCTTAGGTAACACTGCCTAACCATCCATCCATACCTTACATCACTACCTGCACGGTTGCTAAGTAACATTGTCTAACCATCCATCCATACCTTACATCACTACCTGCACGGTTGCTAAGTAACATTGTCTAACCATCCATCCATACCTTACATCACTACCTGCACGGTTCTTAGGTAACACTGTCTAACCATCCATCCATACATTACATCACTACCTGCACGGTTGCTAAGTAACATTGTCTAACCATCCATCCATACCTTACATCACTACCTGCACGGTTGCTAAGTAACATTGTCTAACCATCCATCCATACATTACATCACTGCCTGCACGGTTGCTAAGTAACATTGTCTAACCATCCATCCATACCTTACATCACTACCTGCACGGTTGCTAAGTAACTTTGTCTAACCATCCATCCATACCTTACATCACTGCCTGCACGGTTCTTAGGTAACACTGTCTAACCATCCATCCATACATTACATCACTACCTGCACAGTTCTTAGGTAACACTGTCTGACCATCCATCCATACCTTACATCACTGCCTGCACGGTTCTTAGGTAACACTGTCTGACCATCCATCCATACCTTACATCACTGCCTGCACGGTTCTTAGGTAACACTGTCTAACCATCCATCCATACCTTACATCACTACCTGCACGGTTCTTAGGTAACACTGTCTAACCATCCATCCATACCTTACATCACTACCTGCACGGTTCTTAGGTAACACTGTCTAACCATCCATCCATACCTTACATCACAGCCTGCACGGTTGCTAAGTAACATTGTCTAACCATCCATCCATACCTTACATCACTACCTGCACGGTTCTTAGGTAACACTGTCTAACCATCCATCCATACCTTACATCACTACCTGCACGGTTGCTAAGTAACATTGTCTAACCATCCATCCATACATTACATCACAGCCTGCACGGTTGCTAAGTAACATTGTCTAACCATCCATCCATACATTACATCACAGCCTGCACGGTTGGTAGGTAACATTGTCTAACCATACATCCATACATTACATCACTGCCTGCACGGTTGGTAGGTAACATTGTCTAACCATCCATCCATACATTACATCACTGCCTGCACGGTTGGTAGGTAACACTGTCTAACCATCCATCCATACATTACATCACTGCCTGCACGGTTCTTAGGTAACACTGTCTAACCATCCATCCATACCTTACATCACTACCTGCACGGTTGCTAAGTAACATTGTCTAACCATCCATCCATACATTACATCACTGCCTGCACGGTTCTTAGGTAACACTGTCTAACCATCCATCCATACATTACATCACTGCCTGCACGGTTCTTAGGTAACACTGTCTAACCATCCATCCATACCTTACATCACTACCTGCACGGTTGCTAAGTAACATTGTCTAACCATCCATCCATACATTACATCACAGCCTGCACGGTTGGTAGGTAACATTGTCTGACCATCCATACCTTACATCTCCCCCTTGTCCGGCCTCATGGCTAAATGATTAGCGGGCTGGCGTTTGGTCAGAGAGGTCCCGGGTTGGATTCCTGGCAAGGTCGGGAATTTTAACCATCATTGGTTAATTTCCCTGGCACGGGGGCTGGGTGTATGTGTTGTCTTCATCATCACTCCATCCTCATCACGACGCGCAGGTCGCCTACGGGTGTCAAATTAAAAGACCTGCACCTGGCGAGCCAAACCCGTCCTGGGATCTTCCGGCACTAAAAGCCATACACCATTTCATTTCATCACAGCCTGCACGGTTGCTAGGTAACATTGTCTGGCCATCCATCCATACCTTACATCACAGCCTGCATGGTTGCTAGGTAACACTGTCTGACCATCCATCCATACCTTACATCACAGCCTACACGGTTACTAGGTAACATTGTCTGGCCATCCATCCATACCTTACAACACAGCCTGCACGGTTGCTAGGTAACATTGTCTGGCCATCCATCCATACCTTACAACACAGCCTGCACGGTTGCTAGGTAACACTTCCGTCACACATTTTGTTTCAAACACTGCGTTTCACAGATATTTGGATAACCCCCACCTCTAAGACATTTATGTCGGAAAGAAGCATTCACGCTGTACGGAAACTAATCACAGACAAGACGCAGCTCAACTAAGACTCGTAGTGTATTACATCCCAGTTCATATGATGTATCCTTTTACAGCACGAAATGTGTGTATCCGCTAGATGGCATTAGTGGTTCATTTGTGTTAGAACTTAAACGATGACCGTTCAAACCCAGTCACCAGTAAGAGGAAGCAATACGAAGCTGAACTTAACTGGCCCGTTGTTGGCACTCCATGTTCACAAATTGAGTTTCCTTACTTTAATCGTTTTGGGAATATGGATGTGATCTACACTTAGCCAGAGAGGATTTATTACTTCAAGCAAAAATGGCAAAAAGCGAAATCATCTCCATACAAGCCATGAAGGCTCTTAGAGGGTTGGCAGATAACGGCTTCCACAATCTGTAACTGGACACTGGTGGGGGTCGCCTTTTCCCCCAGGAATTAACCTGGTGTAAGCTGAGTGAACGTCAGGATCATGTGCACATCCAGAAGTGCTAACACCTTTATCTTACATTTTTCGGCTTCCTGACCCACGTACATCCGTGTGAACCGTGCCTCGGCCAGGCAGCGCCTTTTGTAACTTCAAGACAATTCAATATTTCTGTACAGTTTGTGAACATGTGAACTTAAGCTGGACGCAGGGGCGTAGCCAAGGGGGGAGGGCTTACTGGGGGTCATTAACCTCCTCCCCCCATGGAATATTTACAAAATAAAATGAAAAGACACTAACAATAAACAAGTGAAGTCGATTCAACTTGTTGGCTCGTTTGAACATTCACAGAGACATAAAACAGATCTCTTGAATCTAGTTTCTAAGAAAACTTGAAAGTTGGTTTTTAGATTGTAATCTGTAAAACCTTGATCGTCTTGTAGTGTACTGCATAATTCACTTGTACCAGTGTCGTTACAATGCGCGCACCACACACGCACAAGCATTTTCATTGTGTTCTATCATAATTTTGTAACTATACCTGCCCCCTCCCTCCCCCCCTCCCAGACTCATAGGTCGATCCTGGCTGCGCTACTGCTGGACGAGTTTGCACTCGAATGGCCAGAACGTCAACGCACTCACAGACATTTGTCCCAGCAGTTTATCGAATCTATCAATGAATACCGTTACGTAGTTAAAGCGATTGTTGAGATCTCCATATGATGTGTACAACTATCCTTACCTCTCCTACTTCAGCGATGTGTCTGATCGGACGATTTGCGTCGCTGATCATGTCCAAGCGCGCCAAGGCACGAGCAAAGAAGTCTTCAGATTTTACAAATGGAATGGAGTCTGTACATTGTCATAACGAGTTAGATACATCTGTTATTTGTCTAAAGATTAGATCCTGACGGAAGCTAATTCACAAGCTGTTCAACGCTTCCTTTGTGATCTCTTTATATTTGTTACAGTCGCCTGGTTCGACCACTGTCTTCTGTAGGGGAATTGCGTACTGCTTTCACATAGATGTCGTTGCGTGTCCTGTCAGTTTTAGCGGATCTTATTATTCATTCTTTCATTCATTATTTATTTACTTACCATAAACTTTACAGTATCAATGGAAGGTCAGGGGAAAAGGAAAGATTCACTACACGTAGTGTCCCCCTGACCTTTTGAAATAATCACGTAAATCCTAAACTGAAACAGTGATATACACTATTTGCAGGTAAAATACCAAAGTATAATGTATACGTATTTCTCACCGAGTTCGATAGCTGCAGTCGCTTAAGTGCGGCCAGTGTCCAGTATTCGCGAGATAGTGGATTCGAACCCGACTGTCGGCAGCCCTGAAGATGGTTTTCCGTGGATTCCCATTTTCACACGAGGCCACGGCCGATTCCTTCCCACTCGTAGCCCTTTCCTGTTCCATCGTCGTCATAAGATCTATCTGTGTCGGTGCGACGTAAAGCAACTTATAAAAACAATTATACAATTTTCTCATTTACACAACTTTTCACTCTCTGGTTCACTCTTCCACATATTCACATACACTTTCTCACCGCATGTGCTACGTAACAACCTATCCACATGATGATATCGTTGAACTTTCGATACTGAAATCTATCAGCCGGTTGTTTACAGAATCATACCTCAAATCCTCTATTTCTTCCACCTAACTGATTCATTTCGTGGTAATTTACCTCTTGTCTTCTTCTTATTATTGTTAACACAGAACACGTTTCGCGGAGTATCTACTCGGTAAAAGGGACACATGTACAGTGTTATCAACAGCCGTGCGAGTACTGAGTCGTGCACGTAGATACAATAAATCACCGTAAAGTTTAGAGCTTGGTTTATATATAACACGTTTTATTTATCTATGTGTATAAATATTTATTAGGAAAAATATTGTCAACTACAATAACATAATAAGTCAGTCAGTCAATCAATCAATCAATCAATCAATCAATCAATCAATCAATCAATCAATCAATCAATCAATCAATCAATCAATCAATCAATCAATCAATCAATCAATCAATCAATCAATCAATCAATCAATCAATCAATCAATCAATCAATCAATCAATCAATCAATCAATCAATCAATCAATCAATCAATCAATCAATCAATCGATCAATCAATCAATCAATCAATCAGTCAGTCACCCAAGTGGCAGATTACCTGGTTCATTCTTGAATGGTTTCAAAGAACTTGGTAAGTTATTCCAGTCCCTAACTCCTCTTCCTATAAACGAATATTTGTCTCTTGAATTCCAAATTTATCTTCATATTATGATCGTTTCTACTTTTAAAAGCTCCACTCAAACTTATTCGTCTACTAATGTTATTCCACCCGAATCTCCACTGACAGCGCGGAACATACCACTTAGTCATACAACATACTCGAGCAGCTCGTCTACTCACTTCCAAGTCTTCCCAGCCTAAATTTTTCAACATTCTGGTAAAACTACTATTTTGTCGAAAATCAGCCAGACTTTGGACCTTTTCCACTTTTCATATCAAGTAGTACTAGCTGTGGTCTTACCTGAGGCTTATACGCCCCCTCCTTTACATTCTTAGTACAACCCTAAATACCCTCATAACCATGATTACCCCAATGAAGATATTTCCTTATATTAACACCTAGGTATTTACATTTTTCCCCATTAGATACTACGAGTATCACCCCATCAACACAATAATTGAAACTGAAAGGACTTTTCGTCTTGGTAAAACTTACAACCTGACTTCTCATCTTCCCATCCAACTCACAACTTTTTTTCAGTTCGTTTTATAGTTTTTCACAATCCTTCAACTCATTTACCACTCTATGCATTGTAATATCATCCAAAAATAGCCTTAACTGTGATTCCAATTCTTTACTCATATCATAAAGTTCCAATAACGGTGCCCTTAACCATTGCAGGATCAGGTGATGATTCACCTACTCTAATTCTCTGAGTAAATTTAGCCACCCATTCAACCGCTCTTCTGTCTAGTCCAATAAACTTCACAAGCCTTTGATAGGTCAGTCACGATACAGTCCAACTGACATCCTGAATTTAAAATATCCGCTATGTCTTGCTGGAATTGTACAGATTGAGCTTCACCGGAATTACCGACTTCTCACGACGCCGTCTCTCTGCGACCACTGGCGAAACACCGGCGCAGGTCTTTAAGCCAGACATTTCTCCACCTCCTCAAAGATCGTCTTCCTTCAATTTTCCGCTGGATGATGAGTTTCAGAAGTTCATATCGTTCACTTCTTATGATGTACCTGAGCTTTCGCTCCTTGATGGTTGTTACAAGCTCTTTTTATCATTTTTATTAAGTTGGGGACTTGCTCATTGTTCTTCTTTTCTATCGAGCATATTGTTCCGTTCAAGTAAATTTCGAAGACTTCAATCCGCCTCTCCATCCTTCCGAAACCATATCCGAACAGCCTCCAGTTGGTAATTTTGCAAACGTGTGTAATATAATCTGAAAGAATAATTTCCCAGAGCTTGCAAACAACACACGTCAGGGTGAGTGGCCTGTAATTATCAGCTCATGTATATCACCCTTTCTGTTATTCACTGGGGCTACTCTCCATTCATTTGGTATAGCTTCTTCATGCAACCAGTAATCAAACAAGTATTTCAGATGTGACACTATATCCCAAACCATCTGCTGTAATATATCCCAAGAAATCTTGTCATTTACGTGCTTTTCTGGCTTGAAACGTTTGTATATTTTTGTAAATATTTTATTATCATAGGTAAATTTCAGTAATTTGCCAGTGTTAGTCGCCTTCTCTATCTGGGCATTGTGCTTATATCAAAATACCCTCACAAACTGCTGACTGAATAATTATACCTTCTTGCAAGTCCACACATATAAATTCACTTTGTTCATTAATAATCCAAGGAGGGTCATTCATCAAACCTCTTCCTATCTTAAAGTACCTATACATATCCTTCCACTTTTTCCCCAAAATAAATAAGACTGCCAATTATCATTTTATTCCTACCTGGCTCTTTGATAATATTAAATTTTCAAGTAAGTTCTTTCAATCTCTCCTTACTCTATTTCTTCCCAACGTGCACTTCCATCTTAACGTCTTTATTTCACTGTTCTAATATAATGGGCCCTTAATACATTTAAAGTTACATACTTCCTTTCACATTCCCCAATAATTCCTCTAAACCACTCCCATAGGCTGTTTTCATTTAATATAATTGCTTTTTAAAAATTTACCCATTGTCCTCATATCAGCCATAGTATTGCCTAATAGTCCCACTTTTACGACATTCCTTCCTAACATATTTATTTTTAACTAGACAAACACAGTTTCATGGTCACTTACACCATCTATCACTTCAGTTTCTCTATAGAACTCATTTCATTTTGTCAGCAACACGTCTAGAGTTACTTTTACCCCAAGTTGTTTCCATAACATTTTGATTCTCTTGTCCTCCCCTGATTAACATTTTCACCATTTCTTTACCATGCTTTCTGTCACTCGCATTCCCTTCCCAGTTTTCATTTGGTAACGTTATTTTCTGTGTCGTTCCCCACGCAGCTGATTATCTTATCAAATAATTCCGCATCACCGTCAGCGCCAGCCTTGCCAAGTCTGTACATCCAAAAAGCATCAAATTTTCTATTACCTTTAACTTGTCTTTAACTTTTTTTGCAACTTACAAATTCTTCTTTCACTAGTATGAATGCTCCCCCTCTGATCTAGCTTCAGTGGCTCACACCGATACTTGTCCTCGGCCCACTGCCTGAGGAAAACCCTTAGCCCTCATTTCCCTTGGCTTTAAGATATTAGTCTACCTGTCATCCACAACTTCTCCACATCCTCCCCCTCTCTCTCTCTCTCTTGCCTGTATCTTGTACATTCATTGAGGGAGACCTATCTGTCCTCGGGTACAAGTCTAATTATCTCCCTAAAACTCGCTACCTCTTCCCTCATCTTCCTTAATTCCCACTTACACCCACAATCCTTACACCTACCTCTCTTAGCCATTCCTTTATCTTTTCAGAGAAAAGTGAAATAATCTGGAAATGTCTAAAGACATAAAACACGGTATTCTATGAGTAGAAATATGTATAATATAGGTCAGAGGAAGGAAATATACTACACAAGGATTTCCCGACAACAATGCAGGCAAAATAATAAGTGACAGAATGTCTACATTACAGTTATTCTGCACAGACTTATCCGAACTATGAAATACTGGGAGTAACAGGCTAACTATAACAGTGTGTGGATACACTAAATACTTATATAATCCTCTTCTTCTCCTTTCGGTCTTCTGTGGACCACGCTGTTTCAACTGCTTTCTCCTATTATCTTTCACGTGTTCCCACATTCTTCTTCGGCGAGCTTCAATCCATTCTTCGGTCCACTTCTTGCCGGTTTTCATTTTGAGTTTTGGCTGAAAACTCTGTACTTCCCCAAGTTTCTTTTCCAAAGAGTCATGTTACAAGATGTCCTCATGTGAGATCCCCAGTTCTTGCAGGTGTTTTTCCACCTCTATAAATCAGATCCCTTTGGCTTTCTTTTACGCAACGTAGGCACAGATTCGACTGGACGATCTTCCGGAGCTCAATTGTGTCAAGTGGTCATAGAAAGAGATTCACCTTTTGCGTATGGTATCCGTTATCTTCTCCACGTGTAGACACAGTTCTTCGTTGTGTCGTCTTCTGTACACTCCTTGTTCTTTGACCAGGCCCAGGATCTGTCTTAAAATCTTCCTCTGTTTGGCTTCCAGTTCTTCTACCAGGCCTTTCTTATTCATCGCAAGGCGTATAGCGCCTCCGGTCGAATAACGCTACAGTAGTGCCCGAGATTGGCCTTGAAAAACACTGATCGTTTGTTGTAGGTGTCTTTGGTTGCATGGTAAGTTCTTTTCCATTTTGTTAATCCTTGACTGAGGTATAAGTGATGCTAGTAATGCCATTCCATAAGCAGACAGTCCCTGTTATGAGTGATATGAAAATTTCATTCATAGGGTCGGTCGGTGCACGCATTTCAGTGGGCTTGGCAGAAGGATATGCAATAGCAACTGCTGTCTCAGTGAGGAAAGCAACGGGAAACTTCCTCACTCCTTATTTCCCTACTACGCCTCTTCAGTGACACCTAGGCTATCTAGGACAGCGAATGGTGGACCTGTTGAGAATCCAACCAGCCTTCGGGCTGAATACCCAACATACACATCACAAATTCTTCATGCACCATTCCCGCGTCCAGGCGAGGACACATGAGATCCAGACTAGCTCTTAATATAAATGATTCTCACTGATTAATGTTTCTGGTCTATGAGTTCCGCTTGAGAAAGTGCGCCGATGGACTATGGTAAATCTCAACCTACGTAGAAGGACGTCTCCTACACGCTATCAGTCGGATACAATACATGCATGTCGTCAAATTAATCGCAGATAAACGACGTTAATATAGTATTGCCACTAGTTCATATGTGTCGCCAAAGAAATCGCAAGTAAAAAAAATTATCATAGTCTTACATCTAGTTCTTATCCTAAGTAGACATTAAAAGAATTGTGAAGTTTCACCATTTAACATTTATTGACTATTCAACCCAAATAATGAGAAAATGTTTGCCTAAAATCTCGTTGAAATGTCTCATACTACGTAAGTAGCCTCGTGGTGTTGAAAGAATTTCTGTCTGTCACCATTAAATTGAAATGAAAGAGAAATTAAGCTTGGAAAGCTAGTAGCAGGTAACTGAAATCTAGGCCATAATTATCAATTCATTAACATCTTGGCCTATCGAAAATCTAAACTATATGTAAGATAATGATCAAAGAATAAATTGAAAAATTAAAAGTATTGATTAATTAAAACATACTAAATAACATTGAAAGTGTTAGATGCATCTAACTAGTTGAAAATGAAAACGAAATTACATTCATTAATATGTACATCATTCCAGATTACAGTCTTTTGAAAGAATGTAGAACGCAGTGTAAAATGCCAAATAAACAATTCATTGAGACTTGGAATCTCTTCTTCCTGAGCTAAATTGCTTCTTAAAATAATTTTAAAATCCTGTCAGTTGATATCCAACTCATACATGACTAGTAAAACGAATATCACTCTGTGCTGTACTTAACATGTGTCCATACACAATAGAAAATCACATGGGAAAGTACTTTCTGTTTTCTAAGAACTTCAGTTAATTAATATGCTTGAACGCTCTTTTCATCATCATGTTTCATAGTGTCCGGTCTCAGTATAAGCAAAATCAGGTCCGCTCTAAGTCGTAATTGATCTCAAAGTAACATTATCATGTGGCTTATGTGGTTAATCCAAAAATTTATTACCTTAATCCAAGGTTAAAAATCAATTTAAGTGCGTATCTGGCTGAATGTAGCATTACCAAGTGTATTTCGCTAAATTTTTAACAAATCACGCCACAAGTAGAAAAACTGGCATGTTAGAAGACTCTGCCTCCAGCTAAAATCCTTATATGAATAAGTCACCAGTGATATGTCAATTTGCTCATATAAAATCAGAAATTAGGTTATCATGTGTGAAAGTTCTCGAAAATTGTCATAAATAATTCATTGAAGGCCTAATTATTATCATTACTAGCCTCATGGCTCATTTGATGACCCTTAATACTCAAAATAAGACCGTGTTGATGGCATTGAGATCGTATCCTAAGCTACTTTGAGTGTATCTAGGAATAAAATTAGCAATTGAAAGCAGTACGTTTCAATATATGTCTCAGAATGCGTAACTTGCACCTGACTTCATCTCACAGAAGACTACTATGACCAATCTCTCAAATAAAAGTAAATATCACCATCACTAATTAGCATTAGCCTACATCATTATTCTTATTCACCATTTATCATTCCATATTTCACGTAATAATCATCTCAACACATTATAAGCACTTCAATTCATTAAATACGATGCATATGTGCCATAACCTTCTCATATTATAACATTACTTCTACCGTCATAGTGTCAAAGAAAAGTATATCATAATTCTAAGCTGTACTACTTCACATTTCATCGTAGACATTCCCTAAATACAATCTCTTAACTTACTATTCTGATAAGGTCATCACACATGCGTATTAACACCCATATTGCACTTTAGCACTTCACTGATAATGATTAAAGAATACCTATTACTTTCTCTCACACTACACTGATAATGTTACGAACGACTTTCACTGGTTAATTACGACTACATGTGGATTTGACATTAATAGCAGATGAATACCTACATCCATGTAACCTCATTTCGATATATTTATACGCACACACAATGTCACAAAACATATCATCACATAGCCAATAAAATAAAGATTTCTACTTACGAAAACGACTCATAGAGGACTTTACTTATTGGGCCCTATGTGCCATCTCGCATCTGGTCATCGGAAGGTAGGCCTCGCTCCATGGTTCTGCTTCAGGTGATTGGGTCCATCTCGTCTCCTCTCAGCTGGCTTTTAATTATCCTGGGTCAACAACATCGTATAGCGCCGCCATAGGCGGAGTAGTATCGCCTTGGTTCTTTACAGCATCATAGTGGTAGTAGCTCGTACGTTTGGAACAGAATAATACAATATGTTACTTAATGTCGTCATCTTACAGTTTATCTTAGTTTTTGAATGCTTATTATATAAAAGTTCTGCTCTGGGACGATTAGTTTCAATATAGTAGTTCCAAATATGCTAGTATTGGTAATAACTATCTTGCTTGGAGAGCAAATGTGATTTTTGAAACGCACTTGACAGCTGGTTGGACTCTGCCGTTTACAATAAGCAGTATCGGACAAATATATGACTTCTAAGTCAAGTCGTGACGTATCGCTGTACCAATCTTACTAACTCCTTTCGCTGGTCTTTTAATTTCGCGCAGTAATCTGATTTCTGCAGCTGATGTTGAGCGTGCTGTCGCGAATTATATTCTCTGTCAATATTAAATCTCTAAATCCGATAAGCTGGTTTCTTTCTTTTACTCGGCTCTGCCTTGCTTGCGGTAGTTCAGAATGAAGAATGAATGTTCCAATGTGATTTTTTTCTTAGTAATTGGTTTGAACAATCTCCATCTGTCATTCTTTTTTCACCGCCTTCTACGTATGGTTCTTTCGGTGACTACCTGTTGAAAAGATTATCATTTCGGTTCGTATTGACGTTAGTTGTTTTCACATTAACATTTTAATGGCTCGAACTCCATTTTTGTACCTACTAGTGCATATATAGAACTGTGAAATGGCACACCAACATACACATCATGTCTTTCTTTCTTTCTTTCTTTCTTAATCGGTTTACCCTCCAGGGTTGGTTTTTCTCTCGGATTCGGCGAGGGATTCCAGTTCTACTGCCTCAAGGGCAGTGTCCTGGAGTGTCAGACATCGGGTCTGGTATACAACCTGGCAGGAGGACCAGCACCTCGCCCAGACGGCCTCACTTGCTAAGCTGAACAGGGGCTTGTGGGGGAATGGGGAGATTGAAAGGGATGGACAAGGAAGAGGGATGGAAGCGACCGTGGCCATGAGTTAGGTACCATCCCGGCATATGCCTGGAGGAGAAGTGGGAAACCACGTAAAACCATTTCGAGGGTGGCTGAGGTGGGAATCGAATCCACCTCTACTCAGTTGACATCCCGAGGCTGAGTGTACCCCGTTCCAGCCCTCGTACTACTTTGCAAATTTCATGGTAGAGCCGGGGATCGAACGCGGCCTCCGGGGGTGGCAGCTAATCACGCTAACCACTACACCACAGAGGCGGTTACCTTCCATTTCTCTTTCCTTTGAAATGAAGATGGTGTCCAAATCCTACATCCCATTAAAATAAAAATGATCACAGTGACTATCACCACCACCATATACCGAGTGAGTCAGCCACGCCTGACATGTCTGCTTTTAGGCAACCCAACGAACGTCAGTGAGGTGATAGTCGATTTTCGTTCGCCTTTAAAGTCCTTACTGCGTCAAAACTGTGTGACTTTCGCAAAGACATGTTGGTGACAGGTATTTACACAATACGTCAAACTGTCATGCAGTTATATAAAATGTACGTTCCAGTTATAAGCTTTCGATTGGTTATGAAATTATCGTTAAAAGCGATGGTATACTGATAGAAAACGTGTGTGAATTGGTAAAGCGGGACGTAGTCTTTGACCAAATACGCCTTCTGATAAACTGCCGGCAAAATCCGTGGTGTAGTGGATTAGCCACAGACGTGTTGACGCATGGTGCGGTAGTAGGTGTGTTCGAATCCGACGAGCGTTACATATTTTTATTCATATTTTAAACTTTGAGGATCAAATGATAGGCCATACGTGCCACATTCAACCAATAGCATGCATGTTGAATGCGCAGTGGCCTGACACTTGGTGTAGCCTAGCAGCCCTGGTCATTTCTCCACTACGTATTCAGCAGATGAGTATGTTGACATGCTCCTGATCTACGGTGAAGCAAGACAGAACGCATAGGAAGCACAGCGCGTGTACCACACAGACAACAACTAAACGCAAATACATTTAGGAGGGTGGAGCGACGTTTGCATATAACTACGTCACTTTTCCGAGCAGATCCTATTAGAGAGGCACCAGTTACGCCCGCTGAAACTGTTGAGATGGGAGAATCATCTCACGAGTACTCGGGCAGTAGCACAACAGTCCAACATCAGACAGTCGTCTGCTGTACGGATATTGCATTCCAGCTTTTTCATCCGGATCACCTGCAACTACCTGAATAACTCCACGGACGAGATTTCGAAACTCGTGTTCATTTCTGTACGTGGATAAATGATGCGGCGTTAGCATCTCACATTTTATTTTCGGACGAGGCACAATTTCATAATAATCGTTCTCTGAATCATTATAATATGCACTACTGGACAGTTGAAAATTCCCACTGGGTAAGGCAGGCAGCATTCAGGCACGATGGGGAGTAAATGTCTGGTGTGGTATACTGGGTGATCATGTAATAGTTTGCGGATCATTTGACAGGACCCCGGTACCTACAGTTTCTTCAAGACCAACTACCATTGCTGCTAGAGTATGTGCCCCTGGGTGAGGGTGTAACCATGTGGTATCAACACAACAGAGCTCCCCCTCACATGTCCGCAGATGTTCGCAACTACCTGAATGTTTCACATCCAGGTCTATGGATAGGAAGGGGAGGACCTGTTACCTGGCCTGCTAGATAGCCCGATCTGATGCCACTGGTCTTCTTCCTATGAGGCTATTTGAAGGATGAAGTGTACGCTCAGCAGCCGGAAAATCCTGAAAGACCTGGAGCCTTATTACGGAAACCTGTGAATCCGTAACACCTACAGTGTTACAAAGAGACCGAATGGTAGTTCAACGGCGTGCTGAAACGTGCATTGCTGCGCTACCAGGCTGTTGCTTAGTCAAGCGGATTCAAACCCCCCGCCATTCTATCCTCGTCTAGCTCTGTCACATAAACAGCCCTAATGGACTAGAACAGTGCTAAAATAAATAAATAAGTAAATAAATCGATCAATTAAATAACGCACGACGTGAGGGCATTCCAATACATTGGCTCTGTGGATGATTCTCGAAGTACAAAATGCGAATAAAACTGACAAGCTCAAGTAGGATTCGAACCCACCTACCAAACGCAGCTGTATTAACAGCATCGAACTTAACCTTTAACACCACGGCGACTCCAGCGAGCACATTTCCCGAAAGCCTATTAGATGGACTATTACTTCCGCTTCACAAATGCACACACGTTTTCCATCAGTATGCCATCGCTTATAGCGTTCATTTCACATCTTACTGAAAGCTCATAATTGGTACGTACTTTCAACATAACCGTGTGCCAGTTTGATGCATTGTGTAAATGCCTGTCGTATACGGTGCGTGTTTTTGCAAAGGTAATGGTGCAGTGAGTGCTTAAAGACGGTTGTTGCTTGGCAAAGGAGAATAGACCATAACGACACCAGTGAAGTTCGGTGGGATGCCTAACAGGGTAAATCGTCAGGCGCGGCTGACTCACCCGATATATATATAATTATGTATGTGCGCGCGTGTGTGTAAAAGTAGACTATTGAAGGATAGAGGCCAGATAAAAAATGTTGACTGCGCGGTGTTTGTGGATGTCCACATACATACACAGATGAATGCCCTTTCATTAAAATAAAATATATGAAATGAATTCCATATCTACGCCATCAAGCTTCACAAATACATTTACATTAGTCTGTTCAGCCTTTCAGCGTTATATAGGAAAACAGATCAGTAAACGTTGGCAAGAAATAATTGAATCAGTCTGGTGTAAAAGAGGGTAACATATTCTGGAGGAGATATATTAAAAATAAAACTTAAAAACCTACATTGTGAAAGGAATGGTTTCTATGCAGAATTTTAATACAGGTATTCGATCTCTTTATACCTTTCAAAGCGTAGAATTACCAGCGTTCCTGCCTGATGTGGCACCGGCTTCATCGTTTCATTTTAACACGATTCCAACACTGGCCGCTAGTTCGCCGATCAAACACCATTACAAGCTTTCCTTACAGGGCAATGTGATGACGGTACATATCGCTCCTAGTGCACTGTAGCTCAATGGTAGAATGGGAATGTTGTGGGTTCCGTTCTTATTATGTACTAAACATATGTTCGGATGTACTGGATACATTCAACAAGATCTAAAAGCTTAAAATCTATTTCAAGACTATTATTATTATTATTATTATTATTATTATTATTATTATTATTATTATTATTATTATTATTATTATTATTATTATTATTATTATTATGCTATTTGTTGTACGTCGCACCGACACACACAGGTCTTATGGCAACAATGGGACAGGAAAGGCCCAGGAATAGGTAGGAAGCGGCCGTGACCTTAATTTAGGTACCAGCATTTGCCTGGTGTAAAAACGGGAAACAACGGAAAAACATTTTCAAGGTCGCCGACAGTGGGGTTCAATCCCACAATCTCTCGGATGCGAGCTCATAGCTGCGCGCTCCTAACCTCACGGCCAACTCGCCCGGTATTATTATTATTATTATTATTATTATTATTATTATTATTATTATTATTATTATTATTATTAATGTAATCATTTTTCCTTTTACTACGCAATAAAAATATTTATTAACGAGGTTCTCTGTGGTGTAGTGGTTAGCGTGATTAGCTGCCATCCCCGAAGGTCCGGGTTCGATTCTCGGCTCTGCCACGAAATTTGAAAAGTGGTACGAGGGCTGGAACGGGGTCCACTCAGCCTCGGGAGGTCAACTGAGTAGAGGTGGGTTCGATTCCCACCTCAGCCATCCTGGAAGTGGTTTTCCGTGGTTTCCCACTTCTCCTCCAGGCATATTCCGGGATGGTACCTAACTCAAGGCCACGGCCGCTTCCTTCCCTCATCCTTCCTTCTTCCTTCCAATCTTCCCATCCCCCACAAGGCCCCTATTCAGCATAGCAGGTGAGGCCGCCTGGGCGAGGTACTGGTCATCGTCCCCAGTTGTATCTCTAGACCCAGAGTCTGAAGCTCCAGGACACTGCCCTTGAGGCGGTAGAGGTGGGATCCGTCGCTGAGTCCGAGGGAAAAACCGACCCTGAAGGGTAAACCGATTTCGAAACGAATTAACGCCGTTTCGAGTTAAATTTTAAGTTGAGACAAAAAAAGGTAGTTACACAAAAATTGATTTATTTATCAGCATTTCTTCATGAATTTATGCGAATTTACATGCCTGTATTCAAACGTTATATTCATATTTTCCAGTAAAAGCACGTGACAGTAACGTGTTGTACGATAAAGGTGAACAAAGTACAGATAGAATGAGGAGGATTAAAGAGTTTATTGTACGGTGAAAGTTGTGCGAAATTCTCGGTTACATATTGTTGTCTGTCTGACCACTGGAGTGTCGCTGTGGCTGAAGGCTCTTGAAACACATCGTTGATGATATCCTCCCTTATCTGTTCTATCGAAAAAGTAAAATGGCTATTTAGTTCCTAAAGTGACATGCACCAAGTGTTCCACGGGGCTCGGACAAAAAAAAAATAATATCTCCGTTTTTTACCGTCGTACGATAAATACGGATACAACATAAAATATCGGATGTAGCATATTTCTCACGTTTGTTATATACAGTCTTTTGATAGATCTAATTTAACAAATATATATTCGAACCAATCTTCTTTCATCAAGTGATTCCTTGACGTCATATGCACCTGACAACACAATCCTGAATGAGTAGATTACAAAGTGCACCCACTTCTGGGCTGAGACCACTGGGACACTGCAAAACCGTCTGTTAATGACATCTCCATCATTAATCCTCCTATGAGAAAGGTGCACGTGAGAAAAAAGTTTTAGAAATTTATTTTCACTAAGGCTGGTAGTCTGTATTTTGTGGAGGTGCAAAATAATTGTTTCAATCTTGCTATAACCCCAGTCTATTCGGGATTTATAAATATTATTGTCATAAAACCTACCCAAAGACAGGTGTATTCTAAATATGAAGTTTGATAGAAACATATCCAGCAGTTTCCCAGTGATAAGAAGGCAGACAAACAGGCAAACCGACAAACACACACCAAAAGTAAAAAAACATGCAGATGGTCATTATTACACCTTAAACGGATAACTGTACAAAGATTTCGCCAAAATATTTAATGTACAGACACACGGTCGTTAAGATTTTATATATATATATATATAGATGTACATATTTAATTTTGGGGAAAAGTAATAAATTCTCCTCCATGAAATACAGTGCGTTCCCTTACGGGTGGGGCCGGGAGAAACTTCGCTAGCTACGGGCAGGTCTGAGACGCACCAGTGAAGATCGAACCATCGCTTGCAGGGCACTAGTTAAGCTGTCGGGTGGGAAACAGCTATCTGTATGCTTTCACTACCTACATTGCAGTGCTACCAGGACACATTAAGTAATTCATCGTCTCTAATCCGTAATTCATGCACGATATGCACTCTATAAGGTTTTAATTTTAGAAGTCTAGTGGCAGTAAAGACGGATGTTTTTGAAACAGTAACGTCCTCTGAAACACGTCTTAGTGATTTATCGGAGAGCATGTGAATGATGCACTGATTTCACGTAGGAACTGAAGCATTTAGCGATCCTCTTGTCCTTGCTTTTTCAGCAAGTCGTCTAACAGTTTATCTGCCCGGAATTGGAGCACTGTAGATTGTCTGCGACCTCTGAACATGACTCTGTCTTTGCGTATGAATCCTACATAAAAACTCTCCGTTCAAGCGGGTATTTAGCCTGCGATACACACGCGCTGCACAGCTGGCTGGCTTACAACTGTCGCCTTCTCGACCTTGACTGTCCGACTTCATGGCTAAATGGTTAGCGTGCTGGCCTTTGGTCACAGGGGTCCCGGGTTCGATTCCCGGAAGGTTCGGGTATATTAAGGATAATTGGTTAATTTCGCTGGCACGGGGGCTGAGTGTATGTGTAACTCTCATCATCATTTAATCCCCATCACGACGCGCAGGTCGCCTGAGGGAGTGAAATCGAAAGACCTGCACCTGGCGAGCTCAACTTGTCCTCGGACACTCCCGGCACTAAAAACCATACGCGATTTCATTTTTCGACCTTGACTGGCGCTTCTCTAGCCCAGTAGTGGCTACTGGGGGGCAAGGGAGGGCGGGGGTCGCCCCCCGAATTTTCGGAGAAAATATTACATTTTTATTCGCATTTTAGCTGGCTGGAACTTCAGTCTTCTCCCACCTTTTCTGAACACCATTTGGACAGTTTTCTTCTGATTTACTTCCATTTTATTTCAGTCCGTCCCGTTTATAAGGAGGTTTAGTGATTTTCATAGGCGTAATTCGGTGGTGGCAAGGCGTGGCAGTTATTACACCAATATTTTGAAGGAAACCAAATTTACATAATATTACAGACTTAGAAATACCGTACATATTTTACAAGTATATTTTCTGTTAGTCTGTTTAATTTAGCTAAATGAAACACAATGATCGTTGCGAAATTGTATGGGCTTCCTATGTAATATTGATAGAAATGATGTCTAATATTGTTCAATTTTAACTTCCTCCATCATTATAATTTCCCTAATTCAGCGACCTGTCTGAGGAACTTTTCATGCTTGCCGGCGTTTAAAAGGTACTGTAGGAACACTATTTCCCAGGAGAGGGTTTTTTGGCTGTCAAAAGTGGTACTGATTTCAAAAGCAACGAATAACTTTAATTCAAATCGAAAGAGAATATTTTATTTTGTGTAAAATTACGATTTGATCAGATTAAAGTTTTCGTTTTGTCCATACATTTTGAATTAGGTCTCCTTTTTAATTCTGTGCGAGTGTTCTTTACTTTACAGAAGTTCGGTTATCAAATTAAATTGATTAATATAAAATATTCAAGGAAATATGCACAATATTAGCAATAATATTGTGGTCGTAAATTGCTCTCAAAAGGGAGGAGCCCAGAACCCCTCGGTGATCACTGTCCCCCCTCCCTCCCCCCGTTTACCACCCCTAATCAAAATGCTAAAATTGAGCCCATAGTGGATCTCTGCAGACCGTTTTTGTCAGCACAGACGTGCTGTAAGTAAGTATATTTGTGCGATGTCAGATGTAGCGATGTTAAAGAGAAACGGTCTAAGGGGGCCGTACTCTAACATTTCTCTAGACGATGTGTCCGGTTCACCTATCCTAATAGTGTTGTAACATTATATAATTATATTTTTTCTAATTTTTACAATTTGCTTTACGTTGCAACGACACAGATATGCGACGATGTGGCAGGAAAGGGCCTAGGAGTGGGAAGGAAGGGACCGTAACCTTAATTAAGGTACATCCCCAGCATTTGCCTGGTGCTAAAATGGGAAACCACGGAAAACCATCTTCAGGGCTTCCGACAGTGGAGTTAGAACCCAGTATCTCCCGGATGCGAGCTACAGCTGTGCGCCTCCAACCGCACGGCCAACTCTCCCGGTAAAATATTACTTATCAGGGTTGTAGTATTTATGCCTGTTCCTACCTTTCCTAGATTTTGAGAGTATTTTTCTCTCAGTGTTGTCAAAATCTTTGGTGTAGTCCATAAAGATCACGTAGAACTTCTGTTTCGGCATGCGAAGAGCTTCGAGAATGTCCTCTAAGAGGTTTGTGGAGCTTGTAGGCAGGAGTGCCCTTTCCTGACGTCATACTGTTCTTCGGGCTCAGAGGGTGTGCAACTTGAGTGACTCGTTTAGTTAAAATAGTGGTTAGCACTTTAAATGAGTTGTTTTCCAAAGCTGTGCCTCTGTATGAGTTTGGATCGTCACTTGCACCTTTATCTTCGTATCCTCTCCAACTTCTCGGCAGGTCTCTTGTTTCCAGACAAGGAGGGATTGCCATATGTTTGCAAGTAATGGGTACGATGCAGTGATGTGTTCCTTGAAGATTCCATTAGACCCTGCTGCTTTATGTGTTTTTAGATGAGAGATGGTCTGTTCAGTTTCACTTTCAGTAATTGGACTGTGTGCTCTTGTTGTGTGGGTGGTGGCGGAGTAGGGGAGGTTCTCAGTCATCTGGCAGGATTTAGAAGTGCAAGCCAATGAAAGAACTTGAATTGTCACATTTCCTACATCCTGGTGGGGTCAAGGGCGTAATGACGGCCATGTTATACGCTGAGAGTCCCTTCCTCACTCCAAACACATGAGGAGGGATGTATTCAGTAGTGTGTGGTTCTGCGGTGTGGTGTGTCACAACGACATCATAGACTCCTGGTCAGAATTGTAAACCCTGTCTGCAATGGAACCCGAAAACCTTTAAAACGAACGCCTCCATGTAGACCATCCTAATTCCTGACGAACTAATGTTTATGAAATATCATGCAGAAATTGAATCTAATTCTCAGAGATATATAATTAATCTTAACATACACAGTATATTTGATACAAGCACAATAACAAGATCTGGTTCATTGAGGAAAGCAACAGCAAACTGTCGCACTTCCCATTTCCCTAGTACTCTTTCAGTGACGCCCAGACTACCTGCAGCAGTTGAAGGTGTGTCTGGTGGAGATGCAATACTCGACAAGACACGATTAGTAGAAAACCTCCTTCACTGCCGCAGCACACTTATTCTTTCTGTGTAAATTCAAGAGCGGTAAGACGTGCTCGGCTCACTCGAAAGGACGTGGGTTCGATTCTCCCTCAGAAAGTCTAAACATTTGAGTGCCTGTGTAAGGGAAGGGGCTAACCCATAAACATTCATAAATTCGTTTTATCGTGTTTTTGCATAGTGCTGGTATATCTTAGCAATCCTGTGCACTGCTTGTGGTTGTGGGATAGTTCCTTGTCTGTCCAAACACACACAGAAATGTGAGAAACTTGAGAATAAGTTTTACACTTAGTAAGAGGAGAGGCCAACCCACATGCCTCAGTCAACTGGAGCGGAGGGGCAAGCGTGATATGTTGTTAAGCTTTTAACCAGAAAATGACTCATGATGGTACAAATAGTAGTTTTAGTGTGAGTAAAATATTTTGTGGTAGCACAAACAGTGGTTTTAATGTGAGGATTTTTAAAACACTCCTGAACATTGTAGTGAAAGACAAACTAAGTGTTCAGATTAGGAAAATACTGGATAGAGAAGTAACAGAAGATAAGCCAGGTTTCCTGTTCCTTAAGTTCTCATACTCACATTCAGAGTCATGGACAAAAGTTCATCTTTTCCAAAAACAACCTGGGAGGTCAAAAAGAATAAAAAAGGTGAGAGTGTTGCTTACAAACAAGCACTGGAAAACCTGACTACGCTGTACCCATCAGGAAGGGATATTAATCACTTAAAACACCGAGATTTGCTGCGCCTACTACCATACATTCCAGCAGTGAATCACGGACTACATCTAAGCCTGAAACCAACTACTAAGAAAGTAAATTAAGATCTTGACACTGAAAACCATGAAGGGAGAAAAATCCTCATGTACAGTGTTATCTTCCTTGCATACAGTAGTATTTTAAACTAATATCGTTTTATTAACAATTAAACTTAAAATGTTAAAATTTTCAATTTTTTTGTGTTTTATATAGTTTAATAAAACCTTATTTATCTCGAAACTTTGTTCCTGTGGCTTAGCCCATTCTTTTACTCATTTAAGATACGCCACTTCCGGAGGTGCACATGCCCTGAGATTCACTCAGTCTACATCAAAAATGAGTACCAGTTCAATTCCTGGCAACAAAGACGGCCGGGCGTAGAGCTAACCCCTCTGTCCCATCAACTGTCTAGGTTACGGATAGTGGAAGCCTTTATATTCCACCCCTCCAAGGGCCTTCATGGCCTGTACGGAGATGACTTTGCTTTGTCTTTTTGATATAATTCACTCTCTGAAAATGTTTCGACTACTGTAATCCTAGTTTCGTAATCACAGTCATCAATTCCTTCACCTACTTGTGGTTGATTGCTTAAAACAGACAGGTTGTTCGTTCCCTGCTTTCGTTCATTCCAGCATACTTTAAAGTGACCCTCTTCAACTTCTTTCTTTCATTTTTAATTCTATTTCGCTTGTTTCAATATTAGTACCCTTTATGTTATATCTTTCATAGGATCCTCTTGTTTTCTATTGCTGCTTTCTTTAGAGCCTTCTCTCACTGGACATTATGGACATTTGCGATGTCAGTGTTATCGTATATGTGTTTCAGTTTCCCTTCCTTGTCTCCGGCCTTCTAAGAATCTGTGCCAGGGGTGATTGTCCTTTATCTACCGTCAATGTCGAAGATTTACTTCCTAAATTGGAGAAAGTTTTCATTTAGCTTTATCTACTTCTTGAAGGATGTAAACTGATGGATCACTCTCAAACTGAGAATTAGGCTGATACTTTTTTGCTTCTGCTATCTTTCCTTGATTTTAACCATCTTTCTTATCTTCACAGAATAGAACAATTCAGAACACTGTCGGATGAATCTCGAGGAAGCGGAATACCTACCGGCATCATCCATGCACTTTGTTTACTCTGCGAAAGATTCAGGAAACGTACAAACAAAACAGTTCATCAAAGGCCTCATTGAAAACACTTTCCATTTGAACCTAGACAGTAACGTCGAGCTTCGTAACGAACTACCCAAGAAAGAACCAATTTCAATTAACGGTAATAAGATTAATGACCTGAAGTTTCTACAAGTGTACATTCCGGGGAATTACAAAGAATGTTTTCAATGAAATACTTGCGTGGCCAACTGTTTATGTGACTGATGGTGATTTTGACTTACTGTCATATTTAAAGTTAATTTTTTTTAAAAATTCCCATGATTGTTCCGTATTGAATAGAGAAATATACAATATTAAATGGAAGGAAGGATCCACCTTTCAACACTCCGTCGGTCCCAAATGAAGAGGTTGTAACTTTTGTTTGGTTCAACTTAACAATGGAGTATTGAAAGGTGGATCCTTCCTTCTATTTAATACTTATGACTGTCATATCTCAAATTATTATTATTATTATTATTAGAGTACAACGACACAGTGTGTCCAAATTATGTGTTTTTGCTGCAAACATCCGCCGTCATTATAGAAAGGGCACACGTCGATTTTTGTATCTGCTATTTTCCATAAAGTCCAGGATCTTTACTCCATATTTCGTCAAGTAACCTAACCACAACCATCAACACTGACAGTCAAAACAGATACATTTAACATAAAGAGAATGACCGGCTTCTAAATAAACTTTGTGCTCCTCCCGAAAAGTTACATTTCTGGACATGTACCCTTCCTTAAATGACTGATTCAACTACCGAAATATGAGTCCGGCTCCATGGCTAAATGGTTAGCGTTCTGCCCTTTGGTCACAGGGGTTCCAAGTTAGATTCCCAGCAGGGTCGAGAATTTTAACCATCATTGGTTAATTTCTGTGGCACGGGGGCTAGGTGTATGTATCGTCTTCATAATCACTTCATCCTCATCATGACGCACAGGTCGCCTAAGGGCGCCAAATTGAAAGACCTGCACTTCGGACACTCCCGGCACTAAAAGCCATACGCCATTTCATTTCATCCAAATATCAAATTTCATATCACATGAAAATAAAAATCCACAGTTCTAGCAACATAATTCTTCCTGTAATGTGTTCCTTGGTTCAATTAACTCAGGTGTTTCTTGATTTTTTCAATATCAACACCGATTGTAGATATAAGGGCTTACGTGAAACTCTGCATTGACTCATATTAGCGCTCGTAGTGGAAGAAAAAGGCAAACTGCTAATCTAATCGTCCGGATAACGATGATTAAGAAAATGATTGTAATTTTGAGGAGGAAATAAAGAACATATTGTCGTAATTTATTATATTATTATATTTATGTTTTATTTGTATATTTTTATTTATTTCATTTATATTATTTTTTGTTTTTATTTACTTATCATAATCACCTTTTAATCATAATTACACAACTTACAGTAAAGACACGTTCCAGATCCTTTCCTTCTATTCCAGTGCACCGCGTAAATGAAGATCATGGAATTCCCCGCCAGCTTTATCAAGATTTAAGGTCACCTGCCGAGACTACTTGCTGAGGACAGCTGGCTGAATGTGTGTGTGCCTGAGGATTAGTCAGTTTTAACAATTTTTAATATTGATTAGTTCTTAATATTAATTTAGTTAGTAACGCATTTAAATTCATTTTTCGTTCGTAATCTGTTTACCCTCCAGGGTCGGTTTTCTCCTCGGACTCAACGAGGGATCCCACCTCTACCGCCTCAAGGGTAGTGTCCTGGAATTTCAGACTCTTGGTCGGGGGATACAACTGGGGAGTATGACCAGTACCTCGCCCAGGCGGCCTCACCTGCTATGCTGAACAGGGGCCTTGCGGGGGGATGGGAAGATTGGAAGGGATAGGCAAGGAAGAGGGAAGGAAGCGGCCGTGGCCTTAAGTTAGGTACCATCCCGGCATTTGCCTGGAGGAGAATTGGAAAACCAAGGAAAACCACTTCCAGGATGACTGAGGTGGGAATCGAATCCACCTCTACTCAGTTGACCTCCCGAGGCTGAGTGGATCCCGTTCCAGCCCTCATACCACTTTTCAAATTTATTGGCAGAGCCGGGAATCGAACCCGGGCCTCCGGGGATGGCAGCTAATCACATTAACCACTACACCACAGAGCGGACACAATTCATTTTAATCATATTAATTTATGTAGTCTTAACTATTTTAAATATCTTAGTATTTTATTTTAGATTTCAATTAGTATGTGGTTAAGTGTATTAGAGGACCTCGAGCCCTAATTTCGCCATTGTAGAAAAGGACTAATAAATATGTTACCCAAAGTTCGTAGCTCGCATCCCTACTAACATTCTAATATCGTGTTTAAATTTGCAGGTTGATTAGCACTATTCTCGCACTTCAGTGTCCTGTGTTTTAACACTTACACATTAACTTGCAATATACACTTAAGGAGCGACATGACAGCTTCACTAAGAGTGGAGCGCGGGGTAAAGATTGTACCGGTTGTCATTGCCGCCTCGTAGCTCGACCATCACTACTGCTTCCTTTCTCTTCTAAAACTACAGTACTTACTTTGCAAACCCGAGTCTAGTAGCAAGCGTGCTCGCAGTTATTCTGAGAACACATGACTACCAGGGTTCAATAAGCATATCCAGAGCGAATACCAGTGTCAGATGAATTCTTCGCTACTTAATTTCATTACAAATGTCGCAGTAATTGTTATACCCTGCGTCACAAGTACGTCGTGTGTACTGTACTGACGAGGACCCAGAGGACGTAGGGTGGGGGAGCGGAGTGTGTCTCACTTGGAGCGAGAGAGAGAGCAGTGCTACTACGGATATCACAAACATATGGCCATCAGTAGGAGTGTAATCATTGTAAAGAGCAGGGGTGGCCACTAACCTTACTTCTGGGAGCCGCAAATTTAGGAGACAAAGAATTGGGAGCATGTTTGGAAAATGGTTTATAAAATGAAGATACGTTTTTTTCTTTTATAACAAACGAAGGAATATTTATTTTCTACACTACACAGAACATTATTTTTCAGGTACACATCAAGGAATGAGATTTTACATTTGAGAAATTCTTTCTCTGGTTGTTCATTTTTGCTGTTAGTTTTTTAGAAATCTGGCTGATAATTGGTAAGCGCAGTTCTCACAAGTTCACCTAAATGTTCATCAGTTCGTTCAGATCGATATGTAGATTTAATGAATTTAATCGTTGAGTACAGTGATTCACACACGTAAGTAGTACCAAAGATTGAGGTTAGTCTTTTGGCACACTGTTTTGTTAATGTGTATTTTTCTTCTGGAACATTCTTCCAAAATTCTGTGGTAGAAATGCCACTTCGTTTGAGTCCTCTTGCAGTTCTTGTAGCTCCAACTCTATAGCTGCTGTATCCTTTTTTGTTGGTGATGAAACAGGACTGCCATCGCCCACAGCATCAACAGAAGAAGGATTTTCCAGGAATGAAAATTAAGGTTTAAGTGATCTCAAATCATAAAATCTGCCATTGATTTCTTCAGCTAGGCCAGGCATTTTACTCATGTAATCTTCAGCTTCCACCTGAACGTCAGGAAGGCTTTCAGTAATTTTCTTCAAACATTTGAAAATGTTTTAGTTTGAAGGTATTTCCCAAAAAGCTTCAACTTGCTATGAAAGCTAAATACAATCTGGGCCAATTCAGAAATATATTTACAAGGAAGGTATTGTTTTTGAGTGGGAGAGTGTGTCAGTGAGCCAGTGTCGTGAGGTGAAGCCAGTCGCGTTGACGTATAGGCAGTAGCGAGTGTCGATACTGTACTGAAACAGCACACAACAGCACACAGAAAAGTATTGACACTCGCTACTGCCTATACGTGAACGCGACTGGCTTCACCTCACGACACTGGCTCACTGACACACTCTCCCGCTCAAAGCACTATCAAATGGAAGGCGCCGGAACTATCTTCACCTCCCATGTCTTACGACTGACCTCCAGCGCACATCACTGATACTGACTGACGCCAGCCGCGAGATGTCGTTAGATTCCATTAATTATATTATTTAACTGTAAGGTTGGTGTCAAGAGCCGCACAAGACTGACTCAAGAGCCGCATGCGGCTCGCGAGCCTCGTTGTGGCCAGCCCTGGTACAGAGTGTCCGACTCCTAGCGGGACCGGGACACAACATGCATGCTCCGAGTGCTACATTCATAACCTCTCGCGTATTCTATTACCATATCATTTCTTCTTCTTCTTCTTAATGTGCGAAGGTGGCGGTCAATATGGCGATCTTCAATTTGGATGCAGCGACACGGAACAGAGACATCGTGACCAACCCATACCAGTCTACGAGGTTCTTCATTCATAGAGTTCGTCGTCTAGCATGACTCCTACGTCCTTCTATTCTTCCTTGTATAACAAGCTGCAGGATGCTGTACTTATCATTCCGCATTATATGGACTAAATATTCCAGATTCCGCCTTTTAATGGTCAGCATTACTTCAGTCGTCTTTCCAAATCGATCCAACACATCGGAATTCCGGATTCTGTCTGTCCACGAAATGCGAAGCATTCGCCTGTACACCCACATTTCGAATGCTTCCAGTCTTTTACAGAGGGCTTGAGTAAGTGTCCAGCCTTCCATTTCATAAAGTAACCTGGGAAAGATGAAGGCACGGACCAGACGGAGCCTTAGGATTAGTTGTAAGTTGCGGTTGTTGAGCAGTTTCTTCATCTGCATGAAGGTGCTTCTCGCATGTTCAATGCGGACCCGTATTTCTTGGCTGCAGTCCCATTTCTGGTTGAGGTAAAATCCTAGATAATGGTATTGGTGAATCCTAGCGATGGGTTCATTATCGAGGGTGGGCTGCACCTGGACGT
Source organism: Anabrus simplex (assembly GCF_040414725.1). Classification (NCBI taxonomy): domain Eukaryota; kingdom Metazoa; phylum Arthropoda; class Insecta; order Orthoptera; family Tettigoniidae; genus Anabrus; species Anabrus simplex. The sequence goes on from NC_090267.1 coordinate 21,261,674, forward strand.
CTTGCCGTTTACTGACGACCATGAACTGGGTTTGCTCAATGTTTATCTTCAGTCCTCTGTTGTTGCAAGCAACATTCACTTTGTCTAATAACACTTGAAGGTCTTCTGCGTTGTCTGCTAGCAATACCGTGTCGTCAGCATAACGGAGGTTGTTTAGACGTTCCCCGTTGATAATGCTGCCTGTGGTAGACGGTTCTTCCAGAGCTTCTGCAAGAATAGCCTCTGAGTAAATGTTGAAGACTAGAGTTGATAATATGCAGCCTTGTCGAACGCCACGGCGTATGTCTATTTCTTCTGACAGGTTTTCCTCAATCTTGACTGCTGCTTTCTGACCCCAGTACAAGTTGGCAATAATCCGAATATCTCGGTCGTCAAGTCCGATGTTCTGCAGAATTTCCATCAACTTCCCGCGCTGGACTTTGTCAAATGACTTTTCGTAGCCTATGAAATACGCATAAACATCCTTGTTCATCTCCAAGCAACGCTGGACAAATACTTGAATACAGAGAAGTGTATCTCTAGTCTCAAGACCATTCCTGAATCCGAACTGTGTTTCAGTTATAACTTCTTCACACTTAGCACGGATTCTGCAATGAATGATCTTTAAGAATATCTTTAGGATATGGCTCATCAGACTGATGGTTCTGTGCTCTTCGCATCGTCTGGTATTTGCCTTTTAGGGAGAGTGATAAAAGTTGACCTAATCCAGTCTTCTGGAATTATTCCGGTTGAGTAGATTTTGTTGAACAGCTCTGTCAGAATACCCATACCATTGTCGTCCAGGAGTGTGAGGAGTTCTGCATGTACTTCATCAGGTCCAGGGGCCTTTCCATTCTTCGTGTGGCAGATGACATGCCTTACCTCGTCCTTCAAAATGACAGGATCTGTGTTCGCCTCGTTCACACTATGTTCGTTAGGTCTATCATCGCTGAACAGTTCTTCTATATATGACATCCAGACCCTGAGTTTGTCAGTGACATCAGTCACAATGCGGTTGGCCTTATCCACCAGAACATGATGCCCTCTATTACGATATAACCCAAGTCACTCCTTTATAGACCGAGCTCGATAGCTGCAGTCGCTTAATTGCGGGAAGTATCCAGTATTCGGGAGATAGTAGGTTCGAACCCCACTATCGGCAGCCCTGAAAATGGTTTTCCGTGGTTTCCCATTTTCACACCAGGCAAATGCTGGGGCTGTACCTTAATTAAGGCCACGGCCGATTCCTTCTCACTCCTAGCCCTATCCTGCCCCATCGTCGCCATAAGACCTATCTGAGTCGGTGCGACGTATAGCAACTAGCAAAAAAAAAATCCTTTATAGTTTTCTGTAGATTAAAAGTGTCATTCTTTTGCTGTAGCATTTCTACTTCTTGACATCTTTCTGTCATCCACTGTTCTTTTTCAGCCTCAATCTTCCTCTTAATTTCTTTGTGCACTTGGTTGTATTTATTTATCTCTCGGTTTTTCCATTTCCGCCACTCATGCATGAGTTCTAGTATCTCATCGGTCATCCACGGTGGTTTCTTGATTTTTTATCACGTGTTAAATGTTGTTTCCCCGTGCCTGTTAGAATCTGTTCCATTTCTGTCCACAAGACTTCTATACCTGTATCAACGTTCATTTTGTCGAAACCTTTATATGGTCATGCTGAATCCTCTTACGAATCTCTTCATTCTTGATCTTTGCTGATGCCTATCCTCGCAGGTCTTACGAACTGTCTTGAAGCGCAGTTGGATGCATACCACCACAGGGTTATGGTCTGATCCGATGTCTGTTCCAGGATAGGTTTTAACCGATTTGAAACTGTTGCGGAAGCGCTGGTTCACCAGAACGAAATCAGTCTGCTTTCGGACGATGTGTTCTGCGGTATCTTGAGGTGATTTCCAGGTGTAGAGTCGCCTGGCTGGTTGTTTGAACCAAGTATTAAGAACGACAAGATGTTTTTCCTGGCTGAACTGCACCAACCGACTGTCCCTCTCGTTTCTAAAGCCCAGACCAAATGGTCCGACCGTGTTACTGACTCTGCCTTTTCCGATCTTCGCATTGAAGTCTCCGAGAATTATGTTCATCTCATGTGTTTTGTGATGTCCACCACACTTTTGACCTGACTGTAGAATTCCTCCACCGCAGCATCATCTTTGACAGCTGTGGATGCGTATACTTGTATGATGTTGACATTGACCGGGCTGGAGCTGCAGTAGGGCTATTCTGTCTGAGTATGGTACAAAGTTTCGAACAGCACGGTTTACAGCTTGCGACACGATAACAGCCACCCCTTGACAGTGACTGGTGTCGTCATTTCCAGCATAGTATACAGTGTGCTTGCCTATAGTACACTGTCCTGAACCTGGCCAACGCATCTCGCTGATTCCCAGGATGTCTAAGTGCATCTTCTTCATTTCGTGGATGGTATTACCAATCTTTACTATTTCAAACATACTTCTTGCATTCCATGTTGCAATCTTGATAGATGACTCGGAGATTCTAAGCGCCCTCTGACCGTCTAAGGTAGCCAGGGACTGAGGGCCGTGTTTCCTGTTGTCCCAGCCATGTAGATTGTACTAGGAATAATTCGTAATGCGGTGGTTTTCCGTTGCTTTCCGCATCGCAGTATCACATCATATCAGTTATTGCTTATTTATTCACCCAATAGCCTTTAACATGAGTGCTATCCTTATTACTTATTCATGTTGTAAGATGGACAGCAGGCAATGATATGGTGATAAGCGATGTTAAAAGTCAGGTAGTGAATTTCACAAATATGAAAAGTCCTCTCAGTTTTAATTACTGTGTTGAGGGGGGTGAAAGTTCCATGTGGGGATTACTGTTAGTATCTAGCTGTTAATATAAGGAAAGTTCTCCTTTGAGGTAATCACATACATTGGATTGAAAATAAAGGGTACAGACCTCCATACACGGATATGAGGGTGTTAAGGGGCTGTAGTAAGGATGTAAAGGAGAGGGAATATTCGTCTCTGGTAAGACACCAAATAGAGTATAGTTGCAGTGTATGGGATTACTTGATTCAAGAACTGGAAAAAAATCAAAGAAAAGCAGCTCGATTTGTTTTGGGTGATTTCCGACTAAAGAGTAGCGTCACAAAAATGTTTTAGTTTGGACTGGGAAGACTTAGAAGAAAGGAGACGAGCTGCAGGACTAAATGGTAAGTTTCGAGCTGTCAGTGGAGAGGTGGCATGGAATGATATTAGTAGACGAATAAGTTTGAGTTGTGTCTTTAAAGGTAGGAAAGATGACACTATGAAGATAAATTTGCAATTCAAGAGGACAAATTTGGGCAAATTAATGTTTATAGTAAGGGGAGTTAGGGATTGGAATAACTTACCAGGGGAGATGATCAATAAATTTCCAATTTATTTGAAATCATTTAAGAAAAGACAAGGTAAACAACAGATAGGAGATCTGCCACCTGGGCGACTGCCCTAAACGCAGAGCAGTAGTGATTGCAGTGTAGTGTTTTTCAGGCGGTGTTGAAAGTGGTGTCCTTGAGCAGTCAAACATTCCTAGCATCTTAGAATGAAATTGCTATTCACACGCATGAGTTTATGTTGTATAATTGTCCAAATTAGTGTTGTTACATTGTTTTAAAGTTCATCTATGGTGTGAGGATTGTTTCTGTAAACTTTACTTGTTAGGGTTATCACAAATAAAAGTCGCACACAGTAAGATGGGGGGGAGTGGGCGGGGGCATAATCCTTTCGATGTTATCCAGTTATCAAACCATCAAAATCCACCTCTATGCCCTGCAAAGAATCGTGTGCAGTATGACGTGTGGCAGCCACATCATTATGTGTCAACATGTGAAAAATTGGATAATTGTGCTGTATCTAGCGGAATTTATGGTATCGTTGAAAACTTTGGGCCTAAAGCCCGTTCTTCAGTCACAGCAGACTATGTACCAATTTTCTGGTCATGTAAAGGAAGTCCGTTAATTAATAGCCGATTTTCAGTGTTCCAATTCGTATTGTTTTGTGAAGAAACACGACCGCCTCGTGGCGATGCACTGAGTCAGCATGAGGTTATGAATACACCGCTCGGTGCGCGCATGTCCATGTCGACTGCGGGACACACTCTACGTATTATAAAATGATGTTATACAGCATGTGATGCTAGACGTGTATCTTTGTTAATTAGCTGGTCCGTGGTCCAACAGCTCTGTACTTTGACCGGCCAACCGAACAGAGAAAAGGTGGCCACGGCTCTACCGTGGCTCTACGCCTCTGCATTCGGGAGACGGTTCAGGGCCATAGGGCTGGACCTCACGCCTGGCCCCACCCGTCGGCTGTCCTGAGAATAGTATTCCGTGGTTTTCCATTCTCCTGCACTAAGGCGAATGCCGGGACAGTTCGTAGTATAGGCCACAGCCACCCACCCCTCACCTTCTCCGCACATCTCCTTCACCGCAACAAATCTCCCGGCCTGAGAGACGGCGTAACCGTCTAAGGGACCCGCCTCTCCCTTCAAGGGAGGAAAGAAAACGTTTAGTAGTAGTAGCAGTATTATGCGCGTTCGGTTTCAATCATGATTTTCCTCCATGGTTATTATGTTAACGGACCATCGCGTCATATTATTCGAAAGAACAGACGGTTATTAGCAAAGTGATGGTAAATGCAATGACAGCACCCTTTTAGCGCCTACGACATACCCAAACCTGTAGCACACAGGTGTAAGCCTTCGGACAGTAAGGCGAATGGGACAGGGCAAGCGAATTCGTATATAAGCAAGCAAAAAGAAGGGTGAAGTATACAGGTTTGACAGAGACGTAATACACCGGAGTATGGAGAACGTAGGCTGCACCTAGTGTTAAAATGCTTTGTGCAATAAAGGAAAAGTGAATTTCCCTTGGCAAAAGGATGTTCTCAGGAATATTTTAAGGGTATAAGCATTTCGTTTGGAAAATTTTAGTAGAGAGACGCTACATTATGGCAGACTGGAAATGCGCCAGTAGAGAGAAGAGGGGAAAACATTACCTACATTTCATCGACGAAACATGGGATGGTAGTAACCTCAGGTTTTGGGGATATTGGCAAGACCCAGGTGTACATGATGTAATAGAGCAATAGACCAATCATAGCTGACATCGGATCAGAGCATGGCTCATTTACAAAGCGGGAATGCGACTGCTGATTATCATAGCAAAGTACTCTGCGATAATACATTCAACCGGTTTACGAGTCTAGTACTACCTACCCTATCATTGGGGGGAACAGAATAAACCTCCAACAAGAAGCTTTACCTAAGCATGCATGGCCAATGTTAAATGTGCTCCCTACCGATGTGTTGATACAGAAAACCGTCTTTCTATGACAATATTCACCTTCGTGGGCCTAGATAAGATCGACCAGCAGTGGTGGTTCGTAAATTTTACTCTGACAGGGCTGTACCGCCAACTCTTTGCCCTCCCCAATCGGTCCAGTTTCCACAGACCAACACCACGATCCTTTTAGATGAATGATAATAATCTGGTGACACTGGCTAAATAGAAATCTGCTTGCACTACAACATTAATTAATTAACTACACTACCGTGGTATTTATGCACACATATTAACACGCTAACAGCTAATGTAATCCCGACCACTGTGCCAGTGCTGTCCAGCGAGCACGACGTTTTCTCTTTAGTCCTGACGCTCTCGAACTTTGGCAAACCAGATCACAATCACAAGTTATAATAACGACTATCATGAAAACAAATAAACAGTGCACTCCCAAATTTCTCTCTTCTTGTTCAAATTTCAAAGCATGGAAACGTATTTATCAATTTGACTATTTTATTTTAACTTCCTTATAGTAATTGAGTATCTTTATTATTTTCCTCCAGATCTACAGTAAATTACCCAATTGATCTGTTAGATGAGAAAAATAACAATGTCCAGCCTATAAGCCAGTATAAATTCAAAAAATAAAAATAAAAGAGCAACTGACACTGTCGTATGGCCCATGAACAACACCTTATCGGAGATCCAATGGCCATGGCAATACGGCAACAGGATAAACAACAAACAATAACATGGGGTGAAATAAAAGAACATCGGCAAACGGCACATATCTCTTTCGGCTGGGCTCGCAACCCGGTACATTCCAGACCAAGCATTGTCCTCGCTGCTGGCCTACTCAAGTTGCAAACCCACCTCTAGCATTACATCACCTGTCGTGTTAGTGTGCCACAAGCTCCTTACTTAGCATTTTATTATGAACTACTTCCTAATTACTAAACGCATTAAACCCTTCTTGTTCAACATATAATTCTCATAGCATTCATCACCCAAAATTACCTCCAAACTTTCCTTTCACGTCAATCAACCTCTTACGATTACAAACCCAAACAAACTCCACAGTTTCAAATTCTCATCCATCTTATCAACTAATACTTTTCCAATTGTCTTAGATACAATTACGAGAGCATTCTTTACATACCACCACATCTGCATCTTAATCATAATCACTCTTACCTCTATTTATAATTCACATTACTTGCAATCAAATTCCACACTTAAATTATGTCATCACGTCTAACCACTCTTAGCGACCTTCACTCAAAAAATTACCATCAAACTTTCCAATCTCCTATCCTTCCAAATCAGGCTCTTATCTTTCAACTAATCACTCTTCCAAATTAGCTTAATTTCACTGAAATCACTAAGCATTTCATTAAATAAAATCACAATCTAACTCCACAATAATTCACTAGTCCTTACAAATTCTCATCCCTCTCATGCCACCAACTCTTCCTTCATATATACTTAACACTCCAAATCAATTCCACCGAGCTCGATAGCTGCAGTCGCTTAAGTGTGGCCAGTATCCAGTATTCAGGAGATAGTAGGTTCGAACCCCACTGTCGGCAGCCCAGAAAATGGTTTTCCGTGGTTTTCCATTTTCACACCAGGCAAATACTGGGGCTGTACTTCAATTAAGGCCACGGCTGTTTCCTTCTCACTCCTAGCCCTTCTTTGTCCCATCGTCGCCATAAGACCTATTTGTGTCAGTGCGACGTAAAGCCACTAGTAAAAAACCAAATCAATTCCAAATTACCTTAATTTCACTCAATTCACTAAACATTTGAAAAGCAATCCAGTTTACTTGCTCCACTTGTCTTTTTACTTCTCGTCACGTTTACCCTTCTTACCTCAGAGTTCCTCTAAGCTCAAGCTTCTCTCTTTAGCCAAGGCAGCTTTTACTTCTGCTTCCTACCTCAGCCATTATTGTCACTTAGTTTATGACCACTTACCCTTTCTTGTGTTTCCCGTCCCGCCTTTACTTTCTGTATCCTCATTTCTTCTCTCGCACTGGCCTCCATCCTCAGCTCATTTGCTGCTTCCCTGAATCTTTCAGGACCGCTTCGAAGATATTAATTCTGGTCGGTGCCCTTCTCTTGCTAATATGCACATCCTCAACTGCCTTGCTCATTTCTTCTTGCTTCAGACTATATTCCAAAACTTTCAGTTTCGTCACTATCCAATCTCGAGTCCGATTGCTGCAGCTCATCATCAGTATCTGGCCCCTAATATACGCCCTCAACACCTGCAGTTTTGCTCTCACTAAATGTATCTTCAAAATTTTGAAGTTCATGTTCCCCTCTCTTCACAAATCCCTCTTAATTCCAATTTTCACACTCCCTAAATCACCAGCGTTCCTTGTCACTATATCTGCCATCAATGGAGATAGCAGCGACACTTTTATGGGTCTGCGCCCTCTCACCTTACCTACCCTCTCCACATTATCTTTATCGACCTCACTAAAGTTAATTTTCATTTTCTGTTGAATGACATCTACCATTTCGTAAATAATGTAAAATTTAGTTTCTGTCCCTTCCTCCTCCACCCCGTAAATAAGTATGGATTTCTTCTTAGGATCCCGACTGCAGACTACTATTCCTGTCTTCAAATTTACCACCTCCTCTTCCATGTTCTTTTATTTTCTCCCTTAGTGACGCCATTTTCTCTCACTGTATTCTATCTTTGCCTTAGTTTCTTTCATGTATTCCTGGATCCACTGCCTCGTGTTTTCGTGCTACTTTACTTGCTCCTGTAGCATCTATTTTTAATGATCGAGCGGGCGTAACTCCTCCACTACCTCCTTTACCACCTTCCTTGTAACTTCTATGTCTTCCCAGCCCATGTTGCTACTACTCTGTGGCCCTGGATTTACCTCCACTCCTCCAAGAACCAGCAGCACAGTGACCACCACTGCCGCTAACAGCATCTCCTCCTTCACTCCCATCATTACCTTACAGTCCAATTTATTATTACTTCCCTTCTTCCGTGGCATCTCCCGATAGTCCTGAATTGCTCAATACTGATCATCTTCCCAGCTTCCTCCGCACACTCCACTTGACCAGTCCAATCCCCCACTCCTTCTCCACTCCACTCAATCGGCACACATCACAAGACACGTCTGTTCTCCTTGCTGGCTTAAACTAGACTGACTTCCTTATGGAAATGAATTGTTTAAATAGTCAGTATAATGGAATTCATTGTTTCGTTAAATGTTTTGGCATTAATCTCTAACAACAATTATTATTGTAAGACATGGCGGAAAAGTTCTAGGTACACTGTAAAGTGTTTGGCGATGTTGCTGAGGGCTCGGCCGTTCAGCGCTTACACCCACCCGCACTCTTCCATCCCTGAAAAGCCCATTTCGTCCGTCCAGGCTCCTCCCGCATCCCACACACTTGCTAAGTCTGGGGACCTATTTAGGACTCTGCCGCCACAGTCCAAGTGCCTCACGACTAAAGAGAAAGCATCGTGCTTAACGGACAACAGCTTTGGTGTGGAAGCCTTTGCCGTTTTCTTGAAAATATAAAAACAAAGTGTCTACAGCCGAAATAATAAGGATAACATTGTATAACTATCACACCACATAACCTCGACTCCCCTACATATGGCCGTCTGTTTATGAAATCAATTACAGAATTAAATAACGTTAAACGTTTTTTGATAAGGCGGCTGGTGACGTCCAAAAGCCCTTCATGCACGAACCGCCACTATCGACCTGTTATTCAACGCACACGGACACCGTGTTCGAAGATTATCACCCTATATGTTTATGCCATACAGTTAGCGTGGACTAAGTTTAAATACTATGCTAGATACAGACACGTAGCGGGGAATATTAATACGATTAGATGTCAGCAGATAGTTGTAAAAGGTGTTAGTGAAATAACAACGGATGTCTGGAAGAGTTACTGCAGCAACATTCGAAAGTTTGAAGGGGAATACTGTGTTGGGATGGACTTGGGGAGGTTACCGTGGAACCTCTCAGAGGGGCGGCTCTTGTCCCATGCAACCCGTGCCGCTCTGGTTGTGGCGCCGAGGCTAACAAGGGAAGAGCGCGTGCCAGGAAATCGCCGATCTTACGTAAACTTTGCACACATGTTAAATGAACCAAGAATAACATAATGGCCAAAATACATCTTTCGGAAATTAACTTGTGCGAACTACAGAAAGCTTGTATGTTTGAATTAGCGCGCTGGGCTACGCAGGACGCTACTCGCACTGTCCAACAGCTGACATACGGTTATAGGACTAGTGGTTGTGTGTATTGTTACCGTGTTTTTGTGGTAGTTAGAGGTGAAAGAAGGTGCGGGGTGGTGAACAGGTCTCAAGCTACGAAAGTAAAATTAATTTAAAATTTAACAAGGTTATATTTTCTTTTCAAACTCAGAAATAACAAGAATGGCAGGTACAGAGTAGCAAGGCAACAAAGAGCAACAATAGTATTTACAGGTTTTGGGCTTCGGGCCCCGAACTTCCAATTCTCGAGCAGTTAGCCCGAATTTACATGTACATAAGGTTTATCAAAGGGGCAGAAAACCCCAATCATGCCCAGGAGCACTTGCTCCAAATTACACAGTAATACCTCCTAGAGGCACGCAGAAACAAATTGCAAAAGAGCGATCCGCTCTCAAAGTTTTAAGTCTATCACAAGGCCACACCTAACTCTACTTTCAAGCTGTCCCCTAAGGACGTAAGCACCGGGGTAAAATACCCAACCTACTGAGGTCTATTAAGCGATAAAAGGATAATTACATGACCTCTAAAATACCAAGTTGAGAGGAGGCGAACTGCGCTCCTAATACATTTGCTTTTAAAACCTAATCTGGCTCTAGGCCACAAATGCAAGGGCTAATCCCATACTAAAGAGGTGACTTTAGAAAGAAACAAATTTACATAATGTTAAGGAAGAATAGGTTGAGAAAATAAGTTCACCTCAAAACAATATGAGTGGGAGCTCGAGAGGGATAAGCACTCTCTATCCCAATATGTAGTTTAAAAGATAGAATAGATACAAGTTTCTTTACATTTTAAGGAAGGTTACATAATGGAAAAACTTCGGACCCGCCCCGAGAGTTAAACTGCTGAGCAAGCAAGAAAAGAAGTAATTAATCGGCCATTACCTGGTTGTTGACTGCCGCCGAAGAAAGAGGCGCTTCCCGCCCCCTGCTATGTACTTTAAACACGAAAAGATGGAACAGAAGTGGCGCAGAGACCCTAAAATCAGCAGTTTATATACTCTCGCGGAAAGTTCGAGGCGTTTTAGGAAGGAAAACACCCGCCCACAATCTTTTATTGGTGGTTAAAGAAAACCCCTACACAAGATGAAGAAGAAACACATCATTGGTGGAAAATTAATTTAAGAAATTCGGGATTGGCTAAATTCAAAACAAGGGGAAAGAAAGGGTTAATATTGCCAACTTAAACAATGACTGAAAGAAATTTAGCAAAGAACAAACTTTTGAAATTAAATTTTCTCCAAAAAAAAAACAAAACAGTTCTTTCACTCCGCACTAGGGTGCACTATTGTTGATCTTCAGTAGTGTCCTCTAGAAGAGAAAGTTCACACTTCTTACTACAAGCAAAACAAAAATACGTCGAAAATGACACAGTTCAAAAACTCCAAAATTTCCAGGTAGTGACATCTTCTGAGAAAGTAGAAAATTAATACCGTAGATAAAGTTCAGACTTCCTCCAGCAGAGGAGTTTCAACTGGCGCAAATTTTAAATAAGCAGCATGGAGGTGTACCGCCCGGTACATGTATAATGGTAATCAACATAGGCAAAGTTATTTTCGTGCTGGAAGGAAAATATCGAACAGGTGTGCTTTCAACATTTCTAACACGAGCACCATTTTCGCAGAAGTTATAAGGATGAACTTGCATTCGTGTGTAACGTCTCTTATTATACTGATTAACCTTCATTTTCACTACAACAATCTTATTCTGTGCTTTTATTGACCCACAATCAATGCAAAAATTACATTACTTCTCTTAATGTCGCTACATCATTTTCACGACGTGCTGCGCATTTACTAACGGAATAGGAAAGAAGATCAATGCCCCCGACGACTGAACCCGCAGTCCGATTCAAACATGTGAACTTTAACGCTTTCTTTAGGTCGCGTAAATTAATTTCCGAAATAAATGTTTTGGCTATTATATTATTCTTGGCCTTTGTAGCATGTGTGCAGAATTTACGTAAGATGCATGCTTCCCTTGTAATATCAGAAAAGGTATATTACGGAAAGGATATTACTCAGAATATTACTGCAATATTTGGAATAAAAAAAGGAAAAAGAAAGAAAAAATAAAATGTAACTTTAATGGACTTGGATAGTGCGCCACTACTATTATAAACTCGTATCGGTTGGAGCCACGGTCATTAAGCATTGGCATTTCTGCCTTCATTTGTATAGTTAAGTTATTATATCCTTTCTCCTCTGCTCTTCCAAGAAATGACAGTGCCCTTGTCCAAGTCGGTGAGTCAAGGCACGACCCCTCCCTCACACCCCTGGAACTGGAGATGGCATGTCAAATTCAAAAGCTGAATGACAGTTCTGCGTGCATAAGAAACGGTTGTTACGGGCGTTATCAGAGAGCGCAAATCTCACGATGTGTACACGCATGCCAAGAAATGCTGTCCCGATACAAAACCACACCTGCTCGCTTACGCATTGCTGCAGCTAGACAGCCCATTATAATATTGTGATAGAAATGGGCGCAGTGGCGGATGCATAACAATGAAGCATTACCACGTCACAGCCTTCCCTCCTTTCCGGTACTGGAGTGGCCTTCATCACTCCCTCCCCTCCTTTCCGGTACTGGAGTGGCTTTCAACACACCCTCCCTTTCTTTTCGGTACTGGAGTGGCCTTCATCACTCATTCCCCTCCTTTTCGGTACGGGAGTGGCTTTCAACACACCCTCCCCTCCTTTTCGGTACTGGAGTGGCTTTCAACACTCTCTCCCCTCCTTTTCGGTACTGGAGTGGCCTTCAACACTCCCTCCCCTTCATTCCGGTACTGAAGTGGCCTTCATCACTCCCTCCCCTTCTTTCCGGTACTGGAGTGGCCTTCAACACTCCCTCCCCTTCATTCCGGTACTGAAGTCGTCGGAACTCCCTCCCCTTTTTTCCGGTACTGGAGTGGCCTTCAAAACTCCCTCCCCTCCTTTTCAGTACTGGAGTGACATTCAACACTCCTTCCCCTCCTTTTCGCTACTGGAGTGGCCTTCAACACTCCCTCCCCTCCTTTTCGGTACTGGAGTGGCCTTCATCACTCCCTCCCCTTATTTCCGGTACTGGAGTGGCCTTCATCACTTCCTCCCCTTCTTTCCGGTACTGGAGTGGCCTTCAACACTCCCTCCCCTCCTTTTCGGTAATGGAGTGGCCTTCGACACTCCCTCCCCTCCTTTTCGGTACTGGAGTGGCCTTCAACACTCCCTCCCCTCCATTTCGGTACTGGAGTGGTCTTCAGCACTCCCTCCCCTCTTTTTCGCTACTGGAGTGGTCGTCAACACTCTCTCCCCTTCTTTCCGATACTTAAGTGGCCTTCAACACTTCCTCCCCTTCTTTCCGGTACTGGAGTGGCCTTCAACACTCCCTCCCCTCCTTTCCGGTACTGGAGTGGCTTTTCAACATTCCCTCCCCTCCTTTTCGGTACTGAAGTGGTCTTCAGCACTCCCTCCCCTCTTTTCCGGTAGTGGAGTGGTCGTCAACACTCTCTCCCCTTCTTTCCGATACTTAAGTGGCCTTCAACACTCCCTCCCCTTCTTTCCGGTACTGGAGTGGCCTTCAACACTCCCTCCCCTCTTTTTCGGTACTGGAGTGGTCGTCAACACTCTCTCCCCTTCTTTCCGATACTTAAGTGGCCTTCAACACTCCCTCCCCTTCTTTCCGGTACTGGAGTGGCCTTCAACACTCCCTCCCCTCCTTTTCGGTACTGAAGTGGTCGTCAACACTCTCTCCCCTTCTTTCCGATACTTAAGTGGCCTTCAACACTCCCTCCCCTTCTTTCCGGTACTGGAGTGGCCTTCAACACTCCCTCCCCTCTTTTTCGGTACTGGAGTGGTCGTCAACACTCTCTCCCCTTCTTTCCGATACTTAAGTGGCCTTCAACACTCCCTCCCCTTCTTTCCGATACTTAAGTGGCCTTCAACACTCCCTCCCCTTCTTTCCGGTACTGGAGTGGCTTTTCAACACTCCCTCCCCTCCTTTTCGGTACTGGAGTGGCTTTTCAACACTCCCTCCCCTTCTTTTCGGTACTGGAGTGGTCATCAACACTCCCTCCCCTTCCTTTCGGTACTGAAGTGGTCTTCAACACTCCCTCCCCTCCTTTTCGGTACTGAAGTGGTCTTCAGCACTCCCTCCCCTCTTTTCCGGTAGTGGAGTGGTCGTCAACACTCTTTCCCCTTCTTTCCGATACTTAAGTGGCCTTCAACACTCCCTCCCCTCCTTTTCGGTACTGAAGTGGTCTTCAGCACTCCCTCCCCTCTTTTCCGGTAGTGGAGTGGTCGTCAACACTCTTTCCCCTTCTTTCCGATACTTAAGTGGCCTTCAACACTCCCTCCCCTCCTTTTCGGTACTGAAGTGGTCTTCAGCACTCCCTCCCCTCTTTTCCGGTAGTGGAGTGGTCGTCAACACTCTTTCCCCTTCTTTCCGATACTTAAGTGGCCTTCAACACTCCCTCCCCTCCTTTTCGGTACTGAAGTGGTCTTCAGCACTCCCTCCCCTCTTTTCCGGTAGTGGAGTGGTCGTCAACACTCTTTCCCCTTCTTTCCGATACTTAAGTGGCCTTCAACACTCCCTCACCTCCTCTTCGGTACTGGTGTGGCCTTCATCACTCCCTCCCCTTCTTTCCGGTACTTAAGTGGCCTTCAACACTCCCTCCCCTCCTTTCCGATACTGAAGTGGCTTTTCAACATTCCCTCCCCTCCTTTTCGGTACTGGAGTATCCTTCAACACTCCCTCCCCTCGTTTTCGGTACTGGAGTGGTCTTCTGCACTACTCATTTGGCCCATGTGGACAGCATGAATAACAGCAATGGCGATACTGACAAAGGTTACGTTCTACAGGCGAGTCGACATATTTACAATAGACAGTATACGGGAGCTGTGCAGTAGTCACACACGTGTCAAGTGGAAGGGACTAGCCATCATAGCCTCGCTACAACACCAGACAGTGCGTAATTACAATTATCAGCGTCCGAATTGTCAACAGTGTGTCAGTTACTGCCGAGAAATATTTTAGAATGACGTCGACTTTTGTAAACAACGTCCATACTGATGAAAATTATGTTTAGATCGTGTGAATTTCACTGCGCCTATATAAGTAGTAAGAATGAGGTCCAAACACCACCCCGCGATCATTTCTTTTTTTTTTTTTTTTGCTAGGGGCTTTACGTCGCACCGACACAGATAGGTCTTATGGCGACGATGGGATAGGAAAGGCCTAGGAGTTGGAAGGAAGCGGCCGTGGCCTTAATTAAGGTACAGCCCCAGCATTTGCCTGGTGTGAAAATGGGAAACCACGGAAAACCATTTTCAGGGCTGCCGATAGTGGGATCAGTTCTATAATTTCCTGAAAGGCATATTGTTATTGGATTTCCTGAGAATTATAAGATCAGTAACTCCAAGCTAGCACGTAAATATGTTGGAGAATACGCTGTTCGGAAAGGTTCCGATCATTCTTAATTTTCATCTGTACCTACGGCCGTTTGAATCCAGCAAGAAGTGAAGTACACGTTGGGTATGGATCAGCCATATCGGGTAACGACCAGTGCTTGAGAAAAGAACATGGATGTGACTTCATGTACAGAGACATCATACGCGCCCAATTAAGAACGCACAGCTCGAGAAGGAAAATGGCATCGTCAGCCGTCATCTACATCCCTGGATTGAAGAAAGAAAAAGTGATGAGAAGTGAACAATTTTCTCTACACTATCCATCATACGATTACATCTTTTTCAGTGAGTTAAACCAAAGCAGCCACTAGTAATGGCCTGGCCTACGCAATGTGGCAACGTCACAGAAGAAGGTGGGGTCACCTTCTTTTAACTAGACGTGGCTGGAGATTTTATAAATGTCTAGAGACTTGTACTTAAAAGCAATAAACAACTTGTTCTTTGCGAAAATGAAATGATCATAAATATTTCACCCGGTAATGGGCATCCATCAACGGCTGCTAATTTCAGATGACAACCAGCCATAAGACATAGCCAGCACGGTTGTTAGGTAACATTATCTGGCCATCCATCCATACCTCACATCACAGCCTGCACGGTTGTTAGGTAACATTATCTGGCCATCCATACCTCACATCACAGCCTGCATGGTTGCTAGGTAACACTGTCTGACCATCTATCTATACATTACATCACAGCCTGCACGGTTGTTAGGTACCATTATCTGACCATCCATTTATACATTACATCACAGCCTGCACGGTTGTTAGGTAACATTATCTGGCCATCCATCCATACCTCACATCACAGCCTGCACGGTTGTTAGGTAACATTGTCTGGCCATCCATCCATACCTCACATCACAGCCTGCACGGTTGTTAGGTAACATTGTCTGGCCATCCATCCATACCTTACATCACAGCCTGCACGGTTGCTAGGTAACATTGTCTGACCATCCATTTATACATTACATCACAGCCTGCACGGTTGTTAGGTAACATTGTCTGGCCATCCATCCATACCTCACATCACAGCCTGCACGGTTGTTAGGTAACATTATCTGGCCATCCATCCATACCTCACATCACAGCCTGCACGGTTGTTAGGTACCATTATCTGACCATCCATTTATACATTACATCACAGCCTGCACGGTTGTTAGGTAACATTATCTGGCCATCCATCCATACCTCACATCACAGCCTGCACGGTTGCTAGGTAACATTGTATGGCCATCTATCCATACCTTACACCACAGCCTGCATGGTTGCTAGGTAACACTGTCTGACCATCTATCTATACATTACATCACAGCCTGCACGGTTGTTAGGTAACATTGACTGATCATCCATCCATACATTACATCACAGCCTACACGTTTGCCAGGTAACATTGTCCGACCATCTATCCATCCTTACATCACAGCCTGCACAAGGAAATGGTTGTTACGGTTTTTCTCAAATATTCTGATTACAGGCAAACTTCCTCCAGAGTTCAAACGAACCAAGATTCAGGCTATTCTGTAACCAGGTAAACCTTCCGATTGTCCTGAAAGTTATCGTCCAATTGCTCTAATGAGTGTTTGTTACAAACTTCTGGAACGGCTCATCTACAATACAATAAGCCCTCTAATTTTACGATCGCTCCCAGCAGAACAAGCCGGTTTTAGACCTAAATAGTTGTGAAGACCAAGTTCTTGCGTTAACAACCCACATTGAAGGAGGTTTTGAAAAACGACTGAAGGGTGGTGCAGTCACGACGCACATGTCGCTTACGGGCGTCAAGAACCTGCCCCTGGCGAGCCGAACAAATACTCGTACACCCCCGGCACTAAGAGCCATACGCCATTTCAATCTATTAACATAGGTTTTTCAGTTATACAGATGTTTACAGAAACCTTCCAGCCAAATGAAAAATAATGCTTAAATATTAATATGTCAATGTTATTTACTACGGGGTTAAACTTGTATCATTCTCTAGGAAGGAAAATTCGTTTGGTCTTTCTTTGTAGTTTGAAGACTATTTCACCGTTCTCGCATTGTTCACGAGCTGTATATATCATTCAAAATTCCAACACTGGTCTTCCGTTCTTCAAGCTGCACACAATGCTCTATTCCCTTTCGAAATAAATTATCTTCCTGCAGAATCCATTTGAGCCCCAGCTCGAGATGGATATTCTGTCGCCTTCTGCACGCTTCTCGATTCTTGTTCACTCGAATGCGTACGATGTTTCGTTTAAAGGAGAAAGGATCTTCTCATTAGCTACACTTTTCGCTCGGAGTAGAAGGTAACGTTACGACTAACAATGGCTTTAACAATTATTTTAGAATCAGTTCTTACTGTTACAAACCGACCTGGTAACTATAGGCGACCACGGTGATTGTGAGTTGAGAAACATCTTAGGGCGAAGGACAATAAACTATTGCTGTGTCATGACGATGTGACCGTCGGGGAGGGGGGGAGGGGGGGAGGGGGGGAGGGGGGGAGAGGGGTCTGAGTGCTCGCCCAAGGGTACAAAGAGCGTGAAGTGGAAAATTCGAACTCCAGTGCACTTGTAACACATGACCGCCAACAGTTTCGGCAAGCCATTCAGCGGTGAATTCTTCCAACGTCACTTACGAGTAGGAAAAACACACGAGCCAGGAGACCTATGTGGACGGAGGAAAGAAAGCTGGCTCGCAGCCAGAAAATGAAGGAGTACTGGAAGAGGAGAAAACAGAAGACCCAAGTGACGAGAATATAAGAGCCCTGTGTCCTCAGTAGACGAACCGACAAAGAAGGAGGAGGAGAAGAAGAAGAAAAATGTATTCGATAGTAAAACACGCTATAAATACTTGACTCTTCAGTCGATATTCACATTTCTTGCGTTTTGGATGGAACTGGGAGCCGAGAAATTGTAGAAATTTCAAAATATATGTCGAATATTTTCATATGCAACATTTCAAATTAAAAATCACGTTATATTTTGAATTCCACAAGAATATCCATAATATTTTAAAGTTTAAAGAAGACGCGGTTCATATAAAATTGGACTTGGCTTTTTTTTCTCAAATTTTACAACCTCTCTGATTTTGAGATTTTGGTTCAGTAAGAATGGGCTAGTCATCTGAGATTTCTTTAGTCCTTTGTTCTTTGTATCAGGAAAGGGTGACGTTATACTTTTGTAATAACATATTTGTATTCTGTTCGACTGACAAAATCTCTATCATTATGGTAATGCTACATCTACACCGACAGCTCTGGCACACGTAAAACCGCTGAATTTGACGAAGCGGGATGTGAATTCGTGGCCTCCGAGAACAACAGTGAAGTGTATGAGTTGTCACCCAGCTGCACAGCACTTCTATCAGAGCTATGGGTCATTACATCTGCTGTGGAATGGTGTGAACTCTCGAATACTAAATAATGGGCTGGGGGCATTGTAGTCCATGAACGACAAGCACAATGTAGCTTCCACTGTGCCTTGGCGTCTGCATCTGTGTTCGGCGGTTCTCCTGGAAATGAGTGATAGGATGAGATGAGATACTATAGCATAAGATAAGATAAGATAAGATAAGATAAGATAAGATGAGATGAGATGAGATGAGATGAGATGAGATAAGATGAGATGAGATGAGATAAGATAAGGTAAGATAAGATAAGATAAGATAAGATAAGATAAGATAAGATAAGATAAGATAAGATAAGATAAGATAAGATAAGATAAGATAAGATAAGATAAGATAAGATAAGATAAGATAAGATAAGATAAGATAAGATAAGATAAGATAAGATGTTTCATTTATCCTGGGACGCGCTCCCTTTCTTATACTTAACCCCTTTTAACCTAAAATATTCTTAATAATAACATAACTTTCAGATGATACAAATAATAAAACTCACAATATGATAGTATATCACATAATAGACATCAGCGTGTTCCTTGAGACAGTACCGTCACTCTCCAGTGTTGGTGGTCACCTTCATGGCCCGTACAGACCATCCCGAATGGTGAGTTAATGATGCAGAAATTCATCATATATTTAATCATTCTAAGTCACATAAAAACGTAGAAAGTCACTGCGTGAATGAAGTTGAAAGGATTCATTTTCACTCGTCACTGCCTGTTGTAGTAAGCCATTCAAGCGCTGTTGGTACATGAGAAGGATGCAAGAATGTTTATCTGTTAATTAGAAACATTGCCCCATACCTTGCATAGTTCGGTATCTCACCTGATCAGATGGGTGAATCATGTGAGTAGGAACCAGCTCTCAGCACCTTCTCCAACCTTGCCATGAATTACTGTGCTACAGGTTGTATTGCTCGCGACTCGCAGTCAAAGTGTTAATAAGCAGCAAAAGTCTGGAAAATTCCTGAGAAAATCTTTTTGAGCGTTATTTCAACAAGCAATGAAAACCCGAATTATTGCCTCGAAAAACTTCCAGCGACGAAGTTGAAGACAGGGGTTCCAAGTTTTTAAAAGCAAATCTGTTCAGGAAGGACATTTATATTGTTGTGTTGGTACTGTGAGTTTTGCATATATATATATATGTACTTGTATATTATAGTGTGATTCTTTAAATTCAAGATGTCACCTTCATGTTGGTACCCAAAGTGCCGGATAAGAAATCTGAACTCATCAGTTTTATACAGTTCGTCAGAGTAATGAATCGCAACGTAAAGACGGAAATACATTATGACAGTGGCACTCTTCGTGAAATATTCGTAATGAATGAATGAGACGTCGAAGTGTTAACCACGTGAAGTAGCGTTCAATGTAATGTGGCCGGAAAAATATTTTTATGAAGTGCGAGTATTCCACGGTACTCACCCGTCTGAACAGTGAATAAGGAAGTATACATTCTGAAAGTGAGTGTGGTGTATGAACAAGGACGCAGTAAATTATACTCATGTGTCTAAACTCCGCGTCGTAATATCGAATGCGAGGGCACGATATGCAACAATTCCAGTGGGCAACACAATTTATCAAGGTAAGTGATGAGCTTTCCTTCCTAAAATATGTCCTGAAATGACCAATTCCCAAGTACTCGTATACGCATTCATTTTAAAGTTATCATGACTAAAGATAACGTTAAGGAATTTATTCGACTTCGGGCAGCTACAAAATGTGCATTTACGAGAGTAGAAAAGTTCATTGCTAGTTACGATAAAAAACCCCTACCTCCTCAAATAGAAGTTATCCTAAACTTGCCAGAGGCGCATTGGGAGAAATATAATTGCATTCAACATAAGTTGGAAGTAGTTCAAGGTGTTACTGATGAAATTCGACGCGATCAAATGGAAGATACGTATTGCAATCCTGTTAGCTTCTTTCAATCTTCTATGAAGAAAGTGGAATCTAACCAGCACAAGTAAATCGGATCCATCAATAAAGGTTAAGTTACCATAACTTTCTATTAATAATTTTACAGGCCAGTATCAAGAATGGGTCACATTTAAAAAACCTTTATATCTCACGTTGGTAACAATGCGAATAGTCCTAATATTCAGAAACTCCATCATTTGCAAGGTGCTATTAAGGTATATGCTAGTAGAGTTATTCAGCTCATTCAACTAAGTGAAAAATGCTTTTATATAGCTTGGGAATTAATGGTTGAGAGATACGAAAATGAGAGGCTAATTATTAACACACACATTGACAATATTATAAAACTACCTGCCATGGCAAATTAGAACATAAGTCAATTGCGACAATTTTTAGATGTTACAAGAAGTAACGCTATGAAGCTGGATACAGATAGCTGGGATGCAATTATCACATATGTTTTAGTGCAAATGGTGTACAGTAGAATAAGGAATGAACAGGAGCTTCACATTTCAAATAGGCATTTACCAACTTTGCTGCAACTGTATTCACTTTAGAACATAAATGTAATGTTTTAGAAAGCTTACAAGGAAGGATCAGAGTTAGCAACTAGAAGTATGACAACACCAGGGTAAGGCTTACCAAGAACAAGTCACAATCTTTCGTTAGTGTCAAGGATCAATGTTTTATATGTAACAATTCCCATGCTGTCCACCAGTGTTCAGAATTTAAAGATTCCCACACAGCTGCCAGATATGAAGTGGCTAAACACCATAACTTATGTATAAGTTGTCTTGGTAATGATCACATGGTTCAACAGTGTAGATCCAGTGGATGTAGAGTATGTGTCAAGTGGCACCACTCTTGATTATGTCACACACAGGAATCAATCCAAGTGGACCATTACACAAGGAGTTCATGTCATGCATTTAATGATATACACAGCATACCATGTGTACTGTTAGGAACAGCTAAGGTCAAGGTCAACACGGGAAATCAGAACTCATGTTGGACTCTTCTTGATAGTGGTTCACAGTCGAATTTCATCACAGAAGGCCTTGTTAGAAGGTTAGGTTTAACTCATCGTCAAACAAGGAATCAAATACCAGTGAAGAGTATTAACAAGGTAACGTAAAAAGTCACTCACACTGTTCAATTGGAATTAAGCTCCATACACAGTTTCTACCAAACTAAAGAAACGTGTTTGGTTCTACCACAAGTTACCATCATATGCCAACGGAACACATTGACGTCTCTAAATGGACCTCTCCCCTTGTTTAAAACTTGCAGATGAAGATTTTAACAAGCCTGATAATGTCGATCCTCCCAATGGGGAAGAAATGTGCTTTGATATCATGCTAGAAGGGAAGTTTGAATGTAAAGGATTGCCAGTCGTCCAGAACACACAATTAGGATACATCCATCAGTCACATGTTCACGGTTCCAAACGTACCAGTCATGCTCGCTTCATACAGCCAGACACGTTGCATCAACTAATGCAGCGATTCTGGGCTGCAGAGGATATTTCAAGTAGAACACTTATTCAGGAAGTGAAAGTTTGTGAAGCCCACTTCCGACAACACACACGACGTCTAGAGAATGATCAGTGTGAAGTTAGTCTACCACTGAAACAGTATCATCAATCATTATGGAGATCCTTTCACAATGAAAATCAAAGTTTCTGAGATTTGTACGGAAATTAAACTACCATCCAGAGATAAATGACAGGTATCAGGAGTTCTTATAACAATAAGAAGAGTTAGGTCATATGCCACTAGTCGTCAGGAAGGATGAAGCATTTCCTGATGACACATCCCCATCATTTTACATGCCACACCACGGTGTTTTAAACTAGACTAAGGGTTGCTTTTAATGCGCCAGAACGGAGCGGCAATGGAGCTTCATTGAATGATTTGTTAATGGTCTGTGCAACTGTGCAGGACGATCTCCACTCAATAATTCAAAGATTCTGACTGCATAGAATTGCATTTAAGGCTGACATTGGGAAAATGAATGGGCAGATTTGGGTACATCCCAAAGACCGACACCTCTAACGAATACTGTGGAGAAGTGATCCAAACCAACCAGTCCAAGGGTACGAATTGAACACTGTTACATATGTAACAGCATCGCCGCCATTCCTAGCGCCAAGATCGACTGCAGATGAATCACCGAACAATTCTGAAGCAGTCAGGACAGCCGAGAATGATTTGTATTCTGATGACATAATTTATGGAACGAATGACTTAAATGAAGCTTTAAGATTACAAAAAGATTTAAGAGCAATGATGAAGAGCGGTGAATTTCGTCTAAATAATTGGACATGCAATCACTCTGCATTATTACAAAATATCCTGACAGAAGATGTCGATAGAAATGTCCCACTGGATTTAGGTGACAAGGAAACTACGGAAACGTTAGGAGTTTTATGAAACCCAGTGACAGACAAATTATTGTTTGATATGCAGCATAAATCAGACAATGTTCTAACTAAAAGGTGTGTTTTGAGGACAATTGCTTCTATATATGATCCTATAGGACTTTAAGGCTCAATAATTCTTACCTGTAAAATTTTTATGCAACAAATTCGGTCAGCTGGAATAGATTAGGATGTACCTCTACCACAGGACTTAAGGGGAGACCCTACTGAGTTTTTCAGTCAAAAATGGTCCAGAAACCGAAAATGAGATTTTTCCATCAGATGATATTTCATTCCTTGCCGCGCATTGTGATATAATTTTTTTGCTTGTACGGCCATTTTTAAATGCTCTGCGGGGGCGTTAAAATGACACGTGCACTTCAGTTTGAATGGACACGCCCACTTCCCTGCAGATCAAGTGGCATAGCTCAAAGATTCTTTTGTGTTTCAACTTGATTCTTGAGCATGATGTTTAGGAATGGCATAGTGCTGCCATCTGTTATCTTATTTTTGATGATTTGTTGAAGAGGTGTATTAGGGAAAAAAACTCAAAATCCAAATGAGAGTTTACAATCTGTTATTTGGGATAAATGCCCTAAACAGACCTTTGTTTCCAAAGCAAGGGTGGACATGGCTGTTGTAAATGCTGTGGGGGAGTTCAATATGGGTTCCGTAGCCTGTCAAAAGGTCAAAATGGCAGTTGATGGCAGACAATTGAGTGAAACCACTTACAAAGTGGGTCATGAACGTGACAGGGACAGGAAGCAGAAAAGTGCCATGAATAGTAAAGAAGACAAAAAAACTGTTAGCAAGAAGCAGAAGCAGTCAAAATCAGATGCTGAAGAGAGAAAAAGGGCTAAGGAAGGAGAAATATAGGTGCTGGGAAGTTCTGATGAAGGTATTATTACTTGACAGATGTATATTTATAAAACTATCTTTTTCTCAGAACTAACAATTTCAGATGTTTAAAACATTCCTTGCACAACAGTTTTTGCACGATTACCTTCAAACTGTGTCCACACACTCTACATTATAAGGTTCATGAAACTTAGTATCCGTTTTAAAATGTAATTATAATTTTCAGAGATATTGGGTGTGAAATCCAAAATTTTCATAGGTTTTAACATGGTTATGAGGTGTAGCGAGAAAAATGGAAATAATTGGATAACCAATGGATTGTTTTTGAAATGAATACCAATTATTATTAAAATATGTGTTGTGACTATTGTAAGTAAGTTTCAAGAAAATATTTTCAAAAATATTGTGCATGGGACATTTTGAAAATGATGTACTTTTTTCAAAAAAATTGTTATAAATTGAAAAATATCCATTCAAATTCATTCAAATGTTACAATTAGCTTAAACATACTTATCTCAATGTACTATCAAAATTTGGTGAAAATCAGATAAGAATTGTAGAAAAATTAAAACTCAGTAGGGTCTCCCCTTAAGGACTTCTTGGTCAAACATTCATGAACAGTTAGCTCACCAGGATTATTGCTTAGTATTTACTCATAATTTTCGGGAGAATAGATTACATGGACCATTGAGTCCAAGGATAGGCATAGTGCTAGTTGTGTAAAACATGCTCAAGTGGATTTCTTCAAACAATACTTAGAAAATTTGACTGGAAACAAAGGGCTGTCTACCAAGAGTTTATTAAGATCTCTTAATGCTTTTATTGATGGACACTATTGCTCAGGGTGGGTGGTAGGCTACTGCACTCAAACGTACGCTTCGAGCGACAACATCCTCCAATCTTACCCTCCAGCCCATTGATGAATACACTGACAAGAAACATCTGCATGAAAGAGGACAATTGTTACTGTCTCTTCCTAGACAAATGTATTGGATTCCCAACGCCAGAAACCTGCTAAGGAAAATTGTACATCACTGAGCAGTTTACTTCAGACACAAGGCTAAAACAGTTGGTCATTTACCTGAGACAAGAGCCAAACATTCACGAACGCAGGTTTTGATTATTCTTAATTTCAGATCACTTGTTCCCTTGTCCACAGATCCTAGTAATATAGACATCCTGACACCTGGTAATTTTCTCATTGGATCATCCATGCTGTCAGTCCCATACCACAACTTAACTAATTCGAAACCTAACCGAATGTCTCGCTGGCAGTATGTTCAACAGATGGTACAGCACTTCTGGCATCAGACTATGTCTCCCAACTGCAGCAGAGAAATAAATGGTCACAAATGCAACCAAATCTCATGGTGAGATCTGTAGTCATCATCAAGGAAGATAATGCTCCGCCACTTGTGTGGGAGAAGGGCTTGGTCGCCGACGTTCATCCAGGACAAGATGGGCTTGTTCGAGTGGTTGCTGTGAACACTGCTAAGGGCTACTTCAATCATCCTGTCAATAAGCTATGCTTGCTGCGAATGAGTAATTACATTTGATTGAGTTTGTGTTTCCCTTCATTTACCTGTTTTCTTATTAAGTGTCTCAGTTCAGGTGGACTAAGGTGATGCATTGACATCCCTCAATGATAGTGTTTAAACTTCAGTGTAATTTACTGTAGTGAATTATATTAATCCCCGGTCTAGAAAGCCAAGAATAACGCCCAAGAGGATTCGTCGTGCTGACCACACGACACCTCGTAGTCTGCAGGCCTTCGGGCTGAGCAGCGGTTGCTTGGTTGGCCAAGGCTCTTCAAGGGCTGTAGTACCATGGGGTTAGTTTAGATCGGGGCCTCTCACGGTGCATGCACCAGTGCATTGCACTGCGCACGGTGCAAAAGATGACTTCGCTTGGTTGACCAGAATACAGACCACCACTCCTCCATTTGGAGCAATAACGCTGTCTCCCTCTTTCTCACTTGTTCCGCAGCGCTCCAAATCCGAGCCGAGTTGCGCCGTGCTTACCAGAGTCGCCCCGAGACGACGCGCTCTAGCGAGCCGAGCCGAGTGGGACTGATGCATTGTGCACAGGACCTCTACGCCTCAGTTTGCACGCGGGAAATTTGGGCGTTTGAGAGATCGTGGTTTAGCTTAATTCTATTAATTAGGTGAGCGGTATGTTCAGGAAGGGCAATTATATCGTTGTGTTGTTACCGTTATTTTTGTGTATATAGGTTTTTACTTGTATGTTATTGTGGGATTCATTAACTCAAGATGTCACCTTCAAAATATTAAGGTTTTTTTTTACTTTACGTCACTCCGACACAAATAACTGCGACGATGGGATACGAAAGGGCTAGGAGTGGTGAGGAAATGCCCGTGGCATTAATTAAGGTACAGCCTGGTGTTAAAATGGAAAACCAGATAAAACCATCTTCAAGACTGCCGAGCGTTCGAACCCACTATCTCCCGAATGCAAGCTGATAGCTACGTGATCCAAACCATGCAGCCACTAGCTCGGTGAAAGTCTCTAGTTAATAGTGCTTTTAGTTCATGGAAGAGAGGGAATTACTATGAGGCAGGCGAAGTGTCTCGGGGTTCTAGTGAGAGAATCACCCAAAACAAGGCAAACATGCAGTATTATTTGGATACTGCCGTGCCAGAAAAATAAGGTGCAATGCTTTAAACTTCGCAGAGAACTTTGCGTCATCAGAAGAAAATATCGACTGTTCACGAGAAAGGCTTCTTAAACAATAACTTTTTGAAATTAGATGTTATAATCGAGGTGGAAATGGTACGTTCATTCGTCACCAGATGGCTCCCCAGACGTGGCACAGCGCTAGCGTTCGAAGCGGAAGCTGACCGAACCATCAGAAACAGCCTAAAAGGGTCATATAATATGTGAACGTAATATATCGTCGTTGCCGGGACGAAACCTCCTATGTGATAACATACGTTGTGAAGAGAGAGAATGCCTTGACAACTGCCACACAATATTGCACCTTGGATGACAAAACTTTACCGGCCAAAGTTCTGAGCTAAAATATTTCACATAGGAGGTTTCGTCCCGGCAACGACGATATGACATTTACAAGTGTATGACATTGACACAAGCCTGGAAATAATTTGGATAGACATTTTGAGGTCAAACAATATGGTAACTTACCTAATTTTTTGAATTACCCTGATGTCAGATTTCGCATGGCATAACGTTCGTCGACTAGAAAATATCGACATTTGTTTTCATTTTCTCTGTTTCCTTATACCATCTGCCACATGCTTTTATGGCTTTGATTCCATTTTAGCCGCCTGAAGCTAGGGAATATAGGAAGTACCAAAAAAGCAATTTATACAATTCCTGTTGTCTTATCAGCTAATTCGTTCCTGCATTTTCTTTATTATTAAGAAATCGGGGTATATTTTCTTGTCTGTAAAAGTTTTTGCCCCACCACCACCACTTCTAACTCCCAATCCTCAGTACTATACCACAGCTGCCCTGGAAACATGGATTAACATACAGATGTGATAGTACATTCTTTATAAATGCAGAAACCAGACATCTGGGGCAGTTCTTTCGAGTTGACGCCTTGTAGGCGACCTGCGCGTCTGTGAGGAATTCTAATGATGAAGACGGCGCATTTTGTACACCCAGCCCCCGAACCATCGGAATTAAACAACGAAGGTTAAAATGCCTGACCCAGCCGGGAATCAAACCAGGGGCCCCTTGGACCAAAGGCTAACACTCTAACCATTTAGCCGTGGAACCGGACATTTCTACATCACACAACACATTTCTTAGTATATGCAACAAATAATTTTAAATTCAGCAAAATGAAACAGATTAACAGTGAAACTAGTATCAGTCGAAGATATTCTAGATGTTACTGCACGGTAGGAGAGCAGATTCAAAAGGCGTTGCCTGCCACAGGTGCCTCGGTATGCAAAATGAATCTCTCAGTTCATAGAATTCGAACATGACTCCAGCCATCCAGGACAAGTCCATATATCAAACTTCATTGGAGGTTTAATGAGCTGTGAAATTTCCTGATTGCTGCACGTGTATCGGACAAGTTCCTTCTCTCCACCACATTCCAAACCAACAGCCGCCACTTATTGATAGTGAGGACTAGCAGTGTTAGATGGGTTGTGTATCTTCAAGGGGCTGCTGGACCACTTCGCACGGTGGTTCATTATTGTAATCAAAACGGTTAGGATAGGTTCAGAAATAACTCGAACACATGTTGACTCGTCTCAACAGAGATAAACACTGTACATTAGTATTCAAGGAGGATCTCCTTCAACTGACACGTGATGTCACTGTTGTAACACAAAGCTATTTGACGCAAGCAAGCATAAACAAACCATCTAACTGTGTGCACCATGTCAAGATGCTATATGTAAATCTTATGAGCATTTCTATTATCTAACTCGCATTAGCATCTTTCGTTCAGCGGATAACAGATTCAAAGTAACGCGCTTTAAAAGCATTTGCGTCATATGACGAACTGTGCTTGTTGCGTCCGGTGTTTCGGCCCATGAATCAAATGCGCGCGCTAGGGGCTTTACGACGCGCCGACACAGATAGGTCTTATGGCGATGATAGGAAAGGCCTAGGAGTTGGAAGGAAGCGGCCCTGGCCTTAATTAAGGTACTGACCCAGCATTTGCCTGGCGTGAAAATGGGAAACCACGGAAAACCATTTTCAGGGCTGCCGATAGTGGGATTCGAACCTACTAACTCCCGGAAGCAAGCTCACAGCCGCGCGCCTCTACGTGCACGGCCAACTACCCGGTATGAATCAAATGACGCAGTGCCTCGCGCATCTTCGTATATTAGATTCCCTTTGCAATATAATTTCTAACAATACACACTGCACCCTACGGGTCAGGGTAACCACAGTAATTCCCAACTAGTCAGTTATATACATCTCAGGGTATCCATGCCTCCAGAAAAATGGTTAATTTTTCTATGTCTAGTTTAACGTGTGTTCGAAGAGAAATAACGGTATCATACAAGGTTCAGAATTACGTAACTCAACGCCCAGTAGTAGTTTTCGTGAACGTAAACTTCAGTCAACCTTAAAAAAAATATATATGTTCGCACAACGAGAACCTTACTTACTAAGTACAACTATTGATTACCAATATAAATGAAAACTCACTTCATTATATAAAAAAACTAATCAAGAAACACATTTATTAAATTGTCAAGATTCGCAAAAGAAATGGTTAATATCAAGTATGGCTCGTAAGCTTTCAGTTATCAATCTAATAAATAAATATATTAATTACTGAGTCAAATATTTAAGGTCAGCGCTGCCTAATTCCTAAACTAAGTTTACATTTTAATATTCTAGGTCACGTATTCCTGAAATGAATTATCTTCCCTTTAAAAATTACATTTGGTCATTTAAGTATATTACATCACAGTCTTCAGATCATGGTCAAAGTTCGGTATATCAATAAATTATTTCTTCACTCCCGGTGTTAATTATATACCTTCATCGAAAAATACAACCATAACATTGTTCAAGTTACCGCAGAAATGACCTGAATTTGAATAATGTATCCTGAATATAAATATCAGTGACCTAAGTTACATTGAAAATTATCTGAGTTCGTTGGTCTAGACGACAGTGAAGTAAATGAAATATTGAATGACGCACTAAGTTTCTCGGTCCAACTGCCATTTAAATTACGGCTCCTAACTAAGTATTCACTCTAATAACATTTCATATTAACAAAACACCGATGATATCCTACGTAAATGTCAAATAATTTCCCTATTCTAGCTAAATAATTTCTTATGTATCGTATTCCAGCTCGACATACATACAGCCAATAAGCATTTATCATATATAAGTATGCTAATGCCTACACAAGGATATTTCAACACTACATTATCATACTACTTGCATACAAGCTTGTTCTTCCATGCAATATCCATTCATTCAGAATATGATATAATCATATATTCATTTACCCATCACCGGTTGTTATTATTGTCAAACCACTTTCACACTTCATTAAAATATACGTATTATTATTGTCCATACCTTGCTATGGTTCCTCCCTGGGGCATACTTATATTCTGTAATCGCATTACATGTGCTCCAACATCGCACATAAAATATATCATATACGCTTTACTTCCTGTTAATCTGCGCAATATATCATTTAAAATACTATACACACTTCCATTATCTTACTATTAACCTTGAATTCAACCCATATTTAATTCTTTTAACATTCACAATTACCGCGTTTAACCTCCAATATTAATTAAACACAACGATACGTATCTCATGATTAGCGCAGAATTCGTTCCTCAAAACGCATTTTATCATACAATTCCGTATATAACCCCAAATTCAGTGTCTTTTCTTTCAATAAAGTCACACAGCAAAGAGTATGGTAACTTACGTAACTGGGTTTGACTAGTACTACATCACTCATGGATCTTTCTAACTAACCGGGATTCTTTGAAAACAGCTGTTACACTATGTCGTATTTTTAAATCGTATTCCTTCATCCTTGGATAAAATAATGTAGTAAACACGTTACCATTCCGTGATAAAATATCCTCTTAATATATTTCACACTGCACTTTCTCATATTCACAGCACACTTAATTATCTCACGCTTAGGCTATTCAGATCTATTGTATATACTGGTAATACTCTACATAAGAAATTATACTACTTAATATTATTACTTAGCTCGCCATTCAATATTTCGGGCCTTAGTTGCTCCTCGGTGTGGTCGTAGTCCTTGGATCGGGAACTGGGCAGGATGTCCACCACTGGTATTTCAGGTAGAGTGACCTCCTCCACACGGGTCGGGTGGTTTTAACGGCCAGGATGACATCTCCCTCCAGGTTGGTCTATGCCGATTTAGCAAGCCACCATCTGTTCAGCAACACAGTAGACAATATACGTTGATTCTGAAAAATATAAATTCGTCATGGTTCTGCGTAGAATATTTATATTTTATGGTGATTGCTTCTTATTTTAGGTTGTCCTTGTGGCTATTTTTACTAAATGTGGCTCAATTTCGAGCTCTCACGTCTCAATCAAGTTCTGGTTTTCAAACGACTTTGCGTCTAAATATCTGGACGTATTTTTCAAAGCTTCAGGATTTTATTCCTTTTTTATAGTATTTCGACGTTTATCTATTCGATTCGCTCAATATTTCCTTCTTCTCAGCTTAATACTTCACGCTAAATATTGCCAATCTCGCTTATTTCTGAGAGTAATGTTCGGAACGTCTTGTCTTCACCTCGTCAATTTTTTAAGTCAGTTTTTATAATAATCTGTTTGATCCTTCTTATTTTTTTAAAAACAATTCTATCGATTCTACACCATTGTACACCGCCTTCATAGTGGTAGGTTTAAGTTAGTCATGGCCTCCTAGCATACATCAATATCGATATCCGATTATACATTTCTTTGCCTTGTCTGGCCTCTACCTTCCGTAGGCGCCATTTTTAATACGTCCAGTAAATGCATCGGGTACATTTTATTCCCCCAGTACAGATTAAATATATTGCTTGCGATATATTTATTCTCTTGAACTATGATTGACTAATGTGACGATGCATTTCTGTTATTTCTCCATGGTTCTTTGATCGATTAATTGATTTTATTTCTCTATGGAATCGTATCGATTATTCTGTAATTATGATTGATGTTTTTTAGCTTCTATAAGCCTATCTCTTTGCACATCAGCTGATTCACAAATATATTTACTCTGAACTTGGTTTGTACTTCTGTGGGATTTACATTATCGTTTCTCCAGCCTTGTTTTCTGGGAAATATAGCTTCATATTACATGCATTGTGAACGTTTTTGTATTTTCCATCCATGCTTATAATAAGATATGCGTTATTTCCGTAAGCATGTTCAATTCTATACGGTCCTTCATATAAATGATTGAACTTAGCGCATATTTTGGCTGGTGCGTTCGTTACTGGTGCCTTTTTAATCAAAACGAGATCGTTTTTCTTAAATGGTGCGCGAAATCTTGTCTTTCGTAATCTTCTTAGTCTCTTCTCAGACTGTTGTTTTAACCTCTCTTGGACCATTTTATAGATTTGCTGAATGTCTGGTTTCTCTTCAAGTGGTATGTTTAATATATTGTCCCATGTTCTTCGTGATTCTCTATTGTGATGTACCAAGTTTGGGACCTGAGCAATTGATTCATTTATGGTGTTATTTAAGCATTCCTCTATTATCTCTATTACATCAATCCATTTCCAGTGACAATGACTGCAGTATATTCTACAGAATTTTGCTATTTCTTTCATATATCGCTCCACTGGATTTGCAGATGGGTGTCGAACTGAACATAATGTGTGTTTTATGCCCATACTTTTCATCTTTTCTCGGAACAGCATAGATGTGAATTGTGTTCCCCTGTCCGACAATATTCTTTCGGGCTTGCCCATTTTAGGAAATACCTTCTCCACTAGTATGTGTAGAACTTGCTTTGTATTTGCCCGTTGTATTGGCTGTAGCGATATATACTTTGAAAAGATATCAATTACTACCAATATGTATTTGTTTCCCTTTTTGGCTGTCGGTAACTTTCCTAAAATATCAACTGCATATATTTCTCTTACTTTAGATGGCAATATGGCGATAGGTTGGTTACTAGTGATAAAATTGTTATGTTTAACCCGCTGACAAATATCACAGGTTTTAATTGTGCTTCTGACTGACTTCCTCAGCCCTGTCCATGTGAATTTTTCTGATAGCGTTCCACTGACTTTATCAATTCCTGCATGTCCTGTTATTTTATGCACGTGCCAAATTAATTCACATTGCAGTGCTCGTGGTACTATTATTCTTTTCTTGTGCGTGGTCTTATCCACGACCTTCGTTAATAAGCCGCTCAACATCTCATATTTATTTTCTATCAACGGTTCCCTCTCATCAGCCATTAACTTGTCAATGATGATCTTTAATTTTTCATCCATTTTCTGATATTCAGCAAGGTCTTCCAGTTTTGATAGCAACTCCTGGTCTTGACTATCCAGCGTTAACTGTAAAATATTCTCTTCATGATCTGCTGGATTTCTACTTAATGCATCAGCTAACACATTTTCTTTCCCGCTGCAGTGTTCAATTTTGAGATTAAATTGCTGTGTGTAAAGCATCCACCTAGTTACTCTTTCGCTGGTCATCATTGCTTTTAACCCAAAGGTTAATGCCTTATGATCCGTTCTGATGATCACGGGGTATCCATAAATAATTCGTCTCCATTGCTGCAGTGCATGTATTATGGCAAGGAGTTCGAGCTCCGTCGTTGTATAATGTAGTTCATGTCTCT
The DNA here is from genome assembly GCF_040414725.1 of Anabrus simplex. Classification (NCBI taxonomy): domain Eukaryota; kingdom Metazoa; phylum Arthropoda; class Insecta; order Orthoptera; family Tettigoniidae; genus Anabrus; species Anabrus simplex. The sequence goes on from NC_090267.1 coordinate 21,294,559, forward strand.
TACTCTCCTCTTCCTCTTGGTATAAACATGCTCCAACACCAATATTTGACGCGTCTGCCTGGACAATAAAATCTTTTTCGAAATCATGGTATCCTAGTTTGATGCTTTGCCTAAGCAATTCTTTCATTCTTATGAATGCGTTTTCGGCTTCCTCGTTCCATTTCCAGCGGTTATTTGCCTTTAAAAGTTCCTGGAGCGGTGCAGCTATCTCTGTATAACCTCTACAGTGGTCTGAAAAGAATCCAGTCATACCTAGGAATTGTCTTATGTGCTTCACTTTAGAAGGACGTGGGAAATCACAAATTGCTTTGATTTTTACCGGGTTTGGCTTAACTCCTTCGCCGTCTATTATATGTCCAAGGAAAAGCACTTGGTTTTGGCAGAATTTTGATTTTGCTAGGTTAATTTTAAATCCGGTTTTCTGCAGGTTGCTCAACAATTTTTCTAATTTTTCACAGTGTTCTTCGAAAGTTGTACTTCCAAATACTAGATCATCGACATAACAGTTGACAAATCCTTTTACTTCATCTGTTAGGTTCTTATCTAAGGCCCTTATCAAAACGGCAGAACTGTTCTTCAACCCAAAAGGTAATCTGCAGTAGGCGTACGTTTGGTTATCAAACATAAACCCTGTGAGTATCCTTGACTTTTCTTCCAGTACAATATGATGGAAGGACGATGTACAATCTAAGCTTGAAAAGTACTGCAGACCTCTAAATTTTTTTATTATATCCTTAATCCTCGGGACCTTATTGTACTCTGGGATAAGGCTTTCGTTGAGGACCCTAACATCCACGCACGGCCTGAGTTTTCCGTTGCTTTTCTTTACCATTACCAGCGGGTTCAAGTAAGGTGTGGTTGTCTTTACTATTATTCCATCAGCCATCATTTCCTGAATAATTTTTCTTACTTCTGTTAAATACCTTTCTGGTACATCGTATAATTTTCCCTTATATGGTGTCCAGTCATTGACTAATATTTTGTATTTAAAGTTGGGTATTTGACCCGGTTTATTGTCGAAACCTTCGATATGTCTCTTCAAAATTTCATAGATTTTTCCGCTTTTCTGTGGATGATATTGTAGCTTCGGCCATAGTTTTCCAAATTTCAGTTTTCTCTTCCTCCTCCTCTTCGATAGCCATTATTTCTTCAAGCCTTTCAATTAATTCTAAATCTATCTCTTGTTCATACACGTCTTTCTTTTGACCTTGGCCTTCCATGACTTCAGGATCAATTTTCTTCACCATAATCTTCAAGTGTTCATTTTCGTCCGTAAGATTATTAAGTTGTATGGTCTCTATAGACTGCGTTCCACCACTTTCTGTTACTGGGAACCGGACTTCTCGTCTTTCCATATCAATGGTCATTCGTGTCGTTAACATGAAATCTATACCAAAGATGATATTATATTTTATCGTCTTCATAATCATGAATGGATGTTCAAATCTGTGCCTTCCTATCATGACTGTAACATATGCTTGCAGGTTGCAATCAACAGATTTATCTGGGATTATTCCTCTTATTTTAACTCCTGATACTGGGATTGTCGGTATGTAAATTCTTTTAGTAAGCTCTTGGAAAAATGTTAATGCCATTACACTAATACTTGCTCCAGAGTCCACCAAGCAATGCAACTTTATGTCGGCCACTGTTACTACGATTACGGGTAACCTAAATTTTGTTCTTTCTTTCCCATGATCATTTTCGTCAAGCAGGTCATCAGGTCGAATATCCCAGTGGTCTACTTGCGCAATTATCCAACTACGAATTTTGTCAAATTTACCATTTCTTTCGCTACTTGATCTCTCCTCACTTCTCAGTTGGAAATCGGAGTTTTTTTTCAGGTGGCTCCGAATTTCCTATGAATTCAGGAGTATTTGGATTGAGTCTCCCCTCTTCTGCTTTCCTTCGTTTATATGATTGCAATTCGAGGCTCTCTGCTCCCTCGATGTCTCCATTTATATCTTTATCTTTTATTGCTTCTTCCCATCTGTTCTTATTTCGTCTTTCCTCTCGTAGTTGCTGTATATACCTACGGTTTTCTTCGTTCCTGCGATAATTATTCTGTCCTTTCCGGTTATTAATCCATGTTCTGTTTCTAAAATGCTGTTGGTTCCTACTGCCTCGAAACCTTGGATTATTTGTATAATATTAGTTATGTCTACTATTAATCTGTCCACATTGCCCATTAGAATTGCCACTGCATTGGCAACAACATCTCTTTCTGCAATTCTCTCTGTGTTCGTCATGGTCCTCTGGCCTATTCTTTGACTTGTGACTTTCCCTATGGTTTGTTTCCTCGGGACTGATGGTATTTATTACTTCTTCTTGGGCCGTATTCCGTATATTTCTATTCAATGGATATGAGGATGTCATATCAATCTGCCTTAGCTTCCTCTCCATATCGACTGCGGTTTCAACATCTGAGGCTGCTAATAACCTCTGCACCTGCGGTGGGAATTGCCTTTGAATAGTTTTTATGGCCTCTAGCTCGCTTGGTGCTGAGTCTAAGTCCTGAAATCGGTGAAATTGAAAAGAGAAGTAGTCACTGAATCGGGTTTGACCCGTTAACGAAAACTTTCTTGCGTAAAGTTCTATTCTTAGTTGTTGTTGAATTTCTGGGCTCCAAAACTTCCTTAGGAACGCTGCCTTAAATTCCTCATAGCTGTGGAAAGTATATTTAAAGGCTTGGAACCAGATGTTCGGGTTTCCGTCTAGATGTTTTTCTATCACGCGCAGCTTCTTATCCTCTTGAATTCTACCCTCGCGAAAATGTTCCTCAATATCTCTGAGAAATTGCTTACGTGAGATTTTTGATGTGTTGTCAAAATGCTTTGGGCGGTCGTCGTAAGTTTTTATGACGTTTATTATGGTTGGACTTTCACTTTGATTGCTTCCATTTACCAAATCTATGCTCTGCCTACTTGGATCCAGTGTTCTTGATGGTGTAGTCTCCCTCTCATTAATCTGAATCTCTATCGCTTTTTGCCGTTCACTATAATTCGAAATAACGGATTTCGTTGTCTGGTTTTCTATCTTAATTTCTTGTATCTCCTTCCTAATCTGCCTTAACTCCTCTTCCGTCTTCTCCACCTTCTGGTCCGCCTCATTCTTATCGCTCTCGATCTTTTCTTTTAACTCATTAATTTTTCCGGCCACCGTGCCAGCAGCCTGATCGAGTTTCTCCTCCAATTCTTGATGTCTGACATTCAATCCTTTCATGTCGCTTGTTATTTCACTCAATTCGTCCCATTTCTTCTCATTACTGACTTTTAGTTCTCGGAGATCGCTGGTCAGTTTGCTAATCTCCTCATCCTTCAACTTCTTGATGATTTCCTGGCTTTCTGTAACCTGTCCTTTAATTTTGTCCATTTCTTCGTGTATCTGCTTGTTTCTATTCTCCATACTCTGAGTCATTTCAGCTAGCTTATTCTGTATTTCCAATCGAGTTCTTGTGTTGTCTTCCTGTATTTCCTCCTGTTTCTTTCTGATTTCTTCTGTCAACTCTCTCCGGAATTCCTTTAAGAGTTCTTGTTGTTCCTTTTTCCTCTCTTCACGTTGTTTTTGTTGCCATTCTTCCTGTTCTTTCCTCCTTTCTTCACGTTGCTTTTGTTGCCATTCTTCCTGTTCTTTCCTCCTTTCTTCACGTTGCTTTTGTTCTTTCTCTGCCCGTCTCCTATCCTTCTCTTCTTCCTGTTTCTTTTCTTTCTCATCACGTTCTTGTTTTTCTTTCTGTCTCTCTTCTTCTTGTTTCTTTTCTTTCTCCTCACGTTCTTGTTTTTCTTTCTGTCTCTCTTCTTCTTGTTTCTTTTCTTTCTCCTCACGTTCTTGTTTTTCTTTCTGTCTCTCTTCTTCTTGTTTCTTTTCTTTCTCCTCACGTTCTTGTTTTTCTTTCTCCTGTTTCTTCATATATTCTAGGAACCACCACGGCATTCCTTCATGTTTTTCCTGTGCTCTTTTCATTTCTTCTTCTTGTTCCCTTCTGGTTTGCACTCTTCCCTGAGTTGCCATTTTCTCGTCAATTTCAGTAATACTTCGAATAATTCTCTAATTTCCTAATCAACTTTAACTTTTCAAGTACTCTAATATCACACAGTGTCAATAAATATGTGAAATCTTCAATTTCTAAATCAAAAATATCCTTAAAGCTAGCAATCAAGTCTTATATACTAAATATTCACTTAGTTTCTCAAACTATTTGAAATATAGACCTTCCTGAGGATTGATATCATCCTGCCAGTCAAAGTATGAGCAACTTCCCAACGAAATCAGATCATTTTCCTTTGAATTCATTTCAGAAATAGTTTCCCAAAAAGAGAAAAATAATTATTCACCATGTGGTATTCATCATTTACTTACATACTAACTATTAATCCAAATATCAAGAGTAAATTCAATCATATTTTAAAATAAAAATGAAATATGAAGACCTACAATTATTTCAATAAAAATGATAAAATATCCTCCTATCACTCCATCTAACAATCTACTTCTGGAAAATATTCATATTTAAACATCATTTTCTCAATACTTAATTATCAGTTTCTCATCCGAGCCTATTTTCTTGACAAATCTCCAAGTATTTCTTTCACCAACTGCATGTTGGGCTCTATTGCTTCCCACAATGTTCCGCAATATCATTCTCTTTTGACCTCCACGTTGGTTCAGCAGTAAGTTATCAGGCTATTTTCTCGGGTCTAACTTTCAATTAAGTATTCAATCCCGCGGTGTCTTTCTCTTCAATTTCCTTACTGTTGTGTGATAATTTTTACTTCCTTTGGTGACTGATACGTTTCTCTCCCCGGTATCTTTCTCTTTAATCACGCCACATTGGAGCGGTAATTTTTACTTTTGGCGGTCCATTATTCGATGTTCCCGCGGTGTCTTTCTCTTCAAATGCCCCACTGTTGGTCGGCAAATTTTACTGAACCATTTAATTTGCGACCTTTTCCGATGCCTCTGTCTTATGTTGTTGCGCCACGTTGGGCGAACAAATTTTACTGCACCCTACGGGTCAGGGTAACCACAGTAATTCCCAACTAGTCAGTTATATATATCTCAGGGTATCCATGCCTCCAGAAAAATGGTTAATTTTTCTATGTCTAGTTTAACGTGTGTTCGAAGAGAAATAACGGTATCATACAAGGTTCAGAATTACGTAACTCAACGCCCAGTAGTAGTTTTCGTGAACGTAAACTTCAGTCAACCTTAAAAAAATAATATATGTTCGCACAACGAGAACCTTACTTACTAAGTACAACTATTGATTACCAATATAAATGAAAACTCACTTCATTATATAAAAAAACTAATCAAGAAACACATTTATTAAATTGTCAAGATTCGCAAAAGAAATGGTTAATATCAAGTATGGCTCGTAAGCTTTCAGTTATCAATCTAATAAATAAATATATTAATTACTGAGTCAAATATTTAAGGTCAGCGCTGCCTAATTCCTAAACTAAGTTTACATTTTAATATTCTAGGTCACGTATTCCTGAAATGAATTATCTTCCCTTTAAAAATTACATTTGGTCACTTAAGTATATTACATCACAGTCTTCAGATCATGGTCAAAGTTCGGTATATCAATAAATTATTTCTTCACTCCCGGTGTTAATTATATACCTTCATCGAAAAATACAACCATAACATTGTTCAAGTTACCGCAGAAATGACCTGAATTTGAATAATGTATCCTGAATATAAATATCAGTGACCTAAGTTACATTGAAAATTATCTGAGTTCGTTGGTCTAGACGACAGTGAAGTAAATGAAATATTGAATGACGCACTAAGTTTCTCGGTCCAACTGCCATTTAAATTACGGCTCCTAACTAAGTATTCACTCTAATAACATTTCATATTAACAAAACACCGATGATATCCTACGTAAATGTCAAATAATTTCCCTATTCTAGCTAAATAATTTCTTATGTATCGTATTCCAGCTCGACATACATACAGCCAATAAGCATTTATCATATATAAGTATGCTAATGCCTACACAAGGATATTTCAACACTACATTATCATACTACTTGCATACAAGCTTGTTCTTCCATGCAATATCCATTCATTCAGAATATGATATAATCATATATTCATTTACCCATCACCGGTTGTTATTATTGTCAAACCACTTTCACACTTCATTAAAATATACGTATTATTATTGTCCATACCTTGCTATGGTTCCTCCCTGGGGCATACTTATATTCTGTAATCGCATTACATGTGCTCCAACATCGCACATAAAATATATCATATACGCTTTACTTCCTGTTAATCTGCGCAATATATCATTTAAAATACTATACACACTTCCATTATCTTACTATTAACCTTGAATTCAACCCATATTTAATTCTTTTAACATTCACAATTACCGCGTTTAACCTCCAATATTAATTAAACACAACGATACGTATCTCATGATTAGCGCAGAATTCGTTCCTCAAAACGCATTTTATCATACAATTCCGTATATAACCCCAAATTCAGTGTCTTTTCTTTCAATAAAGTCACACAGCAAAGAGTATGGTAACTTACGTAACTGGGTTTGACTAGTACTACATCACTCATGGATCTTTCTAACTAACCGGGATCCTTTGAAAACAGCTGTTACACTATGTCGTATTTTTAAATCGTATTCCTTCATCCTTGGATAAAATAATGTAGTAAACACGTTACCATTCCGTGATAAAATATCGTCTTAAATATTTCACACTGCACTTTCTCATATTCACAGCACACTTAATTATCTCACGCTTAGGCTATTCAGATCTATTGTATATACTGGTAATACTCTACATAAGAAATTATACTACTTAATACTATTACTTAGCTCGCCATTCAATATTTCGGGCCTTAGTTGCTCCTCGGTAGGTCGTAGTCCTTGGATCGGGAACTGGGCAGGATGTCCACCACTGGTATTTCAGGTAGAGTGACCTCCTCCACACGGGTCGGGTGGTTTTAACGGCCAGGATGACATCTCCCTCCAGGTTGGTCAATGCCGATTTAGCAAGCCACCATCTGTTCAGCAACACAGTAGACAATATACGTTGATTCTGAAAAATATAAATTCGTCATGGTTCTGCGTAGAATATTTATATTTTATGGTGATTGCTTCTTATTTTAGGTTGTCCTTGTGGCTATTTTTACTAAATGTGGCTCAATCTCGAGCTCTCACGTCTCAATCAAGTTCTGGTTTTCAAACGACTTTGTGTCTAAATATCTGGACGTATTTTTCAAAGCTTCAGGATTTTATTCCTTTTTTATAGTATTTCGACGTTTATCTATTCGATTCGCTCAATATTTCCTTCTTCTCAGCTTAATACTTCACGCTAAATATTGCCAATCTCGCTTATTTCTGAGAGTAATGTTCGGAACGTCTTGTCTTCACCTCGTTAATTTTTTTAAGTCAGTTTTTATAATAATCTGTTTGATCCTTCTTATTTTTTAAAAAACAATTCTATCGATTCTACACCATTGTACACCGCCTTCATAGTGGTAGGTTTAAGTTAGTCATGGCCTCCTAGCATACATCAATATCGATATCCGATTATACATTTCTTTGCCTTGTCTGGCCTCTACCTTCCGTAGGCGCCATTTTTAATACGTCCAGTAAATGCATCGGGTACAACACTGTAGGGAACTAGAGACATGTACTGTTAGTATACACTCGTTCTTTCTTCTTTCATAATAGGTTTACCTCCAGGGTTGCTTTTTTCCTCAGACTCAGCGCGGGCCACATCTCTACCGTCTCAAGGACAGTGTCTTGGAGCGTGAGACTCTGGGTCGGGGATACAACTGGGGAGAATGACCAGTACCTCGCTCAGGACGCCTCACCTGCTATGCTGAACAGGGGACTTGTGGGGGAATGGGAAGATTGGAAGGGATAGTCAAGGAAGAGGGAAGAAAGCGGCCGTGGCCTTTAGTTAGGTACCATCCCGGCATTTTCCTGGAGAATAAGTGGGAAACCTCGGAAAACCACTTCCAGGATGTCTGAGGAGGGAATCGAACCCACTTCTCAGTTGACCGTGGCTGAGTGGGCCCCGTTCCAGCCCTCGTACCACTTATCAAATGCCGTGGCAGAACCGAGAATCGAACTCGGGCCTCCGGTGGTGGCAACTAATCATGCTAGCTGATAAACAATGCTGTCTGTATTTCTGTATGACACTAGAATTGTTGAAACAACAGTTTTTTCGTCGGTATACAGTATTCATTACGCAGTAGAAGTGGTTTCACGGTAAGGTCGACGAGAGATTGAAAGCGCTTGTAGACATTGTTTTAGATGTCGATTATGGTAATAATGACGGTTTGGAAAATGAATGCCTGTTAAAGGATAGTGATAACTACAGTGAAAGTTTACGGAAGGGAGCAGAATATTGAAGAAAGTGAGACTGAAATTGCCGCGCCAGGTTCTTCCAAACGCGCGCGGCCGGTGGCACGAAAGAATCGTAGTGATTAGAAATTGGAGAAAAAGACGATAATCCTGTTACATATATATCGATTTCGTGGATCGAGGCGTGTTGCAGAAATACTCATGGAAAATGTATAGTTCACCTACCGTCCGAAATTGCAATGTTTTTAGAGTACATGCATCGGCTCTTTTTGAGATCATTTCAAATGAAACATTATACCACAGTCAGCAGTCACTCAAGAAATGAAGAATGGATATTTCATAATCTTCAGTGACATGAATGTGAAATTTGTGTGAATTGTCTGCATTCGTTTTTATTTTGTGCATGTTTTTGTGTGACAGGTACACTCAAACTATGGGCGGGCAAATTAAATCTGATTCCACAGTCAACAATATGCCCATTTATCGTGACTTCAGTACGTTAAGTCAATGAATGGAAGTGTAAATTGTTAATGGACTTGCTGTGTTCCACGTAAAGGGGGTCTTATTTCCTAACTCTTTTTAACCAAAAGTATCAGAATGATATTTCATATGAACCTGGGGATAATCTGGAGAAATTGCCGAAAAAAATGGACAGAGTATGGAAGAGTTAGGGAGTATAAGATGATAATGAACAATTTTTAAAGGAATGGAATACAGTCGAATGAATTGAGTTCACAAAAGAAGTAAAGTCTCAAAGGAAGTGGACAAATATAATCACTGAGGTAGCAGAATAACCAATATCTGAATACAAAATACAAAATGTCTGCAAGTGAAATCTACGTTGAGGATAGAAATTTGCTGATTACAAACATTACAAACATGAAACTATTTGTGAGGGTATGGTATGTTTTGAAGAAAGAGATATACAGTAATTATATCGAATGGAAGAGAAGTGAGGTATTTGATGTACTGAGCCGTATCCTGACGGCCCATAAGAGACAATGAGATATATATTTGCCATATTAAATAATTACTTCAAGTTGGATTTCAGTCAAGCATTGGAAAAGTAGCCGATTGCAGAACAGTTGAGACCGGAGGTCCATGGGGACACAAAGTCGCTGTATGTTGCGCATAGTTTCCTTGTGACCGTGGGAAATGTTTAGCGTCACCAGAAGTTAGCACATCTCGGAACGTGTAGAATTGGTTGGCCATGAGAAGTGTTCAGCCAATTAGGAAGCGAGGGTGTGGCTCATATGAATTCTGAACCGCGCAGAATTAAAATCCCAGGTTGACCAACATGGATATCTGTGTGAATAATACGTCGATATAGAGAAGTCAGTTCTATTAGTTGATGGATTTCCACAGGTCTGAAAGTGAGAAATAGTAAGGAATACGTGATAGCAATTATCTGAGTCGTTATCAGTCATCAGGAGTGTGTTTGATGTTAATTTCAATAAATATCCGAGTCATTGTGGGTAACAAGCACGCTGCTTGGTTGATTCTTTAAACATACGGGAATCCCCTAGCTACAACGGCGTCAGCATCCTATTCATCGAGAGTGTGATTCTTACTGTGTGAGTCGCCTTGAAGTGAATATCGTTCCATACTGCTCTGTTATCTGTGCGCGAATATTGCCACGTGGGTAGAAATCTAACAGTGCAAGGTATTTTCGACCAAAAACAGTGCATTTATTTGTGAAGAGTGCTAAGTAAACTGGTGCAGTGATAAATTGCAAATTGCGCTATGTTGCGAATTCTTATTCTAAAGTAGTAGACGCAGACTGGTGATTGAAGGAGAGACGGTTATCGGAATTGTACTCACGGGTCGGTCGTGCATCGCGAAGAACTTTCGTATCGAACCGCGAGCAGCTCTAAATGACTATATATAAACCCTAACATTTACATAGTGTATCTTACGTGTGTCTGTGATATTTACTAATTTTGGCTTAATTCACAGCTAACAAGTGTTTATTTGGCACGTGCACAGAGAGCGGTGAAGAGGTATTCACTAGAAGTCTTGTGTTTTGCAGTGTACAGGAACTTTCATCAAGAAGCGGTGAAGAGGTAGTCACTAGAAGTCTTGTGTGTTGCAGTGTACAGGAACTTTAATCAAGAAGCGGTGAAGAGGTAGTCACTAGAAGTCTTGTGTGTTGCAGTGTACAGGAACTTTCATCAAGAAGCGGTGAAGAGGTATTCACTAGAAGTCTTGTGTGTTGCAGTGTACAGGAACTTTCATCAAGAAGCGGTGAAGAGGTCTTCACTAGAAGTCTTGTGTGTCGCAGTGTACAGGAACTTTCATCAAGAAGCGGTGAAGAGGTATTCACTAGAAGACTTGTGTGTTGCAGTGTACAGGAACTTTCATCAAGAAGCGGTGAAGAGGTATTCACTAGAAGTCTTGTGTGTTGCAGTGTACAGGAACTTTCTTCAAGAAGCGGTGAAGAGGTATTCACTAGAAGTCTTGTGTGTTGCAGTGTACAGGAACTTTCATCAAGAAGCGGTGAAGAGGTATTCACTAGAAGTCTTGTGTGTTGCAGTGTACAGGAACTTTCATGAAGAAGCGGTGAAGAGGTATTCACTAGAAGTCTTGTGTGTTGCAGTGTTCAGGAACTTTCATCAAGAAGCGGTGAAGAGGTCTTCACTAGACGTCTTGTGTGTTGCAGTGTATAGGAACTTTCATCAAGAAGCGGTGAAGAGGTATTCACTAGACGTCTTGTGTGTTGCAGTGTACAGGAACTTTCATCAAGAAGCGGTGAAGAGGTCTTCACTAGAAGTCTTGTGTGTTGCAGTGTACAGGAACTTTCATCAAGAAGATGGCACCGCCCTTAGAAGAAAGAAGATACCTGCTGAACATGGAGTGAAGCACCACCGGTGTCGATGTCTAGAGAGTTGCCAAAGATAAGACGCATGTTTTTAAATTAAATGGCATGTTATATGAATTATAATTAATACTAGTGAGGCTTAGTGTAGGGACTTTCTTAAATGTAATTTTTTCCTGACGGCATGTGTTTATTTTACGTTTGTGATGCTGTAAATATGGATAGGAGGGGAATGCATGATTTATCTATTTTTCTTTTACTTTACGATTAGTTAGATATGATATTGAGGGAGATGTAAGGATTTATTTTGCTTTTATTGATAATTTACGCATGTTACTTAGCTAAAGGTTATTCCTAAATTTTTGTATGTTAGAGATTGAAGGATTAGATTGCCAAGATCATCCACGTTCCGAGTTAAACACTTGCGGCGTTGAGAGTAAATTCTGTTTTTCCATTTAGAAAGAACAGTGACAGACAGATTGCATGACGCATGTATTTCAGGAGCTGTGACGCGAGTGGAGCTGTATATGCAACGTTGAGTAGAAAGGATTCTTCTAATGTAGGCTGGAAACTGTTTCGTACAATGGTTTGAGAGAGAACCGAACCCTGATTTATTATGAGAAAAGCTGATGAGATTGTGAGGCATACAAGAGAATTTAATGCAGGCTAAAATATGTTGATTATGCAGGCCAATTGCATGCCTGATGATATTTTAAGAATTGTGTGCAGCGAGAATAGGCCTGCGATTGTATTCTGAGAGATTATTGAGAATCAGAATGGACGGGAAATTAATGTCAGGCCAGTGAATATGATATGTGAGTGTTGAATTAATAGCATGCTGGCAAGAAGAACGATTGTGTATGTGAATTTCCGAGCAGTTGTGGAAATACGAGCTCGCCATACAAGTTGACTTATCAGCCGTATTTATATAGACAGTGCGAAATGAGATGTTGTTCCCGTAATACAATCTTGACCAAATCCCCAGAGCAGTATTGAGTTTTAACATTTCTTTTTAGCCTACAGCAAAGCAGGAAATGTGTGACAGATGAAGGCACTTACCGGTGCGCAAATGCAGCAGAGGAACGAAATGTTGCCCGTTGATTTCCACATGTCTAATCAAGTATATTATTTGTTTTCTCTTACAGGATGGTGTTTTGAGCAATTTCATGTTGTTTTGATATGTTGTCTTGTTGTTAAACGGGGAACAGCCCGAATGCTGAGTGTAGGTTCGTGGTCAGTCTAGTTCATACTAGATCCTTTAGTGAACCGCGTTTCACGTCGAGTCAGTGTAGTATATAAGTTTTCCCCTACCTAATCCAATGTAAATATTCGAGATATTTTAATTATGTTGTGATTATTGTAAATACAGCGTAGGTAAATGCCACTAGTATTTTTCATAGTTCATCTCATGTCCCATTGCGTCTTACTTTTCATTAAATGGTAACTTTTGCGGCAACTTCCCTGAATTTCAATCCGTATTATAGTGATACTTAAAACCGTGCTACCCTATACGAATACGAATGTGAACATGAACATTGGACAATAATGGAAAGATATTTCGCAGTTCACAAATATTTCAAATGTTATGATTTCGAATTTTCAATTAATTATTTATTTGATTTCAGTAATTACGGTTGTTGTCCATATTACTTCAATTTTATTTATTTGATAATTTCATTCATCGTTTCTAATTTGAATTTTCACTTTGTTTTAATATAATTCGGGGTTATTTTATGGAATAAACTCATCTTACCCCATATTATTGTTTCTCATTCGAGATAAACCTCCATTATTCCTGTCATATGCTTATAGTTAAGTGATAAACTTCGATATTTTAGATTTACCCTAGACAATCAACCCACTTCTCTGCCCAAACCTGAGTTAGTCGGAAGTTTAATCAGGAATGGAGGCATCGTCCTAGAGGGTTATCACCCCTGGGTACGGTACAATACCAGGCTGCTCGCGAGTGCCGTCCACTCTACTTATAAATGTCCCGCATACACAAATGCTGAATGGGGTGTCTACTAAATGATTTTCACAGGGGCACTACTGCCAGCAGGCAGGTTACGTCAAAATATAAAGAGATAACAACCGGACAGTCGCTAGCAGCATTCTCCTCAGCGCTACCCGTCTAATGCAATCCCCTGGATTAGTAAACCTCGCTTACGACCGCATAGTACTAGGCTGGTGTATGACTAGTGTACAGCAGAGCTACATTTGATGTATGCATATCGGCAATGGCTAGTGTGTTCAGTAACAACGAATACACAGGCATCATTTTAATCTGCAGAGAATCTGCTGAGAATGCAGCAGAAGCTCCAAACAGACGTCTGTCTTCTACACGCGTATTTCGCCGAACAGTAATAGTTTTTGTTTCATACAAACGACACTTTTATAGAGTGGAATGTCTACACGTGTATAAATTAATAACTGATTAAATTTTATTTTCTAAATCTTTGGCGTATTTACAAATCACCCTGTTATGGAACGCGTGCAGTAAAATGACTGCTATTTTTTTCACAATATCCACAATGCAGCACGTTGTTGCACTCCTTCGAAAACAAGTGATTAGGCATCCCATGTATCACTAGTGCATGCGGGACAATTGTAAGTAGAAAGTACGGCGCTCGTGAGCCACCTGGTATAATGTTAGAGAAGGATTGTTTTCCAGTGGTTCTTCCTCTTAAATTACAACCACCATTAATATTTCAAGGAGATTGTCGTCCAGATGCAATTCCTCTTCAAATAATCACTACCACCATTAGTGTTAATAGAGGATTCTTGCCCAGGTATTTCCCTCATAAAACAATAATCACCACCATTTCGATAATTATGAAACAAGTAACAATCATTTGCGAATATTGTTTGGCCATATCTGCATACTCTGTCCTCCTGAAGATATTCATATTTGCTGTCACTGAATGATGAGTTCGTTTGAGATGTCTCACAAGTTCAGAGATACGAAGGCAGATTCCCAGGAGATAAATGACAAAGATTGGGTGGAGCGAGGTGACAAATTGCCGGCTGAAGGAGCACGCGGCTTCACTAGACGGATGAGAAAATACAACTTTTTGCTCTCAACGAAGGAAGACTCTTCCTCTGTTCATTCGGTTCACGACTCACATTTCCATCGTCACTTTGTGGAATACAAGTGAGGAGCCCAATGGAAGGACAGGGACTTCCTTTCAATAGGGGAGAATGAATGATTAACGCCGATTCTATTTTCTCGTAAAGAATGGAGAGGTTATTTCTAGACCTATCGGCAGCAAGAACCTTACAAGAAACCAGTTTGGTTCATATCATACCGATTGTAATGAACAGTGGCACAATTATCAATTAAAATCCCCAGTTGTAGCCCTTCACGCAAACAATTTAATGTTGAAAACATCCTGGGGATATGAGCTACGAATTTTAGGTAAATAAATTATAATAAAGTATGAGAATATATTCTTTATTTACTCCAAAAAATTAGAACCCTTTTCTTAATAATCGTTATCCGGTCGACTACATTAGCAGTTTGCCTTTTTCTACCACTATGAGCGCTAATGTGAGTCAATGCAGAGTTCCCCTTATACGCTCGGTGTAGATATTTCTCAAAAATCAGAGAACCTCTTAGATTACTAAATCAACGAACACATTACAAAAACAATAAGGTAAATAACTTTTCTTGCTAGTGGCTTTATGTCGCACCGACACAGAGAGATCTTATGGCGACGATGGCATAGGAAAGGCTTAGGAGTTGGAAGGAAGCGACCGTAGCTTTAATTAAAGTACAGTGAATACAGTGAAAATGGGAAACCATGGAAAACTATCTTCAGGGCTGCCGACAGTGGGATTCAAACCCACTATCTCCCGGATGAAAGCTCACAGCTGCGCGGCCCTAACCGCACGTCCAACTCGCCCGGTGTAAATAAGTTAATTTGGCTAGGATTTGATTTTTTAAAGAAAATGAATGAAGAAGCAAGGGATTTAAGGCTGTTCTTCCGGAACTTCATGTAAGCCGGAAGTGATACTCGAAATGTGTACTTCTAATTTGACAGAGCCATCCAAGGCTCACGATTTGAACCTTTCCGGACCCATCAGCCCTTCAACGTTCGGCACAATTAAGGAAATAGCTTAATTTTAAGTTTTTTATCGCATAGGGAACCATAGTTTCTCTGTTAAGAAACAAATTCCATTTCTCCTCATGCACGACCCAGTATGAGGATACGAGACGATCATTTACCCAAGTTTGTTAAGAATCTGTCTGCTCCAACCACATATTTCTTTTTTTAGTTGCCTGTGGGATAACTTATCTGGCATTTTAGGGGTCAAATAATACTTTACATATTAGGTATTTCCTGAAAGATGAAACCTGTTTGCTGCATTCTACTCTGCATGCAGCCAAGGTCAGCTCGTTGGTCTGTATTGAATAAAACAAATGTGCTGCCATAGGCTATAATCATAAATGACTTTCTCGATAGCATTGATCAAAACAACGTAGTAAGACGTTACTTCAGGGGGAAGGTCCTAATCAATTAATCAATCAATCAATCAATCAATCAATCAATCAATCAATCAATCAATCAATCAATCAATCAATCAATCAATCAATCAATCAATCAATCACCAGTGATCTTCATTCAGGATAGTCGCACAGGTAGTAGATTCATATCTGTTTTTATCTAGTCATTTTTCGAACAACTCTTCCAACTTAGTTCCTACACACATTTCCCCCACCCTACACGCAACCGGCGCACTCATCACGTGTCCCGTCCGCGCCTAACGCTCTATCTTCCACCGTCTCCCAGCTCTTGGTAACTCACAATCCGATATCGACTTATTCACACCATTCGCAACCTTCAGACACACAATTCAAAGATCCTTTTGAAATTCTCTCCAGGTTTCCATTTCCTTCTTGCTAACTCCGTAACCGACTCTTCCCAATTATTCTTGCCATTCCTGTTACATTGTTATTCTTAATTTAGTGTTGATATTTAATATTGTGTGCCTCCGTGGCTCGGGCGGCAACGCGCCGGCCTCTCACCGCTGGATTCCGTGGTTCAAATCCCGGTCACTCCATGTGAGATTTGTGCTGGACAAAGCGGAGGCGGGAGAGGTTTTTCTCCGGGTGCTTCGGTTTTCCTTGTCAACTTTCATTCCAGCAACACTCTCCAGTATAATTTAATTTCATCTGTCAGTCATTAATCATTGCCCCAGAGGAAGGAGATAGGCACAGTTTATATCCTCGCCGCTAGATGGGGTACCCGGTAACTGACTGGAAACAGGCGGTGGGTTTTGTTGTTTACACCGCTTCCGATCTTATCATACGTATTTAAATTTGTTATATTATTAGTGTAAAATAAACAAATAAAAGTCCGACGCCATGGCTAAATGGTTAGCGTGCTGGCCTTCGATCACAGGGGTCCCGGGGTCGATTCCCGGCAGGGTCGGAAATTTTAACCATCATTGGTTAATTTCTCTGACACGGGGGCTGGGTGTATGTGTTGTCTTCATCATAATTTCATACCCATCACGACGCGCAGGTTGCCTACGGGTGTCAAATCGAAAGACCTGCACTTGGCGAGCCGAACTTGTCCTCGGACACTCCCAGCACTAAAAGCCATACGCCATTTCATTTTTTCAATAAATAAAATATTTTGGAAATTTATAGACCACCTCCATCAGTAAATTAGGCTGTTCTAATCCCTATCTCCTATTTTGCCGTAATTTGTTCTCTTGAATTCCAACTTCAACTTCATATTGTGACTTTTCTCACTCTTAAAAACAACCCCCAAACTAGTTCGTCTACAAATATAATTCCACGCCATCTCTCCACGGACATCTGGAAACATACCACTTGGTCGAGCAGCTCGTCTCCTTTCTCCCGAGTCTTCCCAGTCCAAAGTTTGTAACGTGTTCATAACACTACTCTTTTAATGGAAATCACGCAGATCTTTTCCAGTTCTCGTATCAAGTAGTGAGCCTGTGGTGGTGTATGTTACTCGCATGTAATATTTTATCAGACTTAATTTTCATCATTATCAAAACATAATTCACCTCGTGTTCAGACAAAATCCCTGTGGAAACTCACAACAAACATTATAGGGTGAGTTTCAAGTCCACCGACAAAGTTCATATCACCTTGTGCCCAGAAATGCATAGTTCCCACAGTAGATGGCACTGAAAAACGACATCAAACAAAGAGCTCTGGCGCATAGTACATAGCCTGAAACCCATCCATGTCACTACGCATGTTCAAAATGGCCCCTATGGGATGCAATGCACGCGTTCACGCGTCGCATCATTTATTGCCTCATCCATACCAATGTTCCGGCCTATGTCCGAATAGTCACAGTCTATGTGGTCTCAACATCAGGAACAGGCTCACCGTACACAATGCCTTTCAGATGCGCCCACAAGTAAAAATCCAGAGTTGTAAGTCCAGTGATGGAGCGTGCCATGCAACAAGGTTCCTACGTCCTATCCAACGTCTGGGAAAGATGTGTGGCATTGGGCTAGCGCTCCATCGTCCTGCAGCCATATTGCCAAAAGCACATCCTCCAGCAACGGAGGCAGAGTGTTTTGCAGGAAGTCCAGATACGATTTTCCGTTCAGGCGTTGTGGAAGAACTGGTCAAAGTAGGCAGTCGCCAATTATCTCTGCCCAAACATTGATGCGGAACTGCTGCTGAACCTTTCCATGAGGATTTTCTATAGCCCGCAGATGATGATTATGCAGGTAAATTCTGTAATCTCTAACAAAGCTCGCTTCATGGGTGAAGAGGATTGAAGAGAGAAGTTCCGTTAGTGATGGTCCGTAGCAGAAACCAGCGACAGAATCTTTACCGTGGAGGAACTTGCTTGGAACTTGTACCACGGTTAACCTCAAAATCACGCAGAACATGCTCCTCCATACCCGGTGACGCACAGTCTGCGGCCGCCTTGCAAGTTCTTCTTTCACAAAGGACCCATGCTCACACAAACGTCGATAAAGGGCTCCAAATGGTGTGTGATGTAGGTGATGCTGTGCCTCAGTACATCCGTGCTGCCTCTCCGCCGTTTCCATCTGCTTCGTCATTCACGAACACCATCCCGGCTTGTTCCTGGATTGAATACCCACCATTGTGCTTCTACGTTGCTCCAATCACACTACCTGTAACACACAAAACGCACACAACAAATTATGAGAGAATGTCGGTAGTGCCATCTACTGTGGGAACTATGCATTTCCGAACACAAGGTGATATGAACTTTTGCGCTCCATTTTCAGTCAGAAATCACCCCCCCCCCCGAAGTTTGTCGGTGGACTTCAAACTCACACTACGGCATATATCTGTAGGTTCAACTGCCTCCGAGAAAAGTGTGCCTACGAGGAAATTATATAATGCTATGCGCTTCTTTGAGGGACTGTACACATATTTCTTCTCATTTAAGAAGTGAAATTCATGTGATAACAGATGTGCACTGTTTTAAATATCACTTCGATGAGACACGTTTGATCCCTTTAATACCTACTGAGCTCGATAGCTGCGCTAAGTATCCAGTATTGGAGGGATAGTGGGTTCGAACCCTCTTTTTACGTGGTTTTCCACTTTCACACCAGGCAAATGCTGGGGCTGTACCTTAATTGAAGCCAGGGCCGCTTTCTTCACACTCCTGGCCCTTTTCTGTCCTATAGTCGACATAAGACCCCCTCTCTGTGTCGGTGCGACGTAAAGCAACTTATAAATTCCTTTTTTTCCAATGATTTTACGTCGTACCGACACAGAGAGGGGGTCTTATGGCGACGATGGCATAGAAAGTCCTACAAGTTGGAAGGAAGCGGCGGCCGTGGCCTTAATTAAGATACAGCCCCAACATTTGCCTGTTGTGAAAATGGGAAAGCACGGAAAACTATTTTCAAGGCTGCCTACAGTGGGGTTCGAACCCACTATCTCCCGGATGCAAGCTCACAGCCGCGCGCCCCTAACCGCACAGCCAACTCGCCCGATAAAATGAAATGGCGTATGGCTTCTAGTGCCGGGAGTGTCCAAGGACATGTTCGGCTCGCCAGATGCAGGTCTTTTGATTTGACACCCGTAGGCAACCTACGCATCGTGATGAGGATGAAATGATCATAAAGACTACACATACACCCAGCCCCGTGCCAGCGAAATTAACCAATGCTGGTTAAAGTTCCCGATCCTGCCGGGAATTGAACCCGGGACCCCTGTGACCAAAGGCCAGCATGCTAACTATTTAGCTATGGAGCCGGACACTCGCCCGGTAAATTGTATTTAATACCTCCAAAAAAGTACACACAGCTGCATCTAACATGAAACATGTTTGTTGTGGGTGGTCGCAAACAACATGAACCGGGTACATGAGCGTTACGGGGTTGGTCATACTGATTAAGAATTTTAAAGAAATAATTCGATGTCCCGCACCGTTGACATTTTACCAGCTGCTGAAGTTTGCCAATCAGATCTCTTCGCGGGCTGATTCGAATGGATTGTGCGAGGCGGTGTTGCTGAATCTGTATATACACTGACTGACAGAGCAAATGCAACACCAAGAAGGAGTGGTTCGAAAGGGATGAAAGTTGGGGAAAAAACAGAGACGGCACGGACGAATAATTGATGTTTATTTCAAACCGATATGCAGGTTACACAATGCGCACGGCATCGACTCAGTAGGATGTAGGACCACCGCGAGCGGCGATGCACGCAGAAACACGTCGAGGTACAGAGTCAATAAGAGTGCGGATGGTGTCCTGAGGGATGGTTCTCCATTCTCTGTCAACCATTTGCCACAGTTGGTCGTCCGTACGAGGCTGGGGCAGAGTTTGCAAACGGCGTCCAATGAGATCCCACACGTGTTCGATTGGTGAGAGATCCGGAGAGTGCGCTGGCCACGAAAGCATCTGTACACCTCGTAGAGCCTGTTGGGAGATTCGAACAGTGTGTGGGCGGGCATTATCCTGCTGAAACAGAGCATTGGGCAGCCCCTGAAGGTACGGGAGTGCCACCGGCCGCAGCACATGCTGCACGTAGCAGTGGGCATTTAACGTGCCTTGAATACGCACTAGAGGTGACGTGGAATCATACGCAATAGCGCCCCAAACCATGATGCCGCGTTGTCTAGCGGTAGGGCGCTCCACAGTTACTGCCGGATTTGACCTTTCTCCACGCCGACGCCACACGCGTCTGCGGTGACTATCACTGACAGAACAGAAGCGTGACTCATCGGAGAACACGACGTTCCGCCATTCCCTCATCCAAGTCGCTCTAGCCCGGCACCATGCCAGGCGTGCACGTCTATGCTGTGGAGTCAATGGTAGTCTTCTGAGCGGACGCCGGGAGTGCAGGCCTCCTTCAACCAATCGACGGGAAATTGTTCTGGTCGATATTGGAACAGCCAGGGTGTCTTGCACATGCTGAAGAATGGCGGTTGACGTGGCGTGCGGGGCTGCCACCGCTTGGTGGCGGATGTGCCGATCCTCGCGTGCTGACGTCACTCGGGCTGCGCCTGGACCCCTCGCACGTGCCACATGTCCCTGCGCCAACCATCTTTGCCACAGGCGCTGCACCGTGGACACATCCCTATGGGTATCGGCTGCGATTTGACGAAGCGACCAACCTGCCCTTCTCAGCCCGATCACCATACCCCTCGTAAAGTCGTCTGTCTGCTGGAAATGCCTCCGTTGACGGCGGCCTGGCATTCTTAGCTATACACGTGTCCTGTGGCACACGACAACACGTTCTACAATGACTGTCGGCTGAGAAATCACGGTACGAAGTGGGCCATTCACCAACGCCGTGTCCCATTTATCGTTCGCTACGTGCGCAGCACAGCGGCGCATTTCACATCATGAGCATACCTCAGTGACGTCAGTCTACCCTGCAATTGGCATAAAGTTCTGACCACTCCTTCTTGGTGTTGCATTTGCTCTGTCAGTCAGTGTAGATTAAGGCCGTCATAAGAATAAAACTTCGCCAGGGGAGGGGTTCGAATAGCTAGTGACACTGGCCTGTTTGTGTTTGATGCTGACTTCTTGGCATGACTCTCAAGCCGTCTTAGAGGTAAGATTGTATGCTCTATGCTGCTAATGCTGGCCCATTATCTCGGGAAGTGCACAAGCTACTACCTTAAGTTTGTTCTCGCTAACACATACAGTGTACCGGTCTGAACACACTGTAGTAAAGTTATGTAACATGTTTAATAATGATTGATTTTATAAGTTTTACAAAATTTATTATTTTTTAATTTAAATTTCAGATTTTTAAAAATAAGGCTAACGTTAATTGCAATGATTTTGTAGGAAATTTACCACACATTTGAAAGATGAATATTTTCAATATTAAAAATATAAAAAAAATCCATTACTCAAGGTTTATTAGGTTTTTTAAAAATGGGCCTCTGATAGAGAAAAGCATAGTTCAGAGATATCAGCTTTCGGTTATGTGAATGATGTTGATCCACGAAAATCACTGTAATATTTGTCACAGTCCGCCTCTGTGGTGTAGTGGTTAGCGTGATTAGCTGCCACCCCCGGAGGTCTGGGTTCGATTCCCGGCTCTGCCACGAAATTTGAAAAGTGGTACGAGGGCTGGAACGGGGTCCACTCAGCCTCGGGAGGTCAACTGAGTAGAGGTGGGTTCGACTCCCACCTCAGCCATCCTGGAAGTGGTTTTGCGTGGTTTCCCACTTTTCCTCCAGGCAAATGCCGGGATGGTACCTAACTTAAGGCCACGGCCGCTTCCTTTCCTCTTCCTTGCCTGTCCCATCCAATCGTCCAATCCCTCCACAAGGCCCCTGTTCAGCATAGCAGCTGAGACCGCCTGGGCGAGGTACTGGTCATTCTCCGCAGTTGTATCCCACGACCCAAAGTCTGAAGCTCCAGGACACTGCCCTTGAGGCGGTAGAGGTGGGATCCCTCGCTTAGTCCGAGGGAAAACCGACCCTGGAGGATAAACAGATTAAGAATAAGAAGAATATTTGTCACAAATGGAAGATAATCATTGATTTTACTCAAATAAAGTCTCAAATCGGAGGTTGATTAAGAAATACCGTCGTAACTAGTAAGAAATATGTATACGTATTTACTGGTTGTAAATACGACTCCATTATGTTGCATTCCGCTGCTTGCGCCGTCTTTTGTTTCTTTCTTGAGGTCCAGGGCTGGCACCGATGAATGGGAGTGCGGGTATTTTGTTGAAAGAAAAATAGCTTGATCCGTGGTCCAAGAAATCGTTTAATGAATCAGTTAGGGCACATGAAGTGACAGCCCATCAAATTACATCGAATGAGAAAAATCAATAAAACGACACCAAAAACTTCAGTGAGCAAAGACATCACACACGACAGTGTTAGACATACAAAACACTTACGGAGCGCTGCGACGTAGCAGAAATAGTAGTTGTAAGGCAGTAAAGTATGTATTCTCTAAAATAAAATATTTCGTATTATTTCTTAATCAACCATCGATTTGAGACTTTATTTGAGTAAAATCAATTACTATCTTCCATTTGTGACAAATATTACAGTGATATTTCGTGGATCAATCAACACCATTCACGTACCCCAGCTTTGAAGTCTCTGAGTTGTAAATCACAGCAGGAATTCACGAGTTTGTTACTCTAGTGACCTAAAAGCCTCCTGACGCATAGTCTGGGTCCTTTCCTTCATCACTACCATCCATCAACTTCAGATGCCTCAGTGGAACACTGGTAGTGTGTCGGCCTCCGCATCCCAAGATAGCAGGTTCAAACCCGGCAGAAGTAGTCGGATTTTTGAAGAGCGAAAGAAAGTCCATTCGACACTCCATGTCATACGATGTTGGCATGTAAAAGATCTCTGGTGACACATTTCGTGTTCACTCGACAAAATTCATTAAATCTCAGCCACAGACCTCCAAGAGAGTTTCGGTTTACTCGATCTGCCCCCTAATAGGCCTAGAATAAAACGGAACGTCGAAATTGACGAGCAGACAGCCAGATGACGTCAAATCGAAATGTCTGCAGACGGTAGCTTATGTCATATGATTATCCATTAACTTCCTTCTCCGCTTCTTCCTAGCCGCCTTTGTCACTTGTTGAGGAGCCAACTGCGCTTTCTGTACACGAACTATGTTCTATTCTTACATTCCTCTGACTGTGTTGCGCACCAAATTCACCCCCAGCTTCTTTAAAACCTTCAGTCTACTAATGCTCCTATCATTGAAAGTTACAACAGCATCAGAAACGCCTACTAGTAGGGTTTTTCGTCTAACAAAATCACTTTTGGGAAGACGAGGCCATATAATGTTGTTGAATGATCCGTTCACATTTTGAGTTTTCCGATGTAGGCATTTCTGTAACAGGCCTGGGTTTGATCTCCCCACCACAGAGAGAGTAAGACACACCTTCAAGAAGCACACTTGCAGATACTTACATCATCTGAACTGTCGTTTACATGCACACTGGGTGTTTCCACGTTCAGTTTTCATTTTGAAGCACTTGGGGGCGTGGCACCTTCACTTCCTTCATGTCCATCTTCGAGACTTGCATCTCCACTAACTTCACTCACCGGATTAACGTTAGAGTATTTATTACCCCTAAATCCCCCTTTTTGAACACGCCCATTGGATTCGTCATTTTAAACGAACAATGTTAAGAATATTGAAAATAGAGACAAACCACTCTGATGTGCTCTGATTACAACACAACTCCGCGCTGCATTGTTTACGCGCGTAGCCAACTTTATCAGCATGACACCAAACTGGAAACAAAAGAGACCACAGCCTTCTAGATTGCGTGATTCTAAAGATATGCCCGGTCAAGAGTTCCATTACAGCCAAGACTAGGAAACTTGTCAGGTGCAAGAGTTTCGTTAAAAATGTATTGAATACCCTAAATATTGTTCGATTCCTGTGATCAATATGCCAAAATGATGACAAAAAGCTAAATATTAGTGTTAGACAAAGAGTGAAAATATCAACATTCCACAAACTGGATATACAATCACCTAGTATCGCCGCCGCGCACAGCCCCTTTCAGTGCGAAGCAATCTTCAGGACCTGATAAAATAACAGCGGTTTGAGATATCGAATTATTTGTCAGTATTACCAACCCTCGAAGGCTCATATACCTGATTCACGTTGTTTCTGACCTCGCTGCATTCTATATTGAATACATGTAAGAAAAGTGCCAGGGATTCTTCACTTGGGACTGTGGCTTGGAGACTACAGGGCCCTTAACTGACTCCTGGAATTGCTTCCAATTACTTGTGCCACGCTCCTCACTTTCGTCTATGCTATCCGACCTCCCTAGGTCAACTCTTATTCTTTTCTGGCCCCGACGGTATTAGGTTGCGAAGCGCAAGGAATTTTTCATTTCCACGCCTTTAGTGGCCTTTATCTTCCATTTGCAGATACCTTCATTTTACGGAAGTGTCGGATCCCTTCCATTTTTCCTTCTAAATTAGTGTTAATACAGTATGGTTGCCAAGTTGTGTTTCATCCCCACCACGACTCTAAGAAAACACATATTTGTTAAGATCTCCTCGGTACCGCATGTTTGCTCCTTTCAAAATGTCTATCACAACTCGCATTTGCTCCAAGCAAGATCTTTATGGCAACTCATATTAGCTGTGTTTATTATCTCTATATCAAGGCATGAGTAATATTTCCTCACCTTCGGCCACAAATTTTCTACGTGCGTGTTTATAACCTCACTTTTTCTTGCACTTGCCACTTCTACATTCCCGCATCTCTACACCTCTATCTACGCCTATGCGTCTTTCTGCTTCTGCTAAATTCGAGAACATTCAAAAGTCCCTCTCCCCCCTTTCGCCCCTACAACTACGCCTATCCTTCGTCACTCTTGACGCGGTATATATTTTCTATCCTTTATTTCGGGTATTTCTCTTTAATTTTTTATCCCCATTCCTACCTTTTATTTACAACTTCTGTCTTGCACTTTGTCCGCCCGCTCGATACAGTGAACGTAGAATATATTTTAAGGTTGGAATATTTGGAACACAGGTGTGTTTTTTTCTTTTTGTTCAAGTTGGCTCGACTGTGTTTCATGGCTACCTATAAATTGTATACCCCTTGATTTGTGCATTCCTTTCTACATCTTAACATTATAGTATTCTGTATTTCTCTACTATTTATCTTTGTAAATTTGGGAAGGAACCTTGTGTACTATCACTATGTACCTTTACTCTCTCATCTCGGCTAATCTAGCCCATTTAACGTAACTAACTTCCATTTGGTATCATCTTTCAAAATCATTGACCGAGCTCGATAGCTGCAGTCGCTTAAGTGCGGCCAGTATCCAGTATTCGGGAGATAGTAGGTTCGAACCCCACTGTCGGCAGCCCTGAAAATGGTTTTCCGTGGTTTCCCATTTTCAAACCAGGCAAATGCTGGGGCTGTACCTTAATTAAGGCCACGGCCGTTTCTTTCCCACTCCTAGCCCTTTCCTGTCCCATCGTCGCCGTAAGACTTATCTGTGTCGGTGCGACGTAAAACAACTGGCAAAATCATTGATGGTTTAGTTGTAATAATTCTTTGTTATATGACTTTGTGAAAATTATATATCCTCTATATTAGGTTATTTATTTTCAATTACCAACTACTATTGCGAGCAACTTTTAGTTTGTTTGTTTGTTCGTCCAACCCTTGTCCCGTTTCTCTACGGGGTCGGATGTGAGGTGAGATGAATCTGTCGTGGCGAGTTTTTACGAGAGGATGCCCTTCCTTTTTTTAGAATTTCCTTTACGTAGCACCGACACAGATAAGTCTTATGGCGACGATGGGATAGGAAAGGCCTAGGAGAGGGAAGGAAGCGGCCGTGGCCTTAATTAAGATACAGTCCCAGCATTTTTCTGGTGTGAAAATGGGAAACCAAGGAGAACTATTTTCAGGGCTGCCGACAGGGGAGTTGGAGCCCACTGTCTCCCGGTTGCAAGCTCATAGCTGCGCGCCCCTCACCGCACGGCCAACTCTCCCGGTTATGCCCTTTCTGACGTCAACCTCATCAGAGGAGTTAATGAGATGAAATGAATGACGTGATATATAACACTGGGAAGGGAGGGGGTGAAACCGGTGTCGGCATGTAGCCTGCTCCTGTCGAATAGCACCAAGGATTCTGCTCAAAGCTTAACATCTTCATCCGCCAGAGGAATCACCATCAACACCATCATATGCCCTCGCTCCTTATGAGCACTGCGGAGAGGTTTGGAATTTAATCCAGGCTTTTCGCACGCAATTTAGTGATTAGAAATAGTATATCACCACTTCCCCTACCCTGCCGGCCAACATTCCGATGGTGAAAATTCTTTCGACTAACGGGATTCGAAATGGCTAACCACGGTGTCCGACCGTTTAGAATTACAATACAATACAATACAATAGATTTATTTTGTCTGGCAAGATTAAGGCCATTAGGCCCTCTCTTCCATCTAACCAGAAAAGACAGTTTTTACATGTGCAAAATTGAAATAAGTACACTTACAATTGAAATATCTTGCAACTACTAAACAATACAATATTATGATTAAAAAAGGAAAAAAATAGGAGAATGATGAAGATGATGATGATGATGATGATTATTTACACAATTATGACATGATTAGCTAATTTCTATTATCCTTAGTAATAACAGTGGGATTATATAAAGTCTCTAGTTTGAGGGAGGTTAAATCTACAATATCTCCATAGCATTACTTAGTAGGTAGCGGTGACAAAGTTGCCTAAAACTAGCAGGCGAAGCTCCTCTGACAGAGACGGGCAGTGCATTCCATTGTCGTGCCGAAGAAATAACAAATGAGTTTGTGTATCGTGTGGTGCGGTGAGGTGGAATAGATAAGAGTGTATCAGATTTTGACCGTGTTCCAAAACTGTGATTGGATGAGAGGTGATGAAATTGACTGTACAAGTAGGGAGGTGAGCATGAGGAGAGTATTCGACGAAGAAGGCATAAAGCATGAAGATTACGGCGCTGTTTGAGTTTTAGCCAACCGAGTTCATCGTAGGCAGGTGTAACATGGTCAAAGTAACGTAGGTCACATATATAGCGAACACAGGCGTTTTGCGCGCGTTGTAGTTTGTCGTTAAGAGTAGTAGTCAGGTCGTTGTACACGGCGTCACAGTAGTCGAAGTGAGGCAATACCAGAGTGCAAATAAGGCGTTCTTTTAATATTCGAGAAAATATGTTGCGGAATCTTCTAAGTGAGTTGAGTGTCGCAAATACTTTCCTGGAGATGCTGGTAACCTGCTGCTTCCAAGAAAGATGTTCGTCTATCATAACGCCGAGATCTTTGACAGATTCACTGAAATTAATGGGTGAATTTTGTAGGTAAAGTTTTGGTAAAGTGAATTTGCTTATAGTTATTGAACAAAGCCGAGGATGTGAAATTATTATAGCTTGAGATTTTACGTTATTTAATCTAAGTCCATGCATGTCAGTCCAGTTACAGATTTCTTGTAAGTCTCTATTGAAATTTTTAATTTCGTCGGTTAGTCTTTCCGGTTCACAGTGCAAGTATAATTGTATATCGTCAGCGTACATGTGGTGTCTGCAGCTGTTTACCGACGACGTAATATCATTTATATAGACAGAAAATAGAAGCGGTCCTAGGACAGACCCCTGTGGAACACCAACCTCTACGGATCGCCAGGATGAATATTCATTGTTGTTGTTTCTTACACACTGCAGACGACCACGGAGGTATGAATTCATCCACTGAAGACTGTTTGTCGAGAACTGGAGTTTAAATAGTTTGGAAAGTAGTATGTCTATGTCAACAGAGTCGAAAGCTTTAGAGAAATCAAGAAGAGCTAGTATGGTAACTTGTCTTTTGTCCATCGCATTGCGAATGTCGTCTGTAACCTTAAGTAGTGCAGTAGTAGTGCTGTGGTTACGTCGAAAACCAGACTGGTGTTCGTCAAGAATATCGTGTATTTGCAAGTAGTTGGAGACTTGTTGGTATACAATGAATTCTAGGGCTTTTGAAAGGACCGATAATATGCTCACAGGTCTATAGTCAGTTACGTCTTCAGGCGGTGATTTTTTAGCGAGCGGGACGACAACGGCAGATTTCCATAAGGAGGGATACGTGCCAGTCATTAGTGAGTGGTTAAATATGTGAGTTATAGTAGGTAAAATTATGTCAATTATTGTCTTAATAAGTTCTATTTCTATGTTGTCTATCCCTTTGGACTTCGATTTTATTCTAAATATGGCTTGTTTAACTTGCGAGGGTGTCACATGTGAAAAGTAGAATTTTTCTCTGTCAGGTGCAGGGGAGTTGTAATTGCTGTATAGTGTTCTATGTTTCCTTTCTCTGTCAATGGTATGTCCGGGAGTGGTAAAATATGTATTGAGGGAGTCGAGGGATACGTCAATAGGATGGTCGTCTCTTTGTTTACCTATTCCCATGTGTCTTAGTTCTTTCCAAGCCATAGCAGGTCTAGTATTTTTATTTAGCAGGGTATGTGCATGTCTAATTCTAGCGTTGCGTACTGACTGCGATGTTTTATTTCGTAGCCGTTTAAATGCGTCAAAATTGTCTTGTGTCGGTTGTCGCTTAAACTTTCTATGTGCGGCATCTCGTCTTGCCATTAACTCCTTTAGCTCTAAGTTTAGCCACGGTGCTGGGGCTCGCGTTACCCGTACTGTTTTCGGCGGGGCGTGTCGATCATAGAGCGCTGTCAGATATTCGTTAAATATGTTTACTTTAACGTCAATGTCGTCAACTGTTAGTATATGGTGCCATGGAACATCTAGTGCGTCTTCAGTGAACATACTGTAGTCAATTTTAGAGAGATCTCTGAATGTAATAGTCCTTGGTTTTGTCTTTCGGGTCTTTAAGGAGTAGGATATGTATATTAGGTCATGAGCTGAAATTCCTGGTACAGATGTCTGTCCGTGTTGTAGTACTTTGTCTGTATTCTTGACAATCATTAAGTCGATTGTCGTGTGTGACGTGGCGGTGTGGTGAGTAAGAAGTGTTTGCAAAATGCTCATATCGCAAGATGTAGTCATGTTTAAAAGCTGCCGACATTCGGCATTGTTGTTTCCGGTGTCTGTGTTAAAGTCGCCCATGACAATTACATGTTCATATTGCGGGAGTACGCGTAACAAAGCATTTTCTACGTCCTCCAAATGTCCAATCGCAGGTGGCTTGTACACCACACAGACAGCACATTTCTGATGGGCTACGATTATTTCCAAGAGCAGGAACTCCGGTCTTCTATTGTATTCGCTATCTGAACATGCAATTATCGTAGGCTTTAAACTGGTTTTGACTATCGCTGCTACACCTCCTCCCCTCTTTCCAGCTCTGTCGTTCCGAAGTAAACAGTAGCCAGGTATGTTGAAAGTCTTCGAAGGGATCAGATCATGAAGCCAGGTTTCAGTGAGAAGGCAAACATCAAATACGTCCGGGACAAGTTCTTGAAGTTCGTGGAAATGGGCAGACAATGAATGTACATTTAGATGGGCTATATGGAGACCTTTCGGGAAAGAGGAAACTTTAGCTAGTAGCAGGTCTCTAGTTGAGTGAGAAGGAAGGGGGGTAATTCCAGGAGGGGTCAGTGGACAGTTGTCACAAGGTCGTGTTCTGTTTGTGGAGAGTGGAGGGGTGAGTAAGGCCTTGAACGGGATTGTGGCTGGGAAGGAATGTCCGGTACTGTCAGAGGAGAGTAACCCATTAGTGCTCGTTGCCACCTTATGAAAAAGTAATAATTATGCGAATGAGATAATCTAACTAAAGTGAGCTAATCTAATTACCTTATGAAAAATTAATAATTATGTGAATGAAATAATCTAAGTACAGTGAGCTAATCTAATTAAATTACACTAAGGTGGTATTTAAATAAAATGAAATATAGTAAATAGAGATCAGAACAGTCAAGTGAATTGTCCGTTTAGTTGCTATCTCTATCCTCCGGTAAGTCACACAGCCGGTTAATGCGCACTTTGCCCCCATCGGGTTTCTTAATGATGATATCGCCGTCTGCAGTCCAACAGTTCGCTACATGGAAACGGTGAATGGCAGCCTTCAGTATGGAGAGTCTAACGGACGTGAGATCTTCGCGGATGGTAACATGAGTGCCTTTTAGTCTCCTTTTGTTACGGAATACTTCTTGTCGTGTACGATAGGAAGTAAACTTGACAATGATAGGCCGAGTTTTCCCTACTGATTTAGGCCCAACACGGTGACTTCTATCAATATAATTGATGTTTATATATCTATGAAGACGTTTACTGCAAGTTCGTCAGTATTTTCTTGTGAGCTCTCCTGCACTCCAAAGATTCTAAGGTTATTTCTCCTACTATATTGTTCGAGAGAGTCGCTTCTAGCTTCGAATTCTGACCTAAGTGCCTGGATTTTCTTGTCCCGACACTCAAGTTTGTTCTTTAAATCCGCTACAAGTTCAGCATTGAACTGGAGAGATTTCTCTAGTTCCTTAACAACGAGTGTGGTCACTCGCTCCGATATCGCCTCTGTAATTCTGTCCAGAAACTTACCCGAGCTGAGAGTCTCATTCAGGATCCTCGTGACGGTCTCTTCCACGAGGTTGGCACTACCCTTCTCTTCCTTGCTGTTGCGCTTGTTACTCCTGGTCATCTTGTTTTACAATGGAATATTTTAATGAATTGATAAAAATATGGCCACAACAGGGAGACACTTTCACTTTAAACACTTTCAGGCTATGTTTGAACACTTTAACACAAAGTTTGATATATATTACTAGGAAATAACAACTGCTAATTCACTTTGACTGAGGAGCTGATCTCACGCACGTCCGTCAGCCATCAAATTCAAAGTCTTAACGACCATGGCCACCAGGCGAGATTACGAGCAGATTTTTAGTATGCTGCGTAATTATTCTAGTCATTTAAATCCGAGTTACTTTGATGTCAAACGCTCTTCATATTAAAGTAAAGAAATAAATGAATACTGTATTAAAGCCACTACATATATTTATTTAATGAAGCCGAGCTTTCTGCCAAATTGCATTGGCCTGCATCAGGCCATGTGAAGTTCACTGGCTTTATTTCTTTAAATTAACACAATGATCCACGAAAACTTACGTTCAATACTCTTCATATTATTGATGTTTTTGATACTAGTCAAATAAATATATTTTGTAAAACATCTTTTCACTCTGTACATCCACGGACTGCTCTTGGTGAAGGCCCTAGACAGGCGCCTATATTTACTGTGAGGTATTCATCCTCCCTTTCGTAATAGATTTTTATGATAGCCTTATGCTACGATTAATAACCTTTACGTTTATCACCCCAAAATGTGTCACATATTAACTTCCCTAGTAACACGTGTTGTTTGTTTTTTGTTAAAATCTCTATGAAATGGACGTTTCTTTCAGCAAGTTGTCTCTCATTTCATCATGTCCAAGGTTTCCTAGAAGTTCTCTACATAGCACAAGCTGAACTAGGGTTTCCGCCTTGTCCGAGAGTCGATATCAGGTATCATCTTGGCTTCGCCCAAGAAGAGCTCGTGTGGTGCGTTTCCAAGGCTTCCCTTCTCTGTGAGTTGAGATTGCAAACCACTGCACGGATAGATAACGTACGATAACACGACTCAGGTTTAGGTAAACAAATGCCGTCTTCAAGTTGTACAACAATGGCCGTGCGTCTAAAAATGTTCATTTAATCGAGCAGTTTGCTATCGATGGTTATTATAATTTAATAGGTGAGTAGAGAAAGAAACTAAGTCACTCTCTCACTTTTGAAGGCAAGGATGAAATTATGCTTCCCGCGATAGACCTCCTGTAGTTGGCCCAGCCCAGTTTACTAACGGTAGGTTTAGATCCCCTGCACTTACAGTTCTTTTCCCGTATCTCATATTTGCACATCTTAATTCTGAAAGACGAGTGATTTCGGGGGGCGATAAGCTCCAATAATGACTATATTTTGTTTATTGTGTGCATTATTTACCTGCCCCCGCCCCAATTATTTTTCATTCATCGAGAACTCATTTTAACTCACTGCTCAGCTCTGATGTAACACAAATGAAAATTCCCCCTCCTTTACAACATCTATATTGCCGGGCTACGTAGCTCAGATCGTCATTCGACTGGGTGGAAAAGGACTCGGTAGTTTCATACACAGAGATTTGATGTTATTCCGCATTTCGCTTATAAATACGCTTTCATTCAATATTTTCATTTTTAAGTAAATTATCAGTATACGGGAACATGGAAAGAAATATGTTAAGACGTTTTTATTGTTTGGCTACAACGCGTATATCGTAGAGTGTATTTAACTTAGGTTTATGTGTCAGTTGGCAGACAAAAGAGGAGGCTCCCTGTTGGAAGAACAAATTGAAAATCTGAAACGTACTTTTCATGGAACAACGCTTCAAAGTATGGCAAAATGTGTGTAACGTCACACGTATACTCTTACAAGATGGCGCTGTGTTGACTCAGTTAGAGCTTAGCTGTCGTTGTGATTACATCGTGGTCAGTTCTATAGAATGACAAATTTAACAATGGTAAAGAAAGATTTGATTTGGATTGGGCCAAAACGTGCAAAAGGAAGAGCTGAAATGAGAAAAGGGCGTAATAGGTGTTACTATGAGAAACAGCGAAAACAAGTTTGTGACAATTAAGACCCTGCAGCCCTTCCAATAGCGACACCTACTGCCAATTTGTCTTCGATATTTTCATATATTACAAAAATAATAATGTTCCAGAACTATTAAAAACACCTTGATATTTGATTTTCGTTCTAGGGATGATTGTACATGCCCTCAGTTGTCAACTGTATGAGGAAATGAATTATTTATTTCTTCTTTCTTAATCTGTTTACCCTCCAGGGTTGGTTTTTCCCTCGGACTCAGCGAGGGATCCCACCTCTACCGCCTCAAGGGCAGTGTCCTGGAGCGTGAGACTCTGGGTCGGGATACAAATGGGGAGGAGGACCAATAACTCGCCCAGGCGGCCTCACCAGCTATGCTGAACAGGGGCCTTGTGGAAGGGATGGGAAGATTGGAAGGAAGAGGAAAGGAAGCGGCCGTGGTCTTAAGTTAGGTGCCATCCCGGCATTTGCGTGGAGGAAAACTGGGAAACCACAAAAAACCAATTCAAGGAGGGCTGAGCTGGGAATGGAACTCACCTCTACTCAGTTGACCTCCTGAGGCTGAGTGGACCCCGTTCCAGTCCTCGTACGACTTTTCAAATTTCGTGGCAGAGCCGGGAATCGAACCCGGGCCTCCGGTGGTGGCAGTTAATCACACCACAGAAGCGGACGGAAATGAATTTATATTTTAAATCATTCTACAATCTCACAAGCTACCCAAATGACGTCTTACATCATGTGGCAGTCAGACAGTATACCAGGGGTATGCACAGAGTGAAGTAATGGCGATGTTCTTGTCGTTAGCTCTGCGTATGATACGATCTAAACATAAACCTACAGTTCACTTAATGCACTGATTTCTATTGCGGGGCTGAGTGTCTCAGACAGTTGAGGCTCTGACCCCACCTTGGCAGGTTCTATTGTGGCTCAGTCCGTTGCTATTTGAAGGTGCTCAAATACGTCAGCCTCATGTCGGAAGATTTACTGCCACGTAAAAGAACTCCCTCGGAAATAACTTCAGCCACGTCGACGTATCCGAAAACTGTAAAAATAGTTACTGGGACGTAAAGTCATTAGCATTATTTATGACTGATTTCTAGGCCTAGCAGGGCAATTTTCTGACGCGCATCTTCTTATCTTCCATCGTACCGACTATATTATGTCCAGAACAATGAGATCTGCTGAACACGAGAGTAGCTTGGTAGAGTGTCAGCTAAGTCTGGACAATTCCTCGTCGCAAATCGAGGCGAGAAATGCCCTCTCCGGACATATGTTTCAGTTGCCATGCATTGTACGTTCCTATGTCGATTTTATGTGAAAATCTGAAAATCCACTCTCTGTTATTAAAAAAATGGCAAAATTAAATTAAATATACACTATTGTACTTTGCGAGGTAGATAAGGAAGTTTACCTTTGTGGTGTGCTGGTTAGTGTGATTAGCTGCCACATCCCGAGGTCGGGGTTCAATTCGCGGATCTGCCACGAAATTTGAAAATGGGTATGAGGGCTGGAACGGGATCCACTTAGTGTCTGGAGGTCAACTGATTAGAGTGGGTTCTGTTCCCACCTCAGCCATCCCCGAGGTGATTTTCCATGGTTCCCACCTCTCTATTTATTATATTGCTAATTAATTATAAAAAAGAAATTATAATTGTACCGGGAGGTACACCTCGTCCGCGTGCGTTAAATGAAGCGAAAATTTGAAACACCTAGTGCAAAAGGTTGGTACGTTGATCAAACGATGTCACAACTAAAGTGATGAGTAATATGTTACTTTAAAGTTTCCCAAACTGCCTGTATTTCTTGTTTTGTTTTGATGTATCACTGGTTGCAACAACTAATACAAGAAATTGGGACTTTTCTCCATAGATGTCTCTATTAAAGAACTGAGGTCGTGCACTCTGGTGCAAAATGAAATAACTATAAATTTAAAGAAGTTTTGTGTTGATAGGTTTTCTGAACTGAATTGTCATTATTTTTGATACTTCAAGGTTTGCAACACTTCCTTCTCATCCCGCCAGCTTTGTAGTCTGGCCAATCAGAAATTCTGTGTATTTATTTTTCAGTCAATCATAGGCTTCTTGTAACCTTTTGCCCGTCCAATAAAATGAGAGGGTGTGTCCGAATTTAGTCCAGAGCCTTCTCGAAACGTTCCGTCCGGGATAAAAGCTGTCGCTTTTTCGAGTTAACTTGTCTTATTGATCGTCGAATTACTGACTGTGTGTGTTAAGAGAGGAGGCAGGGCGTCCTCATTCTTCGACAGGCAGAACATCAGCCAAGGTAATGGCCACCAGTTTTCTTTCTCTGTAGTTATCTCCGCAAGCTGACTCGAGGGGAAGGTTCCAGCCTTTAACTATGTAACAGCCAATTTCCTTCTCATGTAACATTTCATGTAAGTCCTAAGGACTTAAACTGTAAATCAGTGATAGAGACTGTGTTACCCTCTTGAATTCCCCCTTCAATTAATCTTGAGGTGACTACGATTTTGTAACTGCTTTCCTCTTGTAAATTGTAAATTAACTTCTCCATCTAGTCACCTCAGTAGTTTTGGATTAGCCTCTGCATCATCGGGCTGCAAGCCCAAGTAGGGTTTTAATCGTGGTTTTCAAGGAGAGCAAGTGTACGCCTCCATACATTTTTGAGTTTGGGCTAGTAATTTATCCTGTTCTTTTTCACGAAGGCCCAGTAGAATGGGTATTAGGTACCCCTGTGTAAACTAAAAGGTAATTCATATGGTATTGTAAATTGCAGGTTGTGCCTAGAGAGGCCTGAAGGTGTAATTGTATTGAGCAGAGTCGCTCTTTTCCGTCTTGTAATAGTTAATGGTTGCCTTGAGCAGTCCGTAAGAGTTTTGGAGCGCTGTCTCCTTGGTAGAAGTTGTAGAGCATGTAAGCTCTTTTGTGGAAATGTAACGGATGTTTGTGTAATATTGAGTGGTGCCTTTGGAAGGCCGTAACTTGTAACTGTTGGAGCAAAGTGCTCTTGAAAATTGTGTTTCTGGAGATATCTCACCTTGTTTATATGACTAAACGCAACATTAGCGATGTTGGGACCTTTGTAAAAGCTCAAAATTGTAAATTACCAATTCTTGGTTTTTCTGTTTTGTACCAGAATTGTTCTGCATCTGAAATCCTGTTCTTTCACCTCTGCGTTCCACAGAAAACCTCGGAACAATAATTATAATAAATTATATTGCTAATTAATTCTCCTCCAGGCAAATCCCAGGATGGTGCCTAACTTAATGCCAGGGCCGTTTCCTTCCCTCTTCCTTGTCTATCCCCTCCAATCTTCCCATTCTCCACAAGGCCACTGTTCAGCATAACAGGTGAGGCCACCTGGACAAGGTACTGGTCCTTCTCCTCAGTTTTATATACCCGACCCAAAGTCTCACGTACCAGAGACTGCCCTTGAGGCGGGAGAGGTGGGATCTCTCGCTGAATCCGAGGGAAAAACCGACCCTAAAGGTAAACGGATAAAGAAAGGAAGATAGAAAGAAGGAAAGAAAGAAATGAACGGAAAGCCGGTAAGGAACATCAGACCCATAACAATTACGGGCTGAATTGTACCTAGAAGAAGGTCAATACTTCCACCCAGCGTGCCAGATAAGTACCATCAAACTTCTACTTCAAATGAAAGGACACCAATAATCACCAAGACATAAGTTCAATCCCATACAAATATGCACCATAGAGTAAAGTGTAGCAAAACAAGGTCCATAAGAGTAACTATAAATAGGAACTGCTTACTTCAAACTCTGACACTCGTGAAAACAACGACTTCTTTGTATTTAGCTATACAGCACCAATGAAATGAAATGGCGTGTGGATTTTAGTGCCGGGATTGTCCGAGGACAAGTTCGGCTCGCCAGATGCAGGTCCTTTGATTCGACGCTTGTAGGCGACCTGTGCGTCGTGATGATGAGGTGGCGGAAGAGGAGGGGACACAGCCAGCCCCCGTGCCAGCGAAATTAAACAATTATGGTTAAAATTTCCGACCCTGCCGGAAATCGAACCCGGGACCCCTGTGACTAAAGTCCAGCACGCCATGGTGCACCCATCGGATGAGTCTGATTGGCAACATTTTAATAATTGTATTTGTTAATAAATAGTAATAGCCAGCGTTCTTAAACAAAGGGACAGCATTGGAAATTTCTGGTAGCTAGGTCGTGAGAATGAAGCCTTGATAGGAACCCACGCTTCTCTCTCTGCTAAAAATAAATTATTGGGACACCTGTTATTACATCATCTTTTGGAACTGCGTAGTTAGAGTGGAAAAGTACTGGCAGGAGTGACTGAGATGGAGAATCATGATTCTAAATACCCGAATCCCCTTATTTTGGAATGAACTCGTCCGTATAGATGAACAGTGGAGTATGTGCTCCAATCAGATTGCTGCATTTAAATAATTTCAAAATTAGCGCGACTAAATGACATGTGGCTTGTAATTAATCCCTGTCAGTATTTAAGGAAGATTATATTAAGAGGAGATGTCAGTAATTATTATAGTAATTCTAAACTAACTTATTGGTTTGTGGCAAATGGATTGGAATATTGTGTATCCAGATGTTTGTTATCACCGGCAGTGGGAACCCCTTGCCAGCATGGAGAGTGGTTTACCAGCGCGGCAGAAGATATAGTCCAACTAACGCCTACTGTATTGTAAAAGAAATTACGAACAATTTTAGAGTCACGATGCATCATGGTAGTAACAAGAATTGATGCAATTTGTGTGTACAAAGCATTTCATGTTTTTGATAACTTGGTTTTGGAGCTACCCAGCATTCCTTTGGTTGGGATTTTTAGGGGCAAGAATTAGTGTTCCTACGCCGATTAGTGCGCAAACATCCCCCGAGTAGCGGCTTCTCACGGGTCAGTCATTATCAAGAGTCTTGTGGGGGTCAGACGTGTCTTAACTTTGCTCCGTGTTCAAGTACAAAGGTACAGAATTGTGTGTATTTATTACTACAGTGGAGGTGGAAATATGCTTTATAAACAGTAGTTGGGCTGTTAAGGTATTTAAAACCACCCAAGTGAGTGGAGTATTAAATTGACAGATTTTACGAGTGTTCAGTTTATGCAGGGCGAAGACGAAACTTTGAATTGTGCAGTAATTGCATCTTAGGTAACTTCAGTTGGAGTGTGTAGCCCGCAGAGCAACCCAGACAGTTTTAAAATATATGTGTAAGCCGTAAATAGTGGAGAACAATTAGCCTGCTACAGCGCAGCTGGTAGTATGTTTGAAACATTTGAGCGGAGGAAATACTCTCCCTCTCTATAAATATTTAGGTTGAGTGGGGGTGGACACTTTCTCCCCAGCTGGGGCTTTACAAAGGAAACCGTTAAGCCCGTGAAAGACTTCGCTTCGTGTGAGGCAGCAGTGTGTTAAAGCAGAGTACGTAAAATCCGGCCTAAGTTCCAAAATATCTGAGTACTGCGTATGTGTGTATATATGTATTACAGTGTAATGTCTAGTTTTAGGACAAGTTGTCGTGTTTAATATTATGGGTAGGAAATAAACGTGTGCAAAGTGTCAAGTGAGAGTGGAAAGTAGTAATATAAGCCAATGCCGGATACAGCAAGAATGGTCAATGATATTAACATGTTGGTCATGAATCTGTAAGACAACATGGCTGCCTTTAATCCTGGCGATCCCGAAGTGCCCTCAATGTGAGTACACAATCTCATGTTTGATTTAAAATCTAAAGCTTTCCTTTGATAATGGTATCTTTATTTAAATAGGTATGCGAGTGACGATGATGTAACTATAAACCCGAGTACACAGCCAGAAAATTAGGATAATTCTGTTTATGAGTAGTGTAAATATTTATTATTATTATTATTATCGTTTTTAATCGTGTATGTACTAAATTTGATCTGTTAGTATAGAACAAGTTATATTTTGAGGCAATTATAATGGATGTTTCGCATATACCCGCAATATTATTATTATTATCAGTAGCATTGTCAGTATTGCATTTAGGCGGAATTTTGTTTGTTTCACGCAAGCACAGTTACCGTGGTGGAGGATTGATGAAGTCAATTAATGATAATAAAACACACATAGAGATATATATATATTCAATAGTTACTGTCGAGAATTCTGTTGGGACGACAGTAACACTGATACATCCATATATTGGTTGCTATGGCAAGTAATGCGGTTAGACAGTTGAGTGAACAATGTTAAATAAAAGGATTTATTTTGGCTCAGGTAAATCAAAGTGTTGTCGAATAATGTGAATGATATTGAGCAACGGTAATTTATTTGAGATGTTTGAAGGTCCGTAGTTGAGAGTATATGGTAACACATGGGGTTATTTACCTGAAGATAATTATGGAGAACAAAGAGTATGGTGAACATATTCTCAATAAAACTGGAAATATAAGTATCAGCGTGATAGCTGAGAGGTAATAGAATTCGTGCAGAATAAGAAATGATGATGATGTCGTAAATGAATAAATGTGAGGAAACAAATAAGCCAGTTAAAGAAGGTATACGAGTTAGAAGGACCAGATGATACATATAAATGGTTTAGCCGTGACACAATATCGTTTTATTCAGAGAAAGTTATAGTACGCATTTGAATGATATTTCAAAGTTAGGGTAGTAACATGGATCACGCAACTGGGCTGGTGTGGATGCTTGCCAGTAGGAACTATTTTATTGGTTTTAACAGATGATTATTATTATTATTAATATTAAATATATTTATTATTTTATTTGCCTCGTATCAGCCATCATTTAGGTACATTCTTTTATTGTCTGTGCATTGTCTATGCATTTTATTCTGAAGAAACCACAGTAACATTTGCAATGGGTCATGGCTATATTTCAGCGAATTATAATATGTTGAGACGCTGAAACAGGCCAAAAGTGTGGTATGTGCTGAGGACAAGGTTCATATATGTATATATTAGTGGAAATGTGGTATTAGGTTAGGATTTCTGGCTGCGTTACCTCGCTTGGTGTACGTATTAGCATAAGTTAGTGTATGTTTTATTTAAAGTAGGAGAGTTTGTCTTTTCCAGATTAATTTTACGATATCTAAGTAAGGGTCACTCGCATATATCGAAAGTAAAGCTTTAGATTTGTGTGCAACAACAACCAAGGTCCATTATGTGAGATAAAGTTACTGAATTCTCAGGTTAAAGCAAATATTGTTTATTGCACTTGGAAGGAAGATATTGTAATTATGCGAACTCAGTAACAGTTTTGGTTAGAGAAATATTATTATTATTATTAATATTGGTGAACTCTATTATGAGAATTTCATGGTTATGCCTTTACACAGTGGATTAGGTGTTTCATTAAATTATGGCAAATATGGTTTTATAGTTAAAGAAAACCCAATAAGCACTGTTAAGAAAGATTCTGTTCAAATGGTGTTACTCATGGCAAATGAATGTTCTAAGATAACTGACATAAACATACTATAATTTATCAGGATGGTGGATCAAGAGTACCGTAATTACAGGTCATGTTAAGATATTATTATTATTATTATTATTAATATTGAATATTATTATTTAACATTTTACCAATGCAATTCACAAGCAATTAGGGAATCTTGATGAATACCATATTAATCACTTGTGTTAATCAATTGTGGATTTATTAATTAATTAAATAATTTACATTTTATATTTTTTTTCAATTTATCTACGATTTGGTTAACAATAGTATTGGATTTTGGTAGGTGATTATAATTCTTTAGGACTTTTTTTATGATATCCAACATAGGAATAACATTCATTAAATGATATTATTATTATCGTTTCAATTATTATTATTATTATTGTTATTACAATATTATTATTATTATCATTTCGATGCATTGTAAATTCATTAATATCATTATATTGGAGGATTTGAGTCACAAGATAATGATTTCCAGTGGTCAGTTAGACAATTAATTATGTAATTAATAAATTTGAGTACAATCAAATTAGTAAAATTAATTAATTATTATATTATGGTAACTTTTGGTATGTTTGTTTGCAAACTTATTTCACATATCTGAGAGATTAGTAGGGACAAATTCTAGGTTTTGATCCACGCAATAATCGTCGTATTATTTCAATTATTATTATTATTATTATTATTATTATTATTATTATTATTATTATTATTATCACTATTGTATTACATTTTAAGTTGGTTTTCCACACTTCAGATATGTATTTGGGATACACTGTGGAGACTTTCCTGTATTCTTTTAATTGGTTTACAATGTAATTCAGTGATATCAAAACAATTTTATTAATTAGTTAATCGATACTTTATTTATTTTTTTATGTTTATATAAAACAATTTTATCTATTATAATTATTTTGGCTGATGGCAAGTAGTTTTTTTTGGTGAATAACTTGAATTGGCTATACAAAAATTTGTTCACATCAATATTATTATTATTATTATTATTATTATTATTATTATTATTATTATCATTATCATCACTAAATGTTCTCATGAGTATATTGTTATTCAATTGATCCACCTAGTCTATAAACAACATTATCCTAGAAAATGTGTACAGTTACACAGACATTATATAATTGGATGAACAAATATGGGAAACATCATTTAAAACAAAATTTTATGGAAAATTACAAATATTATACTTTAGGGATTAATGAGGTGGTCATGTGTGTCATTAATGAGAGTTCTAGCTGTACAGTCTCATATGATAATAATGTAACATTAACAAGTCTATTTTACATTTTATAAAATTTATTTACTTTTCTCTTTTGATTTATCAATAAAATTTTATACACATATTTAAACTCAAATCAGTCTGAGTCATAAATTATTGTAGTCAATAGTTTACCGAATGCACTATCCCTATGCATCCTGATTCGACGACAGGGACTGATCGCGCCGGAGAAGAGGACCTCACCACCTTCGGTAAGTATATTTTTTTTTAGGGCAGCCGAGGCAACATTGACATCTAATCTACACCGAAGGAGCTCTGCAAGGGTGCATAGGTAATCAGGAATAAGTTGTAAAATGGTCACCCAACGCGGGGCTTGACTGTCGTCTATAAGGGAATGGTAAGTCAACGTTAGGGTTATTTACATGACCAGACTGAAACTTAGAACATTCATTGAACTTGTAGTAAAATGAAAACTGTGTAAAAGGCGGAATTTCATATATGTGATACATATTGAATATATGTTGTTAATGTTTATTTATGTAAAATATGGGACATTTGTTGTTGTTGTATATAGCACGTAAGGTCACCTAGGCATAGAGGCAGACTTTTATGCATAATGGTTATAACACAGGAGCAATGGGAGCAGCTGGTAGCGAGCATTAATATGCTCAATACCAAGGTTGAAACTGTACAGAGTGAGATGAAGGAAGGACAGGACGAAATTACTAAAAACTTAGAGAGTAGTCAAACAGTACTCAAGGACGAAATTACTAAAAACTTAGAGAGTAGTCAAACAGTACTCAAGGACGAAATTACTAGGAACTTAGCGGAAAACTTAGAGAGTAGTCAGGCAATGCTTAAAGATGAAATCACTAGGAATGTAACTGAAAGTTTTTCCCAGAAACTAGAGGATACGCGGGCTATGTTGGAGATACTCGATGGTAAAATTGTTAGTAGTCAGGGCGAACTGAGAAAGGAATTCCTAGATAACCAAGAAAAGTTGTTAAAGCTCTGCGAGACTAATAGGGCACACACCAAGCAGGAGTTGCATAGTTTAGCCGTTGCACATAAGCAACTAATTAAGCAGATAGGCGATGTAAGCATATCATTTACAAAAAGTTTGCAAGAAACCAAAGAAGAAGTGCAAGCTCAGTGTGAAAAGATGTCACAAAAGATCGTTATGATCGAAGATAGGGTCAATCAGGTGGAGACGGAGACACGTGATAACCTTACGGCGGTTAGCACTAAAATGCAGGAAACCATGGAAAGGTTGGACCAGGGATTCAAAACGGTCGAGGCCAACCGGGTAGCAGACCAGGAAAGGGTGACACAACAATTCGCTGACATGAAAGAAGACATAGTTGAATGGCAGGTGGACATGAATAGTAAATGGGAACAGTTAGATAAAGGCTTGATCTCTAGTGAAGAAGGGGTTAGAGAAGAGGTGAAAGAAGTCCTAAATAAGGAAATACACCAGTTGCAAGTACAAAGTGATAACTTGGCAACGTTAATAAAATTTGTGACAGAGGAACAAAGCGAAATTAAGAAACAGTTGGCTCAAACCACGACACCACAGGTAGTGACAGATGCTAATCCGTTCCGGGATTTGTTGATTAACAAGGAATCCAATACTCCATTAACTTCAGTTGGAGGTGGACAAACAGTTGCTACACCGGCAAATCTCATAAATGTGCTTAAGATTACTGACGAACAACCGAGAAAATTTAACGGGAGTGGGTCGTTAACTCCAAAAATGTTTCTGAAAGATCTTAAGGCCTACTTTAGGGAAATGCAAGTACCTGAAGAAAAGAGGTTGAGAATCGCAGAAAGATATCTCGAGGGTTCTCCTAAAACATGGTTTACTGGTTTCCGATTTTTATTTGAAACTTTCGAAGATTTTGAAAAGGCATTTCTGAATCGGTATTGGGGAAGCGACGCTCAACAGAATTTAAGGCTTGAGTTGTATTCCAGAAAGTACAATTCCAGTATGCCTACGAGATATAGTGATTACTTTTTGAACCAGCTGGTCAAGATGAAAGAGCTAGATAATCCTCCTTGTCAACAGGAGCTGGTTCAAGCCATAGTAAAGCAGTTTCCTCCAGATGTACAAAGGATGATGATCACCGCCAAAGCACAAAGTCCTGAGGAAGCGGAAGGAATTTTGCGACAGCTGGACAACACTGTAAATATGAGCACTCCGAGGCAAGCCAAGGCCACAGAGCACAGGGCATTTGTAGTTGACGCGGTGAGGGCAAATGATAAACAAGACGAGAAGGGACGTGTCACTGGTACAATTTCAAGACGACTGCCAAATGAGAGGAAGATAGCAAGTGGTCGAGAATTTTATGAACATCGGCAGTATCAACAGAACTACAATTATCCCAGGTTATATTCGAGAAGATACTGGAACAAGGAGCAAAATAGATACCAAAATAGGAATAGAAGTCAGCCATATCAACGGTACAGTCGAAGAGGAACGTGGAGTGATCATCCATCGCAGAGATCAGGCTACAGGAATCCGGAATACCGCAATTATGAGAAGAAAAGGTATGTGCAGGAACTGCGGGAGCAACAGCAACAGCAAGAGCAACAAAAGTGGAAGCAAGCGTTGGATAGACAAGACTTAAATCCCGATATCACTGGAGCAGAGAGTATAGAATTTCAGCGAGCAAGGGAGCAGGATGGTCGACGCCAACAATCGCTTAATCCAATGGCTCAAGCTTACCCACTTGGGGGTAACAGTCAAGAAAAAAAAACGTCAATTTTGAATTGCTAAATGCATCTAAATGGAAGGATACTGGCTTAGTGGATGAAAATGCAAGTGAATGGGTGGTAGCACAAGTAGACTCTTGGGTTGTTGAACCATCAGATCTGCTAGAGGATCCAATTAAAAGGGAAGCAACACAAGTTAGGAAACTACCTGTTATTAATGTTCGAATACATGGCACACAGGCAAGGGCATTGGCTGACACCGGCGCCACGATTAGCATTATTTCTAGAACATTATTTGAGGATTTGAAAGAAAGGCACAACCTACCAGAAATACCTGTGTCGGCTGTAAAAATTAGAGGAATTGTGCCGGACAAAACTACAACTTGCAAGTCACAAACATTTTTAGATATACAGATTGGAAATTCATCCTTTTCACATCCGTTTGTCATCATGTCGCGGATGAATTACAATGTCATCCTGGGAGCAGACTTCTTAAGGGAAACTAATGCTGTAGTAGATTTGGCACGGAACACTATTAAATTTCGCAAAATAGATGGCAACGAACGT
Organism: Anabrus simplex; assembly: GCF_040414725.1. Lineage (NCBI taxonomy): Eukaryota > Metazoa > Arthropoda > Insecta > Orthoptera > Tettigoniidae > Anabrus > Anabrus simplex. The sequence goes on from NC_090267.1 coordinate 21,339,209, forward strand.
ACACAAATGAGTCAAGAGGTCGGAAGGAGTGAGGAAATTAACTGTGTAGATCAGGCTGGTGTAGAACTTGAAGAGATAGAGCATGTTTTGGATCACGAGGAAATTTTTCAGGATATTTTTAATAGTGAGATTCAATCGGAACTAGAAGAATTAATTGATGTCAAGGTGGCTGAGTTTAGTGGTACGAAGGAACAAAAACAACAGCTGAGGGATATGCTGATAAAGTATCAAGAAGTTTTCGATTCAAAGGTTGGAAAAATTCCGAATTTTGCCTATGCTCTCAATGTAACAGATTGGCGTCCATACAAGAGGAAGCCATACCCAATTCCCGAAAAACATTATCAGGAAGTAAAAAGGATTATAAGGGAAATGGAAGAGAATGGGATTATAGCTAAAAGAGTTACACCTTTTGTAAACAATTTAGTCACAGTTGTTAAACCAGATGGGTCGCTGCGCATTTGCTTGGATGCACGACAAGTAAATGAAAAACTCATTCCAGAAAATGATAAAGCGCCTCCAATTAAGGATATCATCCGTCGTTTCAAGGTGATGAACATGTTTACGGGGGTAGACCTGACCTCTTCTTTTCATCACATCCAACTAGAGGAGAAATCAAAATTACTAACTGGCTTTATATTTGACCAGCATACATACACCTTTGAACGTCTACCCTTTGGCCTGAAGAATAGCAGCGCAGCATTGATAAGAGCCTTGGACAGGAACCTGACTGACGATGTCAAGGAATTTACAACCAGGTTTATCGATGACATCATTATCCCAAGCACATCATTCGAGGAAAATTTACAACGAGTCAGTCTATTGTTCCAAAATTTAATTGATACGGGGTTTAAGGTCAATTTAAAGAAATCTCACTTTTGCCAAACTGAAATACTTTTCCTAGGGCATATCATAGATGGCGTAGTAATCCGACCCAACCCAATAAAATTAGAGGCCATCAATAACTTTCAAAGGCCCAGGAAGATTAAGCACATCAGGCAATTCTTGGGTATGTGCCAATTCTTTGCGGACCACTGTCCTAATTATATTGAGGTGGTGGCTCCATTGCAAGACCTGTTGCACAAGAATAATAAGTGGCGATGGACAGATGTAACAGAGATGTCTTTCCAGCGAACAAAGGAGTTGCTTTCCAGAAGTATCAAATTATCTTACCCAGACTTTGAGTTACCATTTGTACTGCAAACGGATGCTTCCAACGTTGGAATTGGTGCGGTATTATTCCAAGAAGAAGAGCACCCACCAAATGCCAAAAGATATATTTCATTTTACAGTAGAAAGTTGAGGAAACATGAAGTCAACTATAGCACCACCGAATTGGAATTGTTGGCCATAGTTCAAGCGCTGCAACACTGGCAGAAGATAGTATATGGTTTTCCAGTAAAGATCAGGACCGATCATAAGGCACTCACATTTATGTTAAAGACGGCTGTTTCTAGTCAACGAGTTTCACGATGGTCTTTATATGTGCAGCAGTTTAATTTCACAATAGAACACTGTCCTGGTAAAGAAAACATCATTGCAGATATTCTCAGCAGAAACCCTAATGAAGAAGAGGAGCAAGCAAATTATGTTGACCTCGTACAAGAAGATCAAGAAGTTTTGCTTCATTTGAGTCAATTAGCTCGCTATCAACAGGCAGATGCTACCTTGAGTAGATTAATTGACTTTCTCCAGGGAAGAATTCAGCAAGGGGATCCTAACCATATAGAAATTCAGAAAGAGGCCGAGGAATACCTAATTGTAAATAATCTTTTGGTCAGATATTTGGACAAGGATCATACAAAATTAAGGGTGGTAATTCCATCTCAACTCCAGGAAGAGATTATTTGGCACGTTCACCGGATTACAGGACATGGAGGAATCGACAAAGTAGTGGCTACCATTCAAGAGAACTTTATTTGGAAAAACCTTAGAAAATCTGTAAGAGAAGCAATTATTACCTGCGACATTTGCCAAAGGGTTAAGGCAAATTCATACCTTATTAGGCAAATGCCTATTCCGTTGTTGCCAAGTAAGCCTAAGGAGTTGTACGCAATGGATATTTTTGGTCCATTTCCGAAGTCCACTAGGGGAAACAGGTTTATCTTGGTGAGAATGGACGTATTTTCAAAATTTACCACCTTATTTCCCATGCAAAAGGCAAACACTAAACTTGTTGTAAGATGCCTCACTCGGAGTATAATTCCTGGTATGGGAAAACCGGAAAGTTTACTAACTGACCATGGGCCTCAATTTACAGCAGCTCAATTTAAAGCGACTCTACAGGAACTAGATATTAAGCATGTTATGAGTTCTATTAGAAATCCTCAGAGTAACCCATCTGAAAGGGTTATGAAGGTCATTTCGAAATTTTGTAGGATCTATATCCCTAATGAGCATGCCAAATGGATGAAACTTTTGCCAGTGATTACTGACTGTATCAATAACACAATCCATGAAGCAACAGGATCTATACCATCAATGGTTCATTTAAATCAATATCCCGCTAGACCTTGGCACGCTGTCGTGGATAGCCCAGTGGATGCACAACCTGCACCAGAAATAAGAATACGAGAGGTAGCCGAACATCTGCAACAACAAGCGCAGCGTCGCTTGAGGAGAGTTCAGGGAAAAAGATTTCATCGTCCGCTGAGAGTGGGAGAACTTGTATTGGTCCGACGTCCAGCTACTTCAGTACCTGCAGCTAGATACTATGCTAAATTCGCACCACTTTACATAGGCCCATATCGTGTCACTCAAACCTTTAACAACAATGCATACAAGATAACGGATCTGGACGGGAACAATGAAGTCATTTTCAATGCTTCAAACTTGAAACTCTATAGACAGCCACGACACGAGGTTCCACCACAAGTTAACATCGCCGAACAGTGGGGAAAATCATCAGAAGAAGATGACGTCTGCTCCGAGAAGGAGGAAGAAGATGCGGAGGACACGGATTCATCATCAGATGAGGAAACGACATCCCTTGTTTCCGAGGGAGAAGACAACACCATTTCGGCCCAACGCCAGGGAGAAGAGAGAAGAGAATGCTGTCCAGTATGTCTGCAAGAACAAGTAGAATTGAGGAAAGTTTTACTAAGTATAGCAGAACAGTTAATAGAGGAACAGAGACGCCTTCTTCAAGAGAATCAAGAGCTCCGGAATAACTTGCTTAAGTCAAATAGAGCATAAAATAGTACAGACTCACAGATGGTTGCAAGTGATGCATGCAACTTATATTATCAACATGGAGGTGGAAAAATTTTCTCGATACTCTCAAAAATTTTATTTAAAGTGGGAGAGTGTTGCACCCATCGGATGAGTCTGATTGGCAACATTTTAATAATTGTATTTGTTAATAAATAGTAATAGCCAGCGTTCTTAAACAAAGGGACAGCATTGGAAATTTCTGGTAGCTAGCTCGTGAGAATGAAGCCTTGATAGGAACCCACGCTTCTCTCTCTGCTAAAAATAAATTATTGGGACACCTGTTATTACATCATCTTTTGGAACTGCGTAGTTAGAGTGGAAAAGTACTGGCAGGAGTGACTGAGATGGAGAATCATGATTCTAAATACCCGAATCCCCTTATTTTGGAATGAACTCGTCCGTATAGATGAACAGTGGAGTATGTGCTCCAATCAGATTGCTGCATTTAAATAATTTCAAAATTAGCGCGACTAAATGACATGTGGCTTGTAATTAATCCCTGTCAGTATTTAAGGAAGATTATATTAAGAGGAGATGTCAGTAATTATTATAGTAATTCTAAACTAACTTATTGGTTTGTGGCAAATGGATTGGAATATTGTGTATCCAGATGTTTGTTATCACCGGCAGTGGGAACCCCTTGCCAGCATGGAGAGTGGTTTACCAGCGCGGCAGAAGATATAGTCCAACTAACGCCTACTGTATTGTAAAAGAAATTACGAACAATTTTAGAGTCACGATGCATCATGGTAGTAACAAGAATTGATGCAATTTGTGTGTACAAAGCATTTCATGTTTTTGATAACTTGGTTTTGGAGCTACCCAGCATTCTTTGGTTGGGATTTTTAGGGGCAAGAATTAGTGTTCCTACGCCGATTAGTGCGCAAACATCCCCCGAGTAGCGGCTTCTCACGGGTCAGTCATTATCAAGAGTCTTGTGGGGGTCAGACGTGTCTTAACTTTGCTCCGTGTTCAAGTACAAAGGTACAGAATTGTGTGTATTTATTACTGCAGTGGAGGTGGAAATATGCTTTATAAACAGTAGTTGGGCTGTTAAGGTATTTAAAACCACCCAAGTGAGTGGAGTATTAAATTGACAGATTTTACGAGTGTTCAGTTTATGCAGGGCGAAGACGAAACTTTGAATTGTGCAGTAATTGCATCTTAGGTAACTTCAGTTGGAGTGTGTAGCCCGCAGAGCAACCCAGACAGTTTTAAAATATATGTGTAAGCCGTAAATAGTGGAGAACAATTAGCCTGCTACAGCGCAGCTGGTAGTATGTTTGAAACATTTGAGCGGAGGAAATACTCTCCCTCTCTATAAATATTTAGGTTGAGTGGGGGTGGACACTTTCTCCCCAGCTGGGGCTTTACAAAGGAAACCGTTAAGCCCGTGAAAGACTTCGCTTCGTGTGAGGCAGCAGTGTGTTAAAGCAGAGTACGTAAAATCCGGCCTAAGTTCCAAAATATCTGAGTACTGCGTATGTGTGTATATATGTATTACAGTGTAATGTCTAGTTTTAGGACAAGTTGTCGTGTTTAATATTATGGGTAGGAAATAAACGTGTGCAAAGTGTCAAGTGAGAGTGGAAAGTAGTAATATAAGCCAATGCCGGATACAGCAAGAATGGTCAATGATATTAACATGTTGGTCATGAATCTGTAAGACAACATGGCTGCCTTTAATCCTGGCGATCCCGAAGTGCCCTCAATGTGAGTACACAATCTCATGTTTGATTTAAAATCTAAAGCTTTCCTTTGATAATGGTATCTTTATTTAAATAGGTATGCGAGTGACGATGATGTAACTATAAACCCGAGTACACAGCCAGAAAATTAGGATAATTCTGTTTATGAGTAGTGTAAATATTTATTATTATTATCGTTTTTAATCGTGTATGTACTAAATTTGATCTGTTAGTATAGAACAAGTTATATTTTGAGGCAATTATAATGGATGTTTCGCATATACCCGCAATATTATTATTATCAGTAGCATTGTCAGTATTGCATTTAGGCGGAATTTTGTTTGTTTCACGCAAGCACAGTTACCGTGGTGGAGGATTGATGACGTCAATTAATGATAATAAAACACACATAGAGATATATATATATTCAATAGTTACTGTCGAGAATTCTGTTGGGACGACAGTAACACTGATACATCCATATATTGGTTGCTATGGCAAGTAATGCGGTTAGACAGTTGAGTGAACAATGTTAAATAAAAGGATTTATTTTGGCTCAGGTAAATCAAAGTGTTGTCGAATAATGTGAATGATATTGAGCAACGGTAATTTATTTGAGATGTTTGAAGGTCCGTAGTTGAGAGTATATGGTAACACATGGGGTTATTTACCTGAAGATAATTATGGAGAACAAAGAGTATGGTGAACATATTCTCAATAAAACTGGAAATATAAGTATCAGCGTGATAGCTGAGAGGTAATAGAATTCGTGCAGAATAAGAAATGATGATGATGTCGTAAATGAATAAATGTGAGGAAACAAATAAGCCAGTTAAAGAAGGTATACGAGTTAGAAGGACCAGATGATACATATAAATGGTTTAGCCGTGACACAATATCGTTTTATTCAGAGAAAGTTATAGTACGCATTTGAATGATATTTCAAAGTTAGGGTAGTAACATGGATCACGCAACTGGGCTGGTGTGGATGCTTGCCAGTAGGAACTATTTTATTGGTTTTAACAGATGATTATTATTATTATTAATATTAAATATATTTATTATTTTATTTGCCTCGTATCAGCCATCATTTAGGTACATTCTTTTATTGTCTGTGCATTGTCTATGCATTTTATTCTGAAGAAACCACAGTAACATTTGCAATGGGTCATGGCTATATTTCAGCGAATTATAATATGTTGAGACGCTGAAACAGGCCAAAAGTGTGGTATGTGCTGAGGACAAGGTTCATATATGTATATATTAGTGGAAATGTGGTATTAGGTTAGGATTTCTGGCTGCGTTACCTCGCTTGGTGTACGTATTAGCATAAGTTAGTGTATGTTTTATTTAAAGTAGGAGAGTTTGTCTTTTCCAGATTAATTTTACGATATCTAAGTAAGGGTCACTCGCATATATCGAAAGTAAAGCTTTAGATTTGTGTGCAACAACAACCAAGGTCCATTATGTGAGATAAAGTTACTGAATTCTCAGGTTAAAGCAAATATTGTTTATTGCACTTGGAAGGAAGATATTGTAATTATGCGAACTCAGTAACAGTTTTGGTTAGAGAAATATTATTATTATTATTAATATTGGTGAACTCTATTATGAGAATTTCATGGTTATGCCTTTACACAGTGGATTAGGTGTTTCATTAAATTATGGCAAATATGGTTTTATAGTTAAAGAAAACCCAATAAGCACTGTTAAGAAAGATTCTGTTCAAATGGTGTTACTCATGGCAAATGAATGTTCTAAGATAACTGACATAAACATACTATAATTTATCAGGATGGTGGATCAAGAGTACCGTAATTACAGGTCATGTTAAGATATTATTATTATTATTATTATTAATATTGAATATTATTATTTAACATTTTACCAATGCAATTCACAAGCAATTAGGGAATCTTGATGAATACCATATTAATCACTTGTGTTAATCAATTGTGGATTTATTAATTAATTAAATAATTTACATTTTATATTTTTTTTCAATTTATCTACGATTTGGTTAACAATAGTATTGGATTTTGGTAGGTGATTATAATTCTTTAGGACTTTTTTTATGATATCCAACATAGGAATAACATTCATTAAATGATATTATTATTATCGTTTCAATTATTATTATTATTATTATTGTTATTACAATATTATTATTATTATCATTTCGATGCATTGTAAATTCATTAATATCATTATATTGGAGGATTTGAGTCACAAGATAATGATTTCCAGTGGTCAGTTAGACAATTAATTATGTAATTAATAAATTTGAGTACAATCAAATTAGTAAAATTAATTAATTATTATATTATGGTAACTTTTGGTATGTTTGTTTGCAAACTTATTTCACATATCTGAGAGATTAGTAGGGACAAATTCTAGGTTTTGATCCACGCAATAATCGTCGTATTATTTCAATTATTATTATTATTATTATTATTATTATTATTATTATTATTATTATTATTATTATTATTATTATCACTATTGTATTACATTTTAAGTTGGTTTTCCACACTTCAGATATGTATTTGGGATACACTGTGGAGACTTTCCTGTATTCTTTTAATTGGTTTACAATGTAATTCAGTGATATCAAAACAATTTTATTAATTAGTTAATCGATACTTTATTTATTTTTTTATGTTTATATAAAACAATTTTATCTATTATAATTATTTTGGCTGATGGCAAGTAGTTTTTTTTTGGTGAATAACTTGAATTGGCTATACAAAAATTTGTTCACATCAATATTATTATTATTATTATTATTATTATTATTATTATCATTATCATCACTAAATGTTCTCATGAGTATATTGTTATTCAATTGATCCACCTAGTCTATAAACAACATTATCCTAGAAAATGTGTACAGTTACACAGACATTATATAATTGGATGAACAAATATGGGAAACATCATTTAAAACAAAATTTTATGGAAAATTACAAATATTATACTTTAGGGATTAATGAGGTGGTCATGTGTGTCATTAATGAGAGTTCTAGCTGTACAGTCTCATATGATAATAATGTAACATTAACAAGTCTATTTTACATTTTATAAAATTTATTTACTTTTCTCTTTTGATTTATCAATAAAATTTTATACACATATTTAAACTCAAATCAGTCTGAGTCATAAATTATTGTAGTCAATAGTTTACCGAATGCACTATCCCTATGCATCCTGATTCGACGACAGGGACTGATCGCGCCTGAGAAGAGGACCTCACCACCTTCGGTAAGTATATTTTTTTTTTAGGGCAGCCGAGGCAACATTGACATCTAATCTACACCGAAGGAGCTCTGCAAGGGTGCAATGGAGCTGGACGCAACACCAATGAACACAATATACTGTAACAAACCACATAAGATGTTAGGCGTGATTTGTCTGAACACTACAATACCACAGTAAACTAAACCGTGTGCGGGCTTCAATAATAAGAATCCAAGAAGGCGATGTGAAGGTGTGAAAGTACAGTAAATAGAGTCGTCATAAACAATATTATTTATGCAGATGACACCCTAACTATAGAGATCAGATGCCGTGTTGAGACTTCCAGATCGTCTTTCCAAAAGATGTGATCATTCTTTTGGGATGATAATCTAAACCTCCAATTCAGTCAAAAGCTGTTGCTATGTTAAGTCTGGTCAACACTGCTTTATGGAGTACATTTCTGGACTGTCTAGAACATATTAGATTCCTTTGAAATGCTCAGAAAAGCCTGGACAGATTTTGTAACCAATAATGAAATGAGCTAGAGCTATCGGTGAGCTGGCAAACATCATCAAAGCCAGGCCACGTTCTACGAGGTACGTCTACACCTCATATTACAAGGAGAGAGGAGCTGGTAGACCACCGATGTCATGGCTCCAAAACATCAAAGACTGGACTTGCATCAACAACACCGAACAACTCTTTAAGAAAGGGGAGCTTTCCTCAGGGTAATCGCCAACGTCGGGGGAAGGGGAGGGGGGGATATGATACCTGAAGAGGAAGAAGAAGAAGATATATTATTATTATATGTAGTTTTCCGTGCCATATATGGCAGGCTGGGCGAATTCAGGATTGTACAGCCCCAGGAACTGCCTGGTTTTAAAATAGGAAAAGACAGGAAACTACCTTCAGATCTGCCTACGGTGAGATTCGAACCCACCATCTCCCAAGTAGAAGTGCATGACCAAATTGCTCAGTATAGTTCTTTGACATTCTGATGCAGTGAACTTTCGTAACCAGTATAGTGTCACGTTCTTCGTTCGCAGCTCATGGTAAGCTCTGGCGAAGACCACTAGTTCAGGTGGTGATTGGCGTTTTAAGCGGAAGTACTACCATCCTCTACATAACACTAATCAGAGAGAAAAAAATGGAAGGGATCCGACAGTTCGAAAAGTGATGGTATCGGCCGAAGAAAGTCAAGGGCCACCAAGGGCGTGAAAATGAAAGACTGCCTAGGCCTCGAGTGCTCTAACACCTTCGGGATCGGAAAAGAACAAGAGTTGACTAAGGGGGGCGGATAAGTTGGATGAAAGTGAGGAATCTGACACAAGTAAAAGCTATGCCAAGACTCACCTAAGGGCCCCATGGTAGTCTACCCACGCTCCCAAGTTAAGAGCCCCTCAGGCCCTTTTTATTCGCCTCTTACGACAGGCAGGGTACACCGTGGGTGTTATTCTACTGGCTCGAATATAACTCCACATCTTATGTCGTACTCTCAGCGTTATCAGCTACAATGAGCTTTCCCGAGAGCTCCATGTTATTAAAAACGGAGTTATCCCGAATTTAAGTACTAAGTGATTCTCATATTTAGAACACACTGAAATTTTTCTAAAGTTATTCGTGATCCTTCAGATTCCACCTGTTGATTTTAGTGATATTCTGTAAAGAAATTTAAACATATGATAGTATTTAAATTTGATCCCGTAAGATATTTAGACACGCACATTCTAAGTTCAAAGTTCCTGGACCTAATTCCGGTGCAGTCGGCCGAGCATTTATGAGTACTTAAATGTGAAACACACATGTGACTATATTTACCGTACTGTAGGGTAGCCTGTTCCATCATGTCAGTTAGTAGTTCACTATCTAGAAGCAAACCTCTCCCACCCTGGCTTTGTCCGGTAAAAATAACTCAGAGAGTCACTGTGCTTTGAACCCTAGGACTTTAGTGTAAGAAGAACTTCTTCTAGGCCGCAGAGAGCACTTGAGCGCTAGCCTTCTGACCCCAACTTGGCAGGTTCGATCCTGGCTCAGTCCGGTGGTACTTGAAGGTGGTAGAATACGTCAGCCTCGTGTCAGTAGATTACCTGGCACTTAATAGAACTGCTGCTGGACAACAGTCCAGTACCTCGGCGTCTCCGAAAGCCGAAAGAGTAGTTAGTGGGACGTAAAGCCAATAACATTATTATTATTTGAGAGCATTCGAATTAACATTGAAGGATAATTAATCTAAATACCCCAGAGGGAAATTCATATCTTAAAATTCGTCAATTATTCATCCACCATATAATAATAGGAAAATAACGCAGTACGATTCTAAATCCACTGCTCGGCCTACGTGTGCCGCATCTAGCAAGCAGACATTCTGTAAGGCGAGTTGTATGCAGCCCACCAAACACGCCTGAGTGGCGGACATGTTAATGAAGATATAAAGGGCCCTGATCATATTGCTAGAAACATTATGTCTAAAAAGAAAAATTATGATCTCGGACTCTTCAAGCATCTGAAGTTCCTTTAAAAATTGAGTAAAAAGAAAAAGTAAGAAAAGTGATCGTTGACACCAAAAAATATAATCCATATACCTATATAAAGTTTTTCGTTATGTTTCCCATGGAATGAATGTGATCGAAATGCCATATCTTTTCCTGCTACAGTAACCTGGACAAATCACACTGCCTGTGGTGGTGGGAAGCGCAAACAAAACTAACAGTCAATTCAAAGAGTGCGCTCAAGGGACGCTTATCTCTGCACTCTGTTCTTCACCAGTTGTCTTCCATCCTGTCATGTTTTGCTCACGCTGCAAGTTCCCAGTCTTTCATGTCAACCGTGGTCTCCTCCGACCTTGTGGATTCTCCTCTAAAACTTGCTTCCCAATTCATACCTTGCCCTGTCTCTTCCTAACCTGCTCCACTATTGGTCTCTGATTGGATATTTCCAACAGTTTAGTATTGGATACGATATTAGGCCACCATGTTCATGAAGATCTCGAGTGTGTTGTTCAACTCTTTGGTCACTTTGCATTATTCGCACCCGTATGGGGCTCTGCTTTAGCGCTGGTGTTGAATATCTGGAGCTTATTGTTACGGCGAGGTTGTCTAGATCAGTGGTTTTCAAACTTTTAGGTTGACATTCCCCCCAAAACAACAATATTGTTTTACCTTCATACCCCCGAAGTACGAGTATATTGCGACAATACCAGAAATGATGCTGGAATACCAAATCAAATGAACTATAGTCATCATCACCATTATCGTCATCATCATCTTATGAAGCTCATTCCGCTTGCTCTGGGTCCGTGCACGGACTGAGAGTTGTGGCCGGGGATTTAAGGTGACATGTACTTCCTGAAATTACTACCCCAGCAATACCAGGAATCAAAGCACTGTTGCCGGGATGACAGGCAAGCCGCTACACCACCCTGTTCCCCAATAATAACAACAATGTATTGTATATATATCGTCGCTGGGCAATGAAAAACCTCGTAACTCCTTCGGAAAGTCCGGCTCTATGACTAAATGGTTAGTGTGCTGGCCTGTGGTCACAGGGGACCCGGTTTCGATTCCCTGCAGGGTCGAGAATATTAACCTGAATTGGTTAATTTCGCTGGCACGGGGGCTGGGTATATGTGTCGTCTTCAACATCATTTCATCCTCACCACGACGCGCAGGTCGCCTACGGGAGTCAAATCAAAAGACATGCATCTGGCGAGCCAAACTTGTCCTCGGACACTCCCGGCAGTAAAAGGCATACGCAAATTTCATTTCATTTCATTTCCTTTTGAAAAAAGTTTACAGAGGAAGTCCAAAACTGAGCGCTCAGCGATGGCCGGGAACTGTTCCTGGCATTTACAGTGCTTAAAGACAGCCCAATTATTCGACCACTGGAGTCTTTTGCTCCCTTTCCAGGCAACGCGGCAAGACTTCACAAGGCAGACGGAGACTCGCGGTTTTCTCTCGAGTTGAATTACCAGGTTTTCGTTGCCTAGCAACGACATCTATATAAATAAAGTTGTAGGGGTCCGCTGTCTTATTTTGCCAATTTTTCATAGGATTCGTTTTAGGTCAACTCAAGACCGAATCGGTGGTTTTCATTTTTCGTGTCTGTTTGTCTGTTTGTTCCACCATCACGGCAAAATGGCTGGATATATCTCAACCAAACCCGTGGAAGGTTTCGATATGCATATCATATTAAAATCTTTGAATAGACTGGGTGTTTATAGTTTCCTCCATTTTCCCTTATACTATTGATTTTCTGTAAACTCCGTGGACCGTGTGTGAAACGTCTCTTCATTATTAACAACTTTCGTTATGTTCATAATTTACCTTACTCTTCAAATGACAGAGAAATTTACTATTTTCTGCCGGTATCATGCTCTGCATTGAGTGACCGACAGACCGACAACGAACCTACAGGTTATCATGGCAGTAATAACACCATTAGTCATCATCTTATCTGTTTACCTAAGAATCCCTCCGCCTAAATTTCTCCTCTGTTACCGCTTCCTTATATCCATAACTCATACCAGCATAATTTATTTAGGGGCATTTGATTTTCCAATCATTCACTTAGAATTTACATATTTGTACTCATCCCACTGCCCTCAGTAATAATCCTATTTTCTGTTAATTTCAACTTTCTCAAGTGTATTATTTCTTCTGTAATTACTCCGTTTGTACGCGAGTGCTAATCCCGAAACCTGGACAATCTTTTCTTGGAGGAAATACACCTTCCAGGCCATGCAATTGTATAACATTTGGTCCCTGAAAATATCGAAATATGGATGCAGTTTTAACCAAGGTGCCGACCTTCCTTTCGGAATAAATGGTGGCTAAAATATAAGTCGTATCACAAAAGATCGCGTTTCAATTTGGTGAGATCTACAACATCGGGCCTATGACATTTTGTCGTATCTCAATCCCTTATTCGTTAAATAGTACTGCATTTCTCGAGTTCAAGTTAATGTTGTACTTTTTACACATGTCTGTTATTGTTTGGCACACTTATAGGAGAGATGCAATCATGACATTGGGCAGGGACATTAACATGACCAGTGGCCATATGTTCGCAAAATTTTATGATTCCAGGGTCACATGAGTATCAAAAAACTAAAGTAGTATTTGAAAACTGTACCAAATTTCACCCCATTTAATGAATAACTGAATCTAACCGATAAATATAGGAGATACGGGAAAATGGCACAGGATCAACCATGTAGAACACTGAACGAGTCGTCTGATGGTGAAGTCCGTTTGTAGGTGCAATTTAATATGGTCTTACTCACTGCATTTACGGTAATTTACGGATAAATCCGTATACAATGTAGAATACCGTAACGAAGTACGGGTACATATATACGAGTATTATTAATGCAACAATAACTGTTGAAGTATACATATTTATACTGAAAAAATAAGTGAATGAGTGGATTTTGAGACAAAAAATTATAACATGGAAGAGGCCTATATCCAGCAGTGGATTGAAATAGGCTAGAAAAGAAGAAGAAGAAGAAGAAGAAGCATTCTTATATGCCTATTCAATGGGAGCTACAAACTGGCACATATTTTAGGATGAATAGGCTCTGTGTAGTGGTATACAAAAAACACTAAATCTAAACAAGATTTTAACTAAAATGATCAGGCTGGACTCTTTTATCAATTGCTCACTGAAAACAGAAGCTACAGTAAGTCTGAGACGGGCCTGCGCACCACACTTTGAACACCACTGGTCTAGATCTCCAGACAGGGTCTCCTTACCTCACTGACGTGATTATTAACGTCACCTTCTTGTGTGAAGTAACTACGAGGGCGGTTTTTTCAACCTCCGGAGGGTCATAAATGAAAGACAAGTGTATGTATCCAAATGAATTTATTACCAAATGTTAGGTACAAATGTGGTTACATTTCAACATAATCACCATGGAGGTTGAGGCATTTGTCATACCTGTGGACAAGCTTTTCGATCCTCTCTGCCCTCCCTCAACGCTGCTGCCATCCGGTGACTTTTGTGGTCATCAGACAACAGCACAGTGCTCGTGTCACCCAACAACTTCTGCGGGAGGAATTTGTCCACCCACCGTACAGTCCCGATTTAGCGCCGAGTGACTTCCACCTCTTCCCGGGACTGATAAAGTGGCTGGGAGGGCAGAGGATCCAGGAGGATGAAGATCTTCAAACCAACGTTCGGGCCTACCTGAACGCACTGGTGACAACATACTGTGCAGAGAGGATCGAAAAGCTTGTCCACAGGAATGACAAATGCCTCAACCTCCATGGTGATTATGTTGAAATGTAACCACATTTGTACCTAACATTTGGTAATAAATTCATTTGGATACATACACTTGTCTTTCACTCATGACCCTCCGGAGGTTAAAAAAAACCGCCTTCGTACCAAGCCAGTAGAAAATGGCCATCTGCTCAATACTGTCTTGTCCAGTGAAAGCTTCTCTGCAGATCTTGGCTTGAATGGCAATTCGTTGGCTTTTTAAAGTTGTTCTCGCTTTCTCTTTTATGGACCTCCAATTTAGGTGATCTGTGTCTTCTTTGTCTATGTTCTCAAGATTAGAGTCTTGATCCCACTGATGCATGTTGCTCGCTTCAGAACAATATCGAGAAACATCAAGAGCAAGACAGGAGACACAGCAAATCCTGATGCTCAAAATGGCAAATTTAGTCTTCCTCAGCTTGATAATCCTGTCTCGGTTTCCAAAATTCTGTGTAAGCTTTCCACATTTGATGGAGTTGAACGCCTTCTCACAGTCCACTAACACCAGTTACAGAGACGCTTCTGAGGGTGAGGCCTTTTATGAAAGACGCTTATTCCAATCACAGATGTGCATCAATTAGGTATTCTGGATCATTGTCAGAATGGTCAGTGTAATGTTCTCTGGTGCAGAGAACCGCGGGTTCGAGTCTCAGTCCGAGGACTGAGTGTTTGTCCTCTCCCCAACATGCCTACAACTCATACACCACACACAACACTATCCTCCACCAAAATAACGGAGTTTCCTACACACACCGTGTCTGAGGCTAGCGATACCACTCCCTCAATTCGTGATCTCCGAGGAAGCTGTCACCATTAGCCTATTGTATGCGAATAAGACTACGCAAAGTACTTAGAGCCGTGTAATTTCCTTCCTTTGTCCCATATGTCTACTGTGCGCTTTCTTTCTGTCTTCAGACCAGATTGTTCTAGTCCATCTGCGAGTTTTTGGCCTCGAATGATTCTTATAATTTTGCATTCCTTTTTCTCAATGTTTTGAATGTATGATTTCCTTTTCAAAATTAGCGTTTCTGACCCATAAAAAGACCTTCTGCTTGGAAATACTTTTTGCTATAGATATTTTGGGTCAGTCGATGTGCAGTTTCCATCTTTTGGCATCTAATTTCGCCGACTGTTGTTTCGAGTTCATTTTCCTGAACTGTTTCACTAAGATACTTAAATTGTGATACTCGTTGAACTTTGCCATACTTTATCTCCATGAATTGTGGTTATTGTTTGTTGCAGGTCATCTATTCTGTCTTTTCAAAAGATATCTGAAGGCCGACTTTCTCCGCATATTATTATTATTATTATTATTATTATTATTATTATTATTATTATTATTATTTGTATCAATTTAGGAAGGCTCGGCTTGTGCCGGTAACATAATGGGCTGACTCGGCCTAAGCAAGGAGTCACCCTCTTGATTATGAAACTACAGGTACATATATGTACAAATATTTACAACAGAAATAATTACAACATATACATTTATACAATAAATACAAACAACTTCAGACTTCTTATGTCCCCGTTTTGGGAATCTGTTCTTCAGTATTACTGGAACTGCGACCTGGATCTTCATGCTGTTTGGCGTGAGTCGGAGGAAAAGTCGTTCCTAGGAACTTTCTCACAATGTGGCAAGTGCTCAGGAGGGTGGCTTTCTGTAGTTCTACGTATGTGTGATGATGCAGGTTTAATGCGGCCAGAGAGCTGTGCAAGCATTTTGGAATAACACCGGTACATGATATTACTATTCGAACTGTGGTGACTGATTCTAGTTTCCACAGGCGTTGTATTTCTATTGCCAGTTCTGTGTATTTTGATATCTTTGTGGCTATTGTTGTTTGCAGATTGGAGGTATTTGGACAAGCAATTTCTATAAGGGATGCGGATCTTTTTGATTTATCGATTAGAATAATATCTGGCCTATTGTTGCTGAGCGTGACATCGGTTATGACTTCTCGGTCCCATAGTAGTTTATATAAAGAGTTTTCGAGAATGGGTGGAGGTGTATATTTCCAATATGCAGTTGATGACTGAAGAAATCCACATTTTACAGAAAGTTTCAGGTGAATTATTTTTGCTACCTGATCATGTCGGTGCTTATAATCGGTGTTGGCCAAGTGTGGGCAACCAGAGATGACGTGCTGTATGCTCTCTGTAGTTCTGGAACAGCGGCGGCAGTTGTCTGAGACAACTGTTGGATCCTTCATGATAAATCTACGGTAGTTCCGTGTAGCAATTACTTGATCTTGGATGGCCAGAACAAATCCTTCTGTTTCTGGGAAAAGACCCGAGTAGGTCAACCAAGCGTGCGACGCAGATTTGTCGATATGAGGTTGATCCAGTTCATGGGGGTATTTCCCGTGAAGAGGTTTTTGCTTCCACATGGCCATATTCATCTCTTTTCTAGGTGGGGTAGAAACAGGCATTTCTGGCGACGACAGATTGAGAGGTGTATAGTTTATATCGGCTCTGCAAACAGCATGATGAAGACACGATGTATCAGATCTCGAGTGGAAATATTCTCTTAGACTTGATATCAGATTGCTATGTAAATTGACAATGGATAAGAAGCCCCTACCACCTTCTGATCTCGGGAGTGTAAGACGTTCGGTTGCAGATTTAGGATGGTGCATATGGTACCGGGTGAGTGAAACTGCTGTTTTCGTTTGTAACTGCTGAAGTTCTGTTTGGGTCCATTTTATGATACCAAAGGAGTATGTGAGCAGTGGTACGGCGTACGTATTGACTGCTTTGGTAAGATGTTTAGCTGTCAGTTTTGATGATAGTACCTTGTTGAGACGCGTTATATATTTATTATTATTATTATTATTATTATTATTATTATTATTATTATTATTATTATTATTATTATTATTATTATTATTATGCGTGAATGGTCCCTTTCGGAACACACGAAGCTTTATTTATGATTTCGTTTGCGGAGGATCCAGGATGCTTTCATCTGTTGACTAAAGATCCTTTTCCGTTCTTCCGTCCACTTGGTACCTGCTCTTTTTGGTACTTCATTCTCTGGAGTAACTTCCCACTTGTCAATTTTCTTTCTACATATATTTCGATTCAAAATGTCTTCAGGTTGAATTTGTGCGTTCTTCATGTCCACTTTTATTTGTTGTATCCAAGGGAAATTCTTCAGTTTATCAACTCTTTCAAGAACTTGGTGGGTTAATCTATTTTCTGGAAGCCTCTTAACATGTCCATAAAATTTCTGCCTTCTTTTCCTGAGGTTGCCGCAATATTAGATATTTTTTCTGTGGATTTCCGGGTTTGGAGGCGGTACCCTTCTCCCGTGTGTCTTGGTCCTAAAATTTTCCTCGTGATTTTTCGCTCTTCTTTTAGGATATTTTCCAGCTCGCCCTTTCTATGAAGCGTTAGAGTTTCCCCTGCATATAAAGCCTCAGGTTTGATTACAGTATTATAATGTTTAATCTTAACGTGGAGAGACATACATTTTTGTTGTAGATTTCTCTTGTTCTCCCATAAGCTCTTCTGACTTTTTGGACACGGTTGTTTTGGGCTATTTTCTCTTGTCCGGTTGGTTCGAGAATTTCGCCCAGGTATTTGAAGTGAGGGACTCTGTTGATTTTTCCGTATTTTGTATTGAGACTATGGATGCCTAGTTTTGCACAGAAAAATTCAGTTTTCTGGAAGGAGATATGAAGTCCGACCTTTCTGGCACATTCTTGGAGAATTTCAACTTGCTTTATTGCTGTGACTTCATCGCTGGACAAAAGGGACAAGTCATCCGCGAAGGCTAGGCATGGAATTTCAAGCTTGCTTTTTCGTGTCCCGATTATTATTATTATTATTATTATTATTATTATTATTATTATTATTATTATTATTATTATTATTATTAATCCGGTTCTTGATCCGGTTCAGGATTATTCTTGTCAGAACTTTAGTAGGGATAGACAGGCGACTTAAACCTCTCCAGTTGTTGCTCTCCGACATATCCCCTTTCTCAGGAACCTGTACGGGGATCCCATTGTTCGACCTTCTGTATCCCAGATCACTGTCAGAAGGAGTTCCAGTATACAGTAGTAGCCATCTGTTGAGGAGCAGATTTCAATACTACAACAGGGGTGTTGTCCAAACCGGGAGCTTTTTCACTGTTAGTTCCAGAATACAAAATGCTACTTTAAAATTCGATGGTGGTAGAATGGGTATTCGAGGATCAGGCTCTTCGTCATTATCATAATCATCACCACCATCACCACCTCCATAAAAATTACTGAAAACCATTTAGTAGTGTCCCCCCATCTGGGAATTTTTTCAGTCTCCGACCAAGGGAAGTTACCATATTCGCCTTTCACCGGCTTTGATCTTGCGAACTTCTTCCTATAAAGCAGTTTAGTCACTGAATACAGTCCTTTCAAATCGCCAATCATCCCTGTTGTTTCAGCTTGGTCTGCTAGCTGGTTTATGGATCCACACTTGTCATATCCGAAGCTCCGCTTTAGTATAATCTCAGCTCCGCCTCGTTCTTACATCTGATGACAGACGTTATGTTGTTGAGACTTCTCTTCAGTTCTCTCCTTCTTTACACCTCTTTCCAGGTATCGTTTGATATGCACCCGGGTCTTACCGCTTATTTAAATCCATGCACGTATTAACAGGTAACAGTGATGGTTCTGTACACTTTGATCTATCCTTCGTTCGGACCTTGTGGTTCACCTTGTTCTAGAGTTCCTGAGGGTGAACCTGAAGAGGTCTTTTTGTTTCGGCTGACTTCAGCTCGACTACGTCAAACTTCTCGTTACTTCTCTGCTCTGTACCTCTCTTCACTGCTGCGATCGTCATTCTAACAGTGGAGAACACGATGTGGTGGTCACTGCCTACGTTAGATCATCATTTGTTCCCGACATGCAGCTAGGATCATCTCCGTTTCAGTTAGTTAATCTAGTTCTGGTTCTTCTTATCTGGGTATGTCTTGTGTGGGAATAATATACCTCAAATTACTAGATCTACATTTTCACTCTCAGAGCATGTTCCCCAATGATCATCTCAATACGAATATCATAATATCATTCCTTCTGACCTTTGCGTTGCGATCTCCTATGACCACCACGCTCTCCTTTCTCAAGGTGGATGTTAATTGCCATAAAACTGATAATTGGTAATTGATAGCACTGAACCACAGTGAATGATCATGAAACTCACTAATGAACAGCATTCGAACGTTTTGGCTAAACATATTTAAGTACTCTGTTAATTAGTAGGGAACACATCTATACGGCGAACTACAGTCTGTCGCGACAAGCATAATTTGAAGAACGGCAATCTCTTGCGAAGAAATGTATAGAGTAGTAAATAAGTTACAAGATTGTGAGCAACTCCAAATGACCTCGATAATGTTGCGAGATGGACGATGGGCAATGTTATGATGATAAACGGGGTTAAAAGTCAGGTTGTGAGTTTCACAAATAGGAAAAGCCCACTCAGTTTTAATTACTACGTTGATGGGGTGAAAGTTCCTTTGGTATATCGTTGTAAGTAACTGTGTGTTAATATAAGGAAAGAACTTCATTTCGGTAATCACATAAATGGGATTGTAAATAAAGGGTACAGTTCTCTGCACATGATCATGAGGGTATATAGAGGTTGTAGTAAGGATGTAAAGGAGAGTGCATATAAGTATTCGATAAGAGTATGCTTCCAGTGTATGGGACCCGCAACTGGATTACTTGATTCAAGAAATGGAAACAAATCCAAAGAAAATCAGCTCGATTTGTTCTGGGTGATTTCCGACAAAAGAGTAGCGTTACAAAAATGTTGCAAAGTTTGGGCTGAGAAGAATTGGGAGAAAGAAGACGAGCTGCTCGACTAAGGGGTATGTTCCGAGCTGTCAGTGGAGAGATGACGTAGAATGATATCAGTAGACGAATAAGTTTGAGTGATTCTTTAATAGGAAAGATCACAATATGAAGATAAAGTTGGAGTTCAACAGGACAAATAGGGGAAAATGTTCATTAGTAGGAAGGGGAGTTAGGGATTGGAACAACGTACCAAGGGAAATGTTCAGTAAATTTCCAATTTCTTTGCGATCATTTAAGAAAAGGCTAGGGAAACAAGAGATAAGTAATTTGCCATCTGGACGACTGCCCTAAATGCAGATGACTAATGATTGATTGATTGATTGATTGATTGATTGATTGATTGATTGATTGATTGATTGATTGATTGATTGATTGATTGATTGATTGATTGATTGATTGATTTCTCAAGGTGGTTATTTAACAAACTGGCCGTTTTGATTTCTTTGCAATAATTTCCGCTGCTTCACAGCTCGCCTATTCAGACTGAGAAGACACGATTGTTGTACCGAGAGCCTTCACGACATTGACTCTCAGAGGGGATGCACGTTCAGGTTCGTAATTTTGCTTAATATTGTATTCTTGGAAAAGTGAAACCATATGGTCACATATTAAACACACTGCCTTAATTTATCAATCAATCAATCAATCAATCAATCAATCAATCAATCAATCAATCAATCAATCAATCAATCAATCAATCACTACTGATCTGCATTTAGGGCAGTCGCCCAGGTGGCAGATTCCCTATCTGTTGCTTTCCTAGCCTTTTCCTAAATGATTTCAAAGAAATTGGAAATTTATTGAACATCTCCCTTGGTAAGTTATTCCAATCCCAAACTCCCCTTCCTATAAACGAATATTTGCCCCAGTTTGTCCTGATGAATTCCAACTTTATCTTCATATTGTGATCTTTCCTACTTTTAATGACACCATCCAAACTTATTCGTCTACTGATGTCCTCCCACGCCATCTCCCCACTGACAGCTGCGAACATACCACTTAGTCGAGCAGTTCGTCTCCTTTTTCCCAAGTCTTCCCAGCCCAAACTTTGCAACATTTTTGCAACGCTACTCTTTTGTCGGAAATCACCCAGAACAAATCGAGCTGATTTTCTTTGGATTTTTTTCTAGTTGCTGAATCAAGTAATCCTGGTGAGGGTCCCATACACTGGAACCATACTCTAGTTGGGGTCTTACCAGAGACTTATATGCACTCTCCTTCACATCCTTACTACAACCCCTAAACACCCTCATAACCATGTGCAGAGATCTGTACCCTTTATTTACAATCTCATTTATGTGATTACCGAAATGAAGATCTTTCCTTATATCAACATCTATATATTTAAATTTTAGTTTTAAAATGCTGATTGGATATGAAATGATCTGCCTTCTTCAGACACTTTACTACTGGATGTAAAAACCATAATTACTACTACACTAGTTGCATAGTATCAAAATAACCACTGCGAACTTACCAGCATTGCTACTTAAACACTGACCTGTCACAAACAGAGAATGTCAGATTTTGGAACTATATTATCACACTTTGCTAAAATATGATATGATAACCTGGCACTTTCAAAGCTCCGAGTGGAGACTTCCAAGCGCAATGAGTGGTTTCGGTAATAAGGGCCTTGTTCGAAGTCAGTGAATAAACAAATAAAGTAGTGACATAAACACTCAAAACATCTGAATGTCATTCCTAAGATAGGAAACATGGAATGAATTTAGGATTCACATAAAACATCAGTGTTGTATTTTCGTTCTATTTTAATATGATTTGCGTTATTGAAAATTGCATTTCATTTAGCCTTTAGACTCGGGTATGGACCGCATACAAATTTTACAGGGGCCACATGCGGCCCGCGGACCCAGTGTTGGATACACCTACTGTGGAGCAACTGCACCAAGAGGACTTATGATTCAGTTCCACGAGACAGAGTGGAATATGCCATTTTGGGATCTATAAACGGCGAGCTCTTCTCTCTGTACATTTGTATCAACAACCTGGTTGCATAGATCGCATCCGTTGTTCCACATCGCTTTACGAGGCGTTACAGTTACAAAGCCGAGCAACAAGGATTGCTGCATGTGATGCAGTTCATGACATCGGCCTTACATTTCCAAATGGGCACTGTGCTGCTTATCTGCCAGGCTGCATGCAATGATTGACCTCGGTACACGTGATGAAGGAATCGCTATGAATTCCGCACCATTTTCATCCATTTCTTCCGAGATCTCTCATAGAATATCGTCAGGCCCAGTTGCCTTCATGTCACGTGTTACGGTTGTGACCTCAACAGGTGTGGCAGGAATCACTGGACCATGTGCTGAGATCATGTTACCCTGCACATCTGTTCTGTTCGGTGCGGACGCTCGCAAATTTCACTGCAACATTGGGACTTTGCTGCTGGAGCGGTTCGTTTGGGAAATAAAATAATTAAAATAATACGGGGCAAGTGGGCCGTGCGGTAAGGGGTGCCCAGCTGTGAGTTTACATCCGGAAGATAGTGGGTTCGAACCCCACCGTCGGCAGCCCTGAAGATGGTTTTCCGTGGCTTCCCATTTTCACACCAGGGAAATGCTGGGGATGTACTTTAATTAAGGCAACGGCCGTTTCCTTCCCACTACTACCCCTTTCCTATCACATCGTCGCCATAAGACCTATCTGTGTCCGTGCGACGTAAAGCAAATTGTAAAAATAAATGCCTTCATGACATTGACACTCAGATGTATCACAAGAAGATGCAGGCTCAGAGTCGTAAATTTGCTTAATATTGCATTATTTAACAACTGAAACCTTTCTTTACATATTATTTAATTTTAGTTTTGAAATGCTGATTTGAGATGAAAGATCTACCTTATTCCAAAACATTTCTTTCCTTGCTACAGGATGTAAAACTCATAATAACCACTACTACGAGAGTTGGGGCAAAAGTCATTGCAGATATGTGAGCGGATCACAAACTGCTATTGGTCCCGCGGAAGCGGTATGTATTCACAACAACAGATGGCTCTGAGATTGTTGGTAGTAGCACAGGGAGCTCTGTGGAGTCAGTTGTGTGGCGAAGGTCGTGCGAAATCGAAGTAACCTGTGCTGAGCAGCGCGCATACATGAAAATAGCCGTTCTCCGGGGGAGATGATGTCGCAGTGAATTGGCGCAAGTCTTTGGGAATAATGCCTTCCAATACCGTACAGCAGCGTCCATCCTAATGTACCGTACCCAAGGGTAAATACCCTCTAGGACGATGCCTCCATTCCTGTATGAACATCCGACTAACTCAGGGTTGGGCAGAGTGTGGGTAGGTTGTCGGTTGGGTCAGGATAAAAAGTCGAAGTTCTACTCTAAAATATCAATCAATGACAGGAAATGGAGGTATAACACGTATGAGAAACAATCATAGGGGGTAAGATGGATTTATTGATAAATATCCCCGATCATATTACGAGAAAACAATTAAATCAGGAAAAATAATATGTCAAAATGAACTCAAAAATGTAGAAAATAAATGGAAATCAAAACGTTACTTGAATGATAAGACAAAATTTGAAATCAAAAATCAAGTTCAACAAAGAACACTTGTATACATCAAAACTGAGCTTCTTCTTATAGTCCATTGTTTATATTGTATGGCAACAAGTGTACGCAAACACTGACATGTGGTATTTCCGTATGGAGTTACACACTATCGCATCACAACGATACGGTTTCCAAATTTAAGTTAAAACGAGAGTCGCCGAAATACAACCGTTAAATAAAAGTTACGTTATAAAGAAAAGTTACGATGAAAAGGAAAATAATTAAGACGCAATGGACGCTATGTAAGTTATGCAAAATACTAGGGGCATATCCTATACGATATTTACAACAATTTAAATAATCAAAATAAACACATCTATATACATCGGATATCGAGTAAAGTCTTAAATGCTACACAGATTCTAATGTGAATCACGGTTCACTGCAAAAGATCAAGACAGAACTAGATAAACCATCAATACTTCAGCACTCGGGCTGTTCCCTTTTAAAACAACGAGACAAGGTATACAATCACAAATAACAATGTAAAACATCATCCTGTAAGGGAAAGACATATAAATAACCCTTGATATCATGAAGAAAGCAATGGGCAACATTGCCTCCTTCTGCTGCATTTGAGCGCTCAACAGCGCGATCGTCCGTCATGTACTTCCGGGTAGATTACGAGCTGAAAAGAAATGTTGAACTCAACATTATACTAAAGTTTGGATTCTGTCTCCCGAGGCTGTCACAAGGAAGTATCGTCTCATTCACGCCTAGATAAACACAGGCCAGAAATCAGCTTGCCATGAGATAACGCCTTTCGCCGGCTACACGGAAACTTACGTAAATTCATTCCTTCTTAGCATGCTTTTACCACTGAATATCATCAGACTCAATAGTCTGGAATTAATACTGTCCATTCTGATCACAATCTACACTCAGAAGACACTTAGCAGGCACACACATCTGCACAATATTCTTTCTCTTGTCAGGCATACAATCAGCCTGCATCAATACATTATAAATC
This sequence comes from Anabrus simplex, assembly GCF_040414725.1. Classification (NCBI taxonomy): domain Eukaryota; kingdom Metazoa; phylum Arthropoda; class Insecta; order Orthoptera; family Tettigoniidae; genus Anabrus; species Anabrus simplex. The sequence continues at coordinate 21,364,004 of NC_090267.1, forward strand.
AGCATGCAATCTTTATCTCATTATTTCTCATAAATCCCATTGGCCTTCCACATTATGAGACTCAGCTCGTGTCCTTTACAGACCATCAGGAAAACCTGATTCCAACTTAACTCAAAGATCTTATTTTAACAACGACGTTCTGCAGCTCCTTCAGTCAGCTTCCGTAAAATCATGCGTCATGCAGAATATCTATACCTGTCTCTCTGAATAACCGAAATGAAATGAACTAATACGTATTGAACGTTGTATAAAGATGAACCTGTCAATCTAGCCCTTCTAGCCTATATATAAGGAAAACTCGGAATATCCTATACTAAGTAACATGCGTAAATAAACAACAACTAATCCTATCAATCCCTCATTTTCCCAATCATTTAATCATAAAGCAAAATGAAAATAAAATAAACATGCATTATTCTCGTATCCGAATCTATCATAGTAACAAATTAAAACAAACACCTGCCGTCAGGCTTACTTTACATGAAGTTAAAAATTCTATCTAAACTGCCCTAGTACCTTAACATAATTTACATAATTATCATGCCATAAATAACACATGCATCTTAACTGATTTCCATCCGACGACTCTCGAGATACCAGGATAGCAGCTTACATCCCCGCTAATTGAGGGATTTACTCCATGTTAATCACAGCATTAACATGTGGGAATGCACTTCCTTCTTCTGCATGTATAGCCATCATCTTGCTTGAAAATAATCCACTGGAACACAGAAGACTATGGTTGACAATATCTTCGCTGCTTAATGCTACGAGCCGAAATACCCTTTCTCTTTACAAGATCAGTTAAACACACTGAAACATATATAATACACACTTCACTTAAAGGGTGAGAATACAGTTTGAAAAGCAGCACACGGTTCGCCACGAAAGTTCCTCGCGAAACGCGCCCGTCTCGAAGTAGTGAAACAATAGCACGTCTCCACTACACTTGCTACACATCGGTCACTAAGCACCGTCTTTATATATTGAAAGTAAATTCTGCCAAAATATACTATTCCATTTACTCAAGAACAGTAAAATCTTCCAACAGCACAATTTAAAATATCATTTAAAACCAGTTACTGTTAATCACGATCACCAATTCAGAGTTTGGGCTTCCGCACTATCCAAGCATTTAACACAGAGTGACGATCTCCAGAGCTTGGGTTACTGAGGAGGCTTCGGTGACGCCATTTCAATACTGGGGTTCCCGGGTGTCTGAACCAACCACCAATCAGAAAATTCGTCGTATATGATGACACAATATTTATTGTGATATATTTACAAAACACAGCTCCATCACTAGCAAATCGCTTCCACCAATTTTTATATTACATTTCCAAATATATCTGACTTCTGAAACTGTGGAAAACCGATTACCGACAGAAACGTCTCTGGCTGCTTGCCAGCAGGGAAGTAGCGTAATGCCATTTTCGTCATCATTCCCCTAAACTTCATATCATCAAAATTTAGTGAAGAACATTTCATTTCCCAATACATCCACTTAGTATTTATATATTTGCCCTATCCGTTTGTCCTCAGTTATTACCCTATTTTCAATGGATCGTTCTTAACTGTATTATTTTCTTGCTCAATTTCTCCATATGTATGTGAGTGCCCATCCCGAAACCTGGACACTCGCCTTCGAGGTAAAGTTCCAAGCTGTACAAATGTGTAACCGTTTGGACCCGAACTGTAACGAATCATGAAGGCAATTTTAATGAAGGTGCAGATTTTCGTTTCGGGGTTATTGGTGCCTGAACGGCAAGTCGTATCACAAAACAAATAGTAGAATCGCGGCTCGATTTGGAGAGATCTAGAAGTTTGGTCCTATGATATTTTGTCGTGCCTCGATCACTTATACGTTAGATAAAGCTGCATCTCGTTTACAATCAAATCTCCCCAACTCGACTGTGACTGTCATTAGGGAAATTAGAGGAATAATAAAAATTCTCCATCTCCATTGTGAATGACAATAGCCAAGGGAGACTTCTGTTATAGTAGAAACTCCCGAACTCGATTGTGAATGCTATTAGGAAGCGTGGCCTTCCATTATCATCAGTACTCTCCCATGCACTCTTTACATTAGAAACAACATATGGGGACTTCTCCGTGATGTTTCTCGGATAACGCTAGGAGACATGCAATTTAATATAATCTTACTCACTGCGTGTACAGCACTTTACATAGAAATACGTATACAATTGAGAATACCGTAGCGAAGCACGGGTACATTTGCTACTTTGTCAATAAAATTCCTTCCCAGGTTTGTTATTCCTACAATATTTCTTTCTAATTGAATTTGTGAAGTGATGTCATCCCATGATTGAATATTGGATCCCGCAGATAAAGCGTTGTTGGGGTTCATAAACTGCTGTTGGTCACGAATCTTGCACCAAGTGTAACGTTCTGTGTTTATGATACGTCGAGCAAGTGGCTTGACTTGAGATCATACATCAATTATTAATAGCTAATGAAAATGAGCAATGTCGTCCAATGATGTGACATTGACATCCAGCATTAATGTCATGTCAGGGGCGTAACGAATGTAATACGGGCCCACCTTGCAAAATAACAATTCAGGCCCCCTTAAACAAAAATGAAAAAGATACAGTATAAATAACCCATATAAAGACATGAAATGCGCTTATGCCGTGTCAGGAAAACAAGGTGCAACATTTTACGTTTCGCAGAGAACTTTGCTCAGTGTCTTCAGAAGAAAATCTCGACTGTTCACGGGGAAGTCTTCTACATGGGGTGGTGGTGATTATTGTTTTAAGGGGAAGTACAACTACGCAACCATCCTGTATATAAACTAAAAAATCGAAAAGAGATCCTCTACGTCGAAAAATGAAGCTATAGGCCAAAGAAAAACAAGGGCCACGAAGGGCGTGAAAATGAAGGACTCCCTAGGCGGTCGAGTGCTCTAATACCGTTGGGATTGGAACAGAACAAGAGTTAACCAAGGGAGGTCGGATAGGATCGATGAAAATGAGGATTCAGGCACAAGTAAGTGGAGGAAATACCAGGACTCAACTAAGGGCCCCGTGGTCGTCAACGTACGTTACCATTTTCAGAGCCCCTGGGGCTTCTTTTAATCACCTCTAACGACATGCAGGGGATATCGTGGGTGTTATTCTACCACCCCCACTCACAGGGAGAAAGAAGTCTTCTACAATAATGAGGATTAGAATTTAAGAATGCTTTACCGTTGGAGCTGTAGTGGTACGCTCGTTCGTCACCAGGTGGCTCGATGTATGCTGGCACAGCGCTCCAAGCGGGAGCTGACGACAACATAAGCTCCAATATTATTAAGATGTTCCATCACACCGTGTGTGCGTGAGGAGAGGACGTCAGACGAATCAGGAACGAATGTGGTAGAAGAAATAAATGGAAACTAATAAAAATAAAATGCAACAGAAGGCATAGAATAGAGAAGAGCTGAAGAATAGAGAAAACCAGACGATGATAACGATGTGGGGAGGGAGATAACTGGTGTACACACGTATGAAAGTATGGCATTGACACAAGCCTGGAATGGACCGACTGGTGATGAGGAACGTACGAATTTGGAAAACACAGAAACGAAATAACAATAGTGAAAGGGCAGGGAGTAAATCCTTAATGGCAGGCAACCAGGTATTACTTAATTGATAGCCAGTGTCCCTGTTGAAATTGTTAGGATTATTACGTATTTCCACAACTCCCAGTGTAATCTCACACTTGTATAGTTAAGTGTGGTAAGAGCTCGAACATCTTGGAACAGGACACGACGCAAGTACAATATAAAAACCGTGTTTGGCACTGTCTCTAAAATTCCTCGCGGTTTAGGTAAAAGCAAGGACAAATTGTCTCCAATAGTACACTCTGGGGTACACAAAATTCCTTGTACTTGCTGCAAGGTATACATTGGCCAATTGGGACTCGCATCAAGGAACATCAACGTCTCAAGCAGCCAGACAAGTCAGCAGTAGCTGAGCACGCCCTGTCCTCGGGTCATCATGACGTCCAAGCTAAGTGTTATTGTCATAACGTGTGTACAGAGGTTATCCCCCTCCCCCACCACCACTCTCTCACACACCGTCTCACATCATTATCATCCCCTGGGTTTCTCCATATATCTTCTTACTATTCTTCAGCTCTTTTCTATTTTATCCTGGTGTTTACAGCTGTGGTGTGTTATACTCAACACAATTGTAATAGCTCACAGGCAATAATTCCCCTACGTAGAAAATGTAAAACGAACTATTTCGATTGATTCTACAAATCCGAAGAGATAAGTTTTAGTAAGATTCAACCTTTTCAATACAAATTACAAGTTGTATAAGATGTTATCTACAACATTTATTCAATAGTGGTACCGGTTTCGACAATTTCAAATGTCATCATCAGCCTAAATCACACAAATTGAGCAAACACATATTATTTAAAATTGTCGTGGTGACCTGTAAATTATAGATCAAGAAAGGTTGATGTTACAGCTAAAGCATGTTAAAACAATAATCTAGAATTCATTTCATGGCAGGGACGTAACAAATGTGATACGGGCCCACCTGCCAAAATAAAAACTCAGGCCCCCTCAAATAAAATGGAAAAACTCCGGTGGAAGGATTGAGAAAGTTGGATGACAACATAAACATCTACAAGACCATGCAGAAGGCGGTGGTGATTGTCACAACTGGAACTGTTCGCAAATTTATGGATTCAAATTCTGCACAAAAATGTAGTATAAATTAAAGTTTATTGTGCTTTGATTTCCTAAAACCTGTACAATTGCTCGAATATCATTACCACGAAAGTGTGCAAAATAAATAATCAAATACATAAATATATGATCATTATAGACAGTTATGCCTTTCAGCATTCAGTCTGCGAGCCTCTGTGTGAATTTACTGAACGTCACGACTATCCTCTATTTGCAACTAGTGCTGCGGCATCATTTAGTTCTATATCTCTTATCTTTAAATCGTTAGAAACTGAGTCTAAACATCGTCGTCTTGACCTTCCTCTACTTCTCTTACCCTCCATAACAGAGTCCATTATTCTCCTAGGTAACCTATCTTCCTCCATTCGCTTCACATGACCCCACGACCGATGCCCGTTTATGTGTACAGCTTCTTCCATTGAGTTAATTCCTAACTTATCCTTTATCTCCTCATACCGAGTACCCTACTACCATTGTTCCCACCTGCTACCAGCAATCATTCTCGCTAATTTCATCTCTGTTACGTCTAACTTATGAATAAAATAACCTGAATCCACCCAGATTTCGCTCCCGTAAAGCAAAATTGGTCTGAAATCAGACCGTTATAATGATAGTTTCGTCCGGGAGCTGACTTCCTTCTTACAGAATACCGTTGATCGCAACTGCGAGTTCGCTACATCAGCTCTACTACACCTTGATTCAATCTCACTTAGTATATTATCATCCTGGAAAACACACAACCTAAATACTTGAAATTATCGACCTGTTCTAGCTTTGTATCACCAATCTGACATTCAGTTCTGCTTACTTCCTTACCTACTGACATCAATTTAGTCTTCGAAAGGCTAACTTTCATACTGTACTCATTGCACCTATTTTCAAGTTCCAAGATATTAGACTGCAGGCTTTCGGCATAATCTGCCATTAAGACCAAGTCGTCAGCATAGGGCAGACTGCTTTCTACATTTCCACCTAAGTGAATCCCTCCCAGCCACTTTCAGCAGATGATCCATGTAAACTACGAACAGCAAAGGTGAAAGAGTAGAGCGTTGTCTAACCCCTGTGAGTACCCTGAACCAAGAACTCATTCTACCATCGATTCTCACTGCAGCCCAATTGTCAATATGAATGCCTCAACATCATACACTATTTTTCACCAGATAAATACAATAATTAAAAGTTGTTTTAAGGGGAAGTACATCTAGGCAACCATCCTCTATATAAAGTAATTAAGGAGAAAAATGGAAGAGATTTGCCACTTCGAAAAATGAAGCTATAGGCCAAAGGAAGACAAGGGCAACGAAGGGCGTGAAAATAAAAGACTCCCTAGGCCTCGAGTGCCCTAACACCGTCAGAGTCGGAAAAGAACAAGAGTTGACCAAGGGAGGTCGGATGGGACAGATGAAAATGAAGAGCCAGGCGCAAGTAAGTGGTAGCAATGCCAGGACTCAACTAAGGGCCCCGTGGTCTCCAACCTACGCTCCCAAGTTCAGTGCCCCTGAGAACCCTTTTAATCGCCTCTAACGACAGGCAGCGATACCGTGGGTGTCATTCTACCGGTAGTTTCCTTTCCACTCCTAGCCCTTTCCTGTCCCATCGTCGCCATAAGACCTAAAGTAAATTGAAAGAAAATAACTTTGTCTTCACGAAATTGACTCTCAGATGTATCGAAAGACGAAATGAAGATTACATTGGAAAGTGCTGGTGGTGATTAGTGTTTACAGAGGAAGTACAACTAGGCAACCATCCTCTATTAACACTAATCAGAGAGAAAAAATGGAAGGGATCCGACAATTCGAAAAATGAAGGTATCGGTCAAAGAAAAACAAGGTCCACAGTGGGCGTGAAATTGAAATACTCCCTACCTCTCGATACCTAATATTGTCGGGGTCCGAACAGAACAAGGGTTGACCAAGGGAGGTCGGACAGGATAGGTGAAAGTGAGAAGACTGGCACAAGTAAGTGGAAGCAATACCAGGACTCAGCTAAGGACTCCGTAGTCACCAACCCACACTTCAAAACTCAGAGCCCCTGGGGCCCCTACTAGTCGCCTCTTACGACAGGCAAGGGTTGCCATGAGTGTTATTCTACCGCCCCCACCCAGAGGCGAAATTATTTTGGGAACTTAGAATTCAAAGGAAAAGCGGAAAAGAGAAGACTGAAATTGACATAGATAGACAAGTTAGAAGAGAATATCAGGGAGAAAAGCAGGCGAAGGCAAGGCGCCCAGGAATGGGAGGAGTGACGGAGAAGAGGAAACGTCTTCCACGAGTAGGAAAGCAAACTGGCGAAGAGAAGGGAGAAGATACAGTCGATTTGTTAAAGTCATTCTCTAGACGCTAATTACAGAAGGGTGGCTCAGCTTCACTTGCTGGTTAATCGGGGTCGAGACACTCTGCTATAACGTCAATTGGCTTGTGGTTGCATTTCAATTGGCTCTTGCAGTTAGCCTGTCTCATTACTTTGCAGCACTGTACTCTCGCGTGACTCAGAACGATATGGAACGACAATAATCATCGTCCTTGATGGTAGAGTAATAAAAGTTATCTGAGGGAAGGACCCTTCCAATTCGAGTGGAGAGCTTTACAAAACTATGTTATTCACGGACGACGTAGCTAAAAGCTTTTTCAAATATTAATACGCAGACATTCATAAATACGTTTAGTACAGAGTTCCATACAGTAGCCATTAAATCTTCTTTCATGTGGAAGCATTGAGTAGTCTCTAAAACGAGCACAATACCATTGCTGTATTCATTGACAGGACAATAATTTCACATACCCTTCGTTCGTCTTCCGTAACAGAGACGTTACATCACACAGCCTACGTCAGAAGTTCTCAACTTTTTTCAGATTGTGAACACCACTTAGAATGCGAGCACTGAACATTGGAAGAGTTTCATGAAATTGTAGGTACGGTCAAGAGCAATTATTTACTTTCAATTGTATGTATATTGGGTATTGAGCCCGAAGGCTGGTTTGATCCTCCACAGCTCCGCCAAAAGCTGTCATAAATAGCCTAGGTGTCACTGAAGAGGCATACTAGGGAAATGAAGAGTGAGGTAGATTCCCGTTGCTTTCCTCGCCGAGCCAGAAGTTGCTATTACATATCAGTCTACCAAGCCCACTGAAATGCATGCACCAACCGACCCTGTGAGCGATATTTTCACACCATTCATAACGGGGACAGGCTGCGTAAGGAATGGTATTACGAGCATCACTTTCACTTTCATATTGTCAAAGCAAGGATGAGACAGAGGCAGGTCAATGAAAGTAACACATTTTTTCTAGCCCATAAAGTATAAATATTTTTATTGCACATTTCTTGTTAATGTTTCACAAAAAAGAACAAAGAATCGCTTTACAATCTGCACCGGAGGTACATCCGCCCTGTGCATTTAAAATAAGCGCCTTTTAGAAGGTCATATATTACATTAACATAGAAACTCATTTCGGAAGAAGTTTGAACATTTATCGGCAGATGTCTCTACTATCAACTTATGTGCGCCCTCTGGGGAAAGGATGAACAATCAATTTTCTAAGTATTTTTGTGACAAGGATTCTTAAACAATTGTTTATAGATTCTTTTTCATGTTCTAAGGTTACTAGCACTTCTATCTCTTCCCGCCGACTTAATATTGTAGCCAATAGGGAATTTTGTACATTTATTTAATCCACCAATCAGAAATGTTTGATATTTATTTGATTGTCCAATTGAAATTGTGGGTGTGTCAGGGCTTCGACCCAGAGAAATCTGGAACCTTCCTCTCCGCTATAAAAGCTGGGACCTTTCGGGCCATATTGTCTTTTGATCGCTCCAGTCCAGCAGTAGAGTGTGTTACTAGAGGAAGCAGGGGAGGGCTTGCCTCGTCCATGTCCGGAAGGTCCACCAGCTCAAGGTAATGGCAGACCTCTTTTTATCATGTAATAGTCTCAGAAAGCTAACTCAAGGGGAAGGTTTCAAAACTCTCTCCGGCCATGTAAATTCTCAATCTGGTTTTAAATCTTTATTTAACTTAGGCCACGAAGGGCGTGAAAACGGAAGACTTCCTAGCACGCGAATGCACAAATGCCGTCGGGATCGGAAAAGAACGAGAGTTGACCAAGAGAGGTCGGATAGGATAAACGACCGTGAGGAGCCTGGCACATGAAATTGGAAGAAATGTCAGGACTCAGCTAAGGGCCCCGTGGTCGCCAACCCACGCCCCCAAGTTAAGAGCATTTGGGGCCTCTTTCAGTCGCCTCTTACGACAGGCAGGTATACCGTGGGTGTTATTCTACCACCCCCACCCACAGGGGGAGCGATTTCATGACGATGCAACGGTTGAGGAGTACCCTATGTACGCAACTGGTTGCACACACTTTCTGCATTATTTCGAGGACGGCATCAAAATGTTGTCAATTCGGTGGCAAAAATGTGTATCGAATTCGGGAGACTGTAGAAAACTGAGGTGCTTGTTGTGTTGGTGGACTCAAAAAACTGTAAAAAAAATAATTCCTTTTTATATTTGATTCACCTAGTATTTTTTACTTCCAGAGTGTAAATGAGGTAATTCTTAACGTGATACAGCTAGGAAAGTAGTCAAAATACTCGTTACGATAAAGAAGGGGAGATGGGATGGAAATATTGAATTTACTGGGGGAAAGAGATTCAGAACAAAGATAAGATTCAGCGAGAAAGTGACGATTAGAGTGAAGGATATTAAGAAGCGGGTGATTATAGCAGAATATGACACTAAAAGAACATGATCGGAATTCTGTATAATTGAAGGGCGGGGTCGAACAGCGGGGCAAGCGCCACTGAGCATTTTCTGCAGGAGAAGCGAAAGTAAATAGCTGAAAACACTTCAGCTCATCCTACTGTGAACGTATCCCGTTGTTGCATTCTACTTCTCGCGGTAAAACAAGTTTTGAGAAGCACGTTCTCCCATGAGAAGCACGATCTAACATGCTATATTGTGAAACTTTAAATCTATTTTAATGAAAGATGTGTGCCTCGTGAAGTGTCGTATGATAAGACAAATATAACTCATTACTTCTTTGTACATGTTCGCCCATGCATCGCCCTGCCTCTGCTAATGGGAGGGATGAAGTTTCATCTGTGTTTGTGTGTGTGAACAGCTGTCATTGCGAGAGCTGATTTGTATCCTGTCATCGACCCGGGTGACCCTGGATCATGTGTATTGCCATCCATAAGTATCATATCCAACGGGTGGTTATGTACTTATGTACTTATGTACTTAACTAAAGTCAAGTTTAACAAAAGAAAATTATGTTTTTACAAAACATCATTTCCCTAGTAAGAAACAAGTATTACGCATTTTATTAGAAAAAATATTAAACATAACTAACGCATGTAGGTACAGTATTTATTTGTATCCTGTTACGTAAATACGTTTTTTAGTTAAATAGGTAACCATTGAGTTTATGGGTTCTTATATTAGATATGTACCATATTGTCTTTGATCACTTTGCGATATCCGACAACCTAGGCACCGAACAGGAAGACTGAGAAAGCACAAACAAACGGGAGGAAGGCAAACCAGACTGGTTAGCGCGGACTGCACGAAACGACAGGGCTTTTATTGGCATCTGTCCCATTGTTCCACTAGACACAATGTCCGACTCGTTGGCTAAATGGTCAGCGTACTGGCCTTCGGTTTAGAGGGTCCCGGGTTCGATTCCCGGCCGGGTCGGGGATTTTAACCTTCATTGGTTAATTCCAATAGCTCGGGGGCTGGGTGTTTGTGCTTTCCCCAACATCCCTGCAACTCACACACCACACATAACACTATCCTCCACCACAATAACACGCAGTTACCTACACATGGCAGATGCCGCCCACCCTCATCGGAGGGTCTGCCTTGCAAGGGCTGCACTCGGCTAGAAATAGCCACACGAAATTATTATATACTAGACAGAATATACGGCTCGTATAACTAAATCGAGCCTGCCTCGCTTTCTAGTGAACTTCCCCTTAAACAGACTGCTAATCACGATAGAAGAGGCCTCAATCTCGATGTTCCACTGAAATTTCTACTTTGCTCAAATTGGCGCTTGTCCCGTTGTTCGGCCGCGCCCATCAATTATCCTAAATAGTGTATGGAAATAAGGAACGAAAGGCTTCCAAACAGAGAAGTGGTGTGGTGGCTAATGGGCGCCTCAGAGAGAAATCATTGTTTACTAGCGGAAACCTATCAAAACACGGTGGCCAATGAGGTAAGGACATCTAAAACTCACACTCTTGACATTGCAACATGTGCCATGGCTGAAACCTGCGCGTTCCAATGTTTCCCCTTGAGCTTTACTGATCGTGACAGAAAATGCCGAGCGAATTGGAAATTGGTTCCACCTAAAAGAAAATGGAAGTGTCTTATCTGAAAGAGCTAAATTATCTCAAGGGATTGTAGATCTCTGCCTATTTTGAATGAACAGTTCACTGATCGACCATTGGTAAGCAAAATGATGGCTATTCCTGTCCACGCTACTAATATAATACGAAGCCCAGAATTGAACTACTTGTCTATTAAACTTCAGTATATATACGTTTCTCCACGGCTCACGAGACCATCGAAGAAAAATGGATCCTTGATATTTGTGTTGTTTTGTTGGGGCATCTCAAGGATGTCATTAATATAACTGAAAGTTGCTGCTGGTTTGTTACGAGCACAAAGTCAGCCAAATCAGACTTGAGAATTGGCACTTTAGCAGTTGGCTAGTAGTAAAGGTACAATATTTCGGGTTTCCACGACAGAAAATTATGTCCGGAGGATGGACTCACTTTCCTAACTACCGGAGTGGAAGAAGGGATTATAGATCTCCGCATATTTTGAATGTACAGTGCACTGAACGACCATTGGGAAGCAAAATGGCGCTTATTCCACACAACTAATATGACCTTTGTGTTAAAATTACGACACGGAGAAAAGGACATTTACATTTCTCTGAAATAATTCATGCTAGCAAATATATGGAGAGCTACAAAGAAACAGTAACGTTGCGCCGAATAGCTTCTTCTCGACTAAGCAACTCTTTGCAACTGCAATACAACACATACTGGAACAGCTAACCAGGAAGACGTCCGACTGCGCTTGCGTGCTTGCCCAGTACCTACTAATACAACAGGCCTCACAGCACGGCCGATGACGTCACAAGGATAGGCAGTCACTCCTGAAGCGCGCAACGGCACTTCAGTGGTTGTTGAACGAATTACTTTGATGATGAGAACTTGTGAGCTTTACAAAACGTTTTCAAAAGATGCTATTTCAGAGTATTAAAGCACATTCAGTTGTACCGAGACCAATTAAAGCAGAAGAAAGGCGGAGAGATGGCGCACTCCGTTTTCTGGAAATTTCGTAAAAGTTCAGATTGATAGTAAATAACAATAAGGGGTTTTACTTTGATTGTTACCATTTTTTAGTTAATAATAATTTTATGACACTTGGTGATTAGTAATTAACCTACGTTTTACTCATGAAGTATCAGTTAACATTTTACTGGAAAATAAAATAATTATATTAATTAATAATCAAGGTCTTTCGTATATACTACTAATTATAAGCCAAAGTAAACTGGAATTTCGCCCCATTTAAGACTCTTTAACGTGCCGGAAACCTCCCTTTATTTCTTATTTAGAACGTTTTATTTTTACTATTTTGGTAAATATTTCTGTCTTAGTGCTGACTTAGAAACAAATCGGATATTATACATAATGGAAATAATTAGTTACAAATGAAAAATGGAATACAAAGGAGGGAATGATTCACAGAGGATGAAGAAATTATGCTGGAATTCATAACAGGAAATACAACAATTTAAAAATAATAACATAGTTTTAGTTAAATAACTTAATTCTTCTGTACAAACATTACATCAATACACATTTCTGAACTGTTAATTCTTAATCAAGGGAATTTTCTCACAGAAACTTGTTTAAACTCATTTGTTTATTTAGATGAAATTAAATCCTGTAAATTTTCAATGTTTAATAATAAGAATAAGAATATAATAATTCCACAAACATTGCTGAAAATCCACTGAAATTTTCCTTAAGTCTTCCAGTGAAATAATCTGACATTTGTCCTAGATGTTCCGTATTTCTTTTCTCCATTAGTGGCAAGATGCAGTAATTATCTTAATTTTTTACTTTTCAAGTAATACCCTGTCAATCACATTCCGTTAATGTAAAAGCTCTCTTTCTCTCCAACACACTAGTTTAAACATATTTTGCTCAAATTGCAAGAAAAGTGTTAAATATGTTTTTATGAAAGACAATTTAACTTAGAAACTGGCATAACATAGGAAAAATTCTAAGCAAAAGAAATCTAAAAATTCCAACAAGTGCATATTTTGCACAAATTGCAAGATAGATGTTAAATCTATTTTTTTTGTGGAAGACAAATTAGGCTAACTAAGAAAATAGCATAATATGGAAAAAAATTCTTAGCATAAGAAATTTAAAATTTTGCTCAGATTAAAAGAAAATTTTTAAATATGTTTTGTTGAAGACAAATTAACTTAGAGACTAGCATACAATTAAGATTATGGCAATAGACTAACCCTGAAACAGTGAATCAACAACAATACACTCAGAATATGAGTACATGGGCTTAATAATATCACAAAATTAGAGCCCAGAAATGCCTGATTAAATTCAGATTACATGGAAGTACTGATACTAAATTATGTATTCTCATACTCAACATGTCAAAAATTAAAAGTGTCTATTTGAAAATATTTTAACGTGGCTATAAAGTACCACTGGCCATTTAGATAATGTTTGAAAAATATTTTTTCATTGTCAATAGAAATATGCAAAGGTTTGGAGTATATTTTTTTAAGAAATAATTTACAGCATACATGGTAATATAATCATGCATCCAAACCATAGTCACTGAAAGATATTAATTCTTAAAATTACAAGACACATTTAAAAGGGTATGCAAGCACCTAATATTTTTCAAGGAAACTCATTAATGAAACTGTGCAAAGATTTAGGTTCATTAAAAACATGATGTGATTTAATTTCAATTTCAACCTTGGCATAGAGCTCGAAAGTGAACTACTAAGTTTTCCACTAAGGCAGTACTTTAAAATTTTAAGATTTTTTCTCCTTTGCAGGAACACATACATCTTCTGGTTTTGTTGCCATTCTGATAGGAATGAACACTTTATATTAATTGAAGAACACTTTGAAAATATGACACTTTTTGAATTACACTACACTGCATTTATGAAAATATCTGAACCAGTTTATCACTGACTAAAGGGTGGAATATGACGACATAATAGCCAAGTTTACAGGGTATGCCTACATTATAACATTTCATCCTCTTACTGTAGAACCACTCTATTACAAGATAATTTAGTACCCTTAACCTATAAGACTGTTAAGCTTCCTCCTCTTTATGTATGCGACTCTGGACATTATTAAGTTTCTTAACATAATTATTAAGGAATATGTTACATCCTGTTTTTACAATGTAAGAGAGAATTTTTTCATGAGTATGGTCATCTTGAGTACATGGCAACTCCACAAGAAGTACACCTTCTTTTCTAATCACAGACATTGCCAATGTTACAACTAAATTTTGCTGTGATGGGTGCTTCATAAACAAGTATTCATACTTCTCAGATACCAAGGTTTTGACAGTCAAGTAAGTGGAAATAATGGCATTAACAACTTCTGGTTTGGGACAATGCAGCCCTCCCCCCTGTCAACACTTTTTATAAGCTCATAATTACCTTGATCATCTGTTAATGATAACGTTCTATCCAAAACGAGTGATGTTTTACAAATTTCACACTTCAACCTTCGAAGAACTGCTCTTACACAATATCCTGACAAATATGTGATAACAGGCAAATATTCCTGAATGGATAAAAGCTGGTCTTCACTGACATCTACACAGTAAAGGTCAGCATCTGGGGGACTAGCCTCAAAGTCATCCAGTTTGAGATCACATTCAAATGAATCCAGGTCCAGATCAATTTCACCAAAAGCATTAGATGCAATTTTCAATGACAATAGAGTTTGAATTCTTATCTTTGATTCAATTTCAAATACTTATTGCAGAGATAATAGGTACTGAGATCCAGCCATTGTTCTGTACTTACCAAATCGTGCTTCAAGTGCATCTGTTTGAATTTTACCTGGCAAAAGGTATTTGAAATTCAGCTCTTGAGTACAGTATTTAGTGATTTCTAAAAGGGCATGAGTAGTATGTGATATGGCTAGATGTGTTTCATTTGACAGAGCACTTGCACGGTTTGGTAAATTTTTCCAGAAATCTAACCAACACAAGAAACGTTCCAGAAATATGAAATTTCCATCACTTGGATTTGACAATGGTTTTTGACAGATATCCTTAAAACGAATATCACTACCAGGTGATCCTACATTTACAATTCTCCACCATGTACAAATTAATTTAATGAAAGTGGCAGTTGCCTTAAAATTTACAATTCTGTTGCTTTCTCCAAGAGCTTCCAGCCCCTGAATAGTCATTTCATTGAAAACATTCAGTACAAGTTTTACATTTTGACGTTCAAGATTGGTAGGAAATAGTGACTTCAAGTTCAGCCTGTTGGCATATTTTACAATCTGAGTACTCTCAATGTCATGAAGTGTCTTAATGGCTGAGAATTTTGCCACTGCTAACTCAGTGTCGTGTGGAAATGTCTCAAATGAGAGATACATTATCGACTGATCAACACCTTTTTGGTTAAGCCAATTGTTTCTAATACATTTGAGAATGTGAACAGAATCTAACACATAGAAAAGAGGCTTGTTGTCATCACATGAGTGCCTATAAACAATTGATAATTTTAGTGGTGAGGCAAAAAAAGACATAGCCCTTCTATTGAGTGCATTATTGTCAGTTACAATGCATATGACCTTAAAACCTATTGCACGTAATCCACAAACCACTTTCTTAATAAATTGAAACAGACCCTCACCATTGAGCTTCTTGACTGGAAGTATGTGTACTACATCTTTGAATGATGACAATAAACTTTGAATCATAAAAACTTGAGCACTAGCAGCAGCATTTGAGGAATTATATGCAGCACCTAGTATGTTACCACCAGTATAATCTAGGTAAGGTTTCAGATGGATTTCATCAACCATTAGTGAAACAATATTATCTGATACACTAAGAAATTTATATTTCTGCCTTATATAAAGGAGAAAATTCTTGTCAATTTGCTCCATAGCTGGGTTGGTATTATATGCTGAGCAAATTTTATGCAGTGTGTTGGGATGGGGCAGTATCAAATAGCCTGAACTTCTCATAAATCTATATGCATGAGGTGAAATAGAAAATAAAATGCTGCAAAAAATGAGGAAATCTGATGAATAAGAATAATGATTCTTGGGTAAATTAAATAACAGTAACTGTTCACATATAAAGTTGATCAAACTAGATTTTTCTCCTTTAAGTAGCTCTGATAACTTCATTAAACTGTCCTTAATAAACTGAAAATGATCTTTTATAAAATCCTGATTTTCTAATCGTCCAATCTTATCAAGTTTGAACATACTGCCTGCTACATCATTGATATTACTAACTATTATAGGAAACTTTCTTTTATCTAGGTTATTAAGTTCCATTTTCCCCACATGTAAGGACATACTCAGGTCACTTTTTACCACAATGGAACCTAGGAGTGTGGGAATATTGCATGTCTCGAGTAGGACAAATGAAACATTAGATTCTGATTTAACACAGATCCAGTCATCTAAAATTTGGATATTAGGGAGACATTGAAGAAAACCTTGAAAGTCCGTGAAATTCCTTTTGTCTTGGTACTGAGCATGGGTTTTCAAACTTTCTGCTAATGCTGTTTCAAGATCCCTGTTTTCCAACCTTTCTCTTCTTTGATCACCACTCTCTCTACACGAAGAAGTGGAAGAGAGATAAGAGGAGGCAGTTGGGCATAATTGTTGGCACTGCTCCCTGTTTCAGACGAGGTTTCTGAAGAGGTATACAATACTTATTTCCAGTCTTACTGTCATAGCAGTCACTATGCCTCAGGATTTGGTCCTCACTGAAATGCAGTTCACAGACCTTAAAAAGAAAAAGAAAAGTCTAATTTGTTATGCCAATACCTTAGAAAACAGTGAGGTAATTAATTAACTACGGATAATCATCTCAAGGTGGGCAGTTAAAATGTGGAACAGGACAGCAACTTGATGTGTGTGGTTCAAATTAGGGTGGTCTTAGACTCAAATATTATAAATCTTAAATGTTCACATTTATCACCTGGTTCAGTTTGAGAGATAATGAATACGGTATAACAAGCTTCCTAGACCTTTAAGTGAAAAATAAGAGCTCACAACCTAAAACGAACAGAATTTTCAAAATATAAGTACTGAGCTTACCTTTGAATTCTGCGTGACCTGGAAATTGTCTCGGCGTATTGCGTTAACCCATATCTTGCGAAGTCCTTCATCGCTTGGGAAGGAAAACACAGCTACACGGGATCCTTTATCATAATTTCCCCTGCAGCGGGGAACGGAACACTTAAACACCATTCTTCTACGAACTGTAATACCGGTACACCACACTAATTATTTCGACCATACGCCAGTATTAAACAGATTCAGCACAGCATTATTTAGTCGCATGTTCCTCACGCACAACTCAACATAGCAGCCATGTTTGATGATACTCATTACAGTAGGGGTGCCAACATGGAAACTTCAATTTTTCTCCAGGTGAAGAGGCAGGGAAGGGAAAATAAATTGGTTCGAAATACATTTAACCGTTTTTATTCATTAATGAACTTCGCTGTTCTTTGTAGTTCATTATAATCACATTTATTTACGATGCTGTGCGTGGAATTAATATTCCATACGTGGGGTGAAATAATAGACGTTGGCACCTGTACTATGCTTAGTTCCTCCTTTCACCGCCAAGGAATCTCTCTCTTTGCTGTGATCTAAACGCTGGGTCGTCGACTGGCCACGTCTGCCTATCCCCGTGACGTCACATACCTCACGATACATCTGTTGTAAGGCCTGTAGTATTAGTAGGTACTGGCTTGCCCAACCCTTTCGCATCGTACGATTATGCCTCAGCGCTACCACAGTCCGGGTGGCCTCGAAGTACTGGCGAATGCTTTGACGAATCACAATGCTACATTTTCTTTAATATTTAGAAATATACACAAGAATTCTTTATGTTTTTAAAGACATTCTGCAAATCTACAGGCTAAGAGCTTTCGTCATAATGCTTTACGGTGTCAATCGGTTCAGTCGTTCTCTCAAAATTACTGTAACAAAAATCAGCCTGGTGTTTTAAATATATAGATTTTGTGGAGAAACAATGCAAGAGGAGCATATAAATAGAGTATGTAGAGGAACTGACGAACTTAATAAAACAAAAATAGAGAGAAATAATCCGATACAATTGTTAAATTATTAAATGAAGAGTCAATTACACCGGCAAGAATAGCAAAATTTTCTTGAATTTTGACAATTATGTGGCAAAAAGAAATTTTAAAAAGCATACATGTTTTTTTTTTCTAGACTATGTATCATAGTACTACACCTAAGATAAAAAAGAAAGTTAATAGAAAAGAATCGGAATGATTATTTGTGGAACGAATATGAATATTATTGCCCTTAAGACATATCACCACTGTCCTCTTCTGAATACATAAATGCAGTGAAGATGACATGCAACCTCACCGCAGTCAGGTCGGCTCCTGGTAGGACATTCAGCCAAAATGGCTGCAACGAGACAGAAACCCTTGGACATGTGCTGGGATTCTGCCGGAGCACTGAACTAATGCGCAACCATCGCTACCACCGGGTAAGATCGTCGATTGCTCAAGGCCTGAGACAGCGTGGATGGGAGGTTCACTGCGTCTCTACCGATGACTCTAATCGGAGGGCTGACTTCATAGCTATCAACAGAAATGAAATTAAAGCAATGGTCTTAGATCCCACCATTCGCTTTGAAAAAGACCTAAATCAAGCTCAGGATGTGGACCTAGAAAAGCAAGCTATTTATATTCCATGCTTGCCTTACCTTTCATCTAAGTATAAAATACCTATCGATCGGTGGATTGTCAGAGGCCTGCTATTCGGAGCAAGAGGCGCCCTCCCTAGTCAGACATCGAACTTCCTACAAAACTTGAAAGTTCCATTCTGCGAGTTAGAAAAAATAGTAATACAGATACTGAGGGACTCTCTGCAAATCATTCACTTCCATCTGCACCTGAGAACGTGATTGGCATTCCTCCCCCACTAACCCTGAGGAAAAAGATAAGATAACAGCATTAACGATTAAGCTTTCATTTCTTGATATTTTTAAACTCCATTATAATTGAAACTGTATTCCGGATCCAAATGGTCACCCTCATTGGAGGACGGATGATTTATTTCTTTAATAAATCTGTCTCATTTAGTGTAGCAATAGTCAAATAATTGTAGGAATAAATGAATTGCAATAAACGAATGCTCTCTCCCCATCCTGAACTAGGGGTATGGGAGTGTTCTATTCTGTTCCTACAACGTAGAGTCCGAGCTGGTTTAGTTATCGTTTGAGCCAGATTTGTGGATCGTGCTGATCAAGGTATAGTTCGTGAGTAACTCAATTAATTACTAAGCTTTGAAGTGTTCACTGGATCATTCACTCCATTAACGTACTCTCTTTACGTAGTAGAGCCATACAGAGATAATCTCGCATTTAATTATTAAATTTTCACTGCTGTAAGCCGCTATGGTGTGTTGTCGGGGTCGAGGTTGTGTGCCAGTCTAGTGTAGGGTTTTCCAAACATTTTATCTATGAGGCCCTGTCCAAAGACAGTTTAGCCACAGAACATAACACTGCATTCGCTAAACAAAGACAGAATTTTGTACTGTTATCATATTTGATTGTATTCGTACAATTTAGGACCAGTATTTACATTCTTTGGAAGTTTCATTTAACTTAATTTACATAAAGGTTGAAATAAGTCTCTGGTAAGACTCCAACGAGAGTACGGTACGGTTCCAGTGTATGGGACCCTCACCAGGATTACCTGATTCTAGAGCTGAAAAAAAAGTACAAAGATAAGTAGCTCAGTTTGTTCTGGCAACAAAAGAGTAGCGTTATGAAAATGTTGCAAAGTTTGGCCTGGAAAGACTTTAGAAAAAGGAGACGAGCTCCTGTACTAAGCAATATGTACTGAGCTGTCAGTGGAGAGATGGCGTGGATTGACATTAGTACGAGTGTTTTTTTAAAAAAATAGAAAAGATCAAAATATGAAGATGAAGTTGGAATTCAAGAAGACAAACTGGCTCAAACATTCGTTTATAGGAAGGGGAGTTAGGGAATGTAATAATTTAGCAAGGGAGATGTTCAATAAATATCCAAATTCTTTGCAATGATTTTAAAAAAGCCTAGGAAAATAACAGATGGGGAATCTGCCACCTGGGGGACTGCCCTAAATGCATATCAAGATTGATTGATTGATTGATTTTTTTTCTAGGGGCTTTACGTCGCACCGACACAGATAGGTCTTATGGCGACGATGGGATAGGAAAGGCCTAGGAGTTGGAAGGAAGCGGCCGTGGCCTTAATTAAGGTACAGCCCCAGCATTTGCCTGGTGTGAAAATGGGAAACCACGGAAAACTATCTTCAGGGCTGCCGATAGTGGGATTCGAACCTACTATCTCCCGGATGCAAGCTCACAGCCGCGCGCCTCTACGCGCACGGCCAACTCGCCCGGTGATTGATTGATTGATTGATTGATTGATTGATTGATTGATTGATTGATTGATTGATTGATTGATTGATTGATTGATTGATTGATTGATTGATTGATTGATTGATTGATTGATTGATTGATTGATTGATTGAAATTAATGCACAGAATTGATAAAAAATGTGACACTTGGCTAATATTAATTACAAGTCTGGATCTGGAAACTTACTTCAAAAAGTCGACTTGTTGCGGTAGTTGGATGAATGGACGGATGATGCTGTTTTCCAAAGACGAAGAGGTTTACAAACGTCGTCACCCGAACCGAAGATCATCCTCTACATTAGCTCTGTTTCTGTACTTCGTTTATATTCTGTGAGAGCAGAAAAGGTACACTCAGACAGATATGTTGTCATGAAGGACAGTATTTCCTTTCTAGAAGTTGTAGGGTATGGGGTATATTACGCACCAAAAGTCGATGACAGACGTGGAGTTGATACATTCATGGAACTTCCTGGAGCTAAACACGCTACTCCATGTGATTCTCCACTCACATCAAACTTCAATTTACTGGGCGAGTTGGCCGTGCGGTTAGGAACACGCAGCTGTGAGCTTGCATCCGGGAGATAGTGAATTCGAACCCCACTGTCGGCAGCCCTGAAGATGGTTTTCCGTGATTTCCCATTTTCACACTAGGCAAATGCTGGAGCTGTAACTTAATAAGGCCATGGCCGCTTCCTTCCCATTCCCAAACCTTTCCTATCCTATCGTCTCCATAAAACCTATCTGTGTCGGTGCGACGTAAAACAAATAGCAAAATAACTTCAATTTATTTTGCACTTTCTGTCTGCCAAGATACTTCGGCTAATTGAGCTTCCTCAAGGGAAGGCAGTACATATTCAGTTTCAAGGAAAGGATTTCTGATCCACGATATTTGGTTAATTTTGCTGCCACCAGGGCTGGTGTATGTGTCGTCTTCATCATCATTTCACCTTCATCACGACGTGCAGATCGCCTACGAGAGTCAAATCAAAAGACCTGCATCTGGTGAGCCGAACTTGTCCTCGGACACTCCCGGCACAAAAAGCCATACGCCATTTCATTTCAGTTACCTTATCTATAAACATGATCATTAAATTCAGTCCCTGGATCCTCGGGAAACAGAAATGACAGAACAGCATCTTCCTAAGTTGCTTTTGAAGAATTTACTGCGGGAAACTGTTAGTATTTACAACACGAAATATGGTGATACGTTTACATTTTATTTTACAAGATGCCCATATATAGAGCTGCGTTTCCATGTCTGGGAGTAGTTACCAAAACAGGCTATACCAGGGCGTTACGGCACTGCCTGTTACGGCTATTGAGGGAGACGGCTGGGTTAGAATCCCCCTTCGGCCATCCTCGAAAATGTTTTTTCATGGTTTCCCATTTCAATTTCCAGCCAAATGCCGGGATGGTACCTTTCTCATGGCCACGACCACTTTGTTCCCATTCCCAGCCCGCACAATTACACCCACAGACAACACCCTCACACAGTAGTGTGGAAAAGGAGCTACAGATCTGGCGAGCGGAACATGTCCTCGGACATTTCCAGCACTAAAATTCATGCGCTACAAAATAAAATTTGGAAACGTTCGAGGTAATGTGAGAGGAAATGGTAGCAATTATTCAGATACTTCGAAGTTTCGTGAGATTGTTACATAATCAAACAACATTCCAGAATATACAGCACGAAAGGTAACTGATGCACCAAATTAACACCATAGATCTTGGAGGGAGGGTCACAATACCGTCATTTTCAGGTCTGTAGCTTTCACCGTTACGCTAAGACTTGGGAGAAAGGAGACCAGCTGCTCGAGTAAGCGGTATATTGCGAATTGTCAATGGAGAGATGGCGTGAAATGACATTAGTAGACGAATACGTTTAAGTGGTGCTTTTACAAGTAGGAAAGTTCACAATACGAAGATAAAGTTTTAATTCAAGAGGACAAGTTGAAGTAAATATTCGTTTATAAGAAAGTGAGTTAGGGATTGGAATAATTTATATTCCTTCCTTACTTTTTTTTCTTAATCGGTTTACTCTCCAGGGTTGGTTTTTCCCTCGGACTCAGTGAGTGAGGGATTCCAACTCTAACACCTCAAGGGCAATGTCCTGAAGCATGAGACTTTTGGGTCGGGTACAAAACTGGGAAGGAGGACCAGTACCTCGTCCAGGCGGCCCCACCTGCTATGCTCAACAGAGGCCTTGCGAGGGGATGGGAAGATTGGAAGGGATAGACAAGGAAGAGGGAAGGAAGCGGCCGTGGCTTTATGTTAGGTACCATCCCGGCATTTGCCTGGAGAAGACGTGGGAAACCACGGAAAACCACTTCGAGGATGGCTGAGAGAGGAATCGAGCCCTCCTCTGCTCAGTTGACCTTCCGAGGCAGAGTGAATCTCGTTCCAGTCTTGGTACCACTTTTCAAATTTCGTGGCAGGGCCGGGAATCGAACCCAGGCCCCCGCGGGGTGGCAGCTAATCACACTAATCACTACACCACAGAGGCGGACTTGGAATAATTTACCAAGGGAAATGTTCGATTAATTTCCCAATTTTGTGAAATTATTGAAGGAAAGACTAGGTAAACAACCGATAGGCAATCTGCCACCTCGGCGATTCCTTAAATAAACAACAGCGGTGACTGACTGACTGACTGACTGACTGACTGACTGACTGACTGACTGACTGACTGACTGACTCACTGACTGACTGACTGACTGACTGACTGACTGACTGACTGGTTGCATCCGGCACGGTCGCTAGCGGCCCGTAACCGTCCTGCTTGCAACAAGTGCTGAAGATTTGCAGACATTACTAAACTGTATGGTTGAACACGGTGCTGCTGCAGGTCTGCGTTTGAACACGAAATTGACCAAAGTAATGGTCATAAGTAAACATGCCATTCAACCTGTTAACTTGACAGTAGCTGGCACATCACTGGAGCTTTAAGTACCTCGCCAGCGTACTTGATCACAGCTGTTGAAATTAGGTCCCGGATTGAACAGACAAGGACTGCATTCAAGAGAATGAGCCAACTTCTCTGTAACAGGGACTTTTAAGATCAAACTTCGTCTCCGTTTACTTCAGAGTTATGTATTTTCTGGCTTCCTTTATGGTTCCGAGACTGGGATCCAAACCGCCATAAAAATTCTATCTTTTGACATGTGGTGCTACCGACGTCTGCTCAGAATATCATGGATTGACAGAATACGTAACACTGAAGTACTTCAACGCCTGAACAAAGCGCTAAAGGTTATGCATAACATCAAAAAGAATAAACTTTAGTACTTCGGGCATATCATTCGAAATGATAAATATAGGCTCCTTCAGCTTATCTTACAAGGTAAAATTGAAGGAAGGAGAAGTAGAGGGAGAAGTAGAATTTCTTGGCCACGGCATCTACAAGAATGGCATGGGCTCAGTAGTCCCACTCCTTTCCGAATTGCTGAGAACAAGAACCAGATCGTCCTGATGACAGCGGACATCCAATTAGGATATGGTACATGAAGGAGTAGAAGAAGAAGAAGGGGACGGTGTCTGGATTTCAACTGAATTCAGTTTGTACCCTTCGTTGACGTTTAATTGTTATCAGCAACCTTCGCACGCACTGGTGTCCAGACTGTAAGTTACCAAGAACTGGCCAACAGCGCTTGGTCGGCGGATGCTCTGCAAGGCGCGCATTAACACATAAAAGCCGTATTTCCTGGAGAACCATGAGAGTGGCAAAGAAAATGCATAAGAGCCTTTTAGTAGACAAGCTGGGCTTTGTTTGGTGATAGGACTAACCATTTGCCAACTATTTTTGGTATTTAGAGGATAACAGATGATCAGGACAATTAAAGTGATGATAGCAGCCATCCACATTCAATCTATATATACATAAAACTAGCAAATACCCGCGGCTTCGCTCGCGTGGATTTCGAAATTTGATCAAAGAATTGTTCGTCGGCATTGTATTAAGATATCTGAAAATTCCTAAAGTATAAAAACTCACCCGAAAATTGAGTTTCATTTACCCCAGAAATTCTTTCTAAACCATGTTTACGCTATTACCTTTTGGGGCTAATACGACCATGCGACATAGCACTGTACATGTGAGAAACAGTCTTCTCTCAAGTCGAAAAAATTAATACACGTTTCTTTATTTTTAAGGAGATTCCAAATACCAATTTTCCACTGTAACATCTTCAGTTCCTAAGATATAAGTATCCTCAAAAAATAATTCAACTAGTTTTTCACTTCTTTTCACCCCCCGTTAAATGTTTTCTCCGAAAACAAAAAGGTACACCTTCCTGCATTTTTAAAGGACTTTCTAAATACCAAGTTTCTTGTCTCTAACATGTTCAGTTTTTGACATATAATGTAGATATACCGGTACTTTACCAAGTCCTTTCAGCCCCTTAATTGGATTTTCCGAAAGAAAAAAACGTGTTTCATTACTTTTAAAGGAGATTGCAAATACCAGTTTTCATGTTTGTACGTCTGTAACAGCTTCAGTTTTTAAGATAAAGTATGCACATAAACATATTTCAACTCCTTGTTTACTTATTACCGAGCTCGATAGCTGCAGTCGCTTATGTGCGGCCAGTATCCAGTATTAGGGAGATAGTGGGTTCAAACCCCACTGTTGGCAACCCTGAAGATGGTTTTCCATGGTTTCCCATTTTCACACCAGGCAAATGCTGGTGCTGTACCTTAATTAAGGCCACGGCCGCTTCCTTCCTATTCCTAGGCCTTTCCTATCCCATCGTCACCATAAGACATATCTGTGTCGGTGCGACGTAAAACAAATAGCAATAAAATTATTTACTTATTTTCAAACCCACACCCCTTACGTCGATTTCCCGGTAAAAACAACAAAAGGGTGTTTATTTTTAAAGGAGATTCCAAATACTAATTTTCACGTCAGTAACATCTTCATTTTTAAATAAAACATTTCTTGCAGCAAAATAGCCATACATTAGTGAAAGGTACCTGCACCATTGGTTGCATAATCTCTGATTGATCTAGTCCTCTTTTTGCAGAATTCTAAGTGATATGGTTCACATAAATATCCACATAATGTACACTTGCATGAGTTTGACGGTTCGTGGTATGTCGTATGGTGGAATCCATGTACTGCAAGTCTTGTAAACACGTGCCTCGTATCAAAATTTGTTGCTGTCCATGTACGATCGATCATGGCTCCAGTTCCGTGGAATTCCGTGGGTACTTCTTCTCTTTTCCTTATTAGTGTTCTTAGTATTATCCGCGCACTTTTTAGTGATAGATTTACACCCTAGTGCTGAAGCGGTCGACTTTGGTTATCTTCGAGATTCGTATTGGCAACCTTTGAAACACAAACTAAGAATCGCTTATCATCGCTGTGCGCCATCTGGGGTACATTTTAAGTACTCGTACTGTTGTTGTTTACACAGCAAAGCCAAACCATAGAATTCATGCTAGGAACAAGTTTCGCAACGGGAAATGTTATATAGTATTAAATATTGTGTGTGTG
This sequence comes from Anabrus simplex, assembly GCF_040414725.1. NCBI lineage: Eukaryota > Metazoa > Arthropoda > Insecta > Orthoptera > Tettigoniidae > Anabrus > Anabrus simplex. The sequence goes on from NC_090267.1 coordinate 21,389,944, forward strand.
ACACAGTTGTTTGCTTAAAATAATAAAGGTTTATAAAATTCATATCGATCGATCATATTATCGATTCAATTCAGATTTCATTTCCATTCAGTTGGCAGTATTGACGGAACCCTTCTTACTTCTCCAACGAGTACCAAAATCTATCACTAAAAAGTGCGCGGATAATATGTTCTCCGATGCCGTCGTGTTAGGTAGGGGATACATTGTCCTTAAATCCTCTATGAGGAAAGTTTCCCACGCGAGAAGGTACACTAATCTGGATCTTGTTTTTGCCACTCCGTTTGCTCTTTTGATGTATGTTGCTTTAACTCTTTCCAGTGTTGCTAAGTTCTTTTCATTCAGGTGTGTCCATATAATTTCAATCCCATACGTGAGTACTGGAACGATTTTCGATTTGAAGAGCGCCATTGCTGTGTCAAGATTTAGTGTTCTGATGAAGCTTATGTCGTTTATCGCTCTAATTGCTCGTGTCGCTTTCTCTATTGTGTGCGTAGTGAAGCATTTTGCAGACGGCTGGAGTGTTATCCCTAGATATTTGTATTCTTTGGTGATAGATATTATTTTCCCTTCAAAGGTGATTCTTGTCGATTTTGGTATTTGCCCTCCTGATCTGAACACCATCATTTCCGTCTTCTCGGTGTTAATTTCGAACTTGTGTTCAATGCACCATTTTCCTACTTAGTCTATAGTGTTCTGCAGTTTCTTTAAGCTTTTTGAACCAATCACAATATCATCCGCATAGGCGTATGCTGCCACATCTTCATTTTGTGCAATTTCCATAATGTCCTTCGCTGCCAGGATGAACAGCAAAGGGCTTAGTGGGTCCCCTTGGAGTACACCATTTGTTTGAACTATTGGTTCTGAAAGGTCTAGGCTGTCCGAAATCCGTATCTTGTTCCCTTCATTTATGGAGTTTATAATTCTTGTCCAGACGCTGTCTCTTCCTAGAGTTTCCTCGAGCTTCCTTTGTACTAATGCTCGGTCCAGGAGATCAAAGGCTTTTGTAAAGTATTTTTCCTTCCTTTCGATGGCTTCCCATATGTTATTTAGCAGTAGTTCCACCGCTGCGAGAGTGTATCTTCCTCTCCTAAACCCGAATTGAGGGTGCTCTTACTGTGTCCCTTATTCTTTCTGTGATTAGTTTTGTGAATACCTTAAAAGGATTGTTTGCCAGGGCTATTCCTCTCTATTTATTTGTGTCCGGGTCTCCTTTCCCTTTGAAAATTACCTTTACTATTGATTGTCCCCACTGATCTGGGATTTTGGCTGTTTCTATGCATTTATTATAAAGTTTCGTCCAAATAGGAGCTAGTAGATGAGCCGTGTCTTTCAGATATTCAATGTATATCATATCCGGTCCTGCAGCTTTTTTCTTTTTTGTGGATTCAATAATGTTTTGAACCTCAGTTGTAGTAAGTGGAGACCATGCTGCCGTTTCATGCGTTGTATGCACTTGGTTGGTTTCCAGTGTTCCTTCTCTTCCTTCTTTGTTGAGGGTGTCTTTGAAATGTCTCGTCCATTCCTCCATGCTGATATAGTGGGTCTGTGCCTGCTTTCGAGGGCGGATTGCTGTAAATGGGTCTCTCCTGGCTTCCTCGACTATTCTTCTTCCTTCTTCTTCCCTGTATGCCGTTTTCTTCTCCCGTGTTAGTGTTTTGTAGCATCTTCTTTTCTCGGTGTATGTCTGAAGGAGTGTATGATTCTCGATGTCCGATGTTAGTTGGTGTAGAGCTTGAGGCACCTCTTTCCTTAATAGGAAGCAGTCTTGATCGAACCATGCTTTTGCTCTTCGCACTTTCCTGGGGCTGGCTGCTTGTGTTAAGAGTTTCTCCAGTTCATGCACTGCTTCCTCTACATTTGAGTTGTCGATTAGTGTTTTGATTTGTTCCATCTGTTCTTGGCTTTCTTCCACTTTTCTAACATCCAATCTCCTTGAGAGTGGTCTCCTTTCTTGTTTGTTCTTTGCCTTCCATTCACTTTGTATGTTGATGCTCATTGGAATGTGTTTTCTTATTGGTGTGTGGTTCGCGATCCAAAGTGGGTTGATATCCCCTTTTAATTCTCCTCTTATGAGGGCGATGTCTATAGTGCTTTTGCCGTTGTGGCAAATATATGTAGGGACATTAGTGTCATTTAGCAGGATGAAACCTTCTTCTTGCAGTGAATCTATTACTAATTTTGTTTTGTGATTTGGTAGAGATATAATTATCCTCATAAATGTAATTCGACTCCTTCTTCATTACCACCCCCTCCCCAAAAGTGCGTGTTTCTTTATTTTTAAAGGAGATTCCAAATACTAATTTTCACGTCTTTAACATCTTTAGTTTTGAGACATAAATAACCTCATACAAATAATTCGACTAATTTTTCAATTCATTCACCCCCTTAAGTGGGTTTTCTGAAGACAAAAGAACACGTGTTTCTTTACTTTGAAATAAGATTCTAAATACAAATGATCATGCCTCTAACATCTTCAGATTTTGAGAATAAGTATCCTCATAAAAATAATTCAAATCCTTTTTCAGCCCCGCCCGTTAAGTTGGTTTCACCCCACCCAAAAAAATATGCGTGTATCTTTATTATTCAAGGAGTTTCTAAATACCAGTTTTCACGTCTGTAACCTTCAGTTTTGAGATATAAGTTTCTCCATAAAATAGTCATTCAGTTAGTCAGTCAGGACATGTTATTTTATATACCAGGTGGCTCAAGAACGCCGTACTTTCTACTTACAAATGTCCTGCATACACAAATGATGAATGGGGTGTCTACCAACTGATTTTCACAGGCTCACTACTGCCAGCGGGTAGGTTACGTCAGAATATGAAGAGATAAGAATCAGCCTCTCGCTTGCAGCATGTTACTAAGCGTTACAGGTCTAATGCACCCCTTGCAATAGTAAATATCGTTTTCCATCGCATAGTTCCAGGCTGGTGTATGGTACAGCCGCACTATATTGCTGTCTGCATATCGGCAATGGCTAGTGTGAACAGCAGTGACAAATACACAGACATTATTTTAATCTGGACAACCTGGTCGGAATGCAGCCGAAGCTCCAAACAGACGTATGCCTTTTACACAAGTATTTCACCGAACAGTATCGTTTTTGTTTCATACAAAGAACTCTTCTATCGAGTGGAATGTCTACACATGTATAAATTAACAAGTTATTAAATTTCCTTTTCTGCATCTCTGGCGTGTTTACAAACAGTAGCGGTGGTTAGGGGGTGGGGCGAGGAGGGACGGTGGCACCCTCCCCCAACTTCTTGGAGTAAACATTACATTTTTTCCATTTTATCCAGCTGGAACTAGGAATTATTTAAAAGGAAGGTATTTGTACAAGCCTTTGTGTCTTATCTGCTAATTATTTCCTTTATTTTCTTCAATTATTGACATTATTGGTGGAAATATGCACAAAATGCCGTTCGTCGCGGCTAACCGATTCGTATGGCACTGCGGCAAATAGTGCAGACTTTGCATGTGCTGTGAGGAAGGGTAGTAGGGCTACATATTTTTTTTTTTGACAAGGTCATGGACACTGAGTTGTAATTCACCCGCTTGCCGCGCGCATCCGTCAGTCTGGCAGTCTCGTTTAGTGTCTGTTAGTTTCTTAGTGTGTATTCAAGTACTGAATGATTTTAATTGCATAATCATTCCGTACTTCTATTTAATTGCCCCGGACGAGCAGGTCGTGGGGTTAGGGGCACGCAGCTGTGAGCTTGCACGCGGGAGATAGTGGTTTCGAATCCTACTGTCGGCAGGCCTGAAGATGGTTTTCCGTGGTTTACCATTTTCACACCAGGCAAGTACTAAGGCTGTACCTTAATTAAGGCCACGGCCTCTTCTTTCCACACGTAGCCCTTTCCTGGCTCATCGTCCCCATAAGTCGCATCTGTGTCGGTGCGACGTAAAGCCAATTCTTCTTCTTATTATTAATCTGCTTACCCTCCAGGGTTGATTTTTCCTCAGACTCCGCGATGGATCCCACCTCTACTGCCTGAAGGTCATTGTCCTGGAGGGTGAGACATTGGGTCAGTATACAACTGCGGAGGATGACCAGTACCTCACCGAGGCGGCCTCACCTGCTATGCTGAATAGGGGCATTGGTGGCGGATGGGAAATTTGAAAGGGTTAGACAACTAAGAGGGAAGGAAGCGACCATGGCCTTAAGTTAGGGACCATCCCGGCGTTTGTCTAGAGGAGAAGTGGGAAACCACGGAAAACCACTTCGAGGAGGGCTGAGGTGGCAATCGAACCCACCTCTACCCAATCAACCTCCCGAGGCTGAGTAGACCCCATTCCAGCTCTCGTACCACTTTTCAAAACAATGTGGCAGAGTCCGGAATCGAACCCGGGCCTCCGAGGGTGGCAGCTTATCACACTAACCACTACACCACAGAGGCGGATGTAAAGCCAATTGTAAAATAAATTCAATTGTAATTTCAACGGGAGATAATACCAACGTTCCTTTCACTGGGCTAAATTATTTGTTTTGTGTTACGTTATTTATTAAATCTATTTAACCTGCCGTGTGGTTTGTTTGTGAGACCTGGAGAAAATTTTAGTATAAAGCATTTAATCACAATCTCAAAAAAGTATTATTACAAATAAACCACGGGGCAGGTTAATTACATTTACATAATAAATAACATAACACAAACGAAAGAATTTAGTTCGGTGAAAGTAAAGTTGGTATTATCTCCCGTTGAAATTACAATTAATTATTTTTTACAATTGACCTTACGTCGCAGCGACACAGATAGGACTTATGGCAACGACGAAACAGGAAAGGGCTATTCGTGGAAAGGAAGAGGCCGTGGCCTTAATTAAGGTACAGCCTTACACTTTCCTAGTGTGAAAATGGGAGACCAAGGAAAAACATCTTCAGGGCTGCCGACAGTAGGATTCGAAACTACTATTTCCCGGGGCAATCTCACTTTTGCGCGCCCCTAACCACACGGCCAGCTCGCCCGGTACAATTAAATAGAAGTTCGGCATGATTATGCAATTAAAAATCATTTAGTATTTGAATACACACTAAGAAATTAACAGACACTAAACGAGACTGCCAGACTGATGGATGCGCGCGGCAAGCGACCTTGTCAAAAAAATATGTACCCCTACTACCCTTCCTCACAGCACATGCAAAGTCTCTTTTACCTGCCGTAGCGCTATACAAATCGTTTAGCCGCGACGAACGGCATTTGGTGCGTATTTCTGCCAATAATTATGATAATAATTAAAAAATAAAGGAAAGATTTTGCAGATAAGACAAGAAGGCTTGTACAAATATCTTTTTTTTTATAATTCCTAGTTCCAGCTGGCTAAAGTGGAAAAATGTAATGTTTACTCCAAAAAGTGGAGGGAGAGGGTGCCACTGTCCCTTCACGCCCCACCCCCTAATTGTCGCTACTGTTTGTAAACACGACAAAGATGCAGAAAAAGAAATTTAATAACTTGTTAATTTATACATGTGTAGACATTCCACTCGATAAAAGAGTTGCTTGTATGAAACAAAAACGATACTGTTCGGTGAAATACTTGTGTAGAAGGCATACGTCTGTTTGGAGCTTCGGCTGCATTCCGACCAGGTTGTCCAGATTAACATAATGTCTGTGCATTCGTCGCTGCTGAACACACTAGCCACTGTCGATATGCAGACAGCAAATACAATGCGGCTGTACCATACACCAGCCTAGAAATATGCGGTTGGAAAACGAGGTTTACTAATGCAAGGGGTGCATTAGACCAGTAACGCTGAGTACATGCTGCGAGCGACAATCTAGTTCTTATCTCTTCATATTTTGACGTAAACTGCCCGCTGGCAGTAGTACGCCTGTGAAAATCAGTTATGCATGCGGGACGTTTATAAGTAGAAAGTACGGCGTTCGTGAGCCACCTGGTATATAGATAATATGCCCTGACTGACTAACTGACTGACTGACTGACTGACTGACTGACTGATTCATCATCGCCGAGCCAAAACTACTGGACATAAAGAAATGAAATTTTCGGGATACATTTATATTAGGGTGTAGGTGCTCACTAAGGAAGGATTCTGGGATATTCCGGCGCTGAGGGGGTGAAAAGGGGGGTGAATTTTTAAAATGAGGATATCTATATCTCAAAAATTTAAAATTTTACAGACGCAAAAAATTGTATTTGGAATCTCCTTTAAAAATAAAGAAACACGTATTTTTTGTTTTCGGAAATCCCACTAAGTGGGGTGAAAATAGGGGAAAAGAGGTTGAACACCTTTTATGAGGGGACTTATACCTCAGAACCTGAAATGTTACAGACATGAAAATTTGTATTTGGAATTTTCTTTCAAAGTAAAGAAACACGTAGGGGGGTGAATTAATTGAAAAATTAGTTCAATTCTTCGTATCAGGATACTAAAGATGTTACATACATGAAAATTTGTATTTCGAATCTCCTTTAATAATAAAGATACCCGCATTTTGGAGGGGGGGATCAACTTAACGGGCTGGGGTGAAAAAGGATTTGAATTATTTTTATGACGATACTTATATCTCAAAATCTGAAGATGTTAGAGGCATGATCATTTGTATTTGGAATCTTCTTTCAAAGTAAAGAAACACGAGTTCTTTTTCTTCGGAAATCCACTTAAGGGGGTTAATGAATTGAAAAATTAGTTGAATTATTTGTATGAGGAAACTTATATCTCCAAAACTAAATATGTTAGAGACGTGAAAATTGGTATTTGGAATTTCCTTTACAAATAAAGGAAAACGCACTTTTGGGGAGGGGGGAAATCAGCTTAAAGGTTAGAAAGGGGGTTGGTGAAAAAGGAGTTGAATTACGTTTATGAGGGTAATTATATCTCAAAAAATGAAGATGTTACAGACGTGAAAATTAGTATTTGGAATCTCCTTGAAAAATAAAGAAACACCCTTTTGTTGTTTTTACCGGGAAATCGACATAAGGGGTGTGGGTTAGAAAATAACTGAATACTGTTTTTGCTATTTGTTTTACGTCTCACCGACACAGATAGGCCTTATGGCGACTATGGGACAGGAAAGGCCTAGGAATAGGAACGAAGCGGTCGCGGCCTTAATTAAGGTACGGCCCCAGAATTTGCCTGGAGCTAAAGTGGGACACCACGGAAAACCATCTTAAGATCTGCCGACAGTGGGGTTCTAACCCACTATCTCCCGAATTTTGGATACTGCCCGCACTTAAGCGACTGCAGCTATCAAGCTCGGTAATAAGTAAACAGGGAGTTGAAATATGTTTATGAGGATACTTTATCTTAAAAACTGTAGCTGTTACAGACGTGAAAGTTGGTATTTTGAATTTCCTTTCAAAATAAAGAAACACGTATTTATTTGTTTATGAATATCCACTTAAGGCGGGAGAAGGGTAGAAAGAAGTGAAGAAGAAGAAGTTGAATTATTTTTATGAGCATACATGTATCTCAAAAAATGAAGGTGTTACAGACGTACAGGCATGACAACTGGTGTTTGCAATCTCATTTAAAAATAATGAAACACTTATTTTTTTGTTTTCGGAAAATATACTTAAGGGGGGCAGAAAGGAATTGGAAAAGCGGGTAAGTTTTTAAAATGAGTACCGGTATATCTACATTATATGTCAAAAACTTAACATGTTAGAGACAAGAACCATGGTAATTGGAAAGTACTTTTAAAATACAGGAAGATGAGTAGAGGAGCAAAGCCGGTTCTAAGCCACCTCGTCAGAATTTTTCGCTGAGTCAGCATCCGAGGTCATTGACTCCTAGTAGTATACCTAGGTGGGTTCTCAACCAGAGGTCATTAACCCCTAGTATAGTAGTATGGCTAAACCGATTAGCGGATTTTGCATAAGAGAGCATGCCTAACCTTACAGCCGCCATCTTGGAGGGGGCCTAAACTCCGGCTAGATGCCCTTCCCGACGTGGATACTGCCTAAGAGAGCGAGCCTAACCTCACATCCGCTATCTTGGGGACCTAGCGTCAGTTTTACGGCCAGTTGCCCTTCCAGGCGTAGTTTTGCATAAAAGAGCAAGGCTAACCTCACAGTCGCCATCTTGAAGGGGGTTAGCCCCAATTTTAGGTCAGATTCACTTCCCGACATTGACAGCCGCTATATTGGAGCGGCCTAATCACATTTTTACGGACAGATGCTCTTCCCGACGTTAACTGGGGAATCTTGCAACGCCATCTTAAGTAGTAGGGTGATGGGGATTCGCATAAGAGAGCACGCAGATGCCTTTCTCGACGGAAAATATCGCCATCTTGGATGAGCTAACTCCTGTTTTACGGCTAGATGCCCTTCCTAGCGCCACCTTAAGTCGCAGGGCCAATGGGGATACTCACAACGCTATCTTAAGTAGTAGGGTAGCGAGGATTCGCATAAGAGAGCACACCTAACCACACTTAGGGGCCTAACTAAACAGGACCCTAGTTTTAAGGTCAAATACCGTTCCCGACGTCAATTGCACAAGATGGCGGGTATACACAGGCTCTTATAAGACTAACTCCTGAAACCTGGATCAGGGGTTACTGTGCAAGATGGCGGGTATATATAGTCTCTTATGATGCGGCCTAAGGGCGATTGCGCAAGATGGCGGCTATACACGGGTGTTATGAAGAAAGCTGGCCCTACGGGACCCTGCGCAACACGGTGGCTATACATAGACTCTTATAGGGAAAGCTGGTCTAGAGGAGACATAGGACTTATGGAGACGGCCTAAGGGCGCTTGTGCATAATGGCGGCTATACACAGGCTCTTATGGAGAAAGCTAGCCTAGAGGTTACTGCGCAAGATGGTGGCTATACATAGGCTCTTATGGAGAAAGATGTGTCAGGAGAGAGATAGGACTTAAGGAGATGGCCTAGGGGCGCTTGCGCAAGTTGGCGGCTATACACAGGCTCTTATGGAGAAAGCTAGCCTGGAGGCAAAAGCTGGACTAAGGTTGAATGTCAAGAAAACAAAGATCATGGCAACTAAACCTATCACCTCCTGGCATATAAATGGTGAAACAATGGAGGTTGTTCCTAGTTTCATCTACTTGGGCTCCAAAATAAATGCTGACGGCGATTGCAGCCATGAAATTAAGAGACGCTTGCTCCTTGGGAGGAAGGCAATGGCCAACATTGATAACATTTTCAAGAGTAGAGACGTAACTTTGAGAACGAAGATTCGTACATTGAAGGCTATGGTCTTCCCAGTAGCAATGTACGGAAGCGAAACCTGGACAGTAAGAAAGGCTGAGCGCCGAAGAATAGACGCATTTGAACTATGGTGTTGGAGAAAACTCCTTAGAGTTCCGTGGACTGCGAAGAGATCTAATAAGTCCATATTACAGGAAATCAACCCAGGCTGTTCACTGAAAGGTCAAATACTCAGACAGAAACTAAAGTACTTCGGTCATATTATGAGAAAACATGATTCACTGGAAAAGACCTTAATGCTGGGGAAACTGATGGTAACAGGAGAAGAGGGCGACAACGGATGAGGTGGATTGATGGCATCAAGGAAGCCACAGCTCTCAATTTAGAAAGACTTCGGAAAATAGAATACGACAGGAAGAAATGGCGCACTTTGGTCTATGGGGTCACGGAGAGTCGAAAGCGACTAAACGACTAACAACAACAAGCCTGGAGGCTACTGCGCAAGATGGCGACTATACATAGGCTCTTATGGAGAAAGCTAGCCCAGGGGAACTGCGCAAGATGGGGGCTATACATAGGCTCTTATGGAGAAAGCTAGCCCAGGGGAACTGCGCAAGATGGGGGCTATACATAGGCTCTCATAGCCTCCTTCTCCTCCGACGGGACACAGGCGCCCTACTCCTCCTCCTCCGACGGGGCGTAAGAGGTCAGCTCATAGCTTTATGTCTCTATCCGACAAGTTTAAACATGCATAATTATGACGACCGATCTTATGCTTAAGGCCTTACGCATCACAGGAGTGAACACGTCCTAATATTCTGTGTTTAACCTGCAGTGATGACGTCATCATGGTTATGCATGTTTTGTCTTGTCCGTTATCAAGGTCACTCACTCAAGCCTTTATAGGTGATATGAGTGTGAATTTTTCTTTATTCTCTCAGATACTGTGATAGAGAGTAGAGCGCAAACATGACGAGAACATTAATAAGGCTTCAAGGTGAACGGCACCAAATTTGTGTTCAAAGAGGTGGCTGTGTTGTGTTGTGGGCGCCAAAACTCGTCACTTTAGTCCACCTTTCCGCTCACTGTTTGCAAACAGGTGAAGATAAAAAGCAGACTCAATGGATTGAAAAAATTTAGGTCTGCAGTGAGAAGAAAAATAAATACCGTATCCTTTTCTATTTTTAATGATGAACGCACATTTGTCAAGAGCAGATCTTGTTCTTTAAAGGGTTCTGAAAAGAAGGAATGGTTGCGTGAGTATCTACCATCATCGTGCGAAATTATCGACATGCATGAATTAGGGTGTCCATCATTTGAAACTCTTCTCAAGCAGCATAGTGGAGAAACAATTAAACAGTTTTTACGACATTTTTGCATGCGCTTTGATTGGTTGTGTTGCAGTGCATGCCGGGAGGTGAACAACATATGTAAATTGCCGTGTCGAAATTACGTTAGGGCGAAAGAAACATTTGTAGAGTAAAGACATCGTGTCATTTCTGTCTGATACTAAGTGGGACGCAGTTGAAAATGCAATCGTAAAGTTTTATGCTTGTAAAAAGAAACTAAACACTTTTACTGAAGAAGAGTTGAATGCATTACCAAGGGCATTTTTGGTCAATATAGCTGCAAATGCTCTAAAGAGGATCTGAGATAAAGTGCCTCGTGAGAGGAAACAATATCCTGTTTTGTCAGAGCTTCAAACGTGTGGTTTACATCATGAACAAGTGAGTTTAGGTAGGAGACATTCAGTGAGACAGTGTCTACATATCTGTATCACGGACCTAAACCTAACGTGTTGTCATCGCTTATAAACACTTACCATGCTCCGAAAAGAGTAAACAAGTTGTCTCAGAAAGAGGTGAATAAGCGTGCTGGCAGAAAGGTGAGGAAGCATGCTGTACATGGCCTCATCAATAAGATGGTTGATCTTATACCCTTTGAGCTTCATATTCCTAGTTACCAGTACTGCGGCCCTAGAACACGACTTGACGGTGCTTGGCACGTAGTGATCCTGGTATTAATATGTTAGATGCTGACTGCAAAGAGCATGACCTTGCTTATCGATAAAACAATCCTGAACTAAGTCGTGTAGCTGATCAAAACCTGCTTCGTAAAGCTATGTAACGTGTGTCGTCACCAAATGCTTCAGTTGCTGAGAAAATAGCAGCACTTGTCGTTGCCGGTGCAATGAAAGGAAAACTGTTACTACGCAGTAGCATTAAACAGCGAAGACAGTAAAATAAAGAAAGGACAAAACAGATTTACTTGATGAAAGAAAATGTATATAATCTAAAATAAATATAAATTGTAAAACATATTGCAGGTGTTTAATATTAATCCTACCCTACACCATGTCCTAAATTATCTAGTAGTAATGTTGACGTGCATTCACTTATGATGTAGAATAAAGGAAAGGTAGAGGTTCGAGAATTAAAATTACACAAGATTTAAAGTACATCCTCTTTATTAATCAATGAATTGAAGTTGTTACTGAAACCATTATTACCAGGCGAATTGGCCGTGCGGTGAGCTTGCATCCGGGGGATGCAGGGTTCGAAGCCCACTATCACGGCGGTAATAATTTATTAAATTATATAACACGATACGCCTGTAAAGTTCGATTTAAAAAGTTAAAGAGAATACAGGGTAATTTCACGGGATAATTACGGTACTTCACAGTTTTTGAATTGTTGACGATTGTTGCTACATGCACATGGTAGTTGTGTAAATAAATACAAAATCAGCTGATTAGTTTATTCCGATAAATTGTAGTCGAAGTTCCCTGCATACTTTGTACTTTCCACCTTCGTTTATTCATCGAGTAAAAGTTAATAATCTAATTCCTATATCCCAATAACATTGCATTCCAAGACCCCGGCGTAGTTTTGACAGAAATTCTTGTAGACAACATTTTTATTCTCCGTCCCGCGTAGTAGGGAAAATAATAGTAATCCACCACCGGTAAAAACTCATGTAACCAAATTTCAGCTGAGAATTGTAGTGTAGATACAGTATATTTAGATAGTACCGAATCTTGCCTGATATATTCGTGTGTATCTATTAGAGCATAGTACTAATAATAATCTGTCTAAGCATTTACCTTTGTTGGTAATCTTTGAGTACAGTAGTTCTTGAAAATTTCGAACTTGCAATTTTCATTTCTGTTTGTGCTTAGTAGTGACATACATTACCGGTATTGTAATTAGGATACGTCTGAACGTTGTTTGAATTTATTGTATTGTACTGTACAGTAGTACACGAGTAATATCTTATTCGAATTTAGCATGCTTATTTTATTATTGTAAAATATTTGTGTAGTACCGGTATTGTAGAGGTATCCGTGGAAACTCTTACTAAAATTTTGTTATAGTAATTGTAGTGTAATTGTAATTGGGATAGGCTTAATTGCAGTTTAGAATTGTGTAATTATTGTGTATTCCTTTCGTTATTCAGTAATTAACACCAGTTTTTATAATGTTAGGGTGTTGTAGAATAAAAATAGAGTACAACTAAGTAGTATAGTAGTGTAGTCGTATATTAATTACCTTATTGTCGTGTGATCTTTGAGTACTATCCCAGGCAATATTTCCCTCCGGTCATTCTTTTGCACATAAGTTATTTCATTTTTCCTTTTATTTTCATTATTTCCGTAAAGAATGGCTAAGGAGTGCAAGTGTAGGAACTGTTGGTGTGGCGAGGCATTGATGGGTATGAGGGAAGAGTTAAAGAGTTTGAGGGAGGTAATTACGATTCTCACAGAAGACAGGACAGAAGATAGGCCTCCCTCAAACAATCTACAGGTTACACTAGGTTTGAAAGAGGGAGGGGAAGGGAAGGGGAATTGTAGAAGACAGGTGGTCTAATGTTCTAAGGGGAAGGAGATTGCAGGCTAAGGGCTCAATTCAGGATCAGAATTCAGGACAGGTGTCAGTGAGAAATCGTTACGAGTCACTCCAGGTAGAACAACAGAGGGAAGATGAGGAACAGGGCATTGTTGCTGAGATGTGTGGAAGTAGGAGGAAGGGAAAAGGTAGGAATGGGAAATGTAGAGTAGAGGATAGGAAAAGACAGATGGAATAGGGTGACGGAAAGGAGAAAAGGGAGGAGGAAGTAGCTTCTCCAGCTATCGGGAAAGATAAGGCGGACCCGGAGGGGAGAGGACCAAATGAGGTGGTTAGGGTTGAGGCTCTGATCATGGGGGATTCTATTGTCAGACATGTGGGGAAAGTGTGTGGAGTAAAGGGAACTAGGATAGAGTGTTATCCAGGAATTAGATTGAGGCAGATGTTGAGGAAAGTAGAAGAGAAGGAGGAGGGGAAGGAGAAGGTGGTAGTTTTTCACGTTGGTACCAAAAACGTAAGGCAAGCTGGTATAAGTACCAACATGGTTGGAGATGAGTGGGATCTGGTAAATGCAGCACGGGGAAGTTTACGGAAGCGGAGATTGTTATCAGTGGAATATTGTGTAGGAGGGATACTGACTGGAGGGTGACTGGGGATTTAAATGAGACTATGGAGTGGGTATGTGGGAAACTGGGAGTGAAATTTCTAGATCCTAATGGGTGGGTAGGAGATAGGGATCTGCGCTCAGATGGCTTTCCCTTAAACCGCAGTGGTACGTATAAGTTAGGAAATTTGTTTGAAATGGTAATAGAGAGGTACATTCAGAGAAACGAGGTGGTGTAGGGAGCGGTGATAACCGAACTCGATAGATGCAGTCGCTTAAGTGCGGCCAGTATCCAGTATTCGGGAGATAGTAGGTTCGACCCCACTGTCGGCAGCCCTGAAGATGATTTTCCGTGTTTTCCCATTTTCACACCAGGCAAATGCTGAGGCTGTACCTTAATTAAGGCCATGGCACTTCCTTCCTAGTCCTAGCCCTTTCCTGTCCCATCGTCGCCATAAGACATATCTGTGTCGGTGCGACGTAAAGCCAATAGCAAAAAGAAGGAGCGGTGATAAGGGTACAGAGACCTGGAAGTCAAGTAGGGATGGCGTTAAAATGTTAGTGTTGAACTGTAGAAGTATTGTAAAGAAAGGAGTATCTTAATAGATATATATTTACCAGATATTGCAATAGGAGCTGAATTATGGCTGCGAAATGATATAATGGATGCAGAAATTTTCTCACAGAACTGGAGTGTGTATCGTAGAGATAGGATAGGAATGGTGGGAAGGGTAGTATTCATTCTGATGAAAGAAGGATTTGTAAGCTACGAAAAAGTTAAAGATGACAAACATGAAATTCTAGGGGTAAGGCTCATTTCTAAAGATAATAGGCAACTTGATACCTTTGGAGTGTACAAACCGGCAAAGGTTAGCGCTAACACAGATTCAGAATTATCTGATAAGATAATCAGCTATGTGGGAAACGAAATGGAAAGGAAGGTGATTGTGGCGGGAGATCTGAATTTACCAGATGTCAGTTGGTAAGGAAATAGAAGAGAGGGAGGAGGGGAAGGAGAAGGTGGTAGTGTTTCACGTTGGTACCAACAACGTAAGGCAAGCTGATATAAGTTCCAACATAGTTGGAGATGTGTGGGATCTGGTAAATGTGGCACGGGTGAAGTTTAAGAAAGCGGGGATTGCTATTAGTGGAATACTGTGCAGAAGGGATACTGACTGGAGGGTGATTGGGGATTTAAATGAGACTATGGAGTGGGTATGTGGGAAACTGGGAGTGAAATTTCTAGATCCTAATGGGTGGGTGGGAGATAGGGATCTGCGCTCAGATGGCCTTCATTTAAACCGCAGTGGTACGTATAAGTTAGGAAATTTGTTTGGAAGGGTAATAGGGAGGTACATTCAGGGAAACGGGATGGCCTAGGGAGCGGTGATAAGGGAACAGGGAACTGGAAATCAAGTAGGGATGACATAAAATTGTTAGTGTTGAACTGTAGAAGTATTGTAAGGAAAGGAATAGAATTAAGTAATTTAATAGATATATATTTACCAGATATTGTAATAGGAGTTGAATCATGGCTGAGAAATGATATAATGGATGCAGAAATTTTCTCACGGCACTGGAGTCTGTATCGTAGAGATAGGATAGGAAGGGTGGGAGGGGGAGTGTTCATTCTGGTGAAAGAAGAATTTGTAAGCTACGAAAAAGTTAAAGATGAGACACATGAAATTCTAGGTGTAAGGCTCATTTCTAAAGATAATAGGCAACTTGATATATTTGGAGTGTACAGATCGGGAAAGGGTAGCACTGACGCGGATTCGGAATTATTTGATAGGATAGTCAGCTATGTGGGAAACGACATGGAAAGAAATGTGATTGTAGCGGGAGATCTGAATTTGCCAGATGTCAATAGGGAAGGAAATGCGAACGACAGGAAGCATGACCAACAAATGGCAAATAAGTTAATATGGGAAGGACAGCTGATGCAGAAATTGATGGAACCAACCAGAGGGAAAAATATCCTGGATGTCGTGCTGATAAAACCAGATGAGCTCCATAGGGAAACTGAAGTAATAGATGGTATTAGCGATCATGAAGCTGCTTTTGTTGTAGTTAAAAATAAATGTGATAGAAAGGAAGGTCTTGAAAGTAGAACTGTTTGGCAGTACCATATGGCTGATAAAGCAGGTATGAGGCAGTTTCTAAAAAGTAATTATGATCGGTGGAAAACGGTAAATAGAAATGTAAACAGACTCTGGGATGGGTTTAAAGAAATTGTTGAGAAATGCGAAAACAGGTTTGTACCATTAAGGGTGGTAAGGAATGGTAAAGACCCACCTTATTATAATAGAGAAATAAAGAGACTAAGAAGAAGGTGCAGACTGGAAAGAAATAGAGTTAGAAATGGCTGTGGAAGTAAGGAGAAATTGAAGGAACTTACTAGAAAATTGAATCTAGCAAAGAAGGCAGCTAAGGTTAACATGATGGCAAGCATAATTGGCAGTCATACGAATTTTAGTGAAAAATGGAAGGGTATGTATAGGTACTTTAAGGCAGAAACAGGTTCCAAGAAGGACATTCCAGGAATAATTAATAAACAAGGGGAGTGTGTATGTGAGGATCTTCAAAAGGCAGAAGTATTCAGTCAGCAGTGTGTAAAGATTGTTGGTTACAAGGATAATGTCCAGGTAGAGGAAGAGACTAAGGCCAAAGAAGTAATAAAATTTACATATGATAACAATGATATTTACAATAAGATACAAAAGTTGAAAACTAGAAAAGCGGCTGGAATTGATCAGATTTCTGGGGATATACTAAAGGCAATGGGCTGGGATACAGTACCATATCTGAAGTACTTGTTTGATTATTGTTTGGTCGGAGGAGCTATACCAGATGAATGGAGAGTTGCTATAGTAGCCCCTGTGTATAAAGGAAAGGGTGATAGACATAAAGCTGAAAATTACAGGCCAGTAAGTTTGACATGCATTGTATGTAAGCTTTGGGAAGGCATTCTTCCTGATTATATTAGACATGTTTGTGAAATTAATAACTGGTTCGATAGAAGGCAATTCGGTTTTAGGAAAGGTTATTCCACTGAAGCTCAACTTGTAGGATTCCAGCAAGGTATAGCAGATATCTTGGATTCTGGAGGACAAATGGACTGTATCGCGATTGACCTGTCTAAAGCATTTGATAGGGTGGATCGTGGGAGACTACTGGCAAAAATGAGTGCAATTGGACTAGACAAAACAGTGACTGAATGGGTGTCTATATGTCTAGAAAATAGATCTCAGAGAATAAGGGTAGGTGAAGCTTTATCTAACCCTGTAATAATTAAGAGGGGAATTCCTCAAGGCAGTATTATCGGACCTTTATGTTTTCTTATATATATAAATGATATGAGTAAAGGAGTGGAATCGGAGGTAAGGCTTTTTGCGGATGATGTTATTCTCTATAGAGTGATAAATAAGTTACAAAATTGTGAGCAACTGCAACGTGACCTCGAAAATGTTGTGAGATGGACAGCAGGCAATGGTATGTTGATAAATGGGGTTAAAAGTCAGGTAGTGAGTCTCACAAATAGGAAAAGTCCTCTCAGTTTTAATTACTGCGTTGATGGGGTGAAAGTTCCATTTGGGGATCACTGTAAATATCTAGGTGTTAATATAAGGAATGATTTTCATTGGGGTAATCACATAAATGGGATTGTAAATAAAGGGTACAGATCTCTGCACATGGTTATGAGGGTGTTTAGGGGTTTTAGTAAGGATGTAAAGGAGAGGGCATATAAGTCTCTGGTAAGACCCCAACTAGAGTATGGTTCCAGTGTATGGGGACCCTCACCAGGATTACCTGATTCAAGAACTGGAAAAAAATCCAAAGAAAAGCTGCTCGATTTGTTCTGGGTGATTTCCGACAAAAGAGTAGCGTTACAAAAATGTTGCAATGTTTGGGTTGGGAAGAATTGAGAGAAAGAAGAAGAGCTGCTCGACTAAGTGGTATGTTCCGAGCTGTCAGCGGAGAGATGGCGTGGAATGACATTAGTAGACGAATAAGTTTGAATGGCGTTCATAAAAGTAGGAAAGACCACAATATGAAGATAAAGTTGGAATTCAAGAGGACAAACTGGGGCAAATATTCATTTATAGGAAGGGGAGTTAGGGATTGGAATAACTTACCAAGGGAGATGTTCAATAAATTTCCAATTTCTTTGAAATCATTTAGGTAAAGGCTAGGAAAGCAACAGATAGGGAATCTGCCACCTGGGCAACTGCCCTAAATGCATATCAGTATTGATTGATTGATTGATTGATTGATTGATTGATTGATTGATTGATTGATTGATTGATTGATTGATTGATTGATTGATTGATCGATTGATTGATTGATTGATTGATTGATTGATTGATTGATTGATTGATTGATTGATTGATTGATTGATTGATTGATTGATTGATTGATTGATTGATTGATTGATTGATTGATTGATTGATTGATTGATTGATTGATTGATTGATTGATTGATTGATTGATTGATTGATTGATTGATTGATTGATTGATTGATTGATTGATTGAAATGCGAACGATAGGACTCATGACCAACAAATGGCAAATGAGTTAACATGGGAAGGACAGGTGAGTCAGAAAGTGACGGAACCAACTAGAGGGGAAAATATCCTGGACGTGGTGCTGATAAAACCAGATGAGCTCCATAGAGAAACCGAAGTAATAGATGGTATTAGTGATCACAGAGATGTTTTGTGGTAAATGAAAATAAATGTGAAATAAAGGAAGAGATTAAAATTAGGGCTATAGGCAGTACCATGTGGCTGATAAAGCAGGCATGAGGCAGCTTTTAGAAAGTAACTATGATCGGTGGAAAACGGTAAGTAAACATGTTAACAGACTCCGAGATGGGTTTAAAGCAATATTGTTGAGGAAAGTGAACACAGGTTTGTACCTTTAAAGGTGGTAAGGAATGATAAAGACCCACCTTATTATAATATGGAATAAAGACACTAACAAGAAGGTGCAGAATGGAAAGAAATATAGTTAGAAATGGCTGTGGAAGCAAGGAGAAATTGAAGGAACTTAATAGGAAACTGAATCTAGCAAAGAAGGCAGCTAAGGATAACATTATGGCAAGCATGGCTTTGCCACGGCGGCTTCCTTCCCACTTCCTTGTCTATCACCTATAATCTTACCATCCCCCACCAAGGCCCCTGTTCAGCATAACAGATGAGTCCGCCTCGGCATGGTACTGACCATCCTCCCCAATTGAATATTTCGACCCAATGCCTGAAGCTCCAGGACACTGCCCTTGAAGCGGTAGAGGTGAGATCGCTCGCTGAGTCCGAGGGAAAAACCAACACTGGAGGGTAAGCAGATTAGGAAAGAAAGAAAAAAGTGAAACACACTATCTCCCGAATACTGAATACTGGCCACGCCGGTTTTTTTCCTTAAAACTCATTACTCTTACCAAACTTAAAAACAGTAACTTACGTACACGAATGTGTGAGACAAGAAACGAGGCACGTATTGTAAAAGTGGAATAAATTTTCCAAAAAGCATTTCAGGAGTGGGATTCGAACCCACGTCCGCTGTGAGGACCAGAATTCTACATACCTGCGTTACACATGGGGCCCCGCGACCCCAAGGCCATCCTGACAGCCGCGCGTTGCTTGTTCCATATCACTTCATCGCCATAGGTTTTGGTATTTAACAAAAAAGATCATATTGGTGCTGCTGACCTTCCAGATAACTATTACTTCCAGGAAGACGCGTATATAGTTCAAGCATCTTCTGAAGTTGTTAATAGTAGCGAGTGTTAACAATACTGATCAGCTTAAAATCTGGGGACATTACAGCCGCGTGGTGGGTCCGTGGGGATGTAAATATCTGGTATTGTGCACAGAAAACACGTTTGAATTGATGATAAGTCCTCTGTCATGGAAGTTGCTGTCGCGAACACAGTGAAACGTCACTTGATGGGTGGCAGGCCGGCACTGCAACGGGTGTTTCCTTGCAATTATTTCGTTTCGTTGTACAACAGTTGTGTCTCGATCTTTTAATAATAAGACGCTTGTTTTTATGAGTCTCAGGTCTAATATCCAGTAGACGGTTGAGAACCATCAGTGACTCCGTGGCGCAACGGTAGCGCGTCAGACTCCAGATCAGAAGGTTGCATGTTCAAATCACGTCGGGGTCAATTAACTGTTGTCAGTTTTTATTGGTGTATCATATTCATAGATCTCCGCAAGTAGATACAAGATAAAGGAGGAGAGAGAATTCCATGAGATAGTAATAGTCCTGTTCTACAATCGTAAATGAGTTATTCTTCCGAGAAGATGGTGGTGTCTTTCCTGTAAAGATCTACCTGCATAATGAAACTGATCTGCGACATCGTTCCAAATGTAATATTTGGAGGAAATTCTATGAACTATTGCGTCTAGTCTGTATGATGGACGAACTGAGAAAGAAAGTATTGTTGCTCAATACCTTCGAGGAACAGTGTCTATTCCCCTACACATTCCCCCTCTACTATTATCGCGTAAACAGTGTCTAAAAACTTCTATTAACATCAAACACCGGATGGGAAATAAAACAGAGGTTGTATTTCCAGTCCCAGATTAATATGGGCATGTAGAGTTCAGCTATTGTCCCGTACAAAAACAAAGAAAAACATTGTTAGGAGTGGGATTCGAACCCACGCCCTCACAGACGACCAGAATTCTCCTGACCTGCGTCGTACAGGCAAGGTATGCCGTTGAGTCTGGCGCCTTATACCTCTCGGCCATCCTGACACGCAGCTGCCTGCTCAATGCAGTATCCAGAGCCTCCTTTACTCGCTTTTGTGACTGTAGTGGTCGCCCTCTGTGGTGTAGTGGTTAGTGTGATTAGCTGCCACCCCCAGACGCCCCGCTTGGATTCCCGGCTCTGCCACGAAATTTGAAGAGTGTTACGAGGGCTTGAATGGGGTTCACTCAGCCTCGGGGGGTCAACTAAGTAGAGGTGGGTTCAATTCCCAACTCAGCCATCCTGGAAGTGGTTTTTCAGGGTTTCTTCTTCTCCTCCACGAAAATGCTGGGATGGTACCTTTACAGGTTGGTACACCTATACGCCGCACATTTGAATTTTCCGCCTTAAAGTACTCCTCTACTGCTCAAACTCTGAACTTTAAAACTGAATTAATTTAACAGTTTATCAGAAGACGTCACTGAGGGAATTTCGCATTGTTTATAATTATCAAGAAGTGTGGACATTCTCTGACAGATGTCTCTACCAAAAACTATGATCATGCACCCTGGTGCTAAGTGAAGGAACTTTTCTTGAAGATATTTTGTACTCATAAGTTGTTGTCTTAATAAATTTCGTTCTTTCGTTGGTGGGTTGGCAATATCCACCCTTTCTTTCCGCCTGTTTTGAATTTAACCAATCAGTAATTTCCGTAATTAATTTCCCTCCAATCACAGGTTTCTTCTTCATTTCTGACTTGTAACTTTTAGCCGACCAATACACGCATGAAGGTGTGTCTTAATTATTCATGAAAGATCTCGAATCTTCTACGAGGGTATAAAAGCTGCTGATTTTCTGGTCCCGGGGCCACTAGTACAACACCTAGCTTAGTGTATGGAAGAATAGCAGGAGGCGGGAAGCGCCTCTTTCATCAGTCAGCAGCCCTTCGCAAAGGTAATGGCCTATTAACATCTTTATTTCTTGCTACCTCAGGAATTTAACCTCCGGGGAAGGTTCGATACCTTATCAAAGTGCCCTACCTGTTTAAAAATGTAACTTAGTGCCGGCTTATGTAAATATTTTATTTCTTTAACTGTAAAACGGGGATATAGAGTGCCTTACCCTCTCGAGCTCCCTTTCAATTTGGATTTGAGGTGACTACGTTTTCATAACCGATTTTCTTCTCTTTATTAACGTGTTAAATTATTTCTCTTATACGAGTCACCTCCCTAGTATGGGAATAGCCCCTGTGTAATCGGCCTAGTGCCCATTAGGTTTTAACAAGTATTCATGTAGGAGCGAGAGTACACGCCTCCGGTCTGCTTTTCATTTTGGGCCATTTACTTATCCTATTGTTTTTCAACAAAGGCCCAGTAGGGTGGGTATTAGATACCCCTGTTTCATCTGTTTCATTATAGGTTGTGCCTTGATTGCCTTTAATCGGCTTGAAAGATTGAGAGCGAGGCAGCTCTTTCTGGTAATTTTTTTTGAAAGGTGCCTCTAGGAGGCCTGACATTACTAGATGGGAGCAAGTGCTCCATGTAATAAGGGGATTTCTGCCCTTTGGTCATATGTGAGCTGAATGCTCAGGAGTTGTAAATATTGGGGCTGGTGGCCCAGATTTTTTATGTTTCTCTATATATAGGCTTTCTTGGTCTATTACCTGATTTGACTTGTTGTTTTCTGTTAAAATCTGAATTTTTTAAATGTGAAAATTGTTAAGTTTGGAAAATATAACCTTTATTTAAATTTTCATTAATCTTTCGGCCTTGTAGTTAGACCCATTCCAGCCCGCACTTTCTTTCACCTCTGCGGTTCCACAGATACCTCGGAACAAGTGGTAGCAGAGCGTGGTTTGAATGTGTCTCATTTTAGTCCTTTTTGACGGCTGAATATTGCTTTTGTTTTGAACTCTAACAATTTTCTCAGTCGCTGGAATTTTTCGATTTTTCTAAAATTGTCAATCTTATGTCATCACGTCCGGCCCTCGTGATGTCCTCCATCCCGGCTATTTGCGCAAGGAGGAATTAATTTATGAATTAACAATTAGAAATGTCCAATCTGGAGGCACGGTTGCGGCCGATACCACTAAGCTCAAAGATTCCCTTCATTTACCGATTAGTATCCCTATTTTGGGGGAGAAAAATATTGACGACGCTCTCTCCACGATCACTGATAATACTACTGAGCTAGCATCTGTAGTTAGTTTTTTGAATGGGGTGATCCATCGCCTAACCAACTAAAACGTGTTCAAGCTAGATTGTTCCATTTTTACAATAGGGTCACTGATCTATTGTCTCTTAAGTTAAATGACAGTCAAGGGAAGGAAGCTAGTGCTGTTCTCGAAAACCTTTCTGATTTGTCCAGTAAGGTTAGCCTATTGTTAACTGGGGCAGTACCCCCCAAAACCGACCAACCCACTCTGGTAAACGTAGTTAGCGAGGAACATTCTCCCACGGGGGAAGAAAGTAGGAAACCTGTAGAAGTCCAAAAAACATCTGCCCCATTAGAAACTGAGTCCGGTCGTCGTATATCCATTCCACCCTTCGTGTTGAATCATGCACCCTCTGAAGCAGCTTCTCCGCCCCTTAGGCCTTTACCCACCATGTCACCCGGCTTCAGCAGTTTGCCCCACACTTTAGCAATGTTGCTCAGGGGTATTTCTAAATTTTCCGTCAACTCTACTAATGAGGACATTGCATTTTTAAGATTTTTAGTTGAGTTTCAGGATCATGCTCTTGTCTTTTCTCTTTCCCCGTGTCAAATCCTTCAGATTATTTACCCTTATTCCATTGGTGTCCTCTCAGACAAAATAGTAAGAGCCATTGCTGAACAATTATCTATAGAAAACTTTCACGCCCATCTGTTAGCTAATTTTATTCCGGCTCGAGCTAGGTCATCACTAATTCACAAGTACTATTACAGAGTACAGCGTCTGGATGAAAACCTTGCCGACTTCATCCAAGACATTAAATTCTACACGAGGGTTTTTGCTCTTCATTTTCCTGAAGACCAAATTGTACAGGCTATTGTGGAAGGAATTTCACCATCTTACAGATCATATTTGTGTTTTGCGTCGCGTCCGTAAACTTTTGCCGAATTAGGAGCCATGGCTGTCTCAGCCGAGGGAGTTAGATATGCGGACACATTACGTGTCGCGAAAGAGCCCCCTCCATTTTCAAGTAATCTTCGGCCTCCAACTCGCCGAACCCTCACACCCCGCAAA
This sequence comes from Anabrus simplex, assembly GCF_040414725.1. Taxonomy (NCBI): domain Eukaryota; kingdom Metazoa; phylum Arthropoda; class Insecta; order Orthoptera; family Tettigoniidae; genus Anabrus; species Anabrus simplex. Next base: position 21,413,447 of record NC_090267.1, read on the forward strand.
TGCTATGCTTGTGGGTCGCCTGACCATCTCCGGAACAAGTGCCCTTTGATCAGGTCCAACGGGACAAAGAATGGAGCAGGGTCATCTCGAGGCTGTTTTAAATGCGGCGCTTTTTCCCATATTGCCAAGAATTGCCCGAATTCGAATAGCACTCCCTCCTGCTCAACTTCTGGTGCAACTTCCACCAATAATCAAAAGTGACTAGTGGCATCGGCTGAGTCGGCGTACCCTACTTCTTCAGGCCCAGCCCCGGTTAAATCTGACCAAATTTCAGGGAAAACTCAGTCTTCTAATTTATCTTTTGAAGGTCGCAAAGAATGTCGTAGGATTGCGGCGAATACCCCCGCACCTGTACCATTTCTCAAAATTGAAGTGAATAATGAACCGGTAACAGCTCTATTAGATTCTGGTAGTGTGTGTTCTATTATTTCGGCTGAATGGTATTCCAAATTAAAATCTGTTGGTCAATTTTCTGATTTTTGTTCGTCTTCGGTTCAATGCATTTCGGCTAACACGTCTCCATTAGAAATTTTAGGTTTTCTGTATGCCAAAATTAGAATTGCAAAATTTACTTGGAAATTTAAACTGTTTGTGGCTAAGCACTTGTCTTGCCTCATTATATTAGGAGCGGATTTCATGTCGCACACCGGTCTAGTGCTCGACATTCAGAGCAAGTCGTGCACTTTCAAATTTGCTAGTAATTCCAAAATCCCCTTACTTAAATGTAGTTTTGTGTCATGTTCATCTATTTCGCCTACCCAGGAGGAGATGTTGTTAGACCTTAGACATCTACCTGAGGAGCAGGCTGAAAGTATTCGTAAGTTGTGTCAGTCGTTTCCAGATGTTTTCTCTGATACTCTTGGTGTTACTGACCTTATCGAATACAATATTGAGGTTACTGATGCGATCCCTGTTAGGTTTCCACCTTATAGGTTATCTCCACCTAAAATGAAGGCCCTGAAAGAAATCATAGATCAGATGTTGAAAGATGGTATAATTCGACCCTCTAGGTCAACGTATTCATCACATATTTTTCTAGTTTCGAAACCCCAAGGTGGCTTCAGGTCTGTGATTGATTATAGGGCTCTCAATCAGAAGGTGGTGTTACAATCTGTGCCCCTAACCGACCTTCACACTTGCTTTTCATGGTTCCGAAAAGCTAAGTTCTCCACCATCTTAGACCTCAATCAGGCGTATAATCAGATCCCTCTAGCTGAAGAATCTAAACATCTTACAGCGTTTGCCACGGATTGGAACTTGTACGAATACAACCGCGTGCCTTTCGTGCTCCCCACGGGAGCAGCTGTACTTACGAGACTGCAAGACATGGTCTTCTCCGACATCAAATTTGAGTACTTGTATCACTACTTGGATGATGTCGTCGTATTTTCTGAGACCTTTGAAGAACATCTTGATCAACTGAAAGAGGTCCTGAATCGCCTTCGTAAGGCAGGGTTAACAGTTAAGTTGTCCAAGGTTGCCTTCGCTAAGCCTTCCATGTCATTTCTAGGGCATATTGTGTCGCCCGATGGTGTCGCTGTGAATCATTCTCGAAAACAGGCCATCCGTGATTTCAAAGCTCCTAAGGACATCAAAGGTATTGCCCGATTCATTGGTATGGTGAATTTCTTCTGGAAATTTATTCCTAACTTCGCTAATAGAGCGGCGCCCTTGAACTTACTTCGTAGGAAAGGCGTCAAATTTGAGTGGGGACCTTCTCAACAAGCCGCTTTCGAAGATCTCAAATTGGCGCTGTGTAATGCCCCTGTTCTTGCCATGCCTGATTTCTCGAAGAAATTCATCGTCCAAACCGACGCGTCGTCGTCGGCGGTGACTGCAGTCCTTCTTCAAGTGACTGAACTAGGGAGGTGACCCATCGCCTATGCGTCTAGGACTTTATCGGCTCAAGAAGCCAAGTATTCCATTTATGAACCTGAAGGGTTGGCAGTCTTATTTGCTCTAGAGAAGTTCCGCCTCTATTTGGAACATGTCAAGTTCGACTTGGAGACTGATAATCAAGCCTTGAGTTGGGTCCTAGGTAGGCCGCGTCGCACTGGTCGCATAGCCCGCTGAGCCATCAGAATTTCTGCCTTCCAGTTTGATGTGAGGCATATAAAAGGCTCTGAAAATGTAGTGGCAGACGGTCTAAGCCGTATGTTTTCCAATGAGGTAGAGCCCATTGAACAGGAAGACAGTTCTTCACTTCCCGAGTCCATATCTCCTGGTGTAAATGCCATTCTAACCGATGCTCCCATGTTATTTAGGGATATTGAGAAATATCAACGTGAAGATCCGACGCTGGCCCCTATCATGGAAACCCTTTCTTCTGGCGAACATGTCGTCCCTTACGTATTGAGGAATGGTGTTTCCTGTTTCCCGTCGGAGCATGATAAGAAGAAGAAAGTTGTGGTTCCAGCTGTTCTTGTACCAATGGTCTTCAAGTACTACCATGAAACCCCATTAGGGGGGCATTTAGGTATCTTCAAAACTCGAGAAAAGATCCGAGAAATGTTCATTTGGAAAGGTATGGACGGTGAAATTCGTGAATTGGTAAAAGCTTGTAAAACTTGTTGGCTGAGTAAACCTACCCCGTCCACGAAGCAAGGGCTCTTGTCTTCTCATCAACGTCGCGCCCCATGGAACGTCTTTATATCGACTACGTAGGACCCTTCCCCCAATCAAAGGGGAACGCCAACAAATTCATTCTTGTGTGTGTGGATAGTTTCACAAGATTTTCCTGGTTATTTCCGACTAAGTTGGCTACTGCTCAGTCCACCATTTCTTGTTTAAATTCTATCTTTGCTTCCTTTGGTCCTCGTCAATACATTGTGTCTGATAATGCTAAAGCTTTTACCTCCAATCTCTTCCGTAAATTCTGTTTTGATTTGTCCATCTCTCATGTGACCACTTTTGCATACTATCCTCAACCATCTCTAGCTGAACGGGTCAATCGTAATCTTAGATCGGCTCTAATTGCCTACCATCATGAGGATCATTCTAGGTGGGACACGTCCTTGCATTGGTTAGCTTTCGCAATGAATTCGGCGATTCATGAATCTCATAAGTTTACTCCAGCTTCGTTGATGTTTAAGTTTTACCCAACACGCCGCTCTCTAATCTCTGGTCTCTTAGTGATATTCTACCTGAGACAATAGATCCAGATAATATTAGAGATCTTTGGAAGAAGGCTAAGGCCAACCTTAAAATTTCTCATGAAAAGGTTAGGGAAAGATATGATCGTGACGGAGGCCCACCAATTTCATGGTAGGAGACCAAGTTATGGTCAAAAACTTTGTTCCCGAGGGCAAGCTTGCCCCCAGATTTCCTGGGTCGTGCACCGTTTTGGATTTCTTAACTCCGGTAACATTCTTAGCGAGCAATCCAGCCACAGAGAGGATATTTAGGGTCCACATTTCTCAAATTAAAACCGTGTAAAATCCTGGTTAACGTTGTCATTAACATTCTGCTGGAAACCTGAAGGTTATATTTTTCTCTAAATCTTAGGCCATCTGCCCTTATTTTTTTGTTTTCTCTTTCATCTGCTCTGTATAATTATGTAAAACTTTCTCCTAGGGTACTCTGCTGTCCTATCCGTGCGGCTATTACCAAGCTCCCGTCTCCTGCTAAACCACACCAGTGGCTATAAAAAAATTAAAACAATATAAATATTTTTTCTACGCCGTTGACCCCTCAGCCTCTCTTCCAAGATAGTACCCTAAAGCGATAGTTTCAACAACAATCCTGCCGCCGAGATTTTATTGTTTCAGCGCCCCGCAGCCGTTCGGCGCCTTACCGCCACAGTGGTGGGGTAAGGGCCCACTCCACTACCGTGATGACCTTCTGTGTACGGCGCGCCGGAGTCTATCTCCCGCCACAGGCTGAAGTGCGGCGCATCAACCGCAAGCTTATCTGGGAATTGTAAACCAACTTCACATCTGCGGCGTCCTTCAGCACGACTACCCCTCTCATAGTGCGGGAGAGAGGTATCTCAGGGTACTTGAGGGGTCCGGGCGACCTCGACTGCACTTTGGCAGCGGCGTCTGGTTTTGGCGTTAAAAGTAACAACATGTACCTGGTATTCTACGGCAAACAAGACACTCTAACTCTGGAGTCTAACAAGTTATCAACGAAAAGACATCGATTTTTTCTTCTTAAACATTCTTCTTCTATTCAAAATTAAAAACACCGTTTCATTTATTAATGTTTCTTCCATATACTTCAACAAATCTATCTCCAGGGAAGCAAAAATTTTCTTCACGTTGAGTTAAACAAACTTGGACTTTTGTTTTGGAAAATAATTTTCTTCAACAGTCTCCTGTGTCACCTCTCGGAAGGACCTTTGGTGGGGGGAGAGGTCTGTACCGGTTGGTACACCTATACGCCGAACATTTGAATTTTCCGCCTTAAAGTACTCCTCTACTGCTCAAACTCTGACCTTTAAAACTGAATTAATTTAACAGTTTATCAGAAGATGTCACTCAGTGAATTTCTCATTGTTTTTGTTTACAATTATCAAGAAGTGTGGACATTCTCTGACAGATATCTCTACCAAAAACTACGATCATGAACCCTGGTGCGAAGTGAAGGAACTTGTCTTGAAGATATTTTGTACTCATAAGTTGTTGTCTTTACTAAATTTCGTTCTTTCGTTGGTGGGTTGGCACTATCCACCCTTTCTTTCCGCCTGTTTTGAATTTAACCAATCAGTAATTTCTGTAATTAATTTCACTCCAATCACAGGTTTCTTCTTCATTTTTGACTTATAACTTTTAACCGACCAATAAACGCATGTGTGTGTGCCTTAATTATTCATGAAAGATCTCGAATCTTCTACAAGGGTATAAAAGCTGCTGATTTTCTGGTCCCGGGGCCACAAGTACAACACTTAGCTTAGTGTATGGAAGAATAGCAGGAGGCGGGAAGCGCCTCTTTCAACAGTCAGCAGCCCTTTGCAAAGGTAATGGCCTATTAACATCATTATATCTTGCTAGCTCAGCAGTTTAACCTCCGGGGAAGGTTCGAAACCCTTTCAAAGTATGCTACCTGTTTAAAAATGTAACTTAATGCCGGCGTATGTAAATATTTTATTTCTTTAACTGTAAAACGGCGATAGAGAGTGCCTTACCCTCTCGAGCTCCCTTTCAATTTGGATTTGATGTGTCTACGTTTTCATAACCGATTTTCTTCTCTTTATTAACGTGTTAAATTATTTCTCTTATACGAGACACCTCACTAGTATGCGAATAGCCCCTGTGTAATCGGCCCAGTGCCCACTAGGTTTTAACAAGTATTCATGTAGGAGCGCGAGTACACGCCTCCGTTCTGCTTTTCATTTGGGCCATTTACTTATCCCATTCTTTTTCAACAAATGCCAGTGGGGTGGGTATCAGAAACCCCTGCTTCATCTGTTTTATTTTAGGTTGTGCCTTGATGGAAATCAAGTGTAAAAGTCTGGTATTGCCTTTAATCGGCTTGAAAGATTGAGAGCGGGGCAGCTCTTTCTGGTATTTTTTTAAAGGTCCCTATAGGAGGCCTGACATTACTAGGTGGGAGCAAGTGCTCCATGTAATAAGGGGATTTCTGCCCTTTGGTCATATGTGAGCTGACTGCTCAGGAGTTGTAAATATTGGGGCTGGTGGCCCAGATTGTTAATGTTTCTCTATATCTAGGCTTTCATGGTCTTGTACCTGATTTGACTTGTTGTTTCTTGTTAAAATCTGAAATCTTTTAATGTTAAAAATGTTAAGTTTGGAAAATATAACCTTTATTTAAATTTTCATTAATCTTACGGCCTTGTAGTTAGACCAATTCCAGCCAACAACTTCTTTCACCTCTGCGGTTACACAGATACCTCGCAACAGTACGTAACATAAGGAAACGGCCGCTTCCTTCCCTCAATCCCTTTAAATCTTCCCATCCCCCACCAAGGACCCTGTTCAGCATAGCACGTGAGGCCGCCTGGGCGTGGTACTGACAATCCTACCCAGTTGAATCTTCCGACCCAATGTCTGAAGCTCCAGGACACTGCCCCCGAGGCGGTAGAGGAGAGATCGCTCGCTGAGTTCGAGGGAAAAACCAACCTTGGAGGGTAAGCGGATTAAGAAAGAAAGAAAAAAGTGAAACACACTATCTCCCGAATACTGAATACTGGCTGTAGAGTTTTTTTCTTAAAACTCATTAACCTTACCAAACTATAAAAACCGTAAATTTAGTACATGAATGTGTGAGACAAGAAAGGAGGCACGTATTGTAAAAGTGGAAGAAATTTCAGAAACACGATGTCAGGAGTAGGACTCGAGCCAACGCCCTCTGCGACGACCAGAATTCTACACACCTGCGTTACACAGGCAAGGTATTCCCTTGAGTCTGGCGCCTTAGACCCCTCGGCCAACCTGACACGGAGCTGGGAGCTCAATGGTAGAGGCCATAAATTTACCTTCAGTATCCAGAGTCTCCGTTACTCGCTTTTGTGACTTTAGTGGTCCCCCTCTGTGGTGTAGTTGTTTGTGTGATTAGCTGCCGCCCCCAAACGCCCGGTTGGATTCCAGGCTCTGTCACGAAATTTGAAAAGTGTTACGAGGGCTTGAATGGGGTCCACTCAACCTCGGGAGGTCGACTAAGTAGAGATGGGTTCGATTCCCAACTCAGCCATCCTGGAAATGATTTTCTAGGGTTTCACCTTTTCCTCCACGCAAATGCCGGGATGGTATCTAACTTAAAGCCACGACCGCTTCCTTCCCTCATTCCCTTCTAATCTTCCCATCTCCCACAAAGGTCCCTGTTCAGCACAGCAGGTGAGGCCGCCTGGGCGAGGTACAGACAATCCTCCCCAGTTGAATCCTCCGACCCAATGCCTGAAGCTCCAGGACACTACCCTCGAGAGGTGAGACCGCTCGCTGAGTCCGACGGAAAAACCAACCCTGGAGGGTAAGCATATTAAGAAAGAAAGAAAAAACTGAAACACACTATCTCCCAAATACTGAATACTGGCCTCACCGTTTTTTTTAAAACGCATTAACCTTACCAAACTATAAAAACCGTAACTTTAGTACATAAATGTGTGAGAAAGGCAACCAGGCACGTATTTGAAAGTGGAATAAATTTCCGAAAGACGTTGTCAGGAGTGGGATACGAACCCACGCCCTCTGAGAGGACCAGAATTCTTCAGACCTACGTTACACATGCAAAGATTATTATTGAGCCTGGCGCCTTAGACCTCTCTGCCATCCCGACAGACGCGAGTTAGTTGTTCCCTATTACTTCATCCGCATAAGTTGTAGTTTATAACGAAAAAGAACATATTGTTGCAGTTGATCCTCCAGATAAGAATTACTTCCAGGAAGATTTTATTTATTCGTATCAGAAGCATTAATACTATAAATACATATACATATATACTCTTACTGAATTAAATACATTATATACAAAGTCAATCTTATCAAAAAACAAAGGTCTATACTACTTTTGACCAGAAATTGGCGACATCCAGTGCATTTTCTGTTGCCTGAAGTAGATCTTGTAGTGTGCATGTTTTAGGGCACTTACTACACTGCAACAAATGAGACGTCGTCTGGATTGCACCACACTCACACAATGATGACTCGATGTTGAAACCCCACTTCTGCAGGTTGCTTTTACATCTAGTCACGCCTGCCCTTAATCTGTTCAGTGATCTCCAGGTACTCCATTTCTCCATGTGACCAGGTGGTAATTCTTCACTTGGTGTCAACCATTCTTCGGAGCGAGTGCAGCTTGCGCGCCACATAGCAGTTCGGGATTGCTGAGGTGTCCCATTAAGAGCCTCTGTTGTTCTGAGGAAACTTTTCCTTGATTTGAGTCTTGGAGTAACTGGCCTGTATCCATACAGAGGGTGAGCTTCAGAAGTTTCCGCCTTTTTCCTCTCGTTTTTTGCTGCAACCTCTCGACGGATATCAGGAGGGGCAATACCAGCAAGACTATACAATTTGTTCAACGGAGTTGGTTTTAGACAGCCGGTAATGATGCGACAGGTATCGTTTAGAGCAACATCTACCTTCCTGGCATGACTTGACTTGTACCATACTGGGGATGCATATTCCGCTGCAGAGTAACATAGAGCAATGGAAGAGGTTCTCACAGTATTGGGATGTGCCCCCCAGGTAGTACCTGTTATCTTCCTTATAATATTGTTTCTGGCAGCCACTTTTTGCTTGGTGTTCGAGCAATGTTTCTGGTAAGTTAGAGCACGATCAAGGGTAACTCCAAGATATATTGGTGTGCTGCAATGTTCTAATGTGGTTCCTTCCCAAGTGATTTTGAGAGTTCTGTTTGCCATTTTATTTTTGAGGTGGAAGGCACAAGTCTGGGTTTTATTGGGGTTCGGTCTCAGCTGATTCTCCTTGTAGTAAGTAGACAGCACTGAAAGTGCATTAGATAATTTCTCCTCAATAGCGTCAAAGCAGGTGTCTTGAGTGGTAATGGCACAGTCATCTGCATAGATAAAGCTCTGTGTTCCTTCGGGTAGCGGCTGGTCATTGGTGTAGATGTTGAACAATGATGGAGAGAGTACACTTCCCTGAGGTAATCCATTCCTCTGTGATCTCCACCTGCTTCTTTTCCCCTGAAATTCAACAAAAAATCTTCTATTTTCAAGGAGATTCCTAACGAAGCAGGTAAGCTGGTAGTCATTAGTTGCATTATATAGTTTCATAAGGAGTCGTCTATGGTTGACGGTATCATATGCAGCTGTAAGGTCGACAAATACAGCTCCAGTGATCTGTTTCCTTTCGAAACCATCTTCGATATGCTGCGTTAGCTTCAACACTTGAGATGTACAGCTCTTCCCAGTTCTGAATCCAGCTTGCTGCGGTATGAAGATTGCCTCTAACTTCTCCGTTAGCCTATGGAGTATGAGTCTTTCAAGGATCTTGTACAGATGACAAAGGAGCGAGATAGGCCGATAACTCTTTGGATCATTTGAGTCCTTACCTGGCTTTCGAATAGCTATAACTCTGGCTTTCCTCCATAATTTCGGGATCTTGCATGATTGGATGCAGTTGTTCATCAGCTCGATTAGCCAGTGCTTTGTGGCTGGACCAAAGTTCTTAATTTGCTCAACTCTTATATCGTCAAGGCCAGCAGCTTTACCATTCTTGGTTTTGCTCAATGCATAATCAAGCTCAGCCTGAGTGAAAGGTTGATATAGAATGCTGGATTCTTGATCAGGTTTTCTCTCAAATGTCTTCTTACTAGTCTTGATGGTTCTAGTAGTTTTACCATTTTCAATGAGCTGGTGTGCAATTTCATCAGCTTTGACATTTGCATGTGTACTTGTTCGAGAACGGTCATTATTTAGGCGCTGTAGCAATCTCCAAGCCTCTTGGCTGCTCCTACTCATATCACACTCTGCCATCAGTTTCTCCCATTGGTCTCTCTTTGCCTCAGAGATTGAAGAGAGGATACGTGTTGCAACGTTGGAGGTTTCCTCACTAAATGGGTTTTCGTTGTATGATTTGTAATATTCATCTAGTAATACTGCTGTCTCTGCAGTTACCCCTTGGAGATAGTTAGTCCTACAGCCTCTTGGGATACATGTCCGAGAGCATAGATTCACAACATCAACAAAACGTTCATATTCTTCAGGTACAGCTGGGATAGTCCGAACTTTCTCATCCAGCATTTCGGAAAACTTAGACCAATTAGCCTTTCTAAAGTTGTATCGTCGCCTGAAGCGAGTTTCTTGAGGTCTAATTACAGGAAGTAGCTGACACATTATTGGTCTATGTTGTGTTTTGGGGATCGGTGAGCACACAGATTTCTGACAGTGTTGTGCTATACTCTCACTTACGAAAAGGAGGTCTGGGTTAAATCCTCGTTGCCATCTTCCACAATTGAAGGATGGAGGTAGTTTGCTGTCATGGATGAGAGAGAGGTGGTTACTTTCAGCCCAGGAAAGAACAGCTTCACCATTTTCATCTTCATGTGTGTATCCCCACACGTGGCTATGACTATTGAAATCTCCTATTACCACAGATGTCTTCTCTGAATAGAAATTTTTAGGTGGGGCAAAGGAGAATCTTTCTGAAGGAGGCTTATAGACGGAGGTGATTACACAATTGCTGAGTTCTAGGGAGATTATCTCGATGTTGTGGTTGATTGTACAGTGGACGCTCTCAACTTGGATCTCTGGTTTGACAAAAACGGCGCTACCATGTTTAGGGTGTGGTATTTCTGCAACTAACTTCAGACCTGGTATATATGGTCGAATCTGATGGTTATCTTTATGAGTTTCCTGAATGCATAAAACATCGCATTTCTGTTCTTGGCAAAGTTCGTATAGCAATTGTTGTTTCGGTGATGACAAGCCTTCGATGTTCGCTGATATTACAGTCAGAGTAGGTTCTGAAAAGAACCGTTTATTAGGTCCCATGATTGGATCTGTATATCTTTAGTTTAGTGCTTCTGGAATGCTGACGTTCAGTTCGGTAATGGATATTTAATTCCAACTACCTTAGCAGGGGCACCACGAGCAGGAATCAGCTTCACCCCCTCCAGGAAGATGCGTATATATTTCAAGCAGCTTCTGAAGTTGTTAATAGTAGCGAGTGTTAACAATACTGATCAGCTTACAAACTGGGGACATTACAGCCGCGTATTGGGTCCGTGGTGATTGTGCCCAGAAAACAGGTTTGAACTGATGATAAATCCGTCCGCCTCTGTGGTGTAGTGGTTGGCGCGATTAGCTGCCACCCCCGGAGGCCCGGGTTCGATTCCCGGCTCTGCCACGAAATTTGAAAAGTGGTACGAGGGCTGGAACGGGGTCCACTCAGCCTCGGGAGGTCAACTGAGTAGAGGTGGGTTCGATTCCCACCTCAGCCATCCTGGAAGTGGTTTTCCGTGGTTTCCCACTTCTCCTCCAGGCGAATGCCGGGATGGTACCTAACTTAAGGCCACGGCCGCTTCCTTCCCTCTTCCTTGCCTATCCCTTCCAATCTTCCCATCCCTCCACAAGGCCCCTGTTCAGCATAGCAGGTGCGGCCGCCTGGGCGAGGTACTGGTCATACTCCCCAGTTGTATCCCCCGACCAAGACTCTGAAGCTCCAGGACACTGCCCTTGAGGCGGTAGAGGTGGGATCCCTCGCTAAGTCCTAGGGAAAAACCGACCCTGGAGGGTAAACAGATGATGATGATGATAAATCCTGTGTCATGGACGCTATTATCACGAACAGAATAAAAACGTCACTTGATTGGTTGGAGGGCGGCACTGCAACGAGTATTTCCTTGCTTTAATTTCGTTTCGATGTACAACAGTTGTGTCTCCGAACTTTTAATAATAAAACGCTTGTTCTTATGAGTCCCGGGTCTAATATCCAGTATCCGTGGCGCAACCTTAGCGCGTCTGACTCCAGATCAGAAGGTTGCGTGTTCTAATCACGTCGGGGGCAAGTAAATTTTCTCAGTGTTTATTGGTGTATCATATTCATAGATCTCCGAATGTAGATACAAGGTAAAGGAGGGGAGAGAATTCTATGGGATAGTAGTAGTCATGTTCTACAATCGTAAATGAGATATTCTTCCGAGAAGATGGTGGTGTCTTTCCTGTAAAGATCTAGCTGCATAATGAAACTGATCTGCGACATCGTTCCGAATGTAATATTTGGAGGAAATTCTATGAACTCGTGCGTCTAGTCTGTATGATGGACGAACTGAGAAAGAAAGTATTGCTGTTAAAAACCGTCGGGGGAACAGTGTCTATTCCCTTACACGTTCCATCTCTACAATAATCGCTTAAACAGTGTCTAAGAAATTCTATTAACATCACACACTGGATGGGAAATAAAATGGGGGTTGTACACTGACTGACAGAGCAAATGCAACACCAAGAAGGAGTGGTCAGACCTTTATGCCAATTGCAGGGTAGACTGACGTCACTGAGGTATGCTCATTATGTGAAATGCGCCGCTGTGCTGCGCACGTAGCGAACGATAAATGGGACACGGCGTTGGAGAATGGCCCACTTCGTACCGTGATTTCTCAGCCGACAGTCATTGTAGAACGTGTCGTCGTGTGCCACAGGACACGTGTATAGCTAAGAATGCCAGGCCGCCGTTAACGGAGGCATTTCCAGCAGACAGACGACTTTACGAGGGGTATGGTGATCGGGCTGTGAAGGGCAGGTTGGTCGCTTCGTAAAATCGCAGCCGATACCCATAGGGATGTGTCCACGGTGCAGCGCCTGTGGCGAAGATGGTTGGCGCAGGGACATGTGGCACGTGCGAGGGGTCCAGGCGCAGCCCGAGTAACGTCAGCACGCGAGGATCGGCGCATCCGCCGCCAAGCGGTGACAGTCCCGCACACCACGTCAACCGCCATTCTTCAGCATGTGCAAGACACCCTGGCTGTTCCAATATCGACCAGAACAATTTCCCGTCGATTGGTTGAAGGAGGCCTGCACTCCCGGCGTCCGCTCAGAAGACTACCATTGACTCCACAGCATAGACGTGCACGCCTGGCATGGTGCCGGGCTAGAGCGACTTGGATGAGGGAATGGTGGAACGTCGTATTCTCCGATGAGTCACGCTTCTGTTCTGTCAGTGATAGTCACCGCAGACGAGTGTGGCGTCGGCGTGGAGAAAGGTCAAATCCGGCAGTAACTGTGGAGCGCCCTACCGCTAGACAACGCGGCATCATGGTTTGGGGCGCTATTGCGTATGATTCCACGTCACCTCTAGTGCGTATTCAAGGCACGTTAAATGCCCACCGCTACGTGCAGCATGTGCTGCGGCCGGTGGCACTCCCGTACCTTCAGGGGCTGCCCAATGCTCTGTTTCAGCAGGATAATGCCCGCCCACACACTGCTCGCATCTCCCAACAGGCTCTACGAGGTGTACAGATGCTTCCGTGGCCAGCGTACTCTCCGGATCTCTCACCAATCGAACACGTGTGGGATCTCATTGGACGCCGTTGGCAAATTCTGCCCCAGCCTCGTACGGACGACCAACTGTGGCAAATGGTTGACAGAGAATGGAGAACCATCCCCCAGGACACCATCAGCACTCTTATTGACTCTGTACCTCGACGTGTTTCTGCGTGCATCGCCGCTCGCCGTGGTCCTACATCGTACTGAGTCGATGCCGTGCGCATTGTATAACCCCTGCATATCGGTTTGAAATAAACATCAATTATTCGTCCGTGCCGTCTCTTTTTATTCGCCAACTTTCATCCCTTTCGAACCACTCCTTCTTGGTGTTGCATTTGCTCTGTCAGTCAGTGTATTTCCAGTCCCAGGTTAATATGGAAATGTAGAGCTTAGCTATCGAACCGTGCAAAAACAAAGAAACATATTGTCAGGAGAGGGATTCGAACCCACGCCCTCAGAGAGGACCAGAATTCTTCAGACCTGCGTCGTACAGGCAAGGTATTCCCTTCAGTCTGGCGCCTAACAACGCTCGGCCATCCTGACACGGAGCTGTCTGCTCAATGGTGGAGGCCATATTTATCTTCAGTATCCAGAGTCTCCTTTACTCGCTTTTGTGACTTTAGTGGTCCCCTTCTGTGGTGTAGTGGTCTGTGTGATTAGCTGCCACCCCCAAACGCCCCGGTTGGATCCCAGGCACTGTCACGAAATTTGAAAAATATCACGAGGGCTTGAATGGGGTCCACTCAGCCTCGGGAGGTCAATTAAGTAGAGGTGGGTTCGATTCCCAACTCAGCCATCCTGGAAATGGTATCCTAGGGTTTCTTCTTCTCCTCCACCCAAATGCCGGGATGGTACCTAACTTAAGGCCACGGCCGCTTCCCTCCCTCATTCCCTTCTAACCTTCCCATCTCCCACCAAGGTCCCTGTTCAGCACAGCAGGTGAGGCCATCTGGGCGAGGTACAGACAATCCTCCCCAGTTGAATCCTCCGACCCAATGGCTGAAGCTCCAGGACACTGCCCTCGAGGCGGTAGAGGTGAGACCGCTCGCTGAGTCCGAGGGAAAAACCGAACCTGGAGGGTAAGCATATTAAGAAAGAAAGAAAAAAGTGAAACACACTATTTCCCGATTACTGAATACTGGCCGCACCGTTTTATTCCTAAAACTCATTAACCTTACCAAACTATAAAAACCGTAACTTTAGTACATAAAAGCGTGAGACAGGAAACCAGGCACTTATTTGAAAGTGGAATAAATATCCGAAAAGGGTGGTCAGGATTGAGATCCGAATCCACGCCCTCTGAGAGGACCAGAATTCTTCACACCTACGTTACACAAGCAAGGATTACTCTTGAGTCTGGCGCCTTAGACCTCTCTGCCATCCTGACAGACGCGAGTTAGTTGTTCTCTATTACTTCATCCACATAAGTTGTAGTATATAACGAAAAATATCGTTTAATTTTTGTTTTTTGCTAGGGTCTTTACGCCGCACCGACACAGATAGGTCTTATGGCGACGATGGGAGAAGAAAAGCCTAGGAGTTGGAAGGAAGCGGCCGTTGCCTTAATTAAGGTACATCCCCAGCATTTGCCTGGTGTGAAAATGAGAAACCACGGAAAACCATCTTCAGGGCTGCCGATAGTGGGATTCGAGCCTACTATCTCCCGGATGCAAGCTCACAGCCGCGCGCCTCTACGCGCACGGCCAACTCGCCGGTGCGAAAAATATCATACTGTTGCATTTGCCCCTCCAGGTAAGTATTACTTCCAGGAAGAGGCGTATATATTTCAAGCAGCTTCTGAAATTGTTAATAGTAGCGAGTGTTAACAACAATACTGATCAGGGAACAAGGTCAGAATTCGCCGACACAGCTATGACGACATACTTACGGGACCTCCTGGGAAGGAGGGGTTTCGGGTGGGGGGAAGAACTTTCACCTTGTGTTTCCTACCCCTTCACTTTCTTTCAGCTCCCGCCTGTAATTCACCGGCATCCATCTAAGCTATTTTAAACGTAGTTATTCCACCCATATATGCGCACACTAAATTAATTTTACTTACCTGTTATAAATTCCTGGCGACAGGCCGTCTTGAACCAGCGATCTTCAACACCGTAGTCCATCAGCTTATCCACTCGGCTAACATGTTACTTGATAACTTGAAGTGTAAACGATGTATATATGTCTCTCAACTGTTGCCAACTTAACTTCTACGAGGAACAAAAATACATCAAACTCAAATCACGAGTTTCATTGCCAGCAGTGTGATTATTGTTTGAAGAGGAAGTATAAATAGAGAGAAACTTTCGAGTCGTGTGTACAGCTCTGTGATAGTCGTGATGATTATTTTAAGACGAAGTACAACTAGCCAAAACAATTAAAACTCCCGTTCAGTGCTGCATCCATACTAGTAATTATTATTTTAAGAGGGAGTACATCTACTCAAACACAAGAAGTCCATCTGCTGTCCACTCCTCTGTCAACTTATGGTGAGTACTCATAAATGCATATCCTGTCTCAGTGATTGCAATATACTCGTATGTACAGTGTTCCTTTCCCATTCGTGGTGTCATCACCACAAGTGTACTTCCAACAACAGTCGCTCAATTAGGAAAGCTGTCACACCTAACCAAACCTAACGTAACGTGTCCCTACCAGTGGTTTTCGGTGGATCACAACTTAACCTGTCACTATCAGTGGTTTTCGGTGGATCACAACCTAACCTGCCACTATCAGTGGTTCTCGGTGGATCACCCGGCTAAATTAGTAATGCTGTCGCACCTAACCAAACCTAACCTAAGGTGTCACTACCAGTGGTTTTCGGTGGATCACAACCTAACCTGTCACTATCAGTGGTTTTCGGTGGATCACAACCTAACCTGTCACTATCAGTGGTTTTCGGTGGATCACCCGGCTAAATTAGTAATGCTGTCGCACCTAACCAAACCTAACCTAAGGTGTCACTACCAGTGGTTTTCGGTGGATCACAACCTAACCTGTCACTACCAGTGGTTTTCGGTGGATCACAACCTAACCTGTCACTATCAGTGGTTTTCGGTGGACCACAACCTAACCTGTCACTATCAGTGGTTTTTGGTGGATCACCCGGCTAAATTAGTAATGCTGTCGCACCTAACCAAACCTAACCTAAGGTGTCACTACCAGTGGTTTTCGGTGGATCACAACCTAACCTGTCACTATCAGTGGTTTTTGGTGGATCACCCCGCTAAATTAGTAATGCTGTCGCACCTAACCAAACCTAACCTACCGTGTCACTATCAGTGGTTTTCGGTGGATCGCAACCTAACATGTCACTGTCAGTGGTTTTCAGTGGATCACAACCTAACCTGTCACTATTAGTGGTTTTCGGACCGGGCGAGTTGGCCGTGCGGTTAGGAGCGCATAGCTGTGAGCTTGCATCCGGGAGATAGTGGGTTCGAACACCACTGTCGGCAGCCCTGAAAATGGTTTCAGTGGTTTCCCATTTTCACACCAGGCATATGCTGGGACTGTACCCCCATTAAGGCCAGGGCCACTTCCTTCCTGTACCGGGCGGTACACCTCCACGCCGCTAATTCAAAAGGTGCGCCAGTTGAAACTCCTCTGCTGGAGGAAGTCTGAACTTGATTGACGGTATTAATTTTCTACTTTCTCAGAAGATGTCACTACCTGTAAATTTTGGAGTTTTAGAACTGTGTCATTTTTGATGTGTTTTTGTTTTGCTTGAAGTAAGAAGTGTGAACTTTCTCTTCTAGAGGACACTACTGAAGAACTACAATAGTGCACCCTAGTGCGAAGAAAAAGAACTGTTCTTTGGAGAAAATTTTATTTCAAAAGTTTTTTCTTTGTTAAATTTCTTTCAGTCATTGGTTAAGTTGGCAATATTACCCCTTTCTTTCCCCTTGTTTTAAATCTAGCCAATCCCGAATTTCTGAAATTAATTTTCCACCAATAATGTGTTTCTTCTTCATCTTGTGTAGGGGTTTCTCTTTTTTCTCCAATAAAGTGATTGTGGGCGGGTGTTTTCATTCCCCTAACGCCTAGAACCTTCCGCGAGAGTATATAAACTGCTGATTTTAGGGTCTCTGAGCCACTTCTGTTCCATCTTTCAGTGTGTAAAGTACATAGCAGGGGGCGGGTAGCGCCTCTTTCTTCGGCGGCGGTCAACAACAAGGTAATGGCCGATTAATTACTTATTTTCTTGCTTGCTCAGCAGTTTAACTCTCGGGGCGGGTCCGAAGCTTTTTCCATTATGTAACCCTCCTTAAAATGTAAAGAAACTTGTATCTATTTCATCTTTTGAACTGCATATCGGGATAGAGAGTGCTTTACCCTCTCGAGCTCCCAATCATAATGTTTTGAGGTGAACTTATTTTTCTCAACCTATTCTTCGTTAATATAATGTAAATTGTTCTTTTCTGAAGTCACCTCTGTAGTATGGGATTAGCCCTTGTATTAATGGCCTAGTGCCAAGTAGGTTTTAAAAACAAAGTGTATTAGGAGTGCAGATCGCCTCCTCTCAAATTATTATTTTGGAGGTCATGTAATCAACCTTCTTTTCATTTAATAGACCTCAGTAGGTTGGGTATTTTACCCCTGTGTCTATGTCCAGTGAGGACAACTTGAAGGTGGAGTTTGGTGTGGCCTGGGAGAGGCTTAGAGTTGAGAGCGAGTGGCTCTTTTCGAAAATTGAGTGTTGTATGCCTCGTGGAGGCTTTTCAGTGTAATTTGGAGCAAGGGCTCCTAGGCATGAATGGGGTTTTCTGCCCCTCTGTTGAAACTTGTGTTTGGGGTAAAACTGAGCTGATTGCCCAAGCATTGTGAAGTCAGGGCGCGAAGCCCAAATCCTGTAAATATTGTAACTACCCTTTTGACTTGCTACTTTGTACCTGCCATGCTTGTTATCTCCTTATTTTGAAAAGAAAATATAACCTTGTTAAATTTTAAATTAATTTTACTTTCGTAGCTGGAGACCTATTCACACCCGCACCTTCTTTCACCTCTACCTACCACGGAAAGCTCCGTAACAAGTGGTAGCAGAGCGTGGTTGAATGGGTCTCATTTTAGCCCCTTTTGATGGCTAAATATTGTTCTGTTCCGAACTCTAACCATTTTCTCAGTTGCTGGAATTTTTGAGGTTTTCAAAATAGTTCTGTCACCATGCCTGGCCCTCGCGATGTTCTTCATCTTAACTATTTGCGCAAGGAGGAGTTGATCTATGAATTAACTATTAGAAATGTACAATCTGGAGGCACGGTTGCAGTAGACACAAACAAGCTTAGAGAATCCCTAGATTTGCCCATTTCCATCCCCAATTTGGGAGAGAAAGAAATTGACGACTCTCTTTCCACGATCACGGAGAACATTACTGGGCTAGCTTCTGTAGTTAGTTTTTTTGACGAAAATGATCCGTCTCCTAATCAAATTAAGCGTGTGCAAGCTAGGCTGTTTCATTTTTCAAATAGAGTTAACGATCTGTTGTCTCTAAAGTTGAATGACGTTCAGAAGAAGGAAGCTAGTACGCTGCTTGAAAATATGTCTGAATTATCTAGCAAGGTTACTCAATTGTTAACTGGGGAAGTTCCTCCCAAAACTGATCAACCCGCCACGTTGAATGCTGGGAGCGAGGAAGAGCCTCCTAAGGGAGAAGTCAATAGGATAACCGTTGCTGCTCAAACTATCTCTGCCCCATTAGACAACGAGTCTGAACGTCGTAACTCATTGACTAATGTAGGTTCTGAATTAACTTCCTTGCCACTTAAACCTTTACCGACTATGTCACCCGGGTTTAGCAGCTTGCCTCATCCATTGGCAATGTTGCTCAGAGGTATCTCTAAGTTTTCCGTTAATACCACCAGTGAAGTAATTTCATTTTTAAGATTTCTAGTTGAATTTCAGGATCATGCCCTTGTGTTTTCTCTTTCTCCATGTCAAATTTTGCAAATTATCTATCCTTATGCAATTGGTATTCTCTCTGACAAAATAGTAAGAGCCATAGCTGAACAGTCATCTATTGAAGATTTTCATGCACACTTGCTTGCAAATTTTATTCCTGCTCGCGCGAGGTCATCTCTGATTCAGAAGTACTATTACCGTGTACAACGCTTGGATGAAAACTTGGCTGATTTCATACAGGATATTAAGTTTTATACTAGGGTGTTTGCCCTTCATTTTCCCGAAGATCAGATTGTACAGGCTATTGTAGAGGGAATTTCACCTCCCTATAGGTCATATTTGTGTTTCGCGGCGTGCCCGCAAACTTTCTCTGAACTTGAAGCATTGGCCGTCTCAGCGGAAGGAGTTAGATCGCAGATTCATTGCGTGTAGCGAAAGAACCCCCGCCTTCTTTTAGTAATACTCTGCCTCCACCTCGCCGACCAGTCACACCCCGTAAATGCTATGCTTGCGGGTCGCCCGACCACCTTCGGAACAAGTGCCCATTGCTCAAATCTAGTGGGACAAGGAATGGAGCTGGTTCATCACAAGGCTGTTTTAAATGTGGGGCTTTCTCACATATTGCCAAGAATTGTCCCAATTCGAATAGCACCCCCTCCTGCTCAACTTCTGGTGCAACTTCCAACAACAATATAAAGTGACTAGTGTCTTCGGCTGAGTCGATTAATCCATCTTCCCGAGACTCAGCCCCGGGTAAACAGATCGAAAAATCAGGGAACGAGCAATTTTCAAATTCATCTTTGGAATGCCCCAAAGAGTGTCTTAGGATTGCGGCAGATACTCCCGCACCGGTTCCTTTTCTTAAGATTGAGTTATATAAGGAACCTGTAACAGCTCTCTTAGATTCAGGCAGTGTTTGTTCGATTATTTCGGCTGAATGGTATTCTAAATTGAAATCTGTTTGTAAACTACCTGACTATGTCTCATCTCCTGTTCAATATGTTTCGGCTAATTCATCTCCATTAGAAATTCTAGGTTCCGTACTGGTCAAAATTCGTATTTTTAAATTTACATGGAAAACCAAACTGTTTGTGGCTAAGCACTTGTCTTGCCCCATCATACTGGGAGCGGACTTCATTTCTCACACTGGTCTTGTGCTCGATCTTCAGAGTAAGTCGTGCACATTCAAATGTACGTCCAAATGTAAAATTCCCCTGTTAAAGTGTAATTCTGTGTCATGTTCATCTATTTCGCCTACCCAGGATGAGATGTTGTTAGACCTTAGACATCTACCTGAGGAGCAGGCTGATAGTATTCGTAAATTATGTCAGTCATTTCCAGAGGTGTTCTCTGATACTCTTGGTGTTACTGACCTTATTGAATACAAAATTGAGGTCACGGATTCGATTCCTGTCCGTTTTCCACCTTATAGGCTATCTCCACCTAAAATGAAGGCTCTGAAAGAAATTATCGATCAGATGTTGAAGGATGGTATTATTAGGCCCTCTAAGTCAGCGTATTCTTCGCCTATTTTTCTAGTCCCGAAACCCCAAGGAGGCTTCAGGCCTGTCATTGATTATAGGGCTCTCAATCGGAAGGTGGTGTTACAATCTGTGCCCCTTCCCGACCTTCATTCTTGTTTTTCATGGTTCCGTAAGGCCAAGTTCTTTACTATCTTGGACCTGAATCAGGCCTATAATCAAATTCCCCTTGCCGAAGAGTCTAAACACCTTACAGCGTTTGCCACGGACTGGAACTTATACGAATACAACCGCGTGCCTTTCGGGCTCCCCACGGGAGCGGCTGTACTCACTAGGCTACTAGATAGGGTCTTCTCCGACATCAAATTTGAGTACTTATATCACTACTTGGATGATGTCGTCGTATTTTCAGAGACTTTTGAAGAACATCTAGATCATCTGCGAGAAGTCCTCGATCGCCTTCGTAAGGCTGGGTTAACTGTCAAGTTGTCCAAGGTTGCCTTTGCTAAGCCCTCTATGTCATTCCTAGGGCATATTGTGTCACCTGATGGTGTAGCAGTCGATCATTCTAGAACACAGGCCATCCGTGATTTTAAACCTCCCAAGGACATTAAAGGTATCGCCAGGTTCATTGGTATGGTGAATTTCTTCAGGAAGTTTATTCCTAATTTCGCTAATAGAGCGGCGCCCTTAAACCTTCTTCGTAGGAAAGGCATCAAATTTGAGTGGGGACCTTCTCAACAAGCCGCTTTTGAAGATCTTAAATTAGCTCTCTGTACTTGCTATGCCTGATTTCTCGAAGAAATTCATCGTCCAAACCGACGCGTCGTCGTCAGCAGTAGCTGCAGTCCTTCTTCAAGAGACTGAACTAGGGAGGCGATCGCCTATGCATCTAGGACTCTATCGGCTCAAGAAGCCAAGTATTCTATCTATGAGCTCGAAGGGTTGGCAGTCTTATTTGCCTTAGAGAAGTTCCGTCTCTATCTGGAACATGTCAAATTCGACCTGGAGACAGATAATCAAGCCTTAAGCTGGGTCTTAGGTAGGCCGCGTCGTACTGGTCGTATAGCCCGTTGGGCCATCCGTATTTCTGCCTTCCAATTCGATGTCAGGCATATCAGAGGTACCGAAAATGTTGTTGCTGATGGACTCAGCCGTATGTTTTCTAACGACGTCGAGACCCATGAACCGGTCGGCAGTTCATCACCTTCCGAGTCCATACTATCTGATGTTAATGCCATCTTAACTGATGCTCCCATGCTCTTTAGGGATTTCGAGAAATACCAACGTGAAGATCCGACGCTGGCTCCGATAATGGAAACCCTTTCTTCTGGGGAACATGTCGTCCCTTATGTTCTGAGGAATGGTGTTCTATGTTGCCCCTCGAGGCATGATAAGATGATGAAAGTTGTCGTTCCAGCTGTTCTTGTACCTATGATCTTCAAGTATTATCATGAGACCCCATTAGGAGGGCATCTGGGAATCTTTAAAACTCGTGAGAAGATTCGTGAAATGTTCATCTGGAAAGGTATGGACGGTGAAATCCGTGAACTAGTGAAGGCTTGCAAACCCTGTTTGCTCAGTAAACCAACCATGTCCACCAAGGTAGGCCTTTTGTCTTCTCATCAAGCGTCGCGCCCCATGGAACGCCTGTATATTGATTATGTAGGACCCTTCCCCCAGTCTAAGGGAAATGCTAACAAGTTTATCTTTGTATGCGTAGATTTTCCTGGTTATTTCCGACTAAGCTGGCTACCGCTCAGTCTACCATTAATTGCTTAAATTCTATTTTTGCCTCTTTTGGTCCGTGCCAATATATTGTGTCTGATAATGCTAAGGCGTTCACATCTAATCTTTTTCGTAAATTCTGTTTCGACTTGTCCATCTCTCATGTAACTACTTCTGCTTATTACCCTCAACCATCTCTGGCTGAACGGGTTAACCGTAATCTCAGGTCTGCGCTTATTGCCTATCATCATGAAGATCATTCCAGGTGGGATACGTCCCTGCATTGGTTAGCTTTTGCTTTGAATTCGGCGGTTCATGAATCACATAAATTTACTCCAGCCTCTTTGATGTTCAAGTTTGTTCCCAACACGCCGCTCTCTAACCTCTGGTCTCTGAGTGACATTCTACCCGAGACAATAGATCCGGACATCATTAAAGATCTTTGGAAGAAGGCTAAAGCCAATCTTAAAGTGTCTCATGAAAAGGTTAGGGAAAGGTATGATCGTGGACGGAGACCCACCCCTTTGAAGGTAGGTGACCAAGTTATGGTCAAGAACTTTGTTCCCGCGGGCAAGCTTGCCCCCAGATTTCATGGGCCTTGTATCATTCTCGATTTTCTTACGCCGGTTACGTTGTTATTAAGTAATCCAGCCACCGAGAGGATATTTAGGGTTCACCTGTCACAGGTGAAACCAGTGTAAATTTTGTGTCAACTTGCTTCATATAATCGTGAAAGGAATATGAAGGTTATATTTTTTTTTGAGTTTCTCTTTTAAGGCATTCTGCCCCTTCTATAATATTTTCTATATTTAAGCATTTTTGTAAACTCTCCCCGCTCCGTTAAACTGCCATTCTGTCCTTACCACGGCCATTACCACGCTCCCGTCTCCTGCTATACACACTGTGGCTTGCTCATATTAAATGCCATGGATATCTGCACGCCGCTGGCCCCTCAACCTCTCCACCAAGCCTGTGCCCTCAAAAGATGATGGTCCAACAATATTCTGCCGCCTAGCTTTAATGTTTCAGTGCCCCCGCAGCCGCGCGGCGCCGTGCCGCGACTGGGCTTGAGGATGGGCCCCCTCGACCCCAGCGAGGACGACATGTGCACGGCGAGCCGGAGCTCTCCTCCCGGCCAAGGCTGATGTGCGGCACACGACCTGCTACTTGCCCGCAGCCTGTATATCTTCACCGCGGGCGCGGCGTGTTTCAACACCTCTGCTCCCCTCATAGTGCGGGCGAGCGGTATCTCAGGGTACTTGAGGGGTCCGAGCGGCCTCCTTTGGACGCAAGCTGCAACGGCCGGTCTGGCCATCCAACTTAATCAACATCAACTACATGGACAGTTACTATAAGAGATGACTACACTTGGGAATTCAACAACAAAATCTGGTGGACTTAGAAAATTTTTCCTCGATGTTAAAACTAAAGTTTTCCTTCTCAATTCAACTTCTACAACCTTAAAAACTTAACTTCTCCTGTTACAACAAAAATTTTGAAACTGAATCAAACCACATTAAGAAAATCTTATAAATTTTTCGGCAATCAATATCCATATCTACATCAAAACTTGGACCTTGTTTTCAAACAAATTTCATGTGTCACCCCTGGAGGAACTTTTGGGGGGGGAGGTCTGTACCGGGCGGTACACCTCCACGCCGCTAATTCAAAAGGTGCGCCAGTTGAAACTCCTCTGCTGGAGGAAGTCTGAACTTGATTGACGGTATTAATTTTCTACTTTCTCAGAAGATGTCACTACCTGTAAATTTTGGAGTTTTAGAACTGTGTCATTTTTGATGTGTTTTTGTTTTGCTTGAAGTAAGAAGTGTGAACTTTCTCTTCTAGAGGACACTACTGAAGAACTACAATAGTGCACCCTAGTGCGAAGAAAAAGAACTGTTCTTTGGAGAAAATTTTATTTCAAAAGTTTTTTCTTTGTTAAATTTCTTTCAGTCATTGGTTAAGTTGGCAATATTACCCCTTTCTTTCCCCTTGTTTTAAATCTAGCCAATCCCGAATTTCTGAAATTAATTTTCCACCAATAATGTGTTTCTTCTTCATCTTGTGTAGGGGTTTCTCTTTTTTCTCCAATAAAGTGATTGTGGGCGGGTGTTTTCATTCCCCTAACGCCTAGAACCTTCCGCGAGAGTATATAAACTGCTGATTTTAGGGTCTCTGAGCCACTTCTGTTCCATCTTTCAGTGTGTAAAGTACATAGCAGGGGGCGGGTAGCGCCTCTTTCTTCGGCGGCGGTCAACAACAAGGTAATGGCCGATTAATTACTTATTTTCTTGCTTGCTCAGCAGTTTAACTCTCGGGGCGGGTCCGAAGCTTTTTCCATTATGTAACCCTCCTTAAAATGTAAAGAAACTTGTATCTATTTCATCTTTTGAACTGCATATCGGGATAGAGAGTGCTTTACCCTCTCGAGCTCCCAATCATAATGTTTTGAGGTGAACTTATTTTTCTCAACCTATTCTTCGTTAATATAATGTAAATTGTTCTTTTCTGAAGTCACCTCTGTAGTATGGGATTAGCCCTTGTATTAATGGCCTAGTGCCAAGTAGGTTTTAAAAACAAAGTGTATTAGGAGTGCAGATCGCCTCCTCTCAAATTATTATTTTGGAGGTCATGTAATCAACCTTCTTTTCATTTAATAGACCTCAGTAGGTTGGGTATTTTACCCCTGTGTCTATGTCCAGTGAGGACAACTTGAAGGTGGAGTTTGGTGTGGCCTGGGAGAGGCTTAGAGTTGAGAGCGAGTGGCTCTTTTCGAAAATTGAGTGTTGTATGCCTCGTGGAGGCTTTTCAGTGTAATTTGGAGCAAGGGCTCCTAGGCATGAATGGGGTTTTCTGCCCCTCTGTTGAAACTTGTGTTTGGGGTAAAACTGAGCTGATTGCCCAAGCATTGTGAAGTCAGGGCGCGAAGCCCAAATCCTGTAAATATTGTAACTACCCTTTTGACTTGCTACTTTGTACCTGCCATGCTTGTTATCTCCTTATTTTGAAAAGAAAATATAACCTTGTTAAATTTTAAATTAATTTTACTTTCGTAGCTGGAGACCTATTCACACCCGCACCTTCTTTCACCTCTACCTACCACGGAAAGCTCCGTAACACTTCCCATTCGTAGGTCTTTCCTGTCCCACATATCTGTGTCGGTGTGACGTAAAGCAACTAGCAAAACAAAACTGGTTTTCGGTGAATCACAATTGCTTTCGTAAGGGATGCTAGAGGCTGTTGGCCGCTTCGCGGCCCTAACCTGGGTGCTTACGTCTCCAGACCAATGGTTTCGCCACTAGCCGGACCTAACCAAACCGGACCAATGCTTTTCCTACTTGCCGGACGTACATAATTTTCGTAAAGTTTTCGCGAAATCAAGCCAGCCCCATTATATCGCGCCGTTAATATCTATTTCACGAACCAACTAGTCAATTTGTAACCCAATTTAGTGCCTGTGAATTGTGTTACGCAGTCTCAAACAGGTATATATACCAGACCATTAATTCATACATTTAGCGGCCGCTACAAGTTCCTTCGAATTATCCGCCATGTTTGCAAACATCAACTCGCAAAACACGTCATACATGACGTCATATAGACGCACGAGCAGCAGCCGCGGAGCCCGTGCTCGCCCGTGCCGGCGGATTCTGGACTTATACCCTGATCAGCTTAAAAACTGGGGACATTACAGCCGCGTATTGGGTCCGTGGGGATATAAAATTCGGATATTGTGCCCAGAAAACAGGTTTGAATTGATGATAAATCCTGTGTCATGGAAGCTATTATCGCGAACAGAGTGAAAAGATAAAGGAGGGGAGAGAATTCTATGATAGTGGTAGTCATGTTTTACAATCGTAAATGAGGTATTCTTCCGAGAAAATGGTGGTGTCTTTCCTGTAAAGATCTAGCTGCATAATGAAACTGATCTGCGACATCGTTTCCAATGTAATATTTGGAGGAAATTCTATGAACTCGTGCCTCTAGTCTGTATGATGGACGAAGTGGGAAAGAAAGTTTTGCTGTCAAAAACCATCGGGGGAACTGTGTCTATTCCCCTACACATTCCGTCTCTACTATTATCGCGCAAAGAGTGTCTAAGAAATTCTATTAACATTACACACCGGATGGGGGAAAAATAGGGTTTCTATTTCCAGTCCCAGATTAATATGGAAATGTAGAGTTTAGCTATCGACCCGTACAAAAACAAAGAAAAATATTGTCAGGAGTGGGATTCGAACCCACGCCCTCAGAGAGGACCAGAAATTCTCAGACCTGCGTCGTACAGTCAAGGTATTCCCTTGAGTCTGGCGCCTTAGACCGCACGGCCATTCTGACACGCAACTGTCACCTCAGTGGTGGAGGCCATAAATTGACCTTCAGTATCCAGAGTCTCCTTTACTCGCTTTTGTGACTGTCGTGGTCCCCCTCTGTGGTGTAGTGGTTAGTGTGATTAGCTGCCACCCCCAAACGCCCCGGTTGGATTCCAGGCACTGTCACGAAATTTGAAAAGTGTTACGAGGGCTTGAATGGGGTCCACTCAGCCTCGGAAGGTCAGCTAAGTAGACGTGGGTTCGATTCCCAACTCAGCCATCCTGGAAGTGGTTTTCTAGGGTTTCTTCTTCTCCTGCACCCAAATGACGGGATGGTACCTAACTTAAGGCCACAACCGCTTCCCTCCCTCATTCCCTTCTAATCTTCCCATCTCCCACCAAAGCTGCCTCTGTGGACCAGCGGTAGAGTGTCGGCCTCCGGTTCCCAAGATAGGGGGTTCAAACCCGGCAGAGGTAGTCGGATTTTTGAAGGGCGGAAAAAAGTCCATTCGACACTCCATGTCGTACGATGTCGGCATGTAAATGATCTCTGGTGACACATTTGGTGTTTACTCGACAAAATTAATTAAATCTCAGCCATAGACGCCCAAGAGATTTTCGGTTTACTCGGTCTGCCATCTCGTGGGGGCCTAGAGTAAAACGGAACGTCGAAATTGACGAGCAGACAGCCAGATGGCGTCAAATTGAAATGTCTGCACACGGTAGCTGAGGCCATACGATTATTATTATTATTATTATTATTATTATTATTATTATTATTATTATTATTATTATTATTATCTCCCGCCAAGGTCCCTGTTCAGCACAGCTGGTGAGGCCACCTTGGCGAGGTACAGACAATCCTCCCCAGTTGAATCCTCCGACCCAATGGCTGAAGCTCCAGGACATTGCCCTCGAGGTGGTAGAGATGAGACCGCTCGCTGAGTCCGAGGCAAGAAACTAACCCTGGAGGGTAAGCATATTAAGAAAGAAAGAAAAAAGTGAAACACACTCTCTCCCGAATACTAAATACTGGCCGCACCTTTTTTTCCTAAAACTCTTTAACCTTACCAAACTATAAAAACCGTAACTTCAGTACATAAATGTGTGAGGCAGGAAACCAGTGGAATAAGTTTCCGAAGAACGTTGTCAGGAGTGGAATCCGAACCCACGCCCTCTTAGAGGATCAGAATTCTTCACACCTACGTTTCAAATGCAAGGATTACCCTTGAGTCTGGCGCCTTTGACCGCTCGGCCATCCTGACATACGCGAGTTATTTGTTCCCTATTACTTCATCCACATACGTTGTAGTATATAACGAAAAATATCATATTGTTGCAGTTGACCCTCGAGAGAAGTATTACTTCCAGGAAGAGAGTAGTATAATAGGACAGTTCGGCCGCCACCACCACCACCGGCTCCCAGAGGCCTCCTCCACCACCACCACAGCCAGAGGTCTCCCAGAGGCCTCCTCCTCCACTACCACAGCCAGAGGCCTCCCAGATGCCTCCTCCACCACCACCACAGCCAGAGGCCTTCCCAGAGGCCCGCTCCACCACCCGCGGGAAATTTGAATTGGTAAACAAAGCCACGTGCTTTTTGACAGTTATCATCGACAACAACGCATAGCTAACCTCAGTACTGACATCTTGACGGGCCTAAACCTCAGTAGTACAACTTAAACTCACAAGCGCGAGATTTGAATTTGTAAACAAATCCACGTGTTTTTTGACAGCCAAGTGCTTTTCGACAGGCAACAACGTATCCCAAACCTCAGTGCAGCCATCTTGCCGGACCTAAACCTCAGTGCTACCAACTTAACCTCACTAGCGCGAGATTTGAATCGGTAAACAAATCCACGTGCTTTTTGACAGCTGTCATCCGCCATCTTTAATCGAGAGAGCACCGTGCTGCCCCCTTTATCGCAGTAGTTGTAAATTCGTAACCTGTCATCCGCAGTGCTGCCATCTTGGCGGGCCTAAACCTTAGTGCTACCAACTTAACCTCACTAGCGCGAGATAAACAAATGCACGTGCTTTTTTGACAGCTGTCATCCACCATCTTCAATTTATAGAGCACAGTGCTGTCCTCTTTAGCTACTTACCTTTCAAATTTGGTGGCGGATAATTTGAAAAGTGCTTTTTGACAGCAGCCATCTTTGAGCACCGCGCTGCCCTCTTTGTGGTGGCGGGAAATTCCACGTGGTCTTGTTTGGAAACAAACTCACGTGCTTTCTTCTGACAGCTGTCATCCGCCATCTTGCATCACAAACCTCAGTGCTGCACTCTTTAGCTAGATACCTTTGAAATGTGGTGGCGGCAATTTGAAAAATCTACATTCTCTTGTTTGGAAACAAATCTATGCGCTTTTTTGACAGCTATCATCCGCCATCTTTAATCCAGAGAGCACCGTGCTGCCCTCTTTAGCTGCTTACCTTTGAAATGTGGTGGCGGCAAATTCTACGCGCTCTTGTTTGGAAACAAACCCATGTGCTTTTCTGACAGCTGTCAACCGCCATCTTTAATCCAGAGAGAACAGTGCTGCAATCATTAGTTGAAATGTGGTGGCGGCAAATTCCACGTGCTCTTCAGCTGTCATCCACCATCTTTAATCAAGAGAGCACCGTGCTGCCCTCTTTGTGGTGGCGGATAATTTGAAAAAATCTTTTTTGACAAGCAACCATCTTTAATCCAGAGAGAACAGTGCGACCCTCTTCAGCTACTTACCTTTGAGGCGGTTAATTTGAAAAATTCTATTTGACAAGCTGCCATCTTTAATGAAAAGAGCATCGTGCTGCTATCTTGCGGGTAATTTTACGTCACAGCTGTCATCCACAATCTTGCATTGCTAACCTCAGTGCCGCCCTCTTTAGCTACTTACCTTCGAAAAAAATCTATTTGACAAGCTGTCACCCGCCATCTTGCTTCGCAAACCTCAGTGCTGCACTCTTTAGTTGAAATGTGGTAGCGGATAATTTGAAAAAATTCTTTTTTTGACAAGCAGCCATCTTTAAACTACAGAACACCGTGCTGCTATCTTTATCGTAGTAGCGAGCAATTTAAAATCTAGATGCTTTTTTTTCTGACAGCTGTCATCCGCCATCTCTAATCTAGAGAGCACCGTGCTGCCCTCTTTGTGGTGGTAGTAAATTCCACGTGCTTTATTAACCTACGTGCCTTTTTTCATCCGCCATCTTTAATCAAGAGAGCGCAGTGCCGCACTCTATGTAGTAGCGGATAATTTGAAAAATTATTTTTGACAAACAGCCATCTTTATTCAACACAGTTACCGCTATCTTACATCGCTTACCTCGGTGCTACACTCTTTAGTTGAAATGTGGTGGCGGTAAATTCGAACAAGTTTAATCATACATCGGGCGAGCTAGAGTAAGCACGTGCTGCAGTGATGACGTCATCATGCATGTTTAGACTTGTCCGTTTTCTTAAGAGTAAGTCGGTGTAAAGGAATGTCGTGGCGGTAAATTCGAACAAGTTTAAACATGCATCGGGAAAGCTAGAGTAAGCACGTGCTGCAGTGATGACGTCATTGTGCATGATTAGACCTGATCGTTTTCTTAAGAGTAAGTCGGTGTAAAGCAATGCAATAAGTATATTTTTGAATGCGATCAAATATTTATTTACAAATGTACTACAACAGTGTTCGTTTTGCTGCTGACAAGGTTGGTATGCTTCTTAAAAACGTATTCTTCTGAAATGCCTCCGCAACATTCAAATTAAACAAATTATTTAGAAATATATTATACTAAGTATGTTATGCTTTACAGAGAAGATCATATACTTCTTACCTTGTTGTTATTCCTTTTCGGAATCATCATCATCATGAGGTACTAGAGAAAGTTCATTCATACACTGTGTACAGTGTTCAATCCTCGGATTTGGTCCATCCCAATCATCATCACCATTTTCTCCTCGATGCTTGTAATGTCGTTGACAAGTTCTGCATCAAGCTACTTCGATCGACATCTTACTGTGTAGAGGAAGGATGCCCCAAAAATTATGTACGTAAGAGGCAGCGTACGTAGATAAAAATCCTGGTGGTAAGTAATGAATAATATGTTTCGGCATCGACGATCTATGTTTATAGAACATCTTAATAGCCTCACTCACTCGTATAAGATAAATAAGATGTTGCGTATGAGGATACAAACAGCATGCACATTTGCAGTTTTGTTCCATAGCGTACGATGTTGAAGCACACATTAATGAAAATGATAAAGAGCTATTCTTATTTATAGTCTCGTAACAATATTCGTTAGTGGATGGTAAGTAACATCACTCATATGAATAATAAGACAATAGGCTGCTGTGTTAGCAGGAATGTTTTCAGATGTTTCAAATTCTAAACGAATATCAACTGGAGATTCTTTTATAGATTCTTCATGATAAGAGCAGTCTATAAATACAATCGGTGCTTTATTTTTAAATTCTTGGGGTGTAAATAGCGGACGATCTTCTTTCTGATAATACTATGATTGAAATTTACAAAACATGTCATAGAGCATCCCAAACTTATTTTTCTCAAAGTTAATGTCTATGTTTTCGTAGGGATACGTAATTCCGTTGAGATATAGTCTAACGTGTCTTAATTTACAGTAATCAAACAGTGAGCTATCTTTTTCGTGACTGAATTTACGATTAGTTTGAAATCCAAAAATAATGTACAAGGGCTTCTCAGTAAAACGTGATGTTTTAACAGCCCAGCTATGCTTGTTTGTAGGTGGCAACACAGGATATTCATGCAGCTCCCAACTTCTAAAACGTATAAGTAATGGTGTATGATTTTCTACAATCTTGAGCAATCGAAGTTTTTCACGATCAGATAAGGTTACATGTGGAAACCTCCACAGTATACGATGCAGTGTTATTTTCGATTCTACTGGTGTTTCTACTGCTTTAAGAGAATTGTAATCACTTCGATCACGGATTAGAATAAGCTCTTGTTTTGCGTTGATTATAATACGTGTAAAGTCTTCTGCGAATCCAAAAATATGTTTCAGTGATAACATACCCGTAAAAGTACCATCCTCATTAATCATCCAGTTGTTAGTAGCTTTTGGACACCATCCAGCCATCCGCAAAAGATTACTTTCTTCATCACAGAAGGAAGGGTAGAGTTTCATTGCACTTGTAATACCAACATTCTTCGTTCGATCTATTTCAACATTATTTACTTCATATCGCGCTTCAGAAAAGAGAAAAGCTAGAGCATGGTTGTTTAGTTGTGAAGTGCTTGGTCCACTTCCATCCGTCTTTTCTAGTCGTCCTTCAATATAGAGGTAGATTTCGTGTTATTTAATCTAAACGTAAAAGGTTGATGGGAATGAAGCTCACTTCGTACTACACCTTCACGACTTTCTACTGTATTCGTAATGTCTAGCATTTCTTCCATTCTGTTGTAGTAGTGTATATCCTAAATCTTGGAGTATCTGCTTATGGGTATCTGTTAACTCGATGAGTCTCTGCACACATGTAGTATGTCTTCGGAATGTACACCGTGTTTTATAGATGGTTTTCATACTGGTTTAAGATGTAGTTTGTAAGCTACGTACGCCTGCTGATCTAAATGAATAAGCTGATTATGTTTATTTACAAGTCTAAGAGTAATGTTGCTAATGTGTTTTACAGACACAGGATGATAAAGAACTACTGCTGGTTTCTCACAAATAGTATATCCACGTTCCTCTGTAACAATAAAGTCGTGCAGGACGTGCGAAGGTTGTAGATTACTATTCAAGTCTGTAATAATATTACAAGTAATGTTCACATTATAATCATCGAAGAGTTTTAGGTTGATCAGACTCATAACGTACGTTCGGTAGGGGCTCCCTCGATGAAAATCCAAGCAGTGGTCCAATCGAATCAGGTTGTGATTTGAAGTCAATCTTGCATGATGATTCAATAACACATTTATGTGTAATGTTGCTTATAGTGATTGAGAACTTGTAATTATGATTACTAAAACTATCTTCCCCAAACTGATCAATTAACGTACTTTCAATATAGTCGTGAATATCGTCTACTGTATAACTACCTGAGGGTAGTGTTAGCACATACTCATCGTAATAGAACTTGTTTACACCATCACGCACATTATAGATTTTATTGTAGCTTTCAAACGATACTTGTCCAAGACTATGCGGCTGATAACCAATTTCGATTGGTGGATTAAAATAGACGGTTGTTTCAGGTCCTTCTCCACGTACAGCAAACGTTCTTTCACTGTTCGTCACCACGTAGACACTAATGCACTTTCTCTACTGTCTGCGTTTGATATAAGAACATAAGACATAATCGTCCGCACATGCGTGTATTAAAGTTTTGCACACGGTTGTTGTTGTAAACAATGTCCGCACTGCTTCCGAAATAACGTATGAGCTCAAAAGGAGGAGGTAAGTCTCCATAGCTATCAAAATACTATACTTTAGATTTACGTTTTACATAAGCAACGTAATGAGTTCCAGGTCCACGACTGTCGTCCAAGTTAATTACGGCACTTTCACATTCACGTGGGCGCGCTGGTAGTTGATCGCGCATATACACTCCTCGAAAATAATGAATTCCTATTTGTTTAGCAAACGTAAAAACTTCATCATGCGTTAAAGCTCGGTGTGGCAGTGCATTCAGTAGACGTTTTTTGGAGAAATGTAGATACCAAGCCCTTTCTTGTATGGCGCTAGCTTCATGTTCACACCTTTGCCTCGTAACGAAATTGCCTCCATCGTCTGGTTATGACGTTCACTCTCTTTCAACTGTTGTTTCGTTTCTTCTACAGCTTTGACAGTTCTCGCTACAGCACTAGCACCACCTAGCAATGACCCTACAGCTGCTAAGCCAGCAATCAGCGCAGGAAGAAATCCTCCTCGTTTTGGTACAGGAATAATTCGTGCACGTTTACTAAATATTGCTCTGCACTGTGGAGAAATTCTCGCTCTTGCTGCGCGTAACGCCTTAGTAATAGCTCCACGAGGATTGTATTCCCCACGAATAGCTTTTTGCGCAGCCTTTATAACATCTTTCCATCCAACAGTTTTTACTTTCTTCTTCTTCTTCTTCTTCTTCTTCACGTCGTTTGTATATCGTTGTTTCACCATGCTGTACACGACTTTACTAGTCAAGAGCAAATCATAAACTAACCGTTGCCTCTTGTTTCGTTTAATATATATATATATTACTATTACGTACTTTATGATTCAGTTATCATGAAGATTATAAAGCAGCAAGACACGCTACCTGTTACCGACATTGTACCACATCTCTTACCTAGTTCTAGTACAACTACAGGAAAACGTCATGGAACGTTGTTTCCTTTTACTGTTGGATGTATTATATCAGGCCCGTCGGGATGCGGGAAAACAAATCTTTTACTCACACTTATTACTTCTGTAAATGATGTACGCTTCGAGAATATTTACGTTTTCGCAAAGTCACTCTATCAGCCGCTATATACTATTCTACAAACTGTAATGCACGATCTAGTTAAAGATGGAATAAGATATTTTAAATTTAATTCGCATGAGCAAGTACCATCCCCAGACGATGTGCTTCCTAATTCTCTTATGATCTTTGATGATGTCGCAACAGAACAGCAAAACGTTATTCGTGCATTCTTTAGGTATGGGTCGGCATAAATATGTTGATTACATCTATTTGTGCCAAACCTATTCTCGTGTGCCTAAGCAGTTGATACGCGACAACGCAAATGTTATTGTGCTTTTTCGGCAAGATGAGCGCAACATGCGACATGTGTATAACGATCATGTTAACACTGATATGACATTCGATGACTTTAAACGCATGTCTGCTAAATGTTGGTCATTACACCGTTACAGCTTTTTAGTTATTGATAAAGAAAGTGATGTACAGCATGGACGATATCGCATGAGTTTCGATCATTTTATATGCATTAACAGAGAATTACAGTAACTACTTGATTAAAAACCATCATCATGTTAACATCTAGCAAGGAGATCACAAAACATATCATCCAAGCTCGAAACAATATTCGACGGAAATTTAAAGAGCTTAAACGTATTCAAGCAGACACGGATTTATTTTTAAAAACACAACTAAGTACACCACTCAAAGAAATTTTTTATTCTACTTCATTACCGCAGTCTACTTCAAGTTTTGCTTCTATGCAAACATCATATCAAAAGAGAAGCATGAAGAAGAAGAAGAAAAGCATGAACAAGATAAGGAAGAGAAGAAGCAGGATGTAGATCAAGAAGAGGAAGAGGAAGATAAGGAGGAAGAAGAAGAAGAACTTAATGATACATCACCATCTAAGCGTGTTGAGTTTTTAACTACAGATGTTATTGCTGAAACACCTACTACATCGACGCAAAATCTACCATCTTTGTCTGAGGTTATGATTACACCAGAGTATCGCAATCCGTTTAGAATTTTTATTCAAGATACCTATGGATCTCTCTTTGCACCTTATATAGAAAAACTTTTTACAGGACAAACTGACACTACCTACGGTATTCGCTACGAAGATGACTGTTTCCGGATAGGAAATTCAAATGTTAAGATTAATAACAACAAACTCATTGTAAAAGGTGTTACCTATAAACCTACGAAAGGACTCTTAGAACTTCTTTTCTCACGAATACCTGACAAGGATATAATTTTATAAGATGATCTTAAAAAATATAAAGCAATACTTTTTGCTACTGATGCAACACGACGTAATTACAAGAGAACAGAAGCTGTAAATGCGAATAAGAGTTACAAGTATCGTGAGTTTATTTCTAAGCTGTTTCCGACTGCACGTAGTCTTGATGTTATCTACAAGCCTTTGTTGCCGTATGTGGATGTAAGATACTGGAATGACCCAAACTTACTCGTTGAACGATTACAACTTTTAAGAGCATCGCAAGAGGCTGATCACACTGGTCACGGATCAGAAATTCTAGAAATAGAAAGAGAACTACGTTATGCCGGTATTATTTTGTAATGGCTCGTCAAGAGAAGATCTCACCTGTAAAGGTAAACATCGCACATGAGTTACATAAACCAGCACGTCGCACCTACTGTCGCAGACGCGTTATTACACGAGGAAAAGATGATCTCCGGCAAGCAGACTTAGTAGAAATGATTCCATATGCCTCTAGTAATAAGGGGTATAAGTATCTACTTACTGTTATCGATGTGTACTCGAAGATTGCTTTTGCACAACCCGTGCGTTCTAAAACAGCAGCTCAAGTTAAAGAAGCATATAAACATATTGTTGAAGAATCGAAACGCTGCCCAAGGCTTCTTCAAACTGATCAAGGTAAAGAGTTTTACAACAAGGATTTTTCTTCTTAACTCAAGTTACTTGGCATTCAACACTACTCTACGTTCAGCAATCTAAAGGCAAGTGTTGTAGAACGCTTTAATCGTACACTCAAAACAATGAAGTGGCGAGAATTTACAGCGCAAGGTTCATATCGTTGGATTGATCTGCTACCTAGACTTTTATCTACCTACAACGATACACTTCATCGCACTATCGGAACGAAGCCACGTCTTGTTACAAAGAATACACCTCGTATAAATGCTATTCATCTTGTAATTAAAACAGCTGATCCACGTCGCCATCGCTTTAAAGAAGGTGATTTTGTTCGCATCAGCAAACACAAGTCTATCTTTGCAAAAGGATACACACCTAACTGGAGCACTGAAATTTTTCAAATCAGAAGTGTTAAGCTTACTAATCCAGTTACGTATTTACTTCGCGATCTCAGAGGACAGCCTATTGAAGGAGGATTCTACATCGAAGAACTGCAGAAAACAAAATATCCTGATCACTATTTAGTTGAACGTGTTATTCGACGTCGTGGCAATAAACTGTATGTTAAATGGCTTGGTTTTAATAACAGCTTTAATTCATGGATTAATAAAGAGGATGTACTTTAAATCTTATGTGTGTTTTCTTTTAATCCTCTACGTTTCATTTCTTCTAAGTCACTAGGACATGCTGTAGGATTAAACAACACCTGTAATATGTTTTGACAATTCATATTTATTTTAGAATATATATATATATACATACATTTTTATCCTTTGTCTATTTTACGGTCTTTGTCACTCAGTTTTCGTGTTATTGCACCAACAACGACACGTGCTGCTATCTTCTGAGCAGCTAAAGCACTAGGTAATAGCACACACACACGCAGCATAACTTTACGAAGCAGATTTTAACAGCTACACGACATACTCTATGCAGGCAGCATGTAACTACGTGTCAGGCGAACGTGTTTCAGGACCGCAGGGGAGATGAAGCACGAAGAAAAGAAGATCAATCATTCTATTGATGAGTCCACGCCCAACATGCTTCCTCATCTTTTTCCCAGCACGTTTCTTCACTTTTTCCTTGTTTACTCTCTCCACAGCCATGATAAGTGTTTATAAGCGAAGACAACTCGTTAGTTTTAGGTCCGTGATACAGTTTAATTAGTTGACATGTACGGCACTGTCTCACAGAAGGTCTTCTACCTAAACTCACGTCTTCATGATGTAAACTACACATTTGAAGCTCTGACAAAACAGGATCTTGAGTCCACTCACGAGGCACCTTATCCCAAGTCATCTTTACAGCATTCGCAGCTACACTAACCAAAAATGCTGTTTGTAATGCATTTAACTCTTCTTCAGTAAAAGTGTTTAGTTTCTTTTTGCATGCATAAAACTTTACGATCGTCTTTTCAACTGCGTTACACTTAGTACCTGTTAGAAATGACATGATGTAATTACTCTACAAATGTTTCTTTTACACTAAGGTTATTTCGACACTACAGTTTACATATGTTGTTCACTTCCCGGCATGCACTGCAACACAACCAATCAAAGAGCAAGCACACATGTTGTAAAGACTGTTTACTTGTTTCTCTACTATGCTCTTTCGGAAGAGTTTTAAATGATGGGCACCCCAATTCATGCATGTCGATAATTTCACACGATGATGGTAGTGAAACCGTACAGTGTCCTGTACAGCTCATTGCAATTATAGGTGCCTTTCTACTTCATGAAAATCACTCCTAAAGGTCGCGTCATTGGTAGCAGTATGGGCGATGGGGATCGAGCGGCGTCCGGCCAGAACGGAACCTGCGATAGAGCGCCTGAAACACAAAGGGAAGACAGAGCAAGAGCCAAGCCCCCGCGGAAATACCCTCTCAACTTGCAGAGAGAGCTAGAAGAGGACGCGATGCTGGAGTAGTCAGATACGCCCCGAGGTGTGGCTTAGCTTCCCAGGGTTCCAAACTAACATAAGGAACTTCCGGTTTTTTATGCACGTGTCACGGGTGCCAACGTTGGATTTTGGCGCGTAAAATGGAATGATATTTTGATCCAGACATAGGAAAATTATGTGAGACACACCATTGAATAGAGCGGAATTTTCTGCGGTTCCCAGACTAAAAATATGTAATAACTTATTCAGGGGAAGAAATGAGGTCACCAGCTGTCCAGATGTAACATATCGCTAACATATGTGAATACAACAGCGTCACCCAAGCTAAGAGTCGCGCTCAAAAGATGACTCCACCCCCCAAGGGACGCTATGAATTAATCAAAGGCGGGAAGCAAATTGCATAAAAACTGCCGATCGTAGGTCCAGCACGCCTTGCTCAAATGAAAGAGGAGATAGAGGGCTACAAGATGCACTATTTAAATGTCTTCAATTCTTGGTATGAAAGGAGCTCTTGTCCTTAATGAACCGTGAACGTTTACGCCCCCAGGCTTCCGGCGGGCAAAATGATATAGGCCGGGCTGGCCATCGCAGAAGACAGTTGTTCTTTGCGGGTCGTTGAGAAGGACACTGTGTCCCGCGGTGCTCCAGTTTTACAGTCCGAAACCATTGACCGGTTACTGAGAGTGTTATTGTGCCCATCGCCGCGGTGAAGTACAAAGCCTTTGTGAAGTGTAACGGGAGGCCAAACGAGCCTAGGTGAATTGTCTCTGTGCCGCGTGTCAAACTAGTTAATCCGCGAGCATAATTTACAAACGAGTAGCGGAATACGACTGGGACGGTGCCGGCTTTAATGAGTCAGTGAAATTCATAATTTGGTATCACCCAAAGTGTTACTCTGAATCAGGGTGCTCGAGTCTCGTGAGCCACCCGATCCCTGCTGTGAACGCGCCCGCCGTGATTTGAAAGACCGTCTTATTCGTGGTGTAAACTCTGGAAATAGAGGCCGTGTGACGAGTGTAAAGTGTTACCCATTTTGGATTACTGTAAGATTTCAGCTGTGAACGAGTTTCCCAGGATGTCGGACTTGTATGGACCAGGGATGAAGGACTGCACGCCCGACACCAACCGCGGGGTCATGCAGCACTAAATTTCACCATGGGTCTCCCGTGGAAGGAGAAACAACGGCCACCAAACAGATGAGTGATGTCCAAATCTAATTTCTTAAGCATGATAATATAACCGAGGATAGGATTAGCTTTCTTTTATAAATATCAAAATGTTGTAGGATAATGCATGTCCAAATATGGAAATTTTATTGATCTTTATAATGTTGGAGTAAGTTCAAGGGAGCAAAATTCCCGGACGACTCATATTTTTTCTTAATGATTAGCTTATCGTGAGGGTTATATTTTTAGTAATATGTAGAATGTCCTAGCAAATATGGGAACAAGGTTAGGAGAATATTTGAGTTTCCCATAGGGGTGGCTGGAACAATAATCCTGGCGAGCAGGGAAAACCATGTCAAAAGGTTGGTAGTTACTGTCCCACGTGGCTGTCGTATATGCCAGGGAAACTCATGGGTCAGTCAGACAATGCATGCCTAGCTTACACATATAATCAGTGCATGTACAGCAAGAGAGAAGAAATCCCGACCGGGAGAGGTATATGTTGTGTTATTTAGGTAGGTGTGAGGGACCATGTGCAAGTCCCCCGTGATTTTTGATTAATTGGCCAGAATGGTTTGGAGTGTTTTTTTTAATCTATCGCCGGAGTGAGACCCAGAGGCAGGAGTCCCTAATCTTTGGTCAGAAGATTTAAATATAGGTATATTTCCTGTGGTATGAGCGAGGAGTGTGGAAAGGTGGACTGAGGAGTCGTGAGAGTCCTATGCCCAAGGGAAGAAGATACGCGATATGAGACGTAGTGAGAGGGCCGAATGCCCGAGTAATTTACGATGAGATGAGTTAGAAGTGATCGTGCCCACAGTCGGCGTTCAGCGGTAATAATGAGAAGAGAGAATAAAAGAGTATTTCATGGGAATTCCACGATAATATGAATAAACAAATGAAGTGGGCCATGGATATATGTCCCCGAGATGAGAAGGGTGGACGTGTGAGGGAGAGAAGAATCTGGCGTGGCCAATGAATGAGAAATGGCCGTGCGAAGTGAATGGCCGCCCTTCCTTTTTTTTGTGAATGTCTGGCTCTCGCCTTCCTGACAGAGGGATCCCGCTGTACCATTGTATTAAGACTTGGGGCTCTGGGTCTACACCGTGCTCTTCTGTTTGGTTTAAATCGCTTAGTTAAGAATACTTGTATAATGATAATATCACGGTGATTTTAAAAGGTATTTAATAAATGAGTAGGGATCTCCCCCAGATATCCGGTGATATGAGACTGTAGCTATTCTAGGGGTTTTCAGAAACCCACAGTACCTCTCGGTCGGGATTCGGCCAGTTCGACTCTGGATTATGATGGCGCCCTTGAGCGAGCTGCCCCAGGCTTGCGCCTTGGGCCGGAGACAGTGATAACCATGCTGTTTCTTTCTAGGAATGGCTCTCCTTTATGCATGAAGTGTATATATCCATATATCTGTGTATGTTTCGTAATTATGTGCATATATTTTTGAGTTCAAACAGAACCTTTGATTCACCGTTGACTGGTCTTGGTGACAGATGAGGAGTCCGGGGTTTAGCTAAATGGTATGTGTGTTTGTTTGTTTATCATGCAAATGTTTCTTTTAATATGATAATTATGTAGCGTAGGCCCCGGTTATGTTCGTGCTAAGAACAGGAAGTAATATGTGAATAGGGACATCAGATCATCTCACGGTGTGATCGACAGAATAATATAAAAATTTCATGAACGGTCTGAACTAATGAGGAAAGATGAACGATAGCAAATCGCAAAACTTCAATCATACCGTTATGCAGACGACGCCCGTGGGCGATTCATATTTTAAAGGGGTCATTATTTTCTTTTCCTCCCATATGTGGAGAGTTCATTGTATAGAGCTGTGTCAATTTCTTTAATATGTCATATTTGAATAAATTCGTATTCGTAACCCCTATTTTATGATTCTTGTCATTTGTAGCAGTGCTAAGCAGTATCCACTAGGCATTTGAACCCAGAGATCTTACTTTCATATTATAGACATAAGGCTCCATCTTAAGTATTTGTTTTTTTGTCTTTCTTTCGAACGTACCACTCCCCAAGTGCTCATGCTGCCGGGCAAGCACAGAAAGTAGGAAGGGAAGCGGTTCGAAGCTCGTGAAGCAATTCGACCCGCTCTTCAATCCAATCTCATCCGTAGGTGTTTACCCCGTTACGTGGAGGCATTCTTATGCGTGGGTCATCCATTCGAGGCCCGGAAGGGTGTATACTTGGCGCCCTTCGTGGCAGGCCATTGTTTATAGTTTACGCTGGAGCATTTTTAGTAAGAGATAGGCCGCCCACAGGGAGGATAGTGTGCTATAATGGAGTCAAATTGCCAGGTTCGTGCCACAGTCTGATTACATTTGGTATCGAACGGGTTGGCAGTTATTTGAAATGGAGTACCCGCCACGTAACCGAACGGATGGAGACGTTAAGCACATGTCCGAAGTGCTAAGATTCATAATTATAGATTGGATACTGCAAGGGTTATTCAGATTGTGTGATACTCAGCAGGACTGTCATGGTTATCGTGCGGGTGTGCGTAAGTCACAACTCGTGATGATAACTCACACAAGATCAGCCGTGAAAGGGAGCGACGTGAATAATAAATAGGATAGGAAAATGACAAGAACAGAAAAATCATGTGTCCAGTTTAAGTGGAAATCCGCATGAGTGTCGCTCATAAATTAAAATTGGTACCCGGGACAGACTATGAAGTTTTCATTTCTTTGGGAGACAATGTTATGGTTCTCTCGGTTTGAGGTTAAAACGGCCGGCAAAATTCTTCAAATTTCGCCAGTTACGGGTATCAGCCAAAGAGTGTGCGCTGAGGTAACAACATTTGGCAGATATAAATATTTTTTCGAGAGGGCTTTAGACGCCGCGGATGAGAGCAAGGTACCTCAACCCATGCTCTAATCTTGCGCAGTGACGGATGCGATGTTGCTAGTTTGAGACGGGTAATTGTCTGCTAACGTTATCTTATCAATCTCAAGGTGATGACATCCATTTGTGACTGGGGTATGCCATGTTTCCGGCATACGTAAAATCGAGCCCACGGTAGGCCGCGCGCGAGACTGGAAAACTTATTCCAGGTTAAGGGCTAACGTAGAATTATTATTATTGTTATTATTATTGTCGAGTGATATGATGAAATTTCCTATACAATGAAGTGTGACGTTAAAATGGTAGGGGGCGTGACATAAGCCGTTTGCAGGCTCAGTTTGGATTGATTTGTTGGAATTTCGAGTAAAGATAGGTCACGCTGAAATTTATTTTTTAAAAAAATTGAATGTATCTATGCTTTCTGTCGATCACCGGTGGTCAATTTTCTGCCCACGGGAGATCCGCTTTCTCCAAAATTGAATTTAATATGGACATGGAGGTCATGAGGGAAATGATGTGCCAATTATTGGCAGAACACAAGGAAGGCTTAAAGGAACATTTCGAAGAACAATTAGGCAAGCAGGCAACAGACGTAAAGGCGCAGCTAGACAAGCAGGCGGCAGACGTTAAGGCGCAGTTCGAGAAGCAGGGGGAACTTTTGAAAGAACAATTAGACACGCAGGCAGAGCTTTGCCAGGCTCAGGCGGCCACGAATAAGGCTTCGTTGGACGAGCTCGCAGAGGATATGAGATTAGGTCGTGAACGCAGCGACGAAAACGCCGCGAGATTGGAGGCGAAGATGATCGAGGTGATAGAGGACGTCATCCAACAATTAAAGCAAATGGAGATTAGGGTGACAAATAGGATCGACCTGACGGACACTAGGGTAAGCGCGTGCGAGGAAGAGATGGAGAAGGTGAGCACCCGCGTAGAGGATGTTGCAAGAGACATGCAGGAGGCCAAGGCGGAAGTCCGAGAACTAAGGACGCAGACGACGGAGGCCCTCGACAAGGTGGCAAAGGCGGTCAATGACCGTCTGACCCAAGTGCAGGATATTGCGACCGCCAAGCTCAAGGAAGTCCAGACTCAGGCCCATGGAGAAGTCATGGAGCTTCGGAAGGAGGTGACCGAAGAGATGGAAGCGGAACAAGAAGAAATCCGAGGGAAAATCCAAGGCCTGAACCGACAGGTGGAAGAGTGGGGGCAACAAGACCCACAAGGCTGCCGTCCAAGTAGAAGTCCACACGGAGCTTATTAAGGAGATACGGGAGGAGGTCGAGTTGTTAAAGTTCCAAGAGGCGAGAGGTGAGATCGTGATGCGATCGATCCTCAAGAAGCAGGATAGCGTTGACAGAGTGAGTCCGCCCAGCAGTATTGGTCACGAGGCCAACGTTGACCTTTCGCAGGGAAATGAAAATGCGCAATTTCATAATGCACCTCGGGGACAATCGACCCCGCAAGAGAGTGGAGCAATTCCGGTATATAATCTCCTCCGGATGACGAATGACGAGCCGTAGAAATTCGGGTCAAACACCCATCTTACCCCGAAAGGTTTCCTTGCTGAGGTAGACCAATACTTCATTGATCATCGAGTTCCAGCGGACCGGAAACTCAGAGTAGTCGAACGGTACCTAACGGATCAGCCTTTGGTCTGGTACCGGGCGTTCAAATATTGTTTCGATGGGTATGAGGAGTTCCGGCGGCGCTTCCTCGAGAAGTATTGGGGGATCGAGACGCAACAGAATTTGAGGCTGGAATTGTATTCGCGAAGGTATTCTGGCGCAGGGCAGACCCGTTTCTGCGAGTACTTAGTGGGCCAGTTGTTGAAGTTTAAAGAATTGGATAGTCCTCCCACAGAGTTAGAGTTGATTTCCGCCATCGGTAAACAGCTCCCACCGGAAGTGCAGAAGGTGCTCATAGCGGCGAATGTCCGAAATGCGGTCGATGCTGAACAAATATTGAGGCAGCTCGATCAAACGAGTGGACTGCAGGCTCGACATCGCCATAGCGAGGGGGTCCATGTTGTCGACTTAGCTCAAGATGAAAGCCCACCTAAAAGGAAGAACCAGGGGACTAGTACGAATGAAGTTCGGGAGATGTATCCCTCGAGAATCAGGAGTGATTGGGGTCCCCAGACATGGAATGGACCGAAACGGGAATACCAGGATGGCTGGAACACCCGCGAACCAGGACCCCGTGAGAGGATGCATCAGGGGCCAAGACTCCGGTATCGCCAGTATGGACAGCGGAGGAGGCCGTACCAGAACTGGGGACCGAGCGGACAACGGTCGACAGGGCAACGACCAGGAAGGAGGGAAGAGTACATACGAGATCGCAGGAATGAATCACGACAGTATGTGGAACAACTGCGAAACACGCCGCCCGGTATTGACAAGTGGCAGAGACCCATACAGGGTATGGCCGCCGCGGGAATGTGCGAAGGGGCAGAAAGCCTGCAACTGCAAGCCCACAAGAAGGAAGGACGTGGAAGAGAATTGAACCCCCAGGCTCTGGAGTATGCCAGTAGCTCCGGAGCGCAAAAAAAAATTCGCATAACCAGTGAGGAGATAGCCTGCGGTTCGGGGAGCAGCCATTCTTTCGATTCGCAGTGGACGTCAGTTACCATAGCTGCGTGGGTGATCCAACCCGAGGATTTGATCAAAGACGCACACCGACAGAATAAGAGGATTGTAAGGGAATTACCAGTGGTGTACATCAGAGGTAATGGATTGCGCGTGCGCTCTCTTGTAGACACGGGAGCCAGCGTAAGGGTCGTATCTAGAACGCTCATACGGAAAATCCAATCGAAGGAGCAGATCCCATTATTACCGGTCTCTAACATGAAGGTACGAGGAATCATCCCAGATCGCACCACAGTGTGCAAGGCTCAAGTTTATTTAGATTTGCAGATCGGAGAGG
The DNA here is from genome assembly GCF_040414725.1 of Anabrus simplex. NCBI lineage: Eukaryota > Metazoa > Arthropoda > Insecta > Orthoptera > Tettigoniidae > Anabrus > Anabrus simplex. The sequence continues at coordinate 21,457,915 of NC_090267.1, forward strand.
CCATTACTTCACACCCATTTATCATCCTCGAGAAGATGGAATACAACATTATATTAGGCGCCGACTTCTGGAGGGACTATAAGGCAGTTATCGACATGCACCGCAATGAGATCAGACTAGAGATGAACATGCATTCCGAAGGGGTGAAACTAAATGAAAGTGGAGACTGCGTAGTCGATGAGAGGATTTGGACTACTCAAGTGACCTACGACGAGGAAGTCCGTCCTGAGCAGATTCTGGATGGGAAACATTAGGAAGAAGAGATAATAATCGGACTCGAAAGAATGGTTGCAAACTTGGAACAGGAAGAGGAAGAACCGACGGTTGAGGAGGCAGTGCTATCAAAAATTAATAAAGCAATGATAGGTGAAGAGGGAATAGCTAGACAGAAAGAAATCGTGGAACGCCACCGCGATCAATTTGGGTCACAACCGGGAAAAATTTCGAATTTCAAGTACAATTTCGTCGTCACAAGTTGGGAACCTTTTCCACGGAATCCGTACCCGATTCCCGAGAAACATTATGCCAAGGTACGACCTATCATCAAGGATATGGAAGAAAACCAGTTAATTTCCAAAGCTCCGACGCCATTTTTAAACCCTTTAGTCATCGTGGAGAAGACGAACGGCTCGCTGAGGGTGTGCCTAGACGCGCGTGCAATTAACGAGCCCCTGGTACCAGAGTATGATAGGGCACCAAACATTAAGGATATTTTGAAGAAGTTTAGTCACAAAAACTATTTTTCTGGGGTCGACTTGAGATCGTCCTACCACCACATTGAGTTGTCAGGGGAATCCAAGGTATTGACGGGATTCATGTTTGACGGACAGACGTACGTCTACAACCGTTTACCGTTCGGCATCAAGAACGCAGAATCGGCCTTGATGAGGGCACTTGATAGGAATTTGAGCGAGCAGGTGAAGAAATTTACGGTGCGTTATGTAGACCACATTCTGATTGCGAGCGAGACTCTGGAGGAGCATTTGGAACACTTGAACCGGTTGTTAGCAGAATTGAATAAAAACAACTTCAAAATTAATTTGGATAAGTCGAACTTTTGCGAGAAAAGCATTTTGTTCCTAGGACACGTCATAGATTCGGAGGGTGTCGCTCCGAACCCCGTTAAGTTTCAAGCTATTCAAAATTTCCCCAAACCAACACGAGTCAAACACATCAGGCAGTTTTTGGGAATCTGCGGGTTTTTCGCCGATCACTGCCCCAGTTACACCGAGGCGGTAGCTCCTCTTCAGGACCTCCTGAAGAAGAATAATAGATGGGATTCGGCCTGTGACGAAGCTTTCCAAAGGACAAAGGAATTACTTGCCAACAGCATCAAGCTGGGGTACCCCGACTTTTCGAGCAAATTCGTGGTCCAAACCGACGCATCCATGATAGGTGTAGGGGCGGTATTGTACCAGGAGACGCCGGATCAGGAAAAACGCAGAAACTACATCGCGTTCATGAGTCGTAGACTTCGGGCTCATGAATGGCAATATACCGTCACGGAATTAGAGATGTTGGCAATTGTTACAGCCCTCAGTCACTGGAGGAAGTAAATATACGGATTCCCGGTCGTGCTGCGGACAGACCATAAAGCTTTGACCTTCGCTTTGAAGTCGACGATGGCTTCCCAGAGAGTAAACCGCTGGACGTTATTCATCCAACAATTCGACTTAGAGATCGAACATTGTGCAGGAAAGGACAACGTGATTGTTGACGCATTAAGCCGAAACCCCGAACCGGAAGCCCAAGTTATTCATCACATAGAGTTGAGCGGGGGTGACCGTGAGAAGTTGGACAGGCTGCAACGCATCGGAGAACAGCAAGAGAATTGGCCCGCGACCAGACGGTTGATCGATTTCTTCAGGAAGAGGATACCAGCAGGAACGCCTGAATACCAGGAGATTGAGAGACAGGCATCCAAATACAACTATTTCAAAGGAATCCTTCACCAGTTCATAGATGAAGACCATACGAAGTACCGTATTGTTGTTCCGCCCGTGCTGCAAGTGGAACTGATTTGGCTCGCACATCATTCCATCGGTCATGTGGGAATCGATAAAGTTACCACAACACTACAGGAGACCTTTGTCTGGCCGAGAATGAGGCGGATGATTAGGACCGTGTTGACAACATGTGATACTTGTCAACGAATCAAACCAAATACCTATCTCCTGCGGCAGCCACCTAAACCGCTGTTGCCAGAGAAGCCACGAGAGCTATTTGCGATAGACTTTTACGGGCCCTTACTCAAGGCAATTAGAGGGTTACAATTCATTTTGGTCTGCGTAGATGTTTTCTCGAAGTATGTGATGCTGTGCCCAGTACAGAAGGCGAACTCCAGGTCGGTACTGACACAGATCCGAAATAAGATCATTCCATCTATGGGGAAGCCAGACGAGATATTGAGTGACCATGGGTCTCAGTTAACGTCCGCCATGTTCAAATGCGAGATCGAGCAACTCCAAATCCAGCATATCTTCAGTTCTATTAGGCATCCCGAGTCCAACCCATCAGAAAAAATCATGCAAGAAATAGCAAAATTTTGCAGAGTTTATTGCGCCAGACAGCATTGGCGATGGGTTGATGTACTTCCAATCATCAAGGAGTGCATCAACGGGACGATTCATGAATCTACGGGGCAGATCCCGATAGCGGTATATTTCGATCAGAAACCAGAGAGACCGTGGCACCGCGTGCTACAGTGCCCAGAAGATCCCAGGCCTTCGGCAGAGCTTCGTGTGAGGATAGCTTTGGACCATCTCAAAGCCCAGGCAGAGAAGAGGCTCAGACGTCATCGAAACCGGAGATTTCATCGGCCACTTCGTGTGGGAGAACTAGTTTTAGTCAAACGACCAGCCATGTCCGACCCTCCGAGGAAGTACTACCACAAGTTTGCAGAACTTTACATCGGGCGGTATAGGATAATCCAGAACCTAGAGAATAATGCCTACAAAGTACAGTCAATGGATGGGAGAACAGAGGCCACTTACAATGCTGCGAATCTCAAACATTACCACGCCCCAGGACAACACCATGAATAAGGTTCGGAGGAAGAAGGACCAGGAGAAGCCGAGGATGACGAGGACAACCCAGATCAAATGGAAGAAATGGAAGCCGATGAAGAAGATGATGCCGTGAATCACATTGGTTTGGAAGAAGGGAGCGAGTCCGAGGCACCAGCCTGTGAAGATTGTCCAGAATGCCCTGAGAGGACCGGTCTTAAGAACGCTTTAATTAATCTATGCTACCAGATACAACTGGAGAACACAGAGTTGACCGAGAAGGTCTGCAAGTTACGCGAACATCACTAGTGACTGCTTTCCGAGACAGTTGAAAGGGAAAGAAAAATCCCGAGTTCGTGATTTTTCTTTGATGAAGCAGGGGGAGAATGAAACCGTACAGTGCCCTGTACAGCTCATTGCAATTATAGGTGCCTTTCTACTTCATTAAAATCACTCCTAAAGGTCGCGTCATTGGTAGCAGTATGGGCGATGGGGATCGAGCGGCGTCCGGCCAGAACGGAACCCGCGAAAGAGCGCCTGAAAAACAACGGGAAGACAGAGCAAGAGCCAAGCCCCCGCGGAAATACCCTCCCAACTTGCAGAGAGAGCTAGAAGAGGACGCGATGCTGGAGTAGTCAGATACGCCCCGAGGTGTGGCTTAGCTTCCCAGGGTTCCAAACTAACATAAGGAACTTCCGGTTTTTTATGCACGTGTCACGGGTGCCAACATTGGATTTTGGCGCGTAAAAATGGGATGATATTTTGATCCAGACATAGGAAAATTATGTGAGACACACCATTGAATAGAGCGGAATTTTCTGCGGTTCCCAGACTAAAAATATGTAATAACTTATTCAGGGGAAGAAATGAGATCACCAGCTGTCCAGATGTAACATATCGCTAACACATGTGAATACAACAGCGTCACCCAAGCTAAGAGTCGCGCTCAAAAGATGACTCCACCCCCTAAGGGACGCTATGAATTAATCAAAGGCGGGAAGCAAATTGCATAAAAACTGCCGATCGTAGCTCCAGCACGCCTTGCTCAAATGAAAGAGGAGATAGAGGGCTACAAGATGCACTATTTAAATGTCTTCAATTCTTGGTATGAAAGGAGCTCTTGTCCTTAATGAACCGTGAACGTTTACGCCCCCAGGCTTCCGGCGGGCAAAATGATATAGGCCGGGCTGGCCATCGCAGAAGACAGTTGTTCTTTGCGGGTCGTTGAGAAGGACACTGTGTCCCGCGATGCTCCAGTTTTACAGTCCGAAACCATTGACCGCTTACTGAGAGTGTTATTGTGTCCATCGCCGCGGTGAAGTACAAAGCCTTTGTGAAGTGTAACGGGAGGCCAAACGAGCCTAGGTGAATTGTCTCTGTGCCGCGTGTCAAACTAGTTAATCCGCGAACATAATTTACAAACGAGTAGCGGAATACGACTGGGACGGTGCCGGCTTTAATGAGTCAGTGAAATTCATAATTTGGTATCACCCAAAGTGTTACTCTGAATCAGGGTGCTCGAGTCTCGTGAGCCACCCGATCCCTGCTGTGAACGCGCCCGCCGTGATTTGAAAGACCGTCTTATTCGTGGTGTAAACTCTGGAAATAGAGGCCGTGTGACGAGTGTAAAGTGTTACCCATTTTGGATTACTGTAAGATTTCAGCTGTGAACGAGTTCCCCAGGATGTCGGACTTGTATGGACCAGGGATGAAGGACTGCACGCCCGACACCAACCGCGGGGTCATGCAGCACTAAACTTCACCATGGGTCTCCCGTGGAAGGAGAAACAACGGCCACCAAACAGATGAGTGATGTCCAAATCTAATTTCTTAAGCATGATAATATAACCGAGGATAGGATTAGCTTTCTTTTGTAAATATCAAAATGTTGTAGGATAATGCATGTCCAAATATGGAAATTTTATTGATCTTTATAATGTTGGAGTAAGTTCAAGGGAGCAAAATTCCCGGACGACTCATTTTTTTCTTAATGATTTGCTTATCGTGAGGGTTATATTTTTAGTAATATGTAGAATGTCCTAGCAAATATGGGAACAAGGTTAGGAGAATAGTTGAGTTTCCCTTAGGGGTGGCTGGATCAATAATCCTGGCGAGCAGGGAAAACCATGTCAAAAGGTTGGTAGTTACTGTCCCACGTGGCTGTCGTATATGCCAGGGAAACTCATGGGTCAGTCAGACAATGCATGCCTAGCTTACACATATAATCAGTGCATGTACAGCAAGAGAGAAGAAATCCCGACCGGGAGAGGTATATGTTGTGTTATTTATGTAGGTGTGAGGGACCATGTGCAAGTCTCCCGTGATTTTTGATTAATTGGCCAGAATGGTTTGGAGTGTTTTTTTTAATCTATCGCCGGAGTGAGACCCAGAGGCAGGAGTCCCTAATCTTTGGTCAGAAGATTTAAATATAGGCATACTTCCTGTGGTATGAGCGAGGAGTGTGGAAAGGTGGACTGAGGAGTCATGAGAGCCCTATGCCCAAGGGAAGAAGATACGCGATATGAGACGTAGTGAGAGGGCCGAATGCCCGAGTAATTTACGATGAGATGAGTTAGAAGTGATCGTGCCCACAGTCGGCATTCAGCGGTAATAATGAGAAGGGAGAGAATAAAAGAGTATTTCATGGGAATTCCACGATAATATGAATACACAAATGAAGTGGGCCATGGATATATGTCCCCGAGATGAGAAGGGTGGACGTGTGAGGGAGAGAAGAATCTGGCGTTGCCAATGAATGAGAAATGGTCGTGCGAAGTGAATGGCCGCCCTTCCTTTTTTTGTGAATGTCTGGCTCTCGCCTTCCTGACAGAGGGATCCCGCTGTACCATTGTATTAAGACTTGGGGCTCTGGGTCTACACCGTGCTCTTTTGTTTGGTTTAAATGGCTTAGCTAAGAATACTTGTATAATGATAATATCACGGTGATTTTAAAAGGTATTTAATAAATGAGTAGGGATCTCCCCCAGATATCCGGTGATATGAGACTGTAGCTATTCTAGGGGTTTTCAGAAACCCACAGTACCTCTCGGTGGGGAGTCGGCCAGTTCGACTCTGGATTATGATGGCGCCGTTGAGTGAGCTGCCCCAGGCTTGCGCCTTGGGCCGGAGACAGTGATAACCATGCTGTTTCTTTCTAGGAATGGCTCTCCTTAATGCATGAAGTGTATATATATCCATATATCTGTGTATGTTTCGTAATTATGTGCATATAATTTTGAGTTAAACAGAACCTTTGATTCACCGTTGACTGGTCTTGGTGACAGATGAGGAGTCCGGGGTTTAGCTAAATGGTATCTGTGTTTGTTTGTGTATCATGCAAATGATTCTTTTAATATGATAATTATGTAGCGTAGGCCCCGGTTATGTTCGTGCTAAGAACAGGAAGTAATATGTGAGTAGGGACATCAGATCATCTCACGGTGTGATCGACAGAATAATATAAAAATTTCATGAACGGTCTGAACTAATGAGGAAAGATGAACGATAGCAAATCGCAAAACTTCAATCATACCGTTATGCAGACGACGCCCATGGGCGATTCATATTTTAAAGGGATCATTATTTTCTTTTCCTCCCATATGTGGAGAGTTCATTGTGTAGAGCTGTGTCAATTTCTTTAATATGTCATATTTGAATAAATTCGTATTCGTAACCCCTATTTTATGATTCTTGTCATTTGTAGCAGTGCTAAGCAGTATCCACTAGGCATTTGAACCCAGAGATCTTACTTTCATATTATAGACATAAGGCTCCATCTTAAGTATTTGTTTTTTTGTCTTTCTTTCGAACGTACCACTCCCCAAGTGCTCATGCTGCCGGGCAAGCACAGAAAGTAGGAAGGGAAGCGGTTCGAAGCTCGTGAAGCAATTCGACCCGCTCTTCAATCCAATCTCATCCGTAGGTGTTTACCCCGTTACGTGGAGGCATTCCTATGCGTGGGTCATCCATTCGAGGCCCGGAAGGGTGTAGTAGAAAATCACGCAACCATTCTTTCTTTTCACAACCCTACAACACATTGCAATCTAACACAGCCACCTCTTTAAACACTAATTTGTTTCCGTTTACTTTAAAGCCTTGCACATCAACTATTAATGTTTTCGTCATGTTTGCACCCTACTCTCTATCACTGTTTCTCGAAGACTAAAGCTTTTAGTAAACGAACGGGTTTAAACATGCGCACCTACAATAACGTCATCGCTGCAGCACATGCAAACACTTGTTTTTATGATAAATACTTATTGCATTCCTTTACACCGAATAACTATTAAGAAAACGGACAAGTCTAAACATGCATGATGACGTCATCACTGCAGCACGTGCTTACTCTAGCTCCCCCGATGTATGATTAAACTTGTTCGAATTTACCGCCACCACATTTCAACTAAAGAGTGTAGCACCGAGGTAAGCGATGTAAGATAGCGGTAACTGTGTTGAATAAAGATGGCTGTTTGTCAAAAGAATTTTTCAAATTATCCGCTACTACATAGATGGCGGATGACAAAAAATCACGTATATTTGTAAAGCACGTGGAATTTACAACCACCACAACGGGTGTTTCCTTGCTTTAACTTCGTTTCGTTGTACAACAGTTGTCTCTCCGAACTTTTAAAAATAAAACGCTTGTGTTTATGAGTCCCAGGTCTAATATCCATTAGACGGCTGGGAAACAACAGTGACTACGTGGCGCAACGGTAGCGCGTCTGACTGCAGATCAGAAGGTTGCGTGTTCAAATCCCGTCGTGGTCAAGTACCTTTTGTCATTTTTTATTGGTGTATCATATTCATAGATCTCCGCAAGTAGATACAAGATAAATGAGGGGAGAGAATTCTATGAGATAGTAATAGTCCTGTTTTACAATCGTAAATGAGTTATTCTTCCGAGAAGATGGTGGTGTCTTTCCTGTAAAGATCTAGCTGCATAATGAAACTGATCTGCGACATCGTTCCAAATGTAATATTTGGAGGAAATTCTATGAACTTGTGCCTCTAGTCTGTATGATGGACGAACTGAGAAAGAAAGTTCGGTTAAAAACCATCGGAGGAACTCTGTCTATTCCCCTACACATTCCCTCTCTACTATTATCGCGCTAAGAGTGTCTAAGAAATTCTATGAACATCACACACCGGATGGGAAATAAAATAGGGGTTGTACTTCCAGTCCCAGATTAATATGGAAATGTAGAGTTTAGCTATCGACCCGTACAAAAACAAAGAGAAGTAGTGTCAGGAGTGGGATTCGAACCCACGACCTCAGAGAAGACCAGAATTCTTCAGACCCGCGTCGTACAGGCAAGGTATTCCCTTGAGTCTGGCGCCTTAGACCGCTCGGCCATCCTGACACGGAGCCCTCATATCAATGGTATCCAGAGTCTCCTTTACTCGCTTTGGTAACTTTAGTGGTCCCCCTCTGTGGTGTAGTGGTTTGTGTGATAAGCTGGGACCACCAAACGCCCCGGTTGGATTCCAGGCACTGTCACGAAATTTGAAATGTGTTACGAGGGCTTGAATGGGGCCCACTCAGCCTCGGGAGGTCAACTAAGTAGGGGCGGGTTCGATTCCCAACTCAGCCATTCTGGAAGTGGTATCCTAGGGTTTCTTCTTCTCCTCCACGCAAATGACGGGATGGTACCTAACTTAAGGCCACGACCGCTTCCCTCCCTCATTCCCTTCTAATCTTCCCATCTCCCACCAAGGTCCCTGTTCAGCACAGCAGGTGAGGTCGCCTGGGCGAGGTACAGACAATCCTCAACACTTGAATTCCCCGAGCCAATGCATGAAGCTCCGGGACACTGCCCTCGAAGCGGTAGAGGTGAAACCGCTCGCTGAGTCCGAGGGAAAAACTAACCCTGGAGGGTAAGCATATTAAGAAGGAAAGAAAAAAGTGAAACACACTATCTCCCGAATACTGAATACTGGCCGCACCGTTTTTTCCTAAAACTCATTAACCTTACCAAACTACAAAAACCGTAACTTTAGTACATAAATGTGTGAGACAGGAAACCAGGCACGTATTTGAAAGTGGAATAAATATCCGAAAAGTGTGGTCAGGAGTGAGATCAGAACCCACGCCCTCTGGGAGGAACAGAATCCTTCACACCTTCGTTACACATGCAAGGATTACTCTTGAGTCTGGCGCCTTAGACCTCTCTGCCATCTGACAGACGCGAGTTATTTGTTCCCTATTACTTCATCCACGTATGTTGTAGTACATAACGAAAAATATCATATTGTAGCAGTTGACCCTCCAGATAAGTATTACTTCCAGGAAGAGGCGTATATATTTCAAGCAGCTTCTGAAGTTGTTAATAGTAGCGAGTGTTAACAATACTGATCAGCTTAAAAGCTTGGGATATTACAGCCGCGTATTGGGTCGGTGGGGATTGTGCCCAGAAAACAGGTTTGAATTGATGAAAAATCCTGTGTCATGGACGCTACTATCGCGAACAGAATGAAACGTCACCTGATTGATGAGAAGGGCGGCACTGCAGCGGGTATTTCCTTGCTTTAATTTCGTTTCGTTGTACAACAGTTGTCTCTCCGAACTCTTAAAAATAAAACGCTAGTTCTTATGAGTCCCAGGTCTAACATCCAGTAGACGGGTGAGAAACATCAGTGACTCCGTGGCGCAACGGTAGCGCGTCTGACTCCAGATCAGAAGGTTGCGTCTTCGAATCACGTCGGGGTCAAGTAACTTTTGTCAGTTTTCATTGGTGTAATATATTCGTAGATCTCCGCAAGTAGATACATGATAAAGGAGGAGAGAGATTTCTATGAGATAGTAATAGTCCCGTTCTACAATCGTAAATGAGTTATTCCTCCGAGAAAATGGTGGTGTATTTCCTGTAAAGATCTAGATGCATAATGAAACTGATCTGCGACATCGTTCCAAATGTAATATTTGGAGGAAATTCTATGAACTCGTGCCTCTAGTCTGTATGATGGACGAACTGAGAAAGTTAGTTCGGTTAGAAACCATCGGGGGAACTCTGTCTATTCCCCTACACATTCCCTCTCTACTATTATCGCGCAAAGAGTGTCTAAGAAATTCTATTAATATCACACACCGGATGGGAAATAAAATAGAGGTTGTATTTCCAGTCCAACATTAATATGGAAATGTAGAATTTAGCTATCGACCCGTACAAAAACAAAGAAAAAAATTGTCAGGAGTGGGATTCGAACCCACGCCCTCAGAGAGGACCAGAATTCTTCAGACCTGCATCGTACAGGCAAGGTATTCCCTTGAGTCTAGCGCCTTAGACCGCTCGGCCATCCTGACACGGAGCTCTCATATCAATGGTGGAGGCCATAAATTTACCTTCAGTATCCAGAGTCTCCTTTACTCGCTTTGGTAACTTTAGTGGTCCCCCTCTGTGGTGTAGTGGTTTGTGTGATTAGGTGCCACCCCCAAACGCCCCGGTTGGATTCCAGGCACTGTCACGAAATTTGAAAAGTGTTACGAGGGCTTGAATGGGGCCCACTCAGCCTCGGGAGGTCAACTAAGTAGGGGCGGGTTCGATTCCCAACTCAGCCATTCTGGAAGTGGTATCCTAGGGTTTCTTCTTCTCCTCCACGCAAATGACGGGATGGTACCTAACTTAAGGCCACGACCGCTTCCCTCCCTCATTCCCTTCTAATCTTCCCATCTCCCACCAAGGTCCCTGTTCAGCACAGCAGGTGAGGCCGCCTGGGCGAGGTACAGACAATCCTCAACACTTGAATTCCCCGACCCAATGCATGAAGCTCCGGGACACTGCCCTCGCAGCGGTAGAGGTGAGACCGCTCGCTGAGTCCGAGGGAAAAACTAACCCTGGAGGGTAAGCATATTATGAAAGAAAGAAAAAAGTGAAACATACTATCTCCCGAATACTGAATACTGGCCGCACCGTTTTTTCCTAAAACTCATTAACCTTACCAAACTACAAAAACCGTAACTTTAGTACATAAATGTGTGAGACAAGAAACCAGGCACGTATTTGAAAGTGGAATAAATATCCAAAAAGTGCGGTCAGGAGTGAGATCCGAACCCACGCCCACTGGGAGGAACAGAATCCTTCACACCTTCGTTACACATGCAAGGATTACTCTTGAGTCTGGCGCCTTAGACCTCTCTGCCATCTGACAGACGCGAGTTATTTGTTCCCTATTACTTCATCCACGTATGTTGTAGTACATAACGAAAAATATCATATTGTAGCAGTTGACCCTCCAGATAAGTATTACTTCCAGGAAGAGGCGTATATATTTCAAGCAGCTTCTGAAGTTGTTATTGGTAGCGAGTGTTAACAATACTGATCAGCTTAAAAACTTGGGATATTCATCATCATCATCATCATCATCTGTTTACCCTCCAGGTTCGGTTTTTCCCTCGGACTTAGCGAGGGATCCCACCTCTACCGCCCCAAGGGCAGTGTCCTGGAGCTTCAGACTCTTGGTCGGGGGATACAACTGGGGAGTATGACCAGTATGGCCTCACCTGCTGTGCTGAACAGGGGCCTTGTGGAGGGATGGGAAGATTGGAAGGGATAGGCAAGGAAGAGGGAAGGAAGCGGCCGTGGCCTTAAGTTAGGTACCATCCCGGCATTCGCCTGGAGGAGAAGTGGGAAACCACGGAAAACCACTTCGAGGATGGCTGAGGTGGGAATCGAACCCACCTCTACTCAGTTGACCTCCCGAGGCTGAGTGGACCCCGTTCCAGCCCTCGTACCACTTTTCAAATTTCGTGGCAGAGCCGGGAATCGAACCCGGGCCTCCGGGGGTGGCAGCTAATCACGCTAACCACTACACCACAGAGGCGGACTAACTTGGGATATTACAGCCGCGTATTGGGTCGGTGGGGATAGTGCACAGAAAACATGGACGCTACTATCGCGAACAGAATGAAACGTCACCTGATTGATGGCAGGGCGGCACTGCAACGGGTGTTTCCTTGCTTTAATTTCGTTTCGTTGTACAACAGTTGTCTCTCCGAACTTTTAAAAATAAAACGCTAGTTCTTATGAGTCCCAGGTCTAACATCCAGTAGACGGGTGAGAAACATCAGTGACTCCGTGGCGCAACGGTAGCGCGTCTGACTCCAGATCAGAAGGTTGCGTGTTCGAATCACGTCGGGGTCAAGTAACTTTTGTCAGTTTTCATTGGTGTATAATATATTCATAGATCTCCGCAAGTAGATACATGATAAATGAGGAGAGAGAATTCTATGAGATAGTAATAGTCCTGTTCTACAATCGTAAATGAGTTATTCTTCCGAGAAGATGGTGGTGTCTTTCCTGTAAAGATCTAGCTGCATGATGAAACTGATCTGCGACATCGTTCCAAATGTAATATCATCATCATCATCGTCTGTTTACCCTCCAGGTTCGGTTTTTCCCTCGGACTTAGCGAGGGATCCCACCTCTACCGCCTCAAGGGCAGTGTCCTGGAGCTTCAGACTCTTGGTCGGGGATACAACTGGGGAGTATGACCAGTACCTCGCCCAGGCGGCCGCACCTGCTATGCTGAACAGGGGCCTTCTGGAGGGATGGGAAGATTGGAAGGGATAGGCAAGGAAGAGGGAAGGAAGCGGCCGTGGCCTTAGGTTAGGTACCATCCCGGCATTCCCCTGGAGGAGAAGTGGGAAACCACGGAAAACCACTTCCAGGATGGCTGAGGTAGGAATCGAACCCACCTCTACTCAGTTGATCTCCCGAGGATTGCGTGGACCCCGTTCCAGCCCTCGTACCACTTTTCAAATTTTGTGGCAGAGCCGGGAATCGAACCCGGGCCTCCGGGGGTGGCAGCTAATCACGCGAACCACTACACCACAGAGGCGGACTCCAAATGTAATATTTGGAGGAAATTCTATGAACTCTAGTCTGTATGATGGACGAACTGAGAAAGGAAGTTCGGTTAAAAAACCATCGGGGGAACTATGTCTATTCCCCTACACATTCCCTCTCTACTATTATCTAAGAAATTCTATTAACATCACACACCGGATGGGAAATAAAATAGAGGTTGTATTTCCAGTCCCAGATTAATATGGAAATGTAGAATTTAGCTATCGACCCGTACAAAAACAAAGAAAAAATTGTCAGGAGTGGGATTCGAACCCACGCCCTCAGAGAGGACCAGAATTCTTCGGACCTGCATCGTACAGGCAAGGTATTCCTTTGAGTCTGGCGCCTTAGACCGCTCGGCCATCCTGACACGGAGCTCTCATATCAGTGGTGGAGGTCATAAATTTACCTTCAGTATCCAGAGTCTCCTTTACTCGCTTTGGTAACTTTAGTGGTCCCCCTCTGTGGTGTAGTGGTTTGTGTGATTAGGTGCCACCCCCAAACGCCCCGGTTGGATTCCAGGCACTGACACGAAATTTGAAAAGTGTTACGAGGCTTGAATGGGGCCCACTCAGCCTCGGGAGGTCAACAAAGTAGGGGCGGGTTCGATTCCCAACTCAGCCATTCTGGAAGTGGTATCCTAGGGTTTCTTCTTCTCCTCCACGCAAATGACGGGATGGTACCTAACTTAAGGCCACGACCGCTTCCCTCCCTCATTCCCTTCTAATCTTCCCATCTCCCACCAAGGTCCCTGTTCAGCACAGCAGGTGAGGCCGCCTGGGCGAGGTACAGACAATTCTCAACACTTGAATTCCCCGACCCAATGCATGAAGCTCCGGGACACTGCCCTCGAAGCGGTAGAGGTGAGACCGCTCGCTGAGTCCGAGGGAAAAACTAACCCTGGAGGGTAAGCATATTATGAAAGAAAGAAAAAAGTGAAACACACTATCTCCCGAATACTGAATACTGGCCGCACCTTCTTTTCCTAAAAATCATTAACCTTACCAAACTACAAAAACCGTAACTTTAGTACATAAATGTGTGAGACAAGAAACCAGGCACGTATTTGAAAGTGGAATAAATATCCGAAAAGTGTGGTCAGGAGTGAGATCCGAAACCACGCCCACATGGAGGAACAGAATCCTTCACACCTTCGTTACACATGCAAGGATTACTCTTGAGTCTGGCGCCTTAGACCTCTCTGCCATCTGACAGACGCGAGTTATTTGTTCCCTATTACTTCATCCACGTATGTTGTAGTACATAACGAAAAATATCATATTGTAGCAGTTGACCCTCCAGATAAGTATTACTTCCAGGAAGAGGCGTATATATTTCAAGCAGCTTCTGAAGTTGTTATTGGTAGCGAGTGTTAACAATACTGATCAGCTTAAAAACTTGGGATATTACAGCCGCGTATTGGGTCGGTGGGGATTGTGCCCAGAAAACAGGTTTGAATTGATGAAAAATCCTGTGTCATGGACGCTACTATCGCGAACAGAATGAAACGTCACCTGATTGATGGCAGGGCGGCACTGTAACGGGTGTTTCCTTGCTTTAATTTCGTTTCGTTGTACAACAGTTGTCTCTCCGAACTTTTAAAAATAAAACGCTAGTTCTTACGAGTCCCAGGTCTAACATCCAGTAGACGGTTGGGGAACATCAGTGACTCCGTGGCGCAACGGTAGCGCGTCTGACTCCAGATCAGAAGGTTGCGTGTTCAAATCACGTCGGGGTCAAGTAACTTTTGTCAGTTTTCATTGGTGTAATATATTCATAGATCTCCGCAAGTAGATACATGATTAAAGAGGAGAGAGAATTCTATAAGATAGTAATAGTCCTGTTCTACAATTGTAAATGAGTTATTCTTCCGAGAAGATGGTGGTGTCTTTCCTGTAAAGATCTAGCTGCATGATGAAACTGATCTGCGACATCGTTCCAAATGTAATATTTGGAGGAAATTCTATGAACTCGTGCCTCTAGTCTGTATGATGGACGAACTGAGAAAGGAAGTTCGGTTAAAAACCATCGGGGGAACTCTGTCTATTCCCCTACACATTCCCTCTCTACTATTATCGCGCAAAGAGTGTCTAAGAAATTCTATTAACATCACACACCGGATGGGAAATAAAATAGAGGTTGTATTTCCAGTCACAGATCAATATGGAAATGTAGAATTTAGCTATCGACCCGTACAAAAACAAAGAAAAAAATTGTCAGGAGTGGGATTCGAACCCACGCCCTCAGAGAGGACCAGAATTCTTCAGACCTGCATCGTACAGGCAAGGTATTCCCTTGAGTCTGGCGCCTTAGACCGCTCGGCCATCCTGACACGGATCTCTCATATCAATGGTGGAGGCCATAAATTTACCTTCAGTATCCAGAGTCTCCTTTACTCGCTTTGGTAACTTTAGTGGTCCCCCTCTGTGGTGTAGTGGTTTGTGTGATTAGGTGCCACCCCCAAACGCCCCGGTTGGATTCCAGGCACTGTCACGAAATTTGAAAATTGTTACGAGGGCTTGAATGGGGCCCACTCAGCCTCGGGAGGTCAACTAAGTAGGGGCGGGTTCGATTCCCAACTCAGCCATTCTGGAAGTGGTATCCTAGGGTTTCTTCTTCTCCTCCACGCAAATGACGGGCTGGTACCTAACTTAAGGCCACGACCGCTTCCCTCCTTCATTCCCTTCTAATCTTCCCATCTCCTACCAAGGTCCCTGTTCAGCACAGCAGGTGAGGTCGCCTGGGCGAGGTACAGACAATCCTCAACACTTGAATTCTCCGACCCAGTGCATGAAGCTACGGGACACTGCCCTCGAGGCGGTAGAGGTGAGACCGCTCGCTGAGTCCGAGGGAAAAACTAACCCTGGAGGGTAAGCATATTAAGAAAGAAAGAAAAAAGTGAAACACACTATCTCCCGAATACTGAATACTGGCCGCACCGTTTTTTCCTAAAAATCATTAACCTTACCAAACTACAAAAACCGTAACTTTAGTACATAAATGTGTGAGACAAGAAACCAGGCACGTATTTGAAAGTGGAATAAATATCCGAAAAGTGTGGTCAAGAGTGAGATCCGAACCCACGCCCACATGGAGGAACAGAATCCTTCACACCTTCGTTACACATGCAAGGATTACTCTTGAGTCTGGCGCCTTAGACCTCTCTGCCATCTGACAGACGCGAGTTATTTGTTCCCTATTACTTCATCCACGTATGTTGTAGTACATAACGAAAAATATCATATTGTAGCAGTTGACCCTCCAGATAAGTATTACTTCCAGGAAGAAGCGTATATATTTCAAGCAGCTTCTGAAGTTGTTAATAGTAGCGAGTGTTAACAATACTGATCAGCTTAAAAACTTGGGATATTACAGCCGCGTATTGGGTCGGTGGGGATTGTGCCCAGAAAACAGGTTTGAATTGATGAAAATTCCTGTCATGGACGCTACTATCGCGAACAGAATGAAACGTCACCTGATTGATGGCAGGGCGGCACTGCATCGGGTGTTTCCTTGCTTTAATTTCGTTTCGTTGTACAACAGTTGTCTCTCCGAACTTTTAAAAATAAAACGCTAGTTCTTATGAGTCCCAGGTCTAACATCCAGTAGACGGGTGAGAAACATCAGTGACTCCGTGGCGCAACGGTAGCGCGTCTGACTCCAGATCAGAAGGTTGCGTGTTCGAATCACGTCGGGGTCAAGTAACTTTTGTCAGTTTTCATTGGTGTATAATATATTCATAGATCTCCGCAAGTAGATACATGATAAATGAGGAGAGAGAATTCTATGAGATAGTAATAGTCCTGTTCTACAATCGTAAATGAGTTATTCTTCCGAGAAGATGGTGGTGTCTTTCCTGTAAAGATCTAGCTGCATGATGAAACTGATCTGCGACATCGTTCCAAATGTAATATCATCATCATCATCGTCTGTTTACCCTCCAGGTTCGGTTTTTCCCTCGGACTTAGCGAGGGATCCCACCTCTACCGCCTCAAGGGCAGTGTCCTGGAGCTTCAGACTCTTGGTCGGGGATACAACTGGGGAGTATGACCAGTACCTCGCCCAGGCGGCCGCACCTGCTATGCTGAACAGGGGCCTTCTGGAGGGATGGGAAGATTGGAAGGGATAGGCAAGGAAGAGGGAAGGAAGCGGCCGTGGCCTTAGGTTAGGTACCATCCCGGCATTCCCCTGGAGGAGAAGTGGGAAACCACGGAAAACCACTTCCAGGATGGCTGAGGTAGGAATCGAACCCACCTCTACTCAGTTGATCTCCCGAGGATTGCGTGGACCCCGTTCCAGCCCTCGTACCACTTTTCAAATTTTGTGGCAGAGCCGGGAATCGAACCCGGGCCTCCGGGGGTGGCAGCTAATCACGCGAACCACTACACCACAGAGGCGGACTCCAAATGTAATATTTGGAGGAAATTCTATGAACTCTAGTCTGTATGATGGACGAACTGAGAAAGGAAGTTCGGTTAAAAAACCATCGGGGGAACTATGTCTATTCCCCTACACATTCCCTCTCTACTATTATCTAAGAAATTCTATTAACATCACACACCGGATGGGAAATAAAATAGAGGTTGTATTTCCAGTCCCAGATTAATATGGAAATGTAGAATTTAGCTATCGACCCGTACAAAAACAAAGAAAAAATTGTCAGGAGTGGGATTCGAACCCACGCCCTCAGAGAGGACCAGAATTCTTCGGACCTGCATCGTACAGGCAAGGTATTCCTTTGAGTCTGGCGCCTTAGACCGCTCGGCCATCCTGACACGGAGCTCTCATATCAATGGTGGAGGTCATAAATTTACCTTCAGTATCCAGAGTCTCCTTTACTCGCTTTGGTAACTTTAGTGGTCCCCCTCTGTGGTGTAGTGGTTTGTGTGATTAGGTGCCACCCCCAAACGCCCCGGTTGGATTCCAGGCACTGACACGAAATTTGAAAAGTGTTACGAGGCTTGAATGGGGCCCACTCAGCCTCGGGAGGTCAACAAAGTAGGGGCGGGTTCGATTCCCAACTCAGCCATTCTGGAAGTGGTATCCTAGGGTTTCTTCTTCTCCTCCACGCAAATGACGGGATGGTACCTAACTTAAGGCCACGACCGCTTCCCTCCCTCATTCCCTTCTAATCTTCCCATCTCCCACCAAGGTCCCTGTTCAGCACAGCAGGTGAGGCCGCCTGGGCGAGGTACAGACAATTCTCAACACTTGAATTCCCCGACCCAATGCATGAAGCTCCGGGACACTGCCCTCGAAGCGGTAGAGGTGAGACCGCTCGCTGAGTCCGAGGGAAAAACTAACCCTGGAGGGTAAGCATATTATGAAAGAAAGAAAAAAGTGAAACACACTATCTCCCGAATACTGAATACTGGCCGCACCTTCTTTTCCTAAAAATCATTAACCTTACCAAACTACAAAAACCGTAACTTTAGTACATAAATGTGTGAGACAAGAAACCAGGCACGTATTTGAAAGTGGAATAAATATCCGAAAAGTGTGGTCAGGAGTGAGATCCGAAACCACGCCCACTGGGAGGAACAGAATCCTTCACACCTTCGTTACACATGCAAGGATTACTCTTGAGTCTGGCGCCTTAGACCTCTCTGCCATCTGACAGACGCGAGTTATTTGTTCCCTATTACTTCATCCACGTATGTTGTAGTACATAACGAAAAATATCATATTGTAGCAGTTGACCCTCCAGATAAGTATTACTTCCAGGAAGAGGCGTATATATTTCAAGCAGCTTCTGAAGTTGTTATTGGTAGCGAATGTTAACAATACTGATCAGCTTAAAAACTTGGGATATTACAGCCGCGTATTGGGTCGGTGGGGATTGTGCACAGAAAACAGGTTTGAATTGATGAAAAATCCTGTGTCATGGACGCTACTATCGCGAACAGAATGAAACGTCACCTGATTGATGGCAGGGCGGCACTGTAACGGGTGTTTCCTTGCTTTAATTTCGTTTCGTTGTACAACAGTTGTCTCTCCGAACTTTTAAAAATAAAACGCTAGTTCTTACGAGTCCCAGGTCTAACATCCAGTAGACGGTTGGGGAACATCAGTGACTCCGTGGCGCAACGGTAGCGCGTCTGACTCCAGATCAGAAGGTTGCGTGTTCAAATCACGTCGGGGTCAAGTAACTTTTGTCAGTTTTCATTGGTGTAATATATTCATAGATCTCCGCAAGTAGATACATGATTAAAGAGGAGAGAGAATTCTATAAGATAGTAATAGTCCTGTTCTACAATTGTAAATGAGTTATTCTTCCGAGAAGATGGTGGTGTCTTTCCTGTAAAGATCTAGCTGCATGATAAAAACTGATCTGCGACATCGTTCCAAATGTAATATTTGGAGGAAATTCTATGAACTCGTGCCTCTAGTCTGTATGATGGACGAACTGAGAAAGGAAGTTCGGTTAAAAACCATCGGGGGAACTCTGTCTATTCCCCTACACATTCCCTCTCTACTATTATCGCGCAAAGAGTGTCTAAGAAATTCTATTAACATCACACACCGGATGGGAAATAAAATAGAGGTTGTATTTCCAGTCACAGATCAATATGGAAATGTAGAATTTAGCTATCGACCCGTACAAAAACAAAGAAAAAAATTGTCAGGAGTGGGATTCGAACCCACGCCCTCAGAGAGGACCAGAATTCTTCAGACCTGCATCGTACAGGCAAGGTATTCCCTTGAGTCTGGCGCCTTAGACCGCTCGGCCATCCTGACACGGATCTCTCATCTCAATGGTGGAGGCCATAAATTTACCT
This sequence comes from Anabrus simplex, assembly GCF_040414725.1. Lineage (NCBI taxonomy): Eukaryota > Metazoa > Arthropoda > Insecta > Orthoptera > Tettigoniidae > Anabrus > Anabrus simplex. The sequence goes on from NC_090267.1 coordinate 21,477,541, forward strand.
TCAGTATCCAGAGTCTCCTTTACTCGCTTTGGTAACTTTAGTGGTCCCCCTCTGTGGTGTAGTGGTTTGTGTGATTAGGTGCCACCCCCAAACGCCCCGGTTGGATTCCAGGCACTGTCACGAAATTTGAAAATTGTTACGAGGGCTTGAATGGGGCCCACTCAGCCTCGGGAGGTCAACTAAGTAGGGGCGGGTTCGATTCCCAACTCAGCCATTCTGGAAGTGGTATCCTAGGGTTTCTTCTTCTCCTCCACGCAAATGACGGGATGGTACCTAACTTAAGGCCACGACCGCTTCCCTCCCTCATTCCCTTCTAATCTTCCCATCTCCCACCAAGGTCCCTGTTCAGCACAGCAGGTGAGGCCGCCTGGGCGAGGTACAGACAATCCTCAACACTTGAATTCCCCGACCCAATGCATGAAGCTCCGGGACACTGCCCTCGAAGCGGTAGAGGTGAGACCGCTCGCTGAGTCCGAGGGAAAAGCTAACCCTGGAGGGTAAGCATATTAAGAAAGAAAGAAAAAAGTGAAACACACTATCTCCCGAATACTGAATACTGGCCGCACCGTTTATTCCTAAAACTCATTAACCTTACCAAACTACAAAAACCGTAACTTTAGTACATAAATGTGTGAGACAGGAAACCAGGCACGTATTTGAAAGTGGAATAAATATCCGAAAAGTGTGATCAGGAGTGAGATCAGAACCCACACCCTCTGGGAGGAACAGAATCCTTCACACCTTCGTTACACATGCAAGGATTACTCTTGAGTCTGGCGCCTTAGACCTCTCTGCCATCTGACAGACGCGAGTTATTTGTTCCCTATTACTTCATCCACGTATGTTGTAGTACATAACGAAAAATATCATATTGTAGCAGTTGACCCTCCAGATAAGTATTACTTCCAGGAAGAGGCGTATATATTTCAAGCAGCTTCTGAAGTTGTTATTGGTAGCGAGTGTTAACAATACTGATCAGCTTAAAAACTTGGGATATTACAGCCGCGTATTGGGTCGGTGGGGATTGTGCACAGAAAACAGGTTTGAATTGATGAAAAATCCTGTGTCATGGACGCTACTATCGCGAACAGAATGAAACGTCACCTGATTGATGGCAGGGCGGCACTGCAACGGGTGTTTCCTTGCTTTAATTTCGTTTCGTTGTACAACAGTTGTCTCTCCGAACTTTTAAAAATAAAACGCTAGTTCTTACGAGTCCCAGGTCTAACATCCAGTAGACGGTTGGGGAACATCAGTGACTCCGTGGCGCAACGGTAGCGCGTCTGACTCCAGATCAGAAGGTTGCGTGTTCACATCACGTCGGGGTCAAGTAACTTTTGTCAGTTTTCATTGGTGTAATATATTCATAGATCTCCGCAAGTAGATACATGATTAAAGAGGAGAGAGAATTCTATGAGATAGTAATAGTCCTGTTCTACAATTGTAAATGAGTTATTCTTCCGAGAAGATGGTGGTGTCTTTCCTGTAAAGATCTAGCTGCATGATGAAACTGATCTGCGACATCGTTCCAAATGTAATATTTGGAGGAAATTCTATGAACTCGTGCCTCTAGTCTGTATGATGGACGAACTGAGAAAGGAAGTTCGGTTAAAAACCATCGGGGGAACTCTGTCTATTCCCCTACACATTCCCTCTCTACTATTATCGCGCAAAGAGTGTCTAAGAAATTCTATTAACATCACACACCGGATGGGAAATAAAATAGAGGTTGTATTTCCAGTCACAGATCAATATGGAAATGTAGAATTTAGCTATCGACCCGTACAAAAACAAAGAAAAAAATTGTCAGGAGTGGGATTCGAACCCACGCCCTCAGAGAGGACCAGAATTCTTCAGACCTGCATCGTACAGGCAAGGTATTCCCTTGAGTCTGGCGCCTTAGACCGCTCGGCCATCCTGACACGGATCTCTCATATCAATGGTGGAGGCCATAAATTTACCTTCAGTATCCAGAGTCTCCTTTACTCGCTTTGGTAACTTTAGTGGTCCCCCTCTGTGGTGTAGTGGTTTGTGTGATTAGGTGCCACCCCCAAACGCCCCGGTTGGATTCCAGGCACTGTCACGAAATTTGAAAAGTGTTACGAGGGCTTGAATGGGGCCCACTCAGCCTCAGGAGGTCAACTAAGTAGGGGCGGGTTCGATTCCCAACTCAGCCATTCTGGAAGTGGTATCCTAGGGTTTCTTCTTCTCCTCCACGCAAATGACGGGCTGGTACCTAACTTAAGGCCACGACCGCTTCCCTCCTTCATTCCCTTCTAATCTTCCCATCTCCTACCAAGGTCCCTGTTCAGCACAGCAGGTGAGGTCGCCTGGGCGAGGTACAGACAATCCTCAACATTTGAATTCTCCGACCCAATGCATGAAGCTACGGGACACTGCCCTCGAGGCGGTAGAGGTGAGACCGCTCGCTGAGTCCGAGGGAAAAACTAACCCTGGAGGGTAAGCATATTAAGAAAGAAAGAAAAAAGTGAAACACACTATCTCCCGAATACTGAATACTGGCCGCACCGTTTTTTCCTAAAAATCATTAACCTTACCAAACTACAAAAACCGTAACTTTAGTACATAAATGTGTGAGACAAGAAACCAGGCACGTATTTGAAAGTGGAATAAATATCCGAAAAGTGTGGTCAAGAGTGAGATCCGAACCCACGCCCACATGGAGGAACAGAATCCTTCACACCTTCGTTACACATGCAAGGATTACTCTTGAGTCTGGCGCCTTAGACCTCTCTGCCATCTGACAGACGCGAGTTATTTGTTCCCTATTACTTCATCCACGTATGTTGTAGTACATAACGAAAAATATCATATTGTAGCAGTTGACCCTCCAGATAAGTATTACTTCCAGGAAGAAGCGTATATATTTCAAGCAGCTTCTGAAGTTGTTAATAGTAGCGAATGTTAACAATACTGATCAGCTTAAAAACTTGGGATATTACAGCCGCGTATTGGGTCGGTGGGGATTGTGCCCAGAAAACAGGTTTGAATTGATGAAAATTCCTGTCATGGACGCTACTATCGCGAACAGAATGAAACGTCACCTGATTGATGGCAGGGCGGCACTGCATCGGGTGTTTCCTTGCTTTAATTTCGTTTCGTTGTACAACAGTTGTCTCTCCGAACTTTTAAAAATAAAACGCTAGTTCTTATGAGTCCCAGGTCTAACATCCAGTAGACGGGTGAGAAACATCAGTGACTCCGTGGCGCAACGGTAGCGCGTCTGACTCCAGATCAGAAGGTTGCGTGTTCGAATCACGTCGGGGTCAAGTAACTTTTGTCAGTTTTCATTGGTGTATAATATATTCATAGATCTCCGCAAGTAGATACATGATAAATGAGGAGAGAGAATTCTATGAGATAGTAATAGTCCTGTTCTACAATCGTAAATGAGTTATTCTTCCGAGAAAATGGTGGTGTCATTCCTGTAAAGATCTAGCTGCATGATGAAACTGATCTGCGACATCGTTCCAAATGTAATATCATCATCATCATCGTCTGTTTACCCTCCAGGTTCGGTTTTTCCCTCGGACTTAGCGAGGGATCCCACCTCTACCGCCTCAAGGGCAGTGTCCTGGAGCTTCAGACTCTTGGTCGGGGATACAACTGGGGAGTATGACCAGTACCTCGCCCAGGCGGCCGCACCTGCTATGCTGAACAGGGGCCTTGTGGAGGGATGGGAAGATTGGAAGGGATAGGCAAGGAAGAGGGAAGGAAGCGGCCGTGGCCTTAGGTTAGGTACCATCCCGGCATTCCCCTGGAGGAGAAGTGGGAAACCACGGAAAACCACTTCCAGGATGGCTGAGGTAGGAATCGAACCCACCTCTACTCAGTTGATCTCCCGAGGATTGCGTGGACCCCGTTCCAGCCCTCGTACCACTTTTCAAATTTTGTGGCAGAGCCGGGAATCGAACCCGGGCCTCCGGGGGTGGCAGCTAATCACGCGAACCACTACACCACAGAGGCGGACTCCAAATGTAATATTTGGAGGAAATTCTATGAACTCTAGTCTGTATGATGGACGAACTGAGAAAGGAAGTTCGGTTAAAAAACCATCGGGGGAACTATGTCTATTCCCCTACACATTCCCTCTCTACTATTATCTAAGAAATTCTATTAACATCACACACCGGATGGGAAATAAAATAGAGGTTGTATTTCCAGTCCCAGATTAATATGGAAATGTAGAATTTAGCTATCGACCCGTACAAAAACAAAGAAAAAATTGTCAGGAGTGGGATTCGAACCCACGCCCTCAGAGAGGACCAGAATTCTTCGGACCTGCATCGTACAGGCAAGGTATTCCTTTGAGTCTGGCGCCTTAGACCGCTCGGCCATCCTGACACGGAGCTCTCACATCAATAGTGGAGGTCATAAATTTACCTTCAGTATCCAGAGTCTCCTTTACTCGCTTTGGTAACTTTAGTGGTCCCCCTCTGTGGTGTAGTGGTTTGTGTGATTAGGTGCCACCCCCAAACGCCCCGGTTGGATTCCAGGCACTGACACGAAATTTGAAAAGTGTTACGAGGCTTGAATGGGGCCCACTCAGCCTCGGGAGGTCAACAAAGTAGGGGCGGGTTCGATTCCCAACTCAGCCATTCTGGAAGTGGTATCCTAGGGTTTCTTCTTCTCCTCCACGCAAATGACGGGATGGTACCTAACTTAAGGCCACGACCGCTTCCCTCCCTCATTCCCTTCTAATCTTCCCATCTCCCACCAAGGTCCCTGTTCAGCACAGCAGGTGAGGCCGCCTGGGCGAGCTACAGACAATTCTCAACACTTGAATTCCCCGACCCAATGCATGAAGCTCCAGGACACTGCCCTCGAAGCGGTAGAGGTGAGACCGCTCGCTGAGTCCGAGGGAAAAACTAACCCTGGAGGGTAAGCATATTATGAAAGAAAGAAAAAAGTGAAACACACTATCTCCCGAATACTGAATACTGGCCGCACCGTTTTTTCCTATAAATCATTAACCTTACCAAACTACAAAAACCGTAACTTTAGTACATAAATGTGTGAGACAAGAAACCAGGCACGTATTTGAAAGTGGAATAAATATCCGAAAAGTGTGGTCAGGAGTGAGATCCGAAACCACGCCCACTGGGAGGAACAGAATCCTTCACACCTTCGTTACACATGCAAGGATTACTCTTGAGTCTGGCGCCTTAGACCTCTCTGCCATCTGACAGACGCGAGTTATTTGTTCCCTATTACTTCATCCACGTATGTTGTAGTACATAACGAAAAATATCATATTGTAGCAGTTGACCCTCCAGATAAGTATTACTTCCAGGAAGAGGCGTATATATTTCAAGCAGCTTCTGAAGTTGTTATTGGTAGCGAATGTTAACAATACTGATCAGCTTAAAAACTTGGGATATTACAGCCGCGTATTGGGTCGGTGGGGATTGTGCCCAGAAAACAGGTTTGAATTGATGAAAAATCCTGTGTCATGGACGCTACTATCGCGAACAGAATGAAACGTCACCTGATTGATGGCAGGGCGGCACTGCAACGGGTGTTTCCTTGCTTTAATTTCGTTTCGTTGTACAACAGTTGTCTCTCCGAACTTTTAAAAATAAAACGCTAGTTCTTACGAGTCCCCGGTCTAACATCCAGTAGACGATTGGGGAACATCAGTGACTCCGTGGCGCAACGGTAGCGCGTCTGACTCCAGATCAGAAGGTTGCGTGTTCAAATCACGTCGGGGTCAAGTAACTTTTGTCAGCTTTCATTGGTGTAATATATTCATAGATCTCCGCAAGTAGATACATGATAAAAGAGGAGAGAGAATTCTATGAGATAGTAATAGTCCTGTTCTACAATTGTAAATGAGTTATTCTTCCGAGAAGATGGTGGTGTCTTTCCTGTAAAGATCTAGCTGCATGATGAAACTGATCTGCGACATCGTTCCAAATGTAATATTTGGAGGAAATTCTATGAACTCGTGCCTCTAGTCTGTATGATGGACGATCTGAGAAAGGAAGTTCGGTTAATAACCATCGGGGGAACTCTGTCTATTCCCCTACACATTCCCTCTCTACTATTATCGCGCAAAGAGTGTCTAAGAAATTCTATTAACATCACACACCGGATGGGAAATAAAATAGAGGTTGTATTTCCAGTCCCAGATCAATATGGAAATGTAGAATTTAGCTATCGACCCGTACAAAAACAAAGAAAAAAATTGTCAGGAGTGGGATTCGAACCCACGCCCTCAGAGAGGACCAGAAATCTTCGGACCTGCATCGTACAGGCAAGGTAATCCCTTGAGTATTGCGCCTTAGACCGCTCGGCCATCCTGACACGGAGCTCTCATATCAATGGTGGAGGCCATAAATTTACCTTCAGTATCCAGAGTCTCCTTTACTCGCTTTGGTAACTTTAGTGGTCCCCCTCTGTGGTGTAGTGGTTTGTGTGATTAGGTGCCACCCCCAAACGCCCCGGTTGGATTCCAGGCACTGTCACGAAATTTGAAAAGTGTTACGAGGGCTTGAATGGGGCCCACTCAGCCTCGGGAGGTCAACTAAGTAGGGGCGGGTTCGATTCCCAACTCAGCCATTCTGGAAGTGGTATCCTAGGGTTTCTTCTTCTCCTCCACGCAAATGACGGGATGGTACCTAACTTAAGGCCACGACCGCTTCCCTCCCTCATTCCCTTCTAATCTTCCCATCTCCCACCAAGGTCCCTGTTCAGCACAGCAGGTGAGGCCGCCTGGGCGAGGTACAGACAATCCTCAACACTTGATTTCCCCGACCCAATTCATGAAGATCCGGGACACTGCCCTCGAAGCGGTAGAGGTGAGACCGCTCGCTGAGTCCGAGGGAAAAACTAACCCTGGAGGGTAGGCATATTAAGAAAGAAAGAAAAAAGTGAAACACACTATCTCCCGAATACTGAATACTGGCCGCACCGTTTTTTCCTAAAACTCATTAACCTTACCAAACTACAAAAACCGTAACTTTAGTACATAAATGTGTGAGACAAGAAACCAGGCACGTATTTGAAAGTGGAATAAATATCCGAAAAGTGTGGTCAGGAGTGAGATCCGAACCCACGCCCACTGGGAGGAACAGAATCCTTCACACCTTCGTTACACATGCAAGGATTACTCTTGAGTCTGGCGCCTTAGACCTCTCTGCCATCTGACAGACGCGAGTTATTTGTTCCCTATTACTTCATCCACGTATGTTGTAGTACATAACGAAAAATATCGTATTGTAGCAGTTGACCCTCCAGATAAGTATTATTTCCAGGAAGAGGCGTATATATTTCAAGCAGCTTCTGAATTTGTTATTGGTAGCGAGTGTTAACAATACTGATCAGCTTAAAAACTTGGGATATTACAGCCGCGTATTGGGTCGGTGGGGATTGTGCCCAGAAAACAGGTTTGAATTGATGAAAAATCCTGTGTCATGGACGCTACTATCGCGAACAGAATGAAACGTCACCTGATTGATGGCAGGGCGGCACTGCAACGGGTGTTTCCTTGCTTTAATTTCGTTTCGTTGTACAACAGTTGTCCGCCTCTGTGGTGTCGTGGTTAGCGTGATTAGCTGCCACCCCCGGAGGTCCGGGTTCGATTCCCGGCTCTGCCACGAAATTTGAAAAGTGGTACGAGGGCTGGAACGGGGTCCACTCAGCCTCGGGAGGTCAACTGAGTAGATGTGGGTTCGATTCCCACCTCAGCCATCCTGGAAGTGGTTTTCCGTGGTTTCCCACTTCTCCTCCAGGCGAATGCCGGGATGGTACCTAACTTAAGGCCACGGCCGCTTCCTTCCCTCTTCCTTGCCTATCCCATCCGATCTTCCCATCCCTCCACAAGGCCCCTGTTCAGCATAGCAGGTGAGGCCGCCTGGGCGAGGTACTGGTCATTCTCCCCAGTTGTATCCCACGACCAAGAGTCTGAAGCTCCAGGACACTGTCCTTGAGGCGGTAGAGGTGGGATCCCTCGCTGAGTCCGAGGGAAAAACCGAACCTGGAGGGTAAACAGATGATGATGATGATGTACAACAGTTGTCTCTCCGAACTTTTAAAAATAAAACGCTAGTTCTTACGAGTCCCAGGTCTAACATCCAGTAGACGGTTGGGGAACATCCGTGACTCCGTGGCGCAACGGTAGCGCGTCTGACTCCAGATCAGAAGGTTGCGTGTTCAAATCACGTCGGGGTCAAGTAACTTTTGACAGTTTTCATTGGTGTAATATATTCATAGATCTCCGCAAGTAGATACATGATAAAAGAGGAGAGAGAATTCTATGAGATAGTAATAGTCCTGTTCTACAATTGTAAATGAGGTATTCTTCCGAGAAGATGGTGGTGTCTTTCCTGTAAAGATCTAGCTGCATGAAGAAACTGATCTGCGACATCGTTCCAAATGTAATATTTGGAGGAAATTCTATGAACTCGTGCCTCTAGTCTGTATGATGGACGAACTGAGAAAGGAAGTTCGGTTAAAAACCATCGGGGGAACTCTGTCTATTCCCCTACACATTCCCTCTCTACTATTATCGCGCAAAGAGTGTCTAAGAAATTCTATTAACATCACACACCGGATGGGAAATAAAATAGAGGTTGTATTTCCAGTCCCAGATCAATATGGAAATGTAGAATTTAGCTATCGACCCGTACAAAAACAAAGAAAAAAATTGTCAGGAGTGGGATTCGAACCCACGCCCTCAGAGAGGACCAGAATTCTTCAGACCTGCATCGTACAGGCAAGGTATTCCCTTGAGTCTGGCGCCTTAGACCGCTCGGCCATCCTGACACGGAGCTCTCATATCAATGGTGGAGGCCATAAATTTACCTTCAGTATCCAGAGTCTCCTTTACTCGCATTGGTAACTTTAGTGGTCCCCCTCTGTGGTGTAGTGGTTTGTGTGATTAGGTGCCACCCCCAAACGCCCCGGTTGGATTCCAGGCACTGTCACGAAATTTGAAAAGTGTTACGAGGGCTTGAATGGGGCCCACTCAGCCTCGGGAGGTCAACTAAGTAGGGGCGGGTTCGATTCCCAACTCAGCCATTCTGGAAGTGGTATCCTAGGGTTTCTTCTTCTCCTCCACGCAAATGACGGGATGGTACCTAACTTAAGGCCACGACCGCTTCCCTCCCTCATTCCCTTCTAATCTTCCCATCTCCCACCAAGGTCCCTGTTCAGCACAGCAGGTGAGGCCGCCTGGGCGAGGTACAGACAATCCTCAACACTTGAATTCCCCGACCCAATGCATGAAGCTCCGGGACACTGCCCTCGAAGCGGTAGAGGTGAGACCGCTCGCTGAGTCCGAGGGAAAAACTAACCCTGGAGGGTAAGCATATTAAGAAAGAAAGAAAAAGGTGAATACTGGCCGCACCGTTTATTCCTAAAACTCATTAACCTTACCAAACTACAAAAACCGTAACTTTAGTACATAAATGTGTGAGACAAGAAACCAGGCACGTATTTGAAAGTGGAATAAATATCCGAAAAGGGTGGTCAGGAGTGAGATCCGAACCCACGCCCACTGGGAAGAACAGAATCCTTCACACCTTCGTTACACATGCAAGGATTACTCTTGAGTCTGTCGCCTTAGACCTCTCTGCCATCTGACAGACGCGAGTTATTTGTTCCCTATTACTTCATCCACGTATGTTGTAGTACATAACGAAAAATATCATATTGTAGCAGTTGACCCTCCAGATAAGTATTACTTCCAGGAAGAGGCGTATATATTTCAAGCAGCTTCTGAAGTTGTTAATAGTAGCGAGTGTTAACAATACTGATCAGCTTAAAAACTTGGGATATTACAGCCGCGTATTGGGTCGGTGTGGATTGTGCCCAGAAAACTGGTTTGAATTGATGATAAATCCTGTGTCATGGACGCTACTATCGCGAACAGAATGAAACGTCACCTGATTGATGGCAGGGCGGCACTGCAACGGCTGTTTCCTTGCTTTAATTTCGTTTCGTTGTACAACAGTTGTCTCTCCGAACTTTTAAAAATAAAACGCTAGTTCTTATGAGTCCCAGGTCTAACATCCAGTAGACGGGTGAGAAACATCAGTGACTCCGTGGCGCAACGGTAGCGCGTCTGACCCCAGATCAGAAGGTTGCGTGTTCGAATCACGTCGGGGTCAAGTAACTTTTGTCAGTTTTCATTGGTGTAATATATTCATAGATCTCCGCAAGTAGATACATGATAAAGGAGGAGAGAGATTTCTATGAGATAGTTATAGTCCCGTTCTACAATCGCAAATGAGTTATTCCTCCGAGAAAATGTTGGTGTATTTCCTGTAAGGATCTAGCTGCATAATGAAACTGATCTGCGACATCGTTCCAAATGTAATATTTGGAGGAAATTCTATGAACTCGTGCCTCTAGTCTGTATGATGGACGAACTGAGAAAGTTAGTTCGGTTAAAAACCATCGGGGGAACTCTGTCTATTCCCCTACACATTCCCTCTCTACTATTATCGCGCAAAGAGTGTCTATGAAATTCTATTAACATCACACACCGGATGGGAAATAAAATAGAGGTTGTATTTCCAGTCCCAGATGAATATGGAAATGTAGAATTTAGCTATCGACCCGTACAGAAACAAAGAATAAAATTGTCAGGAGTGGGATTCGAACCCACGCCCTCAGAGAGGACCAGAAATCTTCGGACCTGCATCGTACAGGCAAGGTATTCCCTTGAGTCTGGCGCCTCAGACCGCTCGGCCATCCTGACACGGAGCTCTCATATCAATGGTGGAGGTCATAAATTTACCTTCAGTATCCAGAGTCTCCTTTACTCGCTTTGGTAACTTTAGTGGTCCCCCTCTGTGGTGTAGTGGTTTGTGTGATTAGGTGCCACCCCCAAACGCCCCGGTTGGATTCCAGGCACTGTCACGAAATTTGAAAAGTGTTACGAGGGCTTGAATGGGGCCCACTCAGCCTCGGGAGGTCAACTAAGTAGGGGCGGGTTCGATTCCCAACTCAGCCATTCTGGAAGTGGTATCCTAGGGTTTCTTCTTCTCCTCCACGCAAATGACGGGATGGTACCTAACTTAAGGCCACGACCGCTTCCCTCCCTCATTCCCTTCTAATCTTCCCATCTCCCACCAAGGTCCCTGTTCAGCACAGCAGGTGAGGCCGCCTGGGCGAGGTACAGACAATCCTCAACACTTGAATTCCCCGACCCAATGCATGAAGCTCCGGGACACTGCCCTCGAAGCGGCAGAGGTGAGACCGCTCGCTGAGTCCGAGGGAAAAACTAACCCTGGAGGGTAAGCATATTATGAAAGAAAGAAAAAAGTGAAACACACTATCTCCCGAATACTGAATACTGGCCGCACCGTTTTTTCCTAAAACTCATTAACCTTACCAAACTACAAAAACCGTAACTTTAGTACATAAATATATGAGACAAGAAACCAGGCACGTATTTGAAAGTGGAATAAATATCCGAAAAGTGTGATCAGGAGTGAGATCAGAACCCACACCCTCTGGGAGGAACAGAATCCTTCACACCTTCGTTACACATGCAAGGATTACTCTTGAGTCTGGCGCCTTAGACCTCTCTGCCATCTGACAGACGCGAGTTATTTGTTCCCTATTACTTCATCCACGTATGTTGTAGTACATAACGAAAAATATCATATTGTAGCAGTTGACCCTCCAGATAAGTATTACTTCCAGGAAGAGGCGTATATATTTCAAGCAGCTTCTGAAGTTGTTATTGGTAGCGAGTGTTAACAATACTGATCAGCTTAAAAACTTGGGATATTACAGCCGCGTATTGGGTCGGTGGGGATTGTGCACAGAAAACAGGTTTGAATTGATGAAAAATCCTGTGTCATGGACGCTACTATCGCGAACAGAATGAAACGTCACCTGATTGATGGCAGGGCGGCACTGCAACGGGTGTTTCCTTGCTTTAATTTCGTTTCGTTGTACAACAGTTGTCTCTCCGAACTTTTAAAAATAAAACGCTAGTTCTTACGAGTCCCAGGGGTAACATCCAGTGGACGGTTGGGGAACATCAGTGACGCCGTGGCGCAACGGTAGCGCGTCTGACTCCAGATCAGAAGGTTGCGTGTTCAAATCACGTCGGGGTCAAGTAACTTTTGTCAGTTTTCATTGGTGTAATATATTCATAGATCTCCGCAAGTAGATACATGATAAAAGAGGAGAGAGAATTCTATGAGATAGTAATAGTCCTGTTCTACAATTGTAAATGAGTTATTCTTCCGAGAAGATGGTGGTGTCTTTCCTGTAAAGATCTAGCTGCATAATGAAACTGATCTGCGACATCGTTCCAAATGTAATATTTGGAGGAAATTCTATGAACTCGTGCCTCTAGTCTGTATGATGGACGATCTGAGAAAGTTAGTTCGGTTAAAAACCATCGGGGGAACTCTGTCTATTCCCCTACACATTCCCTCTCTACTATTATCGCGCAAAGAGTGTCTAAGAAATTCTATTAACATCACACACCGGATGGGAAATAAAATAGAGGTTGTATTTCCAGTCCCAGATCAATATGGAAATGTAGAATTTAGCTATCGACCCGTACAAAAACAAAGAAAAAAATTGTCAGGAGTGGGATTCGAACCCACGCCCTCAGAGAGGACCAGAATTCTTCAGACCTGCATCGTACAGGCAAGGTATTCCCTTGAGTCTGGCGCCTTAGACCGCTCGGCCATCCTGACACGGAGCTCTCATATCAATGGTGGAGCTCATAAATTTACCTTCAGTATCCAGAGTCTCCTTTACTCGCTTTTGTAACTTTAGTGGTCCCCCTCTGTGGTGTAGTGGTTTGTGTGATTAGGTGCCACCCCCAAACGCCCCGGTTGGATTCCAGGCACTGTCACGAAATTTGAAAAGTGTTACGAGGGCTTGAATGGGGCCCACTCAGCCTCGGGAGGTCAACTAAGTAGGGGCGGGTTCGATTCCCAACTCAGCCATTCTGGAAGTGGTATCCTAGGGTTTCTTCTTCTCCTCCACGCAAATGACGGGATGTTACCTAACTTAAGGCCACGACCGCTTCCCTCCCTCATTCCCTTCTAATCTTCCCATCTCCCACCAAGGTCCCTGTTCAGCACAGCAGGTGAGGCCGCCTGGGCGAGGTACGGACAATCCTCAACACTTGAATTCCCCGACCCAATGCATGAAGCTCCGGGACACTGCCCTCGAAGCGGTAGAGGTGAGACCGCTCGCTGAGTCCGAGGGAAAAACTAACCCTGGAGGGTAAGCATATTAAGAAAGAAAGAAGAAAGTGAAACACACTATCTCCCGAATACTGAATACTGGCCGCACCGTTTATTCCTAAAACTCATTAACCTTACCAAACTACAAAAACCGTAACTTTAGTACATAAATGTGTGAGACAGGAAACCAGGCACGTATTTGAAAGTGGAATAAATATCCGAAAAGTGTGATCAGGAGTGAGATCAGAACCCACACCCTCTGGGAGGAACAGAATCCTTCACACCTTCGTTACACATGCAAGGATTACTCTTGAGTCTGGCGCCTTAGACCTCTCTGCCATCTGACAGACGCGAGTTATTTGTTCCCTATTACTTCATCCACGTATGTTGTAGTACATAACGAAAAATATCATATTGTAGCAGTTGACCCTCCAGATAAGTATTACTTCCAGGAAGAGGCGTATATATTTCAAGCAGCTTCTGAAGTTGTTATTGGTAGCGAGTGTTAACAATACTGATCAGCTTAAAAACTTGGGATATTACAGCCGCGTATTGGGTCGGTGGGGATTGTGCACAGAAAACAGGTTTGAATTGATGAAAAATCCTGTGTCATGGACGCTACTATCGCGAACAGAATGAAACGTCACCTGATTGATGGCAGGGCGGCACTGCAACGGGTGTTTCCTTGCTTTAATTTCGTTTCGTTGTACAACAGTTGTCTCTCCGAACTTTTAAAAATAAAACGCTAGTTCTTACGAGTCCCAGGTCTAACATCCAGTAGACGGTTGGGGAACATCAGTGACTCCGTGGCGCAACGGTAGCGCGTCTGACTCCAGATCAGAAGGTTGCGTGTTCAAATCACGTCGGGGTCAAGTAACTTTTGTCAGTTTTCATTGGTGTAATATATTCATAGATATCCGCAAGTAGATACATGATTAAAGAGGAGAGAGAATTCTATGAGATAGTAATAGTCCTGTTCTACAATTGTAAATGAGTTATTCTTCCGAGAAGATGGTGGTGTCTTTCCTGTAAAGATCTAGCTGCATGATGAAACTGATCTGCGACATCGTTCCAAATGTAATATTTGGAGGAAATTCTATGAACTCGTGCCTCTAGTCTGTATGATGGACGAACTGAGAAAGGAAGTTCGGTTAAAAACCATCGGGGGAACTCTGTCTATTCCCCTACACATTCCCTCTCTACTATTATCGCGCAAAGAGTGTCTAAGAAATTCTATTAACATCACACACCGGATGGGAAATAAAATAGAGGTTGTATTTCCAGTCACAGATCAATATGGAAATGTAGAATTTAGCTATCGACCCGTACAAAAACAAAGAAAAAAATTGTCAGGAGTGGGATTCGAACCCACGCCCTCAGAGAGGACCAGAATTCTTCAGACCTGCATCGTACAGGCAAGGTATTCCCTTGAGTCTGGCGCCTTAGACCGCTCGGCCATCCTGACACGGATCTCTCATATCAATGGTGGAGGCCATAAATTTACCTTCAGTATCCAGAGTCTCCTTTACTCGCTTTGGTAACTTTAGTGGTCCCCCTCTGTGGTGTAGTGGTTTGTGTGATTAGGTGCCACCCCCAAACGCCCCGGTTGGATTCCAGGCACTGTCACGAAATTTGAAAAGTGTTACGAGGGCTTGAATGGGGCCCACTCAGCCTCGGGAGGTCAACTAAGTAGGGGCGGGTTCGATTCCCAACTCAGCCATTCTGGAAGTGGTATCCTAGGGTTTCTTCTTCTCCTCCACGCAAATGACGGGATGGTACCTAACTTAAGGCCACGACCGCTTCCCTCCCTCATTCCCTTCTAATCTTCCCATCTCCCACCAAGGTCCCTGTTCAGCACAGCAGGTGAGGCCGCCTGGGCGAGGTACAGACAATCCTCAACACTTGAATTCTCCGACCCAATGCATGAAGCTACGGGACACTGCCCTCGAGGCGGTAGAGGTGAGACCGCTCGCTGAGTCCGAGGGAAAAACTAACCCTGGAGGGTAAGCATATTAAGAAAGAAAGAAAAAAGTGAAACACACTATCTCCCGAATACTGAATACTGGCCGCACCGTTTTTTCCTAAAAATCATTAACCTTACCAAACTACAAAAACCGTAACTTTAGTACATAAATGTGTGAGACAAGAAACCAGGCACGTATTTGAAAGTGGAATAAATATCCGAAAAGTGTGGTCAAGAGTGAGATCCGAACCCACGCCCACATGGAGGAACAGAATCCTTCACACCTTCGTTACACATGCAAGGATTACTCTTGAGTCTGGCGCCTTAGACCTCTCTGCCATCTGACAGACGCGAGTTATTTGTTCCCTATTACTTCATCCACGTATGTTGTAGTACATAACGAAAAATATCATATTGTAGCAGTTGACCCTCCAGATAAGTATTACTTCCAGGAAGAAGCGTATATATTTCAAGCAGCTTCTGAAGTTGTTAATAGTAGCGAGTGTTAACAATACTGATCAGCTTAAAAACTTGGGATATTACAGCCGCGTATTGGGTCGGTGGGGATTGTGCCCAGAAAACAGGTTTGAATTGATGAAAATTCCTGTCATGGACGCTACTATCGCGAACAGAATGAAACGTCACCTGATTGATGGCAGGGCGGCACTGCATCGGGTGTTTCCTTGCTTTAATTTCGTTTCGTTGTACAACAGTTGTCTCTCCGAACTTTTAAAAATAAAACGCTAGTTCTTATGAGTCCCAGGTCTAACATCCAGTAGACGGGTGAGAAACATCAGTGACTCCGTGGCGCAACGGTAGCGCGTCTGACTCCAGATCAGAAGGTTGCGTGTTCGAATCACGTCGGGGTCAAGTAACTTTTGTCAGTTTTCATTGGTGTATAATATATTCATAGATCTCCGCAAGTAGATACATGATAAATGAGGAGAGAGAATTCTATGAGATAGTAATAGTCCTGTTCTACAATCGTAAATGAGTTATTCTTCCGAGAAGATGGTGGTGTCTTTCCTGTAAAGATCTAGCTGCATGATGAAACTGATCTGCGACATCGTTCCAAATGTAATATCATCATCATCATCGTCTGTTTACCCTCCAGGTTCGGTTTTTCCCTCGGACTTAGCGAGGGATCCCACCTCTACCGCCTCAAGGGCAGTGTCCTGGAGCTTCAGACTCTTGGTCGGGGATACAACTGGGGAGTATGACCAGTACCTCGCCCAGGCGGCCGCACCTGCTATGCTGAACAGGGGCCTTGTGGAGGGATGGGAAGATTGGAAGGGATAGGCAAGGAAGAGGGAAGGAAGCGGCCGTGGCCTTAGGTTAGGTACCATCCCGGCATTCCCCTGGAGGAGAAATGGGAAACCACGGAAAACCACTTCCAGGATGGCTGAGGTAGGAATCGAACCCACCTCTACTCAGTTGATCTCCCGAGGATTGCGTGGACCCCGTTCCAGCCCTCGTACCACTTTTCAAATTTTGTGGCAGAGCCGGGAATCGAACCCGGGCCTCCGGGGGTGGCAGCTAATCACGCGAACCACTACACCACAGAGGCGGACTCCAAATGTAATATTTGGAGGAAATTCTATGAACTCTAGTCTGTATGATGGACGAACTGAGAAAGGAAGTTCGGTTAAAAAAAAAATCGGGGGAACTATGTCTATTCCCCTACACATTCCCTCTCTACTATTATCTAAGAAATTCTATTAACATCACACACCGGATGGGAAATAAAATAGAGGTTGTATTTCCAGTCCCAGATTAATATGGAAATGTAGAATTTAGCTATCGACCCGTACAAAAACAAAGAAAAAAATTGTCAGGAGTGGGATTCGAACCCACGCCCTCAGAGAGGACCAGAATTCTTCAGACCTGCATCGTACAGGCAAGGTATTACCTTGAGTCTGGCGCCTTAGACCGCTCGGCCATCCTGACATGGAGCTCTCATATCAGTGGTGGAGGCCATAAATTTACCTTCAGTATCCAGAGTCTCCTTTACTCGCTTTGGTAACTTTAGTGGTCCCCCTCTGTGGTGTAGTGGTTTGTGTGATTAGGTGCCACCCCCAAACGCCCCGGTTGGATTCCAGGCACCGTCACGAAATTTGCAAAGTGTTACGAGGGCTTGAATGGGGCCCACTCAGCCTCGGGAAGTCAACTAAGTAGGGGCGGGTTCGATTCCCAACTCAGCCATTCTGGAAGTGGTATCCTAGGGTTTCTTCTTCTCCTCCACGCAAATGACGGGATGGTACCTAACTTAAGGCCACGACCGCTTCCCTCCCTCATTCCCTTCTAATCTTCCCATCTCCTACCAAGGTCCCTGTTCAGCACAGCAGGTGAGGCCGCCTGGGCGAGGTACAGACAATCCTCAATACTTGAATTCTCCGACCCAATGCATGAAGCTCCGGGACACTGCCCTCGAAGCGGTAGAGGTGAGACCGCTCGCTGAGTCCGAGGGAAAAACTAACCCTGGAGGGTAAGCATATTAAGAAAGAAAGAAAGAAAAAAGTGAAACACACTATCTCCCGAATACTGAATACTGGCCGCACCGTTTTTTCCTAAAAATCATTAACCTTACCAAACTACAAAAACCGTAACTTTAGTACATAAATGTGTGAGCCAAGAAGCCAGGCACGTATTTGAAAGTGGAATAAATATCCGAAAAGTGTGGTCAAGAGTGAGATCCGAACCCACGCCCTCTGGGAGGAACAGAATCCTTCACACCTTCGTTACACATGCAAGGATTACTCTTGAGTCTGGCGCCTTAGACCTCTCTGCCATCTGACAGACGCGAGTTATTTGTTCCCTATTACTTCATCCACGTATGTTGTAGTACATAACGAAAAATATCATATTGTAGCAGTTGACCCTCCAGATAAGTATTACTTCCAGGAAGAAGCGTATATATTTCAAGCAGCTTCTGAAGTTGTTATTGGTAGCGAGTGTTAACAATACTGATCAGCTTAAAAACTTGGGATATTACAGCCGCGTATTGGGTCGGTGGGGATTGTGCCCAGAAAACAGGTTTGAATTGATGAAAAATCCTGTGTCATGGACGCTACTATCGCGAACAGAATGAAACGTCACCTGATTGATGGCAGGGCGGCACTGCAACGGGTGTTTCCTTGCTTTAATTTCGTTTCGTTGTACAACAGTTGTCTCTTCGAACTTTTAAAAATAAAACGCTAGTTCTTACGAGTCCCAGGTCTAACATCCAGTAGACGGTTGGCGAACATCAGTGACTCCGTGGCGCAACGGTAGCGCGTCTGACTCCAGATCAGAAGGTTGCGTGTTCAAATCACGTCGGGGTCAAGTAACTTTTGTCAGTTTTCTTTCTTTCTTTCTTAATCTGTTTATCGTCCAGGGTTGGCTTTTCCCTCGGACTTGGCGAGGGATCCCACCTCTACCGCCTCAAGGGCAGTGTCCTGGAGCTTCAGACATCGGGTCGGGGATACAACTGGGGAGAATGACCAGTACCTCGCCCAGGCGGCATCACCTGCTATGCTGAACAGGGACCTTGGTGGGGGATGGGAAGATTGGAAGGGATAGACAAGGAAGAGGGAAGGAAGCGGCCGTGGCCTTAAGTTAGGTACCATCCCGGCATTTGCCTGGAGGAGAAGTGGAAAACCACGGAAAACCACTTCCAGGATGGCTGAGGTGGGAATCGAACCCACCTCTACTCAGTTGACCTCCCGAGGCTGAGTGGACCCCGTTCCAGCCCTCATACCACTTTTCAAATTTCGTGGCAGAGCCGGGAATCGAACCCGGACCTCCGGGGGTGGCAGCTAATCACACTAACCACTACACCACAGAGGCGGACTTTGTCAGTTTTCATTGGTGTAATATATTCATAGATCTCCGCAAGTAGATACATGATAAAAGAGGAGAGAGAATTCTATGAGATAGTAATAGTCCTGTTCTACAATTGTAAATGAGTTATTCTTCCGAGAAGATGGTGGTGTCTTTCCTGTAAAGATCTAGCTGCATGATGAAACTGATCTGCGACATCGTTCCAAATGTAATATTTGGAGGAAATTCTATGAACTCGTGCCTCTAGTCTGTATGATGGACGAACTGAGAAAGGAAGTTCGGTTAAAAACCATCGGGGGAACTCTGTCTATTCCCCTACACATTCCCTCTCTACTATTATCGCGCAAAGAGTGTCTAAGAAATTCTATTAACATCACACACCGGATGGGAAATAAAATAGAGGTTGTATTTCCAGTCCCAGATTAATATGGAAATGTAGAATTTAGCTATCGACCCGTACAAAAACAAAGAAAAAAATTGTCAGGAGTGGGATTCGAACCCACGCCCTCAGAGAGGACCAGAATTCTTCAGACCTGCATCGTACAGGCAAGGTATTCCCTTGACTCTGGCGCCTTAGACCGCTCGGCCATCCTGACACGGAGCTCTCATATCAATGGTGGAGGCCATAAATTTACCTTCAGTATCCAGAGTCTCCTTTACTCGCTTTGGTAACTTTAGTGGTCCCCCTCTGTGGTGTAGTGGTTTGTGTGATTAGGTGCCACCCCCAAACGCCCCGGTTGGATTCCAGGCACTGTCACGAAATTTGAAAAGTGTTACGAGGGCTTGAATGGGGCCCACTCAGCCTCGGGAGGTCAACTAAGTAGGAGCGGGTTCGATTCCCAACTCAGCCATTCTGGAAGTGGTATCCTAGGGTTTCTTCTTCTCCTCCACGCAAATGACGGGATGGTACGTAACTTAAGGCCACGACCGCTTCCCTCCCTCATTCCCTTCTAATCTTCCCATCTCCCACCAA
The DNA here is from genome assembly GCF_040414725.1 of Anabrus simplex. Classification (NCBI taxonomy): domain Eukaryota; kingdom Metazoa; phylum Arthropoda; class Insecta; order Orthoptera; family Tettigoniidae; genus Anabrus; species Anabrus simplex. Next base: position 21,497,483 of record NC_090267.1, read on the forward strand.
GGTCCCTGTTCAGCACAGCAGGTGAGGCCGCCTGGGCGAGGTACGGACAATCCTCAACACTTGAATTCCCCGACCCAATGCATGAAGCTCCGGGACACTGCCCTCGAAGCGGTAGAGGTGAGACCGCTCGCTGAGTCCGAGGGAAAAACTAACCATGGAGGGTAAGCATATTAAGAAAGAAAGAAAAAAGTGAAACACACTATCTCCCGAATACTGAATACTGGCCGTTCCGTTTATTCCTAAAACTCATTAACCTTACCAAACTACAAAAACCGTAACTTTAGTACATAAATGTGTGAGACAGGAAACCAGGCACGTATTTGAAAGTGGAATAAATATCCGAAAAGTGTGGTCAGGAGTGAGATCAGAGCCCACACCCTCTGGGAGGAACAGAATCCTTCACACCTTCGTTACACATGCAAGGATTACTCTTGAGTCTGGCGCCTTAGACCTCTCTGCCATCTGACAGACGCGAGTTATTTGTTCCCTATTACTTCATCCACGTATGTTGTAGTACATAACGAAAAATATCATATTGTAGCAGTTGACCCTCCAGATAAGTATTACTTCCAGGAAGAGGCGTATATATTTCAAGCAGCTTCTGAAGTTGTTATTGGTAGCGAGTGTTAACAATACTGATCAGCTTAAAAACTTGGGATATTACAGCCGCGTATTGGGTCGGTGGGGATTGTGCCCAGAAAACAGGTTTGAATTGATGAAAAATCCTGTGTCATGGACGCTACTATCGCGAACAGAATGAAACGTCACCTGATTGATGGCAGGGCGGCACTGCAACGGGTGTTTCCTTGCTTTAATTTCGTTTCGTTGTACAACAGTTGTCTCTCCGAACTTTTAAAAATAAAACGCTAGTTCTTATGAGTCCCAGGTCTAACATCCAGTAGACGGTTGCGGAACATCAGTGACTCCGTGGCGCAACGGTAGCGCGTCTGACTCCAGATCAGAAGGTTGCGTGTTCAAATCACGTCGGGGTCAAGTAACTTTTGTCAGTTTTCATTGGTGTTATATATTCATAGATCTCCGCAAGTAGATACATGATAAAAGAGGAGAGAGAATTCTATGAGATAGTAATAGTCCCGTTCTACAATCGTAAATGAGTTATTCTTCCGAGAAGATGGTGGTGTCTTTCCTGTAAAGATCTAGCTGCATAATGAAACTGATCTGCGACATCGTTCCAAATGTAATATTTGGAGGAAATTCTATGAACTCGTGCCTCTAGTCTGTATGATCGACGAACTGAGAAAGAAAGTTCGGTTAAAAACCATCGGGGGAACTCTGTCTATTCCCCTACACATTCCCTCTCTACTATTATCGCGCAAAGAGTGTCTAAGAAATTCTATTAACATCACACACCGGATGGGAAATAAAATAGAGGTTGTATTTCCAGTCCCAGATTAATATGGACTAGTTGAGTTCAGCCATCGACCAGTCCAAATATTAAGGAAGACATTGTCAGGAGTGGGATTCGAACCCACGCCCTCAGAGAGGCCAGACATCTTTTGCGCTGCGTCATACAGGCAAGGTATTCCCTAGAGTGGCGCCTTAGACCGCTCGGCCATCCTGACACGGAGCTGTCTGCTCAATGGAGGAGGTCTTGAAATTACCTGCAGTATCCAGAATCTCCTTTCCTCGCTCTTGTGACTGTAGTAGTACACCTCTGTTGTGTACTGGTTAGTGTGATTATCTGCCACCCCCAGAGGCCCGGGTTGGATTCCCGGCTCTGCCACGAATTTTATAAAGTGTTACGAGGGTTGGAACGGGGCCCACTCAGCCTCAGGGTGTCAATTGAAGTAGAGGTGGGTTAAATTCGCATCTCAGCCATCCTCGAAATGTTTTTCCGTGGTTTCTCACCTCTCCTCCAGGCAAATGCCGGCATGGTAACTAATTTGAGGCCACAGCTGCTTCCCTCCCTACTCCCTGTCTATCCTTTCCATCCTTCCCATCCCCTCACAAGGCCCATGTTCAGGATAGCAGTGGAGGCTGCCTGGGCGAGGTTCTGGTCATTCTCCCCAGTTGTATATCCCGATTCAGAGTCTGTAGTTCCAAGATACTGCCCTTGAGGCGGTTGAGGTGGGATCCCTCGCTGAGCCTGAGAGAAAAACCGACCCTGGAGGGTAAACGATATGGAAATGTGTACTAAAATGAGGAGTTTTCCTGCCTTCCTTTTGAATTCTGTATTAGCATGTGAACTGTTTCCCCGCCACTCTTGAAATTCTAGACCTTACAACCTGTTTCGTTCCAGAACAAGTGCATTCTGTTCAGAGTTCATGAAGATGAACAGAGTTATCGTGCATTAACTCACAGTGCCTATTAGCTCAGTTGGTTTGACGTTAGAGCATCATGCTAATAACGCGAAGGCCGTGGGTTCGATCTCCGCATCGACCTCAACATTCTCAAATAATAATACAGGCGTGATTTGACTCACATTTCCTACACAAGTCAGCAGTCTCACTTTGCTGATAGGAGGTGAAATGTTACGCCGTGCTTTTACGACCGCTGCCCTTCCTACCGACTACCTCACTTGAGGAAATATAGATAATGATTCGAACTGGTGGGAGGAGAATGATTCGGCGAAATTTGACCAGAAGAAGAGAGAGAATGATAGGTCACATCTTAAGACACCCAGGACTTGTACAATTGGTTTTTGAGGGAAATGTAGAGGTAGACCAAGGTGTGACAAACAAATCAGAGCAGATGTAGCTTGCTTGCCGGATTCAATAAGATACTCAATACTACATATACTCGAGGATCGTATTCAGTACTCAAATCGATTTCAAAAATAAACCCAAACAGAAGTAATGGAGTGCAGTCGAACCCAGTGGCGGCTGTGCTGTAACCTATCCCCCGTCCAAGAAAAAGAAAACATATTTAGAAACGTATGCGGTTTTCAAGAGGCTCTCCACTGAATAAACACGCAAACAATCCCAACACATTCCTCATAAAAAACTAATTAAACACACAATAACACTTTCCTCCGCCTCCGTGGTATAGTGGTTAGCGTGATTAGCTGCCACCCCCGGAGGTCCGGGTTCGATTCCCGGCTCGGCCACGAAATTTGAAAAGTGGTACGAGGGCTGGAACGGGGTCCATTCAGCCTCGGGAGGTCAATTGAGTAGAGGTGGGTTCGATTCTCACCTCAGCCATCCTGGAAGTGGTTTTCCGTGGTTTCCCACTTCTCCTCCAGGCAAATGCCGGGATGGTACCTAACTTAAGGCCACGGCCGCTTCCTTCCCTCTTCCTTGTCTGTCCCATCCAATCTTCCCATCCCTCCACAAGGTCCCTGTTCAGCATAGCAGGTGATGGTGGTGGTGGTGGTGGTGGTGGTGGTGGTGGTGGTGGTGGTGGTGATTATTGTTTTAAGAGGAAGTACAACTTGGCAACCATCCTCTATATAACACTAATCAGAGGGAAAAATGGAAGGGAACCGACACTTCGAAAAATGAAGATATCGGGCGAAGGAAGACAAGGGCCACGAAGGGCGTGAAAATGAAAGACTCCCTAGCCCTCGCAAACCTAATAGCGTCGGAATATAGCAGGTGAGGCCGCCTGGGCGAGGTACTGGTCTTCCTCCCCAGTTGTATCCCCCGACGCAAAGTCTGAAACTCCAGGACACTGCCCTTGAAAGGCGGTAGAGGTGGGATCCCTCGCTGCGTCCGAGGGCAAAACCGAACCTGAAGGGTAAAGAAGAAGAAGAACACTTTCAATCACAAAACATTCACGAACTCAGAAACGCTTGCTGTGAGCGGGCTAAAACAGAACTTCGCAATGAAATAAAATCAACAACATCGTAATGCAAAATTACATGTTATGTTGCTATAGTGTCCGCGTCCGTACTGTAACAGTTAGTGTTTTTAGCTGCCGCCCTCGAGGGCCCGGGTTCGATTCTCGGTACTGCAGGAGGGCTGGTATGTGGATAAAATGGTACATGCAGCTCACCTCCATTGGGGGTGTGCCTGAAAAGAGCTGCACCACCTCGGGATGAGGGCACGAGTTTAGTTAGTGAAATTTATAAACTAGACATTTTGTAATTAAAGGACATCACAATATCAAGTCCTTTATTTTAACAACGTAAAAAGTACATATTTTATAGTTCATCGATTTACACAAGTTGTGTGTATTATAAGACCTGCAGCTGATGGCTTTCTCTACAGTATTTAGTTTCCTGTTTGCTTTGTGCGATCCACTCGTAAATACTACCCCTGAGTCACCTCCCACGTTCTCTTTTCGGTCGAATTGCTGGTGTGATCAGTGTTGCCTCTATGTGGTCGAACGATGACTCGCTGTGAAGTGATGTCTTGGCTGTTCTTTCCACAGCCTATCGAAGTTAGGCACGCATGCGCAAAAGGCGGTGTTCCTGCTTTTTGGCAAAAGGCTTAGAAATTCTCGCTGAGCCACGCCGAGCTGTGATCTGCACAGCCAGCACCCGGCATGGAGCGCACGACTAACGTGGTTGGGAGGAGAGTTGAATGATTTGTTATTCTTCGGCTGGCGTCTTTTTCATTGCACTGTATTTGATTGTAGATAATATTATTAAAGTCATTTATTTCTCAAATATACAATGTGCTGCAGCACTTCAGCACATAAGGTACGGCTGCCCCTGGTCGAACCTGGCAATTGTAGTAATTGTAATCTTGGCCTTGACTTTCAAACTGCATAAGGACCAACGCTGGAACTACTTCAGCTTGATCATTATTTACGTTAATTCGATTGGGAGGGAGAGGTAGTAAATCTCTGCTACTCTCAACGCCAGATGGCTCCACTGATCCGCTGCTATGACGAGGTCAGCCGAGGTGAGTCACATGTCAGGATATCCGACACCTGAGCAAGAGACACAGACATGAAGTCTGGTTCGCTTATCTGAAGTAAACAGCGAACGACCGGAAATAGTTCCGACGTCTAGCCATGAGCTAATTTAGAATTAATTCGTATATGTAGTCTAGGTTTTCATGTGTTTAAGTTTCAGGCAGTAAACGCCTATTAGATTTTGAGTATGTGCTGAGTAGCTAGAAAATTATACGTAAATATTACACAGTTGAAATTGTTACGGAGATTCCGTGGTTGACAGAGGTGAAAGAAGGTGCGGGCATGAATGGGTCTATCTACTACCATCAAAAGATTAATTAAAAGCTTGAAAAATCAAATTTATATTTCTTTTGGACTGTTTTTTTTTTAATGCCAACTGTTAACAAAACCAGTCGCTCAGCGACAGTACAAGATTTCAGATACAGAATTAGTTTGTGAGTTTAGTTACAAGTTTGGAGAAATCAGAAAAATTCACAAGTCAACAATCTGAGCTTAAAGCTCCCAACTTTTACAAATGTTATTTGAGTACTATTGGTCCATACACTCAAAAGTCCAGGAGACAGGTCTCCCCATTTCATTTACAGAGTATATCTACAAGAAAGAGCATCTATGCTCTATGAATTGTCTAGGAGACTGACCTCCAAACCTAATACCATTACTGCCTTATCGAGGAAACCTTCGACAACCAGAGCATCTATGCTCACGAAAATTTATACTTTCAGGCCTCACAATACGAACTGAGTTCACTGTCTTAACTCTCTTGGAGCCAGGCGATAGTGCGAACACCCACCCATTAAATTGCCAAAGCCGATCAGGTCGGCCTTTAAAAATCCAGATGGAAGTTTCCAGAGCCGATTACATCGGCCGGCAAAAAATTCTGTGATATACATAATTTTGAGGTAACCTACAGTAACGTGCATACTTTTGTTACAACCTGTAGTAAAGGGGCTACACGTTATTGTGTGCCTGACTTTAATATGGCAGTTCTAAGAGGGTGTTATAGCTTTCACAAGAGTCGTTTCCTGTGTTTTCAAATATCGCTAACCTGTCAGTGCTCCTTGCAGTGAGTGGATATGTGACAGCAAAATGGCAAGTTGTTCACGTGATATTTTTTCGGCAGGTGTTGATGACGATAAATTAATGCAGTATTTGGGACAATGAGAAGTTAACGCGGATGATTTATCGGATAGCGATAGTGAATTTAGTTCAGAGAGTAGTGACGGAATTATACCGGACACGCCCGCGGAATCACCGCAGCTAAAGAAGAGACGTTTAATTGTTTCTAACGGCACTAAAGCTACTCTGAATATGGTGGTAGATGAAACTAGTGACAACGAAGATGATATCTCTGGAGAACATTTTGTGGAAATTTGTCCCAATGAACCCGACAACATTCCTCAACGTCCTGTCTCCTTCAAGGAACCTTTTGGACCTAGACATGCCCCTCCGCCTGGTTTTCCGCCCATATCATACTTCCATTTACTTTTCGCGTTGTCTCTGCTAAACCTTATAGTCACATATAGTCCTCTATCATTACGTAAATGCCGGTACCCGCGGGCCAAGTGTAGCGTGCCTGCCTCTCACCCGTAGGTCATGGGTTCGATTCCCACTCAAGACAAGGTTTTCGCTTGGTCCTGAGGGTTGCTTCAAGATTCACTCAATCTAAGTGACCGTAAGTGATTGCAATTGAGGAGATATCTGAGGGTGAGAAGGTGACCCCGGTCTAGAATACCAAGAATAATGACCGAGAGGATTTGTCTCACTAACCATGCCTCACCTCGCAAACTGCAGATCTCCGAATTGAGCAGCGGTCGCTGTTGTTGCTTACTTAGCTCCACCCAGGAGACACGTGTAGGGCACCTACGGACGTGAAAACAGTGAGATTGAAATTGAAATCAAAGAACCCATCATGGAAATTGGGAGAAAGGCTTGCTGAATCACATTTTAATCCTGATCAGACCTGGAAATAAGAATGGTCTTCTTCAAACCCTGATCAGCTGGGTTTGATTAACGATCCATGTACATCTCCGCCTGGTTTCAATTTACCTAGAAAGGCATGGACATCTTTAAATAGAATTAGGGCAAACCATGGAAGATGTAAATTCTGGCTTCACAAGTGGGGAAAAGATGAGAACTCATATTGCGATTGTGACAATGTTCCCCAGACCATCCAGCACGTTGTTATGGAGTGCCCAAGAAGAAGATTTGAGGGAACTATTCAGGATATACACAGTACCACCGATGAAGTTGTGAACTGGCTGAATAAACTGGACATAACATTTTAATTTACCTGATCTGTAAATACTGTATATAGCTTATTGTAATATGTACATTTCCAATGTATCCTTATTTTGCCATACGAAATAATAATAGTAAACTTAACACTCCTGATTAGAAAATTTGCTGTGCTCCAGTTAGGGGTGTAGACTTTTGCAAAGATAGACTTGTATTTTCTGATGCGAACGAAATCACCTTCTTTAAAGCGATGGCAGCGCGGATCAGCCGTTTTGGTTACAAGATGAATAGCATCTAGGCGTGGTGTATTCCTCGTAACAAGACGTGGCTTTGTCCCGATAGTGCGATGAGGTGTATTGTTGTAGGTAGGCTTGAGTCTAGGTACCAGATCAATCCAGCGATATGAACCTTGTGATGTAAATTCTCGCCACATCATTGTTTTGAGTGTACGATTAAAGCGTTATAAAACACTTCCCTTGAGAACGTAGAGTAGTTATCAATGGCAAATAACTTGAGGTAAGAGGAAAAATCATTGTTGTAAAACTCTTTACCCTGACCGGTCTTAAGAAGCCTTGGGCTGCATTTCGATTCTCCAAAAATATGTTTAAAACTGCGTCTTTGACTTGAGCTGCTGTCTTAGAAAGCACAGGTTGTGCAAAAGCAAACTTAGAGTACACATCGATAACAGTAAGTAGATACTTGTACCCCTTATTGCTAGAGGCATATGGAAATGTTCTCGAAGCGTATGCCATTTAAAGAAGTAATGAGTGTAAGTAAAAGATTTATCTTCTCACGTCCCGATGGGCCTGATATAATACATCGAACAGTAAAAGGAAACAACGTTCCATGACGTTTTTGTAGTTGTACTACAACTAGGTAAGAGATGTGGCGCAATGTCACTAACAGGTAGTGCGTCTTGCTGCTTTATAATCTTCATCGTAACTGAATAATAAAGTAGGCAACAGTAATATATACCGGCATGTGCCCGCAGCTTTGCCCGCGTTTATTAATTCAACCGTTAGATGTTCTAAACTCTTTATTTAAAAGCAAATAAAAACATTATATTTATCAACTCACATCGTTTTGACTTAAATTGCATTAAATATATTATTTTTATATTGTTACTTTCAATGCTTAATATACCGGGTTGATGGATAGTACAAATAATATTAAAACCATATAAAAGAAAATGTTATATAATACAAAATATATTGTTTCCTTAGAGCTTCGGAATAAACTATATTAATGTCCTTCCATTTGGAGGTAAGAAGTATACTGCATTGTGTTTGCCTTTCGAACTCTTGAACAATCCACGTACAGCTGACAATGGCAAAAGCACCGTTTTCGAAGTTGGAGTCCTACAACTTTAAGCGATTGTTCTATGTCAAAATTTCAGATCTCTGTGTGTCATAGATTTGACTGGGCTTCGCACACATACACTGACTGAGCAAATGTCATGGGATAGCGGAGCACTGATGCGCAGGTGTGTTGTCTGCGCACCACCCGTCCCCTGTGCCAGCGGCAGTTGTATAGGAGAACTTGTGAGCACTGGCTGTGCATGTGACAGGTGTAACATGGAACGTCGTCGTGAGCTGACACCGCTCTAACGGGGTATGGTGGTCGGTGCCCGACGGATGGGAAGTGCGATTTCGGAAGTTGTGCGGGAATTCGGCTTCATACGATCAACCGTGTCCAGGATGTATCGTGAATGGTTGAGTGCGGGTGTCATGTCACCATCCACAACAGACGAACGATCGGCCGTCCAGCCACCCTCGATGACCGTGACTGGCGACATCTGAGACTGATTGTTAATAGTGACAGACGGGCAACCGTGTAAGAAATCACGGATCAATTCAACACAGGCCGTGCCAGACATGTCTTCCAGTGGACAAACCGTAGGAACATGGGTTCTATGGGGTATGGGAGCCGGCGCCGCACACGGGTGCCACTGTTAACACAACGTCATCGGGCACCACGACGTGCATTTGTCGCCAGTCACCAGGGATGGACACTGGAACAATGGCGTAACGTGATATGGTCGGACGAATCACGATTTAACTGCACCATGCCGATGGGAGGCACCGTGTATGGCGCAAATCACATGAAGCGATGGATTCCGCCTGCCTTGAAGGTGCGGTCCAGGCCACTGGTGTCTCTGTTATGGTCTGGGGTGCATTTTCCTGGTATGGAATGGGGCCCCTAGTTGTTCTGGAAGAGACTTTGAATGGTACGCGGTATGTTGAGCAGCTCGGAGACAATCTCCACCCATTTTTGGCCTTCCAGCGCCCAGACGGTTCTGCGGTGTTTTAAGACGAAAACGCGGCGCCACATCGCTCCCACGTCGCCCGGGAATTGTTCCAGGAACATGCAACGAAGGCCCAACGACTGCCATGGCAACCCAGGAGCCCCGATATGAACCCTATCGAGCATATCTGGGATGTCCTGGAACGCAGGCTCCGTGCCATGGATCCTGCACCCACGAACAGACCAGCATTGGCGGCCGCTCTGCAAACGATTTGGTGTCAGCTGCGTCCAGAGGACTACCAGGGACTTGTCGACTCACTTCCACGGCGTCTCACTGCAGTTCGCAGGGTCAGAGGAGGTCCCACACGCTTTTAGATGACAAACCCATGACATTTGCTAAGTCAGTGTACACACAAACACTTCCGAATATTACGGGCTGATGGCTCCTCGTGTCGTGGAACGAAAATGGATTCCCACTCAATGGACTTACAGTCCGAGGAATACTACTTCGCCCGCGGCATGCGCAGTCAAGATGGTGGCTTCAATAATATTCGTCATCAGTTTCAGAGCCGTGTTCATTGCAGAGGGAAGGATTCATATTTCTAAGAAGAATAATTGGTGCCACAATCGTCCACCCCAAGATGTTCGAGGGTACTCCAGGTGACTCTATGTTGTTCAAAATCTCTGTCGTGTAGTTGACAGCCTCATCTGTATGACATGTCGTGTCAATAGACTTTTCAATTTATAGAAAACCGGATAATTCTTGTGAGTGCTTTCTTGTTGATGACGTTGACAGCTTCATGTCTTGGTGCAAGAAGTGCTCTTAGACACAACCATGCGTTTTAGGTGAAAACCTGTACCCACCTATGACAAACATTTTAGATCTTTGTTTGCCGTGGATTCGGCTGGGCATCGCACACATGAACACAGACAGACAGGCATCATGGACTGAAGGAAAATGGCTTCCTTTTCCACGGATTTAAAATTGCATCTTGACTTATATGTGTGTTATTCCTTGTTTCTTATTATCGTCTAACTTTGACGAGTAAAGTCGTGTACAGAATGGTGAAACAAAGATATCCAATGATATGAAAAAGAAAACCTAAACTGTTGGATGGAAAGATGTTGTAAAGGCTGCACAAGAAGCTATTCGAGGGGAAAACTGTTGTAACCAAGGTTGAGATTTACAAAACACAACTTTATTATTCGCTTCAAATGCAAAATACACTATTTACACAAATAAAACTGAAATTTAACTTGAAGCAAAATGAATTAGGAATCTTGAGAAAGAGTCTATCTTTTGTACACTATATACAAGTTTGCAGTATTTACATCCACTACTATCTCGAAAAGATAGCCTTGTGATATGAAAAGTCGATAGTCGAAAACTATCAGAAGTACTGACATAAATGTTTTGGAAAGTCCTTCCTTGCTGAGTTCATAAAAGCAAGTTCAATGTTGGAAGAATTCTTACTTGGCGAAACCAAGGGAGCTTGCATTAATTAGGGAAATATAAGTATGTAATAGTACGACTGGATATGGGCAGCGGAATGGGAAAGAGGAGCGGTGACCAGAGGTGAGACCTCGTACTGCCAGAAATTCAGTCCACCTGGCCGAAGCACATTTTCAAGAGGAGTAGCCTCCGTGCTCGACGTAGGGTGTATTCTGGAGCTGGACACCGGGGCAAGTGGGCATCTGGACAGGCTGGGAGTTCCTCTTTATAGTACACACACGACTGTTCAGGCACGCGCACTGAGGGCTGCGCGTCGAGGCTAGAAGAATGACACTTGACGCGCGTGTAGCTGGCTGGCGGAGCGAGAAGGGAGCGCCGGACATACAACACCCTCCCCTCCTAAATACGCCGGTACGGCGTGAAACGGCGGCGGCGCTGGCGGCGGCTGCGATGCTGGGCCGGAGCTGCTGATGTCTCTGTTGGATTGTCCGGAGCTGGGACCGGGCGGAGTGGCGCTGTCTCGTCCTGAAAGGAACCCATGGTTATTAAATGGTCTAAAGCTCGTTCAGCAATAGATTTATCTGGCTGAGCAATAGAATCAATAGCTGGACATGGGCGGTAGCGCAGACGTATCTGGTCTTGATGGCGGCAGATACGTTTCTCCGTAGTCTGTATTTCGTAGAGACGATGACCCAAAGATCTGCAGATGACTCCAGGTATCCAGAGTGGGTTTGACCTGAATGTCCGTGTGTAGACCTTGTCGTTGACTGAGAACTTCGTTGGTGAGGTCTGAGACTGGGCCGGAAGAGGCTGCAACAGAGAAAGTAAAGTTCTGTGAGGTCGTCCATGGAGCTTCTGTGCAGGAGTGATATTATCAGCGCCGGGCAGAGTTCTGTAGTTGCTTAAGAGTTGGAGTAATGCTTGGTCTTTAGTTAAGCCTGAAGAGACAGCTTTTTTCATACTTCTCTTAAATGTTTGTACAAAGCGTTCAGCTTCACCATTAGATTGAGGGTGAAAAGGCGGTGCTAGGATATGACGAATGCCATTATATGTACAAAATTTCTTAAAAGCAGTAGCTGTAAATTGAGGGCCGTTGTCCGAAATGAGTACTTGAGGTAAGCCTTCTGTAGTAAAGATTTTCTGTAGAGCACGAATGGTAGCTTCGGTCGTAGTGGTCGAATGCATATCCACTACATATGGAAAGTGCGATAGTGAATCGATGACTATTAACCACATGGAATTGAGGAAAGGACCTGCGAAATCGATGTGAACTCGTTCCCATGGAGTAGTAGCAGGAGGCCATGAAGCTAGATCAGAAGACGGGGCGTTCTGATTCAGTTGACATTGTTCACAATGACGGATGAGCTTTTCGATGGCGGCATCAATACCGGGCCAGTAGCAGTGTTGACGTGCTAGTTGCTTCGTTCGGGATATACCCCAATGGCTTTGGTGTAATAATTCGAGAACTTGTTTCTGTAGGCTAAGTGGGATAACCACTCGGAAGATGGTGCCTGCTCCTAGGAGTACGACTCCAGCACGAGTCGTGAGACGATGCTGCATACCATGATAAGGTGCAAGGTGGGCGGGAAGATTGCTCTGAAGAGGCCAACCGTTGCGGATGTAAGTACGCACAGTAGCAAGTGTACTGTCCTTATCCGTAGCTTTAGCTATGCAGGTAGCATCAATAGGAAAACTGGAGACAGTATCTTCAAGTTCTATGTCCAACTGAAGACATTCAGATTCTTGAGAATCGAAGGCAGTATCAGGACCAACTGGTAAGCGTGAGAGGGCATCAGCATTACAATGCTGGGATGTGGCTCGATAGACAATCTGATAGGAATAATCAGAAAGGAACATGGACCATCTTTGAAGCTTTCGGAGGGAATTCTCAGGGATCTTATTACCAGGATGGAATAAGTGTACGAGAGGCTTATGATCAGTAATGATCAGGAAATGGTTGCCATAGAGATATTCATTGAAACGGCGAATACCAAAGATGATGGCTTAAGCTTCTTTCTCTATCTGTGAGTATCGACGTTGATGGTCATTAAGTGTTTTCGAAGCGAAAGCGATGGGGCGTTCCCGTCCATGACGATCCTTCTGGGAGAGAACGGCACCAACACCGTAGTCTGAAGCGTCAGTAGCTAGCGTGATGAGCTTGTCGGGCTGAAAATGAGTGAGTTGTATAGCTTGAATTAAGGCGTTGTTGATGGTTTTCCATGCCTGTTGGCATTGCGGAGTCCATTGAAATTTAACACCTTTTTTACGTAGAGCGTTTAATGGAGCTGCCACTGTAGCGAAGCGGGGAATGAACTTATTATAGTAGTTCGCTTTGCCTATGAAGGACTGGAGCTGCTTGAGGTTCTGAGGTGCTGGCATGTTGACGATAGCTGAGACATTCTGTGCACTAGGGCGAATTCCAGTCTTATCAAGTATATGTCCTAGGTAGTGAACTTGAGGCTGAAAGAATGTACATTTAGCGAGATTCGCTCGTAGGCCATTGTCTTTCAATTTCTGGAGAAGGAGGCGTAGATGTTTAGATGTTCCTGATGATCTTTTCCAGTAACAATAATATCATCCAGGTAGTTAGCACAACCGGGAATGGAGGCAGTGAGTTGAGCTAAATAGCGCTGAAAAATAGCCGCTGAGGATGAAACACCGAATGGGAGCCGCTGGAGCTGGAGCAGTCCGAGAGGAGTGTTGAGTGTTAGAAATTTCTTAGAGTCTTCGTCTAACAGTAGCTGGAGATATGCTTCTTTAAGATCAACTCGAGAGAAGAATTGTCCACCAGCGAGACGACGGAATAAGTCTTCTGGACGTGGAATAGGAAAGATATCTGTGTCGAGTTGTGCGTTGACTGTAGATCGAAAATCGCCACAAAGTCGAACATTACCATCAGGTTTCTTGATTACTACTAGTGGAGTAGCCCATTGACTAGAAGTAACTGGTACCACAATTCCAGTTTGTATCCATCTTTCTAATTCTTTCGTGACCGGGTCTTGAAGTGCTAGGGGTACTGGACGTGCTTTGAGGAAGCGAGGTTTAGCTCCGGATTTCAGCTGTATGTGAGCTGTATAGTCTTTTGCTGTTCCGAGCTGAGAGTCGAAGACTTCAGGAAACTGCTTTAGGAGATCGGTAACGTCAGAAGTAGGATGCAATGTAGATACAACGTTAATGTTGTCATGTATCTGGAAACCAAATAAGTTAAATAGATCCATGCCCATAATGTTGGATGCAGTGTAGTTGTTAACTACGAGAAGAGGAATGGCCTTCTGAATTCCTTTATAACTAGCCTGAAGCTGGATTTGACCTTTAATGTCAATTTTCCTTTTGTTAAACGTCACAAGCTGGATGTCAGCTGGAGAGCATGAAGGGGAACCTAAGTCATGGTAGGTAGCCAGGTTAATAATAGAGACAGGTGATCCAGTGTCTAATTGAAAATCGACAGATCGAGTAGAGAATGAGAGAGGAACGATGATCTTGTGAGAATTCCTTGTGGGAAGAATAAGATTGATCTGATCAACTTCCATGTCTTGGCGGGGCTGTATATGCTTCGGGCGTGCTGCAGGAGTCTTAGCAGGGCGGAGCGAACTCCGACATACACTTAATGTGTCCAAGTTTATTACATCGTTCACAAGTGGCTTTGAAAAAACGACAGTCACGACGTTCATGATGCTTGAAACAGCCTCGGCAGGAAGGCAGGAGTTTCGAGGTGCTTTTAGAATTGGGCTTCCTTGTAGCATTACGAGAGGGAACCTGGCGAGAATGCTTGGTAGAGAGCGCCTTATCTGGACGGTTCACTGTAGCAGAGGACTTGCGGGCCTGAGTCGAGACTTGAGCAACTTCGTGTGGAGAAGCTATGGCTGCGGCAGTCTTGGTAGTAAGTTCATAAACCGTAGCAATACGCTGGACGTCTTCTAAAGAAGGGTTACTCTGCTTGACAGCGTCAAAACGTATCTTGTCCTCAGAAGTATGTAAAATTACCATGTCCCGAATGAGAGAATCAGTGTAGGGTGAACCACAACCGTCCTTGGAGCATATGAACTGGCAGGGTTTAGCTAGACCACGCAATTCAGTTATCCATTCAGTATGTGTCTGATGGGGTTGCTTTCTGCTCTGAAAAAATTTATAGCGAGCAGCCACTATGTGAGGAGCTTTGGCATAATGTTCAGTGAGACGGGCCAGGAGCTGTGCGAATGGTACCTCAGAAAGGTTTTCTTCTGGACCTAATTTACGTAGTAATTCACACGTAGCATTGCCAACTGAACTAAGAAATAGTGCTCGGCGGCGTTGATCATCTGTGATAGAATGGCAGATGAAATGCTGTTGTAAGCGTGCTAAATAAACTGACCATTCTTCCTTAGCCGGATCAAAAGCAGAGAACGGAGGAATAGCTGATGGCTGTGTAGAGACAGAAATAGATTGAATAGCCTGAATTAATGCTGCCTGTTGTTGTTGCATAAACTGTTGTTGTTGCTGCTGTAAGGCTTGGAATACCGTAGCGAGTTGCTCAGCTGTAGCCATTGCGAGATGCGTGCAATAAAGAGCAAGGAGAGCTGTGTGTCAGAACTGGTTGTAGGCGCGACCTTGACCGATATATGCTGGGAGTGAGAGAGAGAGCAAGCAAACACGCTGGAGCGTGCCACACAGGTGGAGCGCACGACAGAGAGCTGTGGAATGTCTGGTGAGTGGGCGACACACTGAGCACTGATTGACTTCGTCGCCAATGTCTAAGTGTATGAGGGCACTGAATTTGCTGTACCTCGTTGTGAAGGAGTGGATGAATTGCAAGTTATTATCCTGTCGCCACAGAGTTGGAGACTGGGGCCGATGAATTGGAGTATTTATTGCGTCCTTTTTTTTTTACCTCGTCGCCATAGAGTTGTGTTGTAACCAAGGTTGAGATTTACAAAACACAACTTTATTATTCGCTTCAAATGCAAAATACACTATTTACACAAATAAAACTGAAATTTAACTTGAAGCAAAATGAATTAGGAATCTTGAGAAAGAGTCTATCTTTTGTACACTATATACAAGTTTGCAGTATTTACATCCACTACTATCTCGAAAAGATAGCCTTGTGATATGAAAAGTCGATAGTCGAAAACTATCAGAAGTACTGACATAAATGTTTTGGAAAGTCCTTCCTTGCTGAGTTCATAAAAGCAAGTTCAATGTTGGAAGAATTCTTACTTGGCGAAACCAAGGGAGCTTGCATTAATTAGGGAAATATAAGTATGTAATAGTACGACTGGATATGGGCAGCGGAATGGGAAAGAGGAGCGGTGACCAGAGGTGAGACCTCGTACTGCCAGAAATTCAGTCCACCTGGCCGAAGCACATTTTCAAGAGGAGTAGCCTCCGTGCTCGACGTAGGGTGTATTCTGGAGCTGGACACCGGGGCAAGTGGGCATCTGGACAGGCTGGGAGTTCCTCTTTATAGTACACACACGACTGTTCAGGCACGCGCACTGAGGGCTGCGCGTCGAGGCTAGAAGAATGACACTTGGCGCGCGTGTAGCTGGCTGGCGGAGCGAGAAGGGAGCGCCGGACATACAACAAAAACAATCCGCGTGTAGCTATTACTAAGGCACTACGCGCAACAAAAGCGAGAATTTCTCCAAAGTGCAGAGCAATGTTTGGTAAACGTGCACAATTTATTCCTGCACCAAAACAAGGAGGATTTCTTCCTGGCTGTTTGCTGGACTAGCAGTTTTAGGGTCATTGCTGGGTGGTGCTAGTCCTGTGGCAAGAACTGTTAAGGCTGTAGAAGAAGCGAAACAACAGTTGAAAGAGAGTGAACGTCATAACCAGGCGATGGAGGCAATTGCATTACGAGGCAAAGGCGTACACATGAAGCTAGTGCCATACAAAGTTGGCTTGGCATCTACATATCTCCAAAAACGTCTACTGATTGCGCTGCCACATCGAGCTCTGACCCACGAAGAAGTTTTTACGTTTGCTAGACAACTAGTAATTCATTCTTTTCGAGGAGTGTATATGCGCGATCAACTACCAGCGTGCCCACGTGAACGTGAAAGTGCCGTAATTAACTTGGACAACAGTCGTGGACCTGGAACTCATTACGTTGCTTATGTAAAACGTAAATCTAAAGTATGGTATTTTGATAGCTATGGAGACTTACCTCCTCCTTTTGAGCTCATACGTTATTTCGGAAGCAGTGCAGACATTGTTTACAATAAAACCGTGTGGAAAAATTCAATACACGCATGTGCGGACGATTATGTCTTATGTTCATATATCAAACGCAGACAGTAGAGAAAGAGCATTAGTGTGCACGTGATGACTAACGGTGAAAGAACATTCACTGTACGCGGAGAAGGACTTGAAACAACCGTCTATTTTAATCCACCGATCGAACTTGGCTATCATCTACATAGTCTTGGACTAGTGTCGTTTGAAAGCTACAATAAAATCTATAATGTGCGGGATGGTGTAAACAAGTTCTATTACGATGAGTATGTGCTAACACTACCCTCAGATAGTTATTCAGTAGACGATATTCACGACTATATTGAAAGTACATTAATTAAACAGTTTAGAGAAGAGAGTTTTTGTAATCATAATTACAAGTTCTAAGCAACATTTCACATTAATGTATTATTGAATAATCATTTAAGATTGACTTCAAATCACAACCTGATTCGATTGGACCATTGCTTGGATTTTCACCAAGAGAGCTCCTACCGAACGTACGTTACGAGTCTGATCAAACTATAACACTCTTCGACCATCATCATGTGAACATTACTTGTAATATTATTACAGACGTGAACAGTAATCTACAATCTTCACACGTCCTGCACGACTTTATTATTACAGAGGAACGTGGATATACTATTCGTGAGAAACCGTCAGTAGTTCTTTATCATCCTGTGTCTGTAAAACACATTAGTAACATCACTTTTAGGCTTGTAAATAAACATAATCAACTTATTAATTTAGATCAGCACACGTACGTAGCTCACAAACTTCATCTTAAACCAGTATGAAAAATATCTATAAATTACGGTCTACATTCCGAAGACATACTACATGTTTGCGAAGACTCATCGAGTTAACAGATAACCATAAGCCGATTCTCCAAGATTTAGGTTATATGCTGCTACAACAAAATGGAGGAAATTCTAGACATTATGACGCAGTAGAAACTCATGAAGGTGTAGTACGGAGTGAGCTTCATTCTTATCAACCATTTACGTTTGGATTAAATAACAATGATGAAATTCGCTTTGTCATTAATCAGCAAGATATATACATCTTACCAAACGAAAGCTACCTCTATATTGAAGGACAACTAGATAAGTCGTATGGAAGTGGACCAAGCACATCGCAAATAAACAACCATGGTCTAGCTTTTCTCTTTTCTGAAGCGCGATATGAAGTAGATAATGTCTAAAGAGATAGATCGAAGAATGTTGGTATTACAAGTGCAATGAAACTCTACCCGTCTTTTTCTGATGAAGAAAGTAATCTTTTACGGATGGCAGGATGCTGTCCAAAAGCTACTAACAACTGGATGATTAATCACGACGGAACTTTAGAAGTATTATAATCAACGCAAAACAAGAGCTGATTCTGATCCGTGATAGAAGTTATTACAATTCTTTTAAAGCAGCATAAACACCAGTGGACACGAAAATACACTCCATCGTATATTGTGGAGGATTCCACATGTAACATTATCTGATCGAGAAAAACTTCGATTGCTTAAGATTGTAGAAAATGATACATCATTACCCATACGTTTTCAAAGTTGGGAGCTGCATGAATATCCTGTGTTACTACTTACAAACAAGCATAGCTGGGCTGTTAATACGCCAACTTTTACTGAGAAGCACTTGTATATTATTTTTGGATTTCAAACCCATCGTAAACTCAATCATGGAAAAGATAGCTCACAGTTTGATCACTGTACATTAAGAAATAAGATACTATATCTCAATGGAATTACGTATCCCTACGAAAACATGGACATTAATTTTATGAAAAACAAATATGGGATGCTCTATGACATAGTTTGTAAATTCTTATCATCGTATTATCAGGAAGAAGATCACTCGCTATTTTTGCCTGAAGAATTTAAAAATAAAGCATCGATTGTAGTTATAGACTGCTCTTATCACGAAGAATCTATAAAAGAATCTCCTGTCGATATTCGTTTGGAATTTGGAACATCTGAAAACATTCCTGCTAACACAACGGCGTATTGTCTTAATATTCATATGAGTGATGTTACTTACCATCCGCTAACGAATATTGATACAAGACTATAAATAAGGATAGTCCTTTATTATGAATATTAGTGTGTGCTTCGACATCGTACGCCATGGAACAGAAAGAAGGAAAAGACTACACGGTTACAGACATCGTGTTGATAACAAAAAAAACTGTGAATGTGCATGCTGTTCGCATGTTAATACGCAACATCCTATTTATATCACACAAGTACGTGGAGCTATTAAGATGTTCTATAAACATAGAACCTTATATCAGATGCAAAAACATCTGATTCAATGTTTACCACCAGGATTATTAACTACGTACGCTGCTCCTTTCGTAAATGCTTTGTGGGACATCCTTCCTCCCTACAGTAAGATGTCAATCGATGTAGCTTCATGCAGAACCTGTGAACGTCATTACAATCTTCTAGGTGAAAATGGTGATTATGATTGGGATGGACCAAATCCGAGGATTGAGAACTGTACACAGTGTATGGATGAATTTTTTCCATTCATTTCAATACATGATGATGATGATGATGATGATGGTGATGATTCAAAACAGGAACAAACTACATGAATTACAACGAGGTAAGAACGGCATTAACTTCTTTGCAAAGCATAACATGCATAGTATAATATATTTTATATCTATACTTAATATTATAAAGAGGAAAAATTTGTTTGTTTGTGAGGAATAGACTAAAAATCTAATGAACCGATTTTAAAAATTTCTTCATCTATAGAAAGCTACACAATTTCGAGGTAGAGGGCACGGGGGAGAGATATAAAAATTATAGGCTAATATAGGCAAAATATCGAATTTGTCGTATAAGGACGAGACAAAGCTCAATTTAATCCTCTTGACGCAAAGAACAAAACTCGGTAAGCCCTACGGGCCCTAAAACCAACCATTACGAAGATATTGGCACCATACTACCCCTGCTCTAGGAATCGGATAAAGAAATTAACCGCCGTAACCATGACAACGTCAGCTCCAGGATTCTAGATCAGCGAGATTATGTATGTACGTTTGGGCATAGCTGCCAACCAAAATTGGTACAAATAAGACTAATATCTGGAAAAAAAAACTGTTGGGTAAGGCACTCAAGGGACCCTTTGGGCGGGGATGGAAAGGGGGTGAAGTATAAAAATCTTACTACTGTATATATAAAAATGGATGTGCGTGTGTGTGTGTGTGTAAATGACACATCTCCTCCTAAACCACTGAAGCAATTTCAACCAAACTTGGTACACGTATTACTTACTATCGCGTGACGATCACTGTGGGGGTAAGCCATCCCTAGCGCCCTTAAGGGAGGGGTCATGGGGGTAGTTATGAAAATAATCGACAATAGTGTCGAATTCATTGTTTTCGGGGTCGCTGAGTTGAAAAGTAATACTCTAGAATTTTTTTTAAGTCCAAGTTCAGCCCCCTTTTAGGTGGGGAGCAAAGGGGGGTGAGATATAGAAATAATTAAAAACAGTTTCGAATCCATAGATTTCAGGGTCTCTGAGATGAATGGTAATACTCCTGATTTTTGCAAGTCCAAGTGGGGACCGAAGGGGGTGAGATATAAAAATAATCGAAAAACTATGTATAAAAATCTTATCTTCTTCTTCTTACCATATATAAAAATTGATATTTTTGTGTGCGTGGGTGACACATCTCCTCCTAAACCACTGGAGCAATTTCACCAAACTTCGTACACTTATCAGTTAGTATCAGGAGACAAACCACGTGGAGTAAGACACCCCTAGCACCCTTATCGGCAGGGGGTGAGGGGGGTGGTATAAAAATAATCTAGAATATTATCGAAGCCATAGTTTTCGTGGTCGCTGAAAAAAATAGTGACACTCCGAATTTTTTAAAGTTCATGTTCAGCCCCTTTTGGGGTGTGGATGAGGGGGGAGTGATATATAAAAATAATTGAAAACAGTGTCGAATCTACAGTTTTCTGGGTCACTGAGATGAGTGGTGACAATCCAGATTTTTTATCTCTTAGGGGGGGGCGAGAGGGGGACAGTCTCATTGACAGTTGAAATCCTGTACATCGTATCATTAGTGCGACGGCTAAATACATATAGTTATCACTTATTAATTTTTGACAGGATCAAATACTTCCCAGTAGATTCGAGCTTCCATAAGAACGAAGTTTTACTCGAAAATTAAATAATCTAAAACTTGAAATCAAACACATCTAAATAATTCTAAAACTGCATAATAGATCGTAACATATCAATCTGCAAGTCAAAAAGGAATTCTATAAAAATTCACATCACACATAACTAACTGGTAATGCAAATCTTAAAGGTAAATATTCAGAAACTATCCGGGCAACGCCGGGTACTACAGCTAGTAATCAATGAATGCCTTGTTTAATTCGAATGTTGCAGGAGGCATTACAATACAATTTCGGAAGCATGCAACCTCTTCGCAGAAAGCTGTTAAGGAGCATAGCAACCTTGTCGGCAGCAAAACCAAGACTATTGTAGCAGATTGTTTAATTTTGTAAATAAATATTTCATTAAATTTAAAATGTTGTACTTATTGCATTCCTTGGCTTCCTTACACCTACTCATTCCATCTATAAAGATTTCACTGAGTGACCTTGATAACGGACAAGTCTAAATATGCATAACCATGATGACGTCATCACTGCAGGATAAAACAGAATAATAGCACGTGCTCACTCCTGTGTAGCGTAAAGCCATTAACATAAGTTCGGTCGTCATATTAATGCATGTTTAGACTTGTCGGATAGAGACATAAAGCTATGAGCTGACCTCTTACGCACCGTCGGAGGAGAAGCGGGGCGGTTGTTTTCCGTCAGAAGAGGAGGAGGCCATAAGAGCCTACGAATAGCTGCTATTTTGCGCAGTAGCCCCCGGGCTAGCTTTCTCCATAAGATCCTGTGTATAGCCGCCATCTTGCGCAAACGCCCCTAGGCCGTCTCCTTAAGTCCTATGTCTCCCCTGAGCCATCTTTCACCATACGAGCCTATGTATAGCCGCATTCTTGCGCAGTAGCCTCTAGGCTAGCTTTATCCTTAAGAGCCTGTGTATAGCCACCATCTTGCGCAAACGCCCCTAGGCCGTCTCTTTATTCCTATGTCTCCCCTGACCCATCTTTCTCCACAAGGGCCCATGTATATCCGCCATCTTGCGCAGTAGCCTCATGGCTAGCTTTCTTCACAAGAGCCTGTGTATAACCGCCATCTTGCGCAAGCGCCCTTAGGTTGTCTCCTTAAATCCTATGTCTCCTCTAGACCAGCTTTCTCTATAAGAGTCAATGCATAGCCGCCATCGTGCGCAGTGGACCCTAGGGCAAGCTTTCTTCATAAAACCCGCAATCTTGAGCAAGAGCCCCTAGGCCGTCTCCTTAAGTCCTATGTCTCCCCTGACCCATCTTTCTCCATAAGAGCCTATGTATAGCCGCATTCTTGCGCAGTAGCCTCTAGGCTAGCTGTCTCCATAAGAGCCTGTGTATAGCCGCCATCTTGCGCAAGAGCCCTTAGGACGTCTCCTTGAGTCCTACGTCTCCCCTGAGCCATCTTTCACCATAAGAGCCTATGTATAGCCGCATTATTGCGCAGTAGCCTCTAGGCTAGCTTTCTCCATTAGAGCCTGTGTATAGCCGCAACCTTGCGCAAGCGCCCCTACGCCGTCTCCTTAAGTCCTGTGTCTCCCCTAACCCATCATTCTCCATAAGAGCCTATGTATAGCCGCCATCTTGCGCAGTAGCCTCTAGGCTAGCATTCTCCATAAGAGCCTGTGTATAGCCGCCATTATGCACAAGCGCCCTTAGGCCGTCTCCTTAAGTCCTATGTCTCCTCTAGACCAGCTTTCTCCATAAAAGTCTATGTATAGCCGCCATCTTGCACAGTGGACCGTAGGGCCAGCTTTCTTCATAACACCCTGTATAGCCGCCATCTTGCGCAATCGCCCGTAGGCCGCCTCATAAGAGCCTATGTATAGCCGGAATCTTGCACAGTAACCCCTGACCCATGTTCCAGGAGTTAGTCTTATAAGAGCCTGTGTATATCCGCCATCTTGTGCAATTGACGTCGGGAAGGGCATCTGGCTATAAAACTAGGGGCCTGTGTAGTTAGGCAATTCAGTGTGGTTAGGTGTGCTATCTTATACGAGTCCTCATTGCTCTACTACTTAAGATAGCGTCGCGAGAATCCCCAATGGCCCTACGATTTAAGATGGTATCGGGAAGATCACCTAGCCATAAAACAGCGGTTAGCTCAATCCAAGATGGCGACTGTCTACGTCGAGAAGGGCATCTGCATGCTCTGTTATGCGAATCCTCATTGGCCTACTACTAAAGATGGCGTCGGGAGGGGCATCTAGCCGTTGAAGTGAGATTAGGCCCCTCTAAGATAGCAGCGGTTAATGTCGGGGAAGGGCATCTGTCCGTAAAACTGAGGTTATCCCCTTCCAAGATAGCGACTGTGAGATTAGGCTTGCCATCTTATGCAAAATCCAAGTCGGGAAGGGCAACTGGCCGTAAAACTGATGTTAGGCCCCTCCAATATAGCGGCTGTGAGGTTAGGCTCGCTCTCTTAGGCAAAATTCACGTCGAGAAGGGTATCTAGCAGTGAAAATGGGGTTAGGCCCCTCCACGATGGCGGGTGTGAGGTTAGGTATGCTCTCTTATGCAAAATCCGCGAATCGGCTTAGCCATACTACTATACTAGGGGTCAATGACCTCGGGGTCACAACCCGACTAGGTATGCTACTAGGGGTCAATGACCGAGGGTGGTGACTCAGCAACAGAAATGCCGACGAGGTGGCTTAGAACCGGCTTTGCTCCACTACTAACGTGTACCTTTTTGTTTTCCGAAAGGCACTTAATAGGGGGTGAAAAGAAGTGAAAAATAGTTGAATTAATTTTTATGAGGATACTTATATCTTAAAAACTGAAGATATTACAGACGTGAAAATTGTTATTTGGAATCTCCTTTAAAAATAAAGTAACATGTATTTTTGTTTTCGGAAAATATTCTCAAAAGGGGGGTGGGGTAGGGGAAGGACTGATCAAGGGATTGAATTATTTTTATGGGTATAGTTATGTATATAACAACTAAAGATGTTACAGATATGAGAATAGGTATTTGGAATCTCCTTTAAAAGTAAAGAAGCATGTGTTTATTTTTTCGACTTGAGAGAAGACTGTTTCTCACATGTACACATGTACAGTGCTATGTCGCATGGTCGTCTTAGCCCCAAAACGTAATACCGTAAACATGGTTTACAAACAATTTCTGGGTTAAATGAAACCCAAGTTTTGGGTGAGTTTTTATACTTTAGGAATTTTCAGAAGTCTTAGTACAATGCCGACGAACGATTACTTTGATCAAATTACGAAATCCACGCGAGCGAAGCCGCGGGTAATTGCTAGTATAATAATAATAATAATAATAATAATAATAATAATAATAATAATAATAATAATAATAATAATAATAATAATGGTATTTGTTTTACGTCACGCTATGTATATTTTATGGTTTTCGTTGACGCCGAGGTGCCGGTAGTTTTCCCGTTGACGTTATTTTAGGTGCCAGTGAATCTACCGACAAGAAGCTGACGTATTTGAGTACCTTTAAATACCACCGGACTGTGACAGGATCGAACCTGCCAAGTTGGGCTCCGACCTATTCAGCCCGGTCCAACCAGATTAAAATGGGATAAGTAACCTAATGTCGTTTTAGACAAACTCCGCCCACTAAACATCTTGACAGGAGTCTCGCAACAGTCATCAGTCTGCAGTGGTAAGACTCGAGGACTATGAACAGAAAATAGCAACCCAGGCATGGCTGCAGTTTGTCCCATCTCCATTTCAATGTCCATATATAAGAGGCAACAAAGGAATTCAAAGATGAATTCGGAAAAGGAATTACAGCTCAAGGAAACGAAATAAAATCTCTGAGATTTGTCAATGATATTGTAGTTTTTACCTTAGTCAGCAGAAAATAGGGAAAAATTGCTGAATGGTATGGTAAAGACACAGTCCTGGAGAAGGAGCACGAGATAGACATAAATCCAAATTAAAAATAATGGAGTGCAGCCAAACGAAGTCAGGTAATGCATGAAATATTAGATTAGTAAAGGAAGTAGATGAATACTGTTACTTCGGTAGGAGAGGAACAAACAACGGCAGAAGTAAGGTGGACATAAAATGCAGTCTAGCACAAGCAAGGAAGGTCTTTCTTTCTTTCTTTCTTTCTTTCTTAATCCATTTACCGTCTAGAGTGGTTTTTCCCTCGGACTCTGCGAGGGATCCCACATCTACCGCCTTAAGAACAGTGTCCTGGAGCGTGATACTTTGGGTCGGGGTATGCACCTTGGGAGGAGGATCAGTACCTCACAAAAAGCCGGCCTCACCTGCAATAGTGAAGAAGGGCCTTGTGGGGGATGGGAAGATCGGAATGGGTAGACAAGGAAGAGGGAAGGAGGTGACCGTGGGCT
The DNA here is from genome assembly GCF_040414725.1 of Anabrus simplex. Classification (NCBI taxonomy): domain Eukaryota; kingdom Metazoa; phylum Arthropoda; class Insecta; order Orthoptera; family Tettigoniidae; genus Anabrus; species Anabrus simplex. The sequence goes on from NC_090267.1 coordinate 21,522,962, forward strand.
TAAGTTGGATAACATACCAGCATTCGCTAGTAGAAGAAATGAGAAACCGCGAAAATCTACTTGGAGGATGGCTGAGGAGGGTATCAAACCCCCTCCAAACAGTTGACCTTCTGAGGCTGAGTAGACCCAGTACAGTACTCGTATCCATGTTCAAACGTGGCAGAGCCGGGAATCGAACCTGTGCCACGAGGGATGGCAGCTAATCACACAAACCATTACACCACAGAGGCGGACAAGGCCTTTCTTAAGAAAAGAAGTTTGCTTACTTCGAACATTGAAATAGGAATTAGAAAGACTTTCGTCTGGAGCGTGGCGTTGTATAGAAGTGAAACGTGGACGGTCAATAGCTCAGAAAGAAAGAGAACAGAAGCTTTTGAAGTGTGAAGAATGCTGAAGGTGGAATGGAATCACGAATCAATGAAGAATACTGTATCGAATTGTTGAGAGGAGAACGTAAGTTGAAGAAAAGAGATCGTGAATGTTATCGCCTGACACCGTGGTTCGAGTACCGGCCGGCAGGGTAGGAGAGGGGGTGGTATCCAGACCTCTGTGTAGTGTTCATGTGGAGTGAGGCGATATGACGCTGTTGATGCTCGCTAGTCCGACCTCTCAGAAATCCGGCCTCTAGCTGTGAAGAGATGAGCTTCCATACCGTCAACAGCTGTGCCTCTGCTACAGACAACAATATGCCAGCGATTGTATTTAAAATGTGTAGCTTCAGTTACAGTACAGTGTCATGGCTGCACGTTCCTTCCGATCTGAAACAGGAACTGGATACTTAAGACGTCAGACCAACAAAGCCATCTGTTTCCAGTTTCAACTCAGTTAATTTATAACTGTTAGGTTGTTCAGTCTGCTGAAACTAACTGTGAGTAATAAATTTATAAACTATTAGCTGCCACCCCCCCCCCAAGGCCTGAGTTCGATTCCCGGCTATGTCACGAAATTTAGAAAGTGGTACGAGGGCCGGAATGGGGTCCACTCAGCCTCGGGAGGTCAACTGAGTAGAGGTGGGTTCGATTCTCACATCAGTCATCCTTGAAGTGGTTTTCCGTGGTTTCACACTTCTTCTACAGGAAAAAACCGGGATGGTACCTAACTTAGGGCACGGCCGATTCCTTGTCTAGCCCTCCTAATATTCCCCCTCGCCGCAAGGCCTCTGTTCAGCACAGCAGGTGAGGGCGACTGGGCGAAGTGCTGGTCCTCCTGCCCATCTGTATCCCCGACCCAAAGTCTCACGCTCCAGGACGTGGTAGAGGTGCGATCCCTCACTGAGTCCGAGGGAAAATCCAATCCTGGAGGGTAAACAGATTAAGAAGGAAGAATTTATAAACCACGTAAAAGAGAAAACATATGGTAACTTGGAAAAGAACCAACTTAATTAAAACACAGGTTTCATCCTTGAGAGAACATCATCAGATTCTATCAAATCACTCTGAAATCTTTAGAAATAAATATTTATCGTTTAATATATGAACTTGAAATCTGGAACTTATCGTAATGATGTCCTCCTTTGTCTCTACTCCAACATTTACTACGAGGAGTATAAAAACCCTTTGCTCTGTCACTGGCTGCAGCCCGTTGATCCACTCCCGCCACGTCCCGCCCTTCCCCTTGGCTCATGCCAGATTTCAAATTCCTAAAAATTGAAACAAATAAACATTAACATTTGTTTCTAAATATTTTAGTCTGTGATTTCATAGAAACTGATGATGCTCTTTCAAGAGCGAAACACGTCATTCTATTTTAAAAGTTGTTTATTTTCAAGTAGAGTCCGACTCGTTGGCTGAATGGTCAGCGTACTGCCCTTCGGCTCAGAGGCTCCCGGCTTCGATTCCCGGCCGGGTGGGGGATTTTAATCGCTTCTGATTAGTTCTTCTGGCTCGAGGACTGGGTGTTTGTGTCCGTCTCAACACTCTCCTGTTCATGAGACAACATACCACACTACCAACCACCACAGAAACACCCAATAGTGATTACATCCCTCCATGTAGGGTTGGCGTCAGGAAGGGCATGCGTTCGTAAAACAGGGTCAAATCTACATGTACGACGCAGCTCGTACCCGTGACCCAATACGTGTGGGAAAAGCGGTCGGGAAACAAGGAGAACAAGAAGAAGATTATTATTTTTCAAGTATAATACTGTTACCATATTGTTACGAATAAAACGCCATCTATTTCATTAAGCAAGGCAAAGTAAAGCAAAGTCACCTCCGTACAGGCCATGAAGGCCCTTGGAGGAGTGGAAGGTAAAGGCTTCCACCAATGTTAACCTCGGCACGGGATGGGGTAGAGTGGTTGGCTCTACACCCGGCCGCCTTTGCCCCCAGGAATTAACCTGGTACTCATTTTTGATGTAGGCTGAGTGAACCTCAGGGCCAAATGCACCTCCGGAAGTGGAAATCTCGTTTCTTAAATTTTGCGACTTCCTGACGATCGGTTTCATTACTCAAATTAATTTCAGGATGACCTAATAAATGCACACACACATATTTAAACACAAACAATTCTGGCCACACTAATTACCAGTCTATTTACAAATCGCTCTTCTGTAAACACACACCAGGGAGTCCCGGCCGGTTGTTACCTGGGAACGGTTCTAATCCTTACTTTCACCTTCACAGGTCCAGCCAGTCAACTCATACACAGCTGTGTGCAGACCACTGGATTTGAACACAGTACCACTGGCTACACAATACATGACGACTGTTCGTTGGTTCGACTCCACAGATAGTCCAGTACTTCACACAGTCACATTCACGAACAACTACACAACTCAACAGTATTCAACAGCAGGACGATACTCACAACAGCGAACATTAACACAGGTCCATTTATCCTCTCACTAACGATAGCGCGTTTCCTCGCTAACTCACGGCGATCCTCAGTCCACAGAATTACACGAACACACCGTTCCGTCACCTCCAGTCCACGCACTCACTGGTCTCTCCGACACTACGACAACAGCTCCTGGTTCAGACCTAACGACATCCAACACCTCTGTCGTCCTCAGCCCAGCCACCCAACCCCAACTCACTAAGTGTCACACTGACTTCACCTCGGAGGCCTCTGAGTGCAACGCTGATTCCGGGTCCAACACTAACCCCGAGTTCAACTCTGACTGAATGTCCGCGGCTAGCCTCCCGCTTTATAGCTCGCGTGATATGGCCCAGAAAATTCGCGATGTCACTAGAGGTAGAACATTCCTGTTGAATCTCCAAGAAACGCAGAGGTAAGCCGGCCCCACTCCACAGGCCGGCTGGGTCACCAGCCCCTTCCTGGAAGTACCGAAAGGAGCTACCACGGGGCTGGCACGTAACAATATGTTTTCTATTTCAGGTCGTTTATAAGTGTGTTTATTCTAAGTTTCTGCAAACTGAAGAATATGAAAGTTATAAATGAATAAATAATCAAAAGTGTGGAGGAAAGTAAATATGAAAGTGATGAAGAAGTGGACAGCAGCGCTGATTTCTTCGTGTAATAAAGAAATGCCACCGTTGAGCATATTCATAGCGGCATGTCGTAGTGAGCGACATTTCATGTAGGAAACTCAAAGACTACATACATATATTAATTTTTTCCTCCATTTTTGAATGGGATTTAGTACAGTAAAATTTGTATTCAACTAAATTTCTCAGATATGCTCAGTAATTCGGCGCTCTGGCGGCATCTTTCCCTGCAAGGTATCGCGGGATTACCGACAGTTAGAGTATTCGAGGAGTAGGCTATGTGCTGGCACGGGGTTGAGCCCTCTCCCTACCGCATTAGCATCACACCCAAAAGAGTAGGTTGCCCTTGGGCGACAACTAAAGGAAACTACATCAGCCCTCTCCGAATGCCACACATCAAATTATTATTACTTTAATATTTGTGTTGTTTGGGTCATCAGTCTATCGACTGGCTTGAAGCAGCCCCCATCCCACCCTATACAGTACGATTCTTTTCATATTCAGACCTCGGTCTACCCCTGACGTCTTTCTCTCAAAAACTAACTAAACAAGTCCTGGGTGTCATAAGATGTGTCCTATCATTCTTTCTCTTCTTCTAGTCAAATTTCACCAAATCGATCTCTTCTCACAATACCATTCAGCAACTCTTTATTTGTGATCCCATCTGTTCATCTTACCTTCAGCATTCTTCTGTAACACCACATTTCACAAGTTTCTTTTCTCTTTCTTTCTAAGCTAGTTATCGTCCATGTTTCACTTCCATACAATGCTACGCTCCAGTTTAAAATCTTTAAAACGTCTTGTCTTTCTTTTTTTTTTTTTTTTTGCTAGTTGTTTTACGTTGCACCGACACAGATAGGTCTTACGGCGACTATGGGACAGGAAAGGGCTAGGAGTAGGAAGGAAGCGGCCGTGGCCTTAATTAAGGTACAGCCCCAGCATTTGCCTGGTGTGAAAATGGGAAACCGCGGAAAACCATCTTCAGGGCTGCCGACAGTAGGGTTCGAACCTACTATCTCTCGAATACCGATACTGGCAGCACTTAAGCCCTGCAGCAATCGAGCTCGGTTGAAAACGTCTTTCTAATTCCTATATCAGTGTTCAAAGTGATTGCTATTATTATTGTTGTTATAATAATAATTATTATATGGTATAGAGTAACAGCAAAGTGTGCAATAATATACAGCATACATACAAGGGTAAAATGTATTAAAATGAAATGTCCAACTTCAACAAGTAGTCCACACCACTGCAGAGGCTGTCGATAAGCAATCGTCAACAATATGAAGCGTTGTCAGTCCCTCAGCACCACACTCACACACAACATGTATTGGAGCACGTCGAGGCCTTTTCCTGATCCGGTTGCGTTTTCACCAGTCGTGTCGAGGAATATGGAAACCTAGTACTTTCTCTTCTGAGCTGTTGATCAGAAAGACGTTACTGGGTGGATGTTGTTGCCATCTCTGACTCCGTTCTGCTGTTTACAATTAATCTTAAATGCATGCAGATCAGTCCAGGCTACTTTTTTTTTTTTACCGTATCGCTAGTGGATTCTGTAAGGCATCGTATAAGAGCGAGTTCCTATGTGCTCTGGTCTTCTCCAAAGATAATTCGTTCGCTGCTTTTCCCCTCAGATGTGCAGGAGCAATGTTTCAATGTTTGCTAGAACAGACAATCACCGCATAAGAGCAGACCACATTGCGGCCGAAGTAACTGTCGTCTACATCAGTCTTGGTCGAATGAACGTTATATACAGCAAGTGAACTAGGGATGTCAACAACATCGCGCTTCCCTGACCTCGAGGAAGGGTGACTTCCTCGTAAGTATAACATTTATTTGTAAGTGTAGCATTCTTCCCTGAGAGTAACACTATTCTGCTTGGCCCACTTTCGCAACGCGTGGAGACGACGTTCGCAAACAGCCACGTTCCTGGAAATGTCAATTTCAGCAAGGTTTCTCAATCCTCTGAACACATTTACGTTCACATCTTGGAGTAAATTTTCATTAACTCTTATCACTTCAACGCTTTTTATACCTTGAAAAATATTCCTCGGGAGAAATGTTATGTTATTCCCAGCCAAAGAAAGCTCTTCTAATGAAGGTACATACAAGAATGGTTGGTTATACTGTATCTTAATTTTGTTCCCTTCCAAATTTAAATAAGCCAGCAAGTGATTGCTCTTGAAACTCTGTGGATCAACGTATTCTATTTCGTTAAACGATAGTATTAGATTCTTGAGCATCTTCAAATGCTGAATGGCCTTCACATTGACACTTCTTAACTGATTGTTATCCAGAATGAGATCATAAATGTATGGCATGTTCTTGAACATTTCGTCGGGTAAATGTGTGATATTGCAGGAGAACAGCGACAAATAGCGAAGTCCAAGTATATTGTAGATTGGTCTGTCTTCAGGAATGACGAGCGGGTTGTTCCCTAAAATGAGCTTCTGAAGAGTTGGAGGGAAAGTGTCGGGATCGATTTCAGTCAGTTGGTTGTCTGAAAGAACCAGATCTCGCAGGTACTTGCTGTTACGAAACGTGGAGGGATCAATGTTTGTCAAGGAATTGGCATGCATGAGCAATCTCTTTAGTCTTCGCAAGCCTAGAAAACTTTCATAATCCAGTTCCTTGATGTTCTCCGTGAGAACTAGAACGGTAGTGTCCTCCGGAATGTCATCTGGTACGTATGTGAGGGATTTATTCCGACACACCACGGAGCCTTCTACAGGGCAGGTGCACTCGAATGGACACACGTCGGCCGAGACCTCCAGCTGCAACGTCGTGATAATTGCCAGCGCCGCACCCTACGACAACAAGGAAATTACTATCATTAGGCATTCAATAACACAGTCCAGGATAGAACTGAGAAACAAGAAACTCGCTTAAGAAAGCAGAACAATATGGCTGAGGCAGATCTCAAAACAGACCACGTGACAATCCAGTATCCTCCTGGGCAACAGTGCAGTCTGTATTGATCAATTTCACATCTTTATTTCTATTATATTTATTTCATAGCTTTGAAAATGTTGCCGTTTGCCTTCCTTCAGGCCAAAATTCTGAAAAGTAATTTAAAATTTGAAACGGACATGTTAATGTATCTTATGAATAAAACCTACACAGAATCGACAGTCACAATTACTAAGCAGGTAGATTTCCACGAAAATGGCAATCTCACATCACTGATTCAGATATTTTACTGAGAAAGAAAGAAGCATGCGGAACTCTATCTCAGCCGAATCATATCTTGTCGTACGTACGACATCGTAACTTGTATAAAACCTTCAATTATTATGTTTAATATATTTTAGTTATAGTTTATTTAATGCTAAATTATCTTTTACTAAATGTTAAGCATGACTAGTACATGGTTTGCCTGTAAATATGAAGTATAACTTTGTATAACCTCAAATACGTATTGTGTATAAGTTTAACCTCAAAATCCATATAGTCGAAAGCGGTAGAAAATTCCATAATGTTCGTATGTTCGACTTATTGTACTATAATTTGGTAAATATGAAGGGTTCTGGAAACTTACACTAAGGTTTTATTATCCAGATACATGTAGAGACATTAGGAATATTGTAGATATTCCTATGTGTATTTGTAAACAGAAAACGAAAATTCGAGTTGGATCCATTACTGGAGTACTCCATTCGACTAGCTGGTCGATCGATGTTTCGAGTGTGTTCCATTAGAGTGTTGTAAGAACAAGACCGACTCCAATTCTCAGACCGTAATATTAAAAAAATCATGGCGGCCGAAGTAGCCGGATTGCTGGTATTGGCTAACACGAAAATATCACGTACATATAATATAAACGGCGGTAATTTAACACGATAAATGTAACATCATAGGGAAAATGACTTTTACACGTATGAAAACGCTTTGCCAACAAGTACGCCCCACATATAATCAACTAGAATCACACAAGAGACCAACGAGCTGAATATTTAGAAATTTCAATTCGTGAAATAACGTTTTCTCTTAGATTCTACTTCGCTGGATAGATGAAAATATATGATAAAACTGTTAAAATGAAATTCTAATATCATTTTGAATGTTTCCAAATAAATTAAGGTGCGAAATTCCTCGATTCATTCGTTATCATGAGAACTATGAAATAAATGTGTTGCCTTATTTTTTGAGTGGTGGACAATTTCTTAAATTCAGCACCCGATGAATGGGAAGTACACCAGAAATAATAATGTTATTGGCTTTACGTCCTACTAACTACACTTTTTACGGTTTTCGGAGACGTCGAAGTGCCAGAATTTAGTCCTGTTATTTTACGTGCCAGAATAAATCTACTGACACGAGGATGACGTATTTGAGCACCTTCAAATACCACTGGACTGAGTCAGGATCGAATCTGCACGCTTGGGGTCAGAAGTCCAGCGCCTTAACCGTCTGAGTCACTCAGCCCAAGTACACCCGAAATGATTATGTTAACCCAATGAACGGCCCTGATAATGTTAACATATGGCATAACAGCACTCCACACAATGATAGTAACCTTAGTAATGAAATGTTCAGACACTAAAGATATAGCCTAATAGGTTTTTACCCATTAATTAACATGAGTGCAAAAAATCTATTGACTAAACTTTGATATTTAACCACATGGACGAGCTTCAGTTCGACGCAGTCTGCTTGATAACAGATAACCACAGCATGAATCGGAATTATTGGTACCTAGTGTAAAACCCTACGTTACAAACCCAGCTAATCCCTCTAAGTCACTATTTCTTCTGTGTACAACCAGCCTCTGGGTTGATGACCTGACAGACAGACAACGGTATACAGATTGCTCCATCTGTTTTGTTATACTCCAAGATCCAGCCAAACATTCCCGCAGACAAAGCACAGATTATTGTAAAATACACTTGCATCTACATCACTCGACATTTTGATGCACATAGACACTGACGGAACATCATCATATCATTTATATTCCATCCAAATTAATATTTTTCGAGGAACTCTAACCTCAGACTTATTCTCAAAATGATGTATGCACGCTAGAGTTTTGTCATGGACATAAAAATAATCACGATGTATATTCCTAATCCATTTCTCTCTTAATGTTCTATTCCGTAGAAAACTTAAGAATAGTTGTATGAGAGGCATTGCCGCAGTTAGACTAAAACCTGTTCCACCTAGTGCACTCATGCTATTTAATGGGTAAACAAAACAAGCACATTCTCACATTACTGCGTATAATTACAGATCCTATGTGTCCACTGACTCATATAAATACACTCGCACACTAAATCGTCAACTTTCATAAAATTACACCGACTACATATGATAGTAACAAATCAAAACAAACCCACATTTCCAACAATTCCGGCTACTCGATTCGCCATCTTTGAACGATCGAGATGTGGTGGTGGTGATTATTGTTTTAAGAGGAAGTACAACTGGGCAACCATCCTCTATATAACACTAATCAGAGAGAAAAATGGAAGGGGTCCGGCACTTCGAAAAATGAAGGTATCGGCCAAGGAAGACAAGGGCCACGAAGGGCGTGAAAATTAAAGACTCCCTAGCCCTCGCAAACCTAATAGCATCGGGGTCGGAAAAGAACAAGAGTTGACCAAGGGAGGTCGGATAGGGCAGATGAAGGTGAGGAGCCTGGCACAAGTAAGTGGAAGCAATGCTAGGACTCAGCTGAGGGCCCCGTGGTCGCGAACCCACGTTCCAAAGTTCAGAGCCTCCGGGCCCCTTTTAGTCGCCTCTTACGACAGGCAGGGGATACCGTGGATGTTATTCTACCGCCCCCCCCCCCACAGGGGGGAACGATCGAGAGTAGCATTATGGTCTTGGTAAGAACCCTTCCAGAAATCGATAATTCTAGATGGTTGATCGAACAGTATACATGTCGAGCCATCAGTCAGTGCGGTGGTGAGTTCAAGAGAGTGCGCGCGTCAGTGTTGGTATCTGTACTTGTCAGAATCGACTTCAGGGTACTCCGCTATTAAGTCCTGCAGTGTCATTTGCTACTGTGTATAATTGTGTGTTGAGACTTACAGTGTAAATAAAGTAATTTATACAAGGAAGCGAACGTGTTCTCGTGTGATATTTATTTACGTCAAATAAAATCGCATCGCAGAAGGATAATCTCTAACCTGGATGAAACGATGACGATCAGAATTTGTTGGATATCACTCCACAAACTCGGTAGAAAGAGTTTATTTCGTAGTTACAGGTGGAGGTAAATGTTTCATACGCAAGACCGGTGAAAATTTATTCATGTCACTGATAGACATGATGGCCATCATTGTGTTGTTCGTCTAATCTATGTCTGATGCCAATTTCAGAATTCTAAACGTTCTTGTTTTCTTTGTATCTCTGTGGAAGTCTCGGACGAATCTAGTTGGCTCAGCATATATCTAGCAAACCGTGCTCAAAGCACGGCCGACTGGATACGTCGTTGCGCCGAAAGCTAGAGCGACGCATCAAGTCGGCCGTGCTCAAAGATTCGTTGTTCAAGCTCATCCTCATAGATAGAGCTGTACCGGAGGAGTTGGGTTCGAATCCCACTGTCAGCAGCCCTGAAGATGGTTTTCCGAGGTTTCCCATTTTCACACCAGGCAATTGCTGGGGCCGTACCTTAATTAAGGCCAAGGCCGCTTCCTTCCAACTCTTAGGCCTTTCCTATCCCATCGTCGTCATAAGACTTATCTGTGTCAGTGCGACGTAAAGCCCGTAGCAAAAAAAGGATAGAGCTGTGCTCGTCACACTGGCGAAGATGACACAATCACTTCGCTGAAAGAAGCATATTTTTCTTTAAAACGATTCAAAAATCATGGTCATGGGAGGTCCCTTGTATTTTTGTTGTAAAGGGGAGATAATAAGCTGTATCTGGTGGCAATGAATGGAGACTTGCTATAGTAGCCCCTTTGTATAAAGGAAAGCGTGATAGACATACTGAACCCTTGAACTTACCATTCCATCGTTGGTCGGCCACGGCTGCTACAGTAGAACAATCTAGAACTCTTAAATCATGGGTCGTTGCGGGAATAAATTCGGTCACGATCTTAACCAAACGATGGGGTTCAGAAGAGAGCCTAACTACTTGAAATGAGGAGCAAAATGTGCTTACTAACTTTTATTAAATTGAAATATCACGATAACATTATGAATTTAATATGCATTCTTGAATAAAAAAAATTATAAATTATTGATTTTTGAATGTTTCAAACACAGTCACATTACATAACGTTGATTTGTTTCTTACAATATCGAAGAGTTGCTTCGGAGAAGTTAATATATTCGTGGACAGCGAAACTGAAAACTGAAAAAAGGAAAGACCTGAAAACCGGGCACCTATTATTCCAAACGAGAACTGAGAGTTAATCCACACGATCCGTGGAAAATCTGACTTTCAACAAGTAGAACGCCTGATTTTCTCTCAATCAAGGTTATCCACCAGTCGAATACCCTTAACGGATACGGAACACCCGCCGAATGGACCCTTAATCGAACCAAACTGACTATCAGTTGCTTTGGATAGGTTGCGAAATATTATGGGAAAGCATGGTGTTCACTACGAGTTAACAGCATCATTCACAATTGAAATAAAATTCCACCATGTATTTGTCATTCATGACACCCTTAAGTGATAAGGTAATCCCGATGCTAAATGTGCATCACCCAAAACAGCTGTTCGGAAGGAACCAACAACAACATGATCCGTGAGGATCTTACGTTATGTCGTTCTAAAGGAACAAAACTGCGAAATGCAGGAAACACTTATCCATCATGCATTTAGAAGAAATACCAAACACTGAAGTTAATTAAAAGTGGAAAGTCACTTGAAAAGTATTATTATCGAACCGATTTTCAGGTTAGAAATGGTTTTGTTACGCTAAATAAAATTACCAGTCCACGTTAAAAATTATTACAACTTTAAGGAATTCTTTCCCTTGAAAACAATGCTACCAGTACAGATCTATCTATTTATTGTCTGTCCCAACACACTACTTATAAAGTGATTACTTAATTACTTTAACTATGAATAAAATGAAAGTACGACAAGATTGAAAATAAAATATTGTCACTGGCTGACGAATCGAAACCGCATTCGCAACTCAAGTCTCACACTAATACACTGAGTGTCAATATGCACACTATCAAACGAGAACGGACGTCAAAAAGATAAAACAATTAAGTCCGTAAAATAAATTAACATATCGAAGTCATTAAAGCTCAACACGCACGGAGAATTACAGTAAAGGTATTGAATCTAGATCAGATCGATGTCCAACATTTGGGCAACCCTCAGCCACCGATAGCGGTCCCGTTATCTCAAGGAGAGCTACGCACTAACCCTCTTCATAATTTATATTTTACTGTAGATGCTACCTTCGTCCAGGCCACTTCAACAAAAAAAACAAAAGAAACATCTAATCTGAGACTTGAGTGTGCACAGCTGCCATCCCAGACCTATCGTCGGGCTCACTTGAAATCTGTACATCCTAACACTAATCACTATGTACATGATACCTTCCAAATTCTATCGTCGGGCGTGAACTAGGACGTCTCATCATCAGTGACTCCAAGGATAACATGTGACGTCCTAAATCTATCGTCGGGCGTCAAAGTGGGTCGTACTACGCCTCCCTTAACATATCAGGCGAACTAGCAAATTCAAACAACTCCGACTTTCAATACTAAACCTGGTCAGACAAATACCACACGACGGAACCACGTCTCTTACTATCAAACGAATGCAAGTCAAAAATACAGTAAGTCTCTACCTCGTTACAATACGTGAACTCAAAAATAAATATGCGTGACGAACAAATCTCCATCTCAAACACAATCTCAGCCTGTGCACTGAAGTTTTAGGGAAGCAATGATAATTCCCAACACATGTTTACCATTTAGTGGATGCCTTCAAAATAATAATCATCACTACCGCATTCGAAACTCACAAATCGCCTATCGTCAATTCCAACATTTTATATCAATGTCATATCCAGTGAACAAATTCAATACACCCCAACCATGGGTCCAAAATGCTCTTTTATCCTTGAGGTCGCACTATCTTACTATTCATACGGGCTTTAAGTACCAAATCGCTGGACATTTACTACCAAGATTTTAACCTTTTACTAGAGTCGTTTTCACTTGGGGTCTTACTAGAAATTTACGGTGCTTCACACAGTAGTCGTCTCAAATTCGGATTGGTAGCGGAAAACAATACAGCCTGCCTCAACACAGCCTGTTTCCTAAATACTTCCTCTGCAGAAATATAGCCTGTCTCACACTCATTCTCCTCGCTTTATTCCAGCGGTATCACTTAAAATCCAGGCTTCATTTCATCCATCTCTCTCATCTCCACATACATATAAATTCGTCGCTCTCAATCCCTTTTTCTTATATTTCCAAGACCCTTTTTTCATAATTCAATCCCCTGGTGAAAACAACAACCACTGTAAAACACATCTCTTGCTTTAATGTTATTACGACTTTCAAACCTCGAGAATCCAAGAGCACACCGCGACTTTTCGTATCATTGATATACACGATGTCTCAAAATTCTCCTTCCCATTAATAACTGTAACTCTATCAAATTTCACTGAAATTACCTAAATATGCCTGCGATCCTTGTAAAAAATATACTGGTTAAATGCACTTTTAACATAGAAAAATTTCTTTATCCCGCGGTAGACATTATTATTATTATTATTATTATTATTATTATTATTATTATTATTATTATTATTATTATTATTATTATTATTATTATTATTATTATTATTATCGACAAACATTTCTGAATTCAACTGATATTTGAAATGTATATATTCACCACGACTAATTTATAACTTATAACTTCCCAAAATTCCACGCTTTGGACAATATCTCATCGAACATTAACACCAAATTTTAAGCGTCGCATTTTACCGTTTCTTGACATGAAATTTACACACTGAAAGTTTCACACGCTGACCAAAAATTACAACACCTTTCGCCTGATAATTACGAATATCAACCCGACAATCATCTTGAAAAATTTGTTGGGACAGAACAGTAGAACTAACTACAACATAATATAAAAATAGACAGACCTGCACAATGGTGACATTCCCAGCATTCTGGTTACATCGTAACCAGCTGACCTCGCTCCTTAGCCGTACATTTTCACAAAGAACATTATCATTTCCAACATCTCACTCTTACAAACACTACCCTTCTCACACACGATATTAAAATTACCACATAAATCGCGCACTTTTCTCTGTAATTGGCACCACGAACTTCCCTCGTTCTGCAGTCCTCTACGACTGTCTGGATCGTTCCCAGAGTTGTCTCTCTCCGTTACTCCAATAAAACAGGTGTTCAACAGATAAAGGGAGCAGAACTACTCTGAATAGCTTCCCCAACCCTCTTCACTTTCAAACGTACATGAGATGATATAAATAAAATCTGCTGTGTATATTTTAACCAACGCCTACACTTTCCTAGTTCATCGGCAAACGTTCAAATTTTCCAATCACCTTCTCTTCTTAACCGAGTATGTGGACCTTAGCCACGGACATGTATTTAATTATTTGTCGATCAATCTGGCGCGAATTTCCAATGACGACGGGCACTAGCTCCCGCGGCTTCAAGTTCCAGATCGACACACTGAAAAATATACGGTGGGGGGTTTCTTTTATAATCTCAGAAGGGACGCTATCCCCACTATTAAGCTTGATTGTGTAATCTGCCAATTTGGCGTCCAATAGACCGATTTTGATGAGACTTGTCCCAGACTTCCGGACAGGCTTGGAATTATTTTAGATGTTAATCTTATAATTTCACCACACTCACAACAGGGGAAATAAATTATTTCTGCCCGTGCGTTTCGCGCGTTTTCTTCATCCCCTGACCTTGGCACGTGTAGCTGGTTCACTGATCTCACGCTAACATGTACTTAGGCTTAACTGCATTTAAGTTTTTCCCTGGGGGCTCTGTCTTCACGTAGGGTGTACGAATAATTTAACTTATTTATTTCTTTATTTACTGTATTGCCAAAATCCCTCGTTGTATAGAATTCCATGAGTTTAAAGAATTGTCGGGCACTCGAGTTCCGCCGAGGTGTCCCGGTATTTCACGAGCTTGCCGTGAGTGAGATCCTTCCCCCGCGACATCGGTGCTCTTAGGAGCGCAACATGGCTGCCCTCAAACATAAAAGTAGCTTCTTGATGGCAAATAAATATTGAGAGAAAAAAATATTTTTCTCACCGTAGAATTATGGGTTCAATACAGCTGAAAATTACAGGCCGGTCAGTTTGACATGCATTGCATGTAAGATTTGGGAAAGCATTCTTTCTGATTATATGACATGTTTGCGAAATTAATAACTGGTTTGATAGAAGCACTGCCCGCTCGTTTTGCATCCAGTGGCTGCTTTACAGTACTGCCTGCTCATTACAATATTTTAACATGGCACTGAATGAAGCAGTGCGATTACAAATACCGACGGTAAGCGGCAGCACCAAATGGCCCCAGTGCTCGTACTGTATTTCTTTTCAGTGGTGTATCATACGGGATTGTATTTGTTAACGGATTGCTTCTCCGAAAGATTACGAATATGGACAGAGATCAGAATTAATATGGTCACCTTCATGTAGAACATTAGATTGGTCTCCAGGAGCGATGAGGTTTGGAGCAGGTATTTCACCGCTAATAAAGGAAAGATTGCAAGCAGAATGATCTGAAGAAAGTTTGCTCTCTGACTTGCGACGAAATGGCAGTTCAAGAGCTGCTGCTCTATAATAATGGATTCTCTAAAGAAGAAATTGTAATAAACCCTCAACTCCCCAACAAATTGCTTTGCTTTGTAGTTCATGGATTGACGAAAAAATTTACGTTTCCATCTGCCTACTTCATGGCGAAGGCATTACAAGGAAACTAATTTTCCTTCTGTTCAGCAGGTGTTGCTTTTTATTATTAGTTGCTTTACGTCGCACCGACACAGATAGGTCTTATGGCGACGATGGGATAGGAAAGGGCTAGGAGTGGGAAGGAAGCGGCCGTGGCCATAATTAAGGTATAGCCCCAGCATTTACCTTGAAGAGATACTAGAAGCTCGAAAGCTCCAATAATATTTTTTAAAGACTTGCCGAAGACTCCTTGGCTGAATGGTCGACGTTGATTTCTTTGGTTCAGATGGCCCCGGGTTCGATACCCGTCCGTGACGGGTATTTTAATCGCGTCTGATTAACTCTCCTGGTTGGGTGTTTGTGTCTCTCCCAACACCCTTCTCTTCAAATGCAGACAAAACACCAGACTACGAACCACCATAGAAACACGCAATACATGCCTCCACATAGGGTTGGCGTCAGTAATGACATCCGGCCGTAAAACAGGAGAAAATCCACATATGGGTGACACAGTTAGCACCCCCCAGGTGTGGGAAAAGCGGTGTAAGAAGATTATCTACTTCCTCTTTCATTATTCATCTTCCACGGAATTATTTTTCTTATGCGTTGACACAGGCCTCTTCAGGCGATCCATTCGAAGCCATGTTTAGGGCTATAAAATGGAAGAGAGAGCAGGGACATGACTGACTCACGGGCTGCTCAGGACAAACTGGGGCAAATATTCATTTATAGGAAGGGGAGTTAGGGATTGGAATAACTTACCAAGGGAGATGTTCAATAAATTTCCAATTTCTTTGAAATCATTTCGGAAAAGGCTAGGAAAGCAACAGATAGGGAATCTGCCACCTGGGCGCCTGCCCTAAATGCAGATCAGTATTGATTGATTGATTGATTGATTCCGTAAAGAGAATTCTGAAATCCAGTATTTTTATGTTCACCGATGGTGCTAGCAAAATTCACAATTTTCTGCCTCAATATCTTCTTCCAGACTTAACTAAACACAATCAGTGTGTGCCACTTTGGTAACAGCTTCGCATGCACTAATGTGTGTGGTTGTTTGGTGCGTGTATTCCAAGAAGACACTGAATGCAGTACGTGCTGGAATAGCGTTTACACCTCAGTTAATCCATCCCTATTGATGAACTTGATCAGTCACTCGGATACGATATCTCCAGCCGCTATTTATTGGCCTAATTATGGTGCTATATGAATTTGTTGAATCACTTTGGGAGTGGCGACCCCATCGTACTAATAGCCTATATCTGCTTCATTCATTACATCCCTGACCCGGTCAATGACTGGAAAACAGGTTGTAAGTTTTCATTTTCATGAATTTGTTGAGGTTGCTCTACCGTACTGCATGAACTCTTCGAGTCATTTACAGTGTGTTAGTAACAATAATCACCAGGAACTTGCGTCACAAAATGTGGTGGCCAAAACTATGGAACATTCCCTTAATAACGTAGGGAAGTATAA
Source organism: Anabrus simplex (assembly GCF_040414725.1). Classification (NCBI taxonomy): domain Eukaryota; kingdom Metazoa; phylum Arthropoda; class Insecta; order Orthoptera; family Tettigoniidae; genus Anabrus; species Anabrus simplex. The sequence goes on from NC_090267.1 coordinate 21,539,768, forward strand.
TACAGACGAAGTTTCCAGATTTTCTGTCCGTCAAAACCTCCTTTTCGAGAAGTGCTCTATTTTATAGGTAAAAATCTTTCTTTTTCCTACTTTATTTTCCGAGTTTCAACTACGCTTGTGTGCTTATCTACCTGTATTCCAGTGATAACTACGGACATTTGGTGCTGCCGTCTAGCGGCGGATTCTTCGCAAGTCGTGTTACACCTTTGAGTATGGAATGAGCAGCCATCGGGTGAGTATCGAGCAGTAGTGGCGGCTCGTGCTGGTTCTGCTCTGTGACGCCCAGTCCATTGAAGTGTAATAGACACATCTAAATTCGTATTGTATAGGGGAAGTGTCAGCTGAGCTCGTGTGGCATAGAGGCTGTGAGCTTGCATCCGAGAGATAGTGGGTTCGAATTCCACTGTCGGCAGCCCTGAAGATGGTTTTCCGTGGTTTCCCATTTTCACACCAGGCAAATGCTGGGAATGTACCTTAATTAAGGCCACGGCCTCTTCCTTCCCACTCCTAGGCCTTTCCTCTCCCATCGTCGCCATAAGATCTATCTGTGTCGGTGCGACGTAAAGCCCCTAGCAAAATAATAATAATGAGCTCGTGTGAATCCGTCCTCCAACCCCGCGGAAACGCTTTATTCCATGTCCTATCAGTGTGAAGTTCTACAAAATGTACCGAAATAATACAGGTAGACGTTCATCTTAATTTGTAAGACCCCGATTTCGAGGGACATCGACAATATAAATAACTGACTTGTACAGAAGACAATTAAAAAGTTACGAAAAATTAAGCCCCTCTTCCGCTTATCGAAAAAAAATGTTGACCTATCGACACACTCATATTTACAAAGGTTCCGAGACCTGCATACATCTTTGGCAGCCAGCTTTCTTAATGGAGGGGGAACATCATGTGATGGTACTAGCGTTTCTGTTTTCATTTTCATGACTACCTAACTCGGAAGAATTCACTACCATTACGGAGAAACATAGTCATGATTACTTGTAGGCCTAAGAACTCGCTCATTCGCTTCGTACGAGAGAGAATGTTTTCGGTCGTTGGATAGAATTTTGCTGAAGTACTGGTCATTTACACCAAAAGATAGAAAAACATACATACCCCCAATCATAAGGTACGTTGTTTGAAGAGTTAACATGGACAGCAAAATGATTTTGTGTTATTTAATCACAACCATCCTCTTTTATCACGCATTTATCCTGTATTTAAGCTATTTGGGCTTTCTTTCTATTGAACAGAAGCATCACAACTATTCTGTAGTATCTGAGAATGTTGACATGTAAGAATTTTAAACCATATTAATATCCACACAGTTTTATAAGTTCTCTATTTACACTGATGAGTACAATGAAGGGAGCTTTCCCCAAACAGCTGTGATTTCAACATGCTCGCTCGCTGCAGCGACTCTCTCACGGACGGTGGCGCTGCCTAGTGTATTATTTACTAACTTTATGGTCACGGGAATAGGTCAGACGTACTGCATGGCGTGCAGTTCATACAGAGCCTTATGGGCGACCCTTAGCCACCTATCGGAAGAAAGCTGTAATTAAGTGTGCTCTCCTAATGTTCTGTCGTTCACAGATCTAAACAGGGTTGCCAGATCACCAGCAGCTGTATAGGAATCGATTTCTGGCTCGATATAAACACTCAATATGAAGGATGGGATCGATAATCGCTACATATTACTGTATATCTTTCATTATGGTGGTTCTGCAGCTCTGCAGATCATATTATGGAGCCGCGCCTGTCGAGCAGGCAGTGGATAGAAGGCAGTTTGGGTTTAGTAAAGGTTATTCTACTGAAGCTCAACATGTAGGGTTCCAGAAAGATATAGCAGATCTCCTGGATTCAGGAGGTCAATTGGACTGTATCGCGATTGACCTATCTAAGGCAATTGATCACGGGAGACTACTGGCAAAAATGAGTGCAATTGGACTTGACAAAAAAGTGACTGAATGGGTAGCTTGGTTTCTAGAAAATAGAACTCAGATAATTAGATTAGGCGAAGCTTTATCTGACCTTGTAATAATTAAAGAGGGGAATTCCTCAAGGCAGTATCATTGGACCTTTATGTTTTCTTATATATATCAATGACATGTGTAAAGAAGCGGAATCAGAGGTAAGGCTTTTTGCAGATCATGTCATTCTGTACAGAGTAATAAATAAGTTACAAGGTTGTGAGCAACTGCAAAATGACCTCGATAATTTTGAGAGATGGACAATAGGCAATGGTATGATGATAAACGGAGTTAAAAGTCAGGGTTTGAGTTTCACAAATAGGAAAAGTCCTCTCAGTTTTAAACACTTTGTTGATGGGGTGAAAGTTCCTTTTGAGGATCATTGTCGGTACCTAGGTCTTAATATAAGGAAAGACCTTCATTGGGACAATCACATAAATATGATTGTAAATAAAGGGTACAGATCTCTGCACATGGTTATGAGGGTACTTAGGGGTTGTAGTAAGAATGTAAAGAAGAGAGCATATAAGTCTCTGGTAAGAACCTAACTAGAGTATGGTTCCAGTGTATGGGACCGTCACCAGGATTACTTGATTCAAGAACTGGAAAAAATCCAATGAGAAGCAGCTCGATTTGTTCTGGGTTATTTCCGACAAAAGAGTAGCGTTACAAAAATGTTCCAAAGTTTGAGCTGGAAAGACTTGGGAGAAAGGAGACGAGCTGCTCGACTAAGTGGTATGTTTTTGCTAGGGGCTTTACGTCGCACCGACACAGATAGGTCTTATGACGACGATGGGATAGGAAAGGCCTAGGAGTTGGAAGGAAGCGGCCGTGGCCTTAATTAAGGTACAGCCCCAGCATTTGCCTGGTGTGAAAATGGGAAATCACGGAAAACCATCTTCAGTGCTGCCGATAGTGGGATTCGAACCTAGTATCTCCCGGATGCAAGCGCACAGCCGCGCGCCTCTAGTGGTATGTTCCGAGCTGTCAGTGGAAAGGTGGCGTGGGCGGACATCAGTAGACGAATAAGTTTGAGTTGTGTTTTTTAATGGCAGGAAAGATCACAATATGAATATAAAGTTGAAATTCAAGAGGGCAAATTGGGGCAAATATTCGTTTATAGGAAGGGAAGTTACGGATTAGAATAACTTACCAATAACTTACTCAATAAATTTCCAATTCCTTTGCAATCATTTAAGAAAAGGCTAGGAAAACAACTGATAGGGAATCTGCCACCTGGGCGACCGCCCTAATTGCAGATCAGTAGTGGCTGATTTACTGAAATGTTGAAATATCTCCGTTTTCTCAATATCGCTATGAACAACAGACATAAATAGTGATCTTGTAGTTTGAATTACTTAGTTTATTGGCAGTAATTCTTTCGAACATTTCTTGACTTGTATACTATTCATACTGGTGATGGATAAAATTACATGGGCAAAAGTAAAGGAGCATATGGAGGTCCCAATAAATTGAAATTTGTAAATATCGAAGCATATGGAGGTGTCAAAATTAATATAATTGAATTTGCTAAGTTTATTGGCATATCCTAGGTATTTCAGGGGTCACTGGAGATAATTTCGCCCATTTTTAGTTTTGGCAAGGGGCTTTAGGCTGGATACTCCTCTTAATTTCAAGTGAAAATTCCTACCCGGAATCTTCCTACAGCTGTGCACAGTACACCTACTCTTTCTCCACAATGCTACTTGGAAATAATACAGTGATTTGTGGAAGAGGTCCAACGTCACCTAGAGATGATAAAATAATGGAAAAATGAACAATGAGGGGATGAAGATAGTAATAATACAGGATATATAAAGGTAAACCTGACATCAGAATCCAAGGGAACCTACCACAACTAGGGGCAGCTTTTGCGGTACGAAAAACAAGCATCCATTCACTACTTGAATATACATCCTCATATGAAAGAATTTCAGTACTTACTGTGAAATGGAACAATAAAGCTTACCCCTTGGCCGACGCCCACGCTCCCACAAACAATGACAACAAGAAAAATCCACTGAAAGTTGAAGCCTTCTAGGAACTCTTAGAAGAAACCACTAGCAAGACTCCAAAACATTACGAGAAAATTTTAGTAGGTGATTTCAACGCACAGATAGGCAGAGAGAGGAAACACAAATAGATTGTGAGGCATCAATCGACATATCGGAAGACGAATAAGAACTGAGAACGCCTTATAGACTTTTGTAAAACCTTCGCTTTGAAACTCAAGACCTCCACACAAAAAGAAAGCGTGGAAATCACTGAACCCGTTATTAACGGAATTCCAGACTGATCACGTTGCAGTCCCCACCATAAAAAATATGTGCGAGATTCAAAATGTCAGAGTTGTTGTTGCTGTTGTTGTTCGATTCATCTGTCCATAGATAGTTCGATGCAGCTCTTCATGCCAGCCTATCCTGTGTTAATCTTTTCATTTCTACACAACTACTGCATCTTACATATGCTCTAATCTGCTTGTCATATTCATACCGTGGTCTACCCCTACCATTCTTAGCGCCAACACTTCCTTCAGAAACCAACTGAATAAGTCCTGGGTGTCTTATGATGTGTCCTATCATTATACCTCTTCTCGCCAAATGTATCCAAATCGATCTCCTCTTACCAGGTCGATTCAGTACTTCTTTATTCGTGATTCGATCTACCCATCGTGCCTTCAGCTTTCTTCTGTAACACCACACTTCAAAAGCTTCCGAGCCACTTATTGTCCATGTTTCACGTCAATATTAGTGGGTTTAGTAGTGGATTTATTGAACCATACAGGCCTTCGCTCAATACCGAGTCCAAATCCGTGATAGCCTAAGCCAACAAAACCATATAGAAAATTAAAAACAAATTGATAACAAGTTGAAAATGCATGGCCAACGGTCAACACATTACCAGAGTGCCGTTGGCCCTGTGAATAAATCTAATCTATGGATATAAGTACTGTACAGTGGACTCCTCACGCAGTGACCATCGACCGGCGAGGCCTGATACGGTGAGGCTGCTCACCACAACAGAGTGGGTTCACCAGGCAATGCTCACCGCGCGCCTGAATCTGGTGCAAACCAGATGTACGGTGATTGCCAGGGCTGACGAAGATGCTCACGAGACTATAATAATCATGGACTAAAAAAAATGATAGTAGTAGTGCTCTTCCCAGCAGTGCTGACTACTGTGGAAGCCTGGTACTGACCAGTTAACTAGGAAATATTATGCAGCCTGCTTAGGTTACGTAACATATAGATATACCCGACCTTGTCCCAGATTTACTTTGCCCGGATATGCCAGTCTGGCAATACAATACCATTCCTAGCAAACCCTGGCAAGATCACGCTTCCCGCTGAGTGCACTAACTTAACTGCTTACTCAGGACAGTCCTCCTACCATTCAAATTCTTTTCTATTTGCATATTACATTCACATAAAGTCTTCACTGCACTTACTCAATCTGCTGAGCTATGCCTACCTCTCTTGTTGTTCAACTTAATGTTCCAACTATATGCTCACGTATGCAATAAGAGAAACACGCATCACATAATTCACATTCTCCTCCAACTCACCAGCTAAATACTTTTCAATACAACTTGCCCATAATTAACCTCCACACTAAAATTCTAGTTACAACATCTATAATAATTAAACACACTACAAACCAATTACAACTTACTCAAAGTTCTCATCCTCTCTCTAACCATATACCTTTCAGTTACAACAACTATAATAATTAAACACACTAAAACCAATTACAACTTACTTAAAATTGACCTCCACGCTAAAGTTCTACTAGTTTCTCTTATACCACCGTATACCATCTGAACTGTAAACATACCTCCAAAACTAAATTCACTATACATACACCTACCTCCATGTACCATTAACTCTACCTCCTTCTCATCCTCTCTCCAACCATAAACGCCTCCACAACACACTTCACTAATAATTTCACTATATGAACACACTAAAATTCTACTAAATTCTCTCAAACATACCTCAGCAACACTCTTCACCATTAATGTACCATCAACTCCGCCTCATTCTCACCCTCTCTCTAACCATAAACACACCTCCAAAACACACTTCACCATTAAATTCACTCTACAAACACATACCACCATAAACCATCAACTGCTCCTTATTCTCATCTTCTCTCTAACCTCTACCAAGTAATATTTTACAATCGCTATACATTTCAGCTACAACATCAATAATAAACACACTTCATTACCTGTCATTACACCACTAATATACTTTTCTCTACCTTATTCGTCATAACTCTGACAGCTACTAACTTTCTTTACATAACTTCCTACTTTTCGTTACTACACCCTCTTCCTTCCTGTCATTCTTACCCAACAGCTCTTTTAAAGTCATGCTTATACCTTTCGTCAAAGTTTCTCCTTGGCTAAGTGTCCTTCCTGCCTTCGCGGTACTTCGTCATGTCCGCATTCACCCCCGAATACTCCTCCTTATATACTTCAGTGATAACCATCCTGAGAGCTGTCCTCGGCGACATATTCATCAGCCTCTCTTTATCACTATTTATGTCCACTCCATCACTGCCAACATCTCCCTTTCTTCCCTCATCACTTGTCACCTCCGAGGCATTTACCACGACCTCATTGGACTCTGATACTTCCCTTTCCCCATGCCTCTCCTCACCAGGAGGGTTTCCCTCATCCCGCCTTTCTTCCGCACTCCTCTCTGTATCCTCCTGTTTCATCTTTTCTTCTAGGCTCAGTAGTTTGGTCACAGTCCAAATTCTTCTCCACCTGCCATTGGACACAACTTGCTGTCCCCGAATAAAGGCTTTCAAACCTTGGTGTCTAGCCCTTACCAAGTGTTTCTTAAGAAATTTGGCATTCTTAGTCCCATCACTTCCCATGTCTCTCTTAATCCATATTTTTTCACTCTGTATGTTACCCGCATTTCTAATCACTATTTCAGCCATCAAAGTAGATAACAGTTTCACTTTAATAGACCTATTTCCTTTTACTTTACTTATTCTCTCCACGTCGTCTATATCTACTTCGCTAAAATTAATTTTCATTTTCTCCTGGATTAGCTCCACCACTTCGTGAATTGTAAACACTTCGTCCTCCCTCTTCTCTGGCACACCATATAAAAATAGCAATTTGTTTGTACGATTTTGACTACTGGCTTCTACTTCTGATTTAAGCTTCAACACTTCCTCTTCTAAAGAAGATTCTCCTTTAATGATGCAGCTTCTTCGGCGTTGTTTCTCACTTTGGATGTTATGTCGTCTGCCTTTTCCTGGAACCGTTTCTTAATTTTCTTGAACACCTTCGTTTGCTCTTGTATCATGTTTTTCAGTTGCTAAAATGAGCACACTTCTTCTACCACCTCTTTTACTGCCCTTCTGATTACTTCCACGTCTTCCCAACTCATGCTTCCACTGGAGATCGGCCCGGGGTTGAATTCAACTCCCCCAATCCATAGCATTACTATAATCACTGCCGCTGTCAGCATCATCTCTCCCTTCATTCCCAATTCCATTCTGCTTCCTCCCACCTTCACTTCTTCTTTCTTCTTCCTCCCCTGCCATCTTCCTATAACTGCCCTGTATTATTCCACACCAATCATCCTCTTTAAACTCTTCACTTCTTTCTTGCACTCCCCTCCAGCAGTCCCCTCTCTCACTACCGAGACCCTCTACTCAACACGTCCGCTCTTCTCGCTCGCTCAGGCTATACTGTTTCACGTCAATACAATGCCACGATCCAGAGGAAAGTATTCAAAAACATATTTCTAATTCCTATATTAATGTTCGAAGTGTCAGACTCGTTGGCTGAACGGTCAGCGTACTGGCCTTCGGTTCAGAGGGTCCCGGGTTCGATTCCCGGCCGGATCGGGGATTTTAACCTTAATTGGTTAATTCCAATGGCACGGGGACTGGGGGTATGTGTTGTCTTCATCATCATTCCATCCTCATCACGACGCGCAGGTCGCCTACGGGAGTCATATAGAAAGACCTGCACCTGGCGAGCCGAACCCGTCCTGGGATATCCCGGCACTAAAAGCCATACGACATTTCATTTCGTTCGAAGTAAGCAAATTTCTTTTCTTGAGAAAGGGCTTCCCGGATGTCTATTGCTAGCCTTTTAAGACAAACCCTCCTATATGAGGGGGAGTAATATCTGTCGTGAATGTGAACAGTTTTTTTACAAGTTGCTTTGGATCGCACCGACACAGATAGGTCTTATGGCGACGGTGGGACAGGAAATGGCTAGGAGTGGTAAGGAAACGGCCGTGGCCTTAATTGAGATACAGCCCTAGCATTTGCTTCGTATAAATATGGGGAAATCATGGAAAGCTATATCCAGGGCTGCGTCGGTGCGATGTATAGCCAATTACAAACAGAAACTTCTGCCACACAAATTTTCGGGTAACCCCAAGCCATAAGACATATTTATGTCAAAACAATGTTTACTACGCAGGTTGTAAGTTGCCATGTTTACGTCTGTCTCACTGGATTGTTATATTTGGTGCCAACCAAACAAACTGTAATTATTATACACAATGAGAAATGTACATGTCCGCCTCTGTGGTGTATTGGTTAGCGTGATTAGCTGCCACCCCCGGAGGCCCGGGTTCGATTCCCGGCTCTGCCACGAAATTTGAAAAGTGGTACGAGGGCTGGAACGGGGTCCACTCAGCCTCGGGAGGTCAACTGAGTAGAGGTGGGTTCGATTCTCACCTCAGCCATCCTGAAAGTGGTCTTCCGTGGTTTCCCACTTCTCCTCCAGGCAAATGTCGGGATAGTACCTAACTTAAGGCCACGTCCCATCCAATCTTCCCATCCCTCCAAAGGCCCCTGTTCAGCATAGCAGGTGAGGCCGCCTGGGCGAGGTACTGGTCATCCTCCCAGTTGTATCCTCCGATCCAGAGTCTGAAGCTCCAGGACACTGCCCTTGAGGCTGTAGAGGTGGGATCCCTCGCTGAGTCCGAGGGAAAAGCCGACCCTGGAGGATAAACAGATTAAGGAGAAGAAGAAGAAGTGTACATCAGATTTTTGTGGGTAGAGTTAAACACGGTATTTTAAAATACAGTGGATTGTTCACGAAAAACGGGACAATGTGCTTCTCTTATTTTTTGCTGGGACAGCGGGACGCTTCACAGAAATAAGTGACAATCCCGGACTATAAGGGAGTCTGGTCACCCGACAGTATGCTGACCATTCAGCGAAAATGTCGAGCCTTATACAATGACTAATTTAGTTGTTATATTTTAATACTATTTATTAAATTAACTGCCGAAAACACTTACACCATACTTCAACAACACTGAAAAATAAGTCTTCGATACAACCCAAACATAAGAGGGCGCACACAGAGAGAACATTATGGTGATAGACAGTTCACTGAATCTGGCGGAGTATTATTCTATGTTCAACCTTCATCCCTAAGGCTGGTTGGATCCTCAACAGCTCCATCATCAGCTGCCATAGATGACCTAGGAATCACTGAAGAGGCGGACTAGAAAATGAGAAGCGTGATAGTTTCATACTGCTTTCCTCACTGAGCCGTTAGTTGCTGTTACATATCAATCTGCCAAGCCCACTGTAATGCATGGACCAACCGACCGTATGAGCAACATTTTCACAGCATTTTCACAGCTCATACCTCGGTCACTTTCAAATTGTCAAAGCCAAGGTTGGGACTGAAACAGATCATTGAAAGGAACAAAATTACTCTAGCCCACATCAGAAGACATAGTGCACTGTAAACACTAGATCTCGCTAGCAAAAGCATGGCAGTATTATTACAGAACTGTATAACTTTCTTATTTATATTCTTAAAATTTAAAGAAAAGTTCCTTAATCGTATTTATTAGTGCACTTCTTTCTTAGCACATTCAGTTACGAATTCATCGCAAGTGAAGGATATTTTTATTATATTACTTATTAGCGGGGCTCAGGCTATGAAGCCTATGCCAAACCATATTTCCTCAAACCGTTACAAAATGTTAAAATATTATACATAAGGCATTGGTTAAAACATTGTATTTCTGAATATTATTAAAATTGATTGCATAAATCTCCACAGTTTTAATTCTGTATCGATAATTTAGATATCGAGCTCGATAGCTCAAGTCGCTTAATTGCGGCCAGTATCCAATATTCGGAAGATAGTGGGTTCGAATTCCACTGTCATCAGCCCGCAAGGTGGTTTTCGGTGATTTCCCATTTTCACACCAGGCTGGACCTTAATTAACGAAACGGCCGCTTCCTTCCCACTCCTAACCTTTTCCTGTCCTATCGTCGGCGTGAAGTACAGCAACTTCTTAAATATATAATTTAGATAAACTTAACATTCAATCGGCCATTGTGCTCTATATTTGTGAAACCTGCTGCCTCTGGTTTGTTGGAAATACCACTGTGCAATCACTGAAATAGCCCTGATATGTTATGAAACTTTTGCTGCAATAAAATGTCTCAAAACAGTTTACATTTTGAATAATAATAAATATGTTATTGGTTTTACGCCTCACTTACCTACAATTACGGTTTTCGGTGACGCCCAAGTGCCGGAATGTTGTCTCACAGGAGTTCTTTAACATGCAGGTAAATGTGCTAACATGAGGCTGACGTATTTGGGTACGGTCTGAGCTGCTCAGCCCGGTTTGTACACCTCAAGTCGGGAGATGTGACGGTGTTTAGCAATTCTCATTTTAGAGCTGTCTACTTGTTCTAAAGTGGTCTTTAGAAGTCGTTAAAAATGTCTATTGTTTTGCGTCAGCTGAATGACATCTTACATGAGATACAAGAACAGGCAAACAATCACAAAGTAGTAGAAAATGTGCATGCATTCAAGAACCACTGAAAATGTAAATATTTCAGAATTTGAGTTTACAAAAGTCAAGAAAATACTTAGGTTAAAATAGAGTACGATTTGATCCACATTTTTTAATGATAATTGCATTAAATTACTTAAACAGTGGAACTTTATTGTAACAGAAAGTAAATTAATATTTTACAACACATTTTTGTACATTATAGATTTATAAACGTGTGTAAAGTAAAAGTTCTTCATGTTTGCTGCTCTCCTACACTCAGTCTGTCCAATGTTGTTGTAAGTGAATGGAGCCTAATTGGAGAATATCCAACATAAGAATGCTACGAGGTCCCACCGTATACAACATAACAGAATATATCCATGGAAATAACACGGTGTGTTCCGGTCATTACGATGGACAAATAAATTGGTGTCAAATTTCCCTATTGGAAAATCAAATTATCATAAACATGTCTCTCTCTCTCTCTCTCTCTACCGGGCGAGTTGGCCGTGCGGTCAGGGGCGCGCAGCTGTGAGCTTGCATCCGGGACATAGTGGGTTCGAACCCAACTGTCGGCAGCCCTGAAGATGGTTTTCCGCGATTTCCGATTTTCACACCAGGCAAGGCTGTACCTTAATTAACGCCACGGCCGCTTCCTTCCCATTCCTAGCCCTTTCCTATCCTATCCTCGTCATAAGATCTGTGTCAGCGCGACGTAAAACAAAATTGTAAAAATGTCTGTAGGTCATGGCCATCCATCAACGGCTGGTAATTTCAGGTGGCCACCAGCCATAAGACGTAGCCTGCACGGTTGCCAGGTAACATTATATGGCCATCCTTCCATACCTTACATCACGGCCTGCACGGTTGCCAGGTAACATTATATGGCCATCCTTCCATACCTTACACCACAGCCTGCACGGTTGCCAGGTAATATTGTCTGGCCATCCAGCCACACCTTACGTCACAGCTTGCACGGTTGCCAGGTAACATTGTCTGGCCATCCATCCATATCTTACATCACAGCCTGCACGGTTGTTAGGTAACATTGTCTGGCCATCCATCCATATCTTACATCACAGCCTACACGGTTGCCAGGTAACATTGTCTGGCCATCCATCCATACCTTACATCACAGCCTGCACGGTTGCCAGGTAACATTGTCTGGCCATCCATCCATACCTTACGTCACAGCCTGCACGGTTGCTAGGTAACATAGTCTGACCATCCATCCGTACCTTACACCACAGCCTCCACGGTTGCTAGGTAACATTATCTGGCCATCCATCCGTACCTTACATCACAGCCTGCACAGTTGCTAAGTAACATTGTCTGACCATCAATCCATACCTTACATCACTGCTGCACGGTTGCTAGGTAACACTGTCTGGCCATCCATCCATACCTTACATCACTGCCTGCACGGTTGCCAGATAACATTGTCTGGCCATCCATCCATACCTTACGTCACAGCTTGCACGGTTGCCAGATAACATTGTCTGGCCATCCATCCATACCTTACGTCACAGCTTGCACGGTTGCCAGGTAACATTGTCTGGCCATCCATCCATCCATACCTTACGTCACAGCTTGCACGGTTGCCACGTAACATTGTCTGACCATTCATCCATACCTTACATCACAGCTTGCACGGTTGCCAGGTAACATTGTCTGACCATTCATGCATACCTTACATCACAGCCTGCATGGTTGCCAGGTAACATTGTCTGGCCATCCATCCATCCATACCTTACGTCACAGCCTGCACGGTTGCCAGGTAACATTGTCTGGCCATCCATCCACACCTTACATCACATCCTACACGGTTGCTAGGTAACATTGTCTTGCCATCCATCCATACCTTACATCACAGCCTGCACTGTTGGTAGGTAACATTATCTAGCCATCAATCCATACCTTACATCACTGCTGCACGGTTGCCAGGTAACACTGTCTGGCCATCCATCCATACCTTACATCACTGCCTTCACGTTTGCCAGGTAACACTGTCTGGCCATCCATCCATACCTTACATCACAGCCTACACGGTTGCTAGGTAACACTGTCTGGCCATCCATCCATACCTTACATCGCTGCCTGCACGGTTGCTAGGTAACATTGTCTGGCCATTCATCCATACCTTACATCACAGCCTACACGGTTGCTAGGTAACATTGTCTGGCCATCCATCCATACCTTACGTCACAGCTTGCAGGGTTGCCAGGTAACATTGTCTGACCATTCATCCATACCTTACATCACAGCTTGCACGGTTGCCAGGTAACATTGTCTGACCATTCATCCATACCTTACATCGCTGCCTGCACGGTTGCTAGGTAACATTGTCTGGCCATTCATCCATACCTTACATCACAGCCTACACGGTTGCTAGGTAACATTGTCTGGCCATCCATCCATACCTTACGTCACAGCTTGCAGGGTTGCCAGGTAACATTGTCTGACCATTCATCCATACCTTACATCACAGCTTGCACGGTTGCCAGGTAACATTGTCTGACCATTCATCCATACCTTACATCACAGCTTGCACGGTTGCTAGGTAACATTGTCTGGCCATCCATCCATCCATACCTTACGTCACAGCCTGCACGGTTGCCAGGTAGCATTGTCTGGCCATCCATCCATCCATACCTTACATCACAGCCTACACGGTTGCCAGGTAACACTGTCTGGCCATCCATCCATACCTTACATCACAACCTACACGGTTGCCAGGTAACATTGTCTGGCCATTCATCCATACCTTACATCACAGCCTACACGGTTGCTAGGTAACATTATATGGCCATCCTTCCATACTTTACACCACAGCCTGCACGGTTGCTAGGTAACATTGTCTGGCCATCCATCCATCCATACCTTACATCACAGCCTACACGGTTGCCAGGTAACACTGTCTGGCCATCCATCCATACCTTACACCACTGCCTTCACGTTTGCCAGGTAACATTATCTAGCCATCCATCCATACCTTACATCACAGACTGCTCGGTTGCTATTTAACATTATCTAGCCATCCATCCATACCTTACATCACAGACTGCTCGGTTGCTAGGTAGCATTTTCTGGCCATTCATCCATACCTTACATCACAGCCTACACGGTTGCTAGGTAACACTGTCTGGCCATCCATCCATACCTTACATCGCTGCCTGCACGGTTGCTAGGTAACATTGTCTGGCCATTCATCCATACCTTACATCACAGCCTACACGGTTGCCAGGTAACATTGTCTGGCCATCCATCCACACCTTACATCACAGCCTACACGGTTGCCAGGTAACACTGTCTGGCCATCCATCCATACCTTACACCACTGCCTTCACGTTTGCCAGGTAACATTATCTAGCCATCCATCCATACCTTACATCACAGCCTACACGGTTGCTAGGTAACATTATCTAGCCATCCATCCATACCTTACATCACAGACTGCTCGGTTGCTAGGTAGCATTGTCTGGCCATTCATCCATACCTTACATCACAGCCTACACGGTTGCTAGGTAACATTATCTAGCCAACCATCCATACCTTACATCACAAACTGCTCGGTTGCTAGGTAGCACTTCCATCACACGTTTTGTTACATACATTATTTCCTTACACAGCTCCAAGCTCCACGATTTGGAATGGCAGTTCTTTTCGAGCCTAAATTACTCTAGAGAAATTACCATTTAACACAATTTGATTCCTCGGCATGAATGGTAGTGGTGATTATTGTTTCAAGAGGAATTACAACTAGGCAACCATCCTCTATATAACACTAATCAGAGAGGAAAAAGGAAAGGGATTCTACACTTCGAAAAATGAAGGTATGGGCCAGATAAAGACAAGAACTACAAAGGACGTGAAAATGAAAGACGCCTTAGGCCTCGCAACGTAATACCGTCGGGGTCGGAAAAGGACAAGAGTTTACCAAGCGACGTGGGATAGGATAGATGGAAGTGAGCAGCGTGGTACAAGTAAGTGGAAGCAATGCCAGGACTCAGCTGAAGCCCCCGTGGTCGCCAACGCACGCTCCAAAGTTAAGAGCATCTAGGGCCCCTTTTATTCATCTGTTACGACAGGCAGGGGATACCGTTGATGCTATTCTACTGCTCCTACCCACAGGGGGATCTCAGCATGAATGACCACGTGGAAATCTACACGAAACCGCACTAAACTCAATTGTATTCATGGTGCAGCGAACAATTATCTCGATTGTAATCTCAGTGATTGATGACGTCTAAATCTGTGAAACGGAGCCTATGGATAGCGAAGTTTCTGAAAGCTTGATTCTTGGGAGGTCCGTGTAGTGAACCGTTTTCTGAGAGTAGAAAACACGGAAACTGTCAACGTTCACAGAACAACTGTCTTAATTCAGATGTTAGTCCAACATGTGCAGAAGTTGCGCCGTGAAATATGCAGAGTCTAACGGCTGCCCATGAACATTAGCCACACCGTTCAAGTGGTGCTGGAGAACAGTCGTGTGACGCTCAGTCAGTTGGAGGTTTCAAAGGAAAGAAAATCACTTTCTATCACAAGGGAACAGAAAAAAATGCTATTTGGATGGCTTTTGAGATTATGCCGAAATAAAACACTAAAAGTTATCTCAACCAACTAAACAATAAAAGCAAACTTCATGACGGTACAGCTCTGATGGGCCTTGGCCTACCAAGCGACCTCTGCTCAATTCGAAGGCCTGAAGATTTCACGGTGACTCATGACCAGTGCGACGAATCCTCTCGTACGTTATTCTTGGTTTTCTAGACCGGGGCCGCTGTCTCACTATCATATAGCTCCTCAGTTGTAATCACGTAGCCTGACTGGACCTCGAACCAAACCTCAGACCCGGGTAAAAATCCCTGACTTGGCCGGGAGAGAGGAGGAACGCTACCTCGACATCGCGGGTCCGGCATAACGAAATGGCATGGGATGGCTTACATTCCTTGATAATGGGTACATGGAAATAACTTTTTAAGACGCTTTTAGTGTTTGGGTAGAATAAAAGTACCTAACTTACGGTTATGTTTGGCAGTAATATTGATCTTACTTTCACTCAATATTACTGCCGAACTCTTAAATTATGTCCCTTATTTCTCATATCACAGACCCATACTACACCGAGTTATTACCCACATTCTACTGAATAAAATGTATTATCCAGGAAACCCTGCAGGCGATACGATAGTGCCAGCCTACAAGTTGTTTTACTTCAAACCAACACAGATAGGTCTTATGGCGACGACGGGATAGGAAATGGCTAAGTGTGGGAAGGAAATGGTCGTGACCTTAATTAAGGTACAGACCCAGCATAAGCCTGGTCTGAAAATGGGGAAACTACGGAGAACCATCTTCAGGGCTGCCGACAGTGGGTTTTGAAACCACTAACACCCGGATGCAAGCTCACAGCTGCGCGCCCCTAACCGCACGGCCAACTCGCCCGCTAATTTATAATTTTACTTACCTTCATTTCGCTTGGATTAGTATCAGTTCCAAAATTTTCTGTTAAAAGATTTAAAGCCTCAATTTCTTTTTTAACCACAGTTTTCTCTAATGCCGAAATCAGAATTCTTGCTAAATTCAGAGGTTCGGAATGTATGTCTTATATCAAGGGAAATAATGAAAAATTGGAAGTTAAAACCCTTATTGTAGGCCTTCTTAAGCAATATTTTTTCATCTTAGTTATGAATGATTTAAAACAGGGTAGTGATATTAGTTTACTATAGACAAAGGAGTGGAATTTTTCTGTGAGTAAAATTTTACAGATTGCTGTTTCGGTCATAATGCATAAATTATTCAAAACTCCTTAGATCAAAATACTCCTCAGGATTACATTTCAACATGATGCATATAAAATGAAAATACTCAGTGTAGTTTTATCAAGTATTATATTCACCCAAAATTCAAAGAGCAGAGATTACTCTTTCTCGCTATCATAACAGTCATCAGATATAATTATTCCAGCATTATCTGCCCAGTTTATGAGATCCTCGTATCCCGCCTGACAAACTACAGGATTGTGGGAGAAATCAAGTATTTGTAAAGTTTTAAGATCTTTGAAGAAATCAGTGTTTACAGAATGAATATTATTGTTGCGAAAGCGTATGACCTTTATTACCGGAATACCTCCGAACACATTTTCTGGTATTGCACTAATATCATTGTGATCTAGCGTGAGTTCCTCTAACGAAGGATTATTTAATAGAGGTTCATCAGAGTTGAGAGCTATCTGATTGCGAGCTAATCTTAAATATCTCAAGCTATTGCAGGGTTTCACTAAATCAGGATCAAGATTCTTAATGTAATTTCCATTAAGTTCAAGAATTTCAAGATGTTCCAAGCCTTCAAAAACATTCTTATCTATATCCTCAAGCAGATTATTGCTCAATGAAATGGATTTAAGGCCAGACATGGCCGTGAAGATCACTGCTGGCAAATGTGTGATGTTACATGATTGTAAAGATAAATGTTGAAGTTCTGGAGCAATAAAAAGTGGCGTATCTTCCGGTATTGTGAGTGGATTGTTGTCAATTTCAAGATACTGCAGGTTACTCGGGAAACTGTAAGGATCAACACTGGTCAACAAGTTATTGGAAATGATCAATACTCGCAAATACTCCATCTGTTTGAAAGTTGCTGGCTCAATCTCAGTTATATTTCCTCCGTAGAGTGTGATTGTCTGCAGATAGATGAAGCTACAGAAGGTGTTGCTGTGAAGCTGTTTCACGGGAACGCCGATCATAGTAAGGTGAGAGATGTTTGTCGGCAAGCCCTCTGGGAGGAAGTTCAGTCGTCCATCAGAGCACGTGACGGCATCCTCTCTATAGCATTCGCAGCCGGATGGACACGATGAGGCGGACGAAGCGAGCGAAAACGCCATCACAATTAAATCCAGCGCTTTGCCCTGTGACAAGAACGAACCTGTTTTAATGACTGTCGTCTGTACGCCGAAATCACATGAAGAGCATTTGAATAGGTTATTTTTAAAAAGCCCTTAAGTCTTTTATTTTCGTGTTATGTGAGAAAATGAAAGCTGCAACAAACGTGCATCATTCTATGCAGAAAACCCGTACGTATGATGAATAGAATGGATGTGAAGACACTGGGAAACTCTGTAAATCATTGATTTGCTGGGTTTCTGAACATGCTGACTACAACTGCTGGAGACCTCTTCTGTTCAAGAAGTGTGTCCTGTCCATTGAATCCCAAGGGAAGAAACTGCCTCGGGATATGAAAGCAAAGTTTCAGGTGTCACAGCATAACTATTCCGTGTATTATAGGGACCGCTACCCAGTACGTTGATGGCCATGTAAGCCAAAACCTCAGGTTTCTTAATAGTACTCCCAGTGTCAGTGTGAGGCCAGAAAAAAAATAGCGTGCAAACAGAATCTATCAATTAATATACAGAAACTGGAGGATTTGAAAAAAATTTAAGGATACATACCGAATGAAAGAGAAATTCAAAGATTCTGGAAAAACCATGTATGAGTGAGATATCACTAATAGAGGTACTGGTCAAAAGAGGTTGTTCATTTAAAAATCATTTCTACGGTGTGTACATTAATAAAAACGCAATTTTCTTAAGTTTCTACCAATATTTTTATTAACTGACATGGAAATCATTTTATAGATGAATATTGTAGTTCATATTATTGTAAGAAACACGTGCCATGTTATAATAACAAATTCTTCAATATGTTTTTGAAATCGCGTAAGTCATGGACATTTAAACTAGTCTTGCAACAACCGTAATATTTATTCAAGCAAATTACATATCTCCATGGCATGCTGAATCATGATTTAAGTTTTAGAAGCAGTAAAAAACTTTAAAAGTTCTCTACATGTTTAATTATTCAGTTCTTCTTATTCTTCCTCAAATTTACAATTCCTGACTTACGGGGTTTTAAAAATAACCGGTTCATTTACATTCTAAACATTCTCCTCAAGTTTCCACTTTAGCTGATACGTTACCTCACAAATCATGGATAACTTCGCGAAGAATCTTCGCCAGATTGAAGACTTATTCAAATAAGTCTAAGCGCCGATTTTCAAGGAATTAAGACTTTTCAGTTTATTTAGGTGGAACCTAAGGCACGTTCCTACTTATTAAAAGGGTTGCGTCAAAGATGACAGATGAAATAACAGAACAAAACATGTACAATATAAATTGTAAAATATGTCTTATATTTATTCTAACATAAGTAATCACACCGGTATATATCATTTCAGTAGTACAGATCCTTTTTGCGGCGCTCACAAGTAACCGATCGCTACAAATGAGCATTCAAAAGAAAGAGAATATACATTAGCAGTGACGAATTGTACTCTCATTTCATAAAAATCAATAATTTCTTTTAAAACATTTTCAATAATTGTACTAAGTGTGCCATTTGCAAACACTGTTGCTGTAGGAAAATACGCGCCATCATTGTTGTCCACTTCAACTTTTAGCCACTAGGAGGCCTGTGTTATGTCATTACAATATGCTGTAATTATCAGTTAAGAAAATAATGGTAGTAAAACCAAAAATTACTTCCGGTACATTCGTCAGTATAATAATGCACTTGCATTTGCTTCCGTTCAAGTGGATACCATAAATGTTAAGAAATCAAAGATTACATTAAGTCGTAAGTAAGACTGTCTAATATTATACTGATCTGTGTATTCCATACTTCACCAGTAGTTCACCAGGGGACTACTCACCACATATTTTGAACGGGTCCCCTAGTATGCATTATTTAGGAAATAGAAATGTATTTCTTCTGCTTCCCATGACCAGACAGTGTTTATACGGGGTGTAACAATAAATTTCAGTATCGTACACTTTCCTGAACGTAGAAGAAGAAAATAGTATGTTATATGGACATGGGTCCATGAACGCTTTATTTCCATGTTAAAACTCATTTTCTACAACTCTACATTAAGTTAGTACATACACAGGAACAGAACGTACCTGAACATTTTCTTACATGAAATTTTCAAAATGCCCTCCGTCAGATATGATTTATGCATCATCCCGCCGTCTCATCGACTCCTTGATGTGCTGATGTAAGAGTGTGCTCTCCTTCAGGTCCCAAACCTTTAACATTTCTGGAGCGATACCATCATCGCCCGCGGTCTTCCCAAATTTCATCTTTCTGACTACTCTTGCAGCTCCTGCATACTGATCTCCAATTCTTTCCTCTTTAGCTTTCGAGGTTCTGGATTCTCATACTCTGCCTACCTATTCCAAAATTTCTTTGAAGTTCTTTCCTCATTTACTCATAATTTCTCCTTCAGTCAGCAGCTTTCTTTCCTCATAATATATTAACTTTAGGGTATGATCTTTCCCTTTCCTCATGTTCTTTAGTATCCAACAGATTAGATCGGGTTCTCCGTGGGAAACTCTTCATCAACTGTCCAAATTCTTCCACTGACTTAATTATGGCTGCTTTCACTCTAATTTTAACAACTAATCGCTGTTTTCTGTATTACTGATAATCATCAGGCTTACCCGAGGAGAGGCAGTTTTGACACAGTCTGTTCTCCTCCGTTATGTGTCCTTAAATATAATGTATAATTCTTCTACCCACTACCTCTGCACCTTTCAGAGTATATTTTCGAAGTTCATCCAAGTATTTTCGAGATCTTCATCCCTCCAGCTTCCTAATCTCTGCACTGACCTCTGCGAACACTTTGTAAATAGTGCTTTTCCTCATTCTGTACGTCCTGATCTTTCTTCCTTTCCTCTGACTATGTTCAGTCAGTAAAGGGAGGTTACTTCCTAGCTCTGGCACTCTCTTCACTCCTGCATTGCGCATGTTCTAATGATAGTGTAGTTAATAAACTGACCACTCACCTCTGGCAGTTCTACTCCGATGTACACGTGTTACTGCGTTGATGGGGTGAAAGTTCCCTTTGGGGATCATTGTAAGTACCTAGATGTTAATATAAGGAAAGATCTTCATTGTGGTAATCACATAAATGGGATTGTAAATAAAGGGTACAGATCTCTACACATGGTTGTGAGGGTGTTTAGGGGTTGTAGTAACGATGTAAAGGAGAGGGCATACCAGTCTCTGGTAAGAACCCAACTAGAGTATGGTTCCATTGTATGGGATATTCACCAGTATTACTTGATTCGAGAACTGGAAAAATCCAAAGAAAAGCAGCTCGATTTGTTTTGGGTGATATGCGACAAAAGAGTAGCGTTACAGCAAAATTTTGGCTGGGAAGAATTGGGAGAAAGAAGACGAGCTGCTCGTCGAAGTGGTATGTTACGAGCTGTCAGCGGAGAGATTGCGTGGAATAACGTTAGTAGACGAATAAGTTTGAGTGGCGTCTTTAAAAGTAGGAAAGATCATAATATGAAGAAAAAATTGGAATTCAAGAAGACAAATTGGGGCAAATATTCATTTATGGGAAGGGGAGTTAGGGATTGGAATAACTTACCAAGGGAGATGTTCAATAAATTTCCAATTTCTTTGAAATCATTTAGGAAAAGGCTAGGAAAACAACATATAGGGAATCTGCCACCTGGGTGACTGCCCCAAATGCAGATCAGGATTGATTGATTGATTGATTGATTGATTGATTGATTGATTGATTGATTGATTGATTGATTGATTGATTGATTGATTGATTGATTACTTCACGAACAAACTCTGTGTACGCAATGAAGATATTCTTCAATACACACAGCTGTCCTTCTCCATTGCTGTTAATCATATCTCCTTCATGCCTTCCTATCACTACTCATCACCTATCAGGATTTTTTCTACTCTTCCATTTAGAACACTCCCCTTCCACATCGTCCAGTGTCTTACGCTGAAACCTTTACACTAGCAATGTCATCATCATCATCATTTGGCCTATACGTCACTACCACTGAGAACAGGGTGGTGGTGTACACCACGAGTACATTTCTCCTGGTGTACTAGAAATCCTACACCATTTTTTTAAATTTCCATATTTCTATCTTCATAATCGAAATTCTTTGAGACTTGTAATTTCTCTTTTATTTCAGACACAAAAGGTATTTGACTTCAGTTTCCAAGATCCGAGATCTATTTCGCTAATTCTACTGTGTTTCCTTGCCATGTAATCTCCTGACTTTGCACGTACCACACATCGTTTTCATGTATCTTCAGCTGCTCGGTAGGTATATAATCCATCCGGCTTGCTCTTTGCTTTACGTCACCCCGACACAGATAGATCTTATGGCGACGACGGAAAAGGAAAGATCTGGGAGTGGGAAGGAAGCGGCCGTGACCTTCATTAAGGAACAGCTCCAGTGTTTGCCTGATGTGAAAATGGGAAACCACGGAAAGTCATCTTCAGGGCTGCTGACAGTGGGCTTAGAACCCACTATGTCTCTCTTTTGATTTTTGAATTCCCAGCTAACTGGATATGGGCCATGGACCCTAGACCTCTTCGTAGGGATACCTTAAGAGTATGGTTTTCTCGCTACTGTCTGTTTGTTTGAGAGTTACAGCACCCTTGGTTGGTCCTTGGAGCAACGTTGATACCTACCCACCCGCTACCAACGAAGTGGACCCGCAAACCAAGTTTTGCATAGGTGGGGACCTACACCCTGGGCCGAGGGACAACATTGAAGTTCCTGTGATTTAAATTATTTGTTACTTTGTGCACGAAAATGTTCTATGAACATTTAATAACGACGTCGAGAAGAAATATTTTTGATAATTTGTATATTTCTACACTAAATGCTAATAGATGTAGTCAAGCCCAGGGCGGCATCTCAAACTCAGGAGCTCTTGAATCATCTGGTATTATTATAAGAAAAAAATATTTAATGTAGATTTTGAAAATGTGATTGGTGTGCTCTCTATACGAAAGCAACAAAATAAAAAAATGAAATGGCGTATGGCTTTTAGTGCCGGGAGTGTCCGAGGACATGTTCGGCTCGCCAGATGCAGGTCTTTTGATTTGACACCCGTAGGTGACCTGCGCATCGTGATGAGGATGAAATGATGATGAAGACGACACATACACCCAGCCCCCGTGCCAGCGAAATTAACCAATTAAGGTTAAAATTCCCGACCCTGCCGGGAATCGAACCCGGGACTCCTGTGACCAAAGGCCAGCACGCTAACCATTTAGCCATGGAGCTGGACAGCAACAAAATAATTTGCCTAGGAGAATTCTGTGTTATTGCAGTGGTTAATTGGACTTGGAGGAAGTTTGGCACAAATATTACGGCGCATTATTTACATATTTAGTAGGTTTGAAGATTTCTACCTTTAATTTGTTTCGTAAGAACCTTTTAATATTTCTTATGTATCAACGTTTTATGTCATACTGAATATACATGTGAAGGCATGTACAAACAACCCCTTCCCCAATGGCGCAACAGCCCCGAAGGGCCTTCGCTTCCCAAGCGACCGCTACTCATCCCGAAGGCCTGCAGATTACGAGGTGACGCGTGGTCAGCACGACGAATCCTCTCGACCATTATTCTTGACATTCTAGACAGTGCCCACTATCTGACCGTGATATAGCTCCTCAATTTTAATTACGTAGGTTGAGGAGACCTCGAACCAGGTTAAAAATTCCCAACCTGGTCAGGAATCGTTCCCGGGGCCTTCGGCAGGCAAGCTACCCCTATATCGCGGGGCCGGCTTCTATAAACAATAAGGGGCATAAAATATGTTCGGGTCCAGGGGTAAAAAGTACTTAAATAGGGCCTGGGTGTAGTCTAAATAATACAAGCTCTAGTTTGTAAATTCTTCAATGGTATCCAACTATATTCATTGCTTAAAGATCAGGATAGGACAACAGTGTGGTAAATTAATTTTAGAATTTACATGGTAACGTGCGTCAAAGTCGGAGTAGTATTTCAATTAATCCTGAAAATGGTTTACAAACTGAATATGATAAATTCTGGTTTATAACCAGTCCCAGAAATCTAATAAAGGTAACTCTATGTAAGAAAATACCTTAACTGGGATATGTGCTATCAAGTAGCATATTGGAAAGTATTTTATGGAAGACGATGAAAACTTCTCGAGTTATATTTAATGAGAGCTTTTAAGCCTACATTAAACCGCAGAGAAAGAAACATATCAAATTATATGTTCATCTAATTAAACTGAATATTTGCTTTGGTAAGAATGAAAAGAAATGTGAAAACTGGTAGTAATTGAAACAAAATTGTAGAATATTTCAAATTCCGTTAAAACTCTCCTTAACCCAGATAATCTTTAATTATTTATTGCAATAAAATTCAAGGAAGTTGCAGAGATAGTTGGAAATATTGTGGAGATTGGTAGCTGACTGACAGAGGCTCGCAGACTTAACACTGAAAGGCATAACAATCTAGCTATGTGTATAGAACGTCGAACGGGACCACGGGTGAAAATTAAAGGATGAATACGCGTATGGTGTGACAGGTGTTGTCGACATGAAATATTTGGTCAGTTATTTCTTAATTCTAAACAAACTTTGGGCACTAGGTATAGCCCAGTAGCGCTCAACGCTCGGCATTTGTTGTTTTCCACTTTTTTAGAATTAAAATAAGCCTCTGTATTACCTTGAATCTGTTTTCTTTAACTATGAAGACATTATCAACAAATTAATCATCAATGATCTGCGTTTGGGGCAGCCGCCCTATCAGTTATTTATCTAGCATTTTCTTATCAAAGAACTTGAAAAAATATCGAACATATTCATATTATGATATTTTCTGCTTTTAAAATTTGGCGGGGTGGAAGGAGTACCGTCGGTTGTAGGGCTGTTTTGTAAAACAAACACAAGCCATCACTGGTATATGTCTTAGATTGACTCGACAATTGAAGATGTCCCGTAAAGCTACATCAATCCACAATCTCTATCCATTTACACAGGTGAAAAGTTATATGTTGCCTGGTGGCAACATTCTGCAGTAGACGGTTGAGCGAAACAACGCATTGAGTCATATTAATGCTCGTAGTGCTACAAAAAGCCAAATTGCTAATCTAATTGACCAGGTAACGATGATTAAAAGGATTGTGGTTTTTAGAAATACGTAAAGAATATATTATGATATTTTCTTCTTCTTGTTTCGTTTCGGCCAGCTAAGGACCACATAATTTCAAATGTTTCAGTAGTATAAGTGGATGGTTCGGCCGCCTCCTCCTCCGTGGGAAATTTGAATTTTGGCGGGAGATTTGAATTTTGGCGCGAGATTTGAATTTGTAAACAAAGCCGCGTGCTTTTTGACAGCTGTCATCTACACCAACGCATCGCTAACCTCACTGCTGCCATATTGACGGGCCTAAACCACAGTGCTGCCAACTAAACCTCACTAGCGCGAGATTTGAATTGGTAAACAAAGCCACGTGCTTTTTTGACAGCCACGTGCTTTTTGACAGCTATCTTTAAACAACAATGCATCGACCTCAGTGCTGCTATCTTGACGGGCCTAAACCTCAGTGCTGCCAACTAAACCTCACTAGCGCGAGATTTAAATTTGTAAACAAAGCCACGTGCTTTTTGACAGCTGTCATCCGACAACAACACATCGTTAACCTCAGTGCTGCTATCTTGACAGACCTAAACCTCAGTGCTGCCTACCAAACTTTACTAGCGCGAGATTTGAATCGGTAAACAAAGCACGTGCTTTTTTTTTTGACAGCTGTCATCCGCCATCTTGCATCGCTACCCATAGTGCTGCCTTCTTTAGGCACAAGAAACCTGAACAACAACAACAACGCATTGCTAACCTCAGTGCTGCCCTCTTTAGCTACTTACCTTTGAAATGTGGAGGCGGCAATTTGAAAAATTATATGTGCTTTTTTGACAAGCTGTCATCTTTAATCAACAGAGCACCGTGCTGCTATCTTTAGCTACTACCTTTGAAATGTGGTGGCGGGCAATTTCCACGTAACAGCTGTCATCCGCCATCTTGCATCGCTAACCTTAGTGCTGCCCTCTTTAGCTACTTACCTTTGAAATGTGGTGGCGGACAATTTGAAAATTCCACAACCTTAGTGCTGCTATCTTTACGGTACTGCGGGTAATTTAAAATCCACGTGCTTCGTGACAGCTGTCATCCGCCATCTTGCATCGCTAACCCCAGTGCTGCCCTCTTTAGCTACTTACCTTTGAAATGTGGTGGTGGTAATTTCCACGTAACAGCTCTCATCCGCCATCTTGCATCGCTTACTGTAGTGCTGCTATCTTTACGGTACTGCGGATAATTTGAAAAAAATCCGTCAGCTGTCACCCTCCATCTTGCATCGCAAACCTCAGTGCTGCCATCTTTAGCTTCTACATTTCAAATGTGGGCGGCGGATAATTTGAAAAATTCGACGTGTTTTTTGACAGCTGTAATCCGCCATCTTTAATCAAGAGAGCACCGTGATGCTATCTTTACGGTTACTACCTTACGCACGTAGTAGCAGGTAATTTGAAAAATTCTAAACAGCTGTCATCCGCCATCTTTAATTAACAAAGCACCGTGCTGCTATCTTTAGCTACATACATTTAACATGTGGTGGCGGCAATTTCAAATTCTATCCAGATGCCATCTTTAATCAACAGAGCACCGTGCTGCTATCTTTAGCTACTACTTTTGCAATGTGGTGGCGGCGTGCAGTGTTCGATTCTAGTCTTGATCACTTATTTATTGATCTGAACAAATCAAACAATGTTCTAATCACATGTTGAAGTTAACGACAACCAGTACAGTGTTCGATTCTAGTCTTGTTAGGTTTTAATCTGATCTTCTTAAAGCAAAGGTATCCCCTAACATGTTCTAAACACATGTTGTATCGAGTACAGGGTTCGTTTCTAGTCTTGATCACTTATTTAGTGATCTGAACACACCAATCAATGTTCTAATCACATGTTGAAGTTAACAACAACCAGTACAATATTCGATTCTAGTCTTGTTATGTTTCAATTTGATCTTAGAAGAAAGGTATCCCCTGACATGTTCTAAACACATGTTGTATCGAGTACCGTGTTCGTTTCTAGTCTTGATTACTTATTTAGTGTTCTCAGCACATCAACCAATGTTCTAATCACATGTTGAAGTCAACAACATCGAGTACAGTGTTCGATTTTAGTCTTGTTTATTTTGTAATCCGCAAGTCTAATCATGCACAATGATGTTATCGCTGCACATCTTGCCTTCGCGATACATGTTCGATAAAGCTATGCCTTGACAGAGGAGGAGAAGGTAGAGGAGGCGGAGGAGGTAGGGGAGGAGGAGATAGGCGAGGAGGAGGAAGAGGTGGAGGAGGTACCCATAACAGCCACCACCATCTTGTGTAGTAACCTCCAAGTAGTAATTAGCGACGGGAGGGGCATCTTGTTGTAAACTAAGGATGGTCTCCTTCAAGATGGTAGATGAGAGGTTAGGTTCGGAAATGCATTAAAGTTGACGATAGCTAACGGACGTTTTTCTCAAATTATCCGCCACCACAATTCAAAAGTAGTAGCTAAAGATAGCAGCACGGTGCTTTGTTAATTAAAGATGGCGGATGACAGCTGTTTAGAATTTTTCAAATTACCCGCTACTACGTGCATAAGGTAGTAACCGTAAAGACAGCAGCACAGTGCTCTCCTGATTAAAGATGGCGGACGACAGCTGACAAAAAACACGTAGAAATTTTCAAATTATCCACCGCCCACATATCAAAGGTAGTAGCTAAAGATGACAGCGTTGAGGTTTGCGATGCAAGATGGAAGATGACAACTAAGGGATTTTTTTCAAATTACCCGCAGTACCGTAACGATAGCAGCACTACGGTAAGCGATGCAAGATGGCGGATGAGAGCTGTTACGTGGAAATTACCACCACCACATTTCAAAGGTAAGTAGCTAAAGAGGGCAGCACTGGGGTTAGCGATGCAAGATGGCGGATGACAGCTGTCAAAAAGCACGTGGATTTTTTTACCCGCTGTACCGTAAACATAGCAGCACTAAGGTTGTAGAATTTTTCAAATTGTTCGCCACCACATTTCAAAGGTAAGTTGCTAAAGAGGGCAGCATTAAGGTTAGCGATGCAAGATGGCGGATGACAGCTGTCACGTGGAAATTGCCCGCCACCACATTTCAAAGGTAGTAGCTAAAGATAGCAGCACGGTGCTCTGTTGATTAAAGATGACAGCTTGTCAAAAAGCACATATAATTTTTCAAATTGCCGCCTCCACATTTCAAAGTTAGTAGCTAAAGATGGCAGCACGATGCTCTGTTGATTAAAGATGGCTGCTGTCAAAAACAGCACGTGGAATTTTTCAAATTGCCGCCACCACATTTCAAAGGTAAGTAGCTAAAGAGGGAAGCACTGAGGTTAGCAATGCGTTGTTGTTGTTGTTCAGGCTTTTTTGTGCCTAAAGATGGTAGCACTAAGGTTAGTGATTCAAGATGGCGGATGACAGCTGTCAAAAAAGCACGTGGCTTTGTTTACCGATTCAAATCTCGCGCTAGTAAAGTTTAGTTGGCAGCACTGAGGTTTAGGTCAGTCAAGATAACAGCACTGAGGTTAGCGTTGTGTTGTTGTCGGATGACAGCTGTCAAAAAGCACGTGGCTTTGTTTACAAATTTAAATCTCGCGCTAGTGAGGTTTAGTTGGCAGCACTGAGGTTTAGGCCCGTCAAGATAGCAGCAGTGAGGTTAGCGATGCGTTATTGTTTAAAGATAGCTGTCAAAAAGCACGTGGCTTTGTTTACCAATTCACATCTCGCGCTAGTGAGGTTTAGTTGGCAGCAATGAGGTTTAGGCCCGTCAAGATGGCAGCAGTGAGGTTAACGATGCGTTGCTGTCGATGACAGCTGTCAAAAAGCACGTGGCTATCAAAAAGCACGTGGCTTTGTTTACCAATTCAAATCTCGCGCTAGTGAGGTGTAGTTGGCAGCACTGAGGTTTAGGCCCGTCAAGATGGCAGCGGTGAAGTTAGCGATGCGTTGTTGTCGATGACAGCTGTCAAAAACACGTGGCTTTGTTTATAAATTCAAATCTCGCCCCAAAATTCAAATCTCCCGCCAAAATTCAAATTTCCCACGGAGGAGGAGGCGGCCGAACCATCCACTTATACTACTTGTTTCCCTTGAGCTTTAATGTTGGTCCAGTATTCCTTCATTCGTATACGGTGTTGCTCCTTCCGCTCTTTCGTCCATGCCTTTCCAGTTTTCATCTTCAGCTTTGGTTGGAAACTCTGATGTTCTTGGAGTTTTTTCTTAGTGGAACACGCTCCTGGA
Source organism: Anabrus simplex (assembly GCF_040414725.1). Taxonomy (NCBI): domain Eukaryota; kingdom Metazoa; phylum Arthropoda; class Insecta; order Orthoptera; family Tettigoniidae; genus Anabrus; species Anabrus simplex. Next base: position 21,568,721 of record NC_090267.1, read on the forward strand.
TATCTTCAAATGAGATCCGAATCTCCTGCAGATCTTTCTGTACCTCACTGAACCATGCCCCCTTTGCCTTTTTCTCTTGGAAGAAAGTGAAAACACGGTTGGTTAACCGAGTTGACTTCATTCGGACCATGTGTCCATAAAAAGTAATCCTCCTTTTTCGCATCACATCGGTTATTTTCTTCACATGCGAGTACAACTCCTGGTTGTTCCGTCTCGTAAACTCGCCGTTGTCTTTGACTGGACCTAAGATTTTCTTAAAAATCTTTCCTTCCTTGGCCTCCAATTTCTCCATCATGCCTTTTTTGTTCATGGCGAGACATTCCGCTGCATATAGACCCTCTGGCCGGATGACAGTGCAATAGTGTTTGATTTTTGCATTCAGAGATATAGATCTTTTGTTATAGACATTTTTAGTCAGATGGTAAGCCATTTCCATTTTATTCATGCTGAAGAAAAGGCTTCTTTTTCGGACATATTAGGTTCTATCCATTCACCAAGATACTTAAATTTTTCAACTCGCTTGACTTTTCCGTGAGTCCTTTCTAGCTCACTTGGCACCAGTTTGATGTTTGTAGTTAATTTCGTTTTAACAAAGGGGATTTGGAGGCCCGCCTTTGCAGCTTGTGTTTGAAGCTGGTTGATCTGCTTCGTGGCCACATCCAAGGAATCAGCGAAAACCGCGAGGTTGTCTGCAAATGCTAGTCAGTCAATTGAAAGGTTCTTGTTCTTGTGGCCTAGTCTGACTCCGCTTTCGACTCCTTGATAACTCATTTCTCTGCGCCATTCACGGATCACTCTCTCAAGAACGCAGTTGAACAGCAGAGGCGAGAGACCATCTCCCTGCCTAACTCCTCTCCGTATTTCAAAGGCATCTGAAGTCTCTCCTCTGAACTTCACTTTTGAGATGGTGTTGGTGAGAGAGTCTGTTGGATGATCACTCTTGTTTTACCGTCCAAGCCAAATTCCTTTAGGATCTGAATTAGGGTAGTATTCTCATACTTTATTATATTTTATCTACCTAAAATTCGTACCTCGTATCCCTAAGATATTTTCAACTTTGACTTGCTTGCCTGAAAGGCTAGAACTGTGAAACATAGGCTGAGGTCGCCTTTGCTAATGAAGTCGCTTTAGTCGTTGTTGTTTTGTTGACAGGTCTGCTGAAGGATGAGCGCGCCATTCTGGAGGCTACAGTTGTATTGTTGAGGTGATAAGCGTGCTCATCCATATTTGAGAACAGCTGTGGGCTGTAGTTTATTTATTCAGCTATTTTCATTATCATCGTCGCCGTATTATGTACTGAACCCATGACTTATGTGTCACAAGAAACCAGAGTCCTAAAGTCATTACATGAGGTGCCATATAATTTACAAGTCAGGAGCTCTAGCTACATTTTTTATCTCTGGCCAGAGACGGTACGTGGAGGAACAGGTGTTAGTTCTCATTCTCACGCTAAAGAAATTAGTCACCCACACGTGTAAAAGGAGCATGGATACAGTGGACTATTTGTTCTAATAAAAAGTATATTTTATGAAGAATTGGCGACGAAACTGTCGTAGTAAATGTTAGGAAATTGTAAGTGAAACAATTTTGTCATGGTAGACAGATTTTAGACCGTTAAATAGCTCCAGAAGGAAATTTGTCAAAAGACGCGTCTGTTCGTTCAAACTCTGTTATATCGACCAAATATAGTGCCTATCTTATGAGGTAATTTAACAATTTAGTGGGTTAAGAGAAATCCTTAAATGCTTATCATTAGCATTGCCTCTAAACTATACAACTATGTGTTACATTGAGACCTGCCTTCAATACATTTTTATGGGGTAGGAAAAGTGTCTGTACAATTTTTGACGGTAAATGAAAATGGCATGAGAGTGGGAGAAAATCGTATAAAAGAGCGATGCGCCATTTGCAATCTCGCATTGAGTCCATTGAATTCGAGGCGCGTCCACGTATTTCAGAGTAACTTTACAGACCAGCGTTTGAAAGACTATGTCCCAAGGGAAGATAGGTTTTGGCCGAAGGTGGCTGTAACCTCATCTCCAAGTAGAGATAAGTTTTAAAAGTACGGAATCGTAAACGTTCTACGAACTACGATTTAAATTGTTGTGTTATAAGGTTGAGGTCGGCAATTGCCGAAAATTTGCATAACTTAAAATCAGCCATCCAAAGTATTCTTCCAATAAAAGTAATCGGCAGTATTCCAAGTGAGGAATCATCATGTCATTTTTCAGGGACGGTTATTCTAATGCCGCAATTTCCGCACTTGAAGCTGTAAGTATTATTCTAAAATATTGCGTGTGCGGGTCGGTGTTCGACAGATGTGTTCGCTCCATGCAAGGAAGAGAACGTGTGAAGGACATTCTTGTTCATGTCATTATTTTCAGGTGAATGGAAATAAAATTAAAACAAAAGGAAAAATATGTTTAGCAAAGCCACTATCTGCAGAGATGGCTAAATAAAAGATTGAGAGGCTGATGAATCTGTAATGATGGGAGAAGACGTACGACTAAAAGGTATGTGAATTACCACCGTTATAAAAAGCTTTTATTTATTTCATATCACTGATCTTCTTGTGTGTGTATCTGTGACTCTTTTATTTCGTGAAAATGTCTAAGAAATATGACAAAAGGTCATTTGTTTTGTGTTTCTTGGATAATCGGGAAAGTCACGAAACTAGAGTGTGAAGTGTTGTAGAGTAATAGATGTTGATGGTTGTGAAACGAATATAATGTCTAAAGTAAAGTATCACTCCCGTACGATTATTTTCTACATTTGTGGTTTGTCAAAGATGAGATATTCATTTATTGTAAAATTCTGTTCGATGAAAAGATGAAATTCATGTAAGCGTAATCCGTGGTTATTCAGTTAAAGCTGGCGTGAAGGTACACCGTTGTGTTAAGGGATGTAAATTTTACTGAAGAGGAGTTACGAGGCGAGATCGATAAAATTTTGTTACAGGGATTGCTATTCCAAAGTCTGTTGAAATCTGTGTAGAATTAATGGGAGGAAAATAACGGTAAAAAGTTTTGTAAGTCAAGTTGTGAGTTTCTGTTTTGGAAATATTAGCTCAGATATGCGGGGAGAGATGGTTAGTTGTCACGGAGTGTTTCGTGTAACAGCATTGTGGGTCACCCAAGAGAGATATTCCATATTATTGTCGTGTCGAGAATTTGTGTTAAGCGAGTGTTTCAAGTCTTGCGAAATGGGGGAGGAGTAAAGGATTGTGGATCAAGTTGTTGAAATCCTATAGTGTTGATGCCGGAATATTCAGTGTAGGAAACCCGAGGAGTTATTTTGTGTTATTTATTAAGATGGGAACAGGGTCAGTCCATAATTAGGATTCCACGTAAAACCATAGTATCGTGATGGATAAGAATATTTGAGTGACGTCTTAAAGTAAATCTCTTCGCATAATCTTTGTGGGTCAAGAATTATATTTCATGTGAATTGCCAACGAGGCAAGCTTTTCCTTTCATTTGACGCAGGTTAAAATACGAATAACATGTGTTTCGTGGGGAGACTCGTGTCCCGTTACTCTAGCCGGCTGTTAGGTAGTCGACTTAGCTCGCTACTAGAAAGAAACTAACTGAAACTGAGATTTGTCATGTGTAGTAAAATGTCTGGAATTAGATTTTGTTCTTTAGAAGAGACTCGTTTTTTCTAGAGACTTGAATTCATTTTTATACCGACGGAAATGTTGGAGATGCCATTTTCAGGGATATCAAAATTTGAGAATCAGTAGTGATGTTGTCTGACATTATTCGAGGGTTGTACAAAGTCTTATTTTGAATGTCACGAAGCGATGTGACATGGATGGTTATTTTGCGTTGTGTGCTAATTTGTGCAGATAGGATTTCATGTTAGGATTATCCAAGCTAGTTTCTTAATAATTGTTAGTGTTATTACGTTAGCTTGCTGAGTGACGTCATTAAATAAATAAATAAATAAATAAATAATACTGGTAACTGTAAAATGTATTCGGTAGTCAGGAGCGATGACAATAAGAGAATTGTGTAATTAAAAAATTAGGGCTTTTAAAGAAGCCATTCGTCCGGGGTAGATAAAACTTGTTGTTAATTAGGATTGTGAGGTTACTTCAATTTAATAAATTATTAAATTCAGTGAAATCGTATTTTGAGAATTAGGTTAAAACCAAGTGACTGACTTGAAAATGTATTCTGGAAATCTTAGTTTAATTTGCTGGAAAATCTCAACTTATTAACGTAACGATTAAGGGGCATGTCCGATGGCAAAGGACTACTGCCACAAGTGTTGTGAGCACGTATTGTTTTCATTTCGATTTGTTGAGCATCAGATGTGCTGGGAATTTATTAATGTGGAAACCTTGGTCATCAACTACTGTAACTTGATTGTGTTCAGCCTTCAGCTTAGAAATTAGGACGGTCATGGGGTCATCAACCTCAGTGACTTAGCTTAGGGCCATTTGCCGTTGTAGCATCATTCTCCTTGCGGTGATCATTCACAATGACTAACGTAAATTACAAAGTTAGACGTCGGTCCATGACAGTCGCAGGTCACATCGATTCGATTAAGGGTCCATGCCGTATAACCACTGTGTGGCACATACCGATTGGACTGCCTTAATTATATCAAGACTCCAGAACTCGTGCTACGGGGGCTGGATCATCACGAATCATTATGATGGTACATGCAGTCTCACATGGAAGCCGATCTTAGGGATATTCAGACTTTCTTTATTTCACTCTTAACTTATGACACTGCCCCTCAGGCAGTTGAGTTAAGGTCTCCAAAGCCAGTATCTCTCATCAGAATTATTTTCCTTATTATTTTTATTACGGGCAAGACTAAGTTCGTTGTTTAAGTGATGTTGAAATGTCATGTGTCCCTTCGACCTCATTTTAAATTATATAAATTACCATCAATTTCTTTGAATCGACCCCTCTCATTTAGTACACAGTTTAAATTACCGAAACCCCCCTCTTACCTAAGCAAGTGACGAAGACCCATAGACGACCCGAGAGAAAGGTCTCATGCCGATTTGCTAATAAGTAAGGAAGATAGGTATCCTGCGAAGGACCCAAAAGGGTTCAGCATTCTGCGTTTCTAACTTTTTAATATTGAGTTATTAGATTTAGGACTCATATTTACAGTACAGTAGTGAGGTTATAATTCACATTTCATTTAGCGTCATTAATCTTCTTCATCCTGACTCATAAGTCCGTACGAAGAACGGGTACCCGCGAGCCATGCGACCTTGCCGCAGTCCCAGGTGTTGGTGGTGGTGGTGGTGAGTATTGTTTTAAGAGGAAGTACAACTAAGTAACCATCTTCAATGTAACACTAATCACAGAGAAATATGGATGGGATCGTACACTTCGAAAAATGAAGGAAACGGCCAAAGAAACGCAAAGGCCAAATTAAAGACTCCCTAGGCATCGAATGCTCTAATACCGTCGGGATCGGCTAAGAACAAGAGTTGACCAACGGAAGTCGGATAGGATAGATGAAAGTGAGGAGCCTGGCACAAGTAAGATGAAACAATGTCAGGACTCAGCTAAGAACGCCATAGTCGCCAACGCACGCTGCCAAGTTAAGAGCCCCTGGAGCCCTCTTTAGTCGCCTCTTACTACAGGCAGTGGATACCGTGGGTGTTATTCTACCGCCCCCACCCACAGGGGGGTTGCACGTCGCAATGGAGCAAATACCCAAGCCGCAGGTGCAACCATATTGGATGGGTATCTGTCGAGAGACAAGACTAAAGAATGGTTCATCGAAAGTGGGATAGCAGCCTTTGGGAAATTGCAATGGCGGCAGTCTAGATGATTGACTGATATGGCCTTGTAATAATACTCAGCTGTGTTGATACTGGGCTGAAAGCAACGGAAAAATACAGCCGTGACTAAATCCCGAGGACATGCAGCTCTCTCCGTACGAATGATGTACTGATGATGGCTTCCTCCCGGGTAAAACATTCCGGAGGTAAAATAGTCCCCCCATTCGGATCTCCAGTTGGGAACTACACGAGAGGGGGCAATCATCAGGAAGATGGATACTGACATCCTGTGAGTCAGAGCGTGAAATATTGGAAGTCTGAAACGTTCTGATAGGTTAGAGAAACTGAAAAGGAAGATGGATAGACTAAAGTTAGATGTAATTGGTATAAGTGAACTGCGTTGGCAGGTAGAGCAGGATTTATGATCAGGTGACTACAGAATTATCAACACAAAACCAAACAGCGGAAATGCAGGAGTTGGTTTGATAATGAATAAGAAAACAGAGCAGCGGGTAAGCTACTACGACCAGCATAGTGAAAGAATTATTGTCGTCAAGATAGACACCAAATCAATGCCCACCAAATTAGTGCAGGTCTATATGCCTACTAGTTCAGCGGTTGATGAAGAAATCGAAAGAATGTCTGAAGAGTTAATACAAACGTAAAAGGTGACGAGAATCTAATTGTGATGGGAGACTGAAATGCAGTGGTAGGCTAAGGAAGAGAAGGTAATACAGTAGGAGAGTTCGGATTAGGACAAAGGAATGAAAGAGGAAGTCGGCTGATTGAATTATGCACCAATAATAATGTAGTCCTTGCTGAAACTTGGTTCAAACACCACAAACGATGGCTGTGTGCATGGACGAGACCTGGAGACACTGGAAGGTATCAAACAGACTTCATTATGATTAGGCAAAGATTCAGAATCTAGGTGTTGGATAGCAAGACTTTCCCAGCAGCAGACGTGGACTCTGGTCGCAACTTGTTGATCATGAAATTCCATCTGAAGTTGAAGAAATTGAAGAAAGGAAGCAATGCAAGGAGATGGGATCTAGACAAGTAGAAAGAAAATAATGTGAGGGATTGTTTCAAGGAACATCTTGCACGAAAACTAAATGAAGAGGCTGAAGGAAACACCACAGAGGAAGAGTTGACGGTCGTAATGAATGAGGTCGCTGGGGATGCTGAAGAAATTTTAGGAAGAAAGGAGAGAACACGTAAGAATCAATGGATAACCCAGGAGATACTACACCTGACTGATGAACGACGAAAATACAAGAGTGCTAAACATGAAGATGGCAGAAATGAATACAGGTTATTAATGAATGAAGTGGATAGAAAGTGCAGGAGAGCTAAAGAATAGGTGAAAGAGAAGTACAAGGATGTTGAAGGTTGTATGGTTGTAGGAAAGGTAAATGCTCCATACAGGAACATCAAGGAAACCTTTCGTGAAAGAAAAGCTAGGTGTATGAATATTAAGAGCTCAGATGGGAAACCACTTCTAGGGAAAGAAGACAAGGCAAAAGGATGGCAGGAACTTATCGAACAGTTGTATCAAGGTAAATACGTAGATGATATGGTCCTGAAACTACAAGACGCTGTTGATGCTGATGAAATGGGAAACCCAATTTTGAGGTCAGAATTCGGCAGAGCTTTGAGAGACCTAAATAGGAAAAGGCACCTGAAATCGATGGCATTCCCTCAAAATTACTGACTGCCTTAGGAGAAACTAGCATGGCGAGGTTATTCCATTTAGTGTGTAAGATGTATGAGACAGGAGAAGTGCCATCCGATTTTCGGCAAAATATTGTTATACCTATTCCCAAGTAAGACAAGTGATAACATTACCTAAACCATTAGTTCAGTATCTCATACCTGCAAAATTTTAACATGCATTATTTACAGAAGTATGGAAAGACTATTTGAAACTGAGTTGGGAGATGATCAATTTTACTTCAGAAGAAACGTAGGAACACTTGAAGCAATCCCAACTTTACGTCTGATCTTAGGGGACCAAATTAAGAATGACAAGCCCACACTAGAAAAGGCATTGTTTTTTGCTGTTCAGAAATGTCCTTCTAACCGCCAGGGTTTCTTTACAGGATTTAAACATATGAAATTATTCTCTGTTTTCACTACCTTCACCTTACTTTATCCTTCCCCCTAATCCATCCCTGGTTCTTATAAAAACCCATCATCCACCATATCAAACCTTGGGTTTCTCTTCTATTTGCATTCACAATATTTATGCTCATATCCTGCCTTATCCAATTGAACTCTGAGAGGGTTGCCTTTGTTCCTACATTCGGATACCAACCAGTCTTTGGATATCCCTAAGTCGTATAATGATTAGTTTACTCGTCGATCTCTCGAACCTCTTGAGGTACTTCTTCCAATAATTTCCGAATCCCAACCTGTCTAATATACTTTTAACTTTAGTTAGCCAGTACTCTCCCTGGATATTTTCTCTCTGATATTGATATGCAATGTGCAGAAGCTCGCCACCCTCTCTTCTTTTCAATCTTAACAAATATTTCAAAATTCTCGAAAGAATGTCTACTCGGATATTTTCTTCACATATTAATCTTACCCCGCACTTTGCTGTACAATTTGGTAAACCCATTACATTTTTTTTAAACTTACTTATTACTTGGTTCAGCATCTAACACTCTTTCTGTACACCCCATAGTTCAGATCCATGTAACATTCGATCTTTTTACTACAGCTTGCAGGACATTTCTCTGAATTTTATATCCTCTTTTTGAGAATTTATTTTCAAGAATTCTAATTACTGATAAAGCTGCAAGACCCTTCCATTTCGCTTGTTTTATCTGGTGGACCCATTTCCCGTTATTTGCTATATATATTCCCAATACTCTAATCTATTCGTGACTTCCACTTGACATCCATCTATCGTCCATTGTTCATTCTTCGCTCGCTTACAACCCTTTTTACAAATCGGAACTTTCGTATTGGAGCTGTTAATTTTAATGACCACTTTTTAGAAAACTCTGTCACAGCAATGATACTCTTTTGTATGCCTCCGGCCGTTAACGTTATCAGCAGGACATGGTCCGCGAAAATTAAGCCTGGCATTTCATGATTTACTAAAACTGGACTCGTCCACTTATCTCCTCCATGACCACTTAATATATCGTTGATAAATAACAAAAATAAAATAGGAGATAGCTTGCATCCCTGTTTCAAACCCAATTTAGATTCTATTTGACCACATGCCACCCTATCACCTACCCTAATACTGCATTTCACCCCTCCATAGATCGCCTAGACACCCCTAATAAGCGTAATTTCGCGACCAATGCGCCCCTGCTGACTGTGTCAAAGGCCATTTCAAAATCTAGCCGTTATATATAGTCTTCCTGCTTTCGGTTTTATATACTTATCTATTATTGCTTTTACAATCACGATGTTATCTACCGTTCTTTTACCTTTTCTGAAACCACTTTGATATCGCGAGAGGATGAAAAATTCTTCCGCCCATTTCATCAGTCTATTTGCCAACATTCCTGTATATATTTTACTTAGGGAGTCCAATAGTGTTATGTCTCTATAGTTACTTGGATTATATATATATATATACATAAATGAAACTTTGTTTGTATATATCGAATGGACTCAAAAACTACTGGGCCGATTTCGCTGAAAATTTCACAATTTGTCCTTATTACTCCTGGGAGGTTTTAGAAAGTAGTTTAAATGAAATCCGATGGATAGTTTTTTTGATAAGAAATTGTATACAATCAATTTAATTGCAAACCCGCACCAAGATTGGATCGACTTGATGATCAGATTGTCGCTAGGCGACAGAGCTTATGCTATATTATGATAGTCCGGTAAGAAATGCTGTGTATAGGAGAATGGGAACACGCCGCTATGTTTAAAACGTGCACGGCCATGCCTGTTATTTGGAGATAGCAATCCAACATGCCGTGATCAGGATGTACTTTTATGTCATAGAACCAACTTTGATAGGTCTGCCCAGTTTGGAGAATGTAGTTGTGTAATAGATGTAGAATATCAACAGTGGTATGACATGAGTTATCACCCACAACAAAGAGCAACTGGAGATTTCCAACGAGCTAAGGTGAGTATATGCCTTAATAATCTATATATATATATATATTCGGGTTTGTACTACATCTCTCTACCGGGCGAGTTGGCCGTGCGCGTAGAGGCGCGCGGCTGTGAGCTTGCATCCGGGAGATAGTAGGTTCGAATCCCACTATCGGCAGCCCTGAAGATGGTTTTCCGTGGTTTCCCATTTTCACACCAGGCAAATGCTGGGGCTGTACCTTAATTAAGGCCACGGCCGCTTCCTTCCAACTCCTAGGCCTTTCCTATCCCATCGTCGCCATAAGACCTATCTGTGTCGGTGCGACGTAAATCCCCTAGCAAAAAAAAAATTTTTTAAAATGTACTACATCTCCTGCCGAGCTCGATAGCTGCAGTCGCTTAAGTGCGGCCAGTATCCAGTATTCGGGAGATAGTAGGTTCGAACCCCACTATCGGCAGCCCTGAAGATGGTTTTCCGTGGTTTTCCATTTTCACATCAGGCAAATGCTGGGGCTGTACCTTAATTAAGGCCACGGACGCTTCCTTCCCACTCCTAGCCCTTCCTTGTCCCTCAGCTAAGTCCACGATCATCCTCCTTTTGTACAGGGGGTGAGAAAAGTTGAAAAACAAAATTTCCAAAATGACGGAGATAATGGACGTATGAGTGTATGTTCCAGCATACCTCTCAACCAAAAGTGATAGAAGTATGACTTACTATCTGGAAAATAATACCTTGGGAGTAAGAGACCCCTAGCCCCCTAGGGTAGGGGTGAAATGTAAAAATAAACGAGAATGGCCGTTATTTGTGTTCAGTGGGGGGGGGGGGTCGCTGAGATGATCTGTGACACTCTGGATGCCATTTAAGACAAAGTACAGACCCAATCGGCAAGCGGATGTATCAATCAATCAATCAATACTGATCTGCATTTAGGGCAGTCGCCCAGGTGGCAGATTCCCTATCTGTTGCTTTCCTAGCCTTTTCCTAAATGATTTCAAAGAAATTGGAAATTTATTGAACATCTCCCTTGGTAAGTTATTCCAATCCCTAACTCCCCTTCCTATAAATGAATATTTGCCCCAGTTTGTCCTCTTGAATTCCAACTTTATCTTCATATCGTGATCTTTCCTACTTTTATAAACGCCATTCAAACCTATTCGTCTACTAATGTCATTCCACGCCATCTCTCCGCTGACAGCTCGGAACATACCACTTAGTCTAGCAGCTCTTCTTCTTTCTCTCAATTCTTCCCAACCCAAACATTGCAACATTTTTGTAACGCTACTCTTTTGTCGGAAATCACCCAGAACAAATCGAGCTGCTTTTCTTTGGATTTTTTCCAGTTCTTGAATCAGGTAATCCTGGTGAGGGTCCCATACACTGGAACCATACTCTAGTTGGGGTCTTACCAGAGACTTATATGCACTCTCCTTTACATCCTTACTACAACCCCTAAACACCCTCATAACCATGTGTAGAGATCGGTACCCTTTATTTACAATCCCATTTATGTGATTACCCCAGTGAAGATCTTTCCTTATATTAACACCTAGATACTTACAATGATCCCCAAAAGGAACTTTCACTCCATCAACACAGTAATTAAAACTCAGAGGACTTTTCCTATTTGTGAAACTCACAACCTGACTTTTAGCCCCGTTTATCAACATACCATTGCCTGCTGTCCATCTCACAACATTTTCGAGGTCACGTTGCAGTTGCTCACAATCTTGTAACTTATTTATCACTCTATAGAGAATAACATCATCCGCAAAAAGCCTTACCTCCGATTCCACTCCTTTACTCATATCATTTATATATATAAGAAAACATAAAGGTCCGATAACACTGCCCTGAGGAACTCCCCTCTCAACTATTACAGGGTCAGACAAAGCTTCACCTACTCTAACTCTCTGAGACCTATTTTCTAGAAATATAGCAACCCATTCAGTCACTCTTTTGTCTAGTCCAATTGCACTCATTTTTGCCAGTAGTCTCCCATGATCCACCCTATCAAATGCCTTAGACATGTCAATCGCGATACAGTCCATTTGACCTCCAGAATCCAAGATATCTGCTATATCTTGCTGGAATCCTACAAGTTGAGCTTCAGTGGAATAACCTTTCCTAAAACCGAATTGCCTTCTATCGAACCAGCCCTGAAGATGGTTTTCCGTGGTTTTCCATTTTCACATCAGGCAAATGCTGGGGCTGTACCTTAATTAAGGCCACGGACGCTTCCTTCCCACTCCTAGCCCTTCCTTGTCCCTGGAACGACTGATGAAATAAAAATGTCCAAAGCGACCGAGTTTAAGGATGTGTGGTACACATATGACTTACTATCTGGAATAAATTACTGTGGTGGTAAGATACACCTAGCACCCCTAGGTGCGGGGGTGAATTATAAGAAAACACAGAAAGACGGGTGAAATAAAAAATAATAGACAACAAATATTTATGTATATTCCGTAATTTTCGGGGTCGCTGAGGTGAATAATGACACTTCGGATATTGTTGAAGTGCATGTTCAGAACACAACGGCATGAAGAAAAGAAGGGGTGGAAAAGAAAATGTCCGAAATGACCGAATGACCAAATGACCGAATGACCGAATGACCGAAAGTACGGATGTATGTGTGTTCATTCCAGCATAGTCCTCATACAAAATTGGTACGCATATGACTACCTGAAAAAAAATACTGTTGGATAAAACACCCCTAGCACTCCTTGGGATGGTGGTGAAATATAAAAATGTACGAAAATGACTGATATCAATGTCGAATACATTGTTTACGAGGTCACTGAGTTGAACTATGACACTCAGGATGGTCATACTTCAACCGCAATCAGTATCGAGGTTGAGAAGGGGTGAAAATGAACGTAAATTTTTATTTTGCTATATGTTTTACGTCGCACCGACACAGATAGGTCTTATAGCGACGATGGGATAGGAAAGGCCTAGGAAAGAAGCGACTGTGGCCTTAATTAAGGTACAGCCCCTCTGCCTGGTGTGAAAATGGGAAACGACGGAAAACCATCTTCAGGGCTGCCAACAGTGGAGTTCGAACCCACTATCTCCCGGATGCAAGCTCACAGCTGCGGGCACCTAACCGCACAAGGTCTGCTCGTACCTGGAACCTTCTACTATGTGAAGTAAAACTGCTTCCTCTTCCTTACTTCCTCCGCGCAGTAAAGAAAATGTATATGTAAATAGAAACCCATATGTGATGTATATAACTTGTGTAAATTAGAATTGTAAGAAAGATGGGTGCAAGTACAGTTGAATGTGGGCGAATGTGTACGCGTGCGCGTGTGGTTGTGAATGAGTGTGTATACAGGGGTAGGGGGGGGTCTTCTTACTCTAATATGCATAAAATAAATCAAGATAATTATTATTTTAAGAGTACAGTGCCGGGCTAAGTGGCTCAGACGGTTAAGGCGCTGGCCTTCTAACCCCAACTTGGCAGGTTCGATCCTGGCTCAGTCCGGTGGTATTTGAAGGTGCTCAAATACGACAGCCCCGTGTCGGTAGATTTACTAGCACGTAAAAGAACTCCTGCGGGACTAAATTCCGGCACCTCGCCGTCTCCGAAGACCTTAAAAAGTAGTTAGTGGGACGTAAAGCAAATAACATTAATTAATTATAAGAGTACAGTGTTTGGGGTGTAAATATGTAAATTTAAAATTTTCTACATACATGTAAATATTCAGTAGAGTTTATGTACTGTACACATACATGTGGAGATGGAGGCACTTCCCTTTCTCCATCTACCACCCCGAAAATAATAATCACTCGCCCGGTAACGTAAAAATTAACCGAGAATATGAATGTATACCGGTATGTTCCAGAATAGCTCTCAACGAAAGTTGGTACACATATGACTTAGGGCCTAATATCTAGAAAAACGAATACTATAGAGATGAAAAATCCCAACCACCGCTCGGGGTGGGGAATGGGAAGGGATGATATGTGAAAATAATGGAAAATGACGGATATTAATGTCGAGTGCATTATTTACGTGCCGCTGAGACGAATTGTGACGCTCTGGATACCGTTTAAGTCCACGTTCAGCCTCAATTGAGACGAGGGGCTGAGAAGAGCTTAAAAGTCAATAGTCTAAAATGACCGAGTTTAGTATTGAATCCACTGCTTTTGGGGTCACAAGGCTGATTGGTGATAGTCTCAATGACAGTTGAAATAGTGTACATCAACAGCAACATGTAGTTATCAGTTACTACATTTTTTTGAAAGGATCACATATTTCCCAATCAATTCGAGTTTCCACAAGGACATGGAAAATTAAATAAATTAAAACTTGATTTCAAACACATCTAAATAACTCTAGAAATGCATCATAGACCGCAAAATATCAATCAACATCTCCAAAGGGAATTCTATAAAAAATACATTTCAGAAATAACTAACTGGTAATAAAAATATTAAAGGTAAACATTACCGGGCAACGCCGAGTACTACAGCTAGTAGAGGGATTTTCTGCACACCAATGGCGAGAGTTATGATTGTTCACACGACCATTAAGATGAAACCAAGGCTCAACAAATGCTGGGGGTCGAATAAACGATCGTTGAATGATGCAAGATACCACTCACAATATCTCACTCGTGTGGCTGGATCAGCAGGTTTTAAACAGTGGGCCCGACTAAACCTCTACGGTTTGATGTTTAATTGCTTTGTAGGTCTGCGTGCAAAAGAAGTCGAAACCTTTACTTGTGCTAATTTTGTGAGTGTTTTATTCGGTGACCGTTCAAGATTCGCACCAATGTCATCTACCTTTTCTTCTTTTAAAACAGTGTGCACGTATGATTTTTATTGACGTTGAGCCAGTAGTTTCAAACATATTTACAGTTACATGAATCTGTGCTCGTGAAGGTGGCACTTCACCAGGAAGTTGCTGAACAAATGCATCGCGTACCCATCGACCCGGCTCGTACTTTAAATAACTTTTACATACGAAAATACGAAGTTAACTGTCTCACCATGTTAACAGCTGACTACTGATGCTAGCCGCTAGGTCGGACACATGCACGCTCCTTGCAAGGTCGAGAACTATGCGCGCGCCTCTCGTACAGCTGCTCAGGCCTCGGAGATCAGAAACGCCGCCGGACTGTCTGGGTTTATAAGGGAGACCCTCTATTCAAATGCCTTCTATGTAACACGCAAAGCGTAACTTTTATTTATACGATGCGTTAACATCGCCATGTAAAAGTTCCACTTACTTTCTAACCTAAATTTATGACTGAAGACCCGAGTGAGTTTTAGTCATAAGACAAATCAACATGTCCATTTAAAATGACCAATAATTTCTTAAATAGTAATTACGACTGTCGAGGACGGCTTACCCACTAGTATCATTAACACTTTCCAGCCCAAATTATTTCAATTAATGGGTAAAGGAACTCGTAGATGAAAACTTACTAACATCAAATACAGTAGATACAATACGCGACACTTACGGATTTCGCCTTGCTAAAATGGGAGACAATTCGACGGTGGCGCTCCTAGTGACTTGACCTGAACAAATCGCGCTAAATTCAAATATCAATGGAAATGTATATACGGAAATGGATAAATAAATTACGTCTACAAAGAAAGTGGTATTGAGATATTAACTTCGAAGTTGCTAAATCAATTCTGGATAAATGAATGAAGAATTATTTAAAAGGTTATTATTCAAAGACTGAAATTAGACGCATAAACAAGATATGAAATGGGCTGCTGTGAAATGGCATGATCTTTCATTTATGCATTACTTTTTTTACCTTTAGCATTCCTGCCTGAACTTTTACGGTTGGATTTGTCTTTTCTCATTTAAAAAACATTGTATGATCACATTAAGACACTTGTCAATAAAAATATAGGCACATTCCTTACACACATGAAGCAATGTATTAACATTTAAAAGCTGGACAATTTACCTCTTAACATGAAGCCTACTAACAGAAAGAAAATCTATAAAATTCTGGCCTTAATCTGAGAAGAGGGATTAAAGAAAGAAAAGAAAAGTATGAAAACGTTGTCGATAGTGATGCTTTGAGGAATATTTACGTACAATTAGAGTAAAAATGTAACATACCCTTGGCTGTATAGTAGAGGATTTTTAAAGTCGCTGGCCTGGAAATGATCTGAACAGATCTTATAATTCTTATATAAGCGTAACGTCCGTTATTTCTTGTACACCTTACCCAAATCACTTCTGTGACATTTCAAAACCCACAGATCACACCTACAACAACACATCGGTATTGAAGGTTAACTGCTGCACTATACAATAAAATATGCGTATTACATTTTATGCCAGTTAAAATATGGGTCGAGGAGATCAGAAAATTATGAAGTACTATAAAAATCTCTGTCACTGGAAGAATATATATGCAAACACAATATTACTTACATGTTCTTGTCACGAGGGAACCTGAAGAACGGCCGCGCATTTTTCTCTACTTCGTAATTACTGCAGCCAAACCCAGCACATACCTTTCCCCTCATGTTGAGTGGAGATATCAAGGAATGACACACACTACCATTTAATTATGTCAACTCACTGAAAACGCATAAATAACACCAAAAACTTCACACAAAAATACACGTGCTCTTATGAGAGAATCAGTACTATTCAGGTCTATCCGCTAGAGTGAGCTCCAGTAGCTGTCCCTCGATATCTCGCTCAGTGTCGCGTATTGTCTCTACTGTATTTGGTAACATTTTTGTATTCTGAACACGGTACCGCAAATAATGAATAGTTCCAGGCTTGGTTACGTCTATAGAACCCGTCACGTAAGACTGTACACTAGAAGGCAAATATCGCCGCCCTATCATCACTTTTTTATTGGCTCATCATCGCAAACTAACCTCAATTATCAATAATGGAGGTTCCTTTATCGAAGAAGTAATCAATCAAGATATTCATAATTTAGTCGGATTTCAAGCTTAGTGAGGAATTAAGGAAATGCACACTCTCTGTCACCCTCACTCAGTTTAATGTTGTATCTTTATTTTGATATACGCATTACTATCATCATATTCTTCGGTGTTTGCCTTGTGTATTATCGGCACACTTCATCTTGGTGCATTTACACCCTAGTGCTGAATCGGTCGACCTCGGCAATCTTCGAGATTCGTACTGGCAACCTTTGAAACACAAACTATGAATCGCTTAAGCATCGTTGTGCGACATCTGGCGTACACTTTACGTACTAGTACTGTTGTTATTTAAACAGCAAAGCCAAACTATAGAATTCATGTTAGGAACAAGATTCGCATCGAGAAATGTTATATCATCTTATATAATGTGTGTGTGTGACACAGTTATTGGCTTAAGATTATAACGGATTAGAAACTTCGTATCGATCGATCATGTTCTCGATTCAATTCAGATTTCATTTTCATTCAGTTGGCAGCACTACTGGAACCGGGACAGCTCCCTTCCTGAAATGTGCTATTACTTGTCAGAAGTGAAACCGTGCTGTAATAATACACATACGCAAACATATTACATGTACGTATGCAGTGAGTCTTTAAGAATACACAAAGGCCAAGTCGTAACAAGACAAGGTTAGGTTAAGTTAGGTTGATAACGAAATTTCCTTCCATTTGAACTGAACTGATCTTTCTACACTAGAGGAGGTAATGCTGCTTTCCTTTTCGATGAGTTCTTGCAAATGTTTCCTGCTTCTTAGACATCCTAATCCAATTCTGTACGTAAGTATTGGACGAAATAAGACCGTAATTAATAAAATACTGCGTTCATCATTTCACACGAACTACGTTGTTAAAGGCATCATTCGAACATGCCACAACTCTACTCACCTAGTATTACCCAAACAGATTTACAGTCAAAAAGAGAAAGAAAATATGCTTTATTAATACCCACAAATGTAACACTAGTGATTTTAACAATACGACAGTGGCAATACGTAATTCTGGGAAATCACGAAATAAACCGTGACTGTATAGCTCCAACGTGCCAGATTGACAGTAACTGTAAGACGTCGTATCAGCAAGTAGGGTCCCTAAACTGTACGGTTAGTGACACTGAATCAAACCCAACAGTAAGAAAATAACTAAAACTCGCTGCATTCAGTATTAACAGGGGAGAAAGAGCAAGGTTGTATAGGCTTTAATTTACGTGCCAGGGAGTATAAGTGTTAGCGACAACATGTAGCATTGTAACACAGATGGCGAATAAGCTCTTATGGTAGCGTTTAAATTCCCAGAAACAGGAATATAAATATCATTTAATCTGAATGTCCTATTAAAAAGATATGATCTTGGATATAGAACACGCGTGAGGGCAAAGGGAATTGCTGCGATGAAAAACTATTCTTGTCGTCAGTTCAGTTAAGAATAATTAAACATCTTTTATTTTTTTCGTCTTTTTCTACCGCGTTTCCCACGCCTCTGGGGTCGCGGGAGCGAACTACGTCGCGCATGTGGATTTGGCCCTGTTTACGGCCGAATGCCCTTCCTGACGCCAACCCTATATCACTATTGCGTGTTTCTGTGGTGGTTGGTAGTGTGGTGTGTTGTGTGAATATGAAGAGGAGAGTGTTGGGACATACACGAACACCCAGTCCCCGAGCCGAAAGAATTAATCAGAAGCGATTAAAATCCCCAACCCGGCCGGGAATCGAACCCGTCACCTTCTGAACCGAAGGGCTGTACGCTGACCATTCAGCCAATGAGACGGCCTTAGGAACAACTAAACATAAATATATTTATTCAGAATCCTATCTTTCTATTCTAAAAAAGGAATACAAACGATAATGTTGTAATTAACGAGTGTCCCTTGTACAATATATCCTATCAGGCCTGAATAGTGAAGAGCAACTCGATCGTTATCGGCTATCTCCTAAAACTGTAAGTGTAAATTATTAGGATGTGATGGAGGTAATTACTGTCTTAAGAGGAAGTACAACTAGGCAACCATCCTCTACGAGTAGTAACACTAATCAGAGGGGAAAGTGGAAGGGATCCAACAATTCGAAAAATGAAGGTATCGGCCAAAGAAGACAAGAGCCACCAAGGGCGTGAAAATGAAAGACTCTCAAGGCCTCGAGTGCTCTAATACCGTCGGGGTGGAAAAGAACAAGAGTTGACCAAGGGAGGTCGTCTAGGATAGATGAAAGTGAGGAGCATGACACAAGTCAACACCCATCGTTTCCCCTGCCTATCGTGATAGGCGACTAAAAGGTGACACAGGGGCTCTCAACTTGGGAGCATGGGTCGGCGACCACGGGGCCCTTAGCTGAGTCCTGGCACTGCTTCCACTCACTTGCGCCAGGCTCATCACTTTCAACTATCCCATGTCCGGCTCCATGGCTAAGTGGTCAGCGTGCTGGCCTTTGGTCACAAGGATCCCGGGTTCGATTCCCGGTAGAGTCGGGAATTTTAACCGTAAACCGTAAACGGGGACCGGGTGTATGTGCTCTTCATCATCATTTCATCCTCATCACTACGCGCAGGTCGCCTACGGGACGAACCAGGCCTCTCCGGAAGCCACACGCCATTTATTTAACTATCCTATCCGACCTCTTTGGTCAATTCTTGTTCTTTTCCAAACCCCAGCAGTATTAGAGCATTCGAGACCAGCTGTACTTCCTCTTAAAACAATAATCACCACCACCATCACCTGACACAAGTAAGTGGAAGCAATGCCTGGACTCAGCTAAGGGCCCGCGGTCGCCAATCCACACTGCGAAGTTAACAGCCACTTGGGGCCCTCTTAGTCTCATTTTAAGATAGGCGAGGGATACCGTGGGTGTTATTATACAGTTTCCACCCACAGCATGAAATAATTAAGATGTCGCATGGCCTTGTAATTAATTATAAATGGACCAAAACATTTAGAAATATAATGCCATGCAACGTGACTGGGCTGGAAAGGGTTAATTAATTATTACTCGCTACAGCTGTAAGTTTACAAAAAGTTAAATTACTCCACTCTACTCTAATTATTGCTAAAATAATAAATATGTTTGCAAAACCAATAATGATGCATTATTAATGTATACTAGGTCATTAATAACAACTGCCGTCAATTGACTCTCACTATCAGTAGAAAACTTCTACTTACGATAGTTCTTGGTAGGAACATCCTGGATGCTCCTGTGTGTTGAACTCCCGTGATACCAATGAATGTGGTCTAGCTGTTTGTTGTGAAATGGAATAGGGAGAGCGACAGTCAATTGCACAATGATAACGGCCATCTCAACGATCTCTGATGAAAATAAAAAGTGAACTGACCCTGTGTTAGCACGGGAAATAGCATCAGATGCATGTCAATGACAGGCTTTTCCGGTCACATGTTGCTTCCTGGCGTGACTACCTAAATAAAGGGTGTCCAGTATTCCTGTCCGGTTGAATACGAGGCAATGTAGGAAAGGGGGCATACGTAGTGGTGGTGATCACGTCTCAGAGGGGAAGTAGAACTAGTGATAACCAAACACAGAGCTGCAGCGGTGATGGGCAGCAGATTACAAGGTACGCACTGGTCAGCGTGACGACACCTCTCGCTTTCTAGACCAGACCTCCTTATTGTTATTCTCCCATCAACTGATTGGACCTCGAACCAGCCCTGTCCGGAACCTCCGCATACGAGCCAGGAACACTCCGACCACAGTATATTTCGTGTGGCTATTTCTAGCCGGATGCAGCCCTTGTAAGGCAGACCCTCCGATGAGGGTGGGCGGCATCTGCCATGTGTAGGTAACTGCGTGTTATTGTGGTGGAGGATAGTGTTAAGTGTGGTGTGTGAGTTGCAGGGATGTTGGGGACAGCACAAACACCCAGCCCCGAGTCACTGGAATTAACCAATGAAGGTTAAAATCCCCGACCCAGCCGGGAATCGAACCCGGGACCCTCTGAACCGAAGGCCAGTACGCTGACCATTCAGCCAGCGAGCTCCGACCACGGTAACTAGAAGAGAGACAGTAGGTGTCACGAGACAGATGCGCAGTGGACTGCCGTGGTCGTGACGTCACTGGACCGTCTAAGGCTCTATAAGATGGGTATGCTTAGCCGCCATATTGGCTCATACATGCGCAACGGGACATGTGATCAAACTGTAGTTTGTCCTACGAGCGCTCGCTTCATCACATTGAACGTATTGCTTTAATCACCGCGTGCAGGGACAAAAGAGTGCTATACTTGTGTGGATATTTATTACATAATGTTGAGTTGTTCTGCATCTAATTGTAGTAACGTCCCTACTGCGGGATACAGGTTGTTTAGATTCCCTTCTGGTGCATTATGCCTGCCTCTGATACACCTTGCCCCTCGTACTTCACTGCTAGCTTAGACCTGCATCCAGCTCTCACTAAAATAACACACCTCTTAATTCAGTCACATTGATCAGTCAATATTCAGTTCTGCTCCCAAAGTCCGGGAACAGGAGTTCAACATCCAAACACCACAGTTACAATATTTGTCAAAACTAACTTCATACGACAGAAAGAACTTAACGTTGGTGATAGTACAACAAATGTATTATTGAAAACCAAGATCTGTGGTAGGCCTATATGCAGACAGGTTTTAAACTATGAACTTTCTGACTCAACCTCTGAAACAATCGTATTTTTTTTAAACATTTGGGTGGTCTAAAGAAACCAAATTGTGGAGTTATGAAATTAATTTTTAACTGTGAGATCTTCTATAGGGACTATAAACATTATATAATGAACAATGGTGCAAATCTTGTCATCATCATCATCATCATCATCATCAATGTCCCACTCCAGTCGCCAGGGTGTGGTTTTCAAAACTTGTAACGGAGAAAATTTTGAATGTTCTCCAAAGTGCTGTAATTTAAAAGAAAAGAAAATTTAGACACTTCTTCAAAATTCGGTCCAATGCCTTTGTGGACTTAAACAAGAATGTACGAAAACGAGGTAAAATGCATGGGACTGCTTCGTAAAAGAAGAGAAAAATGTAAACAAAGAATATAATGTTATTGTTTTCTAAATACTGTAATAAAAAAGACAGTCAAAAACAAAGACAAAGACACCTCCGTACAGGCCATGAAGGCCCTTGGAGGAGTGGAAGGTAAAGGCTTCCACCATTGTTAACCGCGGCACGTGATGGGGTAGAGTGCTTAGCTCTACGCCCGGCCGCCTCTGCCCCCAGGAATTAACCTGGTATTCATTTTTGATGTAGGCTGAGTGAACCTCAGGGCCATATGCACCTCCGGAAGTGGAAATCTCGTTTCTTAAATTTTTACGACTTCCTGACGGGGATTCGAACCCACGTCCTTCCGGGCGAACCGAGCACGCCTTTACCGGCTCGGCCAGGCAGCCCCTAAAAAAACTAAAAAACAAAAAACACAGTAAATTTGTAAAATATTACTTAAATATCTTTTTTTTTATGTGCTGCCTCAGCAAGTTAACCAATGTTGCAACTCTTTGAAGTTTAATAAGGTGAGTTGTGTTGAGACACCTTTGGTGTCAGTGATTTCACTCAAGCAGTGAAGTTCGGTGCATTGTTGTTCGTCTGCATATAGTTTCTTTAATTATTATTAATTATCTAAATACTTTCGAGGCTTGCGAATGTTTTGAAAGTCATTTTTTTTCTTGCTTTACGTCGCGCCGACACAGATAGGTCTTACGGCGACGTTGGGACAGGAAAGGCCTAGGAATGGGAAGGAAGCAGCCGTGGCGGTGGCCTTAATTAAGGTACACGACTTCTCCTCAAACCAGAGGAATCTCTGTATTAAAAAAAGGTACTGTTAACTTTGCCAAACTCAAAAATTGTCAATAGTCTCCACAGCTCGTGGGTCACTCCCCTTACAAGTCACTGGTAACCAATCAGTGCAATACTTCAGGTTGGGAGAGAAGATTCAGCTATAGAAGTAGTTACTCTATTCCTATTTTCTTCCCGAATCTAATTTATAATAACATAACATTTGTTTCATGAATGTTCGGTTGAATAAACTAAAATTTTCTGTTCATTACCACTGCATAAGCTGATGAGATTCATAACTCTCACCAAAAATTACGTTTATTTTGTACATAGAATGCATTTTTTAAAGACTGGTAAATAAGAAATGGGACTAAATTTTAGAAGAAAGAAATAAACTTAAAGAATCCCAGTTACTTGGATGTGTTCATCTTCGTACAACACATTTCAGCGTTATTTTTGTTCGAATAATAATTTTCTTATTGTTTCAACAACAATGAAAATAGCGCTGAATCAATTTCACGCAAGTATGAAATACCGACTGAGATCTTATGGTATCAAAATCTTCTATCACAATTTATATATATTCGACAGTGACCGATTACCTCGTCAAATTCCACGATTTAAGAATGACAGTAGCATATATCAATACCACGGTGTCCCTCATTTCATTTGACGGTACCGCGGCGCATAGCTTACGAACAACCCATTCTACTTATCAATAACTAGCTGAGGTACCCGTGCTTCGCTACGGGATTCTCAGAAAGACTGACTTGGTGGTTTTCCTAACTGAATTCAACATAGGTCATTACAAAAACGTCATTAGGAGTGTAGCAATTGAAAGCAATGTTATAACATACTCGATCAAATGAAAAAAACGCACACTTTCTCACTTTCAACGAACAGTACTACGGTGCCTATCTAAGAGTCCAAAGTTCCAGAGCTGGAATAACCAGGTCGCAGACTGCCGTGAACACACCTCTGTCATTATTCCGTTAAATATGCACACAACTCATTCCAATCAGTGCCTCAGAGTAGGGATTGAATAGCTCGAATACTACGATGAACCAGTGTGTTACGTACCAGATATATCAGAAAATGTATGAACCAGAGGAATGGCATGCTAAAGAAGAAAGTTATCTTACTCCCCAGTTACTTCCCGCCAATTTACAGGCAGGCTGTTACAGTCGGTACGACCAGGCGAGTTGCCCGTGAGATTAGGAACGCGCCGCTGTGAGCTTGCATCCGGGAGATAGTGGATTCGAACCCCACTGCCGGCAACCCTGAAGATGGTATTCCGTGGTTTCCCATTTTCACACCAGTCACACCAGGCTGTACCTTAAAGCCAAGGACGCTTCCTTGACACCACTATTCATTTCCTATCCCATCGTCGCCATAAGACCTACCTGTGTCGGTGCGACGTCAAGCAAATTTAAAAAACCTCGGTACGCTGCAGTAATCCTATCTTTCGGGAATGAGAGGAAACAGAAGACAAAAAGCACATCACAACAAACAATGGTCAATGTAATGTTATTGTTGATAAAGTTTATGAGCTTTCTATAGGGACCGTGCGTAACAACAAATTTTCGACCGCAGTGCCCCTAGCGGAAAAGACGATTATTCATCGGTAGGAGAAACACCAGAATGAAATCAGCTGTCGTTGTTTACTTATTGAAATATGTTGTGAATACGTATAATTTGAATTAATCGGCTATGTCGAATGCTGTTATTCTTGTGGGTTTTCAGAAAATTATGTGGAGTTCTCAGTATTTTAGGACTACTTTGGGGAAAGGAAGAGAGCTTAATGATAGCCATCACATATATCAGGTGGAAGAAAAACTTTCAAAGGAAATATCTGGTGTATGTTTGAGAGAGAAAAATGTTAGTCAAACCCCATATAATATTAACATCAAGGTAAGAATTTAAAAAATTCTGAATTTAGATCCTTTGGTTACGTGAACGAATCCGATCCACAAAATTACACGGTATTATTTGTCCCAAATGGAAGTTAATAATTGTTTTTACTCAAATAAAGTATAAAATCTGCGGTAAATTAAGAAAAAGTACGAAATATTTTACTTGTAAAGAATAATATGGATACATACTGTACTTTACTACCTTACAACTATTTTTTCTGCTACGTCGCAGCGCTTCCGTACGCGTTTTGTCTGTCCAACACTTTCGTGTGTAAAATTGTCAGAGTTTCTGAATCACGTTTTGAATTATCACTGGGCAAAATATAAATTAAAAAATTGTACAGTTACATTTCCCTGGTCATAAGAAAACTGTAAATTATCAGTCTGAATACCTATACTACAAACAGTTTGGGGAGATTGTGATTCAGGAACAGAATTCATGTTTTCTTGCACTTCACTTTGTCTCCCTTTCCTCCTCTTGTACCTGACTGTCAGTTTCCTCTGTATTTCGTCCTCATTAGTTCTTCCTGATAATATATGCAAAGTAGGTCTATATCCAGGGCTATCAGGTCCATCAATGAAGTGTCGGATGCAGATTCTGGAATTACTGGCAGGAACCCAGGGTTTTCCATCAAGCGTTGAACGATTTAAAGATGTTATCCATGCTTCCCTTCTGATCTTATGGGCAGCTGCGGCTGGAAAATGAAAAAAAAGTCGTTCCTGGTGGGCTGTTTTAGTAGGTGTAATTACAACCGTACACGGAACAGTTCACGTGACATTTACTGCGTTTACTGGTACGGTACTATGAGTTTCGTTCATGCTTAGAGAATATGCTGAAATAACCTAATCAAAACGTAGGCCACCTCAGTAAGCAATGTGAACAGTCAAAGACTTACAGCTAGTAAAATAAAAAACACTATTCACTAACTCGATGGTGAAAAATGCTCCTACCGCTCCTACCAGTTACTTCAGATTAAGCCACCAGATGTCAGCCCTCGCTATACTCTCGGTCCCTATATTGCAGGCCTTCACATTAGTTTTCTTTCGACTCTGTGATATTAGGGTGTCTTACAAAATTATTTATATCGTAGACTGTAGTTACTTATTCTCAGACTTTACATACCGATTTTCACTAAATTCAAAATTCAAATTCATCAATATCTCTGATTATATGCGGTACGGTTACAATGTATAACACATAAGTGATCGGAAAATTAATAACTTCTTACATAACTACTACTAACTTACGACATAACTAAAGTTACGTTAGTTATGAAGTATTTATCGATACGACCACTAATAACATAAATAACTTATGTGAGAATTACATTTCAGGCCTTCCTCTAAACTACCATTTCACTCAACGTGAATAAAATAATTTGTAGCCTAGATTGCAGTGGTTCATCACCCGACATTACATACCGATTTTCATTAAATTCTCTTCAACCGTTTTCTATTGATTCGTGTACAGACAGACAGACAGACAGACAGACAGACAGACAGACAGACAGACAGACAGACAGACAGACAGACAGACAGACAGACAGAAATTACGGAAAAGTAAAAAATGCATTTCCTTGTTACTGTGGACATGACAGATACAGAAATATCATTCATTTCAAATTCTGAGCAATGCACGGGCAAAACACTTATTTTATCCAGTCGCAGGAAAGTAGCCGACCTTAGATTCCTATATAACGCTGTTAATGGTTTATTTCGTTCTCCTGAACCTGCATCTTTCTTTTCCATACATGTTCCAACTCGCAAAACCAGGATTAATACGCCCCTTCATATTCCGTATTCCCGCCTCTCTCTCGTTCAAAGAAGTTTATTTATCCGCATACCAACCCTCCTTAACTCTTTATCTTCTGACAGGAACTTGGACGTTTTTTCTTCGTATGCCTCCTTTAATCGATTCTTACTTAACTTAACCTAGTTCATTTTCTTCATATTCCTTTTTTCTCTTCTCATTGCTGTCCTCTCTTTTGTACATAATATAATATTTATTTTTTACTGTGCTATACCATTACTTAAGTGTTATGTCTGTATTTATCTTACTGTGCCTAGCTATAAGTTCTTCTCTTCGTTTTACGTTCAACAATTTTTCTCGTTTCTTTAGCCTTTATTTTTTGTTTTTGTTATGTTGTGTCTCTAATTATGTTAGTTTTTAATTTTTTCCTCTATATTTATCGTTAGATGTTTTTTCGTCATTATTCTTCCACTTTTCTTTATGCTTGCCTTGTGCTACTCTATTGTAAATATGTATTTCATTGCGGAACTCTGTAATTCGGCTTCTCGCTGTTTTGGTTTCCCAAATAAATAAATAGATTACATCTCAGGCCTTCCCCTAAACTACCATCTCACTCAGTGTGAATAACATTATTGATAGCCCAGATTATAGCGACCTATTCCCCGACTTTGCATACCAATTTTCGTGAAGATACGACCACTAATAAAATAAATATTTGACAGTTAAATTTTAGGCCTTCCCCTAAACTACCATTTATCTCAGCGTGTATAGCCTATATTGTAGCGAATTATTTCCCATCTTTGTCTAGCGATTTTCATTAAGACACGGCCACTAATAACATAAATATTTGAGAATAAAATTTCAGGCCTTCCCCTAAACTACCATTTCACTCAGCGTGATTAAAATAATTTATAGCCTAGATTGTAGCGGTTCATCACCCCACTTTACATTCCAATTTTCATTAAATTCTCTTCAGCCGTTTTCTCGTGATGCGTGTACAGACAGACAGACAGACAGACAGACAGACAGACAGACAGACAGACAGACAGACAGACAGACAGACAGAAATTACGGAAAAGTAAAAAATGCATTTTCTTGTTACTGTGGACATGACCGATATAGAAATACCATTCTTTTCAAATTCTGAGCAATGTACAGACAAAACTTTTATTTTATATATATAGATATATAATTTAAAAAACAATTTATTAGTAAGGTATTTTTTTCTAATATTTCTCCAGCGAGAGTACATGCGTATTTTGTTTCTTTGTTTCTTTATTAAAAGGCAAATTATCAACGGTTTTGCTTTTGCAATCGTCTCGAGTAAAAGTTACACAATAATGTAAGAAATATACCAATATTTATGTTAAGTAACCGTTTGAGTAATACTGAGAATGAGTATTTTTACAGTATGTTAGTTTAGCATTATTTTCTAGCGTGGAGAACGGTAAAAAAGAGGGATATACAAGACTGGGTCGGTCAACTGCCGTACCAACGTAGTGCAGGAATGATCCATAATGGCGGGCGAGCATACCTAGTCTTTAGAGAGCCCTAGGACCGTCCTTCCCACTACACTAGACATTGTTTGGCGCGCTAATATCAGTCTATAATACCTTTGATGTCAGTGATTTCACTCAAGCAGTGAAGTTCGGTGCATTGTTGTTCGTCTGCATATAGTTTCTTTAATTATTATTAATTATCTAATTACTTTCGAGGCTTGCGAATGTTTTGAAAGTTTTTTCTTGCTTTACGTCGCGCCGACACAGATAGGTCTTATCGCGACGTTGGGACAGGAAAGGCCTAGGAATGGGAAGGAAGCAGCCGTGGCCTTAATTAAGGTACAGCCCCAGCATTTGCCTGGTGCGAAAATGGGAAACCACGGAAAACCATCTTCAGGGCTGCCGACAGTGGGATTCGAACCCACTATATCCCAGATGCGAGCTCACAGCTGCGCGTCCCTGACCGCACGGCCAACTCGCCCGGTTTTTGAAAGTCGTGAACTTGTGCTTATCGTTCGTGAGTGAATTCCATCCGTAGTTTGCAGGGATTATTTCGAAATCTAAAATCTGAAGGATATCAATATCTACTAGCATCGAAATGTAATCAAGATGTTTTAGAGTCATATTTTTCTATGATCAGGGGCGTAGATCGGTTTTATGCCCACACCCCCTGCCCACAACAGTTACCCAGAGAATAAAGTTCCCATTACTGAGCAAAAGTGCATATGACATAATTAAAACTGCAAACTGCAACAGGGAAGAGTGTGAAACATTAACTGTAGATGTCCTCGACCGAGTAGACTGTGCTGTTACTAATGACATCATAGAATCAGTCGAAACTAACTTCAACATTTATGATTCAGAGTATAAAGACTTTAATTGTATAGTTGACTCATTGATAGATCAGTTTACTGAACAACACAATGTCGAAGATTGCTTACATAATGAAAATAAGAACTTATCAAAAATGTTGGCAGGGTATATTGCATATCGAGTGACGGAAAAAAAAAGAAAAGGAATCACCACTAGCTTCATCTACGGAGGAAAAATTGGAAAATGATTTAATATTAGGAACTCTGACTGAATCTCGGCCTTGTCTAGAGGAGGCCTAATGAATCCATCTCCTCAGTGGTTCGACACTGTTTACGAACTACAAAAAGATTTTCTAAGGTATCACGGAAATGGTCGAAGGAAGTGCCCAAGAGTGATGAAGGAACTGATTAATATCATCAGACCTAAGTATAGTGAAGTCGACGACTTCGCTGTTACGTGTTTCGTGAGAACTCGTTTATTTATTAGAATGAAAGAACTGAATAAAGAGAGAGCACTCATGAGGTCGGTGAATGAAAGCTGCACTACGGGTGCGTATGCTGACGCTGCACATCGAAGAAAATGAACAAAATTAAATCCTGAAATCTAAGCCTAAATTAGTAGTATGTTATTTTAGTTATGTAGCTTTATTATTATTATTATTATTATTATTATTATTATTATTATTATTATTATTATTATTATTATTATTGTTACGGACTTTTCCGTGGTAGGTAGAGGTGAAAGAAGGTGCGGGTGTGAATGGGTTTCAAGCTACGAAATTATAGTGCAATGTAAAATTAATTTAAAATTTAACAAGGTTATATTTTCTTTTCGAAAACAAAGAAATAACAAGCATGGCAGGTACAAGGTAGCAATTCAAAAGGGGTTAGTTACAATATTTACAGAATTTGGGCTTCGCGCCCCGACTTCACAATTCTTGGGCAATCAGCTCAGTTTTACCCCAAACACAAGTTTTACCAGAGGGGGAGAAAACCCCATTCATACCTAGGAGCCCTTGCTCCAAATTACACTGAAAAACCTCCATGAGGCATACAACCCAGAATTTTCAAAAGAGCCACTCGCTCTCAAAATTTAAGCCTCTCCCAGGCCACACCAAACTCCACCTTCAAGTTGTCCTCAACGGACATAAACACAGGGGTAAAATACCCAATCTACTGAGGTCTATTAAAAGAAAAGCCGGTTAATTAAATGACCTCTAAAATAACCATTTGAGAGGAGGCGAACTTGCACTCCTAATACACTTTGATTAAGACCTACTTGGCACTAGGCCGTTAATACAAGGGCTAATCCCATGCTAAAGAGGTGACTTAAGAAAAGAACAATTTGTTTTACATTAACGAAAAATAGGTTGAGAAAATAAGTTCACCTCAAGACAATGTGAGTGGGAGCTCGAGAGGGTTAGCACTCTCTATCCCAATATGTCGTTTTACAAGAGAATAGATGAAAAGAGAAGTTACATTTTAGGAAAAGGTTACATGGTTGAACGCTTAGAACCCGCCCCGAAAGTTAAACTGCTGAGCTAGCAAAGAAAGAAGTTATTAATCGGCCATTACCTTGTGTTGAACGGCTGGAGAAGAAAGAGGCGCTACCCGCCCCCTGCTATGTACTTAACACACTGAAAGATGGAACAGAAGTGGCCCGGAGACCCAAAAATCAGCAGTTTAAATACTCTCGCGGAAGTTTCTAGGCGTTAGGGGAAAGAAAACACCCTCCCACAAACTCTTTATTGGATAGGACCCCGCAACAGATTCAAGTTGGGGGAAGATACATCTGATTGGATAGAAATTAATTTAAGAAATTCGGGATTGGTTAGGTTCAACACAAGGGGAAGAAAGGGGTAAATATTGCCAACTTAAACAATGATAGAAAGAAATTTAACAAAGAACAAACTCTTGAAATTAAATTTTCTCCAAAAAAATAGTTCTTTGACTCCGCACTAGGTTGCACTATTGTAGATCTTCAGTAGTGTCCTCTAGAAGAGAAAGTTCACACTTCTTACTTCAAGCGAAACAAAAACACATCAAAAATGACACAGTTCAAAAACTCAAAGTTTTCCACGTGGTGACATCTTCTGAGACGGTAGAAAATTAATACTGTCAATAAAGTTCAGACTTCCTCCAGCAGAGGAGTTTCAACAGGCGCACATTTTAAATTAGCGGAGTGGAGGTGTACCGCCCGGTACAGACCTCCCCCCCCAAAAGTTCCTCCAGGGATGACACATGAAATCAGTTTGAAACAAGGTCCAAGTTATGCTGTGGGTATGAAGATTGATTGCCAAAAAATTTATAAGATTTTCTTAATTTGGGGTTGATTTGGTTTCAAAATTTGTTGTTGCAGATGAAGTAAAGTCTTTATATTTGTAGAAGTTGAATTTCTGAAGATAACTTTTTATGCTTGAAAGTGAAGAAAAAAAATTTCAAGGTCCACCAAATATTGCAGTTGAATTCCCAAGTGTAGTCATTACTTATAGTATCTGTTCATGTAGTAGATGGAGATGAAGTGGGATGGCCAGACCGGCCGTTGCTGCTTGCGTCCAAAGAAGGTCGCTCGGACCCCTCAAGTACCCTGAGATACCGCTCGCCCGCACTATGAGGGGAGCAGAGGTGTTTAAGCACGCCGCGCCCACGGTGAACATAAACAGGCTGCGGGCAAGTAGCAGGTTGTGCGCCGCACATCAGCCTTGGCCGGGAGGAGAGCTCCGGCTCGCCGTGCACACGTCGTCCTCGCTGGGGCCGAGGGGGCCCGTCCTCAGCTCCAGTTGCTGCACGGCGCCGCGCGGCTGCGGGGGCACTGAAACATTAAAGCTTGGCGGCAGAATTGTGTTGGACCATCATCTTTTTTGAGGGTACAGGCTTGTGGAGAGGTTGAGGGGCCAGCGGCGTGCAAATATCCATGGCATAAGTCAAGCCACTGTGTGTATTGACGCAGGAGACGGGAGCGTGGTAATGGCCGAGGTAAGGACAGGAAGGCAGTTTAACAATCGGGGAGGTTTACAAGAAATGCTTACATATAAAATAAAATAGAAGGAGCAGAATGCTTTAAGAGTGGAACTCAAAAAAATATATAACCTTCATATTCCTATCAAATTATATGAAGCAAGTTGACACAAAATTTACACTGGTTTCACCTGGGACAGGTGAACCCTAAATATCC
Source organism: Anabrus simplex (assembly GCF_040414725.1). Classification (NCBI taxonomy): domain Eukaryota; kingdom Metazoa; phylum Arthropoda; class Insecta; order Orthoptera; family Tettigoniidae; genus Anabrus; species Anabrus simplex. Next base: position 21,600,390 of record NC_090267.1, read on the forward strand.
TCTCGGTGGCTGGATTGCTTACTAACAATGTAACCGGTGTGAGGAAATCGAGAATTATACAAGGCCCATGAAATCTGGGGGCAAGCTTGCCCGCGGGAACAAAATTTTTGACCATAACCTGGTCACCTACCTTCAAAGGGGTGGGTCTCCGTCCACGATCATACCTTTCCCTAACCTTTTCATGAGACACTTTAAGATTGGCTTTAGCCTTCTTCCAAAGATCTTTAATGTTATCCGGATCTATTGTCTCGGGTAGAATGTCATTCAGAGACCAGAGGTTAGAGAGCGGCGAGTTGGGAACAAACTTGAACATCAAAGAAGCTGGAGTAAACTTGTGAGATTCATGAACCGCCGAATTCAAAGCAAAAGCTATCCAATGCAGGGACGTGTCCCACCTGGAATGATCTTCATGATGATAGGCAATAAGTGCTGACCTGAGATTACGGTTAACCCTTTCAGCCAGAGATGGTTGAGGGTAATAAGCAGAAGTAGTTACATGAGAGATTGATAAGTCAAAACAGAATTTACGAAATAAATTAGATGTAAAAGCCTTAGCATTATCAGATACAATATATTGACACGGACCAAAAGAAGCAAAAATAGAATTTAAGCAGGTAATGGTAGACTGAGCGGTAGCCAGCTTAGTCGGAAATAACCAAGAAAATCTGGTAAAACCATCTACGCACACAAAGATGAACTTGTTAGCATTACCCTTTGACTGGGGGAAGGGTCCTACATAATCGATATACAGACGTTCCATGGGGCGCGACGCTTGATGCGAAGACAAAAGGCCTACCTTGGTGGACATGGTGTGTTTACTGAGCAAACAAGATTTACAAGCTTTTACAAGTTCCCGGATTTCACCGTCCATACCTTTCCAGATGAACATTTCACGAATCTTCTCACGAGTTTTAAAGATACCCAGATGCCCTCCTAGTGGGGTCTCATGATAATACTTGAAGATCATAGGTACCAGAACAGCTGGAACGACAACTTTCATCATCTTGTCATGCCTCGAAGGGCAACATAAAACACCATTCCTCAGAACACAAGGGACAACATGTTCCCCAGAAGAAAGGGTTTCCATTATCGGAGCCAGCGTCGGATCTTCACGTTGGTATTTCTCGATATCCCTAAAAAGCATGGGAGCATCTGTTAGGATGGCATTAACCTCAGATAGCATGGACTCGGGAGGTGATGAACTGTCGACCTGTTCATGGTTCTCAACGTCTTCTGAAAACATACGGCTGAGTCCATCAGCAACAACATTTTCGGTACCTCTGATATGTCTAACATCAAACTGGAAGGCGGAAATACGAATAGCCCAGCGGGCTATACGACCAGTACGACGCGGCCTACCTAAGACCCAGCTTAATGCTTGATTATCTGTCTCCAGGTCGAATTTGACGTGTTCCAGATAGAGACGGAACTTTTCTACGGCGAATAAGACTGCCAAACCTTCGAGCTCATAGATGGAATACTTGGCTTCTTGAGCCGACAAGGTCCTAGAGGCATAGGCGATAGGTCGCCTCCCTAGTTCAGTCTCTTGAAGAAGGACTGCAGCTACTGCTGACGACGACGCGTCGGTTTGGACGATGAATTTCTTCGAGAAATCAGGCATAGCAAGTACAGGGGCATTACAAAGTGCTAATTTAAGGTCTTCAAAAGCGGCTTGTTGAGAAGGTCCCCACTCGAATTTGATGCCTTTCCTACGAAGAAGGTTTAAGGGCGCCGCTCTATTAGCAAAGTTAGGAATGAACTTCCTGAAGAAATTCACCATACCAATGAACCTGGCGATACCTTTAATGTCCTTGGGAGGTTTAAAATCACGGATGGCCTGTGTTCTAGAATGATCGACTGCTACACCATCGGGTGACACAATATGCCCTAGGAATGACATAGAGGGCTTAGCAAAGACAACCTTGGACAACTTAACAGTTAACCCAGCCTTACGAAGGCGATCGAGAACTTCTCGCAAATGATCTAGATGTTCTTCAAAGGTCTCTGAAAATACGACGACATCATCTAAGTAGTGATATAAGTACTCGAATTTGATGTCGGAGAAGACCCTATCTAGTAGCCTAGTGAGCACAGCTGCCCCCGTGGGGAGCCCGAAAGGCACGCGGTTGTATTCATATAAATTCCAGTCCGTGGCAAACGCTGTAAGGTGTTTAGACTCTTCGGCAAGGGGAATTTGATTATAGGCCTGATTCAAGTCCAAGATAGTGAAGAACTTGGCCTTACGAAACCATGAAAAGCAAGAATGAAGGTCAGGAAGGGGCACAGATTGCAACACCACCTTCCGATTGAGAGCCCTGTAATCAATGACAGGCCTGAAGCCTCCTTGGGGTTTCGGGACTAGAAAAATAGGCGATGAATACGCCGACTTAGAGGGCCTAATAATACCATCCTTCAACATCTGATCGATAATTTCTTTCAGAGCCTTCATTTTAGGTGGAGATAGCCTATAAGGTGGAAAACGGACAGGAATCGAATCCGTGACCTCAATTTTGTATTCAATAAGGTCAGTAACACCAAGAGTATCAGAGAACACCTCTGGAAATGACTGACATAATTTACGAATCTAAGGTCTAACAACATCTCGTCCTGGGTAGGCGAAATAGAAGAACATGACACAGAATTACACTTTAATAGTGGTATTTTACAACTAGAAGCAAATTTGAATGTGCACGACCTAGACTGGAGATCGAGCACAAGACCAGTGTGAGAAATAAAGTCAGCTCCCAATATAATGGGGCAAGACAGGTGCTTAGCCACAAACAATTTAATTTTCCAAGTAAACTTAAAAATACGAATTTTGACCAGTACGGAACCTAGAATTTCTAATGGAGATGAATTAGCCGAAACATATTGAAGAGAAGATGAGACGTAGTCAGGTAGTTTACAAACCGATTTCAATTTAGAATACCATTCAGCCGAAATAATCGAACAAACACTGCCTGAATCTAAGAGAGCTGTTATAGGCTCGTTATTTAACTCAATCTTAAGAAAAGGAACAGGTGCGGGGGTATCCGCCGCGATCCTAAGGCACTCTTTGGGGCATTCAAAAGATGTATTCGAAGACTTATCGTTCCCTGAATTCTCGACCTTTTTGCCAGGGGCTGAGCCTTGGGAAGCAGAATTAGTTGACTCAGCCGCAGCCACTAGTCACTTTTGATTGTTGTTGGAAGTTACACCAGAAGTTGAGCAGGAGGGGGTGCTATTTGAATTGGGACAATTCTTTGCGATATGTGAGAAAGCCCCACATTTAAAACAGCCTTGTGATGAACCAGCTCCATTATTTGCCCTACTAGTTTTGATCAGAGGACACAAATGCGCAGATGGTCAGGCGACCCGCAAGCATAACATTTACGGGGGGTGACTGATCGGCGAGGTGGAGGCCGAGTATTACTAATGGAAGGCGGGGGTTCTTTCGCGACACGCAAAGAATCGGCGTATCTAACTCCTTCCGCTGAGACGGCCAATGCTTCAAGTTCCGAGAAAGTTTGCGGGCACGCCGCGAAACACAAATATGACCTATAGGGAGGTGAAATTCCCTCTACAATAGCCTGTACAATCTGATCTTCAGGAAAATGAAGGGCAAACACCCTAGTATAAAACTTAATGTCCTGTATGAAATCAGCCAAGTTTTCATCCAAGCGCTGTACACGATAATAGTACTTCTGAATAAGGGAGGACCTGGCCCTAGCAGGGATGAAGTTAGCTAACAAACGGGGATGGAAATCCTCAATAGATGATTGCTCGGCAATGGCTCTTACGATTTTATCAGAGAGAATACCAATAGCATACGGATAGATAATTTGCAAGATTTGACATGGAGAAAGAGAAAAAACAAGGGCATGATCCTGAAATTCCACTAGAAATCTTAAAAATGAAATTACATCACTGGTGGTATTAACGGAAAACTTAGAGATACCTCTGAGCAACATTGCCAATGGATGAGGCAAGCTGCTAAACCCGGGTGACATAGTAGGTAAAGGTTTCAATGGTAAGGAAGTTAATTCAGAACGGATGTTACTCAATGATGCACGACGTTCGGATTCGTTGTCCAATGGGGCAGGGATAGTTTGAGCAGCAACGGTTATTCTATTAACTTCTCCCTTGGGAGGCGCTTCCTCACTACCTGCATTTACTATGATGGGTTGATCAAATTTGGGAGGAACTTCCCCAGTTAACAATTGAGTGACCTTACTAGATAATTCGGAAATATTTTCCAGGAGCGTACTAGCTTCCTTCCTCTGAACGTCATTCAGTTTTAGAGACAACAGATCGTTAACCCTATTCGAAAAATGATATAGCCTGCCTTGCACACGCTTAATTTGATTAGGAGACGGATCATTTTCATCAAAAAAACTAACTACAGAAGCTAGCCCAGTAATATTCTCCGTGATCGTGGAAAGAGAGTCGTCAATTTCTTTCTCTCCCAAATTGGGGATAGAAATGGGCAAATCAAGGGACTCTCTAAGTTTGTTAGTGTCTATTGCAACCGTGCCTCCAGATTGCACATTTCTGATAGTTAATTCATAGATCAACTCCTCCTTGCGCAAATAGTTAAGAAGGAGAACATCGCGAGGGCCGGGCATGATGACAGACCAATTTTGAAAAACTCAAAAAATTCCAGCAACTGGGAAAATAGTTAGAGTTCGGAACAAACAATATTTAGCCGTCAAAAGGGGCTAAATTGAGACCCATTCAACCACGCTCTGCTACCACTTGTTACGGACTTTTCCGTGGTAGGTAGAGGTGAAAGAAGGTGCGGGTGTGAATGGGTTTCAAGCTACGAAATTATAGTGCAATGTAAAATTAATTTAAAATTTAACAAGGTTATATTTTCTTTTCGAAAACAAAGAAATAACAAGCATGGCAGGTACAAGGTAGCAATTCAAAAGGGGTTAGTTACAATATTTACAGAATTTGGGCTTCGCGCCCCGACTTCACAATTCTTGGGCAATCAGCTCAGTTTTACCCCAAACACAAGTTTTACCAGAGGGGGAGAAAACCCCATTCATACCTAGGAACCCTTGCTCCAAATTACACTGAAAAACCTCCATGAGGCATACAACCCAGATATTTTCAAAAGAGCCACTCGCTCTCAAAATTTAAGCCTCTCCCAGGCCACACCAAACTCCACCTTCAAGTTGTCCTCAACGGACATAAACACAGGGGTAAAATACCCAATCTACTGAGGTCTATTAAAAGAAAAGCTGGTTAATTAAATGACCTCTAAAATAACCATTTGAGAGGAGGCGAACTTGCACTCCTAATACACTTTGATTAAGACCTACTTGGCACTAGGCCGTTAATACAAGGGCTAATCCCATGCTAAAGAGGTGACTTAAGAAAAGAACAATTTGTTTTACATTAACGAAAAATAGGTTGAGAAAATAAGTTCACCTCAAGACAATGTGAGTGGGAGCTCGAGAGGGTTAGCACTCTCTATCCCAATATGTCGTTTTACAAGAGAATAGATGAAAAGAGAAGTTACATTTTAGGAAAAGGTTACATGGTTGAACGCTTAGAACCCGCCCCGAAAGTTAAACTGCTGAGCTAGCAAAGAAAGAAGTTATTAATCGGCCATTACCTTGTGTTGAACGGCTGGAGAAGAAAGAGGCGCTACCCGCCCCCTGCTATGTACTTAACACACTGAAAGATGGAACAGAAGTGGCCGAGAGACCCAAAAATCAGCAGTTTAAATACTCTCGCGGAAGTTTCTAGGCGTTAGGGGAAAGAAAACACCCTCCCACAAACTCTTTATTGGATAGGACCCCGCAACAGATTCAAGTTGGGGGAAGATACATCTGATTGGATAGAAATTAATTTAAGAAATTCGGGATTGGTTAGGTTCAACACAAGGGGAAGAAAGGGGTAAATATTGCCAACTTAAACAATGATAGAAAGAAATTTAACAAAGAACAAACTCTTGAAATTAAATTTTCTCCAAAAAAATAGTTCTTTGACTCCGCACTAGGTTGCACTATTGTAGATCTTCAGTAGTGTCCTCTAGAAGAGAAAGTTCACACTTCTTACTTCAAGCGAAACAAAAACACATCAAAAATGACACAGTTCAAAAACTCAAAGTTTTCCACGTGGTGACATCTTCTGAGACGGTAGAAAATTAATACTGTCAATAAAGTTCAGACTTCCTCCAGCAGAGGAGTTTCAACAGGCGCACATTTTAAATTAGCGGAGTGGAGGTGTACCGCCCGGTACAATTATTATTATTATTATTATTATTATTATTATTATTATTATTATTATTATTATTATTATTATTATTATTATTATTATTATTATTATTATTATTGTGCCTTTGCTGGCGGGACCTAGCGTTTACAGTGCACTATGTCTTCTGGTATAGGCTAGAGCAATTTTGTTACTTTCACTGATCTGTCTCTGTCTTTCCTTGGCTTTGACAATATGAAAGTGACCGAGGTATGAGCGATGCTAGTAATGCCAATCCTTATACAGCCAGTCCCTACTATGAATGGTGTGAAACTATTACTCATAGGGTCAGTTGGTACATGCATTTCAGTGGGCTTGGTAGACTGATATGTACACTGACTGACAGAGCAAATGCAACACCAAGGAGTGGTCAGAACTTTATGCCAATTGCAGGGTAGACTGACGTCACTGAGGTATGCTCATGATGTGAAATGCGCCGCTGTGCTGCGCACGTAGCGAACGATAAATGGGACACGGCGTTGGCGAATGGCCCACTTCGTACCGTGATTTCTCAGCCGACAGTCATTGTAGAACGTGTTGTCGTGTGCCACAGGACACGTGTATAGCTAAGAATGCCAGGCCGCTGTCAACGGAGGCATTTCCAGCAGACAGACGACTTTACGAGGGGTATGGCGATCGGGCTGAGAAGGGCAGGTTGGTCGCTACGTCAAATCGCAGCCGATACCCATAGGGATGTGTCCACGGTGCAGCGCCTGTGGCAAAGATGGTTGGCGCAGGGACATGTGGCACGTGCGAGGGGTCCAGGCGCAGCCCGAGTGACGTCAGCACGCGAGGATCGGCGCATCCACCGCCAAGCGGTGGCAGCCCCGCACGCCACGTCAACCGCCATTCTTCAGCATGTGCAAGACACCCTGGCTGTTCCAATATCGACCAGAACAATTTCCCGTCGATTGGTTGAAGGAGGCCTGCACTCCCGGCGTCCGCTCAGAAGACTACCATTGACTCCACAGCATAGACGTGCACGCCTGGCATGGTGCCGGGCTAGAGCGACTTGGATGAGGGAATGGCGGAACGTCGTGTTCTCCGATGAGTCACGCTTTTGTTCTGTCAGTGATAGTCACCGCAGACGAGTGTGGCGTCGGCGTGGAGAAAGGTCAAATCCGGCAGTAACTGTGGAGCGCCCTACCGCTAGACAACGCGGCATCATGGTTTGGGGTGCTATTGCGTATGATTCCGCGTCACCTCTAGTGCGTATTCAAGGCACGTTAAATGCCCACCGCTACGTGCAGCATGTGCTGCGGCCGGTGGCACTCCAGTACCTTCAGGGGCTGCCCAATGCTCTGTTTCAGCAGGATAATGCCCGCCCACACACTGCTCGCATCTCCCAACAGGCTCTACGAGGTGTACAGATGCTTCCGTGACCAGTGTACTCTCCGGATCTCTCACCAATCGAACACGTGTGGGATCTCATTGGACGCCGTTTGCAAACTCTGCCCCAGCCTCGTACGGACGACCAACTGTGGCAAATGGTTGACAGAGAATGGAGAACCATCCCTCAGGACACCATCCGCACTCTTATTGACTCTGTACCTCGACGTGTTTCTGCGTGCATCGCCGCTCGCGGTGGTTCTACATCCTACTGAGTCGATGCCGTGCGCATTGTGTAACCTGCATATCGGTTTGAAATAAACATCAATTATTCGTCCGTGCCGTCTCTGTTTGTTCCCCAACTTTCATCCCTTTCGAACCACTCCTTCTTGGTGTTGCATTTGCTCTGTCAGTCAGTGTAATAGCAACTTCTGGCTCAGTGAGGAAAGCAACGGGAAACTACCTCACTCCTCATTTCCCTATTACTCCTCTTCAGTGATGCCTAGGCCATCTATGACAGCTGATGGCGGAGCTGTTTAGGATCCAACCAAACTTCGGGCTGATGACTAAACAACTTTATTATTATTATTATTATTATTATTATTATTATTATTATTATTACTGATTTTTGTTAGTAATAAAAATGCGATAATGTTAGCACAGTACGTACTATTTGCAGGAAAAATAACAACATGCAGTATTTAATCTTTTGTATTTTATTTTAACTTTTTCGGTTAATATCATTTCTTGCTTGTTAAGCTTTGGTTTATTTAATCTTTACGTGTATAGGATACTTACGATAAATACTTTCAAGTAATTGGGAACTGTATTGAAGCATTTAAAAATGATTTTTAAACTATTTGGGGATTTAAAGTAGGTCTGCAATATTTACGAAAGCTCACAAACAAAATAATAAAAATAATTGTTTTAGGCAATATCTTAGTGTTTTTCGTGTGAAAATATTGTATTACAACGTAAACGTATTTGCGATAAGGAAGATAAGCGGGGCGCTCCGCAGAGTGATTTGTAGTAGTTTACAGCGACTGGCAGACGGTCCACGGTCCGCTGACGTCACATGCTACTGGCCAGCTGCGCGTGACACCTACCGTCTCTCTTCTAGCTGCCGTGGCTCCGACTGTGAACTAGATCTAACCAGGGCCGTGACAGCAGAGTGGCACAGTTGGTGACTTCTCACCACGGTGAACTAGATCTAACCAGGGCCGTGACAGCAGAGTGGCACAGTTGGTGACTTCTCACCACGGTGAACTAGATCTAACCAGGGCTGTGATAGCAGAGTGGCACAGTTGGTGACTTCTCACCACGGTGAACTAGATCTAACCAGGGCTGTGGTAGCAGAGTAGCACAGTTGGTGACTTCTGACCACGGTGAACTAGATCTAACCAGGGCTGTAATTGCCGAGTGGCACAGTTGGTGACTTCTCACCACGGTGAACTAGATCTAACCAGGGCCGTGACAGCAGAGTGGCACAGTTGGTGACTTCTCACCACGGTGAACTAGATCTAACCAGGGCTGTGATAGCAGAGTGGCACAGTTGGTGTCTTCTCACCACGGTGAACTAGATCTAACCAGGGCCGTGAGAGCAGAGTGGCACAGTTGGTGACTTCTCACCACGGTGAACTAGATCTAACCAGGGCCGTGACAGCAGAGTGGCACAGTTGGTGACTTCTGACCACGGTGAACTAGATCTAAGGACGGCTGTGATAGCAGAGTGGCACAGTTGGTGTCTTCTCACCACGGTGAACTAGATCTAACCAGGGCTGTGATAGCAGAGTGGCACAGTTGGTGACTTCTCACCACGGTGAACTAGATCTAACCAGGGCTGTGATAGCAGAGTGGCACAGTTGGTGACTTTTCACCACGGTGAACTAGATCTAACCAGGGCCGTGACAGCAGAGTGGCACAGTTGGTGACTTCTCACCACGGTGAACTAGATCTAACCAGGGCCGTGACAGCAGAGTGGCACAGTTGGTGACTTCTCACCACGGTGAACTAGATCTAACCAGGGCCGTGACAGCAGAGTGGCACAGTTGGTGACTTCTCACCACGGTGAACTAGATCTAACCAGGGCTGTGATAGCAGAGTGGCACAGTTGGTGACTTCTCACCACGGTGAACTAGATCTAACCAGGGCCGTGACAGCAGAGTGGCACAGTTGGTGACTTTTCACCACGGTGAACTAGATCTAACCAGGGCCGTGACAGCAGAGTGGCACAGTTGGTGTCTTCTCACCACGGTGAACTAGATCTAAGGACGGCTGTGATAGCAGAGTGGCACAGTTGGTGTCTTCTCACCACGGTGAACTAGATCTAACCAGGGCTGTGATAGCAGAGTGGCACAGTTGGTGACTTCTGACCACGGTGAACTAGATCTAACCAGGGCTGTGATAGCAGAGTGGCACAGTTGGTGACTTCTGACCACGGTGAACTAGATCTAACCAGGGCTGTGATAACAGAGTGGCACAGCTGGTGACTTTTCACCACGGTGAACTAGATCTAACCAGGGCCGTGACAGCAGAGTGGCACAGTTGGTGACTTCTCACCACGGTGAACTAGATCTAACCAGGGCCGTGACAGCAGAGTGGCACAGTTGGTGACTTCTGACCACGGTGAACTAGATCTAACCAGGGCTGTAATTGCCGAGTGGCACAGTTGGTGACTTCTGACCACGGTGAACTAGATCTAACCAGGGCTGTGATAGCAGAGTGGCACAGTTGGTGACTTCTGACCACGGTGAACTAGATCTAACCAGGGCTGTGATAGCAGAGTGGCACAGTTGGTGACTTTTCACCACGGTGAACTAGATCTAACCAGGGCCGTGACAGCAGAGTGGCACAGTTGGTGACTTCTCACCACGGTGAACTAGATCTAACCAGGGCCGTGACAGCAGAGTGGCACAGTTGGTGACTTCTGACCACGGTGAACTAGATCTAAGGACGGCTGTGATAGCAGAGTGGCACAGTTGGTGTCTTCTCACCACGGTGAACTAGATCTAACCAGGGCTGTGATAGCAGAGTGGCACAGTTGGTGACTTCTGACCACGGAGAACTAGTTCTAACCAGGGCTGTGGTAGCAGAGTAGCACAGTTGGTGACTTCTGACCACGGTGAACTAGTTCTAACCAGGTCTGTAATTGCCGAGTTGCACAGTGGAAATGAGACTGCATCATGTTTGTTGCGGCTGCTCAGGGGAAGCCTTATAATCTGGTGTACCAACTGTGCAGGCCAGAATGGTAATATATGTACCGATTTTTCTTGTATCAGTTGGTCTGTTTCATTGAAGTTTCTGGTGAGTGGTTTTGCCTGTGACCATGATTTTAAGTAAATGGAGAAATGACTTTAAACAAAGAAATGACTGCCGATACATCAGATGATCTCAAGAAAATTGTGCAATCTGCTAGGCCCTCACAACCATTTCACATAGTGTAAATGAGGGGCTCAGACTTCCTGAACATATTGTACCCGTCCAAATGGTGTTTTATTGGATTTAGAGAAGTTGGTTTAATTTTCGTAATGCAATACGGATTTACGCGTTAGCAAGCACCAGCTGATTAGCGTTCCGTTCCGCTGCGGACGAGAGAGAACTGGGTCAGCCGGTAAAGGTCACCACGTCACAGAGTTTACGTCACCTAGCGAGCCGATAGCCAAGGGAGGGGGGGAGGTGACATTCCAGAGAGACCTGCTCAAAAGCTTGAAGAACGAATCACGTCGCAGGATAGCTGACGACCAATGAAAATTAGTGAAGATGTTGAATGGTCGGAGAATCATTCTAGAAAGACGTCGAACAGTGTGGTTCCAGAAGTGAGAAGTCGAACAGTATATTTTTCAGAAAGATAGCGAACAGTATAGTTTCAGGAGAGACAGCGAACAGTGTGGTCTTAATTGTCTACAATCTAGTACTGCACGACGACTATTATTAAAAAGTGCTAATTTAATTTTTCGTAAAATCAATTCAGTCTAGTGCGATATATTATTGCCGCACATTTTCCTGGGTGGAACTTTCCAAACCACGGACACTCACTGCACACATTACGCCGAGCGTTGCTGCAGAAATTTGTGGAATGTTCTAGTAAGAACTATGAGGGAAGATTACCACCGAAAGAGAATCTTCGAGAATAAACGTGGCCTAAGAACACCGTTTCGTCGGTAATATAATATATTATTCGAGATTCCGACAACTCAACGATGTGTTGTAGACTGATAAATGTGCTCGAAATTTAAGCTTTCGGTAGGATTGAACGCAAGTGTACATCATTGCGCCAGTTAAGTACCGTAAGACAAACTATTAATATACAACGAGTGTGGATCAAATTTTAATAATAAATTTGAGTTTCAGCAACCTCCGCGAAGACCAGCCGTCATCATGGAGCGAACCAGAAGGAAATCCTGGAAAATTCTAAAACATCGCTGGAGTGATTCAACGCTATTTGACTTCACCATGATCATGATGTGTTAAGCCAACGTGTGTGAGCCAGCACGATGAATTTGTTCGTCCATAATCCACCATAGTGAAGAAGAGGAACCGACATCTACAGCTACATCTAAGACGCCGGAGATTTACATCGGAACAATAAGTACTCTTGTTACAGTTTCTTCTCTTTCAGTAGATTGCTAGTGGATTGTATTCTTATTTAACGACAGGTAGTTTCTTTAGAGATGTATGTATTTAAGTGGTGGTGATGGTAGAGTAGTCATGGATTCATTGATTCATTAGTTGCATTTTGTGCATTTTCTTGGAATATTACGGTGTTGATTCAGTGATTGATAACCCCAGTTGTTAGTGAATTTCACGAGGTTACGAGTAATTAAGGTCTTCGAAATGAATTACGGGGGGGAATGAAGCCTAATAATAAGCATAGTAATAGTAATAAGTGTTACCGTGTTTTGGTGGTAGGTAGAGGTGAAAGAAGGTGCGGGCGTGAATGAGTCTCAAACTACGGAATCAAAGTTACTGTAAAATTTAACAAGGTTATATTTTCTTTTCAAAATTAAGTAATAACAAAGAACAGGTACTTAGTAGCCGAAACACAATTTGAAATGTACAATTACAGAGATTACAGAATTTGGGCTTCGAGCCCTGAGTTCACAATTCTTGGGCAACTAGCCCAACTTTCCGATATACAAATTTTAACCAAGGGGCAGAAGACCCCAATCAAACCCTGGAGCACTTGCTCCAAATTACACAGTAAAGCCTCCTCGAGGCATACAAAAATTGAATTCCAAAAGCGCAATCTGCTCTCAAAGTGTAAGCCAATCACAGGCCACACCAAACTTCACCTTCAAGCTGTCCTCTCAGGACATATACACAGGGGTAAAATACCCAACCTACTGAGGTCTATTGAATGAAAAAGAAGGTTAATTAAATGACCTCTAAAATGACAATTTGGGAGGAGGCAAACTGGCACTCCTAGTACACTTTGATTAAGACCTACTTGGCACTAGGCCGTTAACACAAGGGCTAATCCCATACTAAAGAGGTGACTTAAGAAGAGAACACATTGTTTTACGTTATCGAAGAATAGGTTGAGAAAACTAAGTTCACCTCACAACAATATGAGTGGGAGCTCGAGAGGGTTAGCACTCTCTATCCCAATATGAAGCTTTAAAAGAGAATATATAAAAGAGTAGTTACATTTAGGAAAAGGTTACATGGTAGAACGCTTAGAACCCGCCCCGAAAGTTAAACTGCTGAGCTAGCAAAGAAAGAAGTTATTAATCGGCCATTACCTTGTTGTTGACCGCTGCCGAAGAAAGAGGCGCTTCCCGCCCCCTGCTATGTACTTAACACACTGAAAGATGGAACAGAAGTGGCCCGGAGACCCAAAAATCAGCAGTTTATAACCTCTCGTGGAAGGTTCTAGGCGTTAGGGGAAAGAAAACACCCGCCCACAACTTTTTTATTGGATAGGACCCCGCAACAGATTCAAGTTGGGGGAAGATACCCCTGATAGGTCAGAAATTAATTAAAGAAATTCGGGATTGGTTACATTCATAACAAGGGGAAGAAAGGGGTAAATATTGCCAACTTAAACAATGACAGAAAGAAATTTAACAAAGAACAAACTCTTGAAATTAAATTTTCTCCAACAAAATAGTTCTTTGACTCCGCACTAGGTTGCACTATTGTAGATCTTCAGTAGTGTCCTCTAGAAGAGAAAGTTCACACTTCTTACTTCAAGCGAAACAAAAACACATCAAAAATGACACAGTTCAAAAACTCAAATTTTTCCACATGGTGACATCTTTTGAGAAAGTAAAGAATTAACAGCGTAGATAAAGTTCAGCCCTCCTCCAGCAGAGGAGTTCCAACAGGCGCACATTTTAAATTAACGGAGTGGAGGTGTACCGCCCGGTACAATAAGAATAAAATGTGATTTCATAAAAATCATGATGATAAGGATGTAATTAATTGGAAGATTAAAATTATAATTAAATCGAAGCTTTAATGAATAACTGATTTGTGAAATAAGATTGATCTTAGAAGGGAAGGTGATTGCTGTGGACAGTAGGCAGCTCATCAAGATGATGCTTTTAGGAGTGATAATCAGGGAAATAATAATTATAATAAAAATGAGTCGGAATAATTTTAAATGGTTGTTGAGAATTAAATGTGAGCGATGATTGTGATGATGGATTTTTGTGATGATATTAGACGACCTGGGACCGCTAGGGTACATGTTAGTCGTGAGGATATTGTGATTTTTGGTGATATAATTAATTGTTCAGGGAATAAAAATAGATTTTCGCTCAACAACTTATATTATCTAAAGTATGACTCGATAATTATTTTTCTTTCCTTGAGGGTTATGAGTGCATCCTGCGAAGTTCCCTAACTGATGGTGGTGATGATTATTTCTTCGATGTTATTCTTTTACTCAACCTATTTTTGTCATGTAACACAGGTCATTGTGAATCTTTACTATTATCTGCCAATAATGCGAGGGTCTTCAACCTAATTCTGAAAGGAGACATAATAAAAAAGGAACTTAATAATAAAAATAATCTCCTCGACAGTGTGAAAAAATCTGCTGATAAATAATTGGGGGAGATAGTGTTATTGTGTGACAGCTTATCCATGTGTTTCCATGAGTATCTATTCTTTTAGTGATTTTCTTGTGTGATTTATTGTCCAATGGAATTTTAGTTTACGTTGATTGCGCGTTTCGCTGCGTGATACTCTATCTATCCTCAGTGTATTAGTGAGAAACCGTTTCATGTGGTTTACAAAAGGAATACAGTCGAACGTAATCTATGAAGGAGGGGAAATATGCCAAAGAATTTCCAAAGAAATATGTTAAAGAATTTCCAAATGTGTCAAAGAATTTGTAAAGAAATTTGTCAAAGCACTTTTTAACGATAATGTTTTTAGATTCCCAAGTGTTTTGCTAGTGGATTTTCTGAGTAGGGAATTTTTTTTTTAATAGTACTGATTTCTCTAAAGCAAGATAAAGGAAACTTCCAGAAAGGAAACTATAGTTAATATTTTCAGAGAAAGGACATGATAATTTAGAAAGAAAATTGATGGGAATTTACCCAAACTTTTATGAGGAGGTAAAATAATTGGTAAAAATTTATCCCACAAGGGAATATCGTAATTTCATAATTTAATGTAGCATTTGTGGTCATAACGACATTATCGCTAATGCTGTGATTGGTCAAATGTTACAGTTCCTTAAATGGAGGATTTGACCTAGTGTGTGACTTCGGATGGTGTTTCATTGAAGACAGGTCGAGTCAAATGGAACCCATGAGCTGTGGACTTATGTTCATTTCCCAAACCAGAAGCAATCGATTTGAGTTTTGTGTATGTAAATAATTTTTATTTCTCTTCTGCACTGTCCAGACTGTTTTTATATTTTAATAAATGTTGGTTTTTTTTGTTCCGATTTTTCTTTCTCCATGTTATGTCACCTATCCAGTCACCTATGGCCCTGCAAATATAAATATTCCGAGGTCTGTCCCGAAACAGAAAAGTTGGCCCTGCGAACGGTCCATCCTTTGGGACTCTCGCTCCGCCGACTGAGTAAACCCGGAGAAGGGGACAATATTAAAAAAAAAAAACAGCAGACCTGTTCATCAGGTCAATTAAACTGAAAATATTGCAGGAATCGTATATACTGCACCAGCGACAATCGGAAACCAAGGTGTGGAGGTACTGAAGAAGACACTTTCAGAGTGAAAATAATAGATATTCAAAGCATGTTATTGTATGGAAACCAATTGTTAATTAAAAATTCTTTCGCGTACGTGAGAGAGTAACACACCAAAATTTGCAGAATTCTTTAGTCTTAACTTCACACTGAGTCTACTCTCAGAAATAAAGTAAATAAACGAATTATTAACTCTGTTATACACCATATGAGCAGATGTATTTTCATACTGCTTTAGAACAACATGCTCAGCAATCAATTTATCATTCATTTCAGCTCTGGCTGAATGGTGAGCGTAGTCGCCTTCGGTTCAGAGGACCCCGGGTCCGATTCCCGGCCGGGTCATAGATTTTAACCTTAAATGGTTATTTGTCCTGGCTCGGGGACTGGGGTTTTGTACTGTCCCCCAAATTCCTCCAACTCGCACACAATACAATCCTCCACTACAAAATCACGTAGTTTACAAACACGGCAGTTGCCACCCGCCCTCGTTGGAGGGTGTGCCTTTTGTCCTCAGACGCTCCCGTCATAAATAGCCGTATGATAAATGAATCGATCCAAAATCAATCTATCAAAGTCTGCCAATATATTTCTGCATTCCTTATGAAGCAATTCTGCACATATCCAGCTGCATACATATGAATCGGAAAATCGCTGAACAATATTTGCAGGAATATCATCACTTCCCTGCACTGGATTAATTACTGAAGATTCTGTAAATCAGACTGCAGAACTACGAAGGTAATCCCAAAAATAAGGCCTCCTACATTTTATAAATACATAGACCTGTATATTTCTACAATGGTTCACATCATTTTCACCATTTCGGTCGATGCATTTTTGTAGACGCTGTGGCAGTTTCTGTATGCCCATGTCATACCAGCTCGCCGCCATGCTGTTCAGGAAGTTGTGAGCGGCGATTCGGGAAACCTCAGGAACCAAAGTGCAGAGATCATCCAGGGTGATCCGCCGATCTTCACACAACATTCGCTGAACCTTCACGACTGTCTCGACGGAAATTGATGGTCTCCCGCTCCTTTGTTCGTTCGTCGTGAATTTCAGTCCGACCGGCTACAAGCTTTATCTGACCCTGTAATAATTAAGAGGGGAATTCTTCAAGGTAGTATTATTGGACCTCTATGTTTTCTTAGATATATAAATGATATGAGTAAACAAGTGGAAACAGAGGTAAGGCTTTTTGCGGATGATGTTATTCTCTATAGAGTAATAAATAAGTTACAAGATTGTGAGCGGCTGCAGGGTGACCTCGATAATGTTGTGAGATGGACAGTATGCAATGGTATGTTGATAAACGTGGTAAAAAGTCAGATTGTGAGTTTCACAAATAGTCTTCTCAGTTGATGGAGTGAAAGTTCCCTTTGGGGATCATTGTAAGTATCCAGGTGTTAATATAAGGAAAGATCTTCATTGGGGTAATCACATAAATGCGATGGTAAATAAAGGGTACAGATCTCTGCACATGGTTATGAGGGTGTTTACGGGTTGTAGTAAGAATGTAAAGGAGAGGGCATATAAGTCTCTGGTAAGACCCCAACTAGAGTATGGTTCCAGTGTACGGGACACTCACCAGGATTACTTGATTCAAGAAATGGAAAAAAATCCAAAGAAAAGCAGCTCGATTTGTTCTGGGTGATTTCCGACAAAAGAGTAGCCTTACAAAGAATGTTGCAAAGTTTGGGCTGGGAAGAATTGGGAGAAAGAAGACGAGCTGCTCGACTAAGTGGTATGTTCCGAGCTGTCAGCGGAGAGATGGCCTGGAATGACATTGGCAGGCGAATAAGTTTGAGCGATGTCTTTAAAAGTAGGAAAGATCAAAATATGAAGATAAAGTTGGAAGTTAAGAGGACAAATTGGGGCAAATATTCATTCATAGGAAGGGGAGTTAGGGTTTGGAATAACTTACCAAGGGAGATGTTCAATAAATTTCCAATTTCTTTGAAATCATTTAGGAAAAGGCTAGGAAAACAACAGAGAGGGAATCTGGCATCTGGGCGACTGTCCTAAATGAAGATCAGGACTGATTGATTGATTGATTGATTGATTGATTGATTGATTGATTGATTGATTGATTGATTGATTGATTGATTGATTGATTGATTGATTGATTGATTGATTGATTGATTGATTGATTGATTGATTGATTGATTGATTGATTGATTGATTGATTGATTGATTGATTGATTGATTGATTGATTGATTGATTGATTGATTGATTGATTGATTGATTGATTGATTGATTGATTGATTGATTGATTGAAAACTCTACACCACTTACGAATATTTTTGACATCCATGCACGACTCACCGTACACTTCCGTCAATTGGCGATGGATTTCAATCGGTTCAGTACCGAATAACTGCGCGCACTTCGCACTTGGCGGTAACATCCAAGGGCTGCCAAGCCAAGACTGAGGGCCTCAGCGGAGTGTGCGCGTGCGGGAAGCACTCTTCACAGTATTGTGACCAACAGCCACACGAACAGAGTTCTGTACTTACAAAAACATAGGACACCTTATTTTTGGGATTACCCTCGCAAAAACTTCCAACGAAAGAAAACAGCCGGACTGAGTATAGTTCGGACGGTAGAGCGCTGATCTTCTGAGCCCAACGTGGCAGGTTCGATCCTGGCTCAGTCCAGTGGTATTTGAGCCTCGTGTCGGTAGATTTACTGGTACGTTAACGAACTCCTGCGGGACAAAATTCCGGTACCCCAGTGTCTCCAAAAACCGTAAAGTAGTTAGTGGCCTTAAAATAAATACAATTATTTATTATTGCAACTTGTAGCCCATTGACTGCCTTCAACGTATATAAATAATCTAAGATTTTTTTTTTGAACAACCAAATGTTAAACCTAATATGTTGTGTACATTAATATTTTATAATAACGGAATTTACTTACACTAACAATATTTTGTTTGGAAGAAAGCGGAAAAAGGATTGTGATAGCTTCACATTTTCAGAGTTCTTTCATTCGTTCTTCTCCGGCTCCATGGCTAAATGATTAGCGTGCTGGCGTTTGGTCATAGGGGTCCCAGGTTCGATTCCCGGCAGGGTCGGGAATTTTAACCATCATTGGTTAATTTCTCTGGCACGGGGGCTGGGTGTATGTGTCGTCTTCATCTTCATTTCATCCTCATTACAACGCGCAGGTCGCCTACGGGAGTCAAATCAGAAGACCTGCACCTGGCGAGCCGAACATGTCTTCGGACACTCCCGGCACTAAAAGCCATATGCCAATTCATTTCTTTATTTCTTAATCGGTTTACCCTCCAGGGTTGGTTTTTCCCTCGAACTCAGCGAGGGATCCCACCTCAAGGACAGTGTCCTGGACATTGGGTCGGGGATACAACTGGAGAGAATTACGAGTACCTCGCCCAGGCGGCCTCACCTGCTATGCTGAACAGGGGCCTTGTGAGGTGATGGGAAGATTGGAATGGATAGGCAAGGAAGAGAAAAGGAAGCGACCATGGCCTTAAGTTAGGTACCATCCCGGTATTTGCCTGGGGGAGAAGTGGGAAACCACGGGAAACCACATCCTGGATGGCTGAGGTGGTAATCGAACCCACCTCTACTCAGTTGACCTCCCGAAGCTCAGTGGACTCCGTTCCAGCACTCGTACAACTTTTCAAATTTCGTGGCAGAGCCGGGAATCGAACCCGAGCCTCTGGGTGTGACAGCTAATCACAATAACCACTACACCACACAGGTGGACAATTTTAAAGTTACTGCATCCAAATACAGCACAAACCTTGCAGGACATTATTCAGTGCCTGTCTGTTCGTAATTTCAAGAATGGCTTGTCCGCGGACAAATTACATATTCTCGGAAAGCTTCGTCTTAACGCAAATTCAAGAACAAAATTCCACACAACACCAGCTGATCGGTATCACTGCTACATTCCGTCTTCCTAATTCAAGGCCGGACCACCAGATGCGTTGGCAATCAATGTATTGCGATATCTCGCGAAAAGGCGCGGTGTATTTGGTGAAGACGGACTCCAATCCTCAGACCTTAATGCTACTCTCGATCATTCCAAGATGGCAAATCGAGTAGTCGGATTGTTGGAAACATGGATTTGTTGTTTTCGTATGCAGTCGGTGTAATTTCATGAAAGTTGGCGATAAATATTAGTTTCTTTGTAGAATATAAGTGTGCTAGTGTATTTATATGAGTCAGTGGACACTTAGGATCTGTAATCATATGCTGTAATATTAGAATTTGTTTGTTTTGATCGTGCTGTGTACCGGGTTTAAGTCGAACTACGGCAATGGCTCTCATACAACTATTCGTAAGTTTTCGAAGGAATAAAACATTAAAACAGAAGTGAATTAGGAATATACATCGTGACTATTTTGAAATCGATCATACCGAGCTTGATATCTGTAATCACTTAAGTGCGGCCAGTATCCAGTATTCGGGAGATGGTGGGTTCGAACCCCACTGTTGCCAGCCCTGAAGATGGTTTTTCGTGGTTTCCCATTTTCACACCAGGAAAATGTTGGGCCTGTATCTTAATTAAGGCCACGGCCGCCTCCTCCCCACTCCCAACCCTTTTCCGTCCCGCCGTCGCCATAAGACCTACCTGTGTCGGTGCGACGTAAAGCAGCTTGTAAAGAAAATGAAGTCCATTACAAAACAGTAGTGTGCATACATCATTTTGAGAATTGTTGGCTACAGTCTGTGAACAAAGGGTGTAGTGTATCAAGGAAATATAAATAAAAATCAGCTGATTCTTGTATTCCGATCATTAGTAGTTCTGAATAGGCAGTTAAAGTATCCGTAATTTATATTTCACACCCTCGACATTTCAGTATTTATGAGCGGTTAGCTAATAATCAAGTTTCTACATTCAAATAACTGCAATTCAAGTCCCTGGCGTAGTTTAGACAGAAATACTTTTGAGAAATTATTGTAAACAACCTCATATTTTTCAACATTTAAGGACACTTTTATTCTCCGTCCCGCGAAGTAGGGAAAATATTAGTAATCCACCATCTGTAAAGATCACATAAACGTATTTCAGTTGAGAATTGTAGTGTAGATACAGTATATTAGATAGTATCTTGCCTGTTAAATTCGTGTGTATTTTTGTGCAAACGACAGGTTTCATTTCTGTTCCAGCATAGTAGGACAAAGTAGTGCTAATATTAAACTGTATACGTGTTTAACTTTGTTGGTAATCTTTGAGTACCGTACCTACCGGTAGTTCTTGCGAATATCTAAATTTAGGCCTAATTGGAATTTTCATTTCTATTTGTGCTTAGTAAGAAGCTAGGATACATCCGAACGTAATTTAAACATTATTGTAGTGTAGTATAGTAACTTATTAGAAATTAGAGTGCCTATTCTATAATTTTGAGTAGTTTTGCGAATTTCGAACTTTAATGGTAATTTTCTTTTCTGTTCTTTCTTGGTAATAACCTGTTGTAATTAGAATACATCTGAACGTAGTTTAAAATTAATGTAGTGTATTGTAGTATCTGTACTTAGTCTGAAGGTAGTTTAAAATTATCGTAGTGTATTATAGCATCTTACTAGAAAGTAGTGTGTTTATTCTATTACTGTGAAATATTTGTATGGTATAGTACCGTTTCTGTGGTATCTGTAGTAACTCTCTTACTAAAATTCTGTTGTTTTAATTAGGGTAGACTTAACTGCAGTTAAGAATTGTGTAATTCTTGTGTATTATTCTCTGTTTCCAGTAATTAACAGCAATTTTCATCGTGTTAGCGTGTTGTAGGAATAAAAAATAGTACAATTAAGTAGTATTGTAGTGTAGTAGTAGCCTATATTAAATTACTTACTGTCGTGTGTTCTTTGTGAACTAACCTAGACAATATTTCTTTCCTTTCATTTTTATTTTGCACAGAATAAGTTATCTTATTTTTCCTTTTCTTTTCATTATTAAAAAAATGCCTAAGCAGTGCGGGTGTAGGAACTGTGGGTGTGACCAGGCATTAAGGAGTATGAGGGAGGAGTTGGAGAGCTTGAGGGAGATAATTAGGATACTCTCAGAGGACAGGAAGGAAAGTAGGCATCCAAACAATGTACACGATACAGTAGGTGAAATAGAGGGATTGGAAGGAAAGGGGGGAATTGTGGAAGATAGGTGGTCTAATGTTTTAAGGGGAAGGAGATTGCAGGCTAAGGGCTCCATTCAGGATCAAAATACAGGACAGGTGTCGGTGAGAAATCGGTACGAGTCACTGCAGGTAAAACAACCGAGGGAAGATGAGGAACAGGAAACTGTTGCCGAGAAGTTTGGAAGTAGGAGAAAGGGAAGAGGTAGGAAAGGGAAATGTGGAGTAGTGAACAGGAAAAGACAGGTGGAACAGGGTCATGGGATGGAGAAAAGGGAGGAGGAAGTAGCTTCTGCAGCTGTCAGGAAAGATAGGACTGACCAGGAGGGGAGGGGATCAAATGAGGTGGGTAGGGTTGAGGCACTGGTCATGGGGGATTCTATAGTTAGACATGTCGGGAAAGTGTGTGGAGGAAAGGGTACCAGGGTAGAGTGTTATCCAGGAATTAGGATAAGACAGATGTTGAAGAAAGTAGAAGAGAAGGAGGGAAAGGAGAAAGTGGTAGTGTTTCACGTTGGTACTAACAACGTAAGACAAGCAGGTATAAGTACCAACATAGTTGGGGATGTGTGGGATCTGGTAAATGCAGCACGGATAAAGTTTAAGGAAGCGCAGATTGTTATCAGTGGAATACTGTGTAGGAGGGATACTGACTGGAAGGTGATTGGGGATTTAAATGAGACTATGGAGTGGGTATGTGGGAAACTGGGAGTGAAATTTCTAGATCCTAATGGGTGCGTACGAGATAGGGATCTGCGCTCAGATGGCTTTCACTTAAACCGCAGTGGTACATATAAGTTAGGAAATTTGTTTAGAAGGGTTCTAGGGAGGTACATTCAGGGAAACAGGGTGCGCTGGGAAGCGGTGTTAAGGGAACAGGGAACTGGAAATCAAGTAGGGATGACATAAAACTGTTAGTGCTCAACTGTAGAAGTATTGTAAAGAAAGGAATAGAATTAAGTAATTTAATAGATATATACACTGACTGACAGAGCAAATGCAACACCAACAAGGAGTGGTCAGAACTTTATGCCAATTGCAGGGTAGACTGACGTCACTGAGGTATGCTCATTATGTGAAATGCGCTGCTGTGCTGCGCACGTAGCGAACGATAAATGGGACACGGCGTTGGCGAATGGCCCACTTCGTACCGTGATTTCTCAGCCGACAGTCATTGTAGAACGTGTTGTCGTGTGCCACTGGACACGTGTATAGCTAAGAATGACAGGCCGCTGTCAACGGAGGCATTTCCAGCAGACAGACGACTTTACGAGGGGTATGGTGATCGGGCTGAGAAGGGCAGGTTGGTCGCTTCGTCAAATCGCAGCCGATACCCATAGGGATGTGTCCACGGTGCAGCGCCTGTGGCAAAGATGGTTGGCGCAGGGACATGTGGCACGTGCGAGGGGTCCAGGCGTAGCCCGAGTGACGTCAGCACGCGAGGATCGGCGCATCCACCGCCAAGCGGTGGCAGCCCCGCACGCCACGTCAACCGCCATTCTTCAGCATGTGCAAGACACCCTGGCTGTTCCAATATCGACCAGAACAATTTCCCGTCGATTGGTTGAAGAAGGCCTGCACTCCCGGCGTCCGCTCAGAAGACTACCATTGACTCCACAGCATAGACGTGCACGCCTGGCATGGTGCCGGGCTAGAGCGACTTGGATGAGGGAATGGCGGAACGTCGTGTTCTCCGATGAGTCACGCTTTTGTTCTGTCAGTGATAGTCACCGCAGACGAGTGTGGCGTCGGCGTGGAGAAAGGTCAAATCCGGCAGTAACTGTGGAGCGCCCTACCGCTAGACAACGCGGCATCATGGTTTGGGGCGCTATTTCGTATGATTCCACGTCACCTCTAGTGCGTATTCAAGGCACGTTAAATGCCCACCGCTACGTGCAGCATGTGCTGCGGCCGGTGGCACTCCAGTACCTTCAGGGGCTGCCCAATGCTCTGTTTCAGCAGGATAATGCCCGCCCACACACTGCTCGCATCTCCCAACAGGCTCTACGAGGTGTACAGATGCTTCGTGACCAGCGTACTCTCCGGATCTCTCACCAATCGAACACGTGTGGGATCTCATTGGACGCCGTTTGCAAACTCTGCCCCAGCCTCGTACGGACGACCAACTGTGGCAAATGGTTGACAGAGAATGGAGAACCATCCCTCAGGACACCATCCGCACTCTTATTGACTCTGTACCTCGACGTGTTTCTGCGTGCATCGCCGCTCGCAGTGGTCCTACATCCTACTGAGTCGATGCCGTGCGCATTGTGTAACCTGCATATCGGTTTGAAATAAACATCAATTATTCGTCCGTGCCGTCTCTGTTTTTTCCCCAACTTTCATCCCTTTCGAACCACTCCTCCTTGGTGTTGCATTGTCACTGTCAGTCAGTGTACTTACCAGATATTGTAATAGGAGTTGAATCATGGCTGAGAAATGATATAATGGATACAGATATTTTCTCACGGACCTGGAGGGTGTATCGTAGAGATAGGATAGGAAAGGTAGGAGGGAGAGTATTCATTCTCGTGAAAGAAGAATTTGTAAGCTACGAAAAAGTTAAAGATGACAAGCACGAAATTCTAGGCGTAAGGCTCATTTCTAAAGATAATAGGCAACTAGTTGTCTTTGGAGTGTACAGACCAGGAAAGGTTAGCGCAGATGCTGATTCAGAATTATTTGATAAGATAATCAGGTATGTGGGAAACGTTAAGGGAAGGAACGTGATCGTAGCGGGTGATCTCAATTTAACAAATGTCAATTGGGAAGGTAATGCAAACGACAGGAAGCATGACCAACAAATGGCAAATAAGTTAATATGGGAAGGGCACCTGATTCAGAAAGTGATGGAACCAACTAGAGGGAAGAATATCCTGGATGTGGTGCTGGTAAAACCAGATGAGCTCTATGGAAAAACCGAAGTAATAGATGGTATTAGTGATCACGAAGCTGTTTTTATGGTAATTAAAAATAAATGTGAAAGAAAGGAAGAGATTAAAATTAGGACTATAAGGCAGTACCATATGGCTGATAAAAGAGGCATGAGGGAGTTTTTAATAAGCAACTATGATCGGTGGAAAACGGTAAATAAAAATGTAAACAGACTCTGGGATGGGTTTAAAACAATTGTTGAGGAATGTGAAAATAGGTTTGTACTTTTAAAGGTGGTAAGGAATGGTAAAGATCCACTATATTATAACAGGGAAGTAAAGAGACTAAGAAGGAGGTGCAGGTTGGAAAGAAATAGAGTTAGAAATGGCTGTGGAAGTAAGGAGAAATTGAAGGAACTTACTAGGAAATTGAATCTAGCAAAGAAGTCAGCTAAGGATAACATGATGGCAAGCATAATTGGTGGCCACACTAATTTTAGTGAAAAATGGAAGAGTATGTGCAGTTACTTTAAGGGAGAAAACGGCTCCAAGAAGGACATTCCAGGAATAATTAATGAACAAGGGGAGTGTGTATGCGAGGATCTTCAAAAGGCAGAAGTATTCACTCAGCAGTATGTAAAGATTGCTGGTTACAAGGATAATGTCCAGATAGAGGAAGTGACTAATACTAAATAAGTATTAAAATTTACCTATGACAGCAATAACATTTACAGTACCAAAAAAGTTGAAAACTAGAAAAGCTCCTGGCATTGATAAGGTTTCTGGGGATATACTAAAGACAATGGGTTGGGATATAGTACCATATCTGAAGTACTAATTTGATTTTTGTTTGCATGAAGGAACTTTACCAAATGGATGAAGAGTTGCTATAGTAGCCCCTGTATATAAAGGAAAGGGTGATAGGCATAAATCTGAAAATTACAGGCCAGTCAGTTTGACTTGCATTGTATGTAAGCTTTGGGAAAACATTCTTTCTGATTATATAAGACATGTTTGCGAAATTAATAATTGGTTTGACAGAAGGCAGTTTGGGTTTAGGAAAGGTTATTCCACTGAAGCCCAACTTGTAGGATTCCAGCAAGTTATAGCAGATATCCGGGATTCAGGAGGGCAGTTGGACTGTATTGCGATTGACTTATCTAAGGCATTTGATAGGGTAGATCATGGGAAACTACTGGCAAAAATGAGTGCAATTGGACTTGACACAAGAGTGACTGAATGGGTGGCTCTGTTTCTAGAAAATAGAACTCAGAGAATTAGAGTAGGTGAATCCCTGTCCCTGTAAAAATTAAGAGGGGAATTACTCAAGGCAGTATTATTGGACCTTTTTGTTTTCTTATATATATCAATGATATGTGTAAAGAAGTGGAATCAGAGATAAGGCTTTTCGCAGATGATTTTATTCTGTACAGAGTAATAAATAAGTTACAAGATTGTGAGCAACTGAAAAATGACCTCGATAATTTTGTGAGATGGACAGTAGGCAATGGTATGATGATAAATGGGGATAAAAGTCAGGTTGTGAGTTTCACAAATAGGAAAAGTCCTCTCAGTTTTAATTACTGCATTGATGGGGTGAAAGTTCCCTTTGGGGATCATTGTAAATACCTAGGTATAAATATAAGGAAAGATCTTCATTAGGGTAATCACATAAATATGATTGTAAACAAAGGGTACCGATCTCTATACATGGTTATGAGAGTATTTAGGGATTGTAATAAGGATGTAAAGGAGAGAGCATATTTGTCTCTGGTGAGACCTCAACTTGAGTACGGTTTGAGTGTATGGGACCCTTAACAGGATTACTTGATTTAGGAACTGGAAAAAATCCAAAGAAAAGCAGCTCGATTTGTTCTGGGTGATTTCCGACAAAAGAGTAGCGATACAAAAATGTTACAAAGTTTGGGCTGGGAAGACTTGGTTGAAAGGAGACGAGCTGCTCGACTAAGTGGTATGTTACGAGCAGTCAGTGGAGAGATGGCGTGGGAGGACATCAGTAGACAAATAAGTTTGGATGGAGCCTTTAAAAGTAGGAGAGATCACAATATGAAGATAAAGTTGGAATTCAAGAGGACAAATTGGGGCAAATATTCGTTTATAGGAAGGGGAGTTACGGATTGGAATAACTTACCAAACGACTAGTTCAATAATTTCCAATTTAAGAAAAGGCTAGGAAAACAACAGATAGGGAATCTGCCACCTGGGCGACTGCCCTAAATGCAGATCAGTAGTGATTGATTGATTGATTGATTGATTGATTGATTGATTGATTGATTGATTGATTGATTGATTGATTGATTGATTGATTGATTGATTGATTGATTGATTGATTGATTGATTGATTGATTGATTGATTGATTGATTGATTGATTGATTGATTGATTGATTGATTGTAGAGAATAAGTCTGAGGTTAGGAAACACTTTTTTCTAATTGTAAATGGCAAATCTCTTCTTACTCATCGAAAAAGTCATTTAGATAGATGATGATTGATATGATGATGTTCCGTCAGTGTCTATGTGCTTCAAAGTGTCGAGTGATTTAGATGCAAGTGTATGTTACAAGAATCTGTGCTTGCCTGCGGAAATGTTTGGCTGGATCATGGAGTATAACAAAACCTATAAGTGTGGCAGATGGAGTAATCTGTAAACTGTTACAAAGAAGAAATAGTGACTTTGGAGGCAAAACGCAGGGCTTTACATTACCAAAACCTTCCAACTCATACGTGGTTACTTGTTATCAAGCAGACTACACCAAATTGAAGCTTGCATCCATGTTGGTTAAATACATCAGTGTTTATAGTCAACAGAGTTTTTGCACCCACGTTCTTCAATGGGTAAAAGAACGTATTATATCCTTAGTGTGTGAACGTTTTATTACTAAATTTACCATCATTTTGTGAGCTGCTGCCATGCCATATGTCAACATCCGTTAGCATCACCAGGGCCATTCATTGTATTAGCATGATAATTTCGAGTGTAGGTCTTCTTCCCTTTCATTGGGTGCTGAATATTAGAAACTCTCCAATACCGTACTTCGAAACTAAAGCAACAAGTTATGTTCCATGGTCCTCATGACAGTGAGTAAATTAAGGAGTTTCGCAACTTAATGTACGGTATTTTTAAAGTTTAAAATGATGTTTTAAATATAAATTTAACAGTTTTATCTTGTATTTCCATCTATCCAGTAAAGTGAAATCTACGACAAAAATGTATTTGACTAAGTCAAATTTCAAAATAATCAGGTTCTTGTTCTCTTTTGATGTGGGCTGTCCATTTATTTTAGTAGAATATATGCTATTCTAGTCGATTATATGTGACGGTTAGTTGTTCACGAATCGTTTTCATGCGCGCAGCAGTGATTTCCCCTATGATGTTACAATTATCATGTTAAATTATCGCCGTTGGTATAATATGTACGTGATATTTTCATGTTAGCCAATACAAGCAGTTCGGCTACTTCGGGTGCCATGTTTCTTTTAAATGTTACGGTCTGAGCATTGGAGTCGGTCTTGATTTGGTACTGCCTTTCTCTGAAAACTCGATACGCAAAGACTAAAGAGCATTGGTTGAATTGTGAGGAAACAAATATCCAGTTTGTTTTGTGAAACAAACCTTCGCGCAGCTACTCGTGAAACAGTCATAAATGGATATAGGAAAACTGGAATTCCTCCGTTTGATCTCGATGTCTTTCATAGCTAGACAACTTGAAGAGCCAGGTGAGTATGACAATGGAGGGAATGATGACAATCAGAATGCTCCAGCTCCACCTCAAACGGTCCATCCAAGAGACAACCAGGAAGTTCTAGCAATCCTGTTTTCAATATTCTCTACAGCTTGGATCTCATTCTTGGTAACAGGAAGTCCCCATAAAACGTCTGTAGAAACCTCTAAAGAAAGGAAACAAATGGAGGACAATTTTCAGGAGAAACAATCCCAATCATAGGCCAAGAAATATATCATCATTGGAGATAAAGATCAGCCTGGAACATCAACAAAACTCCAAAAGGGGATAAGGAAATATGACTGAAGTTCGAGCGACTCTGAAGGTGAAAGAAAACTTCCAGTGATGTCCACCGATGTTGAAAATAGTCTAAACGATGAAGATGCGTCATGTCCTGTTCGTGGGAAGTGATTTTCCCAAGTCAAGTGAGAAGAGAAATGGGAAAAGGGTTCGAAATGTCACAAAGTGTGTTTATCTTTTACTAAAGTCAAAATCTTTGCCATTTTGGTCTGGATAGGTAAACAGATGAAACTATAGAAAACGTATAAACATATTTTCATCTCAATACATTGACTACAAGAGATCCTAATACTGTTATAATCAAATTTCCCACAAAATAAATGAGTAGATAATGGAAAGGGGCGATGGAATTAGGACACGGTCTTTCTTAATATTCAAAATTTGCCTTCTTTTAATTATTGTTTAAGGTTTAGAAAAAATATTTAGTAGAATCACACTATCAGTACTATTAGTAGCATAAATCAGTTTTTAATTATTTTTAACTGTAAACAAATTTTCAAGTTTGAAGATTTTGTTTAGTGAAACGATATTTGGGCACTTCACGTTATCTATAACCAAAATTAATATCATATTTTCTTCTTTCTGAGGATGTGAAATACGAAGATGAAGATCACCGATCAGCTGATCTATGTAAACTAACAGTCATCCTCATGGAAGCGAGAGGATTATGGCCACACTGCTTTGTGATTGGCCGGGTCATATTATGGTAGTGTTATGCCGAAACGCCTGTGTGACGAGACGTAGCATTGTGTGAAGTCCAAATATGAAGAAGTTTGAGTTAACGAAGTAGTGATGAGCGAATTGCTTCCACATCTTCATTCGAAATCTGAAATTCTGAAATCGTTGTTAAACATAATTATTAATAAGGCTGTGGTGGTGGTGATTTTTGCTTTAAGAGGAAGTACAACTGGTAATCATCCTCTCTGAACAAATTAGTGGGGAAAAATGTAAAATAAAATACAATTATTTATTCAACGAAGGAATTTGCAAACGTAGTACAAAATAAAAAAATACTGAATTAGGCCAACAAATTACTAACGACTCGAAAGGGAACGTGCGTTCCCTGAGTAACAGTACACTTGTAATTTAAATACACTTGATAAATCCACTGTCGCACATAAAGCGGATGACGAGATCAGCAATAGTCGCGTCATCGGGTAGTATGCGTTCGAGTGTTTCCTGCAGGCCGAGGCTCCGTCTTAGACCAGAGAGATCGGCGCACTCTGTGACGATGTGGGCCACGGTGAAGTCGGCACCACAGGAACACACTGGGGGTCTTCCCTCTTTTGGAGATAAGAGTGAGTAGATCATCCATGACCTATCCTCAGCCTACACAGTTCTATGGCATCTCTCCGTGAAGGCCGGAAAGAGGACCGCCACACGGTAGTTGTCTTCTTAATTGCTCTCAGCTTGTTGGGAGTTCGGATAGCTAGCCACTCAGATTCCCAAGACGCCAAGATGGTTCGACGTAGCTGAGAACAAATATCTTTAGCAGGTATATTAATAGGTCTTGGGGGTAAAAGTACCTCTTCATTTGCACCTTCATCCGCAAGTTCATTTCTCACAATACCAACGTGGTTTGGAAGCCACGCAAAAGTGGCTTCCTTCGCCACTCAATGCAAACTACAGAGCTTTTGAGATGGCGTAAAGCTCCGCAGTAAACACTCTATATAGCAGGGCTAGCCACAACGAGGCTCGCGAGCCGCATACGGCTCTTGACACCAACCTTAGAGTTAAATTAAATGATATAATTAATGGAATCTAACGACATCTCGCGGCTGGCGTCAGTCAGTAGCAGTGATGTGCGGCTTAACGTTATTAGCGCTGTAGGTCAGTGGTAAGTCATGAGAGGTGAAGATAGTTCCGGCGCCTTCCATTTGATAGTGCTTTGAGCGGGAGAGTGTGTCAGTGAGCCAGTGTCGTGAGGTGAAGCCAGTCGCGTAGTGACAATACTTTTCTGTGTGCTGTTGTGTGCTGTTTCAGTACAGTATCGACACTCGCTACTGCCTATACGTGAACGCGACTGGCTTCACCTCACGACATTGGCTCACTGACACACTCTCCCGCTCAAAAGCAATATCTTCCTTGTAAAGATATTTCTGAATTGGCCCAGACTGTATTTGGCTTTCATAGCAAGTTGAAGCTTTTTGGGCAAAACCTTCAGACTAAAACATTTTCTAACTTCAAATGTTCGAAGAAAATTACTGAAAGCCTTCCTGACGTTCAGGTGGAAACTGAAGATTACATGAGTAAAATATCTGGCCTTGGTTAAGAAATCAATGGCAGATTTAATGATTTGAGATCATTCCTGGAAAATCCTTTTTCTGTTGATGTTGTGAGCGATGGCTGTACTGGCCTTGCTGAAGAAATCAATGGCAGATTTAATGATTTGAGATCATTCCTGGAAAATCCTTTTTCTGTTGATGTGAGCGATGGCTGTACTGGCCTTGCTGAAGAAATCAATGGCAGATTTAATGATTAGAGATCATTCCTGGAAAATCCTTTTTCTGTTGATGTTGTGAGCGATGGCTGTACTGTTTCATCTCCAATAACAAAGGATACAGCAGCTGTAGAGTTGGAGCTACAAGAACTGCAAGAGGACGAAGGATTAAAAGGACTCAAACGAAGTGGCACTTCTACCATAAAATTTTGGAAGAATGTTCCAGAAGAAAAATACACGCTAACAAAACAGTGTGCCAAAATATTAATCTCAATCTTTGGTACTACTTATGTGTGTGAATCACTGTACTCAATGATTAAATTCATTAAATCTACATATCGATCTGAACGAACTGATGAACATTTAAGTGAAATTTTGCGAACTGCGCCGTTCCTTGATGGGAACCTGAAAAATAATGTTCTGTGTAGTGTAGAAAATAAATGTTCCTTCATTTGTTATAAAATGAAAAACGTGTCTTCATTTTATTCACCATTTTCTAAACATGCTCCAAATTTTTGTCTCCTAAATTTGCGGCTCCCAGAAGTAAGGTTAGTGGCCACCCCTGCTATATACACTAGGAAGCAATATCTTCGTACTCATATCATCGTTGACGAAAGAGCAACCAACATTTTCTACGATTTTAGAACCATCCGTGAAGATATGTCTCGCGGCCGGATATTGGTGAACGAAGTCCTGGAAATACCTCCGATAAACGGAGGAATCCGTGTTCACCTTGGGTTCACGGTATTTCCGGTGGAAGAACTAACCACGGAGGTACCTCGCTAAAAGTTTGTTCAAGACAACCACCGATATCTATATTTAAATCACAACACAAGCTATCAATTCGAAACCCGACCGGCCGTGTGGCATTCGGCCTGTCTTGGTACCTCTTTCGAAGTGAAATACGACGCCCGTTACCTTAGAGTGCATGTTTATTGAATACGAAAAGGAAAAGGTTTAACACAATGAATTCATCTGAACAAAGGATGGCTGCTCGTAACCAAAGACTACTAGGTGGCGGCACTAGAGGGCGGCTCAAACATTCCCTCTCAAAGTGATGATCGCCTGAATGGTTCACTTTTTGAAATCGAAGATGCTCGAACACTTTTAATGCTTGACTCTGGGTAATTCTTTTGTGAGCACATACACTGGCAACTTTTCCGTCGCAAGATGCTTCAGGTGGATTTCCTCTTCAGACAGAGCTCCCCGCGCAAAATGAGGACGCACATTAATAGGGGCTGTGCGTGAGGGGAACACAGGATTCTCGGCCAATGCTTCTGCTCCTTGATTGTCAGTGTGAAGATTGACAGCTGGCAGTAGAACTTTACTACTCTCCTCGTACAGTTCTCGCAAGTGTATTGGCTCCTTAGATCCATCACTGTGAACAGTATACTCAGACTCTGCAGACCAAAACGAAACTGTGCACTGTTTCCTTGACTCCCAGGAATCAAGACCTCCGCTCATTATGAAATCTTATCCAGTGTAGGGTCTCCTGTTACCGATGCAGGCAGCCCAGTCAGCGTCTGTATAACCAGCTAGACTGCCCCCTCCTGTTGTGAAGTCCAGTCCAGTGTACCCTTGAGGTAACGTAGCACACGTTTCGCAGCCTGCCAATGGCTGCCACCAAAACAGTTACTGATTTGACTTAGAACACTGGTTGTGTGAGATATGTTGGGGCGCGTTCCAAGAGACAAGTACATGAGTGCAGCGACGAGCTCGCGGTGCGGCGGTTTTTCTCCATTTTCGATGGTCCAAGTATTTGTATTCGAAAGCTTCGTCCGTGGATCAAATGGCGTGGAGACTGGGCGGCATGACGACATTCCGAAGCGATCAAGAATGACCAAGATGTATTGTAACCGTACACAAGTACGATCTCTCGATTTTAGATTAGGAAATTTTCGTAAAATAATTTGTGATATAAGGTAGTGAATACCATTTGAGTTTGTTAAATTAATGTGCAAGAACATACATAATATTAAAAGTAGAAGAACATGTATATCATTATATCTGTATAACTTTTAATTTGGGTAAGAATCTGTACATTCGGCATAGCAGTGACGAATGCTCAGAATTGTGCCATATGGAAAACAATGACTATTTGAGTAAAGACAACTGAAGCCGGTTGAAAGCAAGGTAACTAGAAGAAAGACGGTAGGTGTCACGAGACGGATGCGCAGTAAACTGGCATGGTCGTGACGTCACTGGACTCCCCTTCCCATTACACTACGCATGATTTTGCGCGTTAATGTCAGTCTATATACTCTTTGGTGTTAGTGTGTTCATTCAAAGCAGTGAAATTTGGCACATTGCTGTTCATCTATAGTCTGCACATTATTTCTTTAATTATTTAATTACTTCCCAGGTTTGCGAATGTTTCAAAAGTCGTGAACTCGTGCGTACCATTCGTGAGTGAAGAAACTCCAGTGTATATGTCGTGTTTGTGCTGTTAAATGCCGTGCTGTGCGTTTGCAGGCTGTACAAACCACCCCAACAACGCAAAGAAACGTAAAGCATAGATGTCCAAAAGACCCAACTCTGCACAAACAAAGGGGTATGTTTTTGTAAAAGAAAGTCTGTTTTAAACTCTAAAATCACACGTATATACTCCGAAAAGTTTTTGCCCCCTGATTTTGAAAGAGATTCACAAGCTGAACTGTTAGGCCTGACTCCCCTCCTCCATAGGAACTTGTTGAATATAGTAACAGTTTCTTACAAAAACATTCCCACACTTTCTCCACTTCATCGGTTAATATTATTTCTTGATTGTTCAACTTTGATTTGTTTAATCTGTACGTGCATAGACTTCTTATTTTAAATTCTTTCATGTAATTGGGAACTGTGAATACTAAAATTTCCGGTATATTGGAACATTTAAAAATGATTGTTGAACATATTAAGAAAAGGTCTCACTATTCTGGCTTTCAAACTAAGTCTGCAGTATTTACAAAAGCACACAAACAAAATAATAAACATAATAGTTTTATGCAAACTGTAGGCCTATCTTAGTGGTTTTCACGTGAAAATATTATATTACAACGCAATCGTATTTGCGATAAGGATGATAAACGGGGCGGTCGTTACACTGATTTACAGTAAGTTCCAGCGCCTGGCAGACTAGATTCCACTGACGTCACATGCTCCTGGACAGCTGCGCGTGACACCTACCATCTCTCTTCTAGTTACCGTGGTTGGAAGTGTTGCAAGAAATGGTTTGAATCCCCAGCATAGAGTCGGGAAGTATAGGATGAAGACTGTAATTCATCAATATGAATAAACGCGAGAGTTCGCCTACTTTCATATCGGCCGCTCGAAAGCCAATCCGTAAGCTCCAATTTTGAACGAGGTTGCGTGGAGTGAGAGACGCTTGAGGATGTTTCCGGGACAGCGTGGCTACCAGTGAACCTTTGGAGACGCTACAGCCACCTGGAGCAAGACTAAATACATGTGTGTGCGCGTGCGACAAGATTCATTACGGATGTTTACGAGTTCGTTACGAGGTTATTCTCTGTGTGCATTCTGTGGAAGACGCTACATAGTATTTATCTGCTCGTTCATTCTCTGGACGAATGTACAGTACGTGGTGGTTTATATGTTCAATCTGGAGCTAATGTGTTATTTCACATGTGTAATCTGGAGCTAATGTGTTATTTCACATGTGCAATCTGGAGCTAATGTGTTATTTCACATGTGTAATCTGGAACTAATGTGTTATTTCACATGTGTAATCTGGAGCTAGTGTGTTATTTCACACGTCTAATCTGGAACTAATGTGTTATTTCACATGTGTAATCTGGAGCTAGTGTGTTATTTCACATGTGTAATCTGGAACTAATGTGTTATTTCACATGTGTAATCTGGAGCTAGTGTGTTATTTCACACGTCTAATCTGGAACTAATGTGTTATTTCACATGTGTAATCTGGAGCTAATGTGTTATTTCACACGTCTAATCTGGAACTAATGTGTTATTTCACATGTGTAATCTGGAGCTAATGTGTTATTTCACATGTGTAATCTGGAGCTAATGTGTTATTTCACATGTGCAATCTGGAGCTAATGTGTTATTTCATATGTGTAATCTGGAGCTAGTGTGTTATTTCACATGTGTAATCTGGAGCTAGTGTGTTATTTCACATGTGCAATCTGAAGCTAATGTGTTATTTCACACAGAACTGGTTATTGCTAGATGAAAGAGTAGGCTAAGTATTCATTGCTTGCCATGATTGGTCATTCGTTTATTGATTCGATATGGCATTCGCCGTTCATTGAACCTACATTGTGAAGTTGTTTGGATAGATTTGGCCTAGAGTGAGGTAACCGGGATTACTTTTTGTACCTCGTGTAGTTATAATATATGATAAGTTTATTCCGTGGTGATAACATAATTTTGTTCATATAAAGAAGGTTAAGAAAGGGACAGCAATTGTATATGGCTGATAAAGCAGGTATGAGGCAGTTTCTAAAAAGCAACTATGATCGGTGGAAAACGGTAAATGAAAATGTAAACAGACTCTGGGATGGGTTTAAAGAAATTGTTGAGGGATGCGAAAACAGGTTTGTACATTTAAGGGTGGTAAGGAATGGTAAAGACCCACCTTATTATAATAGAGAAATAAAGAGACTAAGAAGGAGGTGCAGATTGGAAAGAAATAGAGTTAGAAATGGCTGTGGAAGTAAGGAGAAATTGAAGGAACTTACTAGAAAATTGAATCTAGCAAAGAAGGCAGCTAAGGATAACATGATGGCAAGCATAATTGGCAGTCATACAAATTTTAGTGAAAAATGGAAGGGTATGTATAGGTATTTTAAGGCAGAAACAGGTTCCAAGAAGGACATTCCAGGAATAATTAATGAACAAGGGGAGTGTGTATGTGAGGATCTTCAAAAGGCAGAAGTATTCAGTCAGCAGTATGTAAAGATTGTTGGTTACAAGGATAATGTCGAGATAGAGGAAGGGACTAAGGCCAAAGAAGTAATAAAATTTACATATGATAACAATGACATTTACAATAAGATTCAAAAGTTGAAAACTAGAAAAGCGGCTGGAATTGATCAGATTTCTGGGGATATACTAAAGACAATGGGTTGGGATATAGTACCATATCTGAAGTACTTATTTGATTATTGTTTGGCCGAAGGAGCTATACCAGATGAATGGAGAGTTGCTATAGTAGCCCCTGTGTATAAAGGAAAGGGTGATAGACATAAAGCTGAAAATTACAGGCCAGTAAGTTTGACATGCATTGTATGTAAGCTTTGGGAAGGCATTCTTTCTGATTATATTAGACATGTTTGTGAAATTAATAACTGGTTCGATAGAAGGCAATTCGGTTTTAGGAAAGGTTATTCCACTGAAGCTCAACTTGTAGGATTCCAGCAAGATATAGCAGATATCTTGGATGCTGGAGGTCAAATGGACTGTATCGCGATTGACATGTCTAAAGCATTTGATAGGGTGGATCATGGGAGACTACTGGCAAAAATGAGTGCAATTGGACTAGACAAAAGAGTGACTGAATGGGTTGCTATATTTCTAGAAAATAGATCTCAGAGAGTTAGAGTAGGTGAAGCTTTGTCTGACCCTGTAATAGTTGAGAGGGGAGTTCCTCAGGGCAGTGTTATCGGACCTTTATGTTTTCTTATATATATAAATGATATGAGTAAAGGAGTGGAATCGGAGGTAAGGCTTTTTGCGGATGATGTTATTCTCTATAGCGTGATAAATAAGTTACAAGATTGTGAGCAACTGCAACGTGACCTCGAAAATATTGTGAGATGGACAGCAGGCAATGGTATGTTGGTAAACGGGGCTAAAAGTCAGGTTGTGAGTTTCACAAATAGGAAAAGTCCTCTCAGTTTTAATTACTGCGTTGATGGGGTGAAAGTTCCTTTTGGGGATCATTGTAAGTATCTAGGTGTTAATATAAGGAAAGATCTTCACTGGGGTAATCACATAAATGGGATTGTAAATAAAGGGTACCGATCTCTGCACATGGTTATGAGGGTGTTTAGGGGTTGTAGTAAGGATGTAAAGGAGAGTGCATATAAGTCTCTGGTAAGACGCCAACTAGAGTATGGTTCCAGTGTATGGGACCCTCACCAGGATTACCTGATTCAAGAACTGGAAAAAATCCAAAGAAAAGCAGCTCGATTTGTTCTGGGTGATTTCCGACAAAAGAGTAGCGTTACAAAAATGTTGCAATGTTTGGGTTGGGAAGAATTGAGAGAAAGAAGAAGAGCTGCTCGACTAAGTGGTATGTTCCGAGCTGTCAGCGGAGAGATGGCGTGGAATGACATTAGTAGACGAATAGGTTTGAATGGCGTCTATAAAAGTAGGAAAGATCACAATATGAAGATAAAGTTGGAATTGAAGAGGACAAACTGGGGCAAATATTCATTTATAGGAAGGGGAGTTAGGGATTGGAATAACTTACCAAGGGAGATGTTCAATAAATTTCCAATTTCTTTGAAATCATTTCGGAAAAGGCTAGGAAAGCAACAGATAGGAAATCTGCCACCTGGTCGACTGCCCTAAATGCAGATCAGTATTGATTGATTGATTGTATCTATTCGAGATCATCACTTTGAAACCTGGCGTTCAAAATTATGTACACAAATCTGTGAACAAAGGAGGTGATTCTTGTATAATAATGTCTGGGGGCGAAGGGGCCGGACCAACCTTTGGAAATAGTTGGTGGAAGCTGGGAGGACTCAAGGCGTCATTGAAGACGAGTGTGTAATCAAGGTTGGGAATGACCTTCGAAAAGAAGGGACATCCAAGTGTAAGGAAGGTCGTCGCACCTATCCTTACTAGACAAGGTGAAATTCTAGTAGCATCAAGCAGTGCCTTTGTAACTATTAATTACCTTGAGGTATGTTACAAGTGTAAATATGTATATCAAAACTGAGTGTAGCTAAATTGTGGGTATGTTGTACATTTGTGCTTTATCTGTTTTGCAGACATAATGTACGAGTTTGTTTAAGCGGCAAGACTAGTTGCTATCATCAGACGATGATTGTAGTTGTATTATTTTGCTTCGGGAGTAAATTCACATAGTTAAACTTATGGCAAATCTTCTTATTGGTGGAGTGAAAACCTGGCATGCTACTCAGTTTCATTTTAAGGGGTAAAGAGTACTGTGAGATAAGATAAGGAACCAAATTTGAAGCTTCGTCAGCCTCATGACCGTCGCCTTGGGAGAAGAAGTTCGTTCCTGCTCAACTGAGTTATATATTTCTGCAGATATTTTGCAGATGGTGCCCATTTACGTTATTCATATCGTTATTTATATTATATTCACATTACAGTATCGTCGTTGACTCATAGTGACAGTCGAATCAGTGCGAGTGAATTCCATCCCCAAACATTGTGAGATGAGTTTCCTAAATCATTAATCTCGAAGACTACTTCGAGAATCCGTTGAGAATAACAATATCGATGTTAAAAATTAAATATTTGAAAAGGAGGTTCAACCTATTCAATACTTAAAAGAAAGAAATGCAGTAATTACATTCCTATTTAAATGGGACCGGTTTCGACCTTAGTCCAGGTCATCATCAGCCGTAAAAACATGTACAATGATTATGAATATTGGAGG
Source organism: Anabrus simplex (assembly GCF_040414725.1). Classification (NCBI taxonomy): domain Eukaryota; kingdom Metazoa; phylum Arthropoda; class Insecta; order Orthoptera; family Tettigoniidae; genus Anabrus; species Anabrus simplex. The sequence goes on from NC_090267.1 coordinate 21,639,180, forward strand.
TCAGTTTCACACTCTGATAGTCACCAAGACACGACACCACATTCTGTCATGCACAAAGTCACAACACTATCAACTAAAATACGAAGATCAAAAATAACTTGAAGTCGCAGACGAATAGATTTGTAGTAGAAAGCCGCCAGCTCCTGGTGATCAGCGCGGCACATTCAAGGTCATGCGCAGCGGTCGGACGCCAAAGTAGAGTGGAGAATGTTTTGAAGGTCCAGAATTTGTCACGGTTGCGGGAAGTTAAGTACGTATATAAAAATATACGATGCAAATCAGAATAATTGAATGAGTACTTGTACTCCTGCTAAGTTCTTGGAAAACAGTTGACTTGAAAAAACAATTGTAGAGAGAAGAAAGAATGTAGTAAAAAGCGCAATATCGGAAAACAAATGAAAACTTATATGCACAGTGCGCTATTTTTTAAATGAAAATTTTTTTAGGTTATGATTGAAGTAGTCGAAGTTGGCGCAAGACAAGAGTTAAAATTTGAAAGAGGAGAACTGAAATGAAGGCCTTACATAGTTCCCACCCACATTTTCTACCTCCAATAACCCAACCCCCTAACCCACCCTAAACTACCCCTCCTTCATTTCCCTATCTTATCCTTCCTCATTCTGCTTATTCTGGTTTTGTGAATTCCAAATTATTTCTTCTTAAGAATGGTCCTTGAAACATTTTGTGTTATACCAGACACCCCATTTCCTTTGTTTAATGTGTTACATCTTGAGTTGTATGTGTGTGTGTTTTTTTTAGGGTACCCTTATCTTCTACACGCATATGTTTGGTGATCTTGATTTAGGCCTATTAGGGGAATGTACTGTGAATACTTACTCCTTTTATCTGTGGATGGTTTGGGACATGTTCCCAATGTTATGGTTGGTTATTTGTGGTTTATGGTGATATTGTGGGTGATCCGTCAGACGCTCTGGTGGGTTTAATTACCTTTTTATTTACCATTTGTGTCATGTTGGTAAGGAACCCTGTTGATTGTGTGCATGTATGGGTGTGTAATCTGGTAGTGACTTGAAACTATCCTTGTTAACTATTTCAAGTATTATTATTTTCCTTTGGGTCTGGTTCATGTGGAAAATTTTGCTCTTGCCCTTGTGCAATTTTTGTTTTGATTATTATCTTTGGTCTGTTATCCTAAATTTTATTTTAAACATTCATTATTGTTACCTGTTACTGGTATTTGATGTATAATTATGGGTGAATGCTCCAGCCTAATCATTATGTATTTAGTGATGTCTCTGCCTGACATGTTATGAGTTGTAACATTATTGACATTTTTCCTGATATCCTTGCTATGTGTAGGGTTTTGTTCTGAAAAAGAATATTTAGCTAGTCATACATCTATTCTTCTGAGTCACCTTGATGCCCTGAATTTATTTCTCATACTAAATTTGTACCTCATTCTCACTATCTCCATTGTGTAACATCTTATTGTGTACCTTCTACTGGATCCTTACTTATATGATTCTGTTGGGTTGTAGATAGATTTGCTTGCTGTGTTCTAAATTTTCTTCTTTTAATGTTCTGATTCTGGGAGAAGTTTCCTGTACCCGTCTAGTTATTCCCCTATTCTGAATTCATGCTCTGGCATGTAGCCAGCCTTGTGTTGGGTTATTGTCACATCAATTAATATCATTGTATAAGATGTATTCCTCAGATAAGTATGGGATTATCTGATGTGCACCTTGACAGTGGGGAGGGTTAGGTTGCGGTCAGTCTGGTCGATTGTGGGGTCTTCGAGACTGATTCTGGCATTTTTCCTTGTCTTACCGTTGGCCAATTGTCATCGTATATCCATGTCTCGACGGATATATTTTATTTAACCTTGAGATGCCTAGTATTAGGCAAGGTTATTACGGACGGTATGGGACGTCTCGTATGTGAGGTAATTCACCTTATTATTAGTCCAGGGTTTTTCCTGAGGCCCTCTTCGGGCATTTGTCGTTTCTTGGGTGTGCACTGGCCTGTGACATCATTTCGAATTTGGTGTATTGTGGTATGGAACATTATGTTCTTTTTTCAAATTGTATTGGGTCACCTGATTTTAATATAGTCACTTAGTTATTCATTTATTTAAGCTGGGAGGATGTCCACCTACCCATTTCGTTCATTTTCTATCTAAACCTTTGATTTATAACCCTTCCTTAGTTTCTCCTTGCTCTGTTTTTCTGTGGGTTTATTAGTTAACTGTATTTTCTTAACCTTGCCAGTCTGTGGTGTTTTATTCAAGTAATAGGTTGTTTTTCATCCTTATTTCTTGGATTGGTAATAGTTGTAGTAGGTTTCGTGTGGATTAACTGTCGAGCTCTCTTCTACACCTATGGAATTCTATATATATCCCCACCTAATCTCCTTCTGTTTTCCCTTCCTAGATATAATTGGATGTACATTGCTTAACCATGGAATTAATGTTATTTCTTTCTTACTTCTACTATTTAACTGTTATTGATGTTCTGCCTTCTTGGACTCTTCTAACCTCCGTTTGTGCCTACCAGTTACATTTAGTGTGAGAATGTGCTATGGTGAAATGGGTTGTACCCATCCCTATGTGTGAGATAAATATCTTGTTCACTCTGAACTACTGATTTTGCCTTGTGAACATAGCATTTGTAAATTATTTTCCTTTGGATTGTGTTACCGGTAACATTTTATCAAATTTTGGCATCTTGTTCTTGTGAACTATTGTGCAAATTTGGAATTTTAATGCCATTTTGGGGATTGGCATGTTCTGATGGAGTTTATTAGCTGACTGGTGTTGAAGTTCATATCTTGGATTAGGTGGCATGCATCACTTCATGCTAAACTTCAAATTTTCCAGCCTGTATTTACTTGGAGTCCCCTGTTTTCCTGCATCTGTATTTTTACTGAGTTGTATGATTTACCGATTTGCTGATTATGATTTTGAAACCCTTCTGGTAACTGTGCAGTGTATGCAGCTTCTCTGCTTGGATGTTTTTTGAGGTGACCTGTAATATTTACTTCCTTATTATCGGCGGATTTGGTGAATGACTGCATGTAATTAATTATTCTTGGTTAGTGGAAGTTGAAATTATTGAACAACTTGTAGTTGAGTATGACTTGGTTGACTCAAGGTTACATGTGTACTACCGTTGGCTACATGTGCTGTATTATGTGTACTGGCTGTCAACCTTGTATTTTACTGCTTTCCTGCGTACTGTGGTTGCGATTTCGGTGTGGATTAATTTGGTTTTATCTGGAAGAGCTTTTCTGATCTTTACCTTTAAGTGGAGTTTACTTGGTTGCTTGTTGGTGAGTGATAGTGTATCAACTGGGAGCATGTTCTGGCCTTGCTTTTGGCTCCCAGACTTAATGTTGTTATTTATCATTACTATCAAATTTCCGGTATTGTGCTTCGGCGGTGTACATGCTAATTGTTAATTTATCTTCTTCTAAATTATATTTTCAACTGCGTTAGCTCTGGCGTGTGATACCGATTAATAAGTTAACCTAACCCCTAGGCATGTCCAATTATGCCTAATTATATGTGTAAACGGTTATGTGCTGAAGTGTACGGTGATGCGTTGTGCCTTCTCATGGTTGTGAACTGTGACCTGGTATTTTGGCGTTGGTGGTTGCACGTGTTTACCTTTTAATTGGTGCTGTGTGGATATATTTATTTGCCCCTACTAACTTATGGCTAACCACTGTTGTTTTCATGCAAGTAACCGTTCTTGGCTGTTAATATCTGATAATCTGGTGAGCAACATCATGGTATTTTGAAACTTATCAAGCCTGTAATGCTTCTGTGCACCTTGTTTACTTTGGAAATTGCTTAACCTTATCTGTATTATTATTATTATTATTATTATGATTTCGTTAATTTCGATTTAAGTTACTACCTTCTGTAGTGTAGTGAACTTGAAGTGTGCCGTTATATATCGTTTGTTGTTGTTATTTGCTTTACGTCGCACTGACACAGATAGGTCTTATGGCGACGATGGGATAGGAAAGGCCTAGGAGTTGGAAGGAAGCGGCCGTGGCCTTAATTATGGTACAGCCCCGGCATTTGCCTGGTGTGAAAATGGGAAACCACGGAAAACCATCTTCAAGGCTGCCGACAGTGGGACTCGAACCCACTATCTCCCGATTACTGGATACTGGCCGCACTTAAGCGACTGCAGCTATCGAGCTCGGTCCGTTATATATCCATCCTTGTATGATCATGACTGGGTTATTTCACCAATTTTTAGTAACTTGTTCTCTTCCTTGTGTGGAATTTGGTGTATTGAAAAACTGTTTATGTTATGTGACTCAATCATTACTGAGCTTCTGTGTGCTTGTTTTTTGGCTGGGTAGTGTGCGTGGTCTGTATGCAAGTCCCCTCATTTCATCATCCTACCTGTGTATATGTGTGTGTATGCTTGGTCTTGGTTAATGATTTGAGCTATCCTCTGTGTCATCTGTTTATCTGGCTGTCATCGGTTATGGTTGGGCCATGTTGGCCGGTATTGGGTTGGAATAACTAGATGGCCTTGTGCTTGAGCTGTTATAGTTTTAACTGGTATTCCCCATCCTGATTATTGGTCGGACGTGTTTAGCTATTTCTGGTGTGTCGTGAACCATCTTCCTTGTGTAACCTATCAACTAGTTGAAGGATATTTATCTGGTGTCTGGGCCACTTAAAGTTTTCCTACTCGTGTCTTGTCTTGCTGTGTATTAATTAATCTAATTGACCTTTTCTGAACTACTGCTTTGGTTTTCATCCTGCTGTAAACATTACTTGGTAATTTGGTGTTTCTTATGCCTGATTATTCTCTCCATTTTGGTATTGTGCACTGCCATGGTAATTACATGCCTGGAATATGTGTTGTGAAAAATTCTGCTAACCTATTCTTTTTTTTTTTTCCTAATTCCTTTGAGTTGTAGGTTCTACTTTTCCCTACCATATCTGCTTATTGGGTCTTATGTTGAGTTGTTGATGATCCTCTGCCTGAGGGGCGGTATATGCCCTTTTGAACCTTGATTGGGATGGCTTTGGACATACGTAAGGTGGTTGTGTTGTGACAGTACCGTGGTTTGTGTTTGGGGATTTATTTTGGCTTGGCATGAGAACTTCACGGCATGTTGTTGAGGATGTTTGTGTTCCTTTAATCCCTTTGTGGGGCTGACACATGTCCGGTGTGATTTGTCATGGTTGGATTATTCTTGTTGTGATGAATTATTGGGTGATGTTGGCACCTTGGTATGGGCAGTGTTTGTGCCTGTCTTTAATTTACCTCCGTGTCCTGTGGATATGGCCTTTCTTCCTACATGAATCTACTACTCTCGGAATTAGCTTGTTGATTGTAATGTATCTGTTTGGTGTGTTCTGGTTCCTTCCTTCCTGTTGATCTGATGTCACCGTGTCTGTAATTGCCTCTACTGTAAAGCTCATTTTAATTTTATCTGCCACTCTTTGGTATTTTTTTTCTCTCAGTGGATCTTCTTGTGTCTGTTGACATTGGTGTTTGTCATCTTACCGTGCTATGGGTTTGCTACTCTGGTATGGGACGGATTAGGATTCTCTTAGTCGGTACTGGAATCTTCCTGCTAATAGATTATGGGGTCTATTAGTTGAGAACTGCCTTCTTCATGCTTCTGTGAGCATTTTCCATGGACTTGCCTCGTATTCCGCCACTTATGTTTTATTTGCCTGCTCCCCTGGGAGATAGGGGGAGGCACCTGTTGGCTGTAGAGCGACAGTGAGATCGGAAAGTCACGTATTTATAGACCAGGTAATGCTGAGACCTTATTGGGTAACCGGTAGTGTACGCTGTGTTGGTCAGTGCTCGTTATTTTCCTTTTGGGGTCTTCTGATCTGAGGTTTTAAATTTCCTTTTAATTTGGTTGGGTGTCCCTTTGTGGAATGAATTGTGATTATGTTTCCATGCAGTAGGTTAGTTACCTGATTCCAGATTGTGTTCCCTCCTGTGATTTTTCTGTCCCTATTTCTGTCCTGTTAATTCCATGTTGCTTATTAGTGTCGGATGAAGTGTCTGTTCGCTTGGTGTTAGTTGGTTGATCTGTTGTTGATGACTAACCTGATTGCGCACCCTACACCTAATAGTACTAGAGGTCTCCAACCGATCGTGCCTACTCTTCCCTTCCTATGAATTTGTTTATCTTTTAAGCCTTGGATTTTCCTTATTTTATTCCCTGTCCCTGATTACTTGAAGCATGACTTATTAATTGTGTGTTGGAGGCCTGCCCTTATTCTTTTTCAACTAGGTGATGTATTCTGATGAGGAAAGTTGAACCGGTAGGCTATTAATTAAAAATTTGTTTAATGTTCTTATCAGTGTATGTCGGAATCTGTTAACGATTGATTCTTCACCGTGTCGTAATCCGGTATCTGCTATGTTCTAAACTTTGAATTTGATTCTGATGTCCTTTTAAATTTGGTACAGTTTCTCTAGTTTATTGTTATGGGGTAGCACATGGTAGAGACTTGTGAAGAACGTATGTCCTTGTGTGTGCTATGTGTGGAATAGTGGGTTTTACCTCTGTAATCTATTTGGGGTTGTTAGAGAAAAGGTTGTGTTCAAGATGTCAGTTGAAACCTTCATTTTGGGGAAAATATTATCGTTATTGTGAGATTCGTTCAGTTCTTTTAAAAATTAAATGGGATTTACTTTGAATTGTATTGTTTATGATGTATTTTGACTGTATACATGTCTCCTCCTGTAATCTTTTATGGAACCTAGCCCTATTGCCTTCCCACTTATCCTTTCGTTGCTGTGGTGTGTGTTTTGGTCTATTTCCTTTACTCTTGTGATGTTTTCCATTGTACTTGGTGAGATCCATACAGTGTGTACTTGTATGTAAAGCTATTTAAAATATTTTGGGGCTTAATTTCATTAGCTAAACTGTGAAGGCTAAGACATACAAAGTTGTTGATTAATTACTCAGTGTATATTTTTATTACCTTCTCTCTCAGCCTTGATACCAACCAAACCTAACTCCATGCTGATACGGTGTATAATTTCTAATTTCTGTCTGCGTTTGTTGTTTGAATCACCCTTTTACTATTAGAATGCACTTTCATAAGGTAATGCCCGTGTAACATGAACTGTGTTCTAATGTATGGAAGTTTAATGTACCTCTTGCTATATATCATTATGTATTTAATTCTTGAGACCGTTTAGTTCAAGCTTATGACATCATGTATTTTTTTAAATTTAATTCTTCATGACTACACAAGTATTTTGTTTCGTTATTTAATTTCTTACATTTTCTTGACCCTTCTCTTCTTATGTTAAGATTTACCTAATCTTTTCTTTAGGGCATACTGAGCGAATACATTGGGTTTTGTTTTGGTACTTCATTGTGTTGTAGTTGAAATCTTGGTCATGGTCAATAATATATGGCTGAAGGTCTTGAAAACATTGATGTTGGGTCTCAAGAAAGGTTTAAAAATATATATAGTCTGTACTGTATTCGTAGTTTTGGGGTTTTCTTGAAAATGTTGGTATCAGTTCTGGAAACGTTGTTTAAAGAAATGGAGATGCAGGAAAACTTATTGATCTGAAGTATTATGGGACCGAATACTTGTGTGGATTTGGGTTCTGCTGTTCGTTGTACTCTTGTTACAGTTTGAGAAACGCTTCGCTGTTGGATTCGAGTGACTGGTGCTATAAACTGTTACGATTGCTGCCAGTCATGCTGTATTCTACACCTGTAAGGCTCATTAAGAGGGACGTACCGGCTGTCCTTCTCATCGTAATACCTTAGCCCAAACAGAAGAGGATCTATGGATGGAGACCATTGGAACTGTTCATTTTTAGCGATATCACCGGATTCTACTACCTGCTTTCAAGAAAATTTTGTTGTTTGGTTTTCCCACTCTCTTCCACCCTGTGGTGGGGTTTTGAGGGGGGAAGAGTTGTAGCAAGATTTATACATGACTTTCCATTCTAGTGTGTCCCTAGCCTTCTAATCTGAATCGTTTCTTCTTCCCTTCTGATACGTAGCCTTGAGGCGAGTTTTGACTCACTGTGCACAGCTGTGTGGGGCCGTGCCGAGTGTTAGCAGCCATTGAGAGAGAGTATGGTTAGAGACGGTCCCCTTTACAGATGTACCATGTAGGATATTATTTATATATTGGGGTTTTGCCCCCGATTGCCCCTTTTGGGGCCATGTAATGTATGTATCTGATACCTTCTTAATATTGAGTACTTATTTTCTTTCGACATGGTGTTTTTAATATGTAATTAAGTGTAACCTTCCTTCGTTCCAGTTCAAGGCTTCCTAGTAAATCTGTGCCCTTTTAAATTATTATTATTTTCTATCCTCTGTTTATCTTATTTCATTCCTGGTTTTGGTTTGTAACTTAGGGCAAAGAATATCTTCAGTAAATGAATTCAGTTAAACAAGTACCTATTGGTTTTAAAAGTCATGACTTAGTTTCAGTTTTGGTCATACTAACCTTTCTTGGTATTGTTTTTAAAATATATATATATATTAATTCCTTCACATAACCTTCTTTGGGTGTTTTATTAATAAACTTTTAAAAACTGTAAACAATGGCCATTGGGAAATATCAAGTTGGGGTTCGCAAGATTGTTTCTGTGTGTCTCTATTATTCTTATAGTTATATTTCTTTATTAAAGCCTTGTTATTATTTATTTCTGAGTGATCATTATGTAGTTTGACCAACAGGTTGGCAATCACGCAAGGATCTTACTGCCTCCGGGTAAGTTATGGGTAGCTCTTTCCACATCATCTTGTTTTGCTGTGTATTCATGTCCACTGCTGTTTCATTTTATTAATGTGTTTGTGGTACCAACGTTACAGTAGACACTTCATCCGCGACAGTCGGCTTTGCTCCAAACTTCCGTAACTCTTGATACTAACGCTGGTACCAACAGCTTCGAGACTGTTTCAATCCGTATAGCGTTTTCTTTCTTTCTTTTTTTTTTTTTTTTTTTACACGCGGCGTACTCTGTTTCACTTCAGTAGGCGGATAACACCTCAGTCTAGTCGATTACTACTTCGGTGCCGTCTCCGGTAGGACCCAAACTAGAGTATGGTTCCAATGTATGGAACCCTCACCAGGATTACTTGATTCAAGAACGGGAAAAAATCAAAGAAAAGCAGCTCGATTTGTTCTGGGTGATTTCCGACAAAAGAGTAGCGTTACAAAAATGTTACAAAGTTTGAGCTGGGAAGACTTAGGAGAAAAGAAACGAGCTGCTCGACTAAGTGGTATGTTCCGAGCTGTCATTGGAAAGATGGCGTGGAATGACATCAGTAGACGAATAAGTTTGGGTGGTGTCTTTAAAAGTAGGAAAGATCACAATATGAAGATAAAGTTGGAATTCAAGAGGACAAATTGGGGCAAATATTCGTTTAAATGAAGAGGAGTTAGGGATTGGAATAACTTACCAAGGGAGATGTTCAATAAATTTCCAATATCTTTGCAATCATTTAAGAAAAGGCTCGGAAAACAACAGACAGGGAATCTGCCACCTGGGCGACTTCCCTAAATGCAGATCAGTAGTTACTGATTGATTTATTCCTTTCAATGATGAAATTCAAAACTCTTCAATTTACTCCAGAACTTCCGCACATGCATGCCACGCTGTGATGCGTGAGCCATACCAAGGCGAAAGAACTGATTCGCGCCACGGGAATATAGGTCTCACCGTAATCCATCCCAGGACGTTGAGAAAATACCTTCGCGACAACCTTGGATTTCCTTTTAGTAACAGAACCATTTTTCTTTTTTTGCTATTTGCTTTACGTCGCACCGACACAGATAAGTCTTATGTCGACGATGGGACAGAAAAGGCATAAGAATGGGAAGGAAGTGGCCGTGACCTTAATTAAGGTACAGCCCCAGCATTTGCCTGATGTGAAAATGGGAAACCACGGAAAACCATCTTCGGGGCTGCCGACAGTGGGGTTCGAACCCACTATCTCTCGGGTGCGAGCTCACAGCTGCACGCTCCTGACCGCACGGCCAACTCGCCCGGTGTGTAACAGAACCATCAGCGCCATGTTTGTTTCTTAGTACTGTCCGACTCCCAACAGCTGAGCAATTCTTCGGACGCTCCATCAAGCTCTAGGTATGACTCTTCAGTATTAAGTAAAACTCGTCGGCCATCGCCTGTATCCTCTGTTCTTCACCGGGCCCAGAAATTGTGGATTTAATGGGAACCTCCACTATGCACGCGACATCGGGATGATCCCGAATTCCTCTTCAGTAACCTGGTGCTTCCTTGCTCTGCTTGGCTTTCCCGTGAGAACCTTCTTAGGAATACCCGGCCTGCGCTTCGTCAACGTTGTAACTTGAATGGAACCACATCGAAGCCCAAGAAGTCCTGTTCGTCTTCTGAATCTGTCAAATTCGTCTGTATATCATCTAGCAGAACTTGAACGTTGATCGAGTCATCCGTGTCCACCTCACCAAATGTTTCTATTGTTGACAAGTGTTCCTCTGCCCTCTCGTCAACGCACAGATCGTAAAGTCTCAACAATATCGGTCATCTATTCGGGGTGGAAATCCTCGTAAATAGGACCATCCACTTTTGGAAGCTCTTTCAGGAACTAGGCATTGCGAGAAATCTCCACTCGACGTTCCTCAGGGATCCACATTCTGAAGGCGTTGGAATCCGCAGCAAATCCCAGGAGCACGCCCCTTTGCGCACGTGGCTCAAACTTGACCGTGCTATTGGTTCGATTTAAACAGTAGTCCAACGAACCAAATTTCTGAAAGTTCCCCATATCTGGTTTTTCACCCATCCACGCTTCAAGGCGGGTATTTCCATCCAATGCAGCGGTTGGCAGCGATTCCTGCTTCTGCCCAGAACGAAGGTGGAAGGCTAGACTGGATCAATAGACACCCAGCCATTTCAACTAAAGTGCGGTACTTCCACTCGGCTACCACGTTTCTCTCAGGGTTGCTCAAGACCGTCAATCGATATTTCATATCAGAAGACGTCAAACTGTCTATTGACGTACTCCGTTCCGTTATGTGCTTGCAGGAACTTTATCTTCTTGTTGAATTGCGCCTCAAGCATGGTTTTAACGATAAGAAAGTTATTGATTTTACGTCCCACTACTTTACCGGTTTTCGGAGATGCCGAAGTGCCGGAATTTTGTCCCGCAGTTCTTTTACGTGCCAGTAAATCTACCGACATTAGGTTGACGTATTTGAGCAACTTCAAATACCACTGGACTGAGCCAGGATCGAACCTGCCAGGTTGGGATCAGAAGGCCTGCGACTCAACCATGTGAGCCACTCAGCACGGCTAAATCAGTCATGGTTCTGAAGGCCTGGAATTCATGAAGTACCGATACTTTGTTCTTCTTTCGTAGAAAACTAACTTCCCTCCGAAGTGCAGTGTCGTCGATGAATGTAATGCATTATCTGGCACGACCACTTGAGTTGACCTTCATGGGCACACACACATCCATCCATGTGCATGAGTTTACCAGGAGCATGTTTCCTTTGAGACGATTTTGGAAACGGCTGACGTGTCAATTTCCCCTGAAAACAAAACCCTACATGCGATAATCAAGTTAATGTCACTAATGTCAAGCCCTTGCACTGTGTGGTTTCTCGCTGCTTCCGGCTCAATCACGTGCGAGTCACTCACAAAATGTATAGTCCACCGAACCAAGCCGCGTGCATACGTACACTGTTGTGCCTTTTGTTGGTAACTTCATCTCTGTGTACATCGAATGTCCCGCGATAACCATTGTCAACAATCCTCCAGACCGACAGAATATTGGTTTCTAAATCTGGCACGTGCAAAACTTCACACTAGTCAACTGTCTTGTAGCGTTCATTCACACAGTGACACCAACTCTGCAATATCTTTTGCAATGATTTTCATCAAGCTTGAGTTCGCCAAGTTACCGTTTCACAAATGTCCAGTCAATGCACTTAAAACTGTCAATGTCCTATCCAAACACCACCGTTTTTCTGTCGAATGAGCCAACGAGACGTTTGCTTTCGTGACACACACTGGCGCAGCGTACAACGAAGTGTTCTCTGCTTGCGCTTTTTATAAAATCGCTTTTCAGTTTCAATCGACAATTCGCTGATTTTTGACCTGGCTTTCTGCACATGAAACACTTGAATGGTTCACAATCAATCACTACTGATCTGCATGTAGGGCAGTCACCCAGGTGGCAGATTCCCCATCTGTTGTTTTCCTAGCTTTTTCTTAAACGATTGCAAAGAAATTGGAAATTCATTGAACATCTCCCTTGGTAACTCCCCTTCCCATAAACGAATACTTGCCCCAATATTTGTCCTCTTGAATTCCAGCTTCATTTTCATATTGCGATCATTAACACTTTCAACGACACCACTCAAACTTTTTCGTCCACTGATGTCATTCCATGCCATCTCTCCACTGACAGCTCGGAACACACCACTTACAAGTAATTACAAGTAAACCGGGCGAGTTGACCGTGCGATCAGGGGCATGCGGCTGTGAGCTTGCATCCGGGAGATAGTGGGTTTGAATCCCACTGTCGGTAGCGCTGAAGATGGTTTTCCGTGGTTTCCCATTTTCACACTAGGCAAGTGATGGTGCTGTACCTTAATTAAGGCCACGGCCGCTTCCTTCCAACTCCTAGGCCTTTCGTATTCCATCGTCGCCATAAGACCTTTCTGCGTCGGTGTGACGTATAACAATTAGCAAAAAAAAATTACAAGGAATGAAAATCACTGAGAATCGGTATTGAAAGTAATCCTATGATAAATGTAAGAAATTTATTTCTCTTTCACCTATTCAGTATCACTCAATATGTTAAAGTTAGAGTTAAATCCTCATTAAAACAAGAATTGGTACATGTTTTGCCCTTTCCTATGGGGCATTATCAGCTGTGTTATTATCTCAAACCATATCAGGTACTTGGTTAAAATTGATCTAAAATCTACTACAAAATTTAATACATTAAAAAACTTCCAAACCATATCTGGTACCTGGTTAAATATGATCTAAAATCTACTACAAAAATGAATACAATAAAAATGTTCATTTATTTTATGATTAACTTGATTTAGGTACAAGTGAAAATTAACAACATTGATGGCCTTGAGCCATGGTCAATGTTGAATATAAATGAGTTGAAATATATTGTTACAAAATGATGGAAGTGAGTATAGAACAATACAAATGATTATATACAAAATGAAAAGGAAATGCATTCCAACACTGCCATTTTTTGTAATATTGGACCTTGACATGTGTACTTGATATAATCTTATTCAAAAGTAGCGAATAAGTTCTAATTTTTTAGTTTGTAACTAGCCCAGAAAGACGTTATGTTTATGTCGTAATTCTACTTGAGCACCTATGTTAAACAATTTATTAGAGAACAAGTTAATAATGCTGTTGCAATGTTATCAGACCATCTTCTTCCGTACAAATGATAACGTAAAATCTAATAAGGAAATACATCCCAGCACTGTAACATTCATCGTAATATCGGACCTTGGCATGTGTTCTTGATATAGTCTTATTCAAAAGATAGAGAATAAGTTATATTTTTTTTTCCTTTTTCTTAGTGTGTAACTAGCCCAGAAAGTTGTTATATTTATGTCGTAGTTCTACTTGAGCATCTATGTTGAACAATTTATTAGAGAAAAACTTGCCGGGCTGAGTGGCTCAGACGGTTAAGGCGCTGGACTCCTAACCTCAACCTGGCAGGTTCGATCCTGGCTCAGTCCGGTAGTATATGAAGGTGCTCAAATACGACAGCCTCGTGTCGGTAGATTTACTGGCAGGTAAAAGAACTCCTGCGGGACTAAATTCCGGCACCTCGGCGTCTCCGAAGACCGTAAAAGTAGTTAGTGGGACGTAAAACAAATAAAATTATTATTATTATTATTAGAGAACAACTTAATGAGGCTGTTGAAATGAAATTACGACATGAAAGCAACGTCTTTCTGTGCTAGGCACACCATCAACACAGAACATTGCTCAACGGAAGAAGACAGTCTAATGACATTTCAACAACCGCATTAAATTGTTCTCTAATAAATTGTTCAACATAGGTGCTCAAGTAGAACTACAATATACAGTAAATATAAAGACTTTCTGAGCTAGTTACAAACTAAAAAAAGGAAAAATGAGAACTTATTCGCTATCTTTTGAATAAGACTATATCAAGTACACATAACAAGGTCCAATATTACGATGAATGTTACGGTGCTGGAATGTATTTCCTTATTAGATTTTATGTAATCACTTGTACGGAAGAAGATGGTCTGATGACATTTCAACAACATCATTGTTGTTATCTAATAAATTGTTCAACATAGGGACTCAAGTAGAACTATGTCATAAATATAACGTCTTTCTGGGCTAGTTACAAACTAAAAAATTAGAACTTATTCGCTACCTTTGAATAAGGATATGTCAAGTAAACATGCCAAGGTCCAATATCAGGAAAAATGGCACACTGCTGGAATGCATTTCCTTATTATTTTGTTTATAATTCTATACTCACTTTCATAATTTTGTAACAATATTTTTCAACTTTCATTCATTTCAACACTGACCATGGTTCAAGGCCATCAAAATTATTAAATTTCACCTGTACCTAAATCAACTTACTCATATAATGACTGCTTTTTAAAGTGAAGTTTCTATTGCATTCAATTTTGTAATAGATTTTAGATCAATTTTAACCAAGTACCTGATATGGTTTGAGGTAATGATACGGATGATGAAGCCCCATAGGAAAGGGCGAAACATGTACCAATTCTTATTTCAATGAGGATATAACTCTAACTTTAACATATTCCCCTCTCCCAAGTCTTCCCAACGCAAAATTTGCAACATTTATGTAACGCTACACTTTTGTCGGAAATCACCCAGAAAAAATCGAGCTGCCTTTCGTTGGGCTTTTCCCGTTCTTGAATCAAGTATTCTTGATGAGGGTACACTAGAACCATACTCTATTTGGGATCTTACTGGAGACTTATATGCAATCTCCTTTACATCCTTACTACAACCCCTAAATACCCTCATAACCATGTGCAGAGATCTGTAACCTTTCTTTATAATCATATTTGTGTGAATACCCCAATAAAGATCTTTCCTTATTTTAACACTTAGATAATTACAATGATCCTCAAAAGGAACTTTCACCCCATCAATGCAGTATTTATAGCTGAGAAGACTTTTCCTATTTGCGAAACTCACAACCTGACTTAAACCCCATTTATCAACACATCTTTGTCTGCTGTCCACCTCACAACATTATCGAGGTCACATTGCAGTTGTTCACAATCTTGTAAATTATTTATTACTCTATACAGAATAACATCATCTGCAAAAAGCCTTACCTCTGATTCCACTTCTTTACTCATAACATTTATATATCTAAGAAAACATAAAAGTCCAATAATACTGCCTTGAGGAATTCCCCTCTTAATTATTACAGGGTCAGACCAAGCTTCGCCTACTCTAATTCTCTGAGATCTATTTCCTAGAAATATAGCAACCCATTCAGTCACTCTTTTGTCTAGTCCAATTGCACTCATTTTTGCCAGTAGTCTCCCATGATCCACCCCATCAAATGCTTTAGACAGGTCAATCACAATACAGTCTATTTGACCTCCTGAATCCAGGACATCTACTATATATTGCTGGAATCCTACAAGTTGAGCTTCAGTAGAATAACCTTTCCTCGGTGGAATAACCTTTCCTAAACCCGAACTGTCTTCTGTCGAAACAGTTATTAATTCAAAATCAAATCAAAATCTCTTTATTTGCAAATGAGGTGTCTATCTCGGTGGCAAATGGTACACTAAAATACATTATTGTCAAGCACTAAATTTTAAATTAACAAGAGACGAAGAGAATGTTCCTAGAATACAATATTATACAATTTACACTAATAATTTTTTCTATTAAACACACGCATCATCCTTAATAAATTTATATTGTTTAAAAATTCTACTTATAATATCTCCTGTACTTACAAACATAGTCAACTCATATACAGTATGTGAAATTACTTCAAATAATACTAATAATAATAATAATAATACTAATAATAATAATAATAATAATAATAATCGTATGGTCTCAGCTACCGTGTGCAGACATTTCAATTTGACGCCATCTAGCTGTCTGCTCATCAATTTCGATGTTCCGTTTTACTCCAGGCCCACTAAATGGCAGACCGAGTAAACCGAAACTCTCTTGGGCGTCTATGGCTGAGATTTAATGAATTTTGTCGGGTAAACACCAAATGTGTCACCAGAGATCTTTTACATGCCGACATCGTACGACATGGAGTGTCGAATGGACTTTTTTCTGCCCTTCAAAAATCTGACTACCTCTGCCGGGTTTGAACCCGCTATCTTGGGATCCGGAGGCCGACACTCTATCACTGATCCACAGAGGCAGTTTCAAATAATACTATACAACTGGTATAAGATTAAAATTAACATTGTATTTATTTACATATTTATATTTTATCCATTTTGGAACCTAAGTAGCATAACGACCTGCTGCGTCTTAACCAGAGCCCCTTTTGCCACCACTTTTCAGAGTTCCTGAAGTGCCTTCACAGCTACCGTAGCAGTCCCAGGGCCCTCGAAGTCCCCACTGTACTTCACCCCTACAGGCAGTCCCCTCCTGTTTGAAAAAAAGGTTGTAACAGTCGATTTGCCTCCATTAACCTTCATATTATTTTCTTCAACCCATTGTTGGATACTCTCAAGGTCCCTTTGTAATTCTGAACAATCCTCAATGTTATTTATTTCCCTATAAACAATTATGTCATCTGCATATAATCTTATTTTCAATGTTATATTGTTCCCTAAATCATTTGCGTATGTTAAGAAAAGTAACGGACCGATTATACTACCCTGTGCAATTCCCTCCCAAACTTTCTCTTCCTGTGATATATTATTTTCTATTTTGACTTTCTGAACCCTTGAATTTAGAAATGTTCTTATCCAATGTATAACCCTTACATCCAATCCTATTCCCTCCAATTCCTTTAATAATATTCCATGTTCCACTCTATCAAAGGCTTTGGAAAAATCTATGGCTATGCAATCTAACTGGCCTCCTGAATCCAACTGATCAGATATGTCCTGCTGAAATTCCATCAGTTGTGCCTCACCAGAAAATTTCTTTCTAAATCCATACTGGCTCCTCATGAACCAATTTTTATCATCACATATCCCTCTGATGTACTTTGCTAATAAACACTCCAGTATTTTACAAACTATACTGGTCAGGCTGATTGGTCTGTAGTTCTCTGGTTTCCTTTTATCACCCTTTCCTTTATAAATTGGTATTATTATAGATTCCTTCCATTCCTTTGGTATTACACTATTACTTATGACATAGTCAAAGAGAAATTTTAAATAAGGCACTATGAACCACCCCATTGTCTTTAATACCTCCCCAGTAATTAGATCACTTCCTGCTGCTTTTCCTTGCTGAAGCAGTTGGATTTCTCTGAAAATATCTTCATTTGTGAATGAGAAGCTTCTTGTTTCCCTATGTGTCTCTCCCTCTCTACCTTCTATTACAGTTTCCAACTCCTGACAATCTTCTACTGAATCTCTGAATTCCCTACTAAATAGATTTGCTTTCTCAGTATCTGTTAAATAGTGTTCACCCCCTTCTCCCACCATTGTAGGAATTTGGATTCCTTTTCCTTTTTGATTCCTAATATATGAATACAGCTTTTTCCATTTCCATTTGTGGTCATTACCCTCTTGAAATATGCCATTCATATAATTCTCTTTTGCTTCCTTTTTCACTCTATTCAGTTCCCTCATTAGCTGTTTTCTAGTTTCTCTATTCTCCCTACCCTCTTTGATTTTTCTGTTTACTATTCTACATTTTATTTTTAATTTTCTCATTTCCCTTGTATAATAAACAGGGTCTGAGGTCATTTTACCCTTCTTAACAGGTAAGTTACTTATCTCTTCTCTCCTTCCCAAATGATTCCTTTAAATTTAGCCCAAAGTGTATCCACATTATTCCCTTCACTTATCCAACAACTGAATTGTGATTTAAGATAAGTCCCAAATTCATCAACTTTAGTTTTTCTGTATAATTTCTTGTCTTATGTGACCCTCTTATTAAGCATTTTTGGTACGAGTCCTACATCCATTATTACAGCCTTATGGTCACCTATTCCTTCAATTACCTCAGTTTTATCAACAATTTCCCATGGTTTAACCAAGAATACATCTAGCAAGTTATTGAGACGAGTCGGTTCTTGTACTACGTGTGTAAATCCTCCCTCCCAAATTAACTTACTTGCCAGTTTCTGTTCATGGGCTTCACTTGCAGCTCCATTCCATTCAACTTCAGGCAAGTTTTGCAAACATGTCTTACATAATCAGAAAGAATGCTTTCCCAAAGCTTACATGCAATGCATGTCAAACTGACTGGCCTGTAATTTTCAGCTTCAAGTCTAAAACCCTTCCATTTATAAACAGGGGCTATTATAACAATTCTCCATCCATTTGGTTTAGCTCCTTCATGCAAACAATAATCAAATAAGTACTTCAGATATATCGGTAGTACTATATCCCAACACATTGTCTTTAGTATATCCCCTGAAACCTTATAATTCCAGCTGCTTTTCTAGTTTTCAACTTTTGTATCTTACTGTAAATGTCATTGTTATTGTATGTAAAGTTTAAAACTTATTTAGTGTTAGTCATCTCCCCTATCTGGACATTATCCTTGTAACCAAAAATCTTTACATACTGCTGACTGAAAACTTCTGCCTTTTGAAGATCCTCACATACACACTCCCCTTGTTCATTAATGATTCCTGGGATGTCCTCTTTGGAACCTGTTCCTGTCTTAAAGTACCTATACATACCCGACCATTTTCACTAAAATTTGTAAGACCGCCAATTATGCTTACAATCATGTTATCCTTAGCTGACTTCTTTGCTATATTCAATTTCCTAGTAAGTTCCTTCAAATTATCCTTACTTCCACGGCCATTTTCCAACTATTTCTTTCCAACCCGCACCTCCTTCTTAGTCTCTTTACATCTCTGTTATAATACAGTGGATCGTTATCATTGCTTACCAGCTTTAAAGATACAAACCTGTTTTACATTCCTCAACAACTGTTTAAACCACATCCCAGAGTCTGTTCATTTTTTACTTACCGTTTTCCACCGATCAGTTACCTTTTAAAAACTCCCTCATGCCTGTTTTATCAAGCATATGGTACTGCCGGATAGTCCTAATTAAAATACCTTCCTTTCTATCACAATTACTTTCAACTATGACGAAAACAGCTTCATGATCACTAATACCATCTATTAACTTGGTTTCTCTATATAGCTCATCTGGTTTTACCAGCACCACATCCAGAATATTCTTCCATCTGGTAGGTTGCATCACTTTCTGAATCAACTGCCTTTCCCATATTAACTTATTAGCCATACGTTGGTGATTCCTCTTTGTCGTTTTCAATACCTTCCCAATCGACATTTGTTAAACTGGGATCACCCGTTACTATCACGTTCCTTTCCATATCGTTTCCCATATACCTAATATCTTCTTTTTCATTACATTTATTATTTACTACGATGAAAACAGTTACATGATCACTAATACCATCTATGACTTTGTTTTCTCTGTATAGCTCATATCCGTCTGTCCCTCCGTCCGTCCATCCATCCATCCATCCATCTACCCATCCACCCACAACCATCCAGTAGGTTGCATCACTTTCTGAATCAGCTGCCTTACCCATATTAACTAATTTTCCATTGGTTGGTCATGCTTCCGGTCGTTTGCATTACCTTCCCGATCGACATTTGGTAAATTGAGATCACCTGCTACTATCACGTTACTTTCCATATCTTCTCCCAGATAGCTGATTATCCCATCAATCAATCAATCATTCACTGCTGATCTGCATTTAGGGCAGTCGCCCAGGGGGCAGATTCCCTATCTGTTGTTTTCCTAGCCTTTTCTTAAATTATCGCAAAGAAATTGGAAAATTATTGAACATTTCCCTTGGTAAGTTATTCCAATCTCTATCCCCCCTTCCTATAAATGAATATTTGCCCCAATTTGTCCTCTTGAATTCCAACTTTATCTTCATACTGTAATCCTTCCTACTTTTAAAGATACCACTCAAACTTATTCGTCTACTGATGTGCTCCCACGTCATCTCTCCACTGACAGCTCAGAACATACCACTTAATCGAGCACCTTGTCTCCTTTCACCCAAGTCTTCCCAACCCATTTGCAACATTTTTGTAACGCTACTCTTTTTGAAATCATCCAGAGCAAATCGAGCTGCCTTTCTTTGGATTTTGGTGTGGTGAGGCATTGAGGGGTATGAGGGAGGAGTTGGGGAGTTTGAGGGAGCTAATTAGGATTCTCACAGAAGACAGGACGGAAGATAGTACTCCCTCAAAAAATGTACAGGTTGCAGTAGGTATACAAGAGGGAGGGGAAGGAAAGGGAGGAGTTGTAGAAGACAGGTGGTCTAATGTTCTAAGGGGAAGGAGATTGCAGGCTAAGGGCTCTATTCAGGATCAGAATACAGGACAGGTGTCGGTGCAAAATCGGTATGAGTCACTCCAGGTAGAACAACAGAGGGAAGATGAGGGACAGGGAACTGTTGCTGAGATGTGTGGTAGTAGGATGAAGGGAAAAGGTAGGAAAGGGAAATGTAGAGTAGAGGATAGGAAAAGACAGGTGCAACAGGGTCATGGGAAGCAGAAAAGGGAGGAGGAAGTAGTATCTGTAGCAGTGACAGAAGATAGGGCTGACCAGGAGGGGAGGGGATCAAATGAGGTGGGTGGGGTTGAGGCTCTGGTCATGGGGGATTCCATCGTTAGACACGTGGGGAAAATGTGTGGACGAAAGGGAACCAGGATAGAATGTTATCCAGGAATAAGGTTGAGGCAGATGTTGTGGAAAGTAGAAAAGAGGGAGGAGGGGAAGGAGAAGGTGGTAGTGTTTCACATTAGTACCAACAACGTAAGGCAAGCTGATGTCAGTACCAATGTAGTTGGGGATGTGTGGGATCTGGCAAATGCAGCACAGACGAAGTTTAAGAAAGCGGAGATTGTTATTAGTGGAATACTGTGTAGGAGGGATACTGACAGGAGGGTGATTGGGGATTTAAATGAGATTATGGAGTGGGTATGTGGGAAACTGGGAGTAAAATTTCTATATCCTAATGGGTGGGTAGGAGATAGGGATCTGCACTCAGATGGTCTTCACTTAAACCGCAGTGGTACGTATAAGTTAGGACATTTGTTTGGAAGAGTAATAGGGAGGTACATTCAGGGAAACGGGGTGGCCTAGGGAGCGGTGATAAGGGAACAGGGAACTGGAAATCAAGTAGGGATGACATAAAATTGTTAGTGTTGAACTGTAGAAGTATTGTAAAGAAAGGAATAGAATTGAGTAATTTAATAGATATATATTTACCAGATATTGTAATAGGAGTTGAATCATGACTGAGAAATGATACAATGGATGCAGAAATTTTCTCACGGAACTGGAGTGTGTATCATAGAGGTAGGATAGGAATGGTAAGAGGGGGAGTATTCATTCTGGTGAAAGAAGGATTTGTAAGCTACGAAAATGTTAAAGATGAGACACATGAAATTCTAGGTGTAAGGCTCATTTCAAAAGATAATAGGAAACTTTATATATTTGGAGTGTACAGACTGGGAAAGGGTAGCACTGACACGGATTCAGAATTATTTGATAAGATAATCAGCTATGTAGGAAACGACAAGGAAAGCAATGTGATTGTAGCGGGAGATATGAATATACCAGATGTCAATTGGGAAGGAAATGCGAACGAAAGGAAGCATGACCAACAAATGGCAAATAAGTTAATATGGGAAGGACAGCTGATTCAGAAAGTGATGGAATCAACCAGAGAGAAAAATATACTGGATGTGGTGCTGATAAAACCACATGAGCTCTGTAGAGAAACTGAAGTAATAAACGGTATTAGTAATCACAAAGCTTTTTTTGTGGTAATTTTAAAATAAATGTGAAAGAAAGAAAGAGATTAAAATTAGGACTGTTAGGCAGTACCATATGGCTGATAAAGCAGGTATGAGGCAGTTTCTAAAAAGTAACTATGATCGGTGGAAAACGGTAAATAAAAATATAAACAGACTCTGGTATGGGTTTAAAGCAATTGTTGAGGAATGTGAAAATAGGTTTGTACCTTTAAAGGTGGTAAGGAATGGTAAAGATCCACTATATTATAACAGGGAAATAAAGAGACTAAGAAGGAGGTGTTGGTTGGAAAGAAATAGAGTTAGAAATGGCTGTGGAAGTAAGGAGAAATTGAAAGAACTTACTAGAAAATTGAATCTAGCAGCTAAGGATAACAGGATGGCAAGCATAATTGGCAGTCATACAAATTTTAGTGAAAAATGGAAGGGTGTGTATAGGTATTTTAAGGCAGAAACAGGTTCCAAGAAGGACATTCCAGGAATAATTAATGAACAAGGGGAGTGTATATGTGAGGATCTTCAAAAGGCAGAAGATTTTAGTCAGCAGTATGTAAAGATTGCTGGTTACAAGGATAATGTCCAGATAGAGGAGGAGACTAAGGCTAAAGTATTAAAACTTACATATGATAACAATGACATTTACAATAAGATACAAAAGTTGAAAACTAGAAAAGCGGCTGGAATTGATCAGATTTCTGGGGATATACTAAAGACAATGGGTTGGGATATAGTACCATATCTGAGGTACTTATTTGATTATTGTTTGGTCGGAGGAGCTATACCAGATGAATGGAGACTAGCTATAGTAGCCCCTGTGTATAAAAGAAAGCGTGATAGACATAAAGCTGAAAATTACAGGCCAGTCAGTTTGACATGCACTCTATGTAAGCTTTGGGAAGGCATTCTTTCTGATTATATTAGACATGTTTGTCAAATTAATAACTGATTCGATAGAAGGCAGTTCGGTTTTAGGAAAGGTTATTCCACTGAAACTCAACTTGTAGGATTCCAGCAAGATATAGCAGATATCTTGGATTCTGGAGGTCAATTGGACTGTATTGCCTAAAGCATTTGATAGGGTGGATCATCGGAGACTACTGGCAAAAATAAGTGCAATTGGACTAGACAAAAGAGTGACTGAATGGGTTGCTATATTTCTAGAAAATAGATCTCAGAGAATTAGAGTAGGTGAAGCTTTATCTGGCCCTGTAATAATTAAGAGGGGAACTCCTCAAGGCAGTATTAAACAGAGGTAAGGCTTTTTATGGATGATGTTATTCTCTATAGAGTAATAAATAAGTTACAAGATTGTGAGCAACTGCAACGTGACCTCGAAAATATTGTGAGATGGACAGCAGGCAATGGTATGTTGATAAACGGGGTTAAAAGTCAGGTTGCGAGTTTCACAAATAAGAAAAGTCCTCTCAGTTTTAATTACTGCGTTGATGGGGTGAAAGTTTCTTTTGGGGATCATTGCAAGTATCTAGGTTTTAATATAACGAAAGATCTTCATTGGGGTAATCACATAAATGGGATTGTAAATAAAGGGTACAGATCTCTGCACATGGTTATGAGGGTGTTTAGGGGTTGTAGTAAGGATGTAAAGGAGAGGGCATATAAGTCTCTGGTAAGACCCCAACTAGAGTATGGTTCTAGTGTATGGGACCCCCACCAGGATTACCTGATTCAAGAACTGGAAAAAATCCAAAGAAAAGCAGCTCTATTTGTTCTGGGTGATTTCCGACAAAAGAGTAGCATTACAAAAATGTTGCAAAGTTTGGGCTCGGAAGAATTAAGATAAAGAAGGAGAGTTGCTCATCTAAGGGTTATGTTGCAGGTTATAAATTTCATCTTCTTTGTCCGTATTGAAGATCTACTTGTGATACAAAATTATAATTATTATTAATTATAATTATAAGAATTTGTATCATAAGGGATATGTTCCAAGCTGTCAGCTGAGAGATGGCGTGGAATGACATTAGTAGACGAATAAGTTTGAATGGCGTTTATAAAAGTATGAATGATCACAATATGAAGATAAAGTTGGAATTCAAGAGGACAAACTGGGGCAAATATTCTTTATAGGAAGGGGAGTTAGGAATTGGAATAACTTACCAAGGGAGATGTAAGGGAGGACGGTTTGAAAAGTTCTCGGAATCACCGCTAGATGTCAGTGGTAGAGCAACCAGTTTCCCGCGCAATAATCGCACATCCTTTGTGAGTGAACACGTGGTGCGTCAGTGCTCTAGCTGCAGGAGTGTGGTAGTGACGACTCTTTGTTGTTGTTCCCGCGTAGTGATTTGTGACAATGGAAAAGACTGAGATTCGAGCAGTGATTAAATACTTTGTAAAGAAAAGTGTGAAAGCAAAGGAAATTCATGCCGACTTTCAGAACACACTGGGGGACTCTGCTCCTTCATTTTTAACTGTTGCCAAGTGGACCAGCGAGTTTAAATTTGGTCAGGAGAACTTGGATGATGATCCGCGTAGTGGACAGCCAAAAAGTGTTATGACCCCAGATTTTATCGCAAAAGTGCACAAAATGGTCATGGAGGATCATCGACTGAAAGCTGAAAGTGCGGGAGATTGCTGAGGATGTAGGGATGTCTTCTGAATGGGTATATTATATTTTAACCGAAGAATTGGGTATGAAAAAATTATCCGCAAGATGGGTGCTGCGGCTCTTAACACTGGACAATAAACGCACCAGATTGGAAATGTCCGAACAAAGTCTGGCCCGTTTTCAGTGCAACCAACAAGATTTCTTTTGCACTGGTTTGTGACTACAGATGAAACTTGGGTCCACTATTATACCCCAGAGACAAAACAGCAGTCAAAGCAATGGAAACATGCTGATTCACCACCACCAAAGAAAGCAAAGGCAGTGCGTTCGGCCGGAAAGGTCATGGCCTCAGTTTTCTGGGATGCAAAAGGCATTCTGCTGATAGATTATCTTCCTACTAGCCAAACAATTACGGGGAAATACTATGCAAACCTCCTAGACCAGGAAAAGATACGCGAAACAAGGTCTGGTTTGGCAAGGAAAAAGGTCATCTTTCATCAGGACAACGCTTCGCCGCACACAAGTGTTATTGCCATGGCATTAGTCCACAGGGAGACTATGTTGAAAAATAAAAGCAGTTCCCCCGAGGTAAGATACTTAATTCTAGTACATTCCGAGAACTTTTCAAACCACCTACGTAAGGCTCATTTCTAAAGATAATAGGCAACTTGATGTCTTTGGAGTGAACAGACCGGGAAAGTGTAGCGCAGACACGGATTCAGAATTATTTGATAAGATAATCAGCTATGTGGGAAAAGACATAGAAAGGAATGTTATTGTAGCGGGGGATCTGAATTTACCAAAAAATGTCAACTGGGAAGGAAATGTGAACGACAGGAAGCATGGCCAACAAATGGCAAACAAGCTAATAGGGGAAGGACAGCTGATTCAGAAAGTGATGGAACCAACTAGAGGGAAAAATATCCTGTATGTGGTGCTGGTAAAACCACATGAGCTCTATAGAGAAACCGAAGTAATAGATGGTATTAGTGATTTTCCAAAAAAAACTTGCAGTAATTAATGAATCTTCAAAAAAGCCATGGATCACGAAGGGTATACGGATTTCAAGTCAAAAATATAAATTACTAAGTAGATTAGCACAGCAGAGTTGTGACCAGGTCTTTTGTAAGTATGTTAAAAACTGCAAATCAGTCTATCGAAGAGTTCTTAGGGTGGCTAAGATAATGCACAATAACAAGAAAGTTAAAGAGTCGTGCAACAAATCACGAACCATATGGAAGGTAATCAAGGGAGAAACCAACAGACATGCAGTTGGAAATAAAGTTGCTGCCATAAAAAATGATAAGGGAATACAAATGAATGACCCTCATCATTTGGCTAATTATATAAATGATTTCTTTCTATCCCTACCATACAAACTTGAAAATGCAAATAAATCAGATGTATTACCAGAACTCCCAACCTTTGTGCAAAACTCTATGCAGTTAACTCCAGTAACAGAACTGGAAGTTTTTAAAATCATACAATCTTTGAAGAACAAAACTTCCACAGGTGTAGATGAAGTTCCCACAAAACTCATTAAAAAATGTGCTCCCTATCTGGTACAGCCTTTAACTTATCTCATCAATGAATCATTTTCTAGTGGTCAGTTTCCTAATCTCCTAAAAATAGCTAAAGTTATCCCAGTCTTTAAAAGCAGAAACTTACACGATTTACATAACTACAGACCAATATCAATACTTACTGTTATTTCAAAAATATTTGAAAGTGCTATGAAAGATCGGCTTACTAAATTTTTAATCAAATATAACTTGTTAAATAATGCACAACATGGGTTCAGAGCTGGCAGAAGTACTTTGTCTGCTTTATCACATTTTACACAGTTGGTCGTAAATGCTCTTGATAATGATGAAACTGTGATAGGACTATTTCTTGACCTTCCAAAGGCATTTGATACTGTTGATCATGAAATATTGTTGCACAAATTACATCAGATTGAAGTTAGAGGAATTGTTAATGACTGGTTTAGATCATACCTGAATAAACGATCCTGGTTTGTTGAAATTACATATTGTAACAGTAAAGGACATAATGAGACATATCACTCTCAGGTAAAAAGCATAGACTTAGGTATTCCGCAGGGTAGTATTTTGGTGCCTGTTCTTTTCTTGATCTATGTGAATGATCTTCCTCACAATAATCAAGTAGAAACAGCAGTTCTGTATGCTGATGATACAAACATAATTATTAATAATCCTGACCCTACATCTATAGAAACTACAGCAAATACAGTCCTGTCTAGGTTAGAATCATGGTTCAGGAAAAACAAATTAACATTGAACTTTTAAAAAGACCCAATACATGGAATTCAAGGCATCTAACTACCATGACAAAACTACAAAAAAACACAACCTTATATTAAATGCAATTGAAAATACGTTGACCACAAAATTTTTAGGTGTCCATATAGATGAAAAATTAAGATGGGATTGTCATATTAAAAAAATAGGGAAGTCTCTGAGTTCTGTTTGTTTTGCCTTAAGGATTTTGTCTAATAGTTGTAGTGAAGAATATGTTAGAATAGCATATTTTGGATATTTCCATTCAGTCATCACTTATGCTATTGGTCTCTGGGGCTGCTACAAATCAAATCTTGATGTAATTTTTCAAATACAGAAACGAGCTATCAGAATTATATTGAGACGTAACAGGTTAGATCATTGCAGACCATTATTTAAGAGACTAAGGATACTCCCAGTACCAAGTATATACATCATGCAATGCATTCTACACGTGAAAAAAATATTGATAACTTCAGAAAGAATTTTGACAATCACAATTACCAGACGCGAACAAGAAATAATATTTTTATCGAGCACAACAGTAAAACCATTGCCTTGAGACATGTAGGCTCTGTTGGAATCAGATTGTATAATAAGCTTCCAAATACGATTAAAGATATTAGTCCCGTCAGTTCATTTACCACAGCTTTAAAAAATCTCCTGCTGAGTAGCTGCTTCTACAGTACAGAAGAATATATGATAAAGTGCTGATAATGATGCTACTACTTATTAACTTGTAATCTAGTATATAGCCTTAAAAATATGTTAATGTTACATTGACTATGTTCATATTATTAACACCACACCAATATATTTTTATTTTGTCTTGTAAATATTGGTTATTAATACTATTTTAAAAAATTAAGATGTGCTGTCCTAACATTGAGGTATGTGGTGTTTCTGTTTTTCTTCTTTTTCAAAATGTTCATTGTTGTGCATATATTATTGTTAGTATTAGGAAATCACTTGACAACTCCTATACTGTTGGCATATTTCAAAATATATAATTGTACAGTCTATGGAAGCTAAATAAATGAATGAATGAATGTTTTTGTCGTAGTTTAAAATGTTAGAGAGGAAGGTCTTAAAAGTAGGACTATTAGACAATACCATATGGCTAATAAAGTAGGCGTGAGACAGTTTAAAAAAAAAAGTAATTATGATCGGTGGAAAACGGTAAATAAAAATGTTAACAGACTCTGGGATGAGTTTAAAGCCAATGTTGAGGAATGTGAAAACAGGTTTGTACCTTTAAATGTGGTAAGAAATGGTAAAGACCCACCTTATTATAATAGAGAAATAAAGAGACTAAGAAGGAGGTGCAGATTGGAAAGAAATAGAGTTAGAAATGGCTGTGGAAGTAAGGAGAAATTGAAGGAACTTACTAGGAAACTGAAACTAGCAAAGAAGGCAGCTAAGGATAACATGATAAGGTAAGGGTTATTCTGCCCAAAGGCAGGTCTGAACCTCCGCAAAGGTGTTCCTGGGCCGGAGTTTACGTGCGGTAGGGTGGCCAGTTCCTTTCCGCTCCTCCATTCCCTTACCCCCAACCAACAGCGCGTGGCAACCCATCCAACTCCTGACCACGCTCAATGTTGCTTAACTTCGGAAATCTCACGGGATCCAGTGTTTCAACACGGCTACGGCCATTGGCGATAACATGACAGCAAGCATAATCGGCAGTCATACAAATTTTAGTGAAAAATGGAAGGGTATGTATAGGTATTTGAAGGCAAAAACGGGTTCCAAGATGGACATTCCAGGAATAATTAATGAACAAGGGGAGTGTGTGGATCTTCAAAAGGCAGAAGTATTCAGACAGCAGTATGTAAAGATTATTGGTTACATGGTTAATGTCCAGATAGTGGAGGAGACTAATGCTAAAGAAGTATTACAATTTACATATGATAACAATGACATTTACAATAAGATACAAAAGTTGAAAACTAGAAAAGCGGCTGGAATTGATAAGATTTCTGGGCATATACTAAAGGCTGTATAGTATATAGGGATATAGTACCATATCTGAAGTACTTCTTTGATTATTGTTTGCTTGAAGGAGCTATACCAAATGAATGGTGAGTTGCTATAGTAGCCCCTGTGTATAAAGGAAAGGGTGATAGACTTCAGGCTGAAAATTACAGGCCAGTAAGTTTGACATGCGTTGTATGTAAGCTTTGGGAAGGCATTCTTTCTGATTATATTAGACATGTTTGTGAAATTAATACCTGATTCAATAGAAGGCAGTTCGGTTTAAGGAAAGGTTATTCCACTGAAGCTCAACTTGCCGGATTCCAGTAAAATATAGCAAATATACTGGATTCAAGAGGTCAAATGGACTGGTTTGCGATTGACCTGCCTAAAGCATTTGATAGGGTGGATCACGGGAGACTACTGGCAAAAATAAGTGCTATTGGACTAGACAAAAGAGTGACTGAATGGGTTGCTATATTTCTAGAAAATAGATCTCAGAGAATCAGAGTAGGCGAAGCTTTATCTGACCCTGTAATATTTAAGAGGAGAATTTCTCAGGGCAGTATTTTTGGACCTTTATGTTTTCGTATACATATAAATTAGGCCTTTCCAACTCGAGCACTTAGGGCTGGGGCGCACCAGCGCAGCACTCAGCAGCACTGTTCCCCTCCTTCCCCACCTACCTCAGTGCATGTGTGCGTAAGAGACAGTACATTCGTTCTCAATCTCTCTCTGAGTGTGCCATTCTCAGTAGAATCTACTCGATAGAACAGACAGTGGAGCAGTTGGTTTCACCTTTGTTAAAAATGTCGTTTAATCCTTCAAGGCTGGATTCATATTTTGTTCCCAATACCGAAGGGAAAGCTCAGTGTTTAATTTGCTATGTCATTTTAAGCGTAAAGTCTTCAATCGTGCGACGACACTACCACAATAAACATGTTTCCACCTATGACGACACTGTTGGCGCAGCAAGAACCGAACAAATTGCTAAGTTAAAATCGGAATTGCCAAGTTCTTTAGAGATACGTAATAACTTACTCATTAGGAATTGTTTTACATGCAATTTAGGATATTTGTTTTCGTTTTTGGTTTTGTATTATTAAGAACTGTTTAGTATTAGACTTAGATGTGCTGCTAAGAAAAAAAACACCGGGCAAGTTAGCGGCGCGGTTAGGGGTGCTCAGCTGTAAGCAGCTGTCGGCAGCGCTGAAGAAGGTTTTCCGTGGTTCCCATTTTCAAACCAAGAAAATGCTGGAGCTGTTCCTTAATTAAGGCCATGGCCGCTTCCTTCCCATTCACAGCCTTTTCATATCCCATCATCGCCATAACACCTATTGCAAAAAAGAACCCACAAAGATAATTATTTTAATTATTTTATCTCCCTGTCCCATAGATACTTGAACCCAGTTTGAGCACATTATGGGCTATTGTTGGTCTGAAAATTGCAAAAAAACAGATGTTTTCAAATCTGAATTTAAATAAATGGAGAACTAGGACTTCTCTGTCTGATGCGGACTTAGAGGCTGTACTAGAATTTCTACTGCCAAATCGATTGTACCCATTATTGGTAAACTAGTTGCCACAAAACAATGTCAGCAATTGACTTAAATGTTAAATGTACATTAAAGCAAACGCAAAGTATGTACAGAATAAATATTGTGTTTATGTGTTCACAGAACTGTCATAAATAATATTGTTTTCATAAGCTGCGTGCTGACTTGACGACCTGTGGTTCTGCCTCTGTCACTTCCCCTCCTTCCCCCACCACCTCAACGGTGCTATAGCACAGCACCAGGGCTGCTGACGGGGCCGGCCGGGGCCGTGGGAGCACCTCAGTTGGAATTGCTTGGTATAAATGATATTAGTAAAGAAGTGGAATCAGAGGTAAGGCTTTTTGCGGATGATGTTATTCTGTATAGAGTAATAAATAAGTTACAAGATTGTGAGCAACTGCAATGTGACCTCGATAATGTTGTGAGATGGACAGCAGGCAATGGTATGTTGATAAAAGGGGTTAAAAGTCAGGTTGTGAGTTTCACAAATAGGAAAAGTCCTCTCAGTTTTAATTACTGCGTTGATGGGGTGAAAGTTCCTTTTGGGGATCATTGGAAGTATTTAGGTGTTAATATAAAGAAAGATCTTCATTGGGGTAATCACATAAATGGGATTGTAAATAAAGGGTACAGATCTCTGTACATGGTTATGAGGGTGTTTAGGGGTTTTAGTAAGGATGTAAAGGAGAGGGCATATAAGTCTCTGGTATGACCCCAACTAGAGTATGGTTCCAGTGTATGGGACCCTTACTAGGATTACCTGATTCAAGAAATGGAAAAAATCCAAAGAAAAGCAGGGTGATTTCCGACAAAAGAGTAGCATTACAAAAATGTTGCAAAGTTTGGGCTGGGAAGAAGTGGGAGAAAGAAGACGAGCTGCTCGACTAAGTGGTATGCATAGGTTAAACAATAAATGTACACCCTTTGTAAACTAAGTGAGATCGCTGTTTTCAATACGGACCAAAAATGGAAGTGATGACTTGTAAGTGGTATGTTCCAAGCTGTCAGCGGAGAGATGGCGTGGAATGACATTAGTAGATGAAGAAGTTTGAGTGGCGTTTATAAAAGTAGGAAAGATCACAATATGAAGATAAAGTTGGAATTCAAGAGGACAAATTGGGGCAATTATTCATTTATAGTAAAGGGAGTTAGGGATTGGAATAACTTACCAAGGGAGATGTTCAATAAATTTCCAATTTCTTTGAAGTCATTTAAGAAAAGGCTAGGAAAACAACAGATAGGGAATCTGCCACCTGGACGACTACCCTAAATGCAGACAGTAGTGATCGATTGAATGAGCTTCAAAGTTTTTACACAATAATGTATTTTACTCGAAAGACCTGCAGCCGGCTCCGGAGGCCAAGCGCCATTATTGCTGTTTTGTAATAATAATAATATATTTACATAATAAAAAATGTACCAATACAGTATCCGTATTTTATTATTTTGCTTTCTCCCTAGTTTATATGTTGGCCGCATTTATAGTATTCCCGCATCCATCGTCGTTTTCCCCCTGCCCCCTGAAAAATGATGCATCAAGGTTTTTCTGTATACAGTATGTATGATCACTCCTGAAATTAAATACCTACACAAAGTTACATCTTGATGAGTGCTCATCTGTTTTCACTTAACACTGGGAACACTTTCCGTAATCGTATAAAACAAGGAAATTAAGCAGAATATGCCTCCTGAAAAGACTTATAATATCGTTTCTTAGTTGAACTTATTACGAACATTACTAAATCACTTAGAAATTCGTCACACAATTCCACGAGTTTCAGAATACCGCCAATGTTACACACGCACACACCCAAAGCCTTTCAGCTGCTACGAAGCACGACGCAATTACTAAAGTTGTTTTATACAAATTCACAGCCTACTACTTTTCACAAATTTCTTTTCTTCAAAACCGCAGCCTGCTACTTGTTTGAGAACATCTCATTGAATGAAGTAGCAGTTGAGGTAGAACAGATAACAAAAGCACAGTGATAATCGACAATGTGATTATAAATTTACCGGTCGAATTTCAAACACTGCATCTCGTATTACCAGCTACTATCGAAAGTCAAACAAATCCGATTTGACTGCAGAAACCGAAACCAAGCACGGATATTCAAAATCCGTACAATAATGTTGTTCATCTGTACAACCGTAAAACACACTCAAAATCCGTACATTTTACGGAAAAACCGGAATACTTGGCAGGTATGATCTGGTAAGTATATCGGTATCTATTACTTAATTCTATTGTTTTCTTTACTGTACTTCTACAGTTCAGCACTAACATATTTATGTCATTGGTACTGGACTTCCAGATCCCTGTATCCTTATTTTTTTTGCTTTACGTCGCAGCGACACAGATAAGTCTTATGGCGACGATGGGATAGAAAATGCCTAGGAATTGGAAGGAAGAGCGGCCGTGTCCTTGGTTAAGGTACAGCCCCGGCATTTGCCTGGTGTGAAAATGGGAAACCATGGAAAATCATCTTCAGGGTTGCCGACAGTGGGGCTCGAACCCACTATATCCCGATTACTGGATAATGTCCGCACTTAAGCGACTGCAGCGATCGAGCTCGGTATCCCTGTATCCTTATCACCGCTCCCTACACCACTCAGTTTCCCTTAATGTACCTCCCTATAACACTTCTAAACAAATTGCCTAACTTATATGTACCACTGCAGTTTGAGTGAAGGCCATATGAGTGTAAATCCCTATCTCCTACCCACCCACTAGGATCTAGAAATCTCACATCAATAGTCGCATATAAATCCCCTAACACCTTCCAGTTAGTATCCCTCCCACACAGTAATCCAGTGATAACAATCTCTGCTACCTTTAACTTAACCTGTGCTGCATTTACCAGAGCTCACAATCCCAAACTATGTTGGAACTTATACCTGCTTGTCTTACATTGTTGGTACCAACGTGAAACACTACCACCTTCTCCTTTCCTTCCTCCTTCTCTTCTACTATCCTCAACATCTGCCTTAACCTAATTCCTGGATAACACTCTATCATGGTTCCCTTTCCTCCATACACTTTCCCCACATCTGAGAATGGAGTCCCCCATAACCAGAGCCTCAACACTACCCACCTCATTTGATCCCCTCCCCTCCTGATCAACCCTATCTTTCCTCTCTGCTGCAGAAGCTACTTCCTCCTCACTTTTCTCCTGCCCATGACCCTGTTTTTTCCTATCCTCTGTTCTGCATTTCCATTTCCTACCTTTTACTTTCCTTCTACTTTCACACTTCTCAGCTACTGTTCCCTGTTCCTCATCTTCCCCCTGTTGTTCTACCTGCAGTGACTGATACCAATTTCTCACAGACACTTGTCCTGAATTCTGACCCTGAAGGAGCCGTTAGCCTGATATCTCCTTCTCATTAAAACATTACATCATCTGTCTTCTACAATTTCTACCTTTCCTTCCCATCCCTCTTTTACAGCTACTGTATCTTGTACATTGTTTGAGGGATGCCTACTTTCCTTCCTGTCTTCTGGGAGAATCCTAATTATCTCCCTCAAGCTCTCCAACTCCTCCCTTGCACTCCTCAATGCCTGGCCACACCCACAGTTCCTACATTTGCACTCCTTAGCCATTCTTTACAAAATAATGAAAAGAAAAGGAAAAATAAAATAACTTATGCTCTGCAAAATAAAAATGAAAGGAAAGAAATATTGTTTAGGATAGTACACAAAGGTCACACGGCAGTAAGGTAATTAATATAGGCTACTACTACTACATTACTACTTAGTTGTACTAGATTTTTATCCTACAACATCCGAACAGGATGAAAACTGCTGCCAATTACTGAAAACAGTAAGGAATACACAAGAATTACACAATTCTAAGCTGCAGTTTAGTCTACCCTAATTACTACAACAGAATTATTATAAGAGAGTTACTACAGGTACTACAGATACTATACTACACAAATGTTTCACAGTAATAGAATAAGCACACTAATTTCTAATAAGATACTACAATACACTACAATAATTTTAAACTATGTTCAGATGTAATCTAATTAAAACAGGTTATTACTGAACACAAACAGAAATTACAATTAAAGTTTGAAATTTGCAAGAACTACTCAAAGATTACCAACAAAGCTAAATACGATGTACAATATTATAGGTTAGGATCCACCTTTCAATACTCCGTAATAAGATGGTAGAAAGTAGTTACAACCTGTTTAATGGGACCGGTTTCATTAAACAGGTTGTAACTACTTTTTACCATCTTATTACGGAGTATTGAAAGGTGGATCCTAACCTATAATATTGTACATCTTATTTCTCTATTCAATACGGAACAATAATGAAGTTTTTAACTTTAAAAGCTAAATACAGTACAAAGAAAAATTATTATTAGTAGTACTATTGTATCCTACTATGCTCTAATAGAAATGGAAACTGCCACTGGTTACTTTCTGAAGGAGCAAGAGGGCTACCGTACATAAAGATACACACGAATAGGCCTATATCAAGCAAGCTACTATCTAATATACCATATCTACACTACAGTCATTAATTGAAGTGCAGTTATGTTATTTTTACAGCTGGTGGGTTACTACTATTTTTCCTACTATGCGGGACAGAAAATAAAAGTGTCACCATCAGTCTTCTTCGATTTACCTGACATGCCGTAGTTCCAATTATTGTTATTGTTCTGTTTTTGTACCAACATCGCATTCTGCACATCAGTCTGTCGATTACTCGATCACGCGTCACTTTCTGAAACCACTTTTATGTGAAATATTTAGTGATTCGGGAGTTTGTCACGTGACTCGATCGTGATACGAAAATTATTTAAACTTGCCGGTAAACTGTAGAGTAAGAATATCGACAGAAGGCTGTTGTTTATTGGTACCTCCATACCGCTGAGTCAGTCAACAGCATCAAAGAATTTTTGCAGATGATCACGAACATCGTCCCACTTATTCATGCGTTTAAGCCCTATTTGTTTCAGCAGGTTAACTTTTCTTGCAGGGTCTTGTGACTGATACATATTTTCCAAATATTGCCAAAGTTCTCGGCATCGCATAATCCTTCACCTGTTTCAATTCGGTTGAAGATTCCCGGAAGTATATCTGACATGGCCTTACTAACTCCCAATTCCCAAGCCGTCACTGCAGCCACGTTCTGTGCATTTGCCTCGGGCTTTACTTTTGCCCCACTTAGTGTACGTAGGTCCACGGATAATTTTTTATGAGTAATGCTTTCATATGGATTTTCCATGTATCATAATTGTATTTTGAAAGCATTTTGATGCAGAGTATCGCAGTCAACACCAGTTCTTATTCTTTCTCGCCACGTTAAGCAATTAATAAGGCAGTGGATTATGAAATGAAATACGCCTGATCCATTAGGAACCCCTGGTTGGGATGACTACCAGATGTTCTCTCTCTTTTGGTACGGTAGTCAAGGTGCAGGTTAATGGGAAGTAAGCAGCCGTGGCCTTAATAGCCCCAGCATTTGTCTGGTGTGAAAATGTGAAACCATGGAAAACCATCCTCAGGGCTGCCGACAATGGGGTTTGAACCCATTACCTCCCGGATGCAAGCTCACAGCTGCGCACCCCTAACTGCACGGCCAATTCGCCCAGTAAACCCTCTACTTTGAAACCTGAGGTAATACTGTAAAGTTGTACATATAATCTTGCCGATAATCCAAATTTAACCAAGCAACTGAGTGAAAGAAGGTTGCATGGAGTCAAATATGCATTAGGTTCTTATAGAGATTCTTCCTACTTTGGATGGAAATACACAATACAGTTTGTTATTACAATTGGCTTTACACAGATAAGTGTTATGGCGACAGTGTGGTAGCAAAGGGCTAGGAGTGGGAAGGAAGTAGCCATGACCAGCATTTGCCTGGTGTGAAAATGGGAAACCACATAAAACCATCTTCAGGGCTGCCAACAGTGGGGTTAGAACCCACCACCTACCAAACACAGTCTCACAGCTGTGCAGCCCTAACTGCACACAGCCAACTCTCATGGTAATACACAATTCATTTTAACACATTGTGGGAATTTGAACACAAATTATTATTTATTCAAAATTATATTTTCATAAATGTGTTAGATAATTATCTTACAGAAATGATTTAGGCATTTTATAACGTTTGAATGTCACTTACTTTTTTATTTAGAATCAGATGAATTATCAAAACATTAGTAACAATAACTGAAGTGAAAAAAGATATGCTATATAATACAGTACAAAAGTAAAAAATCACAAAGGCATTAGCTTAGCTAAACAGAGCAAATAATGTATGTTGAGTATGTTCAAGACAAATAAAATCATCTGCAAAATCTGTAAGCATATTTTGTAAATCTGTTTCTGGAACACCTGTTCATAATCAGTGCACAAGGAGGCTCAACAGTATACCAGCCAGCCTCTTGGGTATGTGTGGTATTCAAACTGTTCGGCCCAATGCCACAACACAGCTAAATACAGATTATTTTACCCTTTAAGTGCTACAAATTTCCAGATGAATTAACACTCCTCTGCTGAGTTATTTCATCACAACCTGGCCTCATTCTACATCAGCCCTAAGTCAATTTAACATAATCTCTCTTCTCCTGTTAGTTCCATGAAATACATTTGGTTACAATATTTCTACACATACACTACCCGTGTACTCTCACTGTAGAGATTGCAAATGTGAAATAAAAGATTCTATAGACTATCACATGACAGCAGTTAAGTCTACTTTCAAATGACAGAAAATCAAACAGCTGGAATATGGAACTAAACAGGTACACGTGCAGTGAGAAACCATTTCATCAATAGCATTACCGTACCAAGTAGTAAAACTCATGATGAGCAATTTCATCACTGTAGCCTTAAACAGCTGGAATTTGAACCGCATAGCACTCATGACAAATCGTGTCATCAATAGTTCTCTGAAGACTGAGAAGCCTGAACACTGCGAATTTCTGTCTGCTGGGATCAAACAAGTAAACAATGCACCATGTTCTTCAGAAATTATTGCATTGTATGATTTCAGTTCTAATGTTGCTTTGAAAAGCATCCAAGTATTTATGTCTCGCATTTAGCATGCTGGGATGAGTAGCTCGGACCGCAGAACACTGATCTTCTGAGCCCAACTGGCAGGTTTGATCCTCGCTCAATCCAGTGGTATTTGAAGGTGCTCAAAAATGTCAGCCTTGTGTCTGTAAATTTACTGGCAAGTAAAACATCTGTGGCACAAAATTCCAATACTTTGCATCTCCAAAAACCATAAAAGAATTTAGTGGGACATAAAAACCAATTACATTATAATTTTAATTTAATATACTGTAAAATAAAACCAGTGACCACCTGTTTGTTCTTCTGGCAACGTTGAAAGTATTACACACTCTGGACTGTGTTGTATTATAGAAAGATTACTTCTGATTTGCTCTTGTTCCCAGTTACTGTTTCAATTGTTGCATCATTATACAGTGTCAAGAAAACCAGTAAGTATGCCTACTTTGTACCATTCGAAATGCTCCCCAAGATCTTCAAAATGCCAAAAACAATGACATGGAATCAACTTACTCCATCGGGATCGAAACGATGAACTTGGGATCAGTGATCCACTGTTACCACAGCAGCTTTTGACCAAATGCAAACATATGGACACCTAAGAGTGAAAACCACGCAAGTCAGATTTTTGTGAAATGAGATACTTGGACTAAAGGTAAGTAGAGAAACTGAGTTATTCTGCCCACCAGCGATTAATTAGTAATTCATGTACACTATATCTAAGTGGGCAGAATTTAGTGTGAAGTATTCATTTTAGCCATTGATAAGAATGAAATATTTTAAATTCAGTTGTCTGGAATAACAATTTCTGTATTTAATAAAATAATACAACTCAAAGAAAAGGTTCAAGTTAACTTTTCCCGAAGTAATCCAGACTCAGTCCCACCAAATTTCTAGGAAATTAAAGAAGACATTCAATCACAAAAAGCAACAAGGCTGCAGGGGAAGACCAAATACCCACAAAACAATGGAAAATTTCACAAGAGAAAATTTCATCATGAAACTTCATGAAATTGTACTGGAAATTTGGCAAATCAAAAAAAATCCTACAGTTTGAAAAACAGCAATCATACACCCAGTACATAAAAAAGGAAATAAGACTGATCCAAACAACTGTTGGGGAACCTTTCTCCCGCAGATCATTTATAAAATTCCTTCCAAAATCCTCCTGAACTGCCCTGAGCAAAAACTGGACCAAGAACTCGGTGAATACTGTACCAGTTACGAGCGGTACATGCCATATTTTTTGACGATTAATTATATTTCATCTTCACACAAGACATTCACTGCTAACTTGGTTTGTTTACGCTCAGAGAAGCCAGATGGCTTGAACCAGCGACAGCTGTGTGTGTGATGTAGCTGTAGGAACAAGATAGGCCACCCGCCTGACACCACGTGTAGCCTGCCTGACCTGGTATGTTCCGGATATGAACGTCACACCTTCGCGAACATTTGATGTTAAAAAAATTAAAACTTCTATAATAATAATTGCAGCAACTCGAGAGATATGTCATTTTGAAGAGGAGCACATAAACGTCTCCAATTGTGAATCTCAAGTAAATCCGTCAAGGGATTCTCGAGATAATCAACTTCAAAGATATCACGCTATCTGATGACGTAGGAACCCAACCTGAATATAAGGTGTGCTCACTTAACCCAAATCAGACAGTCATACTGGGAGGCCAGCTTGACTCTCCACGCTGCAACATTACTGTTCGTCGAAGTGCTGACCGAGTCTGTCTTCGAATTGTTCAAAGTCTTCGTATTGGACTTAAACGCTGACAGTCAAGTTGAACTTGGAATTTGTGCGCGTGTTAAAACTCCAATATGTAACAAAGTCTTTATCATGGACATTGAGTCTATCAGTCGAGTTGAATTTAGAATCTGTGCACATGTTGGAACTCTAATTGTGACAAGTTGTGTATTGGACTTGGGTGCTAACAGTCGAGTTGAACTTAGAATATGTGCGCATGTAGAAACTTCTTGATTTGACCTACTTTCGTGAATGTGGAACTTAGTTTACTACCACGTTGCCATTGTGGAACTGTCTCTGAACAAATATTATTAATTTCAGTGTGATACTACTGCGATATACTATGAACAGTGATATTCTTTTAAAAATCTCAGTCAGCATAATTTCATAATTAAATAAGAGTGTTTATGAAAGTGTTCAAACTTTCCCACTGATGTTAATGCAAGTGATTACCTATTGTAAAAGGTTTACTCATGTGCTTCGACACAAATGGTCCATTCTGAATTCAAACTGTGTTAATGTACAACAGTACTTGCCAACTCATATTTTTCAATTTATGAATTGAAGTGAATATTATTTGATTCAAGCAGAACTACCTTCTGAACTGTGTATTATTTCTTCTTCAAAGTGTTATTTGTGCGTTACTGTTGGCAGTGCCTTTTGATAAACTCTTGAGCAGTCGCATATTTTACTTTACGTCAAGTGCGCCTATCTTTCTGTGGAGTATAACCACAAACTGTGCTTAATCATTTCCAACCTTATTTTTTCAAAGTGCTTATTATTTCATGACTGAAAGCAGTGTCTTTGATAAACTGTAGAGCAGTCATACATTTCTTTAAATGCCAAGTGCTATTTTATTTAATGGAAAGCCACCACGAACTGTGCCTAGTGCGTGAACAATTTCAGTTTCATTATTTCTATTCATGAACTGTGCTTTATTTCTTTCTGCTATCTGCATCTTCATCTTTAATGGACTTATAAATTCTGTCTACAAGGGATTAAGAGAATTTGACTGCATATCGCGACAATATTAAATTAAACAGTGCTGTTAAACGAATGTGTCGGGGGGACTGTGCAATTGTAGACACTCCTGCGAGTTAAGTGACGAATGAATACCCCGTGACATCGTCAGAGACCATCCAGATCATCAAAGATTCGAGCTCAATCCCATGTCGAGCCGACCTGGGCGTTCCAGCCTCATCTCATCGTAACGTGAGCCGCCTGCAGGACAAGTTCCAGTCCAGTTCAGCTCGGTGACCTGGGAGCATGGGTTATCCGATAGGCAATATTGAAGACAGCAAATATCTAGAGTAAGGTGATGTGCACTACAAACATGCATTTTTTGAATAAAACTCTATTCTTCAGTATATTTTAACATTTTCTTGTAGATAGGACCCTTCCTCCTGTACCAAGCCCTAGCTAGAAATTACCTGGTATTGCCCTGAGATATACTTCATGCCAATTTAAAATAATTGACGAAGTCGGGCTATAGTTACTGGTACAGTACCAAGCTGGATTCCAAAAAAGGAAAGCCATGCGTAGAGCAAATTCTTAACTTGAAAAACTCAATATCTTATTTCCGCACCAGATAACAAAAATTACGTTATCACATTTGTTGATTTCAAAAAAGCATACGACTGCATAGATTATGAATCACTTCTCAATGTTTTAACAGGATTTGGAATACATCAAAAAACAAGAAATAATATTGAGAAAACGCTCATCAAAACAATACCTAAGATGAAGTGTATGGGTGAATTTAGTCACAAATTTCAGATAAGCACAGGAGTCCAACAACGGGATGGACTCTCTCCATTACTTATAAATTGTGCTCTTAAAAAAGTGGTCAGAGAATGAAGAAAAGCAGGTGGACCTTGTCACCATTTAGGACCAAAGATAAAAGGTATTAAAATGAACTATCAATCCTTTGCTGATGATATGGCACTAATTGCCAAAAACAGCCCAGAGGCATAAAAACAACTACAAGAACAAGCAATAAAAATTCTATTTCAAATATCATATGAAAACTCTCATTTATGACTTGACATCAAAATTGCACCACCGGAAATTAACAATGGTACTAATAGAATCACTTTGTCATTTACTTGTAGTGTATTGAAAGGTGGATAACCTCACACCTATTCTCCTAATAGAATCTCCAGAGTGAAGGAATTTAAGGGAACTTGGAACCTGAAAAGAAATTTTGGATTTTCAGTTTGTTATGAAATAAAATAGTTCAGCTATTCCTCTTTAACTACTTGACGTACTTTGACGGATCTCTCCGTCC
The DNA here is from genome assembly GCF_040414725.1 of Anabrus simplex. Taxonomy (NCBI): domain Eukaryota; kingdom Metazoa; phylum Arthropoda; class Insecta; order Orthoptera; family Tettigoniidae; genus Anabrus; species Anabrus simplex. Next base: position 21,680,635 of record NC_090267.1, read on the forward strand.
AGGCTCTCGATCGCACTCCGGTACAAAGACGGATCTCTCCGTCCGCGCGTAGTGTTATTTTCCGGACCCGCTCCAAGCCGGTTTCCTTTGTGAAAGGATTTGATATTAGTAAAGTAAACTCTTGACAGATGGAAGCACTGTTTTATTCCATTGATGCATTCGATAAACACTTCTGTGCAGTTATTCCGTGGAAAGAATAACCTGTAGCTTAGCAAGCTCATCGTAAGCAAAATCTTGGCTGCCTCCAAGTTGAGTGACGAAACAATTATAAGGGAATATTTAGAAGATAGTGACATTGATATTGAAATAAGCGATGAAGACTTTAGTGGAAGTGAATGTAGTGAAAGTAGTTTGTGTGACAGCGACGTGAATGCTGGTAGGGCTTCTAATCATCTTTCACTTGATAGGGAATGGAACTGGGAGCATGTAAGTACAGTAATACTCCCGACTATCATTCGTGCATCACAACTGGTGAAATAAAAAATGTTGTTCAAAGGCACCTAGGACAATGCCCTAACGAACTGCAAGTTGTGAACAAATTTCTATCAGCAGACTTTTGGGAATATCTAACAAAAGAGACGAATGCTTATGCAAGTTAATGTCTTGTATCTGCTGTCGAGGATACAAATAGGATAATATCATATGAAAAGGAACACTGGTTTCCTGTATCTGTGGATGAAATGAAGGCACATTTTGCTCTGTGCATCCTATCATCACAAAATAAGAAGCCCTCACTCCAAGACACTTGGTCTAAGCGCAGGGTTATAGAGACTCCAATTTTTGGAGAAACTATGCCTTTCAGGAGGTTAAAATCTATAAATAAATTCCTCCACTTGTCCAGTGATGCTCCTGAAAATGCTGGTGATAAACTTAGGAAAGTAAGGTCTGAGCTTGATTTACTTTTAGATAGATTTCAAAAGGTCTATATGCTTGGAGAAAAAGTGTCTACAGATGAAAGTCTGATGAAGTTCTAAGGTAGGCTTTCATATGTACAATATAACCCATCAAAGAGAGCCAGGTTTGGCATAAAAATATACAAGGGGTGTGCATTTGATCATGGGTACAGTTGGAACTTCAGAATTTATACTGGGAAGGAGAATGGCAGTGAAGTACCTACAGTGGGATTACTTTCAAGTGAAAAAGTAGTTATGGAAATGTGCGGAGAGCTTGTGGGTTGCTGGAGAACACTGTACATGGACAACTGGTACAGTTCACCAACATTATTCAGAAATCTTCTGGATAATAAGACTTATGCTGTTGGTACAGTGAGGCCAAATAGGAAATTCATCTCCAAGGAACTTAGCAGCACAAAGCTGAAAAAGGTGGAACTCACCTTCGTTTCCAATAATGGGGTTTTGGCTGCGAAATGGGTAGACAAGAAGGTGGTGCACATGCTCTCTACACAACATAGCAGGCCAGATTATCTTGAAGTGGTGAAGTATGGTGGAAAGAAGAAGTTCAGACCCAATCTTGTTGTTGACTACAACTGTGGAATGGGTGGTGTTGATTCTCATGACCAGAGACTCGCATCATTCCCCTTGATGAGGAAGTATGTAAAAGGATACAAAAAATATATACTTCTACATACTAGACATGACACTTCTTAATTCCAACATCATTCATCGCCTCCTCAACCCTGACAAGAAGCGAGTAGGCTTTACCAGCTTCCGGATCAATTTGGCCGAACAGCTGTTGGCAAGTGTGACCTTACCCGACTATCCAAAACGAGGACGCCCAAGCCCTGGGAATACACCACTGAGACTTCAGGGAAGGCACTGGGGACACTTTCCAACCAAAATACCCCCATCAATGAAGAAGGTTATCCCATCACGGAGATGCAAAGTCTGTGTGAAACGGGGTCTGAGGAAGGAATCTTCATTTGAATGCCACCAGTGCAAGGTGGCGCTCCACTTAGATGAATGTTTTATGATCTACCATACACATAAAGACTTTACAAAGTGCAACTGACAGTAGTTTGAATATTTCCTCTCATTAGGTTTCTGTAAAATAGGCTTTTTCAGTGTCAGTGATAATATCATGTGAAGTAATGAAAATAAATGGTACACCAAGGCATAAATAAGTTGAATTAAATGGTATGTGAATGGGTTAAAATGGCATATTAATCTTCCTACTATCTCAACTCCAAGTATTAAAAAATATCTTTTTAATAATTTGCTGTAGTGGGCGTCACCATATAAGAGTACAATTTACATGGATACGTGTTAAGTGTAAACATCCTTACTCCAATTTCCCAGTCTTTCCAACTCACCCGGTGAGAGAGAAAAAAACAGAAGTATAGTAAAAATAAATATGAGAGCACGCATGTATATTCTTTAATAAATTAAATGTTTGTGTATTTAACATTGATTGTATTTACTAATAAATAATTTAAAAATCAAACGTGCATAAAAATTTGTGTGGCCAAATATAAAAATGGCGTCCGGAAATTGACACAGTCTTGTATAGCTTGTCAAAAGAATAAGATAATGCCGCATACAGAATCATGATTAAAGACAGCACTGAGAGAAAATTCTCAGTATTCAGTAGCAAAAATGGTCTACAGAACCACAATCCGCTTGCCTAGAGAATTGTTCGAGAAGAAGACTTCAGATGTCAATCCAGCAACCTTTACTGCCGATTTTCAGTGACATATGGACCAACGGAGACCAATCATATCCCGCAGCAAAAATAACAAATATGTTTTCATTCATAAAGCTCTCTTCAGTAGTTCCCATGCGTTCATAAGGATTGATAGAATGAAGAAATCACTCGAACCTCCTTACGATGGAACATTTCCTGGTGTTAAATGACAAGATAAATATTTCACTATCAGCATTAAGGGCAGAGAAGTTAATATCTCCATTGATAGATTAAAGCCAGCATTTATTTTGGCTTCAAGAAATTACTCTTATCCTCAGCCTCCAATCATAACGATGATGATCAGCTAGCTAGTTCTCACACCCAGGAGAAGAGAACAAGAAGAGGTTGAGTGGTGCATTTTCCTGCACGATGTTTGGACTAAGCAAGATAGTGTGTGAAGTGTACATAGTGTGTTCAGTATGTTATTACAATTGTGATAGTTAGTAGTAGGTTTCATATCATTGTTATGGTTCATTTTAATGGAATTTATTTGGAATAACAGTGACTCTAGAATTAATATCGTACCTTCGTTACTGGCAGGGTAGAGAACTGTAGCGTCTTGGCCCTATGAAAGAAAATATAGAAACTCATTGAAATCATTTTGCGATCAAGGAGGAGGAGAGAAAGAAGAAACAGAAGAATAGTAAAAATAAACATGAGAGCACGCATGTATATTCTTTAATGAAATGTTTGTGTATTTAACACTGGTTGTATTTACTTATAAATACATTTAAAAATCAAACGTGCATCAGATCCAAATCGGATTATGAACAATTTATTATGGAATAGTGTGTCAGAGGGAGATGTTCAACCACCGTCCCCAGTGATGTATTTTGAAATGCCAGGACCGAAACACTTGCCACCATGAAATTCAAAACCTATAGAGCATTTCAACATAATGTTTACCATAACTTTCTTACTATTACTGATAAAAGAGACATAACAGGTACACAATGCAGTACATTGCTAAACATATTAAAAACATGTCTCTTTCCTCTAGGACTAGGACTTGGAAAAATGTAACATTGCCAGAAATGAGGGCTCTTATTGCTTGTATTTTGAATTAGGGAATGTTAAAATTACCAACAATAGTGTCATACTGGTCACAGCGTTTGTGCCACACTGCACCCTTGTTCAGAGCAACGTTTTCCCAAAATTGATTTTGATTAATTCTGAAGTTTTTCACCTCTGACAACAGTTATCAACCAACACCTGGTCAGCCTGGTTATAACCCATCTGCCATTCAGGGAAATGCAGTCACAAAGTAAACCTGTACACCTTTTGTCAACTAATTCAGAAGCTAAAGATAGTAAACATGTGGATAAGGGAAGAAAAAAGAAGTGATAAAACCTGATATGATTCTTCAATGCAATAGTTATGTGGCAGTTATTGACAATAGTGACATGATGCTCTATACGTACTTAGATGTGCGAAGAATCCTGAAGTACCGGAAGAAGGTGTCTTTCAATGTGTTTGGGCGGATGATACTGAGTAGTTGTATACTGTATAAAATGAGGTTTTTGAAGCACTGGCTGGCTGACAGCCAGTGCTTCAGAAACCTCTTAGCAATAAGTCAACAGCCCAACAACACTAAAAGATTTTCACAGCTCAACATTAATTACATCGCACAACATTTTGACTGTAACCCATTCAACTAATAAACCGACATCCCATACTCCAGCAATATACCGTTAAAACTTCAAAATATTAGTCATATGGGAAGATATTAACGACACTTCAACCGCCCTTATTCAAGCCGTTAGTTCAACTGTTTCAACATAGGCTCAATTTGAACCAAATATCAACTGTTGTTTACATGCACTAGGCATTCTGTCTAATAGAGAGTGTCCAGCGGAGTTTAAGAGCCCATAGATACTTCAGCGAACTCTTGTTTGGATCTAAAATATAATTATGCAACTTAGACATCTAGGTTGAATTACGATGTAATACAACGTTTTCACATGAGCTGGTCATAAATCATATACAAACTTTTAAATCTTGATCCAAATTCCATTAGACACATCATGAACGTAATATTAAAATCAAATTTAAGTGAAATTAGCACAAATTTGGAATGCTTTTCCATATCATTTCACATGTAAAATATGTGTACAATATTTATAATTATATGTAATCTGCATTCATTCGCAATATTTGTATAAAAATTTTAAACTGTCTTCAGCATCGCATAAGATTTTAGACTTTCACTATTGTCATTTACTACACATATGACAGCCTTGTTTAAGTGAAAATTCACAAGCATGTTCACTAGTGTAACATTTTAAATCAATTTGATATTTTGTTAATGATACGATAATGTAAAGTTTTTTTAATGTACTCACTCATGCAACATGTTTCACGATTTTCCAACCAGACGTCTGGTAGAACTTTGAGGTATTGATATGACTGATGATGCCCCACAAAAGGGGCGAAACATGTCTCAACTATTTTAATGATGTTTAACTAACACATTAACATCTTGTACTGTATTGGTCCACATTTTCCGAAGCTAATCTGTTTGAGATAAACATGGGGTTATGGGGTGATATACATTGAAATATTGGTAAGAGAGTTGTGTTTCCATGAATGTTAACAATTTCAGTATGTGACCAAATGTATAACTTTTTATAAAAAATAATTTCCATATCTGTGAATCAAACTATATAGGCCTAAATTTTTACTCAAACTGTTTTAACTGTTTTTAATTTATGCACAGTTTTGAAATAGTAGAGTAGGAGAGTATTACTTCTTAGTTTTATATATTGTGACTTAGATACCGTATAAGTGAGGTTATTTCAAAATAAGTTTGATTATTAACAAGAAGAAAAATCCACACTTTTCATGAGAAAATTAAAGGAATACACATGTGTCAACAAATTTTACATTTTTAGAAACTAATTGATTTATTTCTTATTTTCTTTCTTTATAATGAATAGTAGGCATTGTGCGTGATGTCAATGTACAACCTGTATTCAAATTTCAAAAATACTTTTTAGAAAATGCTTGCAGAACTTGAATTTTATTATTTTTTAATTGCAGCAGCCTATAAAAATGCAGATTTATATATTTTTATTAAATTTTAAGATTTTTATATCAACTGTAGGTTATGTACCAATATATTGGTTGGAATCAGAGCAAATTTCAGTATACTATGACCAACGGTTCAATTCCTATGAATATTTTAGTATAAGTAAATGGTGTTCAATAAGCTTGGCATTTTTTGCATGGTTATGCACTTCAGGCTAAGAGGGTTAAGAATGAAGAACTACCAGGAAGGAAGAAGGATAAAAATATGTTGAGTCAATATGGTTACCCATTTGAAAAACAAAAGAAAAAGAAGAAGGAAATAACTAATGAAAGAAGAAGTCAAATTATTTCAAGGAAAATTAAATTACTTCCACCTTTCATGAAATTAATATGAGTTACCCCACCCTCTGATTGAAGTTTAATGAATACCACTGTGCAACTGTTGACTGCCAAAGTATGTAAAACTCGTATGTCCAGAAACAAGTATAGTAAGTATTCAGTTTTTAATATATAACACGTGTATATTTCTAAGATTTTATGCAACATAATTATTATCAATACCTATTGAGGGAGACTTTGAAATTTAAAGAAAAAGTCGTTTGGTTTCTGCTGTAAAATTAGTTCAGTCAGACAAATGAAGTTTTCATTCTTAGGTGTTGATAAGTTCATGGCGTAGCATTCCTTTATCCATCAGTGTACATACTGGAAGAAAATTTGATATTAATGTTGGTTTTTTTAACTCATGAACTACTTTTTGTACAGTTTTCAGAGATGCCAATGTACAAGAATTTTGTTCCATAAGAGTTCTTTCATGTGCCGGTAAATCTACCATCACGAGGCTGGTGTATCTGAGCACTTTCAAATACCACCGAACAGAGCCAGGATCGAACCTGCCAAGTTGGAATTGAAGGCCAGCGCTCTATTATCTGAACTGCACAGGCCGACCAAACGTGAAAATTAGAATTCGTAATATCTGAAGCCATCTCTTTTCAGTTTCGACTCGGTTGATTTATAACTGCTAGGTTCTTCAGCCTCCTCTCCGAACCATGTGACCTTGCCGCGGTGGGGAGGCTTGCATGTCCCAATGATGCAGATAGCCGAGCCGCAGGTGCAACCATATCGGATGGGTATCTGTTGAGAGACCAGACTAACGAATGGTTCATCGAAAGGGGGGTAGCAGCCTTTCGGTAGTTGCAAGGGCGGCAGTCTAGATGATTGACTGATACGGCCTTGTAATAATACTCAACATGGCTTAGCTGTGTTGATACTGTCACACGGCTGAAAGTAACGGGAAACTACAGCCGTAACTACCTCCCGAGGACATGCAGCTCTCTCTGTATGAATGATGTACTGATGATGGCTTCCTCCCGGGTAAAATATTCCGGAGGTAAACTAGTCCCCCATTCAGATCTCCGGGTGGGGACTACACGAGAGGGGGCGATCATCAGGAAGATGGATACTGACATTCTGCAAGTCGGAGCGTGGAATGTTAGAAGTTTGAATCGTTGTGGTAGGTTAGAGAATCTGAAAAGGGAGATGGATAGGCTAAAGTTAGATGTAGTTGGTATAAGTGAAGTACATTGGCAGGAAGAACAGGATTTCTGGTCAGGCGACTACCGAATTATCAACACGAAATCAAACAGGGGAAATGCAGGTGTTGGTTTAATAATGAATAAGAAAATTGGGCAGCGGGTAAGCTACTATGACCAGCATAGTGAAAGAATTGTCGTCGTCAAGATAGACACCAAACCAATGCCCACCACAATAGTGCAGGTCTATATGCCTACTAGTTCAGCGGATGATGAAGAAATCGAAAGAATATACGAGGAGATAGAAGATTTAATACAATATGTAAAAGGTGATGAGAATCTAATTGTGATGGGAGACTGGAATGCAGTGGTAGGCCAAGGAAGAGAAGGTAGTATAGTAGGAGAATTTGGATTGGGACGAAGGAACGAAAGAGGAAGTCGGCTAGTTGAATTCTGCACTGATCATAATTTAGTCCTTGCCAATACTTGGTTCAAACACCACAAACGACGGCTGTATACGTGGACGAGACCTAGAGACACTGGAAGGTATCAAATAGACTTCATTATGATCAGGCAGAGATTCAGAAACCAGGTGTTGGATTGCAAAACTTTCCCAGGAGCAGACGTGGACTCTGACCACAACTTGTTGGTCATGAAATGCCATCTGAAGTTGAAGAAATTGAAAAAAGGAAAGAATGCAAAAAAAATGGGATCTAGACAAGTTGAAAGAAAAGAGTGTGAGGGATTGTTTCAAGGAACATGTTGCACAAGGGCTAAATGAAAAGGCTGAAGGAAACACTATAGAGGAAGAGTGGAGAGTCATGAAAAATGAAGTCAGTAGGGCTGCTGAAGAAATGTTAGGAAGGAAGAAAAGATCAACTAAGAATCAGTGGATAACTCAGGAGATACTAGACCTGATTGATGAACGATGAAAATACGATACAAGAACGCTAGAAATGAAGAGGGCAGAAAAGAATACAGGCGATTAAAGAATCAAGTGGATAGAAAGTGCAAGGGAGCTAAGGAAGAATGGCTGAAGGAGAAGTGCAAGGATGTCGAAGACTGTATGGTCCTCGGAAAGGTAGATGCTGCATACAGGAAAATCAAGGAAACCTTTGGAGAAAGGAAATCTAGGTGTATGAATATTAAGAGCTCAGATGGAAAACCACTTCTAGGGAAAGAAGACAAAGCAGAAAGATGGCAGGAGCATATCCAACAGTTGTATCAAGGTAAAGATGTAGATAATTTGGTTCTGGAACATGAAGAGGCTGTTGATGCTGATGAAATGGGAGACCCAATTTTGAGGTCAGAGTTTGACAGAGCTGTGAGTGACCTCAATAGGAACAAGGCACCTGGAATTGATGATATTCCCTCTGAATTACTGACAGCCTTAGGAGAAACCAGCATGGCAAGGTTATTTCATTTAGTGTGCAAGATGTATAAGACAGGAGAAGTCCCATCCGATTTTCGGCAGAATGTTGTTATACCTATTCCCAAGAAAGGCGGTGCTGATAGGTGTGAATACTACCGCACCATTAGTTTAGTATCTAATGCCTGCAAAATTTTAAGTTGCTGAATGGTATGGATGAAGTCTTGGGTAAGGAGTACAAGATGAAAATAAATAAGTCCAAAACAAAAGTAATGGAGTGCAGTCGAACGAAGGCAGGTGATGCAGGAAATATTAGATTAGGAAACGAAGTCTTAAAGGAAGTAGATGAATATTGTTATTTGGGTAGTAAAATAACTAACGATGGCAGAAGTAAGGAGGACAAAAAATGCAGACTAGCACAAGCAAGGAAGAGCTTTCTTAAGAAAAGAAACTTGACGAGAAGAAGAGATAGAATGATAGGACACATCTTAAGACACCCAGGACTTGTTCAGTTGGTTTTTGAAGGAAGTGTAGGTGGTAAGAACGGTAGGGGTAGACCAAGGTATGAATATGACAAGCAGATTAGAGCGGATGTAGGATGCAATAGTTACGTAGAAATGAAAAGGTTAGCACAAGATAGGGTGGCATGGAGGGCTGCATCAAACCAGTCTATGGACTGATGACTCAAACAACAACAACAAGGTTCTTCAGTCTGCCAAAACTAATTTTGATTAATAAATTTATAAACTACCTGAAAGAGAAAATGTCATCATCATTTCTTCGCTCCAGCAAGCTGGGTGTTGCTGTGTATGGGCCTCCTGCAGTGTGCCCTGTCCAACACAGATGTTCATATATGTGATGCCAGTTTACATCTCTAATATCAAGGTCCTTGAAAATCTGCTTCTCCCAAACATCTCCAGGTCTTCCTCTTGGCGTTTTCCCAGGAACACTGCAGTCAAAGTATGCTCGAGGAGACCTGTGGGGGGATCCATTCTTTTCATGTGACCATACCACTGTAATCTCTTCACTTCTACGGTCTCCAGCAAGTAGCTGTCAAATATCGAAACTATCGAAACTTCATTCTATTTCCTGAAGACGACTCTTTGTTGATCCAGTAAGTGTTGCTGCTTCAAACCATGTGCCAGTATAGGTACCAGATTTCGTATTTTGTACAAGCTGATCTTGGACACTTAAGGAAATGTTTCATCCCACAGTATCTGATGTACAGTGTGACAGAATGTGGAAGCTTTCTGTATTCTATTGCTAATCTCTTGATGAATGGTAAGTGTCTGAAGGCAGAACACTACCTAAGTACTGTAGTATCCATCTCATCATCTCCAATTCTTAGGCTGGAGAGTTTCTGCTCATCACCAAGCCCACTTAATTAAAACAGAATGACATGTTTTTTTTAAAAAAGAACATCATCAGATTCTATGAAATCACACTTATATATTCAGAAATGTATAAATATTTATGCTTCTTTCTGTTTGAATACTTAGGAACTTGAAATCTGGAAACTTTAATAAAGTTATCTTTTCTCTTCAATCTAGTATAATACTGTTACTCACATCAAGGGAGACAGGGTAGACAGCATGTCCCCTTAAATTTTTGTGAACAAGAAATTGTCCAGTAAATTCAATTATTTTTATAGACCATTAATTATTTCCAAATACAAGACATTATTGTATTCCCCGCTTTACTTATTTTCGACTCACTTCGGCAATGCTCGGGCTCGCATCAGTTACATGAAGCACGTAGACAAAGGTAGACGCTGTCCATTCTGTGTATTTTCCCTTTGATTTTCAACTGATTTGCAACTGAACTCAATGTTACATGAAAATCAATTTGCATATAGACCTGGCAGATCCACTGAAGTAGCTATGCTCAGGGAGGAGTTCAATGAACAGGGTTTACATACACAAGGATACGCAGATGGCGTAGTGATTGTGGTACGAGGTAAGGTGACGAGTGTTATCCAGGACCTCATGCAAAGATCACCCAACCTTGTGGAGAACTGGTGTCGGGAAAAACAACTATCAGTCAACCCGAACAAGGTAACTCTGGTCCCTTTTACAAGAAGGAGAAAATTAGAGGGAAAGAGATCACTGAAGCCCTTTGGGCAAGATATATATATAAAACCCTTTCAGACCTGAAAGAAAACTGGAGGTGTGAATTTTTGTTTGTATGTCAAAAACTTACTAAAATGCTCCTCAGTACACATATTGATAGTTTATTTTACAAAATAAAAACTAACATCCGAAAAGCAGGACCCACACAATTGTGCGTATCAAACTTCAAAACCTCGTTGTATCACATGCGATGATGTATCTGCAAAATTTACGTTCACTAACCAATGTACACACTTCATTGAATATATTCCGGTATTCAGTAAAGCTTCTAGATTAATATACATGCAATAAATAAATACTTAATTTTGGCACTACTGCATCCCGTCATCTCGCCGATCAACTGTGCTTTTTAAACTCTTCTTCCTTCGCCCTGGCGGTCAAGCGCATACTAAAAGCAATTGAAATATACGCCACGAGTCCCGCACAATCACTGCAGTCCGGTCTAGCGCTGAAAAAACATCAAATACGGCCAGGGATAACTAAAATACGAACCCGCACAATTGTGCGTACTCGGTCTGAAAGGGATATATATATATATGGAAGAACAGGCACTGCACCTAGGGGTAGTGTTAGATAACAATCTAACCTGGAATCCACACATAGAAAGGAACATAACCCAGGCCAAGAACTTGCTGTATCCATGTAAAACAGCCGTTGGGAAGACATGGGGCCTAAAACCATCAATGGTAATGCGGATATACACAATGATCATTAGACCGTTGATGGCCTATGCTGCAATCATCTGGTGGCAGAAAAGTAAGTCATGGAAAAGTCAGCAGTAGATTGGATAGCCTACAGAGAATGGCATGCATAGTCATAACTGGGGCTATCAGAACTACACTGACAGAAGCCTTGAATACTTTACTAGACCTCCCATCACAATGCAATTTCATAAAAGGACAGGCTAGAATGAATTCGTATAGATGGCACAATCAAAGTGCTGGAATGCACAAAGATCCAATCTAGGACACTGTAAAACTGACAGAGTAGTAACAGAGGAAGTTCTACACATGCCTTCTGATCATATGATACCAAAATACAACTTTGAAAAACCGTTTGAGACCCAGATAATAAAAAAAAGAAGACTGGGATATCAACAAATGGAATACTGAAAAAGAAGATATAGTGTGGTGGACTGATGGCTCAAAGACTGTGGATGGCACAGGAGGAGGGATCAACAGGGGAAGACCTGAGAGATCAAGCAAGATGAGCCTGGGCAGACACACTACAGTCTTTCAAGCTGAAATGATAGCTATCACAACATGTCTTGAAGAAAATCTGAAAATGAACTATAGGAATAAGAACATTTTCATATTTACAGACAGCCAATGGGGCCATTAAGGCACTAGAGGCATTCCAGATAAAATCCAGAATTGTCTGGTATTGCCACTCACTTCTTCTGAAGCTCTCAAAGTACACCATTGTCAAAATAATATGGGTACCAGGGCATTCAGGTATAGAAGGAAATGAAACGGCAGATAAACTGGCCAGGAAAGAGGTAAAAACACATTTTGTAGGCCCAGAACCTGTATTCAGGTTTTCCTATGGACTAGCCTGACACTACATAGGAAAATGGGTACAAAAGAAACAAACGGAAAACTGGAAAAATACTCCAGGATGCAGGCTTGCAAAGGAACTGATAAAAGGACCAAACAAGAAGCATGCTAAAGAACTGCTGAAACTCAGCAGAGAAAATATAAGATGGGTAGTAGGACTGTTGACAGGACACTGCCATCTGGAAAAACACCTACATAAAATTGGCGTAAAAAGGGACAGCATATGTAGGAAATACAATGAAGCAGAGGAATCAGCTGAACACATACTTTTCGAATGTGAGGCTCTGCCTAGAATCAGACTCTCCACTCCAGGACTACCAGGTGAAGAGAGAGAAAAAATCCAAAAAGACCCAATAAGAACAACCTGCAGTTTTGTGAAGGGAGCAGGCATGTCTAAGTGGGAATGAAGAAAAAACATGGTAGCAAAAGATCTTCGAGGTCAATGCTAATTAGGAACTAACATTTAGAGGCGCCATTATCGATAATCCTCGTGAGGGTGACTTAGAAATCTAAAGAAAAAACAATTTTATGCTTTTCTAAAGTTAGTTCAGTTGTATATAAGAGATTTCTGTTCTTAGATGTCGATAGGTTCATAGCGTACTCATAAGTGCATGTCCTAGAGGAAAATTGCATAATAATAATATTGTTTTTTCATCACACTAATTACAGCAAATGCATGATTATCCAGGTGTGGATTATCTGAACGGAGTTTACACCACGGTGTAGTAATACCATGCCTGCCTCTTACCCGGAGGCCCCGTTTTCAATTCCTGGTATGGTCAGAGATTTTTACCTGGATGTGAAGGCTGGTTCGAGGTCCATTCAGCCTACATGACTACAACTGAGGAGCTATCTGACAGTGAGATGGTTGCCCCGGTCCTGAAAGCCAAGAATAACAGCTGAGGGGATTCCTTGTGCCGACCACGCGACACCTCACAATCTGCAGGACATGGGGCTGTTGTGCCATGGGGTTTGGTTTTTGTTTACAATGCACTATTGTGTATGTGACTCATGTTTTACCCCCAGAAGACACTATAGGCATCATTGCTACCAACAGCTGAACTTGAAATATTTTCCATTAATTCCCATTTTATCTTCAGATCTGCGAGTTGTTAAATAGCAATGCCTATGAAATGGAATTTGAGCAACTACGTGACGCGGATATAGTGATCAAAGTGTGTTCAACAGAGGAGAAGAAAAAAAACCAGGAGATCGAGGAACCCATTAACACACACATGGAGGCACTGAAAAGTGTGAGCATTCAGGACAAAATTAGTTTGACTATACTGATGTTCTGGCTCTCCAGAAAATGAGGACTGTCATCAGAAAAAAATGTGAATTTTAAACAGAAACAGAAAAACCTCGAAGATTATTGCCGAGAAGTGAACTGAAAGCAACTCATACCGTGCATTTATAGATGCAATTTTGTAAATAACTTGTCAGTTTCCGGTGAGCTACATGTAAGTAATCCAGTGGGTTTACAAATGTGATATCCAGCATGATTTTTAAATAAGTAAATGCACAGTTCCTAGTAGTAACACGTCCATGCTTTTTGGTTATCTGTGCACTCTTGGGTCTACATTAACTCAGACAAACAAGAATTTGCTATGCTTTTCTAGTTTACAGCAATGACAAAGAATAATTATTAGGATTTGAAAAGAAAGAACTCTTATCACAGCGGAAGATAAACTCACATCTCTGGGTGTTTTTCCATATTTGTTTTTTACATGTGTGTCAGCATTACATGCTAATACACAGTGTGCTTGACAGACTGAAAAGCCTTTGTTACATTTAACTTGGCAATCAGGAAGCGCACTACTTTAAGCTGACCGTGCTCTGCTGCTATGCGTAGAGGAGTGTTCTTATCACAATCTCTAACGTAAGTGTCTACATGACACTCAACAATCAGGAAGCGCACGACTTCAAGCTGACCATGCTGTGCTGCTATGTGTAAAGGAGTGTTCTGATTACAGTCCCTGACACAAGTGTCTACATGGCAGGCAGTAACTAGGAAGTGCACTACTTCAAGCTGACCATGCCGTGCTGCTACATGTAGAGGAGTGTTCTGATTACAGTCTCTAACACAAGTGTCTACATGGCAGTCATCAACCAGGAACTGCACTACTTCAAGCTGACCCTGCTGTGCTGCTATGTGCAGAGGAGTGTTATGAGAGACATCTCTAGAGCAAGGGTCAAAGGAGCATTCTTTTATTAAGTAACTAAGTACCTTCGTCTGTCCCCACTGTGCAGCTGTGTGAAGTACAGACCAAACTGAAGGCAGTAGAACCAAACCACTGCGATCATTCTCCTCAATCAAGTACTGAACTATATCAACATGCCCTTCTTTAGCGGCTAAATGTAGAGCAGGCAGTCCCTTCACATGATCACTCGTACTGGCATCCATGTAGCTCACTCCAAATAGCAGACCCTTCTCCTGCTCTACCATATACTTCACTATCTTCAGCTGTCCCTTTTCTGCTGCACTGTTAAGAGCAATTCGTTTCTCACCACTGTTGGCTTTGTGCAGGAGGAACTCAACAACAGATAAATGGCCCACTTCAGCTGCCCAGATCAACACCTGCTCTGCCTGAAGCACATCCTGCCACCGTGGTCCTTCGTATCTCTGGTGCCACTCTTTCTCGCGGATCAAGAATAGGTTCTCTCTCTTCTGCTCAAGATGCTCCCTTTTCTCAAGTAGCCTCTGTTTATGGTCAATAGCAATCTCTGCTTGTTCTTCTCTCTCAGCAATAACTCTTTCTGCTTGCTTTTCCCTCTCAGCAATGGCTTTTTCTGCTTGCTCTTTCCTCTGAGCAATAGCTCTTTCTGCTTGCTTTTCCCTCTCAGCAATGGCTCTTTCTGCTTGCTCTTTTCTCTCAGCAATAGCTCCCACTGCTTGCTTTTCTCTCTTAGCAATAGCTTTCTCCTCGTCCTGACAAGCTATCTCTCGCTGAGTAATTATTTCTTCCCTTTCTTTAAGAACCAGTTCCCACACATTAAGATTATTTTCTCTCTCCTCAAGTTGTTTCTGCAGTTCTTGCAGAGTTCTCTTATCTTCATTCAGCTGCTGTTCTCTGATCTTCACCTCTTTAGTCAGTATGTTGTACACTGCACCACAGAGCTGCTCACATTGATCCTGAAACAAAATAGAAAATATGTATCTTGTTCAAAAATACTCATGTCCTTAAAAAGGGTGATAATGTACTTGAGAATGAAGCATTTCAAAGGCTAACCAGACATTTTTAAACATGAATCCTTGACTAGGAATGGTCACTTTTTGAAATATAACATACAATTCTCTCAGCTTTTTTAACCTTCTTAGTGCCAGGCCCCCGGTGCTCACAGTATGCCAAGAGTGCCAGACAGATTTTGAGAATTTTGCAGGTTCTCACTCTCTGGACTTTATAGCTCACAAATATTATAACTATGAGTTGAAATTTTTATTAAATGTTAACAAGAAGACACTCTTACTGCTGAACTAAATTAAAACACAAAATTGCCCTTGGGTATTCATTTTCCAAACAATTTTAAAACACCAAAAATTTAAAATCAGAAACAAAAGAGAAAATTCAACTCAGTGATAAATATTGATGACTTCTTTGAAATGTCCTATTTCAGATGAATGAATAAACATGTAAAATTTCACCTTTTTATATTCAGTATTTTAAGAGTTATGTATAATGGTATCGTAATATACAATTGGCATGTTCAACAATGGGATCGAACCTGGCACATGGGTTGTAGTAAGGGTGACCAGGTGGTGATAGATTATCATTGTTCACAAGATGAAAGAATCTCAGGATCAATTGGAATCTGTTTCTCGAGAACATATTTCCAAACCATGGAATTTAACGGGAGTTTTTGACCCAATAAGAAAATATGGTCGGCCTTCTAGTTATACCCATTTCCAACAAAGCCTTCATTTCAGTCAATGTAACCAGGCACCACTGCTGTGCTCTGGCATGTGGTGACAAGACATGATTTCTCACATCTGTTTGTCTCTGTAGTTATGAGGTTCCATAATTGGATGCCGTTATGCATCAGTAGACTAAGCGCCATTGGACGAAAATTGAGATTTTAGCGCCATCTTGTAGAGGAAGGCTTGAACTATTTATAAAAGTTTCCCCACTGCATTACAAGAGGCCGTTAGTTGTCAGTAACCAGAAAACCTAAGCGACAAAGCGGGAATCAGTAGAAATGTAAATTGCATCAGTAGACTATGCAACATCCCAGTTTGCATCATTAGACCAAGCGCCACATTACTCACATTGCACGTGGATGACAGCAAGGGAGCCCGCCTTTTCGATAGTGCCAACATATTTACGTGGTGATACATTGAGTGGTCGTCTTTTCGATAGTGCTAACATATTTACGTGGTGATACATTGAGTGGTTTATCAAGTGACGAAGTTCAGCGATGTATCTAGTACTTCCAAAAGTTTGTTGTTGTTGTTGTTTTTGTTTTTTTTTTGGCTACGAGCTTTACGTCACACTGACACAGATAGGTCTTATGGCGACGATGGGACAGGAAAGGGCTAGGACTGGGAAGGAAGCGGCCATGGCCTTAATTAAGGTACAGCCCCTGGTGTGAAAATGGGAAACCACGGAAAACCATCTTCAGGGCTGCCGACAGTGGGATTCGAACCCACTATCTCCCGAATACTGGATACTGGCTGCACTTAAGCGACAGCAACTATCGAGCTCGGTACTTCCAAAAGTAAGGAGAAGGACAATGCTACTAATGCAGCTTGGTACGAAGGTTGCGTCTGAGAATCATTCTCTAGAAGAACTTGCTAAGGTTAGTATCAAAATGAGATTGTTGTACGGTATCTAATACGTATTCTGCAATGAAAGCAATATTTCCATATAGATATATTTATTTGAAGAAGCTGCGAAAGCTTCACTGTGACAGTGTTTTAACATGTTATGCTAGGTAATACGCGCCAAATCATTGAATTCCGGATCAGAATAATAAAAGCAGGGCCATTTCTGTAGACATATCATTGTTTATGTATCAGTAATATTAATAATTATCAGTATGAGAATCGTAATGGTACTCACAATATAATTGTAATTGTATTTCGATCATTTTCTTACTGTTCTAGAATCCAAATAATAACATAATGTCAGTTACAAGTAATAAGCAAGACATTTCTGTGGTGGGACTACATGATGTGAATACAGTGCTGAAGGTGATATTTTGGAGTCATCTCATGGGGCTGTATATACAAATCTAGAGCCACTTGAAGTAGACAACTCTGTGCCTGTGTCACCGAACTTGAATCATTCTCTAGAAGAACATTCTAAGGCTAGTATCCAAATGAGATTGTTGTACGGTATCTAATACGGTATTCTACAATGAAGGTAATATTTCTGTATCGATATACTTATTTGAAGAAGCTGCGAAAGCTTCCCTGTAACAGTGTTTTAACATGTTATGCTAGGTAATACGCGCCAAATCAATGAATTCCAGATCAGAATAATGAAAGCAGGGCCATTTCTGTAGATATATCATTGTTTATGTATCAGTAATATTGATAATCATCAGTATTAGAATCGTAATGATACTTACAATATATTGTAATCGTATTTCAATCATTTTGTTACTGTTCTAGACACCAAATAATAACGTAATGCCAGTTACAATCAATAAACAAGACATTCATGTGGTGGGACTACATGATGTGAATACAGTGCCGAAGGTAAGATTTGGGAGTCATCTCATGGGCTGTATATAAAATCCAGAGCCACTTGAAGTAGACAACTGTGCCTGTGTCACCGAACTTGTTGGAGGTGCGTATATGTACTGTACTTCAAAACCTTCGTGTGTAAATCGAATTTTAAAATTACGGGTGTATTTATTCAATGTTATACAAAGTGTCTGAACATAGGTTAGTGTTTTATTACCATACATTAACTTTATTTTTCTGCGAACCATGTGACCTTGCCGCGGTGGGGAGGCTTGCGTGTCCCAATGATGCAGATAGCCGAGCCTCAGGTGCAACCATATCGGATGGGTATCTGTTGAGAGACCAGACTAACGAATGGTTCATCAAAAGGGCGGTAGCAGCCTTTCGGTAGTTGCAAGGGCGCCAGTCTGGAGGATTGACTGATACGGCCTTGTAATAATACTCAACATGGCTTAGCTGTGTTGATACTGCTACACAGCTGAAAGCAACGGGAAACTACAGCCGTAACTAACTCCCGAGGACATGCAGCTCTCTCTGTATGAATGATGTACTGATGATGGCTTCCTCCCGGGTAAAATATTCTGGAGGTAAACTAGTCCCCCATTCGGATCTCCGGGTGGGGACTACACGAGAGGGGGCGATCATCAGGAAGATGGATACTGACATTCTGCGAGTCGGAGCGTGGAATGTTAGAAGTTTGAATTGTTGTGGTAGGTTAGAGAATCTGAAAAGGGAGATGGATAGGCTAAAGTTAGATGTAGTTGGCATAAGTGAAGTACGTTGGCAGGAAGAACACGATTTTTGGTCAGGCGACTACCGAATTATCAACACAAAATCAAACAGGGGAAATGCAGGAGTTGGTTTAATAATGAATAAGAAAATAGGGCAGCGGGTAAGCTACTACGACCAGCATAGTGAAAGAATTATTGTCGTCAAGATAGACACCAAACCAATGTCCACCACAATAGTGCAGGTCTATATGCCCACTAGTTCAGCGGATGATGAAGAAATTGAAAGAATATATGAGGAGATAGAAGATTTAATACAATATGTAAAAGGTGACGAGAATCTAATTGTGATGGGAGACTGGAATGCAGTGGTAGGCCAAGGAAGAGAAGGTAGTACAGTAGGAGAATTTGGATTGGGACGAAGGAACGAAAGAGGAAGTCATCTGGTTGAATTCTGCACTGATCATAATTTAGTCCTTGCCAATACTTGGTTCAAACACCACAAACGACGGCTGTATACATGGACGAGACCTGGAGACACTGGAAGGTATCAAATAGACTTCATTATGATTAGGCAGAGATTCAGAAACCAGGTGTTGGATTGCAAAATTTTCCCAGGAGCAGACGTGGACTCTGACCACAACTTGTTGGTCATGAAATGCCATCTGAAGTTGAAGAAATTGAAGAAAGGAAAGAATGCAAAAAGATGGGATCTAGATAAGTTGAAAGAAAAGAATGTGAGGGATTGTTTCAAGGAACATGTTGCACAAGGGCTAAATGAAAAGGCTGAAGGAAACACTATAGAGGAAGAGTGGAGAGTCATGAAAAATGAAGTCAGTAGGGCTGCTGAAGAAATGTTAGGAAGGAAGAAAAGATCAACTAAGAATCAGTGGATAACTCAGGAGATACTAGACCTGATTGATGAACGATGAAAATACGATACAAGAACGCTAGAAATGAAGAGGGCAGAAAAGAATACAGGCGATTAAAGAATGAAGTGGATAGAAAGTGCAAGGCAGCTAAGGAAGAATGGCTGAAGGAGAAATGCAAGGATGTCGAAGGCTGTATGGTCCTGGGAAAGGAAGACGCTGCATACAGGAAAATCAAGGAAACCTTTGGAGAAAGGAAATCTAGGTGTATGAATATTAAGAGCTCAGATGGAAAACCACTTCTAGGGAAAGAAGACAAAGCAGAAAGATGGCAGGAGCATATCCAACAGTTGTATCAAGGTAAAGATGTAGATAATTTGGTTCTGGAACATGAAGAGGCTGTTGATGCTGATGAAAAGGGAGACCCAATTTTGAGGTCAGAGTTTGACAGAGCTGTGAGTGACCTCAATAGGAACAAGGCACCTGGAATTGATGACATTCCCTCTGAATTACTGACTGCCTTAGGAGAAACCAGCATGGCAAGGTTATTTCATTTAGTGTGCAAGATATATGAGACAGGAGAAGTCCCATCCGATTTTCAGCAGAATGTTGTTATACCTATTCCCAAGAAAGCCGGTGCTGACAGGTGTGAAAACTACCGCACCATTAGTTTAGTATCTTATGCCTGCAAAATTTTAACACGTATTATTTACAGAAGAATGGAAAAACAAGTTGAAGCTGAGTTGGGAGAAGATCAATTTGGCTTCAGAAGAAATGTAGGAACACGTGAAGCTATCCTGACTTTATGTCTGATCTTAGAGGATCGAATCAAGAAGGACAAGCCCACGTACATGGCATTCGTAGATCTAGGAAAGGCATTCGATAATGTTGATTGGACCAAGCTATTTATGATTCTGAAGATGATAGGGATCAGATACCGAGAACGAAGAATTATCTACAATCTGTATAAAAATCAGTCTGCAGTGATAAGAATCGAGGGCTTTGAAAAAGAAGCAGCAATCCAGAAAGGAGTGAGGCAAGGCTGCAGTTTGTCCCCTCTCCTTTTCAATGTTTACATAGAACAGGCAGTAAAGGAAATCAAAGAGAAATTTGGAAAGGGAATCACAGTCCAAGGAGAGGAAATCAAAACCTTGAGATTTGCCGATGATATTGTTATTTTATCTGAGACTGCAGAAGACCTCGAGAAGTTGCTGAATGGTATGGATGAAGTCTTGGGTAAGGAGTACAAGATGAAAATAAATAAGTCCAAAACAAAAGTAATGGAGTGCAGTTGAACGAAGGCAGGTGATGCAGGAAATATTAGATTAGGAAATGAAGTCTTAAAGGAAGTTGATGAATATTGTTACTTGGGTAGTAAAATAACTAACGATGGCAGAAGTAAGGAGGACATAAAATGCAGACTAGCACAAGCAAGGAAGAGCTTTCTTAAGAAAAGAAATTTGCTCACTTCAAACATTGATATAGGAATTAGAAAGATGTTTTTGAAGACTTTCGTGTGGAGCGTGGCATTGTATGGAAGTGAAACATGGACGATAACTGGCTCAGAAAGAAAGAGAATAGAAGCTTTTGAAATGTGGTGTTACAGAAGAATGCTGAAGGTGAGATGGATAGATCGAATCACGAATGAAGAGATACTGAATCGAATTGGTGAGAGATCGATTTGGCTAAATTTGACGAGAAGAAGAGATAGAATGATAGGACACATCTTAAGACACCCAGGACTTGTTCAGTTGGTTTTTGAAGGAAGTGTAGGGGGTAAGAACGGTAGGGGTAGACCAATATATGAATATGACAAGCAGATTAGAGCAGATGTAGGATGCAGTAGTTACGTAGAAATGAAAAGGTTAGCACAGGATAGGGTGGCATGGAGGGCTGCATCAAACCAGTCTATGGACTGATGGCTCAAACAACACAGGATTCCCAAGATGACTCAACTTGAAGATGAAGTTGTGAATACAGGGAATGAAATTCTAAATACCAGTGCGGAAGCCACTGAGAAGAACTACGCAAACAATGAGGACTGGTGCGGCAATGAAGCACAAGATCTTTCTGACAACAATGGACTTTATACCGAAAGCACCATTACTAACAATGCAAAAAATGGCAACCAAGGACGACCTAGTAAAGGTAGCAAGAGGAAATATCCAATGCAGAACCGCGATGTCCGGAAGAAAAGATGCATACTGAATAAATCCTACATGACCCAACGTGGAAAGAGAAAAGAAGAGAAGACATTTAAAAATTTTCTTTGTAAATGCAAGTGCGGTGAGAAAGTCTCTTTAGATGTTTGTGAACACAAATTCAAGAAATTTTATAGTGTTGAATCCCATGATGCCCAAACTGCCCTCATAACTAGTATGGTGACTTAAGTGCCCATCAGGAGGAAGAGAAATAAATCTTCAGAAAGGAAGTCTTTCACCAGGGAATACAAGACCGCCGGTATTCAAGTTTGTAATCTATGTTTCTGCAGACGTTGAGGATTTCCAGCTGTAAGGTTGATCGAGCTCTAAAGAAACTGAAGAGTAGTCAATCAATCAATAGAAGTCAATCAATACTGATCTGCATTTAGGGCAGTCGCCCAGGTGGCAGATTCCCTATCTGTTGTTTTCCTAGCCTTTTCCTAAATGATTTCAAAGAAATTGGAAATTTATTGAACGTCTCCCTTGGTAAGTTATTCCAATCCCTAACTCCCCTTCCTATAAATGAATATTTGTCCCAGTTTGTCCCCTTGAATTCCAACTTTATCTTCATATTGTGATCTTTCCTACTTTTATAAATGCCATTCAAACTTATTCGTCTACTAATGTCATTCCATGCCATCTCTCCGCTGACAGCTCGGAACATACCACTTAGCCGAGCAGCTCTTCTTCTTTCTCTAATTTCTTCCCAACCCAAACTTTGCAAAATTTTTGTAACGCTACTCTTTTGTCGGATATCACCCAGAACAAATCGAGCTGCTTTTCTTTGGATTTTTTCCAATTCTTGGATCAGGTAATCTTGGTGAGGGTCCCATACACTGGAACCATACTCTAGTTGGGGTCTTACCAGAGTCTTATATGCCCTGTCCTTTACATCCTTACTACAACCCCTAAACACCCTCATAACCATGTGCAGAGATCTGTACCCTTTATTTACAATCCCATTTATGTGCTTACCCCAATGAAGATCTTTCCTCATATTAACACCTAGATACTTACAATGATCCCCAAAAGGAACTTTCACCCCATCAACGCAGTAATTAAAACTGAGAGGACTTTTTCTATTTGTGAAACTCACAACCTGACTCTTAACCCCGTTTATCAACATACCATTGCCTGCTGTCCATCTCACAACATTAACGAGGTCACATTGCAGTTGCTCAGAATCTAGTAAATTATTTATTACTCTATACAGAATAACATCATCTGCAAAAAGCCTTACCTCTGATTCCACTCCTTTACTCATATCATTTATATATATAAGAAAACATAAAGGTCCAATAATACTGCCTTGAGGAATTCCCCTCTTAATTATTACAGGGTCAGATAAAGCTTCGCCTACTCTAATTCTCTGAGATCCATTTTCTAGATATATAGTAACCCATTCAGTCACTCTTTTGTCTAGTCCAATTGCACTCATTTTTGCCAGTAGTCTCCCATGATCCACCCTATCAAATGCTTTAGACAGGTCAATCGCAATACAGTCCATTTGATCTCCAGAATCCACGATATCTGCTATATCCCTTTCAGACCTGAAAGAAAACTGGAGGTGTGAATTTTTGTTTGTACGTCAAGAACTGACTAAAATGCTCCTCAATACACATATTAATAGTTTATTTTACAAAATAAAAACTAACATCCGAAAAACAGGACCCACACAATTGTGCGTATCAAAATTCAAAACCTCGTTGTATCACGTACGATGGTGTAGCTTCAAAATTTACGTTCACGAACCAAAGTACACACTTCATTGAATATATTCCGGTATTCAGTAAAGCTTCTAGATTAATATAAACGCAGTAAATAAATACTTACTTTCGGCACTACTGCTTCCTGCCATCTCGCCGATCAACTGTGCTTTTTAAACTCTTCTTCCTTCGCCCTGGCGGTCAAGCGCATACTAAAATCAATTGAAATACACGTCACGTGTCCTGCACAATCACTGCAGTCCGGTGTAGCGCTGAAAAAACATCAAATACGGCCAGGGATGACTAAAATACGAACCCGCACAATTGTGCGTACTCGGTCTGAAAGGGATATCTTGCTGGAATCCTACAAGTTGAGCTTCAGTGGAATAACCTTTCCTAAAACCGAACTGCCTTCTATCGAACCAGTTATTAATTTCACAAACATGTCTAATATAATCAGAAAGAATGCCTTCCCAAAGCTTACATACAACGCATGTCAAACTTACTGGCCTGTAATTTTCAGCTTTATGTCTATCACCCTTTCCTTTATACACAGAGGCTACAATAGCAAATATCCATTCATCTGGTATAGCTCCTGGTATAGTGTCTGGTCAACCAGACACCAGTGGGATCCGAACCCACAACCTCCCGGTAGTAGCAACGGAGGTAGAGATCTTCATGGAATTGGTGGTGGGAGCAATAAAATATCCGATGAGAGAATTCAAGGTGTTATTGAACACATCAATAAATATCCACGGTACAAATCCCATTATTGCCGGAAAGAAACTGGAAGGAAGTTTCTCAGCAGTGATACGACCCTTCCGTTGATGTATGACATGTACAAGGGGGAAAATGAAAATCCAGTTTCATTTTCAATGTACAAGAAACTCTTTCTAACAAAATTCAATTTGCAAATAAAGAAACTCAAAAAGGACACATGCAATTTATGCGATTCTCTTGATGCTGAAATTAAAGGTGTCAAGAATGATCATGATCGAGATATTCTGTCAGATAAAAAGGCAAACCATTTAGCTGAAGCAGAAGCAGCACAGAATTTGAAGAGAAATGATTTACTGCGTGCCAAGGAAACTGAAGGACTGGAAACAATTACTTTTGATCAAAATCGACTTTCAACCTATTAGGTCGTGTTACGTACATTTAGTACGTGTTGAAGAGATGTTAAGTACAGAACAAAAATGGCCAACCAGACACCAGTGGGATCCGAACCCACAACCTCCCGATTTCGCGTTGGTTGCTTTTGACGTGGAAAAACACTACCATTGCCACGAATTCCAACAAACATTGTGTTTTACAAACGCCAGCTATGGTTATACAACTGCGGAGTAGTCCGGGACGACACTTTGACGACACTTTTGTAATCTGGCCTCACGGGAGCAATAACCTACAGCTATTTCTCGACCATCTCAACTCCATACATGTAAATATTCAGTTCACCATGGAAATAGAAGTAGACGGAAAACTACCTTTCCTGGATGTGCTAGTAATACGTAACCCCAATGGGACGCTGAGTCGCGCAGTATACAGGAAACCCACTCACACAGACAGGTACCTACACGCCTCGTCTCATCATCACCCATCACAAAAGCAGGCTGTCCTAACAACACTAGTGAACAGGGCCATAGCGATATCTGACGCAGAGCACCTCGAGGAAGAAAAAGAACACCTCACGGAAACCCTTAGGAAAAATGGCTACTCGCTCAATAACATCCGACGAGTCCTTAAAAAATCAGAAGAGAAGAAAGAAAAGACCACCGCAGGAGAAAACAACGGGAAAGAAGAACTGACCCGCCAGAAAACAGCGATACTGCCATACATTAAAAACACTACAGACAGGATCGGCAAGATACTGGACAAATACAACATAAAAACTATCTATAAACCTCACCGTAAGCTAGCCCGTTATCTACCACCAGTAAAAGACACAATAGAATTACAGGCCCCTGGAGTGTATCACATTGAATGTAGCTGCGGAGCTTGTTATGTAGGTGAGACAAAACGTCTGATCTCCACCCGCTTAAAAGAACATATCCGTCACACCAAGAACCAAAACACAGATATTTCAGCAGTAGCCAAGCATTCCTACGAAACTAGGCACGGAATATCATTTGACAAGACCAAGATCCTAGCAGCTATCCCTTGGAACCTGGAAAGGAAAATCCGCGAGGCTATCGAAATCAAGAAACATCCGAATAACATAAATTTAGAAGAAGGATACAAAATCAGTAATTCTTGGATGCCCATCATTCATAGTTTAAGACATACAGACCACAACATAAACACACGGGCCGCAACCCCATTACATAACAGCGCGGGCAAGCCCCCACTACCTGGCTGTGACATAAACTTTCCAGAAACCAGGCCACTCTAGTAGTGTCATTTCTGCCTGGGAGACTGATTACCTCGGATCGAGTAGGGGTATTTCAGTCGCCTTGACAAAGAATACTGCAATGTATTCGAAACGTCGGCAAACTGTACGTGATATGCGTACAAGCACAACACGGTTCAACCCGGAAAATAAATTAAATAATGGGAAACTAGAGTTCCCTTCCATCAGGCCCAAATGGAAAACCTATCTCTGAAGCCAAACTTGGAGACCTTGGTTCGCTGATGCATCTAATACCTGCAGATGCCAAACAATTTTACCAGAATCTTCAAGCAGATTCTGACATCGTGGATGACACAGATGGATTTAATGGAGATCCCGATTTCAAGATTGAATAAACTGGTCCAGTGATTTGTGTGTATTTATGGGAGAAAATATCTTTAATCACATTTTCTGTTCCTATTATGTTTGACTGAGATAAGTAATTAAAATTCAATATTTTCTTTTGGAATCGCTTTATTTTTCTAGGAATAAGATAATCATAACCATGTATAACGACCGTTATATACTTTACTTAGTTAAGGGACTGCCATTCTGATGAAGATAATGATGTTTGTTTAAAGGGGTCTAACATCTGGGTCATCCGTTCCTAATGGTATGAGAGAATGCCATTCTACTTAGCAACTAATGTGTGTCTCAAGCGGAACAAAACTAGCCATAGGCTTAAAAATACCACGCCAATACTGTACTCTCAGGATATAATAGGCATATCGTGGAGGAAAATCCATTAAAAAATATGCATTGTATAGACTACAATGGCTCATGTCTTACCATTTGTATTTGACTCAGATAAGTTGAAATTCCTCAAATCGGTAAGTGGTTATAGCAACGACTTTAGGGAATAGCTTTCCTTCTAGAATTTCTCCATCTAATACTTGAATAATGTACCGGAGTTGTGGCACGGCTCGCGATGGATCAAGCACTTAGCGGGCCTTTCCAGACAGTAGGATATTCAGGTTTTAATCATGGCTGCTGCCACGTTATATTATTTGAAGTTTAACTCAGTAGATACTCAATAGGTAGGGGTTATTGGTGTAGCATCGTGATGCATTACTTGCAAGTGAGAAAAACGTTAAATTGCATCAGTAGACTAAGCGCCATTTCTTCAAGAAAATCTATGTAGTATGAGTATAAAAATGTTGAAATTTGGTGAGAAGGTACAATCTATTATACTACAACACCAGTAATACTATGTTTAGTAAAATTATGTTCGCTCAAATTTACACAAAGACCCAAATTTAAACGTGATTATCTCAAAACCAACTTTTGGCGCTTCGTCTAGTGATGCATAACGGCATCCAATTGTGACGTCTAAAAAATTTATTGAATTATTGGATTCAGACTCCAATGTGAATTTTATATGGGGGTCTATGTTGTTTAAATTGTTGAGGGTGGTGTCTGCATTTACTGTTCTATCATCTAGAATAACCTGGGTATCATCGACATATCTGGACCAAAATAATATGTGTGAGACAATTTTATTGTTATTGATTGCCGTGTGTTACCCTAAATTACTTGGCAAACTCAATCGAACAGTGTTACTACAGATGTCCATAAGTGGTACTCCCATACAGTATAGCCAAAATGTAAGAAATCTTGGTATAATATTTGACGAACATCTGTCCTGGTCTGCCCAAACTATATCTGTGTGTAGAAAAATATACGGAACGCTACACTGTCTCAGTAAATTCAAATTCACTTTCCCTTTTAAACTGCCAACGGCCGTAGCCGTGTTGAAACACCGGATCCTGTGAGATCTTAGAAGTTAAGCAACATTGGGAGTGGTCAGGAGTTGGATGGGTTGCCACGTGCTGTTGGTGGGGGTAAGGGAATGGAGGAGCGGAAAGGAACTAGCCACCCTACCACACGTAAACTCCAGCTCAGGAACACCTCTGCGGAGGTTCGGACCTGCCTTCGGGCAGAATAACCCTTACCCTTCCCTTTTAAACTAAAGAAAATTCTTGTTGAATCACTCGCATTACCTCATTTTGACTATTGCGATATAGTTTACAACAACCTAGGAGTAGAGTGGGGAAGGAAATTACAGTGTGCTCAGAATGCTTGTGTAAGATTTTTCTGTGGACTTCGTTATGCTGACCATGTCACACCATCCTACACATGGCTCAGGTGGCTTCGTCCACAAGAACGACACACACTTCATACTCTTTGCTTTTTGCATAATATTCTTAAAATTTCTCAACCGGCCTATCTCTGTGATTGTATCAAGCTCCTCTCCACAGACCATAACAAAAATACCCAATCCTGCAGCACCATGTATTTATCCCTTCCTGAACACAGAACAGCAATCTACACGAAATCATTCACCGTTACCGCAGCCTGACAATGGAATCTCGTACCAGTGGACGTCAGAAGCATGTCCAGCAGCTCAGCTTTTAAACATGCCCGTGTTAAAATACTAAGTAAACATGCATGGATCATCAAATTATGATCTGACAACACCTCCTCCTACTGCCTCATCATCATTATTTTCCTCTTCCTTTCACAGATCTTCTTTTTCTTACTAATCCTTCCCTTCACCTCTAAATTGAAGGTGATATTTCGGTGTACTGAACAAATGTATACATTTTCTAAAACTTTCCCTTAAGTAGTAGTTTTAGTACACATTATTCATATATTTTTAATGTATTCTATGTACAATGTGTATTATATAGATGATATGACTTTTTAAAAGTGTGGTTACTTTTATTAATAATATTAGTGTTATTATTGTTAATATTATCATATTGTGGTAATCAGTAGTTATTGTTAGGTGTTCTAGATTAAGACTGGTTAAGTGTAAGAAAGGGAGTACATCCCTAACTTTGCCAGAATAAATAAAACATATTATTATTATTATTACTATTATTATATATTTCCGCCAAAATCCCCGAGGCCGGCGACCCCATAGCCAGTCCATCTTGTTGATATATGCATCTGTCATTTGTGAAATAGTTGTTGTTAACCACTAATTTTAGGACCTGCATGAAATCTTGGATCTCAAGTTTACTTAGCCCCCACTGTGTGCATTTAGGTTATTATGAATAATGGGAAAGAGTTTTTTGGTGTTAATACTGGGATACGTATTGTTGATATCAAATGAATGAATGAATGGTGTGAAAGGTTGTATTTTTAATTTGTCCAATTTTTCGATTAATTCAATCATGTTTTTTACGGATTTATTCGACTCAAATTTACAATTTTTACTAAGGAATATCTGAATGAATTGGGCCATTTTGTATAATGGGCTAGGTCTATAATTGTAACCATTTGTATTTTGCATTGCATGTATATTGTAAAATAGTATGTATCCTGCCCATCTTGTAACTTCAAGCTGAAGATGACGCTACTATGCGTTGAAACCGGCACTTTAAACTCATAAATAACATGTTGGAAACATCTTATACAACATACTTTGTATTGAATAGGTTGAACTTTTCCTCAATTCCAATTGTGAATCTCAGTTTAATACAGAAAAATTAAGTTTTTAATTAAAATCTAAAAATGTAGTCATTTTCTGAAGATTGGCTTAAGATAGTTTCACCCAAATAATTCTGATACCAAAGGTAGCAAACAGCTGATGGCAGAGTGAAGTAGTTTTAGTGCTGCTCTTATAGACAGTTTATGGAGGTCTTTAATAGCTAGATGCTGCTGCTCTCTCTCTCTCATATGTATTCAGTAGGAATGTAGCGATTAAAAGCAATGTTATATAAAATACTCGATCAAATGAAAGAAAAACTGCACATTTTGTCACCTTTAATGAACAATACTATGGTGCCAATCTAACAGTCCAAAGTTCCAGTGCTGGAATGACCGGACAGCCATGAACACTCCTCTGCCATTATTCCGTTAAATATACATACTGCTCATTCCAATCAGTGGCACAGAGTAGGGATTGAATAGCTCAAATGCTATGATGAACCAGTTTGTTATGTACCAGTAGTATCAGAAAATTTATGAACCAGAGGAACGGCATGCTAAAGAAGAAAGTTTTCTAACTCCCCAGCTTCTTCCCACCAATATTCAGAGAGGCTATTATACTCGGTACGACCAGGCAATTTGGCTGTGCAGTTAGGGGCGTGCACCTGTGATCTTGCAGCCGGGAAGTAGAGAGTTTGAACCCCACTGTCGACAGCCCTGAAGATGGTTTTCCGTGGTCCTGTCTATGTCGGTGCGACGTAAAGCAAAAAAAAACCAATTCAGTATACAGCAGTAATCCCATCTATCAGTGATGAGTGGCAAGAGACACAAAGCACATCAAAACATACAATGGTCAATGTACCGGAAGGTACACCCCAACGCCGCGCATTTAAATCTTGCGCCTAAAAGAACTCCTCTACTGGAGGAACAGTGAACTTGCAGCTAGACCTACTTAAACCTTTACTCAGAAGATGTCCCTACTGTAATTTGACGTAATTTTGTCATTGTGAAGTTTCCAGTACTGTGTGAATTTCAACTTGTTTTTGTTTTCCATTCATCAAGAAGTTTTTACATTCTCTCACAGAGGTCACTGCTAGAAAACTATGATCATGCACCCTGGTGCGAAGTGGAAGAACTTTTTTGAAGAAGTTTTGTATTCATAAGGTTTTTTTTTACTTATTGATGTTCATTTATTTTTGGGTTGGCAATATTCATCTTTTCTTTCCACCAGTTTTGAATCCAGCCAATCCCTAATTTTTGTAATTAATTTCCAACCAATCCTGTATTTCTTCTTCGACTTTGAGTGTAACTTTTGAATGGACCAACAAAATTGAGAGGGTGGGACTGATTTATTCGTGAAAGGTCTCAAACTTTCCCAGAGGGTTCATAAACTGTGGATTTTCACGTCTCTTGGCCATTTGATCAACATCTAACTAAGAGTGTGTGTGTGTCAAGCAGGAGGCAGGAGGCGCCTCTTTCATCAGGCAGCAGTTCTTCAGCAAGGTAATGGCCAATTAACATCTTTATTTCTTGCTAGCTCTGCAGTTTAACCCGAGGGAGAGGTCTGAAACTTTAACCTACCTTCTGAAAATGTAATTTCTGCCGGCTTATGTAATAACTGCATAATATCTTTAGCTGTAAATCGGGGATAGAGAGTGCTGTACCCTCTCGAGCTTCCCTTCATGTTGGTTTGAGGTGACTATGTTTTGGGTAACTGGTTTTTTTGCTTTCCGTAAAGTCTTAATTATTCTTATACGAGTCACCTCCACAGTTTGGGAATAGCCCCTGTTTCATCGGCCTAGTGCCCCTTAGGTTTTATGAATGCATATTTAGGAGTGCAAGTACACGCCTCCATTCATTTGTGTTTTGGGCCATTTAGTTATTCTGTTCTTTTCTGCTACGGCCCAGTAGGTTGGATACTAGATACCCGTTTCAAATCTTGTAAGTTGTGCCTTGATGGCAAGTAATTGTAATTTGCTGGTATGGCCTTGAGTAGGTTGTGAACTGAGAGCACGGTAGCTCTTTTTGGAGTGTTGTAAAAGTGCCTCTGGGAGGCCTGAAATTGTCATTATTGGAGCCAGTGTTCCGTGTATTAGGAGTTTTCTGCCCTTTGAACAAATTGTGCTCTTTTTTGAAAATTTGAGCTGAGTGCTCAAGAATTGTAAAACTAGCGGCTTGAAGCCCAAGAGTGTTAAAGTTCTGAAATCTTGGATCTTTCTAAGTCTTGTTTCTAAATTGCTATGTCATTGTTATCTCACTAAGTGAAAAGTTGTTAAAGTTTTGTTGTTTTTCGAAAATATAACCTTCAGTAAAGTTTTAAAATTCTTTTCTTGGCATTGTAGTTAGACCCATTCATCCCGACACCTTCTTTCACCTCTGCTGGTCCATGGGTATCCCCGTAACAGTCAATGTAATGTTATTGTTGATCAATGTTATGAGCTTTCTGTATTGTAGGCCTTCACATTCAGTTTTCTTTTGACTCTGTAATATTTGGGCGTCTTATAAAATTAATTATAGCGTAGACTGTAGTTGCTTATTCCCTGATTTTACATACAGATTTTCATTAAATTCTGTTTACCCATTTTCTCATGACTTGGGCGCTGATATGGACTTAGCAACAAACATACAAATTCATGAACATCTCTGTTATCATAGCCAGTACGGTAAAAATGTATAAGACATAAATGATTGGAAATTAAATACTATATAACTTTATACTTTAGTTATGTAGTATTTGTCGATAGGACCACTAATAACACAAATATTTGAGAATTAAATGTTAGGCCTTCCCCTAAACTACCATTTCACTCGGCGTGAATAAAAGTATTTATGCCTAGATTGTAGTACCTTATTCCCTGACTTTGCATACCAATTTTCATTAAGATAGGACCACTAATAACATAAATATTTGACAATTTAATTTTAGGCCTTCCTGAAACTACCATTTCTCTAAGCATGAATAAGATTATTTATGACCTACGAGGGCAGATCAGAAAATAAGTTGCACTTCCCGGTTATGGCCATTTATTACACCACCTATACAACAGCAACACGACTATAACGACATACACTGTAACGTCACTTTTCCACATAGTTTCCAAGAGACTCCAAACATTTCTGCAAACGCACAACCAACTTGTTGATGCCGGATGCATAGAAAATTCCTCCAAGGTTCTGCAACAACTCAGAGACAGCAGCCTTCACCTCCTCATCGGTCTGGGAACGTCGACAACCGAGCTCCGTTTTGAGCTTACCGAACAGATGAAAGTCACATGGCACTAGGTCGGGACTGTAGGGTGGATGTTGCCAGACCTCCCACTTGAAACGCTGCAGCAGTTCTCTCGTTTGGCGGACCTTGTGAGGTGTTGCGTTATCGTGCAACAAAATCACACCGGCACTCAATTTCCCCCAGCGCTGCACTTTAATCGCTTTACGCAACCTGTGCAACGTTTGACAATACGAAGCCGCATTGATCGTCGTTCCTTTCGGCATGAATTCCATGTACAGCAAACCCTCCATGTCAAAGAACACTGTCGCCATAACCTTATCGGCTGAAGGTTGAACCTTGGCCTTCTTTCGTTGTGGTGATGAGGGGTGCACCCATTTCATTGATGTTCGCTTCGTTTCGGGGGTGAAGTGGTGGACCTACGTTTTGTCGCCTGTGACGATTCGCCGCAGAAACCCGTTGCCGTCTGCAGCATAGCGTTGCAAAAATGCCAGGGAGGATTGGAAACATTGTCCCTTGTGCTTATCGGTGAGAAGACGAGGGACCCAACTTTGGCACAGCTTACGATATCCAAGGTCCTCGTGAACAATGGTGAACACACTGCCATACGACATGTTCAGCTGCTATAATGATTGCTTAAGGCAAATTAATGGTTAAAAGTGGTATATGTTTCGTATATTATCAACATCTTCAGCCACATAACACTGTTTAGATGAAAAATATATAAATTGACAAAGTAATGCTTTAGAGGAAGTGTCCAGGACACTAAAGCATTACTTTGTCAATTTATATATTTTTCATCTAAACAGTGTTATGTGGCTGAAGATGTTGATAATATACGAAACATGTACCACTTTTAACCATTAAATTGCCTTAAGCAATCATTGTATCGACTAGGTGGAAAATAAATAAATACTTAATTGTGAATCTATTGAAGTGCGATACGGACCATGAAACTGATTTTACGTTATGTTCAGCTGCATCGTGATTTCTCTCAGTTTAATGCGCTGGTTCTGTCTAATGATCGCATTCACACTGTTGACCTTTGCACAGGTCCTGGACGTTGCAGGCCTGCCTTCGCGATGGTTGTCCGTGATATCCGTGCGTCCGGCTTCAAATTGCTGACACCACTTTACGATACCTTGCTGGGAAATGCCCCACTCCCCATACACAGCACTAATTTCACGATGAATGTCCGTGCAGTACTTCCTTTTGGCCCATAGGAATCGGATTGTCGCACGCACCTCATATTTGGAGTGAACGTCCAGTTGATGCGTCATTGCATTTGGCCGCTATTCACACAATACTAGACAAGACACCACAGCGACCTGCCTAACAGACGTGTGGGCTGTGTCTGTCCCTTTCTTAGCTGTACCCACACTTGCGACACACAGTGTGCTGCTGCGGCACGTTAGTGCAACTAACTTTTTGATCCATATGCGTAGATTGTGGCGACTTATTTCCGGACTTTACATACTAATTTTCATTAAGATAAGACCACTAATAACAAAAATATTTAAGAATTAAATTTTAGGCCTTCCCCTAAACTACCATTTCTCTCAGCGTGAATAAGATGATTTACAGCCTAGATAGTAGCGACTTATTCCTAGACTTCATATACCGATTTTCTTTAAATTCTCTTCAGCCGTTTTCTGGCGATGCATGTACATACATACATACATACATTGAGACGACCCCTCACACAAGTGATATCAAAATGGTGTCTGGCTAGTGACAACATGGGAAGGCGTATCACAAAAGGAAACAACAAAATCAAAATGCTACCAAAACACAGAAAAAAATATAAAATAAATGTGGAAGAGTGATATTGAACACAAGGGACCCATTTCCCAAGGAACTAAAAGGGGTGGGATCAACAAGGGAACCAGAACAAGCATCTACAAGAAAAATGTATACACCCTTTTCAAAAAAACAACCATACTATAATTAATTCAAAATTAATACAAACTATTACATCTTTAGCAGCAAATAAATAGGTGAAATAAATCAATGTTATCTAGTTAGAAGAAATATTTGAAGTTTCAAGTAAATAAAAATAAATACACAAGTCATATCTACAATTCTGTTTTTTTTTTTTAAGGAAGAGAAATTTGGTTAAATATAGTGCTTTTTAAATTAGAATAAATAATTTATAAATCCTAAGGTGAGGTTTTTAACAAATAAATATACTATCTCTTACTTTAAATAAATAAATAATTTAAGTAAATAGTAAAAAATTTAAGAAAATAACAAATTTTAAAACGAAAAACTAACCCTAGCGACCTGAGAAAGGAGCTCCTTGAATAGACCTAAAATGAACCATATTACATGCTAACTACACTTAAAAATAAATAAGTTTTCTTAAGAACCATTGTTAATGGAGGGTTCTCCACACCGAACGCATAGCAGAAGAGGAAAAATGCAAATTTGCGTCACATAAAATCAATCACCTAGACTTATCTTGACGAAAAATATCAACCACATTAGCATACCACAAAAATAGAACCGTATAGCACAGTAAAATTAAACACTACCAATATTAAACCCCAACCAGAAAGAAACGAGAAATCATCATTCATATGCCGTACACTTCAAGACAAAACCGGTCCGGTATTAGAAAATGTCAGTAACAACGCATACTCAAGTACACGCTCGTCAGAGAGCAACAACAATAGAGATCCGTACACAACGGCATCCAGAGACAGACTCCACACGCGATAAGATAATAATCATAATAATAACAATGCAAGAGTTATGTAACGACAGGCAAAGCTAAGAGCAGATAATTAACAACGGCAGACCAGACACGGTTCGAGGTGAGATAAGGATACTCAATAATGCAAGAATTATGACACGAACGTTATTAAAGCCCTCCATTAACAATGTCCTTACATTCTACAGAAACACTACACGTAAAATGAATAATACCGAAGTTTACAACCACCAAATAGACCAAAATATAACTCTCCACCTTAAATTACTTTTAATAATAATAATAATAATAATAATGTTTGGAAAATGAGTATCGACTAGAGATTGCTCAGTGCACAATTCAAAATGTACAGTTACAGAGAAGAAACTAACCCGACGTAAAATAATGAAAATAAATAGAACAAGATGTCGAAATAAAATATAACGTCAAACACCAGCAGAATTAACAAGCAACGACAGCAATAAATCAAATGAAAACACCAGCCTGAAGGAAACGTCACGAGAAGCACACACAAAAAATTTAGCCAAATAAAATAAATAAGATGAAAAATAAAATGGGAAACGATAAAAACACACCAAGAGTTCATTGGACATCACAATGCACATACGACGGCTCCAAAATACAAGTCCACATGACGAAAATGAACGACATAAATTACGCCTCGCAAAAAAAACATATGAATGCCGAACGAGTCACACACAAATTTAGAAAAAACTTATCACCAAATAAATAAGGGCGGTACTTACGTAAATGAAGAAAACTACATTACAATATAATCCATAATGAATTAAGCAACCGAGCAAACACTATCATTCACAAGGTAAACACTACATTTAAAGCTACAACCTCACCATTATCATACTAAACACTAATGCTATACATATTATTTACAATTCACAATCCCTGAAAGGGATACAGAATGCCTTTCACCCAATGCCTGAACTAGGCATGCTTAATACGCCAGCTGGCATCAGAGAGCCAGTTATGAGTAGGGAGCAGATTTTTATGTGCTAAAAATGAGAAAAATATTTATTTTTTATGTGCTGAAAAACTTTAAAATATGTGATAAAAAAATTGAGATTATTTTCCTTTAAATATCACATAACTAGTCGCGCTCAAGAAGTAAATAAGTATAATGTTTTGTATTAGAATATGGTGCTACCAAACGTGCTCCTCCTTAAGGCAAAATTATGTCTGTGTATGGAAACGTGCTATATGGTATATTAATTTTTGATATGCCAGAGTAGATATTATGAATGGTTATTTTTTTAAAGGTAATGTTTTGTTTAAATATGGCAAAAGCAACCTATCATCTTTGAAAAAATAGTACCAGTTCGTACTCACCCATCACACGCTGGAATATTAGTTGCTAGAAGTAGTCTCAGAATTGCAGTGAACAACAAAGGTCATCTCCAAATTGTCGAACACAAATGCATGCCGATTATCTCTAAAGAACGCCTTATACTGCGAAAACGATCGCTCCACATCACAGGAGGTCAGACGAGCAGAGGAATGTCACCAACAATAACGCCATCAATTTCGCCAACATGAGCACCCTCTAATACATTAGAAATTTGGCACATTGTTTGAAATCCTCTGTTTTTCCTGAACAAATTTTGATATTTGACCTTTAACAGTCCCTGTACCTGCAAAGCCGGGAGTGAATCTAATTTATTTTCAACAGCGCGCACTTCCTTCACTGTTTCAGACAACAGGTTAGTGGATTTTTCAAGTATGTCTATAGTTTTACACAAGAAGCTTAGATTGGCAGATATAAACGCCAAATCATTTTTCAAAGAGCTGTCTTTTAGTATCTCTTGAAGAATCTCAATTGACGACGCGTCGTTTTTATCTAGCACGTTCACAACGGATGCAAAACTTTCGAAATTGTCTGCGTAGTAAACCACAGCGCTAAGCCAGGTACCCCACCGCGTAACAATAGGCAGAGGAGGAAGCGCAAGATCCGGGTTTTTCTCTTTAAAGAGATCGATTCTTGAGGGTGCATTTACGAAGACTTTTTTGCCATTAGACACTAATTTATCCACTTGAGGATACTGAGCCCGCACAGTTTCACATAACCTGTGTAGAGCATGAACAACGCAAGTTACGTGTATCATTTTCGGAAAGCTCACAGAAAGGCCTTCGGCTTCCTTTTTCTTGTAAGCTGCACTGTCAGTAAGGAAAAGCAATACATGGTCGTATTTTATACCTTTTGGCCAAAGTAAGTGCATGGCTTCATTGAACAACCTAGCTACAGTGACATGGTTTGCAGCAAGCATTTCTTTACACGCTAGCAAATAAGAATGTTCGCAAACAGTTTTGTCATTCTTCAACACACCAACTACAACATTTCCTACTTTTCTGCCACTTGAATCAGTGGTTTCGTCAATGCTCACCCACAATTTTTCGCTATCACATAAGGCCCGAATTCTCTGTAAAGTTTCTTCGTAACATTTTGGGAGATAGTTTTTCCTTAATGTGGATTCGTCTG
Source organism: Anabrus simplex (assembly GCF_040414725.1). Taxonomy (NCBI): domain Eukaryota; kingdom Metazoa; phylum Arthropoda; class Insecta; order Orthoptera; family Tettigoniidae; genus Anabrus; species Anabrus simplex. Next base: position 21,718,326 of record NC_090267.1, read on the forward strand.
GAGGCTCAAAATTAATGTACTTTGTTAGGAAATTTCTCAGTCCCGGATTATTTATTTTACCAAGAGGAATGTCGGCGCAAACAAATGTTCTGCACACATCTAAATAATACTGGGAATATTTAGATGGGCCTGCATTTGAAGTAGCTTTTTCAGCTATTAGTACTTGTCGCGAATGCACACGCGAAGCAGCCGCAGTATGCTTATTTCTAGACAAATGCTGGATTACTTGAGAACGTTGATCTTCACGTACTGTTTTACCACACGGTTGGCAAAATAAATACTTTTCCATCGGTAGTGAAAATGCTTTTAAATTCCACTACATATTGTTGAAGACGCGACCTTGTACTCGACTTCTCTTTTGGCATTATTTTGCAGGTTACGACACACGCATTTACGGTGAATCACTGTTTCAATAAAAAGAATAGCAGCGGACACGGAAGGAAATTTTTCTTATAAATCCATACAAAATCACACGACCACGGGAATGATATATGGACCCGAACAGCTAACCTTACTTTTAGGAGTGATGAAATTCCACTACCTAATGGTGGGGCCATATTCTTCCGAGTCTCCCATGTCGTAACGGAATTACGTCACCTTATCTCTCCGTGATTGCCTTTCGCTGATATTCTATAAACAAAACCCAAGAGGGCTGACTCGTAAAGAGTTGGAATGACATCTTGCAAGGAAACATCTTGTGCAGCAAATCAAATCGCTGTCTAAATGTAACGACGTAGCCAGTGACCAGCAAGTTTTAGAACTTATGGAGGGATGTCCATAAATAGCCGAAACATTCAGATACATTATGTTAAATACACTGTTAAAAACAATACCGTAATCGTAAAATGAAAATATGAGCATTGTTTTATAACACAGAAGCATTTTAAATTTTATTGATCAACAAAATATTGCCGATTTATGTGCTTATTATAGATTTTCTTAAAATATGTATTTACATTTAAAAAATGTGAAAATATGTGTTTTTATGTGAAATAAGATTCGGTTTTTACACTTGGGGATGCACAATAGGAATAATGAACTTCGTAACTTGCGTTAAAACTTACGCAAAAAGAATATGTAATTACATAAAAATCCGCTCCCTAGTTATGAGCATCATTCTCCAGTGAGTCCAAGTACCAGACAGACGTTCCTAAAGCACCCAACACACATAGCAGTCTAGCGAGTCACGCACAATCTGTGTATCAGCGTTCAAACTCACTACAAGTTCCACTGCGCGCGCATAGATGGCGTTAACGTACACATTTCAGGCAGTTGAATAAACTATGTTACCAACATAGGAGTGTAAAATGTACCATGCATCTGGTCCAACACACATACGAAAAGTCCAAATATATTATGCCAATATACAAAGACATACACCGTCAGACTTCAAGTTTATTCATTAATTATAATGCCTCAACATACAGACAGACAGACAGACAGACAGACAGACAGACAGACAGACAGACAGACAGACAGACAGAAATTACGGAAAATTAAAAATTGCATTTCCTTGTTCCTAAGGACACAACCGATATAGAAATACCATCTGTTTGAAGTTCTGAGCAGTGTACAGACAAAACTCTTATTTTATATATATAGACAAGGAGTCTGTTTTTTATTGCCTTTTCTGAACTTACCTTTGGTCACACCAATGCTCTCTTGCCATTATCTTGCATGTCCTGAGCATATTCCTGCATTGTTAATAGTTGTACTTATCTTCTTCATTCATTTACACCGAGCTGCTGGTAGCTATTTATTTTGAAGTGTCCCATTCTTTAGGAACCCTTGGTAAACATGATTTTAGAAAGCATTATTATTGCACAGAGCAGTGGCATGATCAGTCATATTTTTACTCATTTCATGTAATAACTAATCAGCCATTAAATGAGAAATTAAATATTTACACAGGAGAGTAAGTATGTAATATAATGCAAACCTCACTAATTAACGCACACAAACTGAATTCAATTTATCTAATCGAGACTTAAGAGTAATTGGGGAGTTCAAAGATTACGTTTCTGCAGGAAGATGTCCCATTAGGTTAGGCTCACTGGCTGTCAAATATGCAGGAAACAAGAATACCCCTATAACCCTGCTTTGGTGCAGCTATTCTTTCAATAGGATGGATACCAGGGGCGTAGCCAGGGGGGGGTTACTGGGGGTTAGAACCCCCCCCCCATTGAACTTTCACAAAAAGAAAATAAATAGAAACTGACAGTAAACAATAAACTTCTTTTATGTGATCAAGATAAACTCCCTGCAATCTACTGCTTGTTGAGAGTGTTTGCCACCCTACCTGTCACCACTGCAGCCAGTGAGATCATTTTCAACATTAAGACGCCTTAAAACCTACCTCAGAAATACCACAAGTGAAAGTCGACTCCACGGGTTGGCTCCCTTGAACATTCACAGAGACATAGTTGTAAAACCAACAGATGTGTTAAATTTATTTTCTAGGAAGCCTCGAAAATTAGATTTTAGATTGTAATCTGAACTTTCATTATGTTATATCTTAATTTTGTAACTGTAACACCCCCCATTGGCCGATCCTGGCTACGCTACTGATGGATACATTCCAGCAACAGAATGCTGCCCACTTGTTACCCACTAAACTGTTCTGCCAGATGTTCAACAACTTCTGTGGAATGTGTATAGCACTTAATTCATTCTATCTACTCAAATCTTGCATAATATCTAAAGGTATGAGAGGCATAAAAAAGGCACTGCCCAATTTCAGTGATCCCCAGCACACACGAATAAAGGTGTGTGTTTGTATCCAAGAATGTTACAGACCACATCATTGAAGTATCTGAGATTTGTTGGCAAACCCTCAACTTTGAAATCTGAGGTAATATAAAGTTGTAAACATAATTTTGCCCATAAACCAACTTTAACCATGCAGAAATCGCAAGCAACTAAGTGTTAAAAGAGGTCGCATGGAATGAAATATGCATTAGGTTCTTATAGATATTCTTCCTACCTTAGATGGAAATACATAATTCATTATTTTATTGCAATTCGCTTTATGGCGCACTGGCACAGATAGGTCTTATGGCGATGATGAGATAGGAAAGCGCTAGGAGTGGGAAGGAAGCGGTTCTGGCCTTAATTAACGTACAGCCCAGCATTTGCCTGGTGTGAAGATAGCAAACCATCTTCAGGGCTGCCGACAGTGGGGTTAGAAGCCATTATCTCCAAATGCAAGCTCACAGCTATGCACTCCTAACCATACGGCCAACTCACTCGGTAATACACAATTAATTTAAACACATTTTTGTGAATTTGTACAATATGATTATTTATTCAAAAAGATATTTTCATAATTGAGTTAGACATAATTATCTTACAGAAAGGAAGATTTAGGCATTATAGAGGTTTGAATGCCACTTCTTTTTTGTTAATTAGATGACTATCAATGAGCAGTAATATCAGTAACAATAACTAAAGTGAAAAAAAAAATGGTATATCATTAAGTAAAAAAGTAAAAAATTTCAAAGGCATCAGCTTTAGCAATCAGAACAAATACGTTGAGCATGTTCATGGCAAATACAATACATTGTCTACATGATCTGTAAGAGTATTTCGTACATCCGCTTCTGGAACACCTGTCTGTGCATTATACATCAAAGGAGGCTTGGTGTGAAATCTCAACAGTGTACTAAGCAGCAGCTTGAATATGTGTGGAATTGAGTCATATGCGCGAACAAACGTCTATGTTACATTCCCTATATATTGAGAAAAATGGCAATAAAGATTAGTGTTGACCACGGGACATGGCTACGCGAGAGAATGTAACATAGACTTTTGTTCCATAAACCAACAGGTTATAAGTGCGCTCACTCATTCGTTCATAATGTATGCCTGCAGAGAAGAATAGTGTTATTTTAAAGTTTTAGCCTAATTACAATTATTTGGTGCATACATCTTTCCACTCACTAGGGTCATGTTTCCTTTTCCTGCATCTGTTTTTCATCAACTTGTGTATACCGCTTGGGGACAACAGTATATTACGATCACTACTATCGTCTGATTGCATGATTATGGTTTCGATGAGTAACTAAATAAACTCAGTAATATAAGACTGAACAAACTAGAACAATCTCCGGACTAGAATGTGTTCATTACATTGCATTCAATTCATGATATTGTCGAGCGCTCGCGCGGAGAAACGATGTAACATAAGACTTTTGTTCCATTAATTTTCAAGTGCATTTCTCTTCACAATTTCCGGAATGCTATACCCATCTGTTGAGATATGCTCAAACTACCTGCAAATAAATATCCAGGACACATCATAGATGTTTGTTCCGTGAATATCTCAAATGCCACAAAAATGTAACATAGACGTTTGTTTGCGCATACGACTCAATTCAAACTGTTGAGCCCAATGCCACAATGGGGCTAAACACTGCTTATTAGGGCCATTTAAGTGCTATGAAATTCTAGATGTATTCTGCTGAGTTATTTCAACATAACTTAGCCTCATTCTACATCGGCCCTAATTCAATTCAACACATTCTCTCTTCTCTTATTAGTTCCATATAATACAATAATTCTACACATACACTGTCTATGTCAGGGATGGCGAACCTATGCCACGCGTCACTAGGTGACATGCGAACACGATTTCGGTGGCACACCACATGCACATATTAACGTTTTTATGTACGTCTTGTACTATATACTATACATATTCATGCATGGTATAGTTACAGTGTTTCAGGTTTAAGAAATATATACCGAAAATCTAAATTCTAGTTCCATTCGGACGTGCATTATGGCAACACTTCAACACTGATAGGTCCGGAAGTCAAGTGAGATAAATGGCAGATGCGTCCGATGAACCGTTCGTTCACCCACTTGGCTTGTGTGTGGTTGCCAGCATCGCGTAATTATTCGTAGTGTGTAACTGTTTATTGTTTCGAATTTTGTAAGACAAATAGTTGCCAAGAGATTATCTCAACTTCAAGATTTGGAGAAACTATCGCACTTTATTTCAAAACCTCATATTGCACAAATGAGTGCTATTAAGGCTAATTTTTTTGAGTTGTTAGATATTGACAGTTTAGAAATGGAGTTGACTGAATTTCAAGAAATCAGTACATCGGTGAACAAATCCCTACAACTTAGTGAAGAATTGGTGAAAATTGTGTGTGCTGTTGATGATAAATATTCTTTCCAGAAGACAAAGAACTTAATACTTGAACAGCGGAACAGCCTCCCACAGATGTTTTCGGCCATGAAGAATCTTGCTACAGGGTTAGTTACTTTGTTTGGTTCATCATACGCCTGCGAACAGCTATTTTATGCAATGAACATGTGAAGTCAACTGTTAGAAACCGTCCTAGTTCAAACAAAGTGCTTCTTGTGTGTTATTGAAGACAACAAGTTAAGACCCTAATATAAATTAATGACATGACTACTAAGATTCAGCAACAAGTTTCACACTAAATTTGAGAACGACATTTCACTTAAAAGTCCTTCGGCATATTAGTATTTTTGATTTCTATATCCAATAATACTCAACGACGAAGTGTGTTACAATGTACGTTTTTTATATTTAAACAAAAATAATGTTAGGTATTCTTAAAACTTACATGTTAAAAAATTTATTTTTGCGGTATTGACAAAATACGACCACGGAACATGCAATGAAATGTATTATTTTACGGTGTACGTGTAATAACATATAATGAAACATAATTTGGAATTACGGATGGAAGTCGGTAATAGTTTTGGGGGGGGGGGGGGCGGGGAGTTGTAGCCATTCCAAAGGAAAATAACAAGTGGCACAGTATACAGTTGAGAAAAATAAACCAGACATAAAATGGCACACTAGTTGGAAAAGGTTCGCCATCCCTGGTCTATGTACTCTCACTGTGGAGATTACAAATGTGAAATAAAAGGTTCTACAGATTATCACATGACAGCAGGTAAGTCTACTTTCAAATGAGAGGAACTCAAACAGCTGATAATGTGAAACTAGAGAAATCTACATGTAGTGGCGAACTGTTTCATCAATAGCATTACCGCGTGGTAACACTCATAATTACAGAGTTTTCTGACGTTCCCACATAATCAATACTATATATTGCCGAACATATAAATGCAATTAGACATAATAGATTTTCAGCAATAGGGCAACATACGATTGATTCAAAACACAGGCTTTCCAACATAAAAAATGATACTGGAAATTTTAAAAAGCATACCGAAAGACAGCCTGCTCAATATTACTGAAGAATTCTTTATACACCTTGAACAATATACCAACCCCAATCAAAACCTTTATGAAATAACCAACAGAACCAGTATCCTATATGATGCTATTGTTCCTCTAATTTAAAACATTTAAGTAAAATCATCAATCAACACCGTAAACATGCGCTTCAGCCGCTACAAGGCCCGCCCTCTCCATCCTGCACTACTACCCCTCTTGCCCTCCCCTCTCACACGCTAAGCAATAACTCGCCGCAAACAAGGAACAGTAGTCAGTGCACCAGCAATGAGGCAGCTGGGAATCAGCTGGTGAGGACATGAGGCAATAAGTTATGTAATTAATACCTTTTCAAATTTAACACATATTAATAAAAATACTTTCTAACATCTCTTTTTCATCACACAACACATTTGCTCTACAAGGTGGTGTTTCACAAAACTAAGGCTACATTCATTACACAAACCGACCACCTATTTGAAGATGTTCCCTCCTAGCCTCACTATCAAGAGCACAACTACTAGCTGATGAATCACTTTTCAACACTAAGTTCGCACGGCCAAAATCTATAAAGTAACTTGTCCTGACTGACTGACTGACTCATCATCACCGAGCCAAAACTACTGGACATAAAGAAATGAAATTTTGGGGATATATTCATATTAACATGTAGGTGCTCGTTAAGAGCGGATTTTTGGATATTCCTTCATTAAGGGGGTGAAACAGGGGGTGAAATTTTAAAATGAGGGTATCTATATCTCAAAACTTTAAAAGTTTACAGATGTAAAAATCGGTTTTTAGAATCTTCTTTAAAAATAAGGAAACACGTATTTTTTTTGTTTTTGGAAAACCCCAATAGTAAGGGTGAAAAAGGGGTTGAATGCCTTTAATGAGGATACTTATACCTCAGAAACTGAAGATACTACGGACCTGAAAATTGGTATTTGGGATCTCCTTTGAAAATAAAGAAACATTTTTGTTTTTGGAAAATCCAATTAATGGGGGGTGAATAGGGGGTGAATTTTTAAAATGAGTGTATCTATATCTCAAAACTTTTAAAGTTTACAGATGTAAAAATTGGTATTTAGAATCTCCTTGAAAAATAAAGACACAAGTATTTTTTGTTTTTGGAAAATCCCAATAGGAAGGGTGGAAAAGGGTGAAAAATGGGTTGAATGCCTTTAATGATGATACTTATATCTCAGAAACTGAAGATATTACAGACCTGAAAATTGGTATTTGGGATCTCTTTTAAAAATAAAGAAACACAAATTTTTTGTTTTTGGAAAATCCAACTAATGGGGGATGACAGGGGGGGGGGGTGAATTTTTAAAATGAGTGTATCTATTTCTCAAAACTTTTAAAGTGTACAGATGTAAAAATTGGTATTTAGATCCCATTTTAAAATAAAGAAACACATATTTTTTTGTTTTCTTTGGAAAATCCCAATAGGAGGGGTGAAAAGGGGGTTGTATGCCTTAAATGGGGATACGTATATCTCAGAAACAGAATATATTACAGATCTGAAAGTTGGTATTTGGGATCTCCTTTAAAAATGAAGGAATATGTATTTTTTAAAATTTTTTTTTGGAAATCTGCCTAAAGGGGGGAGGGAAATTGAAAAATTAGTTGAATATTATTTGTATGAGGTTACTATTATCTTAAAAATGAAAGATTTCTCAGATGTGTAAATTGGTATTTGGAATCTGGTTTAAAATTAAAGAAACACACGTATTCTCGGAAATACCAATGAACAGGGGTGGGGAGGTGAAAGAATAGAAAAATTAATTGAATTAATTGTATGAGGATACTTGCCTCTAATAAAAACTAAAGATGTTACAGATGTGAAAATTGGTATTTAGATCTCCTTTATAAACAAAGAAAAAAGTGTTTTGGGGGGAAATCTTGCGGGGTGGGGGTATAAAGGAGTTGAATTCCTTTTATGAGGACACATGTCTCAAAAACTCAATATGTTAGAGTTGTGATATTTGGTATTTAGAAGATTCCTTTACTATTAAAGAAACAAGTATTTTAACAGGAAATTCACTTAAGGGAGGAGTGTGAAAAGAACATAAGGAAACACGCCTTCTCTTTTGGGGAGGGTGGTAAATGTATTTATGGCGGTGGGGTGAAAAAAGGAGTTGAGACCAATTGACTGTTCATAATGTACTTATTCTGATCATTAATCTTTCCTGGGTTCGTTTTCAAGAAATATATTTTCCTTTGGAGAACATAAAGTTAGATTACAGTAGATTCTCCTGGCATATAAATAAAAATTTAAACACATTTGAAATAACTGATAGGAAAGAAATTGACCGTGCAATTGTTCACCTCTATAATGAGGTCAATAATGCACGGAAGTATATCATTCGTGCACTTGCATACGCATGACAGTGCTGGTCATATTGTCAGCAATGACAATGGCTGCAGATGTAATTTACCGCCAAGTAGTGGTCTTGCATTTTGCTGTGGGTTCCAGCCCATCAATAATAATAATAATAATAATAATAATAATAATAATAATAATAATAATAATAATAATGTTCTGGACCGTCGTCAAAATGTACGGACTGCGCTGGAAACGGGTCCTGGCCGGGTAATGCAGTCTGGCCGCGGGTTCAATACCGCCAAGGCACCCAAGATGACACCACGCCGGATCTCCTCAAGGATTTGATCCATATTTAAAATGCTTATAGGAAAAGATGGCAAAGATTTAGGGACCCAACTGACCGAGTGGATTACCTGGACCTAGCCCGGGAAGTACGAAATCGATTGCTGGAAAGAAAGATTGAAAAATGGGAGGAACTTTGCCGTAATGTCCCAGAAAGCGAGTCAGATTACAAATTTTAGCGGATTCTCCCAGAAACCGAGTTAGATCTTGAATTTCGGCAGATTATATATAAAACATTAAGCATTCAACTATAAACTTCGTTATAATACCGTGGCGAAGCACGGGTATCTTGCTAGTAAAAGATATATGTACTTACCACATGGCACTACAGCCCTTGGAGGGCCTTGGGCTACCAAGCGGCCGCTGCTCAGCCTGAAGGCCTGCAGATTACGAGGTGTCGTGTGGTCAGCACGACGAATCCTCTCGGCTGTTATTCTTGGCTTTCTAGCCTAGGGCCACTATCTCACCATCAGATAGCTCCTCAATTCTAATCACGTAAGCTGAGAGGACCTCGAACCAGTCCTCAGATCCAAGTAAAAATCCCTGACCTGGCCGGGAATCGAACCTGGGGCCTCTGGGTAAGAGGCAGGCACGCTACCCCTACACCACGGGGCCGACATATATATATATACTAGTGTAACTTTTTTCATGAAGCCCCATTTTACTGAGAGTTTAATGTAGCACAATAAATATAGTGTATTTAAAAAAAAATAATACAGTGAGTGTGCTAGTAACAACAGCGTAACGGCACGGAGATGTATACTCTCTGGAGAGAACAGCTGTTCTCATTGGAACTTTCTTTGTAGTGAATAGTTAGGCAATGCTGTAACAAATGCATTTCCTAATAAAATAATGTTAAGTACTGGATAAGTATATTTAGTAGAGTGTTCAGAACATAACAGTTGGCGACGAGGTGAAAGTATAAATAAGTATTGCTAATATCCTGCACAGTACTATCATTTATTATTTATAAGTTTCATATTCCGTATTGATTGGATTCAGTGTAATAGATAAGAGAAATGTTCCACCGATCAATACATTTATTGTGGATGAATTATTACACTAATACCGGTTTCGACCTATCTTGGCCATCATCAGCTAGCACACAAATTTACAGTCATGGGATAAATTACAAAGAAGTTACTTAAGAGCATCCGGATGTCTGATAAAAAATGGAAGTAAAATATATTGCAGTATGTTGCGTTAAAATAGCTCTGATTAAAAGTAGTGATGGTTAGAATAAATTAAAACCTATTGATTGAGCATGGACATGAGTACATAAACACATTAAAATATATATGCCACATCATAAGACACTAAAAATATATAGCACATTAAACACATTAAAACATGGTATTTTAAAAACGTCTATTAAAATTTGAGTTCGTGTTGCGTTGCATTCATTCATCAATCCTCTTGTAGTTCTTGTGTTGATTAAGTTGAATATCGAGAATGTTCTATGGTTGATATACTTGGTATGTTATAAGAACTCTTGTCAGTAAAATTTGAAAATTAAGTTGATGTAGCAAGATAGGATTTAATATCAGAGTAGTTGGTGGTGACAATTCACTCGTCTATGCACGTTATATGGTCGTTATCTGTAAAGAAAAGCTAATATGAGTATAGCGTATGTATGAAGGAATGCCTGGATGTGTGTGTGAAATGAAAAAAGTACTTACTGTTGTTGCTGTGGAGGTTGTGTACCGATATGTTTGGATATTAGTTGTGCTCTGCTGTGAGTACGTCTGGGGCTCATGTGAGCTGTGTGGATGGATGTTTTTACTGACAAGAGTTCTTATAACATACCAAGTATATCAACCATAGAACATTCTCGATATTCAACTTAATCAACACAAGAACTACAAGAGGATTGATGAATGAATGCAACGCAACACAAACTCAAATTTTAATAGACGTTGTTAAAATACCATGTTTTAATGTGTTTAATGTGCTATATATTTTTAGTGTCTTATGATGTGGCATATATATTTTAATGTGTTTATGTACTCATGTCCATGCTCAATCAATAGGTTTTAATTTATTCTAACCATCACTACTTTTAATCAGAGCTATTTTAACGCAACGTACTGCAATATATTTTACTTCCATTTTTTATCAGACATCCGGATGCTCTTAAGTAACTTCTTTGTAATTTATCCCATGACTGTAAATTTGTGTGCTAGCTGATGATGGCCAAGATAGGTCGAAACTGGTACTAGTGTAATAATTCATCCACAGTACTATCAATCGACCACCGAAAATATTTACCGCTGTTTTGACACAATTAGGTTACACTCACAAGGGAACATCGGCAATGGTCAAGTCGCCGATCGCGATGAAACTTGGAAAACACATTGAGGTACACCTAAAAACGATGTCGGCATCAATTTTGGGTGCCAACATTCATTAGGGCGTTAACTACAGGACCTAAAAGTTGTGACATTTCAAATTCTGCGTGATCAGCGATGAATACCTGCTGGCCAATGCTAAGCCTGCACACTGCATGCTTGGAGACACGCCTCTGCACCTCCTCCCCTCCACGGTCCAATTGGTTCGCCACCGCATGTTTCCCTTTTTCCCCGCGCTTGCCGGCTGCTTAGCTGTTCAACGGGACCGGCTCTATACTTTGCTTCTTTTCGTACTATAATATTATTGAAATCCTTTAAATAATGTTCCGTTTCACACTTGATAATAAATAACCTACACTAATATACCCGTATTTTATTCAAATGTCATATTTTCATTCCTGCTAATTCCGGTGAGTTGTCACATTCGAGGGTACGACTCCGAGTTAAGTACCACCGGGCGTGGTCAAACGTGGGATGGGTTATGCGGCCTACCTACGCTTAAATTATTATTTACTTCTAAAACGCCTTAAAGCTGTAGGTAGTGTCCTTTAGATTTGACATACAAATGGAATTAATTACATTAAATTGCCCACCACTAAATAAATCTCCCACCTTTAAACAACGTTAAATACCTTTTTATGTAAAGAAATTACGTGCCCGGGTAGAGGATCTCATTGAATGTAATGAGATTCGGTACCTCGGGATATCAAAACTTGGTTATAGGTCCAGTTCTTCTTTCTATGTCCCCTTCCCCATCCCCCCCCACTCCACCAATTTTGTGTACGCTTCAGTTGTGTCATAACGAAACGACATCGTGGATGACAACAATAACAATTACAAACTCCGAGTTTGAAACTACTGGTACTTTCCGTATTGCATGCTCTGGTATAAGGAATAGGCCTATAGGTAGAATGTTTTCATTTGTGCTCGTACTGAACGATTTATTTATGTTTTTCAGTGACAGGCACAACACATTTCAATTGCAGCAATGGTTGTCGAATACAAATAAATTGAATGCATAGGCAACTTTGATATGAGTATGACATGGAATGTAGTAAAGTTTGACGTAATAAGAAAAGCCTTGAAAAATTAAAAAAAGATGTGCATTTATATATGCAGTAGATATACAGTAATCACAGGCAGGCCTGTAGTCTTACTGTACAGGTACTTTTGCATTATAGCTGACGAAGGCCTATGTATTCAACAAGTATCGATATTAAAGTATCACACTACAGTCTTCTGGGTATAATGGCAGTTATATACGCAAAAAGTTAAATGGCTAATGTATGAACTGGTACAACAACAAACAATTACAAGGCAACACAATAAATGACTCCGTATACATTACATCGGAAGGCAACACAATAAATGACTCCGTATACATTACATCGGGCAAACTCCCCGTCAATAACTGATAGTAAACAAAAACAATCTTTGGTCTATTCAAAACATTAAAAAATAGTGAAAAGAAAACCGAAACAAAACACAACAACAGGCACCATACTTTTTTTTTGCTAGTTGCTTTACGTCTCACCGACACAGATAGGTTTTATGGTTACGATGGGATATTCATTCATTCATTCATTTATTTAGCTTCCATAGACTGTACAATTACATATTTTGAAATATGCCAACAGTATAGGAGTTGTCAAGTGATTTCCTAATACTAACAATAATATATGCACAACAATGAACATTTTGAAAAAGAAGAACAGAAACACCACATACCTCAATGTTAGGACAGCACATCTTAATTTTTTAAAATAGTATTAATAACCAATATTTACAAGACAAAATAAAAATATATTGGTGTGGTGTTAATAATGTGAACATAGTCAATGTGACATTAACATATTTTTAAGGCTATATACTAGATTACAAGTTAATAAGTAGTAGCATCATTACCAGCACTTCATCATGTATTCTTCTGTACTGTAGAAGCAGCTACTCAGCAGGAGATTTTTTAAAGCTGTGGTAAATGAACTGACGGGACTAATATCTTTAATCGTATTTGGAAGCTTATTATACAATCTGATTCCAACAGAGTCTACATGTCTCAAGGCAATGGTTTTACTCTTGTGTTCGATAAAAATATTATTTCTTGTTCGCGTCTGGTAATTGTGATTGTCAAAATTCTTTCTGAAGTGATCAATATTTTTTTTCACGTGTAGAATGCATTGCATGATGTATATGCTTGGTACTGGGAGTATCCTTAGTCTCTTAAATAATGGTCTGCAATGATCTAACCTGTTACGTCTCAATATAATTCTGATAGCTCGTTTCTGTATTCGAAAAATAACATCAAGATTTGATTTGTAACAGCCCCAGAGACCAATAGCATAAGTGATGACTGAATGGAAATATCCAAAATATGCCATTCTAACATATTCTTCACTACAACTATTATACAAAATCCTTAAGGCAAAACAAACAGAACTCAGAGACTTCCCTATTTTTTTAATATGACAATCCCATCTTAATTTTTCATCTATATGGACACCTAAAAATTTTGTGGTTAACGTATTTTCAATTGCATTTAATATAAGGTTGTGTTTTTTTGTAGTTTTGTCATGGTAGTTAGATGCCTTGAATTCCATGTATTGGGTCTTTTTAAAGTTCAGTGTTAATTTGTTTTCCCTGAACCATGATTCTAACCTAGACAGGACTGTATTTGCTGTAGTTTCTATAGACGTAGGGTCAGGATTATTAATAATTATGTTTGTATCATCAGCATACAGAACTGCTGTTTCTACTTGATTATTGTGAGGAAGATCATTCACTTAGATCAAGAAAAGAACAGGAACCAAAATACTACCCTGCGGAATACCTAAGTCTATGCTTTTTACCTGAGAGTGATATGTCTCATTATGCCCTTTACTGTTACAATGTGTAATTTCAACAAACTGGGATCGTTTATTCAGGTATGATCTAAACCAGTCATTAACAATTCCTCTAACTCCAATCTGATATAATTTGTGCAACAATATTTCATGATCAACAGTATCAAATGCCTTTGAAAGGTCAAGAAATAGTCCTATCACAGTTTCATCATTGTCAAGAGCATTTACGACCAACTGTGTAAAATGTGATAAAGCAGACAAAGTACTTCTGCCAGCTCTGAACCCATGTTGTGCATTATTTAACAAGTTATATTTGATTAAAAATTTAGTAAGCCGATCTTTCATAGCACATTCAAATATTTTTGAAATAACAGTAAGTATTGATATTGGTCTATAGTTATGTAAATCGTGTAAGTTTCCACTTTTAAAGACTGGGATAACTTTAGCTATTTTTAGGAGATTAGGAAACTGACCACTAGAAAATGATTCATTGATGAGATAAGTTAAAGGCTGTATCAGATAGGGAGCACATTTTTTAATGAGTTTTGTGGGAACTTCATCTACACCTGTGGAAGTTTTGTTCTTCAAAGATTGTATGATTTTAAAAACTTCCAGTTCTGTTACTGGAGTTAACTGCATAGAGTTTTGCACAAAGGTTGGGAGTTCTGGTAATACATCTGATTTATTTGCATTTTCAAGTTTGTATGGTAGGGATAGAAAGAAATCATTTATATAATTAGCCAAATGATGAGGGTCATTCATTTGTATTCCCTTATCATTTTTTATGGCAGCAACTTTATTTCCAACTGCATGTCTGTTGGTTTCTCCCTTGATTACCTTCCATATGGTTCGTGATTTATTGCACGACTCTTTAACTTTCCTGTTATTGTGCATTATCTTAGCCATCCTAAGGAATGGCCTAGGAGTAGGAAAGAAGCGGCTGTGGCCTTAATTAAGGTACAACCCCAGCATTTGCCTGGTGTGAAAATGGGAAACCACGCAAAACCATCTTCAGGGCTGCCGACAGTGGGATTCGAATCCACAATCTCCTGGATGCAAGCTCACAGTCGTGCGCCTCTAACCGCACGGCCAACTCGACAGGTGCAAACGTTTTCATAAACATTTCAGAAAACATAAACTAATACAATGTGGAAATTACAAAGGAGAGATATGAGGAAGGCTGATAGAGTACTCAAATTGTAGCACTGGTTCTCTTCGACAGCTAAGAAAATGGGCTGACGAGGGGTGAAGGGAAACGTGCGGTGGCGAACCAATTGGAGCGTGGAGGGGAGGAGGTACAGAGGCGTGTCTCCAAGCATGCAGTGTTCAGGCTTAGCATTGGCCAGCAGGTATTCATTGCTGATCGCGCGTAATTTGAAATGTCGCAACTTTTAGGCCCCGTAGTTAACGCCCTAATGAATGTTGGCACCCAAAATTGATGCCGACATCGTTTTTAGGTGTACCTCAATATGTTTTCCAAGTTTCATCGTGATCGGCGATTTAACCATTGCCGATGTTTCCTTGTCAGAAGAATGGATTCAGAACAATTTGCTAAACTATTAGATGCTTTCAACCGGCAACAACAAATCCTGCTTACTCAGTTTATAACAACATTCCAAAGAGAATCAGGAAGAGAAATCTCGCATTCAGGTAACTGTTCAAGCATACAACCATTTGAAAATTTTGATTCTAGGAAGGAAAAATTTGCATGCTATATGGAGAGGTTTGAGAATTCCGTAGCAATGAAAAATATCACAGATGATGAAAAGAAAGCACAGCTACTATGCGTCTGTACAGGTTCTGTACATTACAACAGTCTATCTGCATTTCTAGGCCCAGAAAAATCGATCAGAACTCAGTCATTTACAGATCTGGTTAAACTGTTCAACCAAATGCTTGTTCCCAAGAAAAGTGCCATTATTTCTCAGCATTATTTTTTAAATGTTTATCAGAAAGAGGGACAGTCTATCGCCGATTTTGTCGCAAATCTTCAACGTAATTTAGCTGAGTGCGAATTCACAGTCAAATGCCAATGTCAACGTATAGTTTCAATTTCGGATGTATTTCTAAGAGCCCAGTTCATAAGAGGTTTACGAGACAATTGGTTACGCGAACAACTACTGCAATCTAATATCACCACTTTTGATGAAATCCTAGCTAAGGCAACATTATTGGAAACGTCTAGAATAGAAAGTAGGGAATTTACCAGACAAGCCTTTTCATCGGCATCTGAATTCGACAACAGCGATACATATAAGGTTACTGCTGGCTCAGATCACCGATCTCGACGGGATCACAGTTTTCGTTATCATTCTCCGAGCCCCAGTTATAGCAAGAGTAACCATTCGTTGAGCCCTGACCATTCATGCAACACACGTTCACAGAATCAAAGTATCCGATATGGTCAACGTTCTATCTCTAGTGGAAGAATCAGACCTGATTTCAGAAGATTAGGAATTGATAACCTCTGTTTCAGATGTGCTAAGCCGAATCATCGTGTGTCAGAATGCCGAGTTAGTAGGTATGATATTAGATGTGATTCTTGTGAAAGAGAAGGTCATCTCGCCAAGGTGTGTGTATCACCAGCCTAATGCGAAATTCCAAATCAAAAGCAGATAGTTCCAGCTCAACTAAATCAATTTCAGTTATCCCATGTGATGCCCAGGATCATTCATACGGTGTGAGTAAAGCAGAACCGACTTTCTCTCCGTCACATGTAGAATTATTTGAAGTTACTCCCGACTCTGATAAATATATGGTTACTGTATCACTAAACAATAAGACACAGTGTTTTGAAGTTGACTCTGGTGCATGTTTTACTTTGCTTCCTGAAGATGCATTTAATGAATTGGATCTAGGTTTACCCTTACAACAATCTGTAATTGCCTTTCGTTCATATTCAGGCAATATTATCACACCTATGGGAAAGGTTACAGTCTCAGCTATATATAAAGACAAGGAAATCCAAGATGATACATATATTGTCCCTAAGGGCTACTCGGCATTACTTGGAAGATTGTGGATTAGGAGACTTGGTATTGAATTAAAGGAAATAGATGCTAGCAATTAAACTCCACTCATGTCATATCCAGTTAACGCTATCTTTTCAGTTGATGACATAATTAATGAATTTCCTGATGTTTTTGAAGAGAGAATTGGATGTGTTCCAAAATTTGAAGTAAAGTTACAGTTACGTGAAGGAGCTAAACCAGTATTTACACGAGAACGGGATGTTCCCTATGCACTTCGTGAACGAGTTGAAAGGGAGCTGGACTCACTAGAAGCAGCTGGAGTCATATCTCCTGTATCATCAAGTGATTGGGGGTCACCGTTGGTCGTCATTCCCAAGCCAGATGGAGGAGTTAGATTATGTGTTGATTACAAATGTGGTGTAAATGAGAAACTTGTTGCTGCAAATTACCCCAAAAGGCAAATTGATAATGTGTTGAACAGCCTACGTGATTCCAAATATTTTTGTAAACTGGACTTGTTCAAAGTATTTCTACACTTGGTAGTTGATGAAAGTGCTACAATCCAGACTATATCTACACATCGTGGAACATATAGAATGAATCATCTAAGTTTCGGAATTAAAACAGCGCCATCCGAATTTAACCGAATCATTTCACAAATCCTCAGGGGACTTCCAAAAACAGAAGCTTATTTTGACGACTTAATCGTACATGGATCAACTCTGGAGGAGTGCACACAATTTGCGGTTATGTCTGAAGAGATTATCTGATTTTGATCTGCATATCAACCGAGCTAAGTGTTCTTTCTTTGAAGAGAGAATTGAATATTTGGGCCAATTTATCCAGCATAATACCATTAGTAAGTCCCCAGAAAAAGTTAGAGCTGTTAATGACATGCTTCATCCTACAAGCGTTGATGAACTACGCAGATTTTTGGGACTAATCACATACTACTTCAGGTTTATATCAGATTTCTCCACCATGTCATATCCATTACGGCTCCTGCTCCGCAAAGGCCAACGTTACATATGGACTTCGGAATGTGAAACCGCATTCCTCAAGTTAAAAGCAGAGTTGTGTAGCGATAGGGTCTTAACACCCTATGATCCAGGAGTCCAGGTGCGCTTCTTTTGCAATAACAAGTACACTTGGAAATTTGGAAAGGTTGTAAAGAAGTATGGTCAGCGACACTACCTAGTTATTTTGGAAGAATCAGGAAGGACACTGAAACGCCATATTGACCAAATGCGTGGGACACTGATTCAACCTAAATCAGTTACATTTGAACCAGCCCAGTCATACGACGTACCTAGAGCTCCAGAATGCCATGTCTCGGTTAATTCTGATTTAACAGCACCACGCCAAGATCCAGCTGTTCCAGTAGAAAATCCATCAACCCCAGATACAGCAGTGACACCACGACAGAATCCTGATGTTCCAACAAATGTACGTGTCCGTAGATCATCAAGATATACTCGACTGCCTGTGCGGTTCCGTGATTTTGTTTTGTGAACCAACTCAGCTCAACTGTTCTGTGAGAAGTGAAGTACCTTTTTCAAAATTCAATAGATTATATGTTTTCCCTTTTTTTAATTCGTCTATATTCCTTATCTGATAAGTTCACAGCTTCAAAGTGTTTATTTAAAATTCAGTGTGTAACACATTTCTAAGTGGGGAAGACTATAGTGTATTTAAAAATAATAATACAGTGAGTGCGCTAGTAACAACAGCGTAACAATACGGAGATGTATGCTCTCTGGAGAGAACAGCTGTTCTTTTCATTGGAACTTTCTTTGTAGTGAATAGTTATGCAATGCTGTAACAAATGCATTTCCTAATAAAATAATGTTAAGTACTGGATAAGTATATTTAGTAGAGTGTTCAGAACATAACAATAAGAACAAATTAAAAATTTGGCTACTAGGATTTAAGATAGTGAATTTATTAAAAGTCCGAGAAGAGTGTTTTCAGGCAAATCAATTGAATAATCCCGACGGACTTATGGTTCCCCATTCAACAGATAGAGGTGTCAGTGAAATGAAACAGACGTTTTATTCTATTTTAAAACTGTAATATATGAAAATAACTCAAAGAAAACCGTTTCTAATGATTGTGAACGTACTATTTTAATTGTTAGTGTAATAAATTAAACAAATTGGTTACTAGATTTTAAGATGGTGAGTTTATAAAAGTTTGAGAAGTGTGTTTTAAATTCAACAGATAGTGGTTATACTAGTGAAATGAAACATGGACGGTTACAACATTTTTAGATTTTAATATACGACAAACTCAAAAAAAGTTGTTTTTAATGATTATGAATGTACTATTTTAATTGTTAGTGTAAGCCACTGAGGATGATCCATGGATCGAAACTAGTTACATGTAGAAATATATATGTATATAAATATAGCATTGACTAGGTGGGAACGTCAGAAATCTCTGTGAATCGCAAACCATCAATATGGAAAAACGAAACTAATCGCACATAGTAACACTCATGATGAGCAGTTCCATCAATACAGCCTTAAACACTTGGAATGTGTAACTAGAAGTTGCACGTGTCGCACACAAGACAAACCGTGTCGTATATAGCACTATGAAGACTGAGAAGCCTGAGCACTGGGAATTTCTGTATGCTGGGATCGACAGGTAAATAACGCACCAAGTTCTTATTGCATTGTATGTTTTCTGTTTTACTGTTGCTTTGATGCGTCCAAGTATTTACGACTGTCATATTTAGCATGCTGGGCTGAGTAGCTCGGACCGTAGAGCACTGGGCTTCTGACCTCAACTGGCAGGTTTGATCCTCGCACAATCCAGTGGTATTTGAAGGTGCTCAAATAAGTCAGCCTCGTATCGGTAAATTTACTGGCATGTAAAAGAACAGAGGGAAAACAATTCTCGTACCTTGGTTTCTCCAAAACCATAAAAGAAGTTGGTGGGAAGTAAAAACCAATGATATAATTATTCATATTTAACATACTGTAAAATAAAACCACTGACCATCTGTTTGTTTTTCTGGCAACGTTGGACTCTGGACTTTGTGGTGTTGTAGAAAGATTATTTCTGATTTGCTTTTGATCCCAGTTACTCGGTCAATTGTTGCATCATTATGCACTGTCAAGGAACCAATAAGTCCTTTGAAACATTGTAAATGCTGCCTGAAATCTTCAAGATGCCAAAAACGGAATGCCCTTGAAAAAAATCAACTTCCTTGACCGGGGTCGAAACGATGAACTTGGGATCACTGATCCACTGTTACCATAGCAGCTTTTGCATTGAAATTTAAACCTTGTAACTGTCAACTGTGAAAATATCTAAAACTTGTATGTCCAGAAACGAGTGTATTAAGTATACATTTTGTAAACTGTCAACACATGAATGTTCTAAGATGTTATGCAATATGATTATCAATAAAACTGTTGAGGGAGACTGAAATCTAAAGAAAAACAATCTCTTGCTTCTCCTGTTCAATCAGACATACACAGTTTTGATTCTTAGGTGTCTATATATTCATAGTGTAGCATTCCTCTATCCAGCAGTGTATATACTGAAGAAAATTAGACACTAATATTGGTTTTGCGTGGCACTAACTACTTTTAAAGATTTCAGAGACACTGATGTACAAGAATTTTACCCCACAAGAGTTCTTTCCTGTACCAAATATTTCCCGAGACTTCTTTCACATGGTGGTAAATCTACTTTCACGATGCTGGCATATTTGAGCGCCTTCAAGTTCCACTCAGAATCGAACCTGCCAGCTTGGAGTTGAACGGCCAGCACTCTGCTGTCTGAGCTACTCAGCCTGGTCTAATGAGAAAATTAGAATTTGGACAAGAACTCTATCACAGAGGAAGTTGAACTCACATCCTTGGAAGTTTTACCCCCTTTGTTTTTTACATGTGTATCAGCATGACATGTTAATACAAGGTAGCGTACTACTTCCAAGTGACCACTCTTTGCAGCTTTGTGTAGAGGGGTCATATTTTTACGATTCCTAACACAAGTGTCAAAATTCCAATCAGACACCATGTAACTTACTATGTGAATAAAACCATAATGAGCAGCCAAATGTAGAATGGTGTCGTCATTACAATCTTTCAATAGGGGTCAACATTGCACTGCGACAGCAGAGCGCGCACTGTCTGAAGATGACCACACCGTACAGCGATGTGTAGAGTGTTACTCTCATGGCCTTTGATACTAGGGTCAACATTACATTTCGACACCAGGTAGTGTACTACCTGAAGGTGCCCATTTCCTGCAGCTTTGTGTAAAGGAGTATCCTCATGACAGTCTCTGACACACGCATCTATACGACACTCAACCACCAGATAGTGGACTGCTTCAAGCCAACCATGCTGTGCAGCTTTGTGCAAAGGAGTGACCAGATTACAGTCACTAAAACAAGTGTCTACAGGACACTTAGAAACGAGGAAGCGCACTACTTCAAGCTGACCACACTGGGCAGCCTTGTGTAAAGGAGTGTTTTTATTTAAGTCTCTAACACTAGTGTCTACATGACACTCAACAACCAGGAAGCACACTACTTCATGCTGACCACACTGGGCAGCCTTGTGTAAAGGAGTGTTTTTATTTAAGTCTCTAACACTAGTGTCTACATGACACTCAACAACCAGGAAGCGCACTACTTCATGCTGACCACACTGGGCAGCCTTGTGTAAAGGAGTGTTTTTATTTAAGTCTCTAACACTAGTGTCTACATGACACTCAACAACCAGGAAGCACACTACTTCATGCTGACCATGCAGTGCTACTATGTGTAGAGTGTTCTGATTACAGTCCCTAACACAAGTGTCTACATGACACTCAACAACCAGGAAGTGCACTATTTCAAGCTGACCATGCTGTGCTGCTATGTGTAGAGGAGTATTATGAAACATCTCTAGAGCAAGGGTCAAAGAGTCGTTCATTTATTAAGTAACTAAGTACCTTTGTCTGAGCCCACTGTGCAGCTGTGTGAAGTACAGACCAACCAGAAGACAGAAGAGCAAAACCACTGCGATCACTCTCCTCAAACAAGTACTGAACTATATCAACATGCCCTTCTTTAGCAGCTAAATATAGAGGAGGTAATCCCTCCGCATGATCACTCGTATTGGCATCCATGTAGCACACTCCGAATAGCAAACCCTTCTCCTGCTCTGCTATATACTTCACTACCTTCAGCTGCACTGTTAAGAGCAATTCGCTTCTCACAACTGCTGGCTTTGTGCGGGAGGAACTTGACAACAGATACATGACCAACTTCAGCTGCCCAGATCAACACCTGCTCTGCCTGAAGCACATCCTGCCACCGTGGTCCTTTGTATCTCTGATGCCACTTTTTCTCGTAGATCAAGAACAGGTCCTCTCTCTTCTGAACAAGACGCTCCCTTTTCTCAAGTAGTCTCTGTTTCTGGCTAAGAGCAATCTCGGCTTGTTCTTCTCTGTCAGCAATAGCTCTTTCTGCTTGCTTTTCCCTCTCAGCAATATTTCTTGCTTTTTCCTTACATCTAACTCCCACTGAGTAATGATTTCTTCCCTTTCTTTAACAACTAGTTCCCACGCATTAAGATTATTTTCTCTCTCCTCAATTTGTTTCTGCCGGTCTTGTTCTCTCTCCTAAAGTTGTTTCTGCCGGTCTTGTTCTCTCTCCTCAAGTTGTTTCTGCTGTTCTTGTTCTCTCCCCTCAAGTTGTTTCTGCAGTTGTTGCTCTCTCTCCTCAAGTTGTTTCTACAGTTCTTGCACAGTTGTCTTCTCTTCACTCAGCTGCTGTTCTCTGATCTTCATGTATTCAGTCAGTACATTATACATTGCACCACAGAGCTTCTCCAAATAAACCTAAACAAAATATATATCATGTTAAAAATTACTCTCGTTTTTAAAAAGAGGGAAAATGTACTAGAGAATAAAAGCAATTTTAGGCTAATGTAAATCTAACCTTCAAAATCCAATTGCCTCCAGTCTAGGCAGGGAATTCGCTCTGTTGTACTCGTTAGGTGAGCAGTCCTAAGGAGTGTGATAGCACCTGGTGGTGCACTATTCTTGTCTGTTAATAATCCCTGTTCTTGTAACTGATGATACATACGTTCTAACCTATTCACCTTCTCTATTATGTACTCTTGACCTTATCTTCCACTCTTCTCTGTCCCTTGCTGCTCTTGTCCACTGTGATCCAGCAATTTTCTTAAACAAGTCAGCCCATCGGGTTCCTATGTTTCTCCTGCCTATTCTGGGGTACCATGATATTATTCTTAGGGTCCACCTCTTGTGCTCCATCCTTGCCATGTGGCCTCCCCATTTCCACTTTAGTCTGTCTGCTGTGCTGAGTGCAACTCCTATACTGTGGAATCTCATTAGTATGTTACTGAAGAGCCTGAAAAATTTGGACGTCAGACGCAGGCAAACGTACTACCAAAAAACACTATACTGTACTTATGTGTAAAAAAAGAGGCCGCGGTGTAGCCATGCACGTTACATTGCCAACATTAATAATTGGTTACATGCACTACTACAGTCACAACATAAACATAGGTAATCAGTAACTTACACAGGGAATAAATAACGATGTAAAAATGAAAATTATTCACTGAACCTCTACACTATACTGCCGTCCTAAGTCTAAATGGATCTCAATTTATTTCAATTTTCTGTAATGTTTAAGGATCATTCTACCTATTTCCTCAGCAGAGTATCTCATTTAGAAAGTGATGAAAAACACTAAAAATGATGCCGTATTTCAAATGTTCATTGAAATCGTTTGTGAATGAGCAGCATCATGTTTTCCTTAACTCGCAGCTATAGCTAAGGAAGTGCAATTATACATGACAAGAAGACAGTAAGTTTTTATTATGTACGATTTGTAATTTACAAAATTGGTAATTTGCCAAACATTTGAAGTTCTTGAGATATGCTCTTTTGGCTTAAGACGGCAGTATAATGTATTCCAACTACCACACATCACACAGCCTTGAAAAACATATCCAGAGTGGACTGCCTTGTTTACATAGAACTGAATCCATCTTCATCATTACAACCATATCATTAACATCAACAACAAAACTTGTATCTTATCGTCACACTCTGTCCAATGCTTCTAGCGCTTTTGAAAGTGTAGTCACTGGTGTGGGTTCTGGTATGTCCTCTTCTTCACTTTCTTCCTGCCACTGATCTGCCATCATCGTAGACGGACAGTCCACAACACCGTCATCACAGTCTGTACAAGCATCACAGCTTATGTTGTCATCTTTGCCCGCTATCTCTTGCCATTCTTCAGTCATTGCAAGGTTTCCATCTATAGGCGTGATGTCATCTTTAACAACAAGACAGAAACCGGCCGTGTTAAAACGCCTCTTGATGGTGTCCGGTTCGACTGAATTCCACGCATATTTTACAAAATGCATTGCTTTCAGTACTGCTGTTTTCATCACAGTGGTTTAAAGGGATGCCAACTGCTTCTGAATGAGCTGCTTCATATATTTTCTACTGCAGTTAGCTGAGAAGAAAAAAAAATTCACATTTCAAAGATACGCCGTGTCCGTGCAATGTGCTGCACTATGGTCACCGAACAGCAAGATTTTCCTGTTCTGAGCAATCAGTTTTGCATCCAGCACATGCAAAAATTGCTCAAATAATGCAGTTGCTACCCAAGCCTTTGCACTAGATGTGTACTATCAAGGAAAATATCTGAACATTTTTACAGCAGTGTGGACTCATCGCATTTCCTATTACCAGTGGAACCAACATTTCCATTTCACTTTCACTGCACATCAACAGGGCTAATCAACCAACACGTGATCAGCCTGGTGAAACCCCTCATCCAAGTTGGATCCTGTGGTTAGACATTTAGGTTTTAGGAAAGGTTATTCCACTGAAGCTCAACTTGTAGGATTCCAGCAAGATATAGCAGATATTTTGGATTCAGGAGGTCAAATGGACTGTATTACGATTGACCTGTCTAAAGCATTTGATAGGGTGGATCATGGGAGACTACTGGTAAAAATGAGTGTAACTGGACTAGACAAAAGAGTGACTGAATGGGCTGCTATATTTCTAGAAAACAGATCTCAGAGAATTAGAGTAGGCAAAGCTGTCACGGGTGAACAATGTAGTGGAAGTGGAAAATGTTTATTGAAGATTTTATTTGTAAAGTGTGGTAATATGTTTTATTTGTAACGACCTAACATGTACAGTGTAATATTTGTGACATATGTATTTGTAAATGGTAGAATTCAGTTCTGTACTTACTGGAAGTATCTAGAAAAATTGTTACATGAATTTTTGAACAGGGTGTGTTGCCTTTTGTTGGTTATGTGTTCTATAAGGCATTTTCTAACTATTCTGGATATGGAAGATTCGCGAATGTGCGTATTCGAGAAAATTATTTAAAGTTTGCGACTGTAGTAGGAATTGTGATTGGTGAACCTAGGAGGGGATAGGCGGACTCATGCATTCTGATTGGCTACTCCAAGGCCAGGGTTTACCCTTATATAGAGTGCGAGGCAGCATTTGGTCGTCTTGTTTTTTGGTCTTGGTCTTGTCTTGGCCTGGTCTGCCTTAGTCTGTCTGAAGTTTATGTCGTGTGCGACGCCTTGCTACTGGGATGGGCCACCTTTGGGTAGGCACTGTTGAATTCCATTACAGCTAAAATTTCCCTAATGTTCGGTTGCCATTTCGTATAGGAGTCTGCCCTAGCCTAACCTAGATTCACCAAATTAATTATTTATGACGCCTTAGCTTCTCAGCTAGGCTTGCCTGTTTGTTTTTGAGGCATTCCCATTTCTTGTTTCACTAAATATGTAGATTGGAGTTTAATACATTTACCTTGCGGTTGGCCTCTAGTAGTTCAGTGTCTCTTGATGTACACTAGAGTTTTGGAGAGTACATTTACTTCACTGTAAATTGCATTGTGCAACTGGATTTGTAACTAGATGTATAGTTGGTTAGAAATGTTGAACTTGTACGAAGGTATTATCAAAGAACCTCCAAGTTATGTGTACCACAGAGCATATAGTTCGTAAGTTGCAAGTTGGCGGATTTTGTTCGGAATGTATTTGTAAAATCCTTTGTAAATTATATTTTTAAATTTAAGGATCACGGTTGATCATTTCAGAGTCTGCAATCTAAGCCATGCCCATGCCCATGCCCTCGGTAAGTCCTAGCTCCTTCCACTTTCCTGGTTTATTATATACTAGTTAACCCTACTGATATTTTTGCGTATGTTGTTGTCGACGGAGATCCGCGTAGTTCCAACTGATGTTCAACTGTGTGTGAAGTTTTTTGGTACTGCATAAAGGCACATTCCCCCCCACTTTATCGTGTTTAGTGCTCTGTTTTGTGTAACCACTGTAGTAGCGGTTACAGAAGCTTTATCTGACCCTGTAATAATTAAGATCATGTTATTCTGTATAGAGTAATAAATAAATTACAAGATTGTGAGCAACTGCAAAATGACCTCGATAATGTTGTGAGATGGACAGCAGGCAATGGTATGTTGATAAACGGGGTTAAAAGTCAGGTTGTGAGTTTCACAAATAGGAAAAGTCCTCTCAGTTTTAATTACTGCGTTGATGGGGTGAAAGTTCCTTTTGGGGATCATTGTAAGTATCTGGGTGTTAATATAAGGAAAGATCTTCATTGGAGTAATCACATAAATGAGATTGTAAATAAAGGGTACAGATCTCTGTACATGGCTATGAGGGTGTTTAGGGGTTGTAGTAAGGATGTAAAGGAAAGGTCATATAAATCTCTGGTAAGATCCCAGCTAGAGTACGGTTCCAGTGTATGGGACCCTCACCAGGATTACTTGATTCAAGAACGGAAAAAAATCCAAAGGAAAGCAGCTCGATTTGTTCTCGGTGATATCTGACAAAAGAGTAGCGTTACAAAAATGTTGCAAAGTTAGGGCTGGGAAGGACTGGGAAAGAGAAGATGAGCTGCTCGATTGAGTGGTATGTAATACCAATATAAATGGTCCCTCAGGAATGAGTTAGTTGGAAAATTTATAATGTCCAATTACGGACCATTTATATAGGTATTATAAATTTACTCATTCAGAAAAAATATTTCCGATTCTCTATTGGAATCAACATCTATAACATCTGATGGCCAGGCAGGCATCAATTTTTGGTAGTGGGACAGGGTCTCTCATAGTGCATTGGCACTGCCGGTGGCTACAATTACCTTACGCAGTGGCCTCTACGGTATGAAAGTTGGAATTCAAGAAGACAAATTGGGGCAAATATTCATTTATAGGAAGGGGAGTTAGGGATTGGAATAACTTACCAAGGGAGATGTTCAATAAATTTCCTATGTCATTGAAAAAATCTAAGAAAAGGCTAGGAAAACAACAGATAGGGAATCTGCCACCTGGGTGACTGCCCTAAATGCAGATCAGTAGTGATTGATTGATTGATTGATTGATGCCAAACGGGTGTTCCAGTATAATTTCATTCCTCATCAGAACATCAGCATAGATGGAAGTCTTGTCATAACGGAAAGCCACTCATCACTAATGCAGTACCTGCCAAATAAACACCATCATTGTTGGGGCATCAAGTTCTGGATGCTCTGTGATAGTGTAGTCAACTATTGTTTTGCATTTTATGTTTATAGAGGAGCCAAAGACACTTGAGATAGAGCTGCCATGAAGCAACATGGCCTTGTAGTGAAGACACTGTAACCAAAGTGAAATTATACAACAGGGGATACCACGTATTGGTTGATAATTTTTTTACCAGTATACCGCTTGCCATATATGTTTATAAAGTTGAGACCTACATTACAGGGACTATGAGAAGGAATATAGTGTGGGTGAGGCCAAGTATTTTAGATCTAATGAATTGCTTTTGCTGGCATTCAGGGAAATGAAGTCACAAAGTAAACCTGTACACCTTTTGTCAAGTAATTCAGAAGCTTAAGATAGTAAACATGTGGATAAAGGGGGAAAAAAAGAAGTGATAAAACCTGATATGATTCTTTAATACAATAGTTATGTGGGGGTTATTGACAGTAGTGACATGATGCTCTATACGTACTTGGATGAGCGAAGAATCCCAAAGTACCAGAAGAAGGTGTCTTTCAATAAGTTTGGGTGGATGATACTGAGTAGTTGTATACTGTATAAAATGAACGAAGATAGAAAGATACTGACAAGTTTTGATTTTTCTGCAGATATGGTTGAGGCAATAGGGAAAGAGCGGATTATTTTCAAGAAAAGCAATTTCAATGTTGATCCAATAGAGGAGGCTTAAAAGAATTGGAAGGAAACAAGGAAAGCGAATGCTGTGTATGTAGCAAGACCAGCAAAGAAACTTGCGTAAAGCAAAAACAATCTTGCACCTTTTGCACAAAGTGTGAATAAGGTCTGCGTGGTCCATGTTTTCCGAAGCACATCTGTTTGAGATAAACAAGGGGTTATGGGGTGATATACATTGAAATATTGGTACAAAGTTGTGTTTCCATGAATGTTACCAATTTCAGTATGTGATCAAATGTATAATTTTTTGTAAAAAAATAATTTCCATATTTGTGAATCAAACTATATAATTTTTTATTCAAATTGTTTTAATTGTTTTTAATTTATGCACAGTTTTGAAATAGTTAAGTAAGAGAGTAATATTTTTTTCGTTTTATATATTGTGACTTAGATATAAGGTGAGATTATTTCCATAAGCTTGATTATTAACAAAAAGAAAATTCCACACTTTTCATGAGAAAATTGAAGAAATACACGTGCCAACAAATTTTATTTTTTAAGAAACTAGTTCATTTATTTCTTGTTTTCTTTCTTTATAATGAATAGTAGACATTGTGCGTGATGTCAATCTATAACTTGTATTCAAATTTCAAAAATACATTTTTAGAAAATGCTTGCTGAACTTGGATTTTATTATTTTTTAATTGTAGCAGCGTATAAAAATGCAGATTTTTATATTTATATTAAAGTTTAAGATTTTTATATCAACTCTAGGATGTGTACCAACATATTGGTTAAAATCAGAGCAAATTTCAGTATGCTATGACCAACGGTTCAATTCCTTCGAATATTTAAGTATAAGTAAGTAAATGGTGTTAAATATGCTTGGCATTTTTCGCATGGTTATGCACTTCAGGCCTGGCACTAAGAGGATTAAGAATGAAGAACTACCAGGAGGGAAGAGGGCCAAAAATATGCTGAGTCAATATGGTGACCCATTTGAAAAACAAAAGAAAAAGAAGAAAATTGCTAATGAATGAAAGTCAAATTATTTCAAAGAAAATTAAATTACTTCCACCTTCCATGAAATATGAGTTAACCTACTCTCTGACTGAAGTTTAATGAATACCACCTTGCAACTGTTAACTGCAAAAGTATCTAAACGTCGTATGTCTGGAAACACGTGTAGTGAGTATTCAGTTTGGAAATGCTCAACACGTGTATATTTCTAAGATGTTATTATCAATACCTACTGAGGGAGACTTTGAAATTTAAAGAAAAAGTCTTTTGTTTCTTCTGTAAAATTAGTTCAGTCAGACATACGAAGTTTTCATTCTTAGGTGTTGATATGTTCATGGCGTAGTATTCCTTTATCCATCAGCGTACATACTGGAATAAAATTTGATATTAATGCGGTTTTTTAACTCATGAACTACTTTTTGTACAGTTTTTAGAGATGCCAATATACGAGAATTTTGTTCTGCAAGAGTTCTTTCATGTGCCGGTAAATCTACCATCACGAGGCTGGTGTATCTGACCACCTTCAAATACCATAGAACCTGCCAAGTTGGAATTAAAGGCCAGTGCTCTACCATCTGAACGGCACAACTGACCAAATGTGAGAATTAGAATCCGTAATATCTGAAGCCATCTCTCCAGTTTCGACTTGGTTACCTTATAACTGTTAGGTTCCTCAGTCTGCGGAAACTTATTTTGATTAATAAATTTATAAACTACCTGAAAGAGAAAACATCATCATCATTTGTTCACTCCGGCAAGCTGGGTGTTGCTGTGTACGAGCCTCCTGCAGTGTGCCCTGTCCATCACAGATGTGTTTCATATATGCGACGCCAGTTTACATCTCTAATATCAAGACCCTTGAAACTCTGCTTCTTCCAAACATCTCCAGGTTTCCCTCTTGGCCTTTTCCCAGGAACACTGCAGTCAAAGTATGCTCGAGGAGACCTGTGGGGAGCCATTCTTTCCATGTGACCATACCATTGCAATCTCTTAACTTCTACGGTCTCCAGCAAGTAGCTGTCAGATATCGAAATTCCGTATTTTATCCACTGTTGTTTTTTGTGGACAAGAATGGAGGAACTTCATTTCTATTTCCTGAAGACGACTCTTTGTTGATCCAGTAAGTGTTGCTGCTTCCAAACCATATGTCAGTATAGGTACCAGATTTCTTATTTTGTACAAGCTTATCTTGGAAATGTTAAACCCCACAGTATTTGCCGTACAGTGTGATAGAATGTGGAAGCTAATCCCTTGATGTACAGTAAGTGTCTGAAGGCAGAACACTACCTAAGTACTGGGAGTTGTCTGTAATATCCATCTGATCATCTCCATGGAGAGTTTCTGCTCATCACCAGGCCAACTTGATTAAAACAGAATGACATGTTTTGTTCTTAAAAGAACATCATCAGATTCTATGAAATCACACTTAGTTATTCAGAAATGTATAAATAGTGATGCTTCTTTCAGTTTAAATACTTAGGAACTTGAAAATCTGGAACTTACCCACTCTAGAATAATACTGTTACTACAGTAAAATCTCCTGCAGCGAACAACGAAAAAGAACGTGTTAAGCGAGAAAACGTACTACTGAATACACACATAAAAACTATCCAACAGGGATGTGGAAACACTAAAAATGATTTTTCTCAATATGAGGGCATTTTATGTCTTGTATCTGTGCATACTGTGAAAACTACATCTACCATTTTTTAAGATGAGAAGAGAGTATTAAAAGGTGTGAAAAACACCAGACAACAAACATGAAAACATTTGCATGGAGGCCTACAAAAATATTATTTCTTTATTTATTTATTTATTCCTGACTTACATTTGTGGCGAAGTTAGGGCTCACGGCCCTCTCTTTCACTTAACCACTATAAACAGAATTTAAAAATTTAACATAAAAATAAGACATAGAAATTCTAAAAAGAAATAATACTACAGACAGATAATTCTAAGACTACCGGTAAGTTAGGCCTACATATCAGTACAGCAATTAATGTGATAATTACTAATAATAATAATATTAATAATAATAATAATAATAATAATAATAATAATAATAATAATAATAATAATA
Organism: Anabrus simplex; assembly: GCF_040414725.1. Taxonomy (NCBI): domain Eukaryota; kingdom Metazoa; phylum Arthropoda; class Insecta; order Orthoptera; family Tettigoniidae; genus Anabrus; species Anabrus simplex. The sequence continues at coordinate 21,749,677 of NC_090267.1, forward strand.
ATAATAAATGAAGAAAACCCATTCACACAACATACACACAATGACTCACACAACTCAGTTTTATGTTACCAGGAAAAACTTTCTGCAGGCAGATTTGAATTTATGAGAGGAAGTAAGGTGCCGAATGTCCATTGGGAGTGTATTCCAGAGTCTGAATGTATGTATTGTTGCAGAATACACTCTTTCTATAATAAATGTTAGTAAAAGCCTCCAATTTTGGGACCAGTGTGTTATTAATAGGGCCCGGATGTTTATGCAGTAATACGTTAGATTGCAAACTTACTGAAGCAAGTGACAAGTAGAGTCTACCTTCACAACAATTATGCTATGGGGTTTGCATAAATTTTAGCGGTACGGCCCATCAGAACCCCTATAATTTATGTTACTGTTGCTACACTATGGAAGAGCGGGTAGCCGACACTGCCTACTAAACAAATTAGTTTGCATTCTAACCTATTACTGCATTAACATCCGGGCCCTAGTTATTAAACATTATTTTCTGGTCACATTCTTAGACAACGAATTGAAGGTTACATTCAACCATGTGAGCCTGCAAGAGAATTACTTTGGCTGCCATTTTGAATCTCACGAAACTTTGACCAACTCAAATCGAAGGTGTAAGTTTCAACATTCGCACAAACTTTGCATGCTTAAAGATGCAGATGACTGTCTACTTTTGGACAGATATTAATTTTGTCTTCATTAGTAAGAAATGTCACAATTTTCTCTGTATTCATAACTAGGCTATCACAAGAAAAGCATGCACCACACTGGTCAACTTCACACGATTATGTTTCTAATCCAGATGTAGGCTATCATGCGACAAATATGCGCGATGATGCTCTTCAGTGTACCACTCAACGCAAAAGAAATTTTTAACTTCTGAATGGAATGCGATATACAAGCACAAACGAGCTCACTGTTATTCTGCAATCTCACTACTAACCAGCAAGCAAAACTGAGCATTCATGAGCCTGACGGCTTGCTTCCCAAAGGTCCAACTTAACCTGTGAAGTGCATGAATTCAAGGCTTTTTCCTGTTACATACCTGCCAACTTTACAAAACCAAAAAATCAGGAGATTTTGATATGAAAATCAGGAGAAATCAAACTGGTCAAAACTGCTTATTCTACATGTCTTGCGGAATACAGGAGTGCTATGATGTATATTATAATACTTATTGTCTCAAAAAACAAACTTTGCTTTACGAGGCTACAAGGGTAAAAATTACACATCTCTATTCCCTCACAGGAAGTATCTGAGTGAGATGATCGGTCTCTGATAAGCCTTCCGGAAACTCATGCTCCACATGTGTGAATCAGTCAAGCACTTAGATGCCATTAGCAAATGCATAGATAAATATACTGCATCACGCACTCGCGTGATTATGCAAAGCACAATGCTATTTTTATGAAGTAATAAATTAAAATTTGCCAGAATTGTCTCCAACTGGCTCCTAAAATCCCTAGAAAAGTCACTAGTCGCTATCTTTGAAATTCTGTCACTAAATTACAAAAAAAAGAAAAACCACTGCAATCTAGTGACTAGTCTCTAGAATTGACTAGACTGCTTGTGAACAAACAGGAACACAGCACACGAGAACGGGAGATTGACAATCGATATACAGGTCACAATATACAGGTTTTATATGATATAGATGTTCTGAAATATTTGTTCCGAATGAGTAAATTTATAATACCATTATAAATGGTCCGTTATTGGACATTATAAATTTTCCAGCTAACTCATTCCTGGTTGCCAGCGTTTTGCCCCCGTGTGCTAGGCTGGGCTCATCAGTTGGTACCTAGCACACCTACCAAGACACATGGCTATTGCATACCGTGGAGGCCATTGTGTAGGCTAATTGTAGCCACTGGCAGTGCCAATGCACTATGAGAGATTTTGTCTCACTACCAAAAATTGATGCCTGCTTGGACATCAGATGATATAGATGTTCTGAAATATTTGTTCCGAATGAGTAAATTTATAATACCATTATAAATGGTCCGTTATTGGACATTATAAATTTTCCAGCTAACTCATTCCTGGTTGCCAGCGTTTCGCCCCCGTGTGCTAGGCTGGGCTCATCAGTTGGTACCTAGCACACCTACCAAGACACATGGCTAGTGCATACCGTGGAGGCCACTGCGTAGGCTAATTGTAGCCACTGGCAGTGCCAATGCACTATGAGAGACTTTGTCTCACTACCAAAAATTGATGCCTGCTTGGCCATCAGATGATACAGATGTACTGAAAATTTATAATGTCCAATAACGGACCATTTATATTGGTATTATAAATTTACTCGTTCGGAACAAATATTTCAGAACATCTATATCTTCTGATGGCCAAGCAGGCAGCCTTCAATTTTTGGTAGTGAGACAAAATCTCTCATAGTGCATTGGCACTGCCAGGGGCTACAATTAGCCTACGCAGTGGCCTACGCAGTGGCCTCCACGGTATGCAATAGCCATGCGTCTTGGTTGGTGTGCTAGGTACCAACTGATGAGCCCAGCCTAGCACACGGGGGCAAAACGCTGGCAACCAGGAATGAGTTAGCTGGAAAATTTATAATGTCCAATAACGGATCATTTGTATTGGTATTATACAGGTTTCAACAAACATCGAATAGTCGCGTGCATTTCTCGTGTTCATAGACATTGATATTTCATTTGAAAGCAGCTAATGACCGAAGGATTTCCGGCCTCTGGCGTACAAAGCTGAAATAGAGGTATATGAAAACAAATGTTTGAAGTTCACCAAAATATAAACTAAAATCAGGAGAAATATTAGAATAATCGAGAGACAGGAAAAACTGTCGAAAATCGGGAGTCTCCTGCCCAAATCGGGAAAGTTGGCAGGTATGCTGTTACCATGCAACTGTGGCGAGAACTCTTACCCACATATTAGTTTCATTTTCTGTATTGATGACTTTGCAGTTGACAATTATAAATTAGGATGTATCTCCTAATCAATACTATGTATGATATTGAGTATATTTACTTATAAAATACATCAAATTTACAGTACTAGATTTGATCCTATGAAGATCATCTTCGGCTGTTATACACACCATTTAATAATAAAAATAGAAAATTTACTGATTGAAGTATCACTCTTCTAAGAGTTCATGTGCACAGTCCTAAATTCTAATAATAAATTCACATTCTATTATCCTATATCACTATTTTGATAAAATAGGGCAGTATAAAACTTGTTTGCACCCGTCAAACATGTGGAACGGTTACATTCCTTGGTTCTGGTTCTAAATACATAATCTTGAAATCCAGTAATAAATTCACTATTGATAATGTTGTCTATCATCACTGTTAGTAGTAAAATGGTGTGTTTTTTTTTTTTTTTTTTTTTTTTTTTTTTTTTTTACACCAATCAACTATGTGTGGAATGGTCACATATCCTTGAATCTGTTCATTGTAGTGATGTATATGGTAGCCTCTTGCTAGCTTTTAATGGTCTTGATCAGGAGGGAACATCTCAAAGTTATGGTTGATCAGCTTATGTGGTTAAAGTGGATGAGAACTGTAGATAAGTGAGCTTAATTGCATGAAGTTGTATGAGGTCCCTTGCTTCATGGGCAAGTTCTCTACGGCCTTGTTGGTGGTGCTCTGCATATGGTTTCTTGCTTGTAGTGAGCTGTTGTTTCGGGTGTGGGAGGGGTGGAGAGGGGGAGGGAGGAGGTGTGTCCTGAGGAGATCTGAGCACGTGCTTTCGGTGTTGATTAATGATTTTATCTCAGTAATGGTTCTTGATTAAAGGAATTATAGCATCATACAGAATGTTAGTTTTGTCAGTTATTTCATTGAGATTATGGTTTGGATTGGTGTATTTATCTAGGTATATAAAGCATTCTTCAATGTTGTTGAGCAGGATACCCTTAAATAATTATTTTTAGGATTCTCATGGCTTTTTCAATATTGGAAGAATTGTGCTTAGAATCGACCATGTTGTCACATTGAGGAAAAGCAGTTGTGTCTAAATGCATTTATGTGTTTGGAGTAACGAGTGTTGAAGTTACTACCAATCTAGCTACGTAGCCAGCTTTACACTTGACACTATCTAATCTATAAATACATAAGCGGTTATATTTATTAGCTTTATTGACTGATCTAGCATTATGAAAAAAGAGGTGAATTGTAGTTGGTGGTTTTAACCCTTTCGCACTCAGCGCGCCGATCTATCGGCGCGAGAGGTTATGGCGAGAACGCTCACGGCGCCGATACATCGGCTCTGTCCTATTTAGGGATTTTGGTCATTTGCGTGGCTGTTAAATCGTAACAGTTGATCGTGACGGTACCTTAAAGCGTTGAATTTGCGTTTTACTCTACAGATATGACTACCAGCCCTACAGAATATTTTTATTTTCGACAAATGAAATCTGTTGACCGTGAATGTTTATGTTGTGGTTATTAGAAGTAGTTATTACGTGGATCTGTTTTGGTTGCCTTATGAATACAACAATTTGATCTTGATATGAGTTTAGTTTAAGAGTATATTTCGTTTCTTTGGTATATCGTGTGTTCGCTGTACTTGGCAAACTATAATCTTACTCTACTTCATAACTCCGTTCTTGCACGTACTTGCGTCATCTTTTTATCGTAATGGCTAGGCCATATTCAAGGCCGAATGAGGCCGATATCCTTGAATTTTCAGATGATTTAGACATTAATAATGACCTTCTTTCGCCAAAAGTGATTCGCATTATGTGGGAAGTGACACAGTCACAGCTGCTCACCGTGCATTGGACCGTGAGGTCCTGATATCGATGACTGTTACATGTACAGTGAATAACTTTGTGCCATGCTGCATGAATGAATTGCAGCACACACATCATACTGATATCAAATTATTCAGAATAAAATGTTCTTTCTTTCACGTCTAAGAGTAAAGAAGGAAAACGCAATAATGTCTGATTTTTCAGTCATTGAAGACCAAAAATTATTCTTTTAAATTTATTTTCAAAATTTAATATTTTTTTTTTGGCTTTACCAATAACAATACGTCCTAGGTATATTCATTTCTGAAATGCTCATAGTTTCCTGTATTAGTGTGAATTATTTTATTTTAATGTGGATTAAACTGTTTACGTGTTGATTTTTTGTAATTTGGTTTGGAAAATGACAGAAATTAGTCTGAGTGGCTTTGAGCAAACCACTGCATATAGGCTGAGTGCCAAAGGGTTAAAGTCTATTTTCAGATTATGTCTTTGGAGTAAATTGGTGTTATGGTAGGTGCTTCAATTTACGACGTGCTAAGCGGGAAAACATCTTAATAAAGAATGTACTAACAAGCTTTCCCTCCATATGTTTTTTTTTCAGGTAGTAGTATGAATGTATTACTCAAAATTAGTTTTGGCAGACTGAAGAACATAGCAGTTAAAAATTAGAATTTGGACAGGAAGTCCCTCACAGAGGAAGTTGAACTCGCATCCTGGGTGTTTTTCCATTTTTGTTTCTTACACCTATGTCAGCATGACATGTTAATATGAGGTAACTTACTACTTTGAAGCGACCGTTCTGTGCAGCCTTATGTAGAGGAGTTTCCTGATACTTGTCAATGACATTAGTGCCAAAATGATATTCCCTTGCAAGGAACTTGACTATCAATTGACCATTTTGTGCAGCTTTGTGTAGAGGGGTGATATCACGTTTTCTAACACAACTGTGAAAATTCTAATCAGCCACCAGGTAGCGAACTATGTAAACATGACTGTATCCTGCAGCCAGATGTAAAAGGGTGTTGTCATTACAATCTCTCACACGCGACGGACCTTGCTCTCTGACAGCAGATATTGCACTATCTGCAGATGACCGCACTGTTCAGCGATTTGCAGAGGAGTGTTATTATCAACGTCCTTGACACTAGGATCCACATTACATTCTGACAACAGGTAACGTGCTACCTCAAGGTGGCCATTTCCTGCAGCTTTGTGTAAAGGAGTGTCTTCATGGCAGTCTCTGACACACGCATCTACACGACACTCAGCCACCAGATAGCACACCACTTCAAGCTGACCATACTGTGCAGCTTTGTGCATAGGAGTGGCCAGATTAAAATCTCTAACAGAAGTGTCTACTGGACACTTAGACACTAGATAATGCAATACTTCAAGCTGACTGTGCTGAGCAGCTTTATGTAAAGGAGTGACATCATCGCAGTCCTGAGCACAAGCGTCTACATAACACTCAGAAACGAGAAAGCGCACTGCTTCAAGCTAACCACACTGGGCAGCTTTGGGTAAAGGAGTGTTCCGGTGACAGTCCCTAACATAAGGGTCTACCCGACACTCAGAAATCAGTAATCGCACAACGTCAAGCTGACCGTGCTGGGCAGCCTTGTGTAAAGGAGTATTTTCAGCCCAATCTCTAACACAAGGGTCTACATGACACTCAGCAATCAGGAAGCGCACTACTTCAAGTTGACCGTGCTGTGCGGCTTTGTGTAGAGGAGTGTTCTGGTTACAGTCTCTAACGCAAACGTTTACATGACAGTCAGCAATCAGGAAGCGCACTACTTCAAGATGACCATGCTGTGCGGCTTTGTGTAAAGGAGTGTTCTGATTACAGTCTCTTAACACTAGTGTTTACATGACAGTCAGCATTCAGGAAGCGCACTACTTCAAGATGACCGTGCTGTGCTGCTACATGTAAAGGAGTGTTCTGATTACAGTCTCTAACGCAAACGTTTACATGGCAGTCAGCAATCAGGAAGCGCACTACTTCAAGATGACCGTGCTGGGCTGCTACATGTAGAGGAGTGTTCCGATTACAGTCTCTTAACACTAGTATTTACATGAGAGTCAGCAATCAGGAAGCGCACTACTTCAAGATGACCGTGCTGTGCGGCTTTGTGTAAAGGAGTGTGTTCTGATTACAGTCTCTAACGCAAACGTTTACATGACAGTCAGCATTCAGGAAGCGCACTACTTCAAGATGACCGTGCTGTGCTGCTACATGTAGAGGAGTGTTCCGATTACAGTCTCTAACACTAGTGTTTACATGAGAGTCAGCATTCAGGAAGCGCACTAATTCAAGATGACCGTGCTGGGCGGCTTTGTGTAAAGGAGTGTTCTGATTACAGTCACTAACGCAAACGTTTACATGACAGTCAGCAATCAGGAAGCGCACTACTTCAAGATGACGTGCTGTGCTGCTACATGTAGAGGAGTGTTCTGATTACGGTCTCTAACGCAAACGTTTACATGACAGTCAGCAATCAGGAAGCGCACTACTTCAAGATGACCGTGCTGTGCGGCTTTGTGTAAAGGAGTGTTCTGATTACAGTCTCTAACGCAAACGTTTACATGACAGTCAGCATTCAGGAAGCGCACTACTTCAAGATGACCGTGCTGTGCTGCTACATGTAGAGGAGTGTTCTGATTACGGTCTCTAACGCAAACGTTTACATGACAGTCAGCAATCAGGAAGCGCACTACTTCAAGATGACCGTGCTGTGCAGCTTTGTGTAAAGGAGTGTTCTGATTACAGTCTCTAACGCAAACGTTTACATGACAGTCAGCATTCAGGAAGCGCACTACTTCAAGATGACCGTGCTGTGCTGCTACATGTAGAGGAGTGTTCCGAATACAGTATCTAACACTAGTGCTTACAAGACAGTCAGCATTCAGGAAGCGCACTACTTCAAGATGACCGTGCTGGGCGGCTTTGTGTAAAGGAGTGTTCTGATTACAGTCTCTAACGCAAACGTTTACATGACAGTCAGCAATCAGGAAGCGCACTACTTCAAGATGACCGTGCTGTGCTGCTACATGTAAAGGAGTGTTCTGATTACGGTCTCTAACGCAAACGTTTACATGACAGTCAGCAATCAGGAAGCGCACTACTTCAAGATGACCATGCTGTGCGGCTTTGTTTAAAGGAGTGTTCCGATTACAGTCTCTTAACACTAGAGTCTACATGGCAGTCAGCAATCAGGAAGCGCACTACTTCAAGATGACCGTGCTGGGTGGCTTTGTGTAAAGGAGTGTTCTGATTACAGTCTCTAACGCAAACGTTTACATGACACTCAGCAATCAGGAAGCGCACTACTTCAAGATGACCGTGCTGTGCTGCTACATGTAAAGGAGTGTTCTGATTACGGTCTCTAACACAAACGTTTACATGACAGTCAGCAATCAGGAAGCGCACTACTTCAATTTGACCGTGCTGTGCTGCTACATGTAGAGGAGTGTACTGATTAGAGTCTCTAACGCAAATGTTTACATGACAGTCAGCAATCAGGAAGCGCACTACTTCAAGATGACCGTGCTGTGCGGCTTTGTGTAGAGGAGTGTTCTGATTGCAGTCTCTAACACTAGAGTCTACATGACACTCAGCAATCAGGAAGCGCACTATTTCAAGATGACCGTGCTGGGCGGCTTTGTGTAAAGGAGTGTTCTATTTACAGTCTCTAACGCAAACGTTTACATGACACTCAGCATTCAGGAAGCGTACTACTTCAAGATGACCCTGCTGTGCTGTACATGCAGAGGAGTGTTCTGATTACGGTGTCTAACGCATACGTTTACATGACAGTCAGCAATCAGGAAGCGCACTACTTCAAGATGACCGTGCTGGGCGGCTTTGTGTAAAGGAGTGTTCTGATTACAGTCTCTAACACTAGAGTCTACACGGCAGTCAGCAATCAGGAAGCGCACTACTTCAAGATGACCGTGCTGTGCGGCTTTGTGTAAAGGAGTGTTCTGATTACAGTCTCTAACGCAAACGTTTACATGACAGTCAGCAATCAAGAAGCGCACTACTTCAAGATGACTGTGCTGTACTGCTACATGTAGAGGAGTGTTCTGATTACAGTCTCTTAACACTAGTGTTTACATGACAGTCAGCATTCAGGAAGCGCACTACTTCAACATGACCGTGCTGTGCTGCTACATGTAGAGGAGTGTTCTGATTACAGTCTCTAACACTAGAGTCTACATGGCAGTCAGCAATCAGGAAGCGCACTACTTCAAGTTGACCGTGCTGTGCTGCTACAACATGTAGAGGAGTGTTCTGATTACAGTCTCTAACACAAACGTTTACATGACAGTCAGCAATCAGGAAGCGCACTACTTCAAGATGACCGTGCTGTGCGGCTTTGTGTAAAGGAGTGTTCTGATTACGATCTCTAACACTAGAGTCTACATGGCAGTCAGCAATCAGGAAGCGCACTACTTCAAGTCGACCGTGCTGTGCGGCTTTGTGTAAAGGAGTGTTCTGATTACAGTCTCTAACACTAGAGTCTTCATGGCAGTCAGCAATCAGGAAGCGCACTACTTCAAGATGACCATGCTGTGCGGCTTTGTGTAAAGGACTGTTCTGATTACAGTCTCTAACGCAAACGTTTATATGGCAGTCAGCAATCAGGAAGCGCACTACTTGAAGACCGTGCTGTGCGGCTTTGTGTAAAGGAGTGTTCTGATTACAGTCTCTAACGCAAACGTTTACATGGCAGTCAGCAATCAGGAAGCGCACTACTTCAAGATGACCATGCTGTGCGGCTTTGTGTAAAGGAGTGTTCTGATTACAGTCTCTTAACACTAGAGTCTTCATGGCAGTCAGCAATCAGGAAGCGCAGTACTTCCAGATGACCATGCTGTGCGGCTTTCTGTAAAGGAGTGTTCCGATTACAGTCTCTAACGCAAACGTTTACATGGCAGTCAGCAATCAGGAAGCGCACTACTTCAAGACCGTGCTGTGCGGCTTTGTGTAAAGGAGTGTTCTGATTACAGTCTCTAACGCAAACGTTTACATGACACTCAGCAATCAGGAAGCGCACTACTTCAAGATGACCGTGCTGTGCTGCTACATGTAAAGGAGTGTTCTGATTACGGTCTCTAACGCAAACGTTTACATGACAGTCAGCAATCAGGAATCGCACTACTTTAAGATGACCATGCTGTGCGGCTTTGTGTAAAGGAGTGTTCTGATTACAGTCTCTTAACACTAGTGTTTACATGACAGTCAGCATTCAGGAAGCGCACTACTTCAAGATGACCGTGCTGTGCGGCTTTGCGTAAAGGAGTGTTCTGATTACAGTCTCTAACACTAGTCTACATGGCAGTCAGCAATCAGGAAGCGCACTACTTCAAGATGACCGTGCTGTGCTGCTACATGTAGAGGAGTGTTCTGATTACGGTCTCTAACGGAAACGTTTACATGACAGTCAGCAATCAGGAAGCGCACTACTTCAAGATGACCGTGCTGTGCGGCTTTGTGTAAAGGAGTGTTCTGATTACAGTCTCTAACGCAAACGTTTACATGACAGTCAGCATTCAGGAAGCGCACTACTTCAAGATGACCGTGCTTTGCTGCTACATGTAGAGAAGTGTTCCGATTACAGTCTCTAACACTAGTGCTTACATGACAGTCAGCATTCAGGAAGCGCACTACTTCAAGATGACCGTGCTGGGTGGCTTTGTGTAAAGGACTGTTCTGATTACTGTCTCTAACGCAAACGTTTACATGACAGTCAGCAATCAGGAAGCGCACTACTTCAAGATGACCGTGCTGTGCTGCTACATGCAAAGGAGTGTTCTGATTACGGTCTCTAACGCAAACGTTTACATGACAGTCAGCAATCAGGAAGCGCACTACTTCAAGATGACCGTGCTTTGCTGCTACATGTAGAGAAGTGTTCTGATTACAGTCTCTAACACTAGTGTTTACATGACACTCAGCAATCAGGAAGCGCACTACTTCAAGATGACCGTGCTTTGCTGCTACATGTAGAGAAGTGTTCTGATTACAGTCTCTAACGCAAACGTTTACATGACACTCAGCAATCAGGAAGCGCACTACTTCAAGATGACCGTGCTCTGCTGCTACATGTAGAGAAGTGTTCTGATTACAGTCTCTAACGCAAACATTTACATGGCAGTCAGCAATCAGGAAGCGCACTACTCCAAGATGACCGTGCTGTGCTGCTACATGTAGAGAAGTGTTCTGATTACGGTCTCTAACACTAGAGTCTACATGACACTCAGCAATCAGGAAGCGCACTAGTCCAAGATGACCGTGCTGTGCTGCTACATGTAGAGAAGTGTTCTGATTACGGTCTCTAACACTAGAGTCTACATTACACTCAGCATCAGGAAGCGCACTACTTCAAGTTGACCGTGCTGTGCGGCTTTGTGTAAAGGAGTGTTCTGATTACAGTCTCTAACGCAAACGTTTACATGACAGTCAGCAATCAGGAAGCGCACTACTTCAAGATGACCGTGCTGTGCGGCTTTGTGTAAAGGAGTGTTCTGGTTACAGTCTCCAACGCAAACGTTTACATGACACTCAGCAATCAGGAAGCGCACTACTTCAAGTTGACCATGCTGTGAGCCTTGTGTAAAGGAGTGTTCTGATTACAGTCTCTAACGCAAACGTTCACATGACACTCAGCAATCAGGAAGTGCACTACTTCAAGATGACCGTGCTGTGCTGCTACATGTAGAGAAGTGTTCTGATTACAGTCTCTAACACAAACGTTTACAGGGCAGTCAGCAATCAGGAAGCGCACTACTTCAAGATGACCGTGCTGTGCTGCTACATGTAGAGGTGTGTTCTGATTACAGTCTCTAACGCAAACGTTTACATGACAGTCAGCAATCAGGAAGCGCACTACTTCAAGATGACCGTGCTGTGCGGTTTTGTGTAAAGGAGTGTTCTGGTTATATTCTCTTAACACTAGTGTTTACATACAGTCAGCATTCAGGAAGCGCACTACTTCCAGATGACCATGCTGTGCGGCTTTCTGTAAAGGAGTGTTCCAATTACAGTCTCTAACACTAGAGTCTTCATGGCAGTCAGCAATCAGGAAGCGCACTACTTCAAGATGACCGTGCTGTGCGGCTTTGTGTAAAGGAGTGTTCTGAATACGGTCTCTAAAACTAGAGTCTTCATGGCAGTCAGCAATCAGGAAGCGCACTACTTCAAGATAACTGTGCTGTGCTGCTACATGTAAAGGAGTGTTCTGATTACGGTCTCTAGCGCAAACGTTTACATGGCAGTCAGCAATCAGGAAGCGCACTACTTCAAGACCGTGCTGTGCGGCTTTGTGTAAAGGAGTGTTCTGATTACAGTCTCTAACACAAACGTTTACATGACAGTCAGCAATCAGGAAGCGCACTACATCAAGATAACTGTGCTGTGCTGCTACATGTAAAGGAGTGTTCTGATTACGGTCTCTAGCGCAAACGTTTACATGACAGTCAGCAATCAGGAATCGCACTACTTTAAGATGACCATGCTGTGCGGCTTTGTGTAAAGGAGTGTTCTGATTATAGTCTCTTAACACTAGTGTTTACATACAGTCAGGATTCAGGAAGCGCACTACTTCAAGATGACCGTGCTGTGCGGCTTTGCGTAAAGGAGTGTTCTGATTACAGTCTCTAACACTAGTCTACATGGCAGTCAGCAATCTGGAAGCGCACTACTTCAAGATGACCGTGCTGTGCTGCTACATGTAGAGGAGTGTTCTGATAACGGTCTCTAACGCAAACATTTACATGACAGTCAGCAATCAGGAAGCGCACTACTTCAAGATGACCGTGCTGTGCGGCTTTGTGTAAAGGAGTGTTCTGATTACAGTCTCTAACGCAAACGTTTACATGACAGTCAGCATTCAGGAAGCGCACTACTTCAAGATGCCGTGCTGTGCTGCTACATGTAGAGGAGTGTTCCGATTACAGTCTCTAACACTAGTGCTTACATGACAGTCAGCATTCAGGAAGCGCACTACTTCAAGATGACCGTGCTGGGCGGCTTTGTGTAAAGGAGTGTTCTGATTACAGTCTCTAACGCAAACGTTTACATGACAGTCAGCAATCAGGAAGCGCACTACTTCAAGATGACCGTGCTGTGCTGCTACATGTAAAGGAGTGTTCTGATTACGGTCTCTAACGCAAACGTTTACATGACAGTCAGCAATCAGGAAGCGCACTACTTCAAGATGACCATGCTGTGCGGCTTTGTTTAAAGGAGTGTTCTGATTACAGTCCCTAACACTAGTCTACATGGCAGTCAGCAATCAGGAAGCGCACTACTTCAAGTTGACCGTGCTGTGCGGCTTTGTGTAAAGGAGTGTTCTGATTACAGTCTCTTAACACTAGTGTTTACATGACACTCAGCAATCAGAAAGCGCACTACTTCAAGATGACCATGCTGTGCTGCTACATGTAGAGAAGTGTTCTGATTACAGTCTCTAACGCAAACGTTTACATGACACTCAGCAATCAGGAAGCGCACTACTTCAAGATGATACAGATGTTGATTCCCATAGGGAATCTGAAATATTTGTCCTGAATGAGCAAATTTATAATACCAATATAAATGGTCCGTTATTGGACATTATAAATTTTCCAGCTAGCTCATTCTTGGTTGCCAGCGTTTCGCCCTCGTGTGCTAGGGTGGGCTCGTCAGTTGGTACCTAGCACACCTACCAATACGCTGGCTAGTGCATACCGTGGAGGCCACTGCGTAGGCTAACTGGAGTCACCGGCAGTGCCAATGCACTAAGAGACTTTGTCTCATCACTAAAAATTGATGCCTGCTTGGCCATCAGATGATACAGATGTTGATTCCCATAGGGAATCTGAAATATTTGTCCTGAATGAGCAAATTTATAATACCAATATAAATGGTCCGTTATTGGACATTATAAATTTTCCAGCTAGCTCATTCCTGGTTGCCAGCGTTTCGCCCTCGTGTGCTAGGGTGGGCTCGTCAGTTGGTACCTAGCACACCTACCAATACGCTGGCTAGTGCATACCGTGGAGGCCACTGCGTAGGCTAACTGGAGTCACCGGCAGTGCCAATGCACTAAGAGACTTTGTCTCATCACTAAAAATTGATGCCTGCTTGGCCATCAGATGATACAGATGTTGATTCCCATAGGGAATCTGAAATATTTGTCCTGAATGAGCAAATTTATAATACCAATATAAATGGTCCGTTATTGGACATTATAAATTTTCCAGCTAGCTCATTCTTGGTTGCCAGCGTTTCGCCCTCGTGTGCTAGGGTGGGCTCGTCAGTTGGTACCTAGCACACCTACCAATACGCTGGCTAGTGCATACCGTGGAGGCCACTGCGTCGGCTAACTGGAGTCACCGGCAGTGCCAATGCACTAAGAGACTTTGTCTCATCACTAAAAATTGATGCCGGCTTGGCCATCAGATGATACAGATGTTGATTCCCATAGGGAATCTGAAATATTTGTCCTGAATGAGCAAATTTATAATACCAATATAAATGGTCCGTTATTGGACATTATAAATTTTCCAGCTAGCTCATTCTTGGTTGCCAGCGTTTCGCCCTCGTGTGCTAGGGTGGGCTCGTCAGTTGGTACCTAGCACACCTACCAATACGCTGGCTAGTGCATACCGTGGAGGCCACTGCGTAGGCTAACTGGAGTCACCGGCAGTGCCAATGCACTAAGAGACTTTGTCTCATCACTAAAAATTGATGCCTGCTTGGCCATCAGATGATACAGATGTTGATTCCCATAGGGAATCTGAAATATTTGTCCTGAATGAGCAAATTTATAATACCAATATAAATGGTCCGTTATTGGACATTATAAATTTTCCAGCTAGCTCATTCTTGGTTGCCAGCGTTTCGCCCTCGTGTGCTAGGGTGGGCTCGTCAGTTGGTACCTAGCACACCTACCAATACGCTGGCTAGTGCATACCGTGGAGGCCACTGCGTAGGCTAACTGGAGTCACCGGCAGTGCCAATGCACTAAGAGACTTTGTCTCATCACTAAAAATTGATGCCTGCTTGGCCATCAGATGATACAGATGTTGATTCCCATAGGGAATCTGAAATATTTGTCCTGAATGAGCAAATTTATAATACCAATATAAATGGTCCGTTATTGGACATTATAAATTTTCCAGCTAGCTCATTCTTGGTTGCCAGCGATCTGATGGCCAAGCAGGCATCAATTTTTAGTGATGAGACAAAGTCTCTTAGTGCATTGGCACTGCCGGTGACTCCAGTTAGCCTACGCAGTGGCCTCCACGGTATGCACTAGCCAGCGTATTGGTAGGTGTGCTAGGTACCAACTGACGAGCTCACCCTAGCACACGAGGGCGAAACGCTGGCAACCAAGAATGAGCTAGCTGGAAAATTTATAATGTCCAATAACGGACCATTTATATTGGTATTATAAATTTGCTCATTCAGGACAAATATTTCAGATTCCCTATGGGAATCAACATCTGTATCATCTGATGGCCAAGCAGGCATCAATTTTTAGTGATGAGACAAAGTCTCTTAGTGCATTGGCACTGCCGGTGACTCCAGTTACCCTACGCAGTGGCCTCCACGGTATGCACTAGCCAGCGTATTGGTAGGTGTGCTAGGTACCAACTGACGAGCCCACCCTAGCACACGAGGGCGAAACGCTGGCAACCAAGAATGAGCTAGCTGGAAAATTTATAATGTCCAATAACGGACCATTTATATTGGTATTATAAATTTGCTCATTCAGGACAAATATTTCAGATTCCCTATGGGAATCAACATCTGTATCATCTGATGGCCAAGCAGGCATCAATTTTTAGTGATGAGACAAAGTCTCTTAGTGCATTGGCACTGCCGGTGACTCCAGTTAGCCTACGCAGTGGCCTCCACGGTATGCACTAGCCAGCGTATTGGTAGGTGTGCTAGGTACCAACTGACGAGCCCACCCTAGCACACGAGGGCGAAACGCTGGCAACCAAGAATGAGCTAGCTGGAAAATTTATAATGTCCAATAACGGACCATTTATATTGGTATTATAAATTTGCTCATTCAGGACAAATATTTCAGATTCCCTATGGGAATCAACATCTGTAACATCTGATGGCCAAGAAGGCATCAATTTTTAGTGATGAGACAAAGTCTCTTAGTGCATTGGCACTGCCGGTGACTCCAGTTAGCCTACGCAGTGGCCTCCACGGTATGCACTAGCCAGCGTATTGGTAGGTGTGCTAGGTACCAACTGACGAGCCCACCCTAGCACACGAGGGCGAAACGCTGGCAACCAAGAATGAGCTAGCTGGAAAATTTATAATGTCCAATAACGGACCATTTATATTGGTATTATAAATTTGCTCATTCAGGCCAAATATTTCAGATTCCCTATGGGAATCAACATCTGTATCATCTGATGGCCAAGCAGGCATCAATTTTTAGTGATGAGACAAAGTCTCTTAGTGCATTGGCACTGCCGGTGACTCCAGTTAGCCTACGCAGTGGCCTCCACGGTATGCACTAGCCAGCGTATTGGTAGGTGTGCTAGGTACCAACTGACGAGCCCACCCTAGCACACGAGGGCGAAACGCTGGCAACCAAGAATGAGCTAGCTGGAAAATTTATAATGTCCAATAACGGACCATTTATATTGGTATTATAAATTTGCTCATTCAGGACAAATATTTCAGATTCCCTATGGGAATCAACATCTGTATCATCTGATGGCCAAGCAGGCATCAATTTTTAGTGATGAGACAAAGTCTCTTAGTGCATTGGCACTGCCGGTGACTCCAGTTAGCCTACGCAGTGGCCTCCACGGTATGCACTAGCCAGCGTATTGGTAGGTGTGCTAGGTACCAACTGACGAGCCCACCCTAGCACACGAGGGCGAAACGCTGGCAACCAAGAATGAGCTAGCTGGAAAATTTATAATGTCCAATAACGGACCATTTATATTGGTATTATAAATTTGCTCATTCAGGACAAATATTTCAGATTCCCTATGGGAATCAACATCTGTATCATCTGATGGCCAAGCAGGCATCAATTTTTTGTGATGAGACAAAGTCTCTTAGTGCATTGGCACTGCCGGTGACTCCAGTTAGCCTACGCAGTGGCCTCCACGGTATGCACTAGCCAGCGTATTGGTAGGTGTGCTAGGTACCAACTGACGAGCCCACCCTAGCACACGAGGGCGAAACGCTGGCAACCAAGAATGAGCTAGCTGGAAAATTTATAATGTCCAATAACGGACCATTTATATTGGTATTATAAATTTGCTCATTCAGGACAAATATTTCAGATTCCCTATGGGAATCAACATCTGTATCATCTGATGGCCAAGCAGGCATCAATTTTTAGTGATGAGACAAAGTCTCTTAGTGCATTGGCACTGCCGGTGACTCCAGTTAGCCTACGCAGTGGCCTCCACGGTATGCACTAGCCAGCGTATTGGTAGGTGTGCTAGGTACCAACTGACGAGCCCACCCTAGCACACGAGGGCGAAACGCTGGCAACCAAGAATGAGCTAGCTGGAAAATTTATAATGTCCAATAACGGACCATTTATATTGGTATTATAAATTTGCTCATTCAGGACAAATATTTCAGATTCCCTATGGGAATCAACATCTGTATCATCTGATGGCCAAGCAGGCATCAATTTTTAGTGATGAGACAAAGTCTCTTAGTGCATTGGCACTGCCGGTGACTCCAGTTAGCCTACGCAGTGGCCTCCACGGTATGCACTAGCCAGCGTATTGGTAGGTGTGCTAGGTACCAACTGACGAGCCCACCCTAGCACACGAGGGCGAAACGCTGGCAACCAAGAATGAGCTAGCTGGAAAATTTATAATGTCCAATAACGGACCATTTATATTGGTATTATAAATTTGCTCATTCAGGACAAATATTTCAGATTCCCTATGGGAATCAACATCTGTATCATCTGATGGCCAAGCAGGCATCAATTTTTAGTGATGAGACAAAGTCTCTTAGTGCATTGGCACTGCCGGTGACTCCAGTTAGCCTACGCAGTGGCCTCCACGGTATGCACTAGCCAGCGTATTGGTAGGTGTGCTAGGTACCAACTGACGAGCCCACCCTAGCACACGAGGGCGAAACGCTGGCAACCAAGAATGAGCTAGCTGGAAAATTTATAATGTCCAATAACGGACCATTTATATTGGTATTATAAATTTGCTCATTCAGGACAAATATTTCAGATTCCCTATGGGAATCAACATCTGTATCATCTGATGGCCAAGCAGGCATCAATTTTTAGTGATGAGACAAAGTCTCTTAGTGCATTGGCACTGCCGGTGACTCCAGTTAGCCTACGCAGTGGCCTCCACGGTATGCACTAGCCAGCGTATTGGTAGGTGCGCTAGGTACCAACTGACGAGCCCACCCTAGCACACGAGGGCGAAACGCTGGCAACCAAGAATGAGCTAGCTGGAAAATTTATAATGTCCAATAACGGACCATTTATATTGGTATTATAAATTTGCTCATTCAGGACAAATATTTCAGATTCCCTATGGGAATCAACATCTGTATCATCTGATGGCCAAGCAGGCATCAATTTTTAGTGATGAGACAAAGTCTCTTAGTGCATTGGCACTGCCGGTGACTCCAGTTAGCCTACGCAGTGGCCTCCACGGTATGCACTAGCCAGCGTATTGGTAGGTGTGCTAGGTACCAACTGACGAGCCCACCCTAGCACACGAGGGCGAAACGCTGGCAACCAAGAATGAGCTAGCTGGAAAATTTATAATGTCCAATAACGGACCATTTATATTGGTATTATAAATTTGCTCATTCAGGACAAATATTTCAGATTCCCTATGGGAATCAACATCTGTATCATCTGATGGCCAAGCAGGCATCAATTTTTTGTGATGAGACAAAGTCTCTTAGTGCATTGGCACTGCCGGTGACTCCAGTTAGCCTACGCAGTGGCCTCCACGGTATGCACTAGCCAGCGTATTGGTAGGTGTGCTAGGTACCAACTGACGAGCCCACCCTAGCACACGAGGGCGAAACGCTGGCAACCAAGAATGAGCTAGCTGGAAAATTTATAATGTCCAATAACGGACCATTTATATTGGTATTATAAATTTGCTCATTCAGGACAAATATTTCAGATTCCCTATGGGAATCAACATCTGTATCATCTGATGGCCAAGCAGGCATCAATTTTTAGTGATGAGACAAAGTCTCTTAGTGCATTGGCACTGCCGGTGACTCCAGTTAGCCTACGCAGTGGCCTCCACGGTATGCACTAGCCAGCGTATTGGTAGGTGTGCTAGGTACCAACTGACGAGCCCACCCTAGCACACGAGGGCGAAACGCTGGCAACCAAGAATGAGCTAGCTGGAGAATTTATAATGTCCAATAACGGACCATTTATATTGGTATTATAAATTTGCTCATTCAGGACAAATATTTCAGATTCCCTATGGGAATCAACATCTGTATCATCTGATGGCCAAGCCGGCATCAATTTTTAGTGATGAGACAAAGTCTCTTAGTGCATTGGCACTGCCGGTGACTCCAGTTAGCCTACGCAGTGGCCTCCACGGTATGCACTAGCCAGCGTATTGGTAGGTGTGCTAGGTACCAACTGACGAGCCCACCCTAGCACATGAGGGCGAAACGCTGGCAACCAAGAATGAGCTAGCTGGAAAATTTATAATGTCCAATAACGGACCATTTATATTGGTATTATAAATTTGCTCATTCAGGACAAATATTTCAGATTCCCTATGGGAATCAACATCTGTATCATCTGATGGCCAAGCAGGCATCAATTTTTAGTGATGAGACAAAGTCTCTTAGTGCATTGGCACTGCCGGTGACTCCAGTTAGCCTACGCAGTGGCCTCCACGGTATGCACTAGCCAGCGTATTGGTAGGTGTGCTAGGTACCAACTGACGAGCCCACCCTAGCACACGAGGGCGAAACGCTGGCAACCAAGAATGAGCTAGCTGGAAAATTTATAATGTCCAATAACGGACCATTTATATTGGTATTATAAATTTGCTCATTCAGGACAAATATTTCAGATTCCCTATGGGAATCAACATCTGTATCATCTGATGGCCAAGCAGGCATCAATTTTTAGTGATGAGACAAAGTCTCTTAGTGCATTGGCACTGCCGGTGACTCCAGTTAGCCTACGCAGTGGCCTCCACGGTATGCACTAGCCAGCGTATTGGTAGGTGTGCTAGGTACCAACTGACGAGCCCACCCTAGCACACGAGGGCGAAACGCTGGCAACCAAGAATGAGCTAGCTGGAAAATTTATAATGTCCAATAACGGACCATTTATATTGGTATTATAAATTTGCTCATTCAGGACAAATATTTCAGATTCCCTATGGGAATCAACATCTGTATTATCTGATGGCCAAGCAGGCATCAATTTTTAGTGATGAGACAAAGTCTCTTAGTGCATTGGCACTGCCGGTGACTCCAGTTAGCCTACGCAGTGGCCTCCACGGTATGCACTAGCCAGCGTATTGGTAGGTGTGCTAGGTACCAACTGACGAGCCCACCCTAGCACACGAGGGCGAAACGCTGGCAACCAAGAATGAGCTAGCTGGAAAATTTATAATGTCCAATAACGGACCATTTATATTGGTACTACTTCAAGATGACCGTGCTTTGCTGCTACATGTAGAGAAGAGTTCTGATTACAGTCTCTAACGCAAACGTTTACATGGCAGTCAGCAATCAGGAAGCGCACTACTCCAAGATGACCGTGCTGTGCTAATACATGTAGAGAAGTGTTCTGATTACGGTCTCTAACACTAGAGTCTACATGACACTCAGCAATCAGGAAGCGCACTACTTCAGGTTGACCGTGCTGTGCGGCATTGTGTAAAGGAGTGTTCTGATTACAGTCTCTAATGCAAACGTTTACATGAGAGTCAGCAATCAGGAAGCGCACTACTTCAAGATGACCGTGCTGTGCGGCATTGTGTAAAGGAGTGTTCTGGTTACAGTCTCCAATGCAAACGTTTACATGACACTCAGCAATCAGGAAGCGCACTACTTCAAGTTGACCATGCTGTCCGGCTTTGTGTAAAGAAGTGTTCTGATTACAGTCTCTAACACAAACGTTTACAGGGCAGTCAGCAATCAGGAAGCGCACTACTTCAAGATGACCGTGCTGTGCTGCTACATGTAGAGGAGTGTTCTGATTACAGTCTCTAACGCAAACGTTTACATGACAGTCAGCAATCAGGAAGCGCACTCCTTCAAGATGACCGTGCTGTGCTGCTACATGTAAAGGAGTGTTCTGATTACAGTCTCTAACGCAAACGTCTACATGGCAGTCAGCAACAAGGAAGCGCACTACTTCAAGTTGACCGTGCTGTGCGGCTTTTTGTAGAGGAGTGTTCTGATTACAATCTCTAACACAAACGTTTACATGACAGTCAGCAATCATAAAGCGCATTACTTCAAGATGACCGTGCTGTGCTGCTAGATGTAAAGGAGTGTTCTGATTACAGTCTCTAACGCAAACGTTTACATGGCAGTCAGCAACAAGGAAGCGCACTACTTCAAGTTGTCCGTGCTGTGCGGCTTTGTGTAGAGGAGTGTTCTTATTACAGTCTCTAACACAAACGTTTACATGACAGTCAGCAATCAGGAAGGACACTACTTCAAGATGACCGTGCTGTGCTGCTACATGTAGAGGAGTGTTCTGATTACGGTCTCTAACGCAAACGTTTACATGACAGTCAGCAATCAGGAAGCGCACTACTTCAAGATGACCGTGCTGTGCGCTATTGTGTAAAGGAGTGTTCTGGTTACAGTCTCTAACACAAACGTTTACATGACACTCAGCAATCAGGAAGCGCACTACATCAAGATGACAGTGCTGGGCGGCTTTGTGTAAAGGAGTGTTCCGATTACAGTCTCTTAACACTAGAGTCTACATGGCAGTCAGCAACAAGGAAGCGCACTACTTCAAGATGACCGTGCTGGGTGGCTTTGTGTAAAGGAGTGTTCTGATTACAGTCTCTAACGCAAACGTTTACATGACACTCAGCAATCAGGAAGCGCACTACTTCAAGATGACCGTGCTGTGCTGCTACATGTAAAGGAATGTTCTGATTACGGTCTCTAACGCAAACGTTTACATGACAGTCAGCAATCAGGAAGCGCACTACTTCAATTTGACCGTGCTGTGCTGCTACATGTAGAGGAGTGTACTGATTAGAGTCTCTAACGCAAATGTTTACATGACAGTCAGCAATCAGGAAGCGCACTACTTCAAGATGACCGTGCTGTGCGGCTTTGTGTAAAGGAGTGTTCTGATTACAGTCTCTAACGCAAACGTTTACATGACAGTCAGCATTCAGGAAGCGCACTACTTCAAGATGCCGTGCTGTGCTGCTACATGTAGAGGAGTGTTCCGATTACAGTCTCTAACACTAGTGCTTACATGACAGTCAGCATTCAGGAAGCGCACTACTTCAAGATGACCGTGCTGGGCGGCTTTGTGTAAAGGAGTGTTCTGATTACAGTCTCTAACGCAAACGTTTACATGACAGTCAGCAATCAGGAAGCGCACTACTTCAAGATGACCGTGCTGTGCTGCTACATGTAAAGGAGTGTTCTGATTACGGTCTCTAACGCAAACGTTTACATGACAGTCAGCAATCAGGAAGCGCACTACTTCAAGATGACCATGCTGTGCGGCTTTGTTTAAAGGAGTGTTCTGATTACAGTCCCTAACACTAGTCTACATGGCAGTCAGCAATCAGGAAGCGCACTACTTCAAGTTGACCGTGCTGTGCGGCTTTGTGTAAAGGAGTGTTCTGATTACAGTCTCTTAACACTAGTGTTTACATGACACTCAGCAATCAGAAAGCGCACTACTTCAAGATGACCATGCTGTGCTGCTACATGTAGAGAAGTGTTCTGATTACAGTCTCTAACGCAAACGTTTACATGACACTCAGCAATCAGGAAGCGCACTACTTCAAGATGATACAGATGTTGATTCCCATAGGGAATCTGAAATATTTGTCCTGAATGAGCAAATTTATAATACCAATATAAATGGTCCGTTATTGGACATTATAAATTTTCCAGCTAGCTCATTCTTGGTTGCCAGCGTTTCGCCCTCGTGTGCTAGGGTGGGCTCGTCAGTTGGTACCTAGCACACCTACCAATACGCTGGCTAGTGCATACCGTGGAGGCCACTGCGTAGGCTAACTGGAGTCACCGGCAGTGCCAATGCACTAAGAGACTTTGTCTCATCACTAAAAATTGATGCCTGCTTGGCCATCAGATGATACAGATGTTGATTCCCATAGGGAATCTGAAATATTTGTCCTGAATGAGCAAATTTATAATACCAATATAAATGGTCCGTTATTGGACATTATAAATTTTCCAGCTAGCTCATTCCTGGTTGCCAGCGTTTCGCCCTCGTGTGCTAGGGTGGGCTCGTCAGTTGGTACCTAGCACACCTACCAATACGCTGGCTAGTGCATACCGTGGAGGCCACTGCGTAGGCTAACTGGAGTCACCGGCAGTGCCAATGCACTAAGAGACTTTGTCTCATCACTAAAAATTGATGCCTGCTTGGCCATCAGATGATACAGATGTTGATTCCCATAGGGAATCTGAAATATTTGTCCTGAATGAGCAAATTTATAATACCAATATAAATGGTCCGTTATTGGACATTATAAATTTTCCAGCTAGCTCATTCTTGGTTGCCAGCGTTTCGCCCTCGTGTGCTAGGGTGGGCTCGTCAGTTGGTACCTAGCACACCTACCAATACGCTGGCTAGTGCATACCGTGGAGGCCACTGCGTCGGCTAACTGGAGTCACCGGCAGTGCCAATGCACTAAGAGACTTTGTCTCATCACTAAAAATTGATGCCGGCTTGGCCATCAGATGATACAGATGTTGATTCCCATAGGGAATCTGAAATATTTGTCCTGAATGAGCAAATTTATAATACCAATATAAATGGTCCGTTATTGGACATTATAAATTTTCCAGCTAGCTCATTCTTGGTTGCCAGCGTTTCGCCCTCGTGTGCTAGGGTGGGCTCGTCAGTTGGTACCTAGCACACCTACCAATACGCTGGCTAGTGCATACCGTGGAGGCCACTGCGTAGGCTAACTGGAGTCACCGGCAGTGCCAATGCACTAAGAGACTTTGTCTCATCACTAAAAATTGATGCCTGCTTGGCCATCAGATGATACAGATGTTGATTCCCATAGGGAATCTGAAATATTTGTCCTGAATGAGCAAATTTATAATACCAATATAAATGGTCCGTTATTGGACATTATAAATTTTCCAGCTAGCTCATTCTTGGTTGCCAGCGTTTCGCCCTCGTGTGCTAGGGTGGGCTCGTCAGTTGGTACCTAGCACACCTACCAATACGCTGGCTAGTGCATACCGTGGAGGCCACTGCGTAGGCTAACTGGAGTCACCGGCAGTGCCAATGCACTAAGAGACTTTGTCTCATCACTAAAAATTGATGCCTGCTTGGCCATCAGATGATACAGATGTTGATTCCCATAGGGAATCTGAAATATTTGTCCTGAATGAGCAAATTTATAATACCAATATAAATGGTCCGTTATTGGACATTATAAATTTTCCAGCTAGCTCATTCTTGGTTGCCTGCGTTTCGCCCTCGTGTGCTAGGGTGGGCTCGTCAGTTGGTACCTAGCACACCTACCAATACGCTGGCTAGTGCATACCGTGGAGGCCACTGCGTAGGCTAACTGGAGTCACCGGCAGTGCCAATGCACTAAGAGACTTTGTCTCATCACTAAAAATTGATGCCTGCTTGGCCATCAGATGATACAGATGTTGATTCCCATAGGGAATCTGAAATATTTGTCCTGAATGAGCAAATTTATAATACCAATATAAATGGTCCGTTATTGGACATTATAAATTTTCCAGCTAGCTCATTCTTGGTTGCCAGCGTTTCGCCCTCGTGTGCTAGGGTGGGCTCGTCAGTTGGTACCTAGCACACCTACCAATACGCTGGCTAGTGCATACCGTGGAGGCCACTGCGTAGGCTAACTGGAGTCACCGGCAGTGCCAATGCACTAAGAGACTTTGTCTCATCACTAAAAATTGATGCCTGCTTGGCCATCAGATGATACAGATGTTGATTCCCATAGGGAATCTGAAATATTTGTCCTGAATGAGCAAATTTATAATACCAATATAAATGGTCCGTTATTGGACATTATAAATTTTCCAGCTAGCTCATTCTTGGTTGCCAGCGATCTGATGGCCAAGCAGGCATCAATTTTTAGTGATGAGACAAAGTCTCTTAGTGCATTGGCACTGCCGGTGACTCCAGTTAGCCTACGCAGTGGCCTCCACGGTATGCACTAGCCAGCGTATTGGTAGGTGTGCTAGGTACCAACTGACGAGCTCACCCTAGCACACGAGGGCGAAACGCTGGCAACCAAGAATGAGCTAGCTGGAAAATTTATAATGTCCAATAACGGACCATTTATATTGGTATTATAAATTTGCTCATTCAGGACAAATATTTCAGATTCCCTATGGGAATCAACATCTGTATCATCTGATGGCCAAGCAGGCATCAATTTTTAGTGATGAGACAAAGTCTCTTAGTGCATTGGCACTGCCGGTGACTCCAGTTACCCTACGCAGTGGCCTCCACGGTATGCACTAGCCAGCGTATTGGTAGGTGTGCTAGGTACCAACTGACGAGCCCACCCTAGCACACGAGGGCGAAACGCTGGCAACCAAGAATGAGCTAGCTGGAAAATTTATAATGTCCAATAACGGACCATTTATATTGGTATTATAAATTTGCTCATTCAGGACAAATATTTCAGATTCCCTATGGGAATCAACATCTGTATCATCTGATGGCCAAGCAGGCATCAATTTTTAGTGATGAGACAAAGTCTCTTAGTGCATTGGCACTGCCGGTGACTCCAGTTAGCCTACGCAGTGGCCTCCACGGTATGCACTAGCCAGCGTATTGGTAGGTGTGCTAGGTACCAACTGACGAGCCCACCCTAGCACACGAGGGCGAAACGCTGGCAACCAAGAATGAGCTAGCTGGAAAATTTATAATGTCCAATAACGGACCATTTATATTGGTATTATAAATTTGCTCATTCAGGACAAATATTTCAGATTCCCTATGGGAATCAACATCTGTAACATCTGATGGCCAAGAAGGCATCAATTTTTAGTGATGAGACAAAGTCTCTTAGTGCATTGGCACTGCCGGTGACTCCAGTTAGCCTACGCAGTGGCCTCCACGGTATGCACTAGCCAGCGTATTGGTAGGTGTGCTAGGTACCAACTGACGAGCCCACCCTAGCACACGAGGGCGAAACGCTGGCAACCAAGAATGAGCTAGCTGGAAAATTTATAATGTCCAATAACGGACCATTTATATTGGTATTATAAATTTGCTCATTCAGGCCAAATATTTCAGATTCCCTATGGGAATCAACATCTGTATCATCTGATGGCCAAGCAGGCATCAATTTTTAGTGATGAGACAAAGTCTCTTAGTGCATTGGCACTGCCGGTGACTCCAGTTAGCCTACGCAGTGGCCTCCACGGTATGCACTAGCCAGCGTATTGGTAGGTGTGCTAGGTACCAACTGACGAGCCCACCCTAGCACACGAGGGCGAAACGCTGGCAACCAAGAATGAGCTAGCTGGAAAATTTATAATGTCCAATAACGGACCATTTATATTGGTATTATAAATTTGCTCATTCAGGACAAATATTTCAGATTCCCTATGGGAATCAACATCTGTATCATCTGATGGCCAAGCAGGCATCAATTTTTAGTGATGAGACAAAGTCTCTTAGTGCATTGGCACTGCCGGTGACTCCAGTTAGCCTACGCAGTGGCCTCCACGGTATGCACTAGCCAGCGTATTGGTAGGTGTGCTAGGTACCAACTGACGAGCCCACCCTAGCACACGAGGGCGAAACGCTGGCAACCAAGAATGAGCTAGCTGGAAAATTTATAATGTCCAATAACGGACCATTTATATTGGTATTATAAATTTGCTCATTCAGGACAAATATTTCAGATTCCCTATGGGAATCAACATCTGTATCATCTGATGGCCAAGCAGGCATCAATTTTTTGTGATGAGACAAAGTCTCTTAGTGCATTGGCACTGCCGGTGACTCCAGTTAGCCTACGCAGTGGCCTCCACGGTATGCACTAGCCAGCGTATTGGTAGGTGTGCTAGGTACCAACTGACGAGCCCACCCTAGCACACGAGGGCGAAACGCTGGCAACCAAGAATGAGCTAGCTGGAAAATTTATAATGTCCAATAACGGACCATTTATATTGGTATTATAAATTTGCTCATTCAGGACAAATATTTCAGATTCCCTATGGGAATCAACATCTGTATCATCTGATGGCCAAGCAGGCATCAATTTTTAGTGATGAGACAAAGTCTCTTAGTGCATTGGCACTGCCGGTGACTCCAGTTAGCCTACGCAGTGGCCTCCACGGTATGCACTAGCCAGCGTATTGGTAGGTGTGCTAGGTACCAACTGACGAGCCCACCCTAGCACACGAGGGCGAAACGCTGGCAACCAAGAATGAGCTAGCTGGAAAATTTATAATGTCCAATAACGGACCATTTATATTGGTATTATAAATTTGCTCATTCAGGACAAATATTTCAGATTCCCTATGGGAATCAACATCTGTATCATCTGATGGCCAAGCAGGCATCAATTTTTAGTGATGAGACAAAGTCTCTTAGTGCATTGGCACTGCCGGTGACTCCAGTTAGCCTACGCAGTGGCCTCCACGGTATGCACTAGCCAGCGTATTGGTAGGTGTGCTAGGTACCAACTGACGAGCCCACCCTAGCACACGAGGGCGAAACGCTGGCAACCAAGAATGAGCTAGCTGGAAAATTTATAATGTCCAATAACGGACCATTTATATTGGTATTATAAATTTGCTCATTCAGGACAAATATTTCAGATTCCCTATGGGAATCAACATCTGTATCATCTGATGGCCAAGCAGGCATCAATTTTTAGTGATGAGACAAAGTCTCTTAGTGCATTGGCACTGCCGGTGACTCCAGTTAGCCTACGCAGTGGCCTCCACGGTATGCACTAGCCAGCGTATTGGTAGGTGTGCTAGGTACCAACTGACGAGCCCACCCTAGCACACGAGGGCGAAACGCTGGCAACCAAGAATGAGCTAGCTGGAAAATTTATAATGTCCAATAACGGACCATTTATATTGGTATTATAAATTTGCTCATTCAGGACAAATATTTCAGATTCCCTATGGGAATCAACATCTGTATCATCTGATGGCCAAGCAGGCATCAATTTTTAGTGATGAGACAAAGTCTCTTAGTGCATTGGCACTGCCGGTGACTCCAGTTAGCCTACGCAGTGGCCTCCACGGTATGCACTAGCCAGCGTATTGGTAGGTGCGCTAGGTACCAACTGACGAGCCCACCCTAGCACACGAGGGCGAAACGCTGGCAACCAAGAATGAGCTAGCTGGAAAATTTATAATGTCCAATAACGGACCATTTATATTGGTATTATAAATTTGCTCATTCAGGACAAATATTTCAGATTCCCTATGGGAATCAACATCTGTATCATCTGATGGCCAAGCAGGCATCAATTTTTAGTGATGAGACAAAGTCTCTTAGTGCATTGGCACTGCCGGTGACTCCAGTTAGCCTACGCAGTGGCCTCCACGGTATGCACTAGCCAGCGTATTGGTAGGTGTGCTAGGTACCAACTGACGAGCCCACCCTAGCACACGAGGGCGAAACGCTGGCAACCAAGAATGAGCTAGCTGGAAAATTTATAATGTCCAATAACGGACCATTTATATTGGTATTATAAATTTGCTCATTCAGGACAAATATTTCAGATTCCCTATGGGAATCAACATCTGTATCATCTGATGGCCAAGCAGGCATCAATTTTTTGTGATGAGACAAAGTCTCTTAGTGCATTGGCACTGCCGGTGACTCCAGTTAGCCTACGCAGTGGCCTCCACGGTATGCACTAGCCAGCGTATTGGTAGGTGTGCTAGGTACCAACTGACGAGCTCACCCTAGCACACGAGGGCGAAACGCTGGCAACCAAGAATGAGCTAGCTGGAAAATTTATAATGTCCAATAACGGACCATTTATATTGGTATTATAAATTTGCTCATTCAGGACAAATATTTCAGATTCCCTATGGGAATCAACATCTGTATCATCTGATGGCCAAGCAGGCATCAATTTTTAGTGATGAGACAAAGTCTCTTAGTGCATTGGCACTGCCGGTGACTCCAGTTACCCTACGCAGTGGCCTCCACGGTATGCACTAGCCAGCGTATTGGTAGGTGTGCTAGGTACCAACTGACGAGCCCACCCTAGCACACGAGGGCGAAACGCTGGCAACCAAGAATGAGCTAGCTGGAAAATTTATAATGTCCAATAACGGACCATTTATATTGGTATTATAAATTTGCTCATTCAGGACAAATATTTCAGATTCCCTATGGGAATCAACATCTGTATCATCTGATGGCCAAGCAGGCATCAATTTTTAGTGATGAGACAAAGTCTCTTAGTGCATTGGCACTGCCGGTGACTCCAGTTAGCCTACGCAGTGGCCTCCACGGTATGCACTAGCCAGCGTATTGGTAGGTGTGCTAGGTACCAACTGACGAGCCCACCCTAGCACACGAGGGCGAAACGCTGGCAACCAAGAATGAGCTAGCTGGAAAATTTATAATGTCCAATAACGGACCATTTATATTGGTATTATAAATTTGCTCATTCAGGACAAATATTTCAGATTCCCTATGGGAATCAACATCTGTAACATCTGATGGCCAAGAAGGCATCAATTTTTAGTGATGAGACAAAGTCTCTTAGTGCATTGGCACTGCCGGTGACTCCAGTTAGCCTACGCAGTGGCCTCCACGGTATGCACTAGCCAGCGTATTGGTAGGTGTGCTAGGTACCAACTGACGAGCCCACCCTAGCACACGAGGGCGAAACGCTGGCAACCAAGAATGAGCTAGCTGGAAAATTTATAATGTCCAATAACGGACCATTTATATTGGTATTATAAATTTGCTCATTCAGGCCAAATATTTCAGATTCCCTATGGGAATCAACATCTGTATCATCTGATGGCCAAGCAGGCATCAATTTTTAGTGATGAGACAAAGTCTCTTAGTGCATTGGCACTGCCGGTGACTCCAGTTAGCCTACGCAGTGGCCTCCACGGTATGCACTAGCCAGCGTATTGGTAGGTGTGCTAGGTACCAACTGACGAGCCCACCCTAGCACACGAGGGCGAAACGCTGGCAACCAAGAATGAGCTAGCTGGAAAATTTATAATGTCCAATAACGGACCATTTATATTGGTATTATAAATTTGCTCATTCAGGACAAATATTTCAGATTCCCTATGGGAATCAACATCTGTATCATCTGATGGCCAAGCAGGCATCAATTTTTAGTGATGAGACAAAGTCTCTTAGTGCATTGGCACTGCCGGTGACTCCAGTTAGCCTACGCAGTGGCCTCCACGGTATGCACTAGCCAGCGTATTGGTAGGTGTGCTAGGTACCAACTGACGAGCCCACCCTAGCACACGAGGGCGAAACGCTGGCAACCAAGAATGAGCTAGCTGGAAAATTTATAATGTCCAATAACGGACCATTTATATTGGTATTATAAATTTGCTCATTCAGGACAAATATTTCAGATTCCCTATGGGAATCAACATCTGTATCATCTGATGGCCAAGCAGGCATCAATTTTTTGTGATGAGACAAAGTCTCTTAGTGCATTGGCACTGCCGGTGACTCCAGTTAGCCTACGCAGTGGCCTCCACGGTATGCACTAGCCAGCGTATTGGTAGGTGTGCTAGGTACCAACTGACGAGCCCACCCTAGCACACGAGGGCGAAACGCTGGCAACCAAGAATGAGCTAGCTGGAAAATTTATAATGTCCAATAACGGACCATTTATATTGGTATTATAAATTTGCTCATTCAGGACAAATATTTCAGATTCCCTATGGGAATCAACATCTGTATCATCTGATGGCCAAGCAGGCATCAATTTTTAGTGATGAGACAAAGTCTCTTAGTGCATTGGCACTGCCGGTGACTCCAGTTAGCCTACGCAGTGGCCTCCACGGTATGCACTAGCCAGCGTATTGGTAGGTGTGCTAGGTACCAACTGACGAGCCCACCCTAGCACACGAGGGCGAAACGCTGGCAACCAAGAATGAGCTAGCTGGAAAATTTATAATGTCCAATAACGGACCATTTATATTGGTATTATAAATTTGCTCATTCAGGACAAATATTTCAGATTCCCTATGGGAATCAACATCTGTATCATCTGATGGCCAAGCAGGCATCAATTTTTAGTGATGAGACAAAGTCTCTTAGTGCATTGGCACTGCCGGTGACTCCAGTTAGCCTACGCAGTGGCCTCCACGGTATGCACTAGCCAGCGTATTGGTAGGTGTGCTAGGTACCAACTGACGAGCCCACCCTAGCACACGAGGGCGAAACGCTGGCAACCAAGAATGAGCTAGCTGGAAAATTTATAATGTCCAATAACGGACCATTTATATTGGTATTATAAATTTGCTCATTCAGGACAAATATTTCAGATTCCCTATGGGAATCAACATCTGTATCATCTGATGGCCAAGCAGGCATCAATTTTTAGTGATGAGACAAAGTCTCTTAGTGCATTGGCACTGCCGGTGACTCCAGTTAGCCTACGCAGTGGCCTCCACGGTATGCACTAGCCAGCGTATTGGTAGGTGTGCTAGGTACCAACTGACGAGCCCACCCTAGCACACGAGGGCGAAACGCTGGCAACCAAGAATGAGCTAGCTGGAAAATTTATAATGTCC
Source organism: Anabrus simplex (assembly GCF_040414725.1). NCBI lineage: Eukaryota > Metazoa > Arthropoda > Insecta > Orthoptera > Tettigoniidae > Anabrus > Anabrus simplex. Next base: position 21,781,374 of record NC_090267.1, read on the forward strand.
AATAACGGACCATTTATATTGGTATTATAAATTTGCTCATTCAGGACAAATATTTCAGATTCCCTATGGGAATCAACATCTGTATCATCTGATGGCCAAGCAGGCATCAATTTTTAGTGATGAGACAAAGTCTCTTAGTGCATTGGCACTGCCGGTGACTCCAGTTAGCCTACGCAGTGGCCTCCACGGTATGCACTAGCCAGCGTATTGGTAGGTGCGCTAGGTACCAACTGACGAGCCCACCCTAGCACACGAGGGCGAAACGCTGGCAACCAAGAATGAGCTAGCTGGAAAATTTATAATGTCCAATAACGGACCATTTATATTGGTATTATAAATTTGCTCATTCAGGACAAATATTTCAGATTCCCTATGGGAATCAACATCTGTATCATCTGATGGCCAAGCAGGCATCAATTTTTAGTGATGAGACAAAGTCTCTTAGTGCATTGGCACTGCCGGTGACTCCAGTTAGCCTACGCAGTGGCCTCCACGGTATGCACTAGCCAGCGTATTGGTAGGTGTGCTAGGTACCAACTGACGAGCCCACCCTAGCACACGAGGGCGAAACGCTGGCAACCAAGAATGAGCTAGCTGGAAAATTTATAATGTCCAATAACGGACCATTTATATTGGTATTATAAATTTGCTCATTCAGGACAAATATTTCAGATTCCCTATGGGAATCAACATCTGTATCATCTGATGGCCAAGCAGGCATCAATTTTTTGTGATGAGACAAAGTCTCTTAGTGCATTGGCACTGCCGGTGACTCCAGTTAGCCTACGCAGTGGCCTCCACGGTATGCACTAGCCAGCGTATTGGTAGGTGTGCTAGGTACCAACTGACGAGCCCACCCTAGCACACGAGGGCGAAACGCTGGCAACCAAGAATGAGCTAGCTGGAAAATTTATAATGTCCAATAACGGACCATTTATATTGGTATTATAAATTTGCTCATTCAGGACAAATATTTCAGATTCCCTATGGGAATCAACATCTGTATCATCTGATGGCCAAGCAGGCATCAATTTTTAGTGATGAGACAAAGTCTCTTAGTGCATTGGCACTGCCGGTGACTCCAGTTAGCCTACGCAGTGGCCTCCACGGTATGCACTAGCCAGCGTATTGGTAGGTGTGCTAGGTACCAACTGACGAGCCCACCCTAGCACACGAGGGCGAAACGCTGGCAACCAAGAATGAGCTAGCTGGAGAATTTATAATGTCCAATAACGGACCATTTATATTGGTATTATAAATTTGCTCATTCAGGACAAATATTTCAGATTCCCTATGGGAATCAACATCTGTATCATCTGATGGCCAAGCCGGCATCAATTTTTAGTGATGAGACAAAGTCTCTTAGTGCATTGGCACTGCCGGTGACTCCAGTTAGCCTACGCAGTGGCCTCCACGGTATGCACTAGCCAGCGTATTGGTAGGTGTGCTAGGTACCAACTGACGAGCCCACCCTAGCACATGAGGGCGAAACGCTGGCAACCAAGAATGAGCTAGCTGGAAAATTTATAATGTCCAATAACGGACCATTTATATTGGTATTATAAATTTGCTCATTCAGGACAAATATTTCAGATTCCCTATGGGAATCAACATCTGTATCATCTGATGGCCAAGCAGGCATCAATTTTTAGTGATGAGACAAAGTCTCTTAGTGCATTGGCACTGCCGGTGACTCCAGTTAGCCTACGCAGTGGCCTCCACGGTATGCACTAGCCAGCGTATTGGTAGGTGTGCTAGGTACCAACTGACGAGCCCACCCTAGCACACGAGGGCGAAACGCTGGCAACCAAGAATGAGCTAGCTGGAAAATTTATAATGTCCAATAACGGACCATTTATATTGGTATTATAAATTTGCTCATTCAGGACAAATATTTCAGATTCCCTATGGGAATCAACATCTGTATCATCTGATGGCCAAGCAGGCATCAATTTTTAGTGATGAGACAAAGTCTCTTAGTGCATTGGCACTGCCGGTGACTCCAGTTAGCCTACGCAGTGGCCTCCACGGTATGCACTAGCCAGCGTATTGGTAGGTGTGCTAGGTACCAACTGACGAGCCCACCCTAGCACACGAGGGCGAAACGCTGGCAACCAAGAATGAGCTAGCTGGAAAATTTATAATGTCCAATAACGGACCATTTATATTGGTATTATAAATTTGCTCATTCAGGACAAATATTTCAGATTCCCTATGGGAATCAACATCTGTATTATCTGATGGCCAAGCAGGCATCAATTTTTAGTGATGAGACAAAGTCTCTTAGTGCATTGGCACTGCCGGTGACTCCAGTTAGCCTACGCAGTGGCCTCCACGGTATGCACTAGCCAGCGTATTGGTAGGTGTGCTAGGTACCAACTGACGAGCCCACCCTAGCACACGAGGGCGAAACGCTGGCAACCAAGAATGAGCTAGCTGGAAAATTTATAATGTCCAATAACGGACCATTTATATTGGTACTACTTCAAGATGACCGTGCTTTGCTGCTACATGTAGAGAAGAGTTCTGATTACAGTCTCTAACGCAAACGTTTACATGGCAGTCAGCAATCAGGAAGCGCACTACTCCAAGATGACCGTGCTGTGCTAATACATGTAGAGAAGTGTTCTGATTACGGTCTCTAACACTAGAGTCTACATGACACTCAGCAATCAGGAAGCGCACTACTTCAGGTTGACCGTGCTGTGCGGCATTGTGTAAAGGAGTGTTCTGATTACAGTCTCTAATGCAAACGTTTACATGAGAGTCAGCAATCAGGAAGCGCACTACTTCAAGATGACCGTGCTGTGCGGCATTGTGTAAAGGAGTGTTCTGGTTACAGTCTCCAATGCAAACGTTTACATGACACTCAGCAATCAGGAAGCGCACTACTTCAAGTTGACCATGCTGTCCGGCTTTGTGTAAAGAAGTGTTCTGATTACAGTCTCTAACACAAACGTTTACAGGGCAGTCAGCAATCAGGAAGCGCACTACTTCAAGATGACCGTGCTGTGCTGCTACATGTAGAGGAGTGTTCTGATTACAGTCTCTAACGCAAACGTTTACATGACAGTCAGCAATCAGGAAGCGCACTCCTTCAAGATGACCGTGCTGTGCTGCTACATGTAAAGGAGTGTTCTGATTACAGTCTCTAACGCAAACGTCTACATGGCAGTCAGCAACAAGGAAGCGCACTACTTCAAGTTGACCGTGCTGTGCGGCTTTTTGTAGAGGAGTGTTCTGATTACAATCTCTAACACAAACGTTTACATGACAGTCAGCAATCATAAAGCGCATTACTTCAAGATGACCGTGCTGTGCTGCTAGATGTAAAGGAGTGTTCTGATTACAGTCTCTAACGCAAACGTTTACATGGCAGTCAGCAACAAGGAAGCGCACTACTTCAAGTTGTCCGTGCTGTGCGGCTTTGTGTAGAGGAGTGTTCTTATTACAGTCTCTAACACAAACGTTTACATGACAGTCAGCAATCAGGAAGGACACTACTTCAAGATGACCGTGCTGTGCTGCTACATGTAGAGGAGTGTTCTGATTACGGTCTCTAACGCAAACGTTTACATGACAGTCAGCAATCAGGAAGCGCACTACTTCAAGATGACCGTGCTGTGCGCTATTGTGTAAAGGAGTGTTCTGGTTACAGTCTCTAACACAAACGTTTACATGACACTCAGCAATCAGGAAGCGCACTACATCAAGATGACAGTGCTGGGCGGCTTTGTGTAAAGGAGTGTTCCGATTACAGTCTCTTAACACTAGAGTCTACATGGCAGTCAGCAACAAGGAAGCGCACTACTTCAAGATGACCGTGCTGGGTGGCTTTGTGTAAAGGAGTGTTCTGATTACAGTCTCTAACGCAAACGTTTACATGACACTCAGCAATCAGGAAGCGCACTACTTCAAGATGACCGTGCTGTGCTGCTACATGTAAAGGAATGTTCTGATTACGGTCTCTAACGCAAACGTTTACATGACAGTCAGCAATCAGGAAGCGCACTACTTCAATTTGACCGTGCTGTGCTGCTACATGTAGAGGAGTGTACTGATTAGAGTCTCTAACGCAAATGTTTACATGACAGTCAGCAATCAGGAAGCGCACTACTTCAAGATGACCGTGCTGTGCGGCTTTGTGTAAAGGAGTGTTCTGATTACAGTCTCTAACGCAAACGTTTACATGACAGTCAGCATTCAGGAAGCGCACTACTTCAAGATGCCGTGCTGTGCTGCTACATGTAGAGGAGTGTTCCGATTACAGTCTCTAACACTAGTGCTTACATGACAGTCAGCATTCAGGAAGCGCACTACTTCAAGATGACCGTGCTGGGCGGCTTTGTGTAAAGGAGTGTTCTGATTACAGTCTCTAACGCAAACGTTTACATGACAGTCAGCAATCAGGAAGCGCACTACTTCAAGATGACCGTGCTGTGCTGCTACATGTAAAGGAGTGTTCTGATTACGGTCTCTAACGCAAACGTTTACATGACAGTCAGCAATCAGGAAGCGCACTACTTCAAGATGACCATGCTGTGCGGCTTTGTTTAAAGGAGTGTTCTGATTACAGTCCCTAACACTAGTCTACATGGCAGTCAGCAATCAGGAAGCGCACTACTTCAAGTTGACCGTGCTGTGCGGCTTTGTGTAAAGGAGTGTTCTGATTACAGTCTCTTAACACTAGTGTTTACATGACACTCAGCAATCAGAAAGCGCACTACTTCAAGATGACCATGCTGTGCTGCTACATGTAGAGAAGTGTTCTGATTACAGTCTCTAACGCAAACGTTTACATGACACTCAGCAATCAGGAAGCGCACTACTTCAAGATGATACAGATGTTGATTCCCATAGGGAATCTGAAATATTTGTCCTGAATGAGCAAATTTATAATACCAATATAAATGGTCCGTTATTGGACATTATAAATTTTCCAGCTAGCTCATTCTTGGTTGCCAGCGTTTCGCCCTCGTGTGCTAGGGTGGGCTCGTCAGTTGGTACCTAGCACACCTACCAATACGCTGGCTAGTGCATACCGTGGAGGCCACTGCGTAGGCTAACTGGAGTCACCGGCAGTGCCAATGCACTAAGAGACTTTGTCTCATCACTAAAAATTGATGCCTGCTTGGCCATCAGATGATACAGATGTTGATTCCCATAGGGAATCTGAAATATTTGTCCTGAATGAGCAAATTTATAATACCAATATAAATGGTCCGTTATTGGACATTATAAATTTTCCAGCTAGCTCATTCCTGGTTGCCAGCGTTTCGCCCTCGTGTGCTAGGGTGGGCTCGTCAGTTGGTACCTAGCACACCTACCAATACGCTGGCTAGTGCATACCGTGGAGGCCACTGCGTAGGCTAACTGGAGTCACCGGCAGTGCCAATGCACTAAGAGACTTTGTCTCATCACTAAAAATTGATGCCTGCTTGGCCATCAGATGATACAGATGTTGATTCCCATAGGGAATCTGAAATATTTGTCCTGAATGAGCAAATTTATAATACCAATATAAATGGTCCGTTATTGGACATTATAAATTTTCCAGCTAGCTCATTCTTGGTTGCCAGCGTTTCGCCCTCGTGTGCTAGGGTGGGCTCGTCAGTTGGTACCTAGCACACCTACCAATACGCTGGCTAGTGCATACCGTGGAGGCCACTGCGTCGGCTAACTGGAGTCACCGGCAGTGCCAATGCACTAAGAGACTTTGTCTCATCACTAAAAATTGATGCCGGCTTGGCCATCAGATGATACAGATGTTGATTCCCATAGGGAATCTGAAATATTTGTCCTGAATGAGCAAATTTATAATACCAATATAAATGGTCCGTTATTGGACATTATAAATTTTCCAGCTAGCTCATTCTTGGTTGCCAGCGTTTCGCCCTCGTGTGCTAGGGTGGGCTCGTCAGTTGGTACCTAGCACACCTACCAATACGCTGGCTAGTGCATACCGTGGAGGCCACTGCGTAGGCTAACTGGAGTCACCGGCAGTGCCAATGCACTAAGAGACTTTGTCTCATCACTAAAAATTGATGCCTGCTTGGCCATCAGATGATACAGATGTTGATTCCCATAGGGAATCTGAAATATTTGTCCTGAATGAGCAAATTTATAATACCAATATAAATGGTCCGTTATTGGACATTATAAATTTTCCAGCTAGCTCATTCTTGGTTGCCAGCGTTTCGCCCTCGTGTGCTAGGGTGGGCTCGTCAGTTGGTACCTAGCACACCTACCAATACGCTGGCTAGTGCATACCGTGGAGGCCACTGCGTAGGCTAACTGGAGTCACCGGCAGTGCCAATGCACTAAGAGACTTTGTCTCATCACTAAAAATTGATGCCTGCTTGGCCATCAGATGATACAGATGTTGATTCCCATAGGGAATCTGAAATATTTGTCCTGAATGAGCAAATTTATAATACCAATATAAATGGTCCGTTATTGGACATTATAAATTTTCCAGCTAGCTCATTCTTGGTTGCCTGCGTTTCGCCCTCGTGTGCTAGGGTGGGCTCGTCAGTTGGTACCTAGCACACCTACCAATACGCTGGCTAGTGCATACCGTGGAGGCCACTGCGTAGGCTAACTGGAGTCACCGGCAGTGCCAATGCACTAAGAGACTTTGTCTCATCACTAAAAATTGATGCCTGCTTGGCCATCAGATGATACAGATGTTGATTCCCATAGGGAATCTGAAATATTTGTCCTGAATGAGCAAATTTATAATACCAATATAAATGGTCCGTTATTGGACATTATAAATTTTCCAGCTAGCTCATTCTTGGTTGCCAGCGTTTCGCCCTCGTGTGCTAGGGTGGGCTCGTCAGTTGGTACCTAGCACACCTACCAATACGCTGGCTAGTGCATACCGTGGAGGCCACTGCGTAGGCTAACTGGAGTCACCGGCAGTGCCAATGCACTAAGAGACTTTGTCTCATCACTAAAAATTGATGCCTGCTTGGCCATCAGATGATACAGATGTTGATTCCCATAGGGAATCTGAAATATTTGTCCTGAATGAGCAAATTTATAATACCAATATAAATGGTCCGTTATTGGACATTATAAATTTTCCAGCTAGCTCATTCTTGGTTGCCAGCGATCTGATGGCCAAGCAGGCATCAATTTTTAGTGATGAGACAAAGTCTCTTAGTGCATTGGCACTGCCGGTGACTCCAGTTAGCCTACGCAGTGGCCTCCACGGTATGCACTAGCCAGCGTATTGGTAGGTGTGCTAGGTACCAACTGACGAGCTCACCCTAGCACACGAGGGCGAAACGCTGGCAACCAAGAATGAGCTAGCTGGAAAATTTATAATGTCCAATAACGGACCATTTATATTGGTATTATAAATTTGCTCATTCAGGACAAATATTTCAGATTCCCTATGGGAATCAACATCTGTATCATCTGATGGCCAAGCAGGCATCAATTTTTAGTGATGAGACAAAGTCTCTTAGTGCATTGGCACTGCCGGTGACTCCAGTTACCCTACGCAGTGGCCTCCACGGTATGCACTAGCCAGCGTATTGGTAGGTGTGCTAGGTACCAACTGACGAGCCCACCCTAGCACACGAGGGCGAAACGCTGGCAACCAAGAATGAGCTAGCTGGAAAATTTATAATGTCCAATAACGGACCATTTATATTGGTATTATAAATTTGCTCATTCAGGACAAATATTTCAGATTCCCTATGGGAATCAACATCTGTATCATCTGATGGCCAAGCAGGCATCAATTTTTAGTGATGAGACAAAGTCTCTTAGTGCATTGGCACTGCCGGTGACTCCAGTTAGCCTACGCAGTGGCCTCCACGGTATGCACTAGCCAGCGTATTGGTAGGTGTGCTAGGTACCAACTGACGAGCCCACCCTAGCACACGAGGGCGAAACGCTGGCAACCAAGAATGAGCTAGCTGGAAAATTTATAATGTCCAATAACGGACCATTTATATTGGTATTATAAATTTGCTCATTCAGGACAAATATTTCAGATTCCCTATGGGAATCAACATCTGTAACATCTGATGGCCAAGAAGGCATCAATTTTTAGTGATGAGACAAAGTCTCTTAGTGCATTGGCACTGCCGGTGACTCCAGTTAGCCTACGCAGTGGCCTCCACGGTATGCACTAGCCAGCGTATTGGTAGGTGTGCTAGGTACCAACTGACGAGCCCACCCTAGCACACGAGGGCGAAACGCTGGCAACCAAGAATGAGCTAGCTGGAAAATTTATAATGTCCAATAACGGACCATTTATATTGGTATTATAAATTTGCTCATTCAGGCCAAATATTTCAGATTCCCTATGGGAATCAACATCTGTATCATCTGATGGCCAAGCAGGCATCAATTTTTAGTGATGAGACAAAGTCTCTTAGTGCATTGGCACTGCCGGTGACTCCAGTTAGCCTACGCAGTGGCCTCCACGGTATGCACTAGCCAGCGTATTGGTAGGTGTGCTAGGTACCAACTGACGAGCCCACCCTAGCACACGAGGGCGAAACGCTGGCAACCAAGAATGAGCTAGCTGGAAAATTTATAATGTCCAATAACGGACCATTTATATTGGTATTATAAATTTGCTCATTCAGGACAAATATTTCAGATTCCCTATGGGAATCAACATCTGTATCATCTGATGGCCAAGCAGGCATCAATTTTTAGTGATGAGACAAAGTCTCTTAGTGCATTGGCACTGCCGGTGACTCCAGTTAGCCTACGCAGTGGCCTCCACGGTATGCACTAGCCAGCGTATTGGTAGGTGTGCTAGGTACCAACTGACGAGCCCACCCTAGCACACGAGGGCGAAACGCTGGCAACCAAGAATGAGCTAGCTGGAAAATTTATAATGTCCAATAACGGACCATTTATATTGGTATTATAAATTTGCTCATTCAGGACAAATATTTCAGATTCCCTATGGGAATCAACATCTGTATCATCTGATGGCCAAGCAGGCATCAATTTTTTGTGATGAGACAAAGTCTCTTAGTGCATTGGCACTGCCGGTGACTCCAGTTAGCCTACGCAGTGGCCTCCACGGTATGCACTAGCCAGCGTATTGGTAGGTGTGCTAGGTACCAACTGACGAGCCCACCCTAGCACACGAGGGCGAAACGCTGGCAACCAAGAATGAGCTAGCTGGAAAATTTATAATGTCCAATAACGGACCATTTATATTGGTATTATAAATTTGCTCATTCAGGACAAATATTTCAGATTCCCTATGGGAATCAACATCTGTATCATCTGATGGCCAAGCAGGCATCAATTTTTAGTGATGAGACAAAGTCTCTTAGTGCATTGGCACTGCCGGTGACTCCAGTTAGCCTACGCAGTGGCCTCCACGGTATGCACTAGCCAGCGTATTGGTAGGTGTGCTAGGTACCAACTGACGAGCCCACCCTAGCACACGAGGGCGAAACGCTGGCAACCAAGAATGAGCTAGCTGGAAAATTTATAATGTCCAATAATGGACCATTTATATTGGTATTATAAATTTGCTCATTCAGGACAAATATTTCAGATTCCCTATGGGAATCAACATCTGTATCATCTGATGGCCAAGCAGGCATCAATTTTTAGTGATGAGACAAAGTCTCTTAGTGCATTGGCACTGCCGGTGACTCCAGTTAGCCTACGCAGTGGCCTCCACGGTATGCACTAGCCAGCGTATTGGTAGGTGTGCTAGGTACCAACTGACGAGCCCACCCTAGCACACGAGGGCGAAACGCTGGCAACCAAGAATGAGCTAGCTGGAAAATTTATAATGTCCAATAACGGACCATTTATATTGGTATTATAAATTTGCTCATTCAGGACAAATATTTCAGATTCCCTATGGGAATCAACATCTGTATCATCTGATGGCCAAGCAGGCATCAATTTTTAGTGATGAGACAAAGTCTCTTAGTGCATTGGCACTGCCGGTGACTCCAGTTAGCCTACGCAGTGGCCTCCACGGTATGCACTAGCCAGCGTATTGGTAGGTGTGCTAGGTACCAACTGACGAGCCCACCCTAGCACACGAGGGCGAAACGCTGGCAACCAAGAATGAGCTAGCTGGAAAATTTATAATGTCCAATAACGGACCATTTATATTGGTATTATAAATTTGCTCATTCAGGACAAATATTTCAGATTCCCTATGGGAATCAACATCTGTATCATCTGATGGCCAAGCAGGCATCAATTTTTAGTGATGAGACAAAGTCTCTTAGTGCATTGGCACTGCCGGTGACTCCAGTTAGCCTACGCAGTGGCCTCCACGGTATGCACTAGCCAGCGTATTGGTAGGTGCGCTAGGTACCAACTGACGAGCCCACCCTAGCACACGAGGGCGAAACGCTGGCAACCAAGAATGAGCTAGCTGGAAAATTTATAATGTCCAATAACGGACCATTTATATTGGTATTATAAATTTGCTCATTCAGGACAAATATTTCAGATTCCCTATGGGAATCAACATCTGTATCATCTGATGGCCAAGCAGGCATCAATTTTTAGTGATGAGACAAAGTCTCTTAGTGCATTGGCACTGCCGGTGACTCCAGTTAGCCTACGCAGTGGCCTCCACGGTATGCACTAGCCAGCGTATTGGTAGGTGTGCTAGGTACCAACTGACGAGCCCACCCTAGCACACGAGGGCGAAACGCTGGCAACCAAGAATGAGCTAGCTGGAAAATTTATAATGTCCAATAACGGACCATTTATATTGGTATTATAAATTTGCTCATTCAGGACAAATATTTCAGATTCCCTATGGGAATCAACATCTGTATCATCTGATGGCCAAGCAGGCATCAATTTTTTGTGATGAGACAAAGTCTCTTAGTGCATTGGCACTGCCGGTGACTCCAGTTAGCCTACGCAGTGGCCTCCACGGTATGCACTAGCCAGCGTATTGGTAGGTGTGCTAGGTACCAACTGACGAGCCCACCCTAGCACACGAGGGCGAAACGCTGGCAACCAAGAATGAGCTAGCTGGAAAATTTATAATGTCCAATAACGGACCATTTATATTGGTATTATAAATTTGCTCATTCAGGACAAATATTTCAGATTCCCTATGGGAATCAACATCTGTATCATCTGATGGCCAAGCAGGCATCAATTTTTAGTGATGAGACAAAGTCTCTTAGTGCATTGGCACTGCCGGTGACTCCAGTTAGCCTACGCAGTGGCCTCCACGGTATGCACTAGCCAGCGTATTGGTAGGTGTGCTAGGTACCAACTGACGAGCCCACCCTAGCACACGAGGGCGAAACGCTGGCAACCAAGAATGAGCTAGCTGGAGAATTTATAATGTCCAATAACGGACCATTTATATTGGTATTATAAATTTGCTCATTCAGGACAAATATTTCAGATTCCCTATGGGAATCAACATCTGTATCATCTGATGGCCAAGCCGGCATCAATTTTTAGTGATGAGACAAAGTCTCTTAGTGCATTGGCACTGCCGGTGACTCCAGTTAGCCTACGCAGTGGCCTCCACGGTATGCACTAGCCAGCGTATTGGTAGGTGTGCTAGGTACCAACTGACGAGCCCACCCTAGCACACGAGGGCGAAACGCTGGCAACCAAGAATGAGCTAGCTGGAAAATTTATAATGTCCAATAACGGACCATTTATATTGGTATTATAAATTTGCTCATTCAGGACAAATATTTCAGATTCCCTATGGGAATCAACATCTGTATCATCTGATGGCCAAGCAGGCATCAATTTTTAGTGATGAGACAAAGTCTCTTAGTGCATTGGCACTGCCGGTGACTCCAGTTAGCCTACGCAGTGGCCTCCACGGTATGCACTAGCCAGCGTATTGGTAGGTGTGCTAGGTACCAACTGACGAGCCCACCCTAGCACACGAGGGCGAAACGCTGGCAACCAAGAATGAGCTAGCTGGAAAATTTATAATGTCCAATAACGGACCATTTATATTGGTATTATAAATTTGCTCATTCAGGACAAATATTTCAGATTCCCTATGGGAATCAACATCTGTATTATCTGATGGCCAAGCAGGCATCAATTTTTAGTGATGAGACAAAGTCTCTTAGTGCATTGGCACTGCCGGTGACTCCAGTTAGCCTACGCAGTGGCCTCCACGGTATGCACTAGCCAGCGTATTGGTAGGTGTGCTAGGTACCAACTGACGAGCCCACCCTAGCACACGAGGGCGAAACGCTGGCAACCAAGAATGAGCTAGCTGGAAAATTTATAATGTCCAATAACGGACCATTTATATTGGTACTACTTCAAGATGACCGTGCTTTGCTGCTACATGTAGAGAAGAGTTCTGATTACAGTCTCTAACGCAAACGTTTACATGGCAGTCAGCAATCAGGAAGCGCACTACTCCAAGATGACCGTGCTGTGCTAATACATGTAGAGAAGTGTTCTGATTACGGTCTCTAACACTAGAGTCTACATGACACTCAGCAATCAGGAAGCGCACTACTTCAGGTTGACCGTGCTGTGCGGCATTGTGTAAAGGAGTGTTCTGATTACAGTCTCTAATGCAAACGTTTACATGAGAGTCAGCAATCAGGAAGCGCACTACTTCAAGATGACCGTGCTGTGCGGCATTGTGTAAAGGAGTGTTCTGGTTACAGTCTCCAATGCAAACGTTTACATGACACTCAGCAATCAGGAAGCGCACTACTTCAAGTTGACCATGCTGTCCGGCTTTGTGTAAAGAAGTGTTCTGATTACAGTCTCTAACACAAACGTTTACAGGGCAGTCAGCAATCAGGAAGCGCACTACTTCAAGATGACCGTGCTGTGCTGCTACATGTAGAGGAGTGTTCTGATTACAGTCTCTAACGCAAACGTTTACATGACAGTCAGCAATCAGGAAGCGCACTCCTTCAAGATGACCGTGCTGTGCTGCTACATGTAAAGGAGTGTTCTGATTACAGTCTCTAACGCAAACGTCTACATGGCAGTCAGCAACAAGGAAGCGCACTACTTCAAGTTGACCGTGCTGTGCGGCTTTTTGTAGAGGAGTGTTCTGATTACAATCTCTAACACAAACGTTTACATGACAGTCAGCAATCATAAAGCGCATTACTTCAAGATGACCGTGCTGTGCTGCTAGATGTAAAGGAGTGTTCTGATTACAGTCTCTAACGCAAACGTTTACATGGCAGTCAGCAACAAGGAAGCGCACTACTTCAAGTTGTCCGTGCTGTGCGGCTTTGTGTAGAGGAGTGTTCTTATTACAGTCTCTAACACAAACGTTTACATGACAGTCAGCAATCAGGAAGGACACTACTTCAAGATGACCGTGCTGTGCTGCTACATGTAGAGGAGTGTTCTGATTACGGTCTCTAACGCAAACGTTTACATGACAGTCAGCAATCAGGAAGCGCACTACTTCAAGATGACCGTGCTGTGCGCTATTGTGTAAAGGAGTGTTCTGGTTACAGTCTCTAACACAAACGTTTACATGACACTCAGCAATCAGGAAGCGCACTACATCAAGATGACAGTGCTGGGCGGCTTTGTGTAAAGGAGTGTTCCGATTACAGTCTCTTAACACTAGAGTCTACATGGCAGTCAGCAACAAGGAAGCGCACTACTTCAAGATGACCGTGCTGGGTGGCTTTGTGTAAAGGAGTGTTCTGATTACAGTCTCTAACGCAAACGTTTACATGACACTCAGCAATCAGGAAGCGCACTACTTCAAGATGACCGTGCTGTGCTGCTACATGTAAAGGAATGTTCTGATTACGGTCTCTAACGCAAACGTTTACATGACAGTCAGCAATCAGGAAGCGCACTACTTCAATTTGACCGTGCTGTGCTGCTACATGTAGAGGAGTGTACTGATTAGAGTCTCTAACGCAAATGTTTACATGACAGTCAGCAATCAGGAAGCGCACTACTTCAAGATGACTGTGTTGTGCTGCTACATGTAAAGGAGTGTTCTGATTACGGTCTCTAACACAAACGTTTACATGACAGTCAGCAATCAGGAAGCGCACTACTTCAAGATGACCGTGCTGTGCGGCTTTGTGTAGAGGAGTGTTCTGATTGCAGTCTCTAACACTAGAGTCTACATGACACTCAGCAATCAGGAAGCGCACTATTTCAAGATGACCGTGCTGGGCGGCTTTGTGTAAGGAGTGTTCTATTTACAGTCTCTAACGCAAACGTTTACATGACACTCAGCATTCAGGAAGCGTACTACTTCAAGATGACCCTGCTGTGCTGTACATGCAGAGGAGTGTTCTGATTACTGTCTCTAACGCAAACGTTTACATGACAGTCAGCAATCAGGAAGCGCACTACTTCAAGATGACCGTGCTGTGCGCTATTGTGTAAAGGAGTGTTCTGGTTACAGTCTCTAACACAAACATTTACATGACACTCAGCAATCAGGAAGCGCACTACATCAAGATGACAGTGCTGGGCGGCTTTGTGTAAAGGAGTGTTCCGATTACAGTCTCTTAACACTAGAGTCTACATGGCAGTCAGCAACAAGGAAGCGCACTACTTCAAGATGACCGTGCTGGGTGGCTTTGTGTAAAGGAGTGTTCTGATTACAGTCTCTAACGCAAACGTTTACATGACACTCAGCAATCAGGAAGCGCACTACTTCAAGATGACTGTGCTGTACTGCTACATGTAGAGGAGTGTTCTGATTACAGTCTCTTAACACTAGTGTTTACACGACAGTCAGCATTCAGGAAGCGCACTACTTCAAGATGACCGTGCTGTGCTGCTACATGTAGAGGAGTGTTCTGATTACAGTCTCTAACACTAGAGTCTACATGGCAGTCAGCAATCAGGAAGCGCACTACTTCAAGTTGACCGTGCTGTGCTGCTACAACATGTAGAGGAGTGTTCTGATTACAGTCTCTAACACAAACGTTTACATGACAGTCAGCAATCAGGAAGCGCACTACTTCAAGATGACCGTGCTGTGCGGCTTTGTGTAAAGGAGTGTTCTGATTACGATCTCTAACGCAAACGTTTACATGACAGTCAGCATTCAGGAAGTGCACTACTTCAAGATGACCGTGCTGTGCTGCTACATGTAGAGGAGTGTTCCGATTACAGACTCTAACACTAGTGCTTACATGTAGAGGAGTGTTCTGATTACAGTCTCTAACACAAACGTTTACATGACAGTCAGCAATCAGGAAGCGCACTACTTCAAGATGACCGTGCTGTGCGGCTTTGTGTAAAGGAGTGTTCTGATTACGATCTCTAACGCAAACGTTTACATGACAGTCAGCAATCAGGAAGCGCACTACTTCAAGATGACCGTGCTGTGCGGCTTTGTGTAAAGGAGTGTTCTGATTACGATCTCTAACGCAAACGTTTACATGACAGTCAGCAATCAGGAAGCGCACTACTTCAAGATGACCGTGCTGTGCTGCTACATGTAAAGGAGTGTTCTGATTACGGTCTCTAATGCAAACGTTTACATGACAGTCAGCAATCAGGAAGCGCACTACTTCAAGATGACCATGCTGTGCGGCTTTGTTTAAAGGAGTGTTCTGATTACAGTCCCTAACACTAGTCTACATGGCAGTCAGCAATCAGGAAGCACACTACTTCAAGATGACCGTGCTGTGCTGCTACATGTAGGGAGTGTTCTGATTACAGTCTCTAACACTAGAGTCTACATGGCAGTCAGCAATCAGGAAGCGCACTACTTCAAGTTGACCGTGCTGTGCGGCTTTGTGTAAAGGAGTGTTCTGATTACAGTCTCTTAACACTAGTGTTTACATGACACTCAGCAATCAGGAAGCACACTACTTCAAGATGACCGTGCTTTGCTGCTACATGTAGAGAAGTGTTCTGATTACAGTCTCTAACGCAAACGTTTACATGACACTCAGCAATCAGGAAGTGCACTACTTCAAGATGACCGTGCTCTGCAGCTACATGTAGAGAAGTGTTCTGATTACAGTCTCTAACGCAAACGTTTATATGGCAGTCAGCAATCAGGAAGCGCACTACTCCAAGATGACCGTGCTGTGCTGCTACATGTAGAGAAGTGTTCTGATTACGGTCTCTAACACTAGAGTCTACATTACACTCAGCATCAGGAAGCGCACTACTTCAAGTTGACCGTGCTGTGCGGCTTTGTGTAAAGGAGTGTTCTGATTACAGTCTCTAACGCAAACGTTTACATGACAGTCAGCAATCAGGAAGCGCACTACTTCAAGATGACCGTGCAGTGCGGCTTTGTGTAAAGGAGTGTTCTGGTTACAGTCTCCAACGCAAACGTTTACATGACACTCAGCAATCAGGAAGCGCACTACTTCAAGTTGACCATGCTGTGCGGCTTTGTGTAAAGGAGTGTTCTGATTACAGTCTCTAACGCAAACGTTCACATGACACTCAGCAATCAGGAAGTGCACTACTTCAAGATGACCGTGCTGTGCTGCTACATGTAGAGGAGTGTTCTGATTACAGTCTCTAACGCAAACGTTTACATGACAGTCAGCAATCAGGAAGCGCACTACTTCAAGATGACCGTGCTGTGCAGCTACATGTAAAGGAGTGTTCTGATTACAGTCTCTAACGCAAACGTCTACATGGCAGTCAGCAACAAGGAAGCGCACTACTTCAAGTTGACCGTGCTGTGCGGCTTTGTGTAGAGGAGTGTTCTGATTACAATCTCTAACACAAACGTTTACATGACAGTCAGCAATCAGAAAGCGCACTACTTCAAGATGACCGTGCTGTGCTGCTACATGTAAAGGAGTGTTCTGATTACAGTCTCTAACGCAAACATTTACATGGCAGTCAGCAACAAGGAAGCGCACTACTTCAAGTTGTCCGTGCTGTGCGGCTTTGTGTAGAGGAGTGTTCTTATTACAGTCTCTAACACAAACGTTTACATGACAGTCAGCAATCAGGAAGGGCACTACTTCAAGATGACCGTGCTGTGCTGCTACATGTAGAGGAGTGTTCTGATTACGGTCTCTAACGCAAACGTTTACATGACAGTCAGCAATCAGGAAGCGCACTACTTCAAGATGACCGTGCTGTGCGCTATTGTGTAAAGGAGTGTTCTGGTTAGTCTCTAACGCAAACGTTTACATGACACTCAGCAATCAGGAAGCGCACTACTTCAAGATGACCGTGCTGGGCGGCTTTGTGTAAAGGATTGTTCCGATTACAGTCTCTTAACACTAGAGTCTACATGGCAGTCAGCAACAAGGAAGCGCACTACTTCAAGATGACCGTGCTGGGTGGCTTTGTGTAAAGGAGTGTTCTGATTACAGTCTCTAACGCAAACGTTTACATGACACTCAGCAATCAGGAAGCGCACTACTTCAAGATGACCGTGCTGTGCTGCTACATGTAAAGGAGTGTTCTGATTACGGTGTCTAACGCAAACGTTTACATGACAGTCAGCAATCAGGAAGTGCACTACTTCAATTTGACCGTGCTGTGCTGCTACATGTAGAGGAGTGTTCTGATTAGAGTCTCTAACGCAAAAGTTTACATGACAGTCAGCAATCAGGAAGCGCACTACTTCAAGATGACTGTGCTGTGCTGCTACATGTAAAGGAGTGTTCTGATTACGGTCTCTAACACAAACGTGTACATGACAGTCAGCAATCAGGAAGCGTACTACTTCAAGATGACCGTGCTGTGCTGCTTTGTGTAGAGGAGTGTTCTGATTGCAGTCTCTAACACTAGAGTCTACATGACACTCAGCAATCAGGAAGCGTACTACTTCAAGATGACCCTGCTGTGCTGTACATGCAGAGGAGTGTTCTGATTACGGTGTCTAACGCATACGTTTACATGACAGTCAGCAATCAGGAAGCGCACTACTTCAAGATGACCGTGCTGGGCGGCTTTGTGTAAAGGAGTGTTCTGATTACAGACTCTAACACTAGAGTCTACACGGCAGTCAGCAATCAGGATGCGCACTACTTCAAGATGTCTGTGCTGTGCTGCTACATGTAGAGGAGTGTTCTGATTACAGTATCTTAACACTAGTGTTTACATGACAGTCAGCATTCAGGAAGAGCACTACTTCAAGATGACCGTGCTGTGCTGCTACATGTAGAGGAGTGTTCTGATTACAGTCTCTAACACTAGAGTCTACAGGGCAGTCGGCAATCAGGAAGCGCACTACCTTAAGTTGACCGTGCTGTGCTGCTACATGTAGAGGAGTGTTCTGATTACAGTCTCTAACACAAACGTTTACATGACAGTCAGCAATCAGGAAGCCCACTACTTCAAGATGACCGTGCTGTGCGGCTTTGTGTAAAGGAGTGTTCTGATTACGATCTCTAACGCAAACGTTTACATGACAGTCAGCAATCAGGAAGCGCACTACTTCAAGATGACCGTGCTGTGCGGCTTTGTGTAAAGGAGTGTTCTGATTACGATCACTAACGCAAACGTTTACATGACAGTCAGCAATCAGGAAGCGCACTACTTCAAGATGACCGTGCTGTGCTGCTACATGTAAAGGAGTGTTCTGATTACGGTCTCTAATGCAAACGTTTACATGACAGTCAGCAATCAGGAAGCGCACTACTTCAAGATGACCATGCTGTGCGGCTTTGTTTAAAGGAGTGTTCTGATTACAGTCCCTAACACTAGTCTACATGGCAGTCAGCAATCAGGAAGCACACTACTTCAAGATGACCGTGCTGTGCTGCTACATGTAGGGAGTGTTCTGATTACAGTCTCTAACACTAGAGTCTACATGGCAGTCAGCAATCAGGAAGCGCACTACTTCAAGTTGACCGTGCCGTGCGGCTTTGTGTAAAGGAGTGTTCTGATTACAGTCTCTTAACACTAGTGTTTACATGACACTCAGCAATCAGGAAGCACACTACTTCAAGATGACCGTGCTTTGCTGCTACATGTAGAGAAGTGTTCTGATTACAGTCTCTAACGCAAACGTTTATATGGCAGTCAGCAATCAGGAAGCGCACTACTCCAAGATGACCGTGCTGTGCTGCTACATGTAGAGAAGTGTTCTGATTACGGTCTCTAACACTAGAGTCTACATTACACTCAGCATCAGGAAGCGCACTACTTCAAGTTGACCGTGCTGTGCGGCTTTGTGTAAAGGAGTGTTCTGATTACAGTCTCTAACGCAAACGTTTACATGACAGTCAGCAATCAGGAAGCGCACTACTTCAAGATGACCGTGCAGTGCGGCTTTGTGTAAAGGAGTGTTCTGGTTACAGTCTCCAACGCAAACGTTTACACTCAGCAATCAGGAAGCGCACTACTTCAAGTTGACCATGCTGTGCGGCTTTGTGTAAAGGAGTGTTCTGATTACAGTCTCTAACGCAAACGTTCACATGACACTCAGCAATCAGGAAGTGCACTACTTCAAGATGACCGTGCTGTGCTGCTACATGTAGAGAAGTGTTCTGATTACAGTCTCTAACACAAACGTTTACAGGGCAGTCAGCAATCTGGAAGCGCACTACTTCAAGATGACCGTGCTGTGCTGCTACATGTAGAGGAGTGTTCTGATTACAGTCTCTAACGCAAACGTTTACATGACAGTCAGCAATCAGGAAGCGCACTACTTCAAGATGACCGTGCTGTGCAGCTACATGTAAAGGAGTGTTCTGATTACAGTCTCTAACGCAAACGTCTACATGGCAGTCAGCAACAAGGAAGCGCACTACTTCAAGTTGACCGTGCTGTGCGGCTTTGTGTAGAGGAGTGTTCTGATTACAATCTCTAACACAAACGTTTACATGACAGTCAGCAATCAGAAAGCGCACTACTTCAAGATGACCGTGCTGTGCTGCTACATGTAAAGGAGTGTTCTGATTACAGTCTCTAACGCAAACATTTACATGGCAGTCAGCAACAAGGAAGCGCACTACTTCAAGTTGTCCGTGCTGTGCGGCTTTGTGTAGAGGAGTGTTCTTATTACAGTCTCTAACACAAACGTTTACATGACAGTCAGCAATCAGGAAGGGCACTACTTCAAGATGACCGTGCTGTGCTGCTACATGTAGAGGAGTGTTCTGATTACGGTCTCTAACGCAAACGTTTACATGACAGTCAGCAATCAGGAAGCGCACTACTTCAAGATGACCGTGCTGTGTGCTATTGTGTAAAGGAGTGTTCTGGTTACAGTCTCTAACGCAAACGTTTACATGACACTCAGCAATCAGGAAGCGCACTACTTCAAGATGACCGTGCTGGGCGGCTTTGTGTAAAGGATTGTTCCGATTACAGTCTCTTAACACTAGAGTCTACATGGCAGTCAGCAACAAGGAAGCGCACTACTTCAAGATGACCGTGCTGGGTGGCTTTGTGTAAAGGAGTGTTCTGATTACAGTCTCTAACGCGAACGTTTACATGACACTCAGCAATCAGGAAGCGCACTACTTCAAGATGACCGTGCTGTGCTGCTACATGTAAAGGAGTGTTCTGATTACGGTGTCTAACGCAAACGTTTACATGACAGTCAGCAATCAGGAAGTGCACTACTTCAATTTGACCGTGCTGTGCTGCTACATGTAGAGGAGTGTTCTGATTAGAGTCTCTAACGCAAAAGTTTACATGACAGTCAGCAATCAGGAAGCGCACTACTTCAAGATGACTGTGCTGTGCTGCTACATGTAAAGGAGTGTTCTGATTACGGTCTCTAACACAAACGTTTACATGACAGTCAGCAATCAGGAAGCGTACTACTTCAAGATGACCGTGCTGTGCTGCTTTGTGTAGAGGAGTGTTCTGATTGCAGTCTCTAACACTAGAGTCTACATGACACTCAGCAATCAGGAAGCGTACTACTTCAAGATGACCCTGCTGTGCTGTACATGCAGAGGAGTGTTCTGATTACGGTGTCTAACGCATACGTTTACATGACAGTCAGCAATCAGGAAGCGCACTACTTCAAGATGACCGTGCTGGGCGGCTTTGTGTAAAGGAGTGTTCTGATTACAGTCTCTAACACTAGAGTCTACACGGCAGTCAGCAATCAGGAAGCGCACTACTTCAAGATGTCTGTGCTGTGCTGCTACATGTAGAGGAGTGTTCTGATTACAGTATCTTAACACTAGTGTTTACATGACAGTCAGCATTCAGGAAGAGCACTACTTCAAGATGACCGTGCTGTGCTGCTACATGTAGAGGAGTGTTCTGATTACAGTCTCTAACACTAGAGTCTACATGGCAGTCGGCAATCAGGAAGCGCACTACCTTAAGTTGACCGTGCTGTGCTGCTACATGTAGAGGAGTGTTCTGATTACAGTCTCTAACACAAACGTTTACATGACAGTCAGCAATCAGGAAGCGCACTACTTCAAGATGACCGTGCTGTGCGGCTTTGTGTAAAGGAGTGTTCTGATTACGATCTCTAACACTAGAGTCTACATGGCAGTCAGCAATCAGGAAGCGCACTACTTCAAGTTGACCGTGCTGTGCGGCTTTGTGTAAAGGAGTGTTCTGATTACAGTCTCTAACACTAGTCTTCATGGCAGTCAGCAATCAGGAAGCGCACTACTTCAAGATGACCGTGCTGTGCGGCTTTGTGTAAAGGAGTGTTCTGATTACAGTCTCTAACGCAAACTTTTACATGGCAGTCAGCAACCAGGAAGCGTACTACTTCAAGATGACCGTGCTGTGCTGCTACATGTAAAGGAGTGATTTGATTACAGTTTCTAACGCAAACGTTTACATGGCAGTCAGCAATCAGGAAGCGCACTACTTCAAGTTGACCGTGCTGTGCGGCTTTGTGTAGAGGAGTGTTCTGATTACAGTTTCGAACGCAAACATTTACATGGCAGTCAGCAATCAGGAAGCGCACTACTTCAAGATGACCGTTTTGTGCTGCTACATGTAGAGGAGTGTTCTGATTACAGTTTCTAACGCAAACTTTTACATGACAGTCAGCAATCAGGAAGTGCACTACTTCAAGATGACCGTGCTGTGCTGCTACATGTAGAGAAGTGTTCTGATTACAGTCTCTAACGCAAACGTTTACATGACACTCAGCAATCAGGAAGCGTACTACTTCAAGATGACCATGCTGTGCGGCTTTGTGTAAAGGAGTGTTCTGATTACAGTCTCTAACACGAGAGTCTACATGGCAGTCAGCAATCAGGAAGCGCACTACTTCAAGATGACCGTGCTGTGCTGCTACATGTAGAGGAGTGTTCTGATTACAGTCTCTAACGCAAACGTTTACATGACAGTCAGCTATCAGGAAGCGCACTACTTCAAGATGACCGTGCTGTCCGGCTTTGTGTACAGGAGTGTTCTGATTACAGTCTCTAACGCAAACGTTTACATGGCAGTCAGCTATCAGGTAGCGCACTACTTCAAGATGACCGTGCTGTGCGGCTTTGTGTAGATTAGTGTTCTGGTTACAGTCTCTAACGCAAACGTTTACATGACACTCAGCAATGAGGAAGCGCACTACTTCAAGATGACCATGCTGTGCTGCTACATGTAGAGGAGTGTTCTGATTACAGTCTCTAACACTAGAGTCTACATGGCAGTCAGCAATCAGGAAGCGCACTACTTCAAGATGACCGTGCTGTGCTGCTACATGTAGAGGAGTGTTCTGATTACAGTCTCTAACGCAAACATTTACATGACAGTCAGCAATCAGGAAGCGCACTACTTCAAGATGACCGTGCTGTGCTGCTACATGTAGAGGAG
This sequence comes from Anabrus simplex, assembly GCF_040414725.1. Lineage (NCBI taxonomy): Eukaryota > Metazoa > Arthropoda > Insecta > Orthoptera > Tettigoniidae > Anabrus > Anabrus simplex. The sequence continues at coordinate 21,804,027 of NC_090267.1, forward strand.
TGTTCTGATTACAGTTTCTAATGCAAACGTTTACATGGCAGTCAGCAATCAGGAAGCGCACTACTTCAAGATGACCGTGCTGTGCTGCTACATGTAGAGGAGTGTTCTGATTACAGTTTCTAACGCAAACTTTTACATGACAGTCAGCAATCAGGAAGCGCACTACTTCAAGTTGACCGTGCTGTGCTGCTACATGTAGAGGAGTGTTCTGATTACAGTCTCTAACGCAAACGTTTACATGACAGTCAGCAATCAGGAAGCGCACTACTTCAAGATGACCGTGTTGTGCTGCTACATGTAAAGGAGTGTTCTGATTACAGTTTCTAACGCAAACTTTTACATGACAGTCAGCAATCAGGAAGCGCACTACTTCAAGATGACCTTGCTGTGCTGCTACATGTAAAGGAGTGTTCTGATTACAGTCTCTAACACTAGAGTCTACATGGCAGTCAGCAATCAGGAAGCGCACTACTTCAAGATGACCGTGCTGGGCGGCTTTGTGTAAAGGAGTGTTCTGATTACAGTCTCTAACACTAGAGTCTACATGGCAGTCAGCAATCAGGAAGCGCACTACTTCAAGATGACCGTGCTGTGCTGCTACATGTAGAGAAGTGTTCTGATTACGGTCTCTAACGCAAACGTTTACATGACGGTCAGCAATCAGGAAGCGCACTACTTCAAGATGACCGTGCTGGGCGGCTTTGTGTAAAGGAGTGTTCCGATTACAGTCTCTAACACTAGAGTCTACATGGCAGTCAGCAACAAGGAAGCGCACTACTTCAAGCTGACCGTGCTGTGCTGCTATGTGTAAGGGAGTTCTCTGACATTCATCTCTAGAACAAGGGTCAAGGAGATGTTCTTTTATTAAGTAATTAAGTACCTTCATCTGTCCCCACTGTGCAGCTGTGTGAAGTACACACCAACCTGAAGGCAGTAGAGCCAATCCACTGCGATCACTCTCCTCATACAAGTACTGAACTATATCAACATGCCCTTTTTTAGCAGCTAAATATAGAGCAGGCAGTCCGTTCACATGATCACTCGTACTGGCATCCATGTAGCTCGCTCCAAATAGCAATCCCTTCTCCCTCTCTACCATATACTTCACTACCTTCAGCTGTCCATTTTCTGCTGCAATGTTAAGAGCAATTCGTTTCTCACCACTGTTGGCTTTGTGCAGGAGGAACTCAACAACAGATACATGGCCCACTTCAGCTGCCCAGATCAACACCTGCTCTGCCTGAAGCACATCCTGCCACCGTGGTCCTTCGTATCTCTGGTGCCACTCTTTCTCACGGATCAAGAACAGGTCCTCCCTCTTCTGCATAAGATGCTCCCTTTTCTCAAGTAGTCGCTGTTTCTTGCTAATAACAATCTCTGCTTGTTCTTCTCTCTCAGCAATAGCTCTTTTTGCTTGCTTTTCCCTCTTAGCAATATTTCTTGCCTTTTCTTTACAATCAAATTCCCACTGAGCAATGATTTCTTCCCTTTCTTGAACAACTAGTTCCCACGCATTAAGATTATTTTCTCTCTCCTCAAGTTGTTTCTGCTGTTCTTGTTCTCTATCCTCAAGTTGTTTCTGCAGTTGTTGCTCTCTCTCCTCAAGTTGTTTCTGCAATTCTTGCACAGTTGTCTTTTCTTCACTCAGCTGCTGTTCTCTGATCTTCATATATTCAGTCAGTACATTATACACTGCACTACAGGGCTTCTTCAAATAAACCTGAAATAAAATATATACCATGTTAAAAATTACACTTGTCTTTAAAAGGAGCGAAAATGTACTAGAGAAAAAAGCAATTTTAGGCTAATTTTAATCTAACTTTCAAAATACAATTGCCTCCAGCCTTGGCACAGAATTTGCTCAGTTGTACTCATTATGTGAGCAGTCCTAAGGAGTGTGAAAGCACCTGGTAGTGCACTATTTTGTCTGTCAATAATCCCTGTTCTTGTAGCTGTGCTTATAACTAGTGATATATTCTAACCTATTCACCTTCTCTGTTATGTGCTCGACCTTATATCTAAGCACTTACAAAATTCTAAATTTAAAAAAAAATGAGTTCTTGTGGGGTTTTCCACTCTTCTCTGTCTCTTGCTGTTCTTGTCCACTGTGGTACAGCCATTTTCTTAAACAAGTCAGCCCATCGGATCCTCTGTCTTCCTATGTTTCTCCTGCCAATTCTGGGGTCCCACGATGTTAGTCTGTGGGTCCACCTCTTGTACTCCACCCTTGCTATATGGTCTCCCCATTTCCACTTTAGTCTGTCTGCTGTGCTGAGTGCATCTCTTATACTGTGGAATCTCATTAGTATGTTTCTGAAGGGACTGAAAAATGTTGACGTCAGATGCAGGCAAACGTACTACCAGAAAACACTACACTGTATTTACATGTAAAAAAAGGCTGCGGTGTATTCGTGCACGTTACATTGCCAACATTAATAATTGGTTACATGCACTACTACAGTCACAACATACACATAGGTAATCAGTAACTTACACAGGGAATAAATAACGACGTAAAAATGAAAATTTACTGTACCTCTACACTATAGTGCCGTCCTAAGCCTAAATGGATCTCAATTTATTTCAATATTCCGTAATGTTTAACCCCTCAGTGTCGCAGCCATTTGAAGTTATTCCTACGCCATGGCCAGATGAGATTACAATTACGCGCGACTGAAATACACTGTTACTACAAGTATAAGAGTAGCCTGATATTCACGAAATTTGGAATTCCTAATAATAATGTTATTTGTTTTACGTCCCACTAACTACTTTTACGGTCTTCGGAGACGCCAAATTTGGAATTCCTTATGACAGAACTATATACATGCAGATAATTACATAATTGTTTCACATTTCCTTAGTAATTTAGTTTCGTGTGATGGAGTTCGAAGCACTCTTCGAGACAGAGACCCAAGTCACACTCCTGGCAGCAGTACACCGACGTCTTTTTTTGCCATGTTTTGAACACACGATACAACATCTCTTGAGGTTTAGATTTCTCACTTGGGTGCTAATTTCCTGATAAAATGTCTTTCCTGCAACCTTGGAACTGTATTATCTGATGCGCGCCGGCCTTGATTATTTCATTCCCCGCCCGAGCGAGCATATTTTGTAAACAAACCTTCCGTCAGCTGAACCCGATAAGATAACTGCTCAATGTTTGTCACTGTGATTAGTCTGAATATTATTAGAGAATATAGGAATCAGAATTCACTGTTAAAAACTTCCCTTTGACATGTATAATTATCTATAGTCTCCTACACAAAATTTCCAAATACCGGTTCCTCCTCATTGTGACTCTCATCATTTAACACTGCTGCTAATACTGTCACTACTACTTCCGACGAAACTTTCATCTGAATTGTACAATATTTCAAGCACGTTACTGTCAGGGAAACCACGGCTGAGCGTGGCGCGTCACATGGACTGATGAAGCTGCAGCGAGACCGAAAGCAGCAGGACGAAACTAAATGAGGGGAATAACATTTATGACGAAACAAACCAACTCGATACATATTTCAGACAAAAGGTCGAGACATGGTCTTTAAAGCAAGATACACTGACTGACAGTGAAAATGCAACACCAAGGAGGAGTGGTTCGAAAGGGATGAAAGTTGGGGGAAAAACAGAGACGGCACGGATGAATAATTGATGTTTATTTCAAACCGATATGCAGGTTACACAATGCGCACGGCATCGACTCAGTAGGATGTAGGACCACCGCGAGCGGCGATGCACGCAGAAACACATCGAGGTACAGAGTCAATAAGAGTGCGGATGGTGTCCTGAGGGATGGTTCTCCATTCTCTGTCAACCATTTGCCACAGTTGGTCGTCCGTACGAGGCTGGGGCAGAGTTTGCAAACGGCGTCCAATGAGATCCAACACGTGTTCGATTGTTGAGAGATCCGGAGAGTACGCTGGCCACGGAAGCATCTGTACACCTCGTAGAGCCTGTTGGGAGATGCGAGCAGTGTGTGGGCGGGCATTATCCTGCTGAAACAGAGCATTGGGCAGCCCCTGAAGGTACGGGAGTGCCACCGGCCGCAGCACATGCTGCACGTAGCGGTGGGCATTTAACGTGTCTTGAATACGCACTAGAGGTGACGTGGAATCATACGCAATAGCACCCCAAACCATGATGCCGCGTTGTCTAGCGGTAGGGCGCTCCACAGTTACTGCCGGATTTGACCTTTCTCCACGCCGACGCCACACTCGTCTGTGGTGACTATCACTGACAGAACAGAAGCGTGACTCATCGGAGAACACGACGTTCCACCATTCCCTCATCCAAGTCGCTCTAGCCCGGCACCATGCCAGGCGTGCACGTCTATGCTGTGGAGTAAATGGTAGTCTTCTGAGCGGATGCCGGGAGTGCAGGCCTCCTTCAACCAATCGACGGGAAATTGTTCTAGTCGATATTGGAACAGCCAGGGTGTCTTGCACATGCTGAAGAATGGCGGTTGACGTGGCGTGCGGGGCTGCCACCGCTTGGCGGCGGATGCGCCGATCCTCGCGTGCTGACGTCACTCGGGCTGTGCCTGGACCCCTCGCACGTGCCACATATCCCTGTGCCAACCATCTTCGCCACAGGCGCTGCACCGTGGACACATCCCTATGGGTATCGGCTGCGATTTGACGAAGCGACCAACCTGCCATTCTCAGCCCGATCACCATACCCCTCGTAAAGTTGTCTGTCTGCTGGAAATGCCTCCGTTGATGGCGGCCTGGCATTCTTAGCTATACACGTGTCCTGTGGCACACAACACGTTCTACAATGACTGTCAGCTGAGAAATCACGGTACGAAGTGGGCCATTCGCCAACGCCGTGTCCCATTTATCGTTCGCTACGTGCGCAGCACAGCGGCGCATTTCACATCATGAGCATACCTCAGTGACGTCAGTCTACCCTGCAATTGGCATAAAGTTCTGACCACTCCTTCTTGGTGTTGCATTTGCTCTGTCAGTCAGTGTATATACCATTAACAACTAGTTCTCGTATCTTATGACAGAAAGCAGCACTAACTGATGCCTACACAGAGCGCTTGTGGAGAGTTACGAAAATATTACAAGCTGAGAAATAAAAACAAATATAATAAATAAACCGCACTCTTAATGTAAAATTAGAACAAAGAACATCACATGAAAAGACAAACTTCTCAGAATATCATTTCTTTATTTTATTCTGTGGGAAAGAAAGAAGCAAACAGACTTAAAAGAAAAAGCAGAGATTAGCGCTCAGACTTACTAGACAAATACTTATCCTTGCAAAAACAACTACATTTTAACGATTATCAATTCGTATTTACAACAGTGATATACCCGAAAATGTCTTCTTGAAAACAAAACAATTTGCATATCCATAACTCGAAAACTCTTCGCGCTATAGCCGTAAATGCGAAACCATGTATAGGTCTATACCACATATAGAGGTTGGCGGCTACGGAAGAAAAGAGGGTCTATACCACGTATAGAGGTCGGCGCTGAGGGGTTAACACATTGGAGACGCCGCTCATAGAAACTAATTCATTGCTGCTGACGGAGTTCAGAGAATCTACGGGCATGATTTCACTGTAGCTAAAAAATTGTATTTGCCGTTTCAGCGAGCTGTGACTGCAATAAGATACTGCTGAATGCTTCTATAAGCATAAAATATACTAGTTATGAGCATAAGTCAAGAGCTCTTCTTTGAAGGCATTGATAACACAGCCACATTCCTACATAACCTAAGGCTGCGCCATCGTTTACTCTCAGCTGTGAAATGAGCGGTAACGTACGTACGGTACATGCGGTCAGGAAGAGTGTGTTTGAGAGGCAGGCTTGTTTGCGTAATTCTTGTGAATATTTAGCATGTCTAATTCAAGTGTACGAACTTTTGACAACGAATCCATAATGGATGTTCTTATGGAAGAAACGAGTTCTGAAAATGAGGATGAGGATAACAATTACACACTAAGTAAATATGATGGTTCTGGCGCTTCAGGTTAGTAAATGTAGAAAATGAGCTCGTTTCAAATTGGTGTGAAGTGTAACGTAGTTTTACATCGCTTCCTTGAAGTGGGTTCTGTAATACTATTTTATACCGCTTCCTAAAAATGTGGGTGTTTCCCGTGCACCTGCAGCAACTCGATGCAACACCGTCGTCAAACAAAGAACAGTTGGAATGCAAATTCCTTGTCGTAAACCAGAATACCGGAGTCAATTGACTAATTAGGTTAGAACCTGCATTAGTGTGTTTCAGTAGATGTGTCCACAAAGTCAAATTTCGAAATATTAACCGAACCGGCATCCATAGCTGCGTCAGATTTTTTTTCGTTTGTAAAACATGTTATTTTCATAAATTTATATTTTAAAATTGCTGCACGATTATGATAATTAAAACTCATTTTTTGTGTAGAAGAAAGTGTGATCTTTCTATGCATTCCAAAAGTTGTTACAATCATGGCTTACCCTAGCTATGAAAAATTTTCACAAACCATTAAAAATCCCGCAATTTCTGGAGTATAGCACATTCAAATAGGGCTGTCTCCAATGTGTTAAGGGTCATTGCACCTATTTCCTCAGCAGAGTATCTCATTTAGAAAGTGATGAAAAACACTAATAAATTATGCCATATCTCAAACGTTCACTGAAATCGTTAGTGAATTAGTAGCATCATGTTTTTCTTAACTCGCAGATATAGCTAAGGAAGTGCAATTAGTTTCAATACATGACACGGAGACAGTGAGTTTTTATTATATGCGATTTTTAATTTACAACATTGGTAATTTGCCAAACATTTGAAGTTCTTGTGATATGCTCTTTTGGCTTAAGACGGCAGTATAATGTATTCCAACTACCACACATTACACAGCCTTGAAAAACATATCCAGAGTGGACTGCCTTGTTTACATAGAACAGAATCCATCTTCATCATTACAGCCATATCAATAACATCAACAACAAAACTTGTGTCTTATCATCACACTGTGTCCAATGCTTCTACTGCTTTTGAAAGTGTAGTCACTGGTGTAGGTTCTGGTATAAGTCCTCTCCTTCACTTTCTTCCTGCTGCTTATCTGCCATCATCGTAGACTGACGGACCACAACAGGGTCATCACAGTCTATACAAGCATCACAGCTTACATTGTCATCTTTGCCAGCTATCTCTCGCCATTCTTCAGTCATCGCAAGGTTTCCATCTATAGGCGTGATGTCACCTTTAACAACAAGACAGAAACCGGCCGTGTTAAAACGTCTCTTGATGGTGTTTGGTTCGACTGAATTCCAGGCATATTTTACAAAATGCTTTACTTTCAGTACTGCTGTTTTCATCACAGTGGTTTGAAGGGATGCCAACTGCTTCTGAATGAGCGGCTTCATATCTTTTCTAGTGCAGTTAGCTAAGAAAAAAAATCCACGTTCCGTGGGATATGCTACACTATGGTCACCGAACAGCAAGATTTTCCTGTTCTGAGTACTCATTTTTGCATCCAGCGCATATAAATATTGCAGTTGCTACCCAGGCCTTTGCACTGGATGTGTACTTGAAAGGAAAATATCTGCAGAGTGGGTTCGTCGCTTTTCCTATTACCAGTGGAATCAACATTTCCATTTCACTTTCATTGCAGCACAACAGGACTGTTAGTCTCCCTTTACTAGACTTTCCTCCATGACATTTTTCTCCTTTATATTCCAGGCTTTTGTCAGGTAAGACGTGAAAAGACAAGCCTGTTTCATGCGCACTGAAAACATCAAGAGGATTGTAGTTTTTGAGAAATTGAGGAAATGTCACACTTTTCCACTCTTCTACTGTGTCAATACTCATGCTAGCAGCCTTACCTCACACGCATCGGTACACTAGCTGCTGTCATTTCTTGAAACTCTCTATCCAGTCATTCGAAGCTTTAAAATCAGTGATGCCCATCTGCGCTGTTATAATACAGGCCTGTGCTTGAACTACTTCAATAACATGCTTTCCAGTTTAGGAAACTGTCCCTCTCACACATGCTTTCTTTTTTCCGCTCACCCCTTCTTCAGAGGCATGTTCTATTTCCTTCCTTTTGCCGAGAATCATGTTCAATGTAGACGGAAGAATGTTCCACTTTTGCACTATATCCATACATTTCATGTCAGGATTACAGTCAACGTCTTGAATATATTTCAACTTGTCATCGTTTGTTATCTGTCATACTTTCTTCTTTTCCATTATTAAAAACACAATAAAACGTAAGTTCTGTCATTGTCTACCTGATGGTTCTGAATATACCACAAGCTAAATTTCTAATTTACAGTAAACAGGCATAAAAGTCAACTTACTTCTACCAGTAATTCAACAAATAATATAGCGACTAGACATAGCACTGTGCGAAATTCAAGAAATCGCGAAGAGGAATATAAGTAGACAATGCGTGTATGAGAGAAACAAAGGGAGGGAGCAGCCAGCAAACACATAAGACCATGAGAAAGGGCACATCCAGTTAACAAGCATTACGGGCCGTGAAGTTATCGTTGTCATCTTACGGTACCGCAGGATAGAAACGGCAAGCTGGGCTTGGAAGAACAGATATTTTAATGTGCGCTTATCAAATAGGTGATTTCGTCATACTTAGGATTAAGATAAAATCTTCAAACTTGGCACGAGTATGAAATATTAGTATTTTGGCCAAAGAAGTGATGTAAGTTAGAAAGTTTTAGATAAATAGCTAAATTAATCTTTTTTGTGTATTTTTTAAAATGTGACACCTACGTTTGCCACAAATGTATGTAGAAGAAGCGAAGTATTGTGCGACTGCTTGCTGGCTGTTGCGCTGATCAGACCGCCACTAACAACCACCTCTGTGCTGCCTCACTTGTTTCGTACTATTAATTGTTGTGTGCAAAAGAAGCAGATTTGAACAACACAAATACAATGTTTATTGTTGAAGCTATTTTTACTCTGTATAAAATAAAAGTTTCTCTAACTTGCTCCTTTTGTTGAATGTACATTAAATCCATAATCTGAATAAGCTTGAGGATGTCTTGGAAAAATTATAAATATATACAAATCTACACTAATATGTACAATAAGTTTCTCGTTGTCAGAACACAGTGCAAATCAATATCCCCAATATCGCTATAACTGACTGCCTAAGTTGATCATGAGAAGAGTTCTAGCAGAAGGCTGTATAAGCTATGTCAGGAAAGAAAATGTATCAAGTGACAGAGCCATGCAAAGCAGGTAGGATGGGGCTAGAGAGCTTATCCTGAGGTGAAACCTCCCGGCTAGCATTAGTCTGCCAGTTCGGTGCACATTCTCAAGAGGCGTGACCTCCGTGCCCGACTTATGGTGTAGGCTAGTCCCTGGACAGCTGCCAACAGCCTGCTTGTCTCGTCCGCCTGCTCGCCTATGTATACCTCAGGCGGGCTGACATGCTGGCTGGGAAATACGTGTTCCCGTAGACTCGCTGTGTACCTCACCGAGTTCAAACAGGTGAGGTGGCACCGCAACGTTAATCACTACACTGTTTGTTACAAATTTTCACAGAATATTGTTCTTTATTGTTGCATGTAAACTACGTATTTACATTATATGACATACGTCAGTTAAAGAATTCTTACTCTTACAACAAAATAGTCCTGTCAGGATACAAACAGATATAGTGGCTGTATAGATTATTTAGAATAATCGAAAGGAAGAAAGAGATCCCAGAAGAGTGGGGAAAGGGTTTAATTCACCCAATATTTAAAAAAGGTGATAAATAGGAATGCAATAACTACAGAGGGATCACCCTTATTGCCCATGTAGCTAAGATATTTGAGAGAGTATTGGAAGGAGACTGAGGAGGAAGCTAGAAGGACAAATGGAAGAAGAACAGTACACTTTTAGGAAAGACAGATCAACGTTTGACCTGATCTTTACATTAAGACATAGGATGGAGAAAAGATGGGAGTTTGGAAATGACATAGTGATGACATTCATTGACATTGAGAAGGCTTATGACAGTGTGCCAAGACAGTTGGTATTGGACACATTAAGGAAAAAACAAGTTAAAGGAGTGCAAGTGCAAATGATAAGAGCTATGTACAAAAATTGTGTTAGTAGTGTGAAGACTAGTATAGGAAAAACAAAATGGTTTAAAACTGAAACTGATTTCAAACAGATAAGTGTACTATCCCCCATACTATTCATCATAGTCATGGATGAAATTCATAAGAACATGAGATTGGGAAGACAGGCAACAAAAGCCATGTTTGCAGATGATACAGTGATATGGGGTGAGGATGAAACGGGAGTGCAAAAACAAGTAGATGTATATAATCAAGAGATAGAAAAATTTGGGATGAAAGTAAGCACAGAGAAAAGTAAAATGACAGTGATGATGAGGGCAAGGAAGGAAGAGGAAAGATAAAACTGAATGGTAAAATTCTTGAAGTGTTTACAAGTTCCAAGTACTTGAAAGTGTGATCACAGAAGATGGAAAGATTACCGAGGAAATTGGGAAAAGAAGACAACAAGCAAACAGCTTCTACAAGAGTATAAGGGGTATTTTGTGAAACCAAGATGTCCCAAAGAAATGTAAGAAGGTATTATATTCAACCTATTATGAAGCCATACTAACCTATGCAGCTCGATCGTGGACTACAACAAAATGAGAGGAGAGAAGAATGCAGGCAGCGGAGATGAAATTCCTAAGAGGTATCGAGGGCAAGGCCAGAAGGGATAAAATTAGAAATGAAGAGATAAGGAAAAGGACAGGAATTTTGAAACTCCAAGACAGGATAAAAACAACAAAGCTAAAGTGGTATGGGCATATGATGAGAATGGGAGAAAAGAGAGTGCCAAAAAAAGCTTTTTCAGAGAAGTTAACAGGAAAGAGACCATGAGGAAGACCCCGAAAGAGGTGGACAGATTCCGTGTGGGAGTGCATAGAGAAGAGGGAAGGAAAACCAGAAGATCTACTTAAAAAAGGAGAAGAGTGGTGGAGAGAAAGGCAGCGATGGAGGTCCTTGATTCACAACCCGACCTGGAAATGCTGGAAACGGGAAATGAAGATGATGATCTGCTACTTATTTCTGATCTGATATAAAACACCGTGTGCACCTCTTCATGGAATTATTCTTATGTGCTCTAGGGTTAAATATGTTTTGCCTGTTTTTGTTGAGGTAATTATTATTAGGGATAATTGAAAAAGCAGAAATAAAGATAGTCACAAAAGTTTGGCTCTCTTGTCTAGATACAAGTGAATGAAAATGAAATGAAAATCCACAACATGTTTCCAGTCATTTGACCGGGTCAGGAATGGAATGAATGAAGCCCCCATCTAGCAGCGAGGATAGGAATTGTGCCAGCTGCCGAAGCCTGTCGCACTCCTCTGGAGCAGAGATTAATGAATGACAGATGAAATGAAATGATATTGGAGTGTGTTACTGCAATGAAAGATGACTGGGAAAACCGGAGTACACAGAGAAAAACCGGTCCCGCCTCCGCTTTGTCTGGCACAAATCTCACATGGAGAGACTGGGATTTGAACCACGGAACCCAGCGGTGAGAGGCCGGCGCGCTGCCATCTGAGCCACAGAGGCTACCTTAGATACAAGTATATTTTAAAAGAAAAATTTTGATATGTCACGAAAGTGCTGGATTGGATATATTAAAAATGGACAATTGAATTTAACCACTCATGTTGGTAGTATACAATTCAATATAACCTGCTTCCATGTCAATAGCTTGGTTGCTGGAACTCAGAAATATAACATTGATCTTGAGTTACTTGAACATATATAATTCTCAAATATGCAGTATTAAACAACATTTATGACCATTTAAAGAATTTTATGACAGTTTAAATAAGCAGGAATTCTGGAACAAAAAAAGTATTACCGGTATGTAATCTTCAACCACTGACAAGATGAAACACAGCTTACATCTGATGTATGGAATCCTTTTTATACGACATCTGTGGTACTAATGCAGAACCAGATATGTCCAAAAACGTGACTTTTTTTGTTTTTAATACCAATACGTACATAGAGTAATGAGATTTAAAAGGGCAAAACCCTATATGTTTTGGATTAACCTAGGATACACAGTTATCAAAAAATCATGATATTTTGATTTTTTACAATTGTATTGTTGGAGAAATGCAAGAAGTTAGACATAATACCAATATAATGGTCTGTTATTGGACATTATAAATTTTCCAGCTAACTCATTCTTGGTTGCCTGCGTTTCGCCCTCGTATGCTAAGTTGGGCTCGTCAGTTGGGACTTAGCACACCTCCCAAGACGCAAGGCTACCCATGGTATGCACTAGCCTTGCGTCTTGGGAGGTGTGCTAAGTCCCAACTGACGAGCCCAACTTAGCATACGAGGGCGAAACGCAGGCAACCAAGAATGAGTTAGCTGGAAAATTTATAATGTCCAATAACGGACCATTATATTGGTATTATAAATTTACTCATTCAGGACAAATATTTTAAGTTCCCTGTGGGAATCAACATCTATATCATAAGTTAGACATATCGGGCTTTAGCATCTTCTTGTAACAGCCAAGTGACTTTTAATTCCAACATGTCTGACGTATAGTGTTATGGCATCTTCATAGCCATTCACAATTGGACATATCAGAGACAGCGGTGAATAATGCAACAGTACAAGTGCATGGTCCTGCTCTTTTCAGTAGTATTATTACTGTTGTCGGAGATTGTAGATATTCGTTCAACTCCTTGGTGTGTTCTGAGTTTCACAACTGTCTCATATTGTATGGAAACAGTAGGAGCACCAAACTCCTAAAAATGTCATTAGGTGAGTATAATCAATTTAACCAACTTGACAGAAACATACAATACAAAGCTCGAAATTTATTGCTGGGTTCATTCCTTTTAGACTTAATGAACAATGATCACCTTGTTGAACTGAAACCGATGTCATCGCCTCCACAGCTGCTCTACAAAGAAGCTGTCATCGAACACAGAGGGACTGAAACACATGATAGGACACCTACTTCCAATGATTATCGAGGTAAGTCATGCAATTTTTGTTCCCCTATCATACAACTGCCAATGAGAACCTGATATTTTATTTTAAAGCAACAAATTTAACCTTTTGTTTCTAATATATTAAGCCTAATTCTTCACAGAATGGAAGCATTAATATCACCATTATAAAATACAGACCTTATTTAACTTAAGTTCTGTTTTCAGATCATTTGGAAAGCATCGTCTCCGAGGTCGAAAACTGTAACTCTGAATATATTGACACCACTCTGCATGATGATTTGATGGTAAACAAAAGCTTTGTTCCACATAAAGAGAGTCTTTTGGACTGTCCAAGAAGAAGACACCTCAGTATGGAACATAACAGAGGACATAGAAGTAACTGAAAATGAAACTGGAGCAGAAGGCATACTAAGCACGGAAGAAAAGAAAGCAACAGAAGCAATTGCATGAACACAGGAAAGAGGGAAAGAATAGAAAAGGAAAATTAATTCCAGGGAAAGTATTCCAGCCATCTGGTGTCTGTTGACATGGAAAGTGTTTCAAAAAAGTAAGTGAAGAACAGCAACGGGATTTTCACGAATTTTTTTATAAATCACAAAGGTGGAGCAAAATAAAATTTTGGCCAGGAAAGGAGAAGGGCCACAACAAAACAGCTACTACACACGACAGACAGATTACTGTACAATGTTTTATGAAATCAGAAGGAAGTCTTCAAGTGATCTGCAAGAAAATGTTCCAGTCAGTTTATGGAATATCCAAGTTCAAAATAGATTATTTAGTGAAAAAAATTGAAATCATCTTCAGTTTCAGTATTTTGTCTTGAGGATCAAAGAGGTCACCATGAACTCACAAACAAAATGACCGAGGAACAAAAGGCTATGTTGGAGCATATAGAGAAGTATCGAAGTATGAAAGTCACTACTCAAGAAGAGCTTCTCACGAATAGTATCTATAGAGCCATTTAAAATTAAGAATGATTTATGATGAACATCCTAACGGTGGTTCATACAACTTATTTTGTGAGGTATTTAAGTTAACAGGTTACTCATTTAAAGAACCACATGTTGATACATGTAAAACATGTGACAGTTATATTCTGAAGATCAAGCAAAGTAAAGTAAGCGCACCTTTTCTTGAGCCCGGATCTCCATAGTAATGAATGGGAACCAGGGTTCAAGAAAAGGTGCGCGTACTATAATGGATCCAGATCAAAAGAAACAATTGACCATGGAACACAACAAACACAAAGAAAAAGCAGATTTGGCCTACAAAATGAAAGACAGTGACAAAAACAAGGCAAAGGATGATCTGACAATAAGGGTATTAGTTTTTGACTTTAGCAAGTTTTGGACAATCCCTCTCTAACAGCAAATGTTTCTTTTTACAAATGCCCACTTGCAAATTATCATTTGACCATTCGGGATTTCCACAGAGGGAGGCACCACTAGTTGTTATATATGGTACGAAGCATAACATATTCACAGAGACACACACAAGATGCTGTCAGTTGATACCATTATATTCATTTACATATATTCACAAATTAACATACACATAACCTTAATCACAGTATCATAACAAACACTTAACTTCCGAGGATATCAACAAAGCCACAATTATCAATCAATCAATCAATCAATCAATCAATACTGATCTGCATTTAGGGCAGTCACCCAGGTGGCAGATTCCCTATCTGTTGCTTTCCTAGCCTTTTCCGAAATGATTTCAAAGAAATTGGAAATTTATTGAACATCTCCCTTGGTAAGTTATTCCAATCCCTAACTCCCCTTCCTATAAATGAATATTTGCCCCAGTTTGTCCTCTTGAATTCCAACTTTATCTTCATATTGTGATCTTTCCTACTTTTATAAACGCCATTCAAACCTATTCGTCTACTAATGTCATTCCACGCCATCTCTCCGCTGACAGCTCGGAACATACCACTTAGTCGAGCAGCTCTTCTTCTTTCTCTCAATTTTTCCCAACCCAAACATTGCAACATTCTTGTAACGCTACTCTTTTGTCGGAAATCACCCAGAACAAATCGAGCTGCTTTTCTTTGGATTTTTTCCAGTTCTTGAATCAGGTAATCCTGGTGAGGGTCCCATACACTGGAACCATACTCTACTTGGGGTCTTACCAGAGACTTATATGCACTCTCCTTTACATCCTTACTGCAACCCCTAAACACCCTCATAACCATGTGCAGAGATCGGTACCCTTTATTTACAATCCCATTTATGTGATTACCCCAGTGAAGATCTTTCCTTATATTAACACCTAGATACTTACAATGATCCCCAAAAGGAACTTTCACCCCATCAACGCAGTAATTAAAACTGAGAGGACTTTTCCTATTTGTGAAACTCACAACCTGACTTTTAGCCCTGTTTATCAACATACCATTGCCTGCTGTCCATCTCACAATATTTTCGAGGTCACGTTCGCGATCATATCGTCTGTACATATAACTTGACTACGTAAATAATATTAATACTAAATGGATGTAAGCAATTCATAGCTATACAAACAATAATAATAATAATAATAATAATAATAATAATAATAATAATAATAATAATAATCATAAAATAATAATAATAATAATCATTATTATTCAAGCTCGATATCTACCTTAGTTACCCATGGGTGAGAAAATACTGTTTTCAGTTAGACCTGTCATTGCACTTGCGTCAATATACCACCTATGACTTGAAACAATTTCCACACATTGTCACACTCGTTGACTTTGCCTTGGGCGTAGACTGTATCTTACCTCATCCTCGATGTTGCTGGATGTGATTTCCTCCTCCCCTTGGCCAGATTGTGCCGTGTCGACCGTCAGGGCTGCCTCACTGCCAGCCTCTTCCTCGATGATAGTCGACATGTTCTCCTAATGATGACCAGATGGTGCTGTATCATTAGTAGTCTCTCCCCCTGGCTAACTCTGTATGCACAGTGGTTGGGTGACTCGCCACAACTCCAATGCATGGACCTTAACAGGAGGGTTGGTCTTCAGTAAGTAGACCCCATGGCCCAGCTGTTTATCCACCTCGATGGGACCAACCGACTTAGGTGCGAGACCTGCGTGCAACCCTCCAATCTTATTACTGACAGGGTGGTTATGTCACAGTACATGTTGGCCTGGTAGGAGGATCTGCATCTCTTCGACATCTTGAGCCTTGGCCCGGGTAAGGGATCTCTTCTCAGCCAAAGCTTGCTTTTCCTTGATGTTCTGCTGCTGCTGCCTATCTGCCAGGGAATCAGCTGCATCATCTTGACCCGAAGTGGATGGTGGACGAATCTCCTGATCCCCAGTGCCATACAGCTGTTGACCAAGAAACAGCTCTTCTGGGGAATAGCTGGTGACACGGTTGATGCGTTGTCGCAGGGCAAAGAGTGAATGCGGTATCTGACAGTCTCACAGTCGATGTTCTTTGTCTATCAGGTGGACTCGTAGCATCCTTTACAGTTCCTGGTTCCGTCATTCTGTCGGATTTGCCCTTAGGTTGTAGATAGCGTTGGTCCAGTGCTCCACACCCTATACTGTCATCATTTACTGCCACTTCCTCAGCTCGAACTGACTCCCATTGTCTGACAGAATACACCGTGGCTAACCGTAGGGGCTGAACACTTCATCTTGTAGCAGGCTGGTGATGCATCCCGTCGTGGCTTCAGGTAATACCAATATAATGGTCCGTTATTGGACATTATAAATTTTCCAGCTAACTCATTCTTGGTTGCCTGCGTTTCGCCCTCGTGTGCTAAGTTGGGCTCATCAGTTGGTACTTAGCACACCTACCAACCAAGACGCAGGCTAGTGCATACCGTGGAGGCCACTGCATAGGTTACTTAAAGCCACCAGCAGTGCCAATGCACTATGAGAGACTATGTCTCACTTCCAAAAATTGATGCCTGCCTGGCCATCAGATGATATAGATGTTGATTCCCATAGGGAACATGAAATATTTGTCCTGAATGAGTAAATTTATAATAATTTATAATAATTTATAATTCCCTATGGGAATCAACATCTATATCATCTGATGGCCAGGCAAGCATCAATTTTTGGAAGTGAGACATAGTCTCTCATAGTGCATTGGCACTGCTGGTGGCTTCAAGTAGCCTATGCAGTGGCCTCCACGGTATGCACTAGCCTTGCGTCTTGGTTGGTAGGTGTGCTAAGTACCAACTGATGAGCCCAACTTAGCACATGAGGGCGAAACGCAGGCAACCAAGAATGAGTTAGCTGAATAATTTATAATGTCCAATAACGGACCATTATATTGGTATTATAAATTTACTCATTTAGGACAAATATTTCATGTTCCCTATGGGAATCAACATCTATATCATCTTGTGGCTTCAGGTATCGGAAAGGCCTCAAGCCATCTTGTGATGAGGTCAGTGATCAGTAGGAGTCGTGTTTTACCCTGTGGTGTTCTAGGGTAAGGACCCAAACGTCCAGGGCTATGACCTCCCACGGGCATTGTGGCCATCTTCCTCGTTGGTTGGAATCTGCCTTCCTGTTGTTTGCCTTAGTGCAGAAAAAGACATAGCACCCCTTCAAGTAGTCCAGGATGTCTTTCCACATGTTGGCCCAGAATAATCTTCGTCGGATGTACTGATATATCTCTTTGCCTCCTGGGTGTCCGACTTCCGCGCTGTCATGGAACTTCTTGAGAATGTCCATCGTGTGCTGTCTGAGTGACCTGTACATCAAGAGTACTCCGTCAACCCGGAAGTTCTTGTAGCACATCTTGAATTCCTTCGGAACAAGTCGACTGTCGGTGTTCTACCTCCTAATCCATTGCATCATGGTCCTACAGGGCTTGTCTTGTTCCTGCCACTGTTTGATCACTCCCAGATCAAGTTCCTTCTTGATGATCATAACGACAGGTTTCTTAGGTTCACTCTCGAATTTTCGTGGGAGCTCCCTCTCGACAATGGTGCTCCTAGCTTCAGGTTCCATCGCTGCGTGCCTAGATGATGCCTTGCCTTGAAGCTGCATTAACTGGATATCTCCCAGGCCTGCGTCGACTTCTGCATCCATACGAGTCTGGAGATTTTCATCTTGCCAGGCGACCCTCAGGCGTCTGTCTTTTCCCAAAAAGACTTCATGAGCTGCAGAGTCTAGGATCACCTTGTATTCCACCAGAAAGTCATGACCTAATACGATGTCAGGTATCAGGTTCTGAATTACTGCAACATCAATCACGATAGGCACGATCATGCACTTAGCGGTTAGGTTAGTCTGTCCTTGCATGGAATAGGTTACCACTGCTCCTACTACCCTTCCGAGATGGTAAGATTTCAAATGCGGTAGTAATCTGGCAACAGTCCCGTTGTTGAATGAATGGCTTGCTTGGCTGTTGAGTATGGCTGAAAAATTCTCGTTGCCAATCCTTAAGATGATAGCTGGGCGGGGTTGGCCTATTCTACTCACTATCTGATCAATACCTCCCCTACTTGACCAGGGTTGCTCGTCTGTCAGGTCTTGAGGCACCTTCCTGTTCTCGCTCCCATCCCCCCTTAATCCAGAATGGGCCGGGCGTAGTTTCTCCGATGTCAGGGCTGGGCACTTGTTCTTCAGGTGTCCCGCTCTTCCACACTGGTAACACTTCCTAACTGCGCTGGGCTCTTCCGTAGCTTTGCTCTTATGTGCCTCCTCAGCTGGGCGATGATTCTGCGTAGATCATTAAAGGATCTGGGTTGTGATACTTTCACTATGGGCCGAATCTGATCATGGAGTAGCTCTGTGGTATCTGGTAAGATCTCGTTTTCGCTCCCTTCCGGATGCAGACGCTTGAAGAGTTGGTACTTCTGTAAGGATGAAGGCGCTAGCTCTCATGCCAGTGGGTTGTGCCTCAGTCAGTAGCTTCCTTTTCCCGGAGTTCTTCATCCCTTCGGAATTAAACCTGGCAAGGAATTCCCTCTTGAAGTCCGTCCAGTTTAGATTTAATCCCTTCAAGTTGTTCCACCAAGTAGTGGCTTGCTCCTTTAATTGCAGTATGATGAGTTGCACGAAGATGTCCTCTGGTAAACTAGTCCTTCCTAATAGGTTGATCGATCCCTGGACGAAGCTAGTCGGGTTCTCCTCCCGTCGCCCGTGGAATTCCGGAAGGCTCTCTATAATCACCTTCGTGTCTAGGTGTCCTGTATTGCTGGTTAGGTTTGAGTAGGTTAGAGGGGTGGCGGTATGTCCTGTTTGAGTCAATCTATTTTCTACTGAGTGAAGGATGCTTTCCCTTATATTCTACACATGTCCCTTGATGATAAGATAGAGTTTGAGGGATGTTCCACCATTCAACACATTGTAAAAATATATTAAATTATAAGAAGACCGGTTTCGACTCCCTTGGAGTCATCATCAGTTCTTGGTGAAAATCAAAACGAGGGGAATCTGATAACAATCATCATAAAGAAAAACCGTGTACCTATAGGCGATTGCATGGAAGCACATCAATGGGTTGCTAGACATTACCTTGAAATGATACGTACACTTACCAAGCAGAAAAAGTTCCCTGTTCTGGCTCTAACCGTCTTGTGTTCATGGAACACAGAACACTGGAAACACATGTACTGTTGAAAATATATATACAAACCCGATACGGACACTTATAATGATATGAAACCCTGGCTCACTAAGAGTGTTCTTGGAGTTGACAGTCCTGTTTCTATCTGAAAAAAATTGGATGAAATACACACACATTGATGAAAAATGTACAAAGATATAGTTCTGGCCTAGACTGTCGCGCGTTCATGAACACGGAACACTGGGAACACATGCACTGTTCGAAAACACACACATACGATATGAAACACTTATAACGATATGAACATTCGCGTTACAAGAACGTTCCTGGGTTTGACTGTCCTGCCTCAATCTGGCTAAACTAGAAACATATATACATTGAATGTACAAAGACAAACCACTTAGCATTTAAAAATTCTGGTTTTGGTTTCAAAAATTGTCATGTGTTCATGGAACACAAAATAGAACTGCTGGTATTGCTTCAATCTACTGGAAACTAATGTACTATCGCAGTTGAGAATATACTGATTGAAAGTTTATACACTTATACGAAACACATGGCACTTTAATGTTCTTGGATATGAGTAAAAATGCCGTCGTATGTGTGCACAACTCGGCATTGCTCTATAGAAAATAACATCATCCACAAAAGGCCTTATCTCAGATCCCAGTTTTTCACTCATACCATTTATATATACAGCAGAAGTCCGTTATAGTGAGAATTCATAAGGGCAAAAAATTTACTCGCTATAACGGACCGTCGTTATATCCGATTTTTCGTAAAAGTCGAAACGAACCCCATATACATTAAAATCTGTATGAAACGACAATCAGTTTGTTTAAACCTCTCATTTTCGTGGCTGATATCCACACTTCTGCTTACCCGTTTGAAATTTTTCGAAATCCGATACTACTTGAAATGAAAACCTACAGCCTGTGTTCCAGTCTCTGACCGGGTCAGGGATGAAATGAATGTATAGGCTATTAGTACGATGGGGTCACCACTCCCAAAGTGATTTATTAATGAATGATAAATGTTATGAAATGATAATGGAGAGTGTTGCTGGAATGAAAGATGACAGGGAAAACCGGAGTACCAGGAGAAAAACCTGTCCCGCCTAGGCTTTGTTGAGCACAAATCTCACATGGAGTGACCGGGATTGGAACCACGGTATCCAGCGGTGAGAGGCCGGCGTGCTGCCATCTGAGCCAAGGAGGCTCTCACTACTTGAAAGTGTATGTTTAATTTCATTCTGAAGAAATTACAGTATCACTCCAGAGGCCTCTGTGGCAAATGTTCCAGTTTTCTTCTTCAAACAGCATCACCTAACCTAACCATATAGGTATCCTCCTCGCTACAAATTTACATGGGAACAGCCATTTTGAAATTTAATTAAGACACGAGAAAATATGAAGTATCCTCTGAAATCAGTGGTGTACTCTGCTTTATCTTGAGGTGCATCACATTCTTACTTAATTTCAGTATATAATATTAAAAATAAGTGATCGTTTACTTCAGCCATTATTTCTAAAGAGTTAACAACTGCTATCAGCCACGTTATTTACACATTTATTACCAAAATGTGTTATCCTCTTTTATTTTTAATTTTCTTTTAGGAGAACAGCAGTCTCCGGGTATTACTAATTGACTCCGACATACCAATATAGTTGGTTCGTTATTGGACTTTATAAATTTTCCAGCTAACTCATTCCTGGTTGCCAGCGTTTCGCCCCAGTGTGTTAAATTATGCTCATCAGTTGGTAAATAGCACACCTGCCAAGTCGCATGGCTAGTGCATACCGTGGAGGCCTATGGGAATCAACATCTTTATCATCCGTACCTTCAAATTGTGATACAAATTCTTATAATTTTGTTAATTACCACCTATTCAATACAATAAATTGTATTGTATTGCAATACAATAAATTGTATTTGTTAATTACCACCTATTCAATACAATAAATTGTATTGTATTGAATAGGTGGTAATTAACAAAATTATAAGAATTTGTATCACAAGCAGATCTTCAATACGGACAAAGAAAATGAAATTTATAACCTGCAATCACCTTCAAATGTCGACGAGAGAGCTCACAAGTGTAGATAGCAAGAAAATGATACGGTACCGAAGATAATCAATCGCATTTTGTGGCAATGATTTCAGTTTTCATATTCAAACAGTGTTACCTAACCTGACTTAACCATACTATATGTACCATGAAAACCTATTCCAAGTGCCAGTAGAGAAATGATAACATTCTCGCTGTAAATTTACAGTGGGAATAGCCTCTCCGAGATTTAAATTATCCTCTGAAATCAGTGATGTGCTCTGCCATATCTTGAGGTGTATTGCATTCTTACTAAATTTCATTGTGGAGTATTAAAATTAACTGATCGTTTACTTAACCTTTATTTCTAACGAGTTAGCAAATGCTATCGACCACATTATTTATATATTTGTTAGGAAAGCATTGTCTCTTTCATTTCTAATTTTCTTTACTGAATAGGAGTTGACGGGTATTACTAACTGACTCGAATATCGCCTTCAAATGTCCGCATGAGAGCTCACAAGTGCACATAGGGAGAAAACAATACCGAAGGTCGCATTCCGTAGCAAAGGCTATCTTATTCAAACAGCATCACCTAATTTAATAGCATATGTACCACGAAAACATGTATCAAGTGCCAGTAAAAAAGTGGTAACCTTTCCGCTATGAAGTTAGATGTGAATATCCGTACCGAAATTTAACCAGACGCGATAAAATATAATCTAACCTCAGAAATCAGTGATGCGCACTGCCATATCATGAGGTGTATCACATTCTTACTTAATGTCAGTGTAGAGTATTAAAATTAAGCGTTCATTTACTTAACCTTCATACTAACAAGTTCACAACTGCTTTCAGCCACGTTATTTACACATATATTAGAGAACAGAAGTCGATGGGTATTATTAATCAACTCCAATATCACCTTTGAATGTTGATGAGATAGCTCGCAAGTACACATAGTGTGAAAAAGATACTATATCTATGATGAACGATCGCATTTTGTGGCAAACTTTTCAGTTTTCTTATTCAAATAGTCACCTAACCTAACTAACAGCCCTTCCAAAATTTAACCAGACATGAGAAAATATAAAACTAACCACTGAAATCAATTATGCACTCTGCCATATCTAGAGGTGTATCCCATTCTTATTTAATTGCAGTATTTAGCATTAAAATTATGCGATCGTTTAGTTCAGCCTTTATTTTTAACGAGTTAACAACTGCTTTACAAAGGTGAAAAATGAGAGTATCTTCCTAATTCAATACAATAAATATTCCGTCATTAGACGGAGTAATTAACAACTGCTATCGGACACGTTACTTATGCGTTTATTACGCAAACATGTTCTGCTCTTTCATTTCCATAATTCTTTATGGAACAGCAAACGACGGGTATTACTAATCGACTCCGACATCGCCTTAGAATGTTGACTGGAGAGCTCTCTAGTGGACATAGCAAGGAAACGATAAAGAAGATCGATTGGATGCAATATAACCACTGCGTGCATAAATATCGGTAATGAAAAAAATCGTGCACACTTAATCGCTCATAATAATGGATGCGTCAGTGATAGGGTTCTTGCTGTAACTGAAGGACAATACACAGTTTAATATTGGAATTTTGAAGGGAGAGATTAAAGCTGTTGTTATAGCAGGGTTATCGTTATATGTCATACTCGTTATAGCAAGCTTCTACTGTATAAGAAAATATAAAGGTCCAATAATACTGCTTTGAGGAATTCCCCTCTTAATGATTACAGGATCAGATAAAGCTTCACCTACTCTAATTCTCTTGAGTTTTATTTTCTAGAAATATAGCCACCCATTCAGTCACTCTTTTGTTTAATCCAACTGAACTCATTTTTGCCCATAGTCTATCAGATCTACTCTATCAAATGCCTTAGAGATCAATTGCGATACAGTCCACTTGACTTCCTGAATCCAAGATATCTGTTATATTTTGCTGCAATCCTACAAGGTGAGCTTCAGTGGAATAACCTTTCCTAAACCCAAACTGACTTCTATCAAACCAGGTATTTATTTCACAAACTTGTCATCTAATATAATCAGAAAGTATACTTTCCCAAAGCTTACATGCAATGCATGTCAAACTGACTGGCCTGTAATTTTCAGCTTTATGCCTATCACCATTTCCTTTATTCCACACAGGGGCTACTATAGCAAACCTCCATTCATTTGACATAGCTCTTTCACGCGAACAATAATCAAATAAATACAGTACTTCAGATATGGTACGATATCCCAACCAATTGTCTTTAGTATATCTCCCAAAATCTTATCAATTCCAGCTGCTTATCTAGTTTACAACTCTTGTATCTTAATGTAAATACCATTGTTATCATAGGTACATTTTAGTACTTCTTTAGTATTAGTCACCTCCCCTATCTCGACATTATCCTTGTAACCAACGATCTTTACATACTGCTGACTGAATACTTCTGCCTTTTGAAGATCCTCACATACACACTCCCATTGTTCATTAATGATTCCTGGAATATCCTTCTTGGAACCTGTTTCTGCCTTATAGTACCTATACATACCCTTCCATTTTTACTAAAATTTGTATGACTGCCAATTATGCTTGCCATCATGTTATTCTTAGCTGCCTTCTTTGCTAGATTCAATTTCCTAGTAAGTTCCTTCAATTTCTCCTTACTTCCATAACCATTTCTAACTCTATTTCTTTCCAAACTGCTGCACCTCCTTCTTAGTTTCTTTACTTCTCTGATACAATACAGTGGGTCTTCACCATTCCTCACCCCCCTTTAAAGGTACAAATCTGTTTTCATATTCCTCAACAATTGCTTTAAATTCATTACAGAGTATGCTTACATTTATATTCACCATTTTCCACCGATCATAGTTACTTTATAAAAATTCCCTCATGCCTGTTTTATCAGCCATTAGGTATTGCCTAGTAGTAGTACTTTTAAGACCTTCCTTGCGATCACATTTATTTTTAATTACAACAAAAACTGCTTTCTGATCACTAATACCATCAATAGAGCTCATCTGCTTTTACCAGCACCACGTCCAGAATATTCTTCCCTCTAGTTTCTGAATCAGCTGTCCCTTCCACATTAACATATTTGCCATTTGTTGGTCATGATTTCTGTCATTTGCATTACCTTCTCAATTGGCATTTGGTAAATTCAGATCACCCACTACAATCATGTTCCTTTCCACATTGTTTCCCACATAGCTGATTATTTAATCAATTCCGAATCGGCATCAGCGCTACCCTTTCCCGGTCTGTACACTTCAATATCATCAAGTTGCCTATTATCTTTAGAGATGAGCCTTACACCTAGAATTTCATGTTTGTCATCTTTAACTTTTTTTAGCTTGCAAATTCTTCTTTCACCAGAATGAATACTCCCCCTCTTACCATTCGTGTTCTATCTCTACGATACACACTCCAGTTCCATGAAAAATATTCTGCATCCATTATATCATTATATTATTAAAGAAAACACTGGTTAAAACCTGGTAGGGAATCTGCCACCTGGGTGACAACTCTAAAGGCAAATTATGTGGACTGATGAAGGCTCAATTTAAGCTGAATGGCCAAGTAAATATTTCTGTTTTAAAAGGAACAGTTACCAGTACCTTGAGATGTTACAATACAAGAATCAGGAATATTTATTTGCCATTGACCATATACAACGAAATAGGCTTCGTAAACTGATAATAATTTGGTACTTAATATTATAGAGTAGGTGAAGCTTTATCTGACCCTGTAATAATTAAGAGGGGAATTCCTCAAGGCAGTATTATCGGACCTTTATGTTTTCTTATATATATAAATGATATGAGTAAAGGAGTGGAATCGGTGGTAAGGCTTATTGCGGATGATGTTATTCTATATAGAGTGATAAATAAGTTACAAGATTGTGAGCAACTGCAGCATGACCTTGAAAATGTTGTGAGATGGACAGCATATGTTGATAAACGGTGTTAAAAGTCAGGTTGCGAGTTTCACAAATAGGAAAAGTCCCCTCAGTTTTAATTACTGCGTTGATGGGGTGAAAGTTCCTTTTGGGGATCTTTGCAAGTATCCAGGTGTTAATATAAGGAAAGATCTTCATTGGGGTAATCACATAAATGGGATTGTAAATAAAGGGTACAGATCTCTGCAAATGGTTATGAGGGTGTTTAGGGGTTGTAGTAAGGATGTAAAGGAGAGGGCATACAAGTCTCTGGTAAGAACCCAAGTAGAGTATGGTTCCAGTGTAAGGGACCCTCACCAGGATTACCTGATTCAAGAACTGGAAAAAATCCAAAGAAAAGCAGCTCGATTTGTTCTGGGTGATTTCCGACAAAGGAGTAGCGTTACAAAAATGTTGCAAAGTTTGGGTTGGGAAGAACTGAGAGAAAAGAGAAGAGCTGTTCAACTAAGTGGTATGTTCCGAGCTGTCAGCGGAGAGATGGCGTGGAATGACATTAGTAGACGAATAAGTTTGAGTGGTGTTTATAAAAGTAGGAAAGATCACAATATGAAGATAAAGTTGGAATTCAAGAAGACAAACCAGGGCAAATATTCATTTATAGGAAGGGGAGTTAGGGATTGGAATAACTTACCAAGGGAGGCGTTCAATAAATTTCCAATTTCTTTGAAATAATTTAGGAAAAGGCTAGGAAAACAACAGGTAGGGAATCAGTCACCTGGGCGACTGCCCTAAATGCAGATCAGTATTGATTGATTTGATTGATTTTACTAAGGCTAAATCAACATATACCTTTTAATAAAACTTAATACTCACATTATGCATTTCTAAGAATTCAGAGGTATTATAAAATGGATTTTCTATTGACCAATCATACATTTTTCTTTTAAAATTACTTATGGCCGGTTTCTGGTACAGCACAGTTACCTGTGTAACTTGTAACTTTAACTGTGCTTTTAACTTTAATGAGTTTCCAGAAACTTAAATCCAGATTTATAAGCCCTGGTAATAAACAGTACAGTTATCGTCGGGTTTAGTGTCTCTCGTCCTCCAATAGATGTCTCTACGCGAATGTTTTAGGGTTATTTTGGTAATATCTAGTTACTTTTACTAGCAGAAGTTTTCTACAACGAAAAATGGTTGGCAAATATGTACAGTCATCTCAATCAATCTGATTCGGCATGTAATAATCTCTCATAATATGAAAATATGTACGATCTAATGATGCAAAAATTAGGTATATATTATTTCCCCTTCTTTCTTATTCACCGTATGCAGACATCGTCTTAAATATTACCTTGATCGTTGTCGTCAGTAAAATTATAAAACAGATCACTTTTCAGTGATCAAGAACACAACAAGCGTAAATCACATAAATGAAAACGTGCCGTACACTTTGGAACCTATCATTCCGGCATTGAAGTTCTGCACTGATGGTGCGATATCCATCTGTTCTCACTGCAATTGTTGCAGATTTTTTTTTTTTACACAGACCACGCAACATGCATTGACAAAAATACTCACGTAACTGCTGACATGAAGACAACTTGAGAATTTCAATCGATCGTAGCGAGGTAACCCTGACTCAGGGTGTGAAGCATGTTGAAACAGATAAGAAGATAACATAAATTACAGCTCCCTGAAAAATTTTTAATTAAAGAAGTCCAGATGTTTTATGTTTATTAGGAGTCTGAGACCTCACGTCACTGGTTAAAGGATATAATAGCATTAAAAAAAGCAATGAAAAATCAATATTTATTATTCAGCAGGTTTGTAATAAATGCATACCGGTGCCTATTATATTTATTATTTAGTACAAATGTAAATATTAATGGTAAATACTCCATCATTTCAGATTGTGTTCACTAACTGTTGGTGGGACTCATGATTCAAAGCCTGACGAAAGAGATCTTAACATTACATCTGCACTGAAAGATCAATTAGAGCGTGATGAAAATCCTTTTGACTCGAGTTGTATTTTATTTGACGATTCCTTTCCCATATTGGAAGATATATCTACAGTAGAGGCGTCATGCTTCGAGGAGATTGTAACCTCAAAACAGCTGGAACAGATGACATCAAACAAGTGGAATCAGTGACTAAAGCCAGTGATAACATGGATGTAAACGTACTAACCGAAATATTGTCGAGTCCAGCACACCCAAGCACGTTACAAATACAATGAATGACTGTAAATATATTATAACCAGTTCATAATCACTTTCTAATGTTTACGAAACTAATATAAGACCTTGTACGAAACGGTACGGAGTGGCGCCTCATAGCGTTAATTGTTGGAATCTGTTCTAACATAGAGGTAACTACAGCACTAGCTGCAGTTACCAGTCGTTGCGGAGATAACTGTGAAGAAGCTGATAACTGTTGTTTCGGGAACTAATTTTAAACGTATCACCATGTTACGTCACTGATAACTATGCATCTACAGATAACTGTCATTCCAGAAACCGGCCATTAAAGAAGTGGACCATGCAGAATGTGGTAATTTATTAAATAATCTTAAACAACTGATTTTATGTGAGTGAGCAGTTTTTGACAGCCTGAGTATCATGAAGGTGAATGTTTTCCCTAGTACTGAATTAATTTATGTTGTTTTTAACATAGGCCTATGTCAAAAAGACATATAAATATACAAATTTTTAATTATCAGTATTTTAAGCTTAATGAAGCGAGGTTGACAATGCTCATTGCACCAGCCCTACATATTGTTCGGACAGCCTTTTCCTGTATTAGTAGAATGTTATATGCATAAGAAGAAAAAAAAACCTACAACCTGTTTTCCAGTCATTTACCGGGTCAGGGATGGAATGAATGAAGTAGATATAGGCTATTAGTACGAGGGGGTCACCACTCCCAAAGTGATTTATTAATGACTGATAGATGCTACGAAATGAGAATGGAGAGTGTTGCTGGAATGAAAGGTGACAGGGAAAACCGGAATACCCGAAGAAAAACCTGTCCTGACTCCACTTTGTCCAGCACAAATCTCACATGGAGCAACTGGGATTTGAACCGTGGTATCCAGCGGTGAGAGGCCGACATGCTGCCGTCCGAGCCACGGAGGCTCGCGTAAGAAGAATGCCCCCATAATAACAGTCCACAAGTTAGGTGTGACTGGAAGAGACCAAAATATGCCATCCTTAGGTAGTCACTGCTAACTAAATCCCTCAATTTCCATATCAAATAGGCCACTCGTGATTTTTTTTTTTTTACAAACATGATCAATGCGTGTTTCCCAGTTCAATTTGGCATCAATATGAAAACCCAAAAGTTTGACTGACTGACTGTCAATATCTTAGGATAATCCTTCTGTGAAAAATTGACTTTTATCCTGATTGCACTACAGCCTAATAGATGAAAACCAGTGCATTGTAGTTACAAGAGCTTCCTGCGACATCTGATGCAAACCTGAGATGCTCTGGTGTTTTGTAATTAACGTTATATTGTCCGCATAGGATATAAGAGCATGAGCTGTGATATTTTGTGGTAAATCATTGATTGTCAGAATGAATAAAAATTGACCGAGGACAGAGCCCTGTGGCACACAAGTTGTAACTATCTTCAAAGTGGAATACCTGTTTTTAATCGAGACAAACTGATACCGGTATTTAAGTATGACTTAATTATGTTCAGTGAGGGATACTCGACACCATACATCTCAAGCTTTGCAAGTAAAATTTCATGATTAGTACAATCAAAAGCTTTACTTAGATCACATAACACCAAAGAAATCGCCTGCTTGTTTTCAAAAGCTGTTAATATCTGATTAACGATTTCAAGAACAGCAGTAGTAGTACATTTACCTTGTCGAAACCCAAACTGAGTGTCAGATAGGAGATTGTAAGTTTCAAAATAGTTGCTGAGTTGATTGTACAAAAGTGATTCAAATATTTTAGACATTATTGGAACAATTGAGATGGCATGATAGTTCTGAAGAAATTCTTCGTCCCCACTTTTAAATACTGGAATAACTTTATAAATTTTAAGTAAGTCAGGAAAAACTTCAAACTCTGAACACTTGTTAAAAATAAAAGCTAGAGGTTCAGAAATCAAATGTATTATTCTTTTGATGATGTAATTAGATAACCAATAACATTCCATACTCTTAGAGTTTGTTCATTTTAAGCTAACTTTAATTACTTCATCAGATGTGATTTCAACCCAATGGAAAGTGTTTCGGCAGGGGGGGGATTATTGTGAAGAAAGTCACTCGCAGCTGTACCTGTTGCCTTAATTTGATCTCCGATTTCTTTAACAGAGTTTAAGAAATAATTATTCAGTTCTTCTGGATCGAGAAATGTGTCTTGAGTACGAGTAGGGATGTTTTCTTGTACTATAACATCCCATGCTGCCTTGCAAGTAAGTTATTCCAGAACTTGAAAACAGTCCTCACTTTGCTGATTAGCCGCTGATTTGGTAGCACCTTCTCACTTCGGTTTAGGGGTGAGGAACTTCTTGAACCAGCAATTCCATGAATAGGCTAGCCACTGTGGCATGACACTATGCCCACCCAGACCGTGTGACCTAACACCATGTTATTTTGCACAACGGGGTGTGTTATAAATAGGGTTAGGAAGTTTAAGACCTAAAGAAGTACAAAATATGCAAGCAAATATGCCCTAAAAACTAGCTAAATAAGAACTAAAAACTATAAAATATGACCTAAAAACTATAAAAAGACATTAATTTTTGGGATAGGTAGAGTATTACTAACATACACTGAACGTCTTAAGTGCCAAAACGTGATCAGCGATAATACACCAGACACATTTAATCATACAAACTGACAGAGAGCTACAGTACATTAAAACTTTCAACATTCATTCAGTATCATAGCCTTGAGATGCAGTTCTTACTCAGTTTTCCTAAAAGAAAACAAAAAAACCCAAAGTATTAGCATGCTTTATGATATCTGTTGGCATAAATTAGAAGACACTGCCTAACAGGAAGTTTATTGAGTTCATAATCGTACCTACCTCTTAATCTTCTTCTTTGCCAGCATTGCACATCATGATCATGTGCATTCTCAGGCTGTCGAAAAGAAATCTCCTTCGAAGGACACTCAGTATTTTTTTGTACTGGGAAAAGCTCCTTTCTACGCCACATGATGTCACAGGAGCGCATTTAAACATAGTCAGTTCACTGCTGCTTAGCTGTGGGTCGTTTACGCCTAAACCAGAAACATTACCCTCTAAAATGGCACCAATTCTGCACATTGTTCTGTATCCTTCATTTGGAACTCAGCATCTTACTAAGTTTGTTCTTCACCACAACTGATACTGTACCTCTTGCTTGTTCTACTTTGGATACCATGTCCTTTACTATTCCCAAACTCTCATATAATTCTAAACCAGCAGTTTCTAGGCGAGAGATAGTTTTTGATAGATCTCCGTAATTTGAAAAAATATATACTAATTGTTCCGACAAATCATTGGAAAACAGTTCCTGTGCAATTTTTATTGACAATGCCTCACTACTGTCAAAAGTAGAAACAACTTCTTGCACAGTTTTGTAGTGTTCACAGTAGTACTCTACTGCGTTAAGCCACGTTCCCCATCGGGTGAGCACTGGCTGAGGAGGAAGAGGAAGCAAAGGCGCGTGATCTTTGAATTTTGCCACCCTCAGTTGAGCCTTCACAAATATTTTCTTGACATTTGATATTAACCAGTCAACATTAGGAAAATTCTGCCATATTTCTTCAGCAACTCTGTGCAATCCATGAGTAAGACACATTAAATGGACCATTTTTGGCTATAGTACCTTAAGTCCCCTTGCTGGTTTCACCATGTATGGTGCAGCATCGGTTAGTAACAGCAAGATTCGTTCTCGCTTAACTTCACCATCCCACAGAAGCTTCATGGCATTGTCAAAAAGTATTGCGATTGTGGAACGGTTAGCTGCATCTAGAACCTCCGAATGAAGTAAATATACATCGCCCGGACGATCCACGAGAAGCGTGCCAATTATAACATTCGCAACTTACCTACCAAAAACATCCACAGTTTCATCAATGGATACCCAGACGCTATTGTTGCCTAAACTAATTCTAAATTTTCAAAGCGCGTCTTCATAACAGGAGGGCAAATAACTTTTTCGCAATGTTGTGTATTTATTTAAGAATTTTCGGAAGTGTTCGTTGTTCATTTTGTTAAGTGGGATATTGGTAGATACCAACATTTCGCACAGGTCTTTTGAGAAATCGGAAAGTTTGGTTGACGAAGATGTGGCTGTATCAAACAAAAGAGCCTGCCTCCTCTGTTCTGAAGACTTCCAATTCACGCAGCTTTTATGTTTAGCCGTAGCGCTGTGCTGTTGCACATTAAATCGCTTTATCACCGCTACCTTAACTTCAAACGCTTTACAAAAAAGAACTGTTCCGTCAGTACTGAATTTCTCTTCACCGAACTCTTTCACATACTTTCTTAACTTTACAGCTTCACTACACTTCACTTTCGGCACGATGGAGTTCACTGCAGTACTACAAGTGTGACCAATCTGTTGAAATCTGTTGGTAGTGAAAGAGCAAGGGAGCTTTAACTCGACCCTGCAAGGAAGAACTGGGCAAGATATAACATGGAATTTCCTTATTTGCTAATTGCTTCTGAGCGAAATATATCTACTGGAGTGACAGCCTATTGAAATTACAAGTCGTCCATTTCCTGACCGTATCGATGAGTATAATCAAGAAGTTAATATAAAGAACCACCTAATCGATACCTATTGAAAGGCGGAAACACACTATCATCATGTTCTGTTACCTCACGCGTACAGTGTCGCAATCTAACTTGTCCAGAAAGATGTGCTAAAAGACGTCTGTAGACGAGCGCCTTCTTGGAATCAGGTCTTCTAAACCTGCTACCTGCTTGTTCCGGAAAATAAAGAGAAATATATCTACTACACTATTCGGAAATCCTGTGTTTGAAATTCGATGCAGATAACACTACCTTGTTAACGACGACTCAATTTTGAACAAAAATGCTGAAACTATTATTAAACAATAAAAAAGGCCAAAATATGCATTTATAGGCAACATCAAATTGATTTAAACGTGGTCAGGGACCCATCATTCAAACCTATTTTTCACATTTCGGGTAAAATGAGCTCAGGAAAAAAATATGACTTTTCCTTAACATCCAAACCTTAGTTATAAAAGATTATGCTTTTTTCCTCAGAAACAGAAATGCTTAAACTGTATGAATTGTGTATGATGAAACAAAGTCTCCCTTTTGAGCAAACTTTGTAAAGAAATGAGCAATCTAAGGTTTAAAATTTTTGGGGAAAGTGACTTTTAACCCACCATTTACTAGAAAGATCTTTTTTTCTCTTTCTTTTGAGAAGAGAATTAATTACCTTGTCAAGAGGGTCAGGATTTGTTTCAACAGTATTAATGATCTGCAGACTACTATTATCCATGGGTTTTGCTGACATAGTGCTTGTAGATATGGATGCAGTTAATCTGAAAGAAAAGAAGAAAAAAAATTCCATAGTTGTAGTCCTTTGGACAATACATTAGTATTGAATAGGTGACACAATAAACCCTTTAGCATCCTACATTCAGTATCTTCAATACGGATTAACAATGATATTTATCACCTGCAAATACGAATCCCCAAGTTATAAGATCTTAGAATCATTCCGTATTGACGGTTTTCACCTTACAAAGGAAAAAATTAAATGTATCCTCCTAATTCTATACAAAACATAATTGCATCATCAGATGGAGCAATAAAATTCAAACATGTTTCAACTTGGGGGGTAAAAGTAATCTTACATAATACAAGCTAGAAAAGTGCTAAAAACATAATGAAGGAACAAATAAAAAGCAAAGGAGACATGATGGAAATAAAAAAATAACAATATATGCATCACAAGAAGGAGCAATAATCACTCGCATAAAACATAATTGAGTCCAAAAAGTGTGCTAGCCTAAGAAGAAACGAAAAGAAAAAAATGATATAGACGGAAACGAACAATAAGTACTTGTAGTGAGGTTGCGGACCTCTTAGTCTCAAAATTTTTAGTTTGATAACAATTCAAAAACAGGACGAAAACACTGTGTTGAAAATTCAGGATGACAGTCTGTCTTTGTAGAAACACCAACCATCACCATGAATGGCTAGGAGGGGAGCAAAAAAGCTCCAGAAACCAAATTTGAGCGGAGACAACGTGACAGGTGAAATGTATGTGATAAGTAGAGAGGAGAATTATAGGCACTAAAAACAGTTAAAATAGGCAGGCATATAGGCTCTTAAATTAGCCAAAATAGGCATTTAAATAGGCACTAATGTGTAAAATATGCATGAAAAAATTACTTATAATTTAATAACACACTATAAAAGGTATTTACAAGCAACGTTTCAATGTTTTCCGGTAACAATCTTGTTCTCCTCTTGTGCATAATGTTCTTGTACTGAGAGAAAGACCTCTCAGCATCACATGAAGTGATTGGACAAAACTTCTATGAAGTCACTTCATCTGGTTTTATTTCGCTGACAGCGGCTGCCTTCTCAGAGGTTGTTCAGTCAAAACTTCCCCTGACTTCTTCCACAATCCTAAATGACTCCACCAGAGGCATGCCACTCTTCTCCAACTTGGTGATTGCTCCCGGCAGCTTGCTGAAATTTGAAGATGTTCCGATTTATGCTGGGGCATCTTAGCTCCCAACATTGCAGTGCATAGGTCCGAAGAAAATGGTGTTGGTCGCTGCTCGAAGTGGACTGGTAGAAAGGCTTCATTGATACAGATTTCTATACTCGTAATTAGATGCATCGCAGCATTCCTAAGTTGATCTATGTGGTATTTTTCTCACATTTGATCTGAAAAATAATAAAATTTTACAGTGTGTGGATTGAAAATGAGTTTGGAGTTGATGTGGGAGGTTCTAAATGCTATTTTGATGTTGTGTTTTTCAAAAATATTAGAAATTTGGGAAGTGCTACTATTATTGAAAGTGAATATGGAAAACTTTTCTTTAGGAGTGGAATCTTTTTCTAGGGCAGTCTTGAGTCTGGTCATGTCTATTGATGATTCTGCTGATGAAGGTTCTATTGAAATGTTGTGTTCTACAATATTGTAAATAGCATAAATTTTTTTTTTGTAATTCTTGCGGGATAAAGGAACAGTTAATGCTGCTTTCTTATGTATGTCTGGGTGCACAGAAATTTGTTGGATGTAAAGAATGTCACCTAATTTTCTTGACACGGCATAAGCCCAAAAGCCTATACAGTATCATGTCTATAAGTACGGGCCGTGAAAGCATCAATGGCAACATTGCTAATATTGTTCTAGATTTTATTAATCATAAGATATGTACTTTGAAAAATGCCCCCACCAGGACCCATCAAGTTGGCTCAGTCATTTAGAAAATGTTATGAATTTTATTAGGTGATGTAAATCAAATCTAGCATCTGCAGCCGAATCAGATCGGTCACCAAATCAAACCAATATCAAAGATAGTTTAATAAGTAGCCAAACTCAGGTATGTTATTCTCCTATTCATAAAATACCAGTACATGAAACATCAGGTCAGAAATCTTCACCAGTAATGAGTGATACAAGAAGTAGTTGCCGAGAGGTAAATGGCATCCAAAAGAAGGATAGGAAGGGTATACAAGTGAATAACCAGTGCATTAGAATTAAGTTGTTAGAATTAGAATACTTTTGCCAAACCGAGAACGTTGATGTGATTTGTGTATCGGAGCATTGGCTTTCTGAAAATCAAGCAGAATATTTTGTGCCCCATGGATATGCTGTTGCAGATATATTTTGTAGGAGTAAAAAGAAAAATGGGGGAGCTGGGATTTTAGTTAGAGAGTGTTTTAAATTTGTAAAGATTGGTTTAAGTCAATATTGTGTGGAATCAGAGGGAGATTTAGTTGTGTGAAGCTGGACGATCAGAATTTGATAATTGTTAGTTTGTATAGATCTCCAAATGCCGATGTTTATGTATTTCTTAAGAATTTTGAATTAGTAATGGAAAAAATTTTGAAGTTTAAGGACAAAGTTGCTGTTTGTGGGGATTTTAACATAGAGATGGCATATTCAGATGGGCAGATTTCTAGAAATTTTCTGAATTTACTAAAAATTCTAAATTTAACTTGCACAAACAAACAACCTACATGTAATAATGCATGCTTGGATAATATTATTGTAAATTTTTTGAGAGATTTGTGTAAACTTAGACTTGGTGATGGGGGTTTTGCAGATCATGACCCCTTGCTTATATCATTATATCTTAACCAGCCTGACATAATTTACAATGATAAACCTGTTCTGATGTGGGTAAAGAGTCAGGGTGATGATTATGTTAACATTTTTATTGAAAATCTGAAACAAATTAACTGGGGCTTTGTATTTGAATTTCAAATGGGAGAAAATGATATTGAAACTGTATCTGGAAAGTTTTTAGATAAATTGGTTGAAGTGTGGCATTTATGTTCACCACTGGTAAAAATTAGTCTTAATGGTATAAACTTAAAAGCAAGAAGTTGAACTGGTGTACTGATGAATTGACTCAGTATAGAGAAAGAATGCTTTTGCTCTATAGAATTTATGAAAACTCTTGTCAAGGAGGAACCGAGCAGAATGGCGTGTATAAAGCTTATCTTAATTTGTAAAAAGTTTTCCATTTTCACACCAGGCAAATGCTGGGGCTGTACCTTACTTAAGGCCATGGCTGCTTCCTTCCCAGTCCTAGCCCTTTCCTATCCCATTGTCGCTATAAGACCTATCTATGTCGGTGCAAAAAAAAAAAGGCCAGGTGCTGTGTTCAAAGAGGTTCTTAAGTCAGATATGGAAGAGATGGAAACATTTAATGAGAATTACTACATGGTTATTATGGCAGGGGCAAATGATATTGCTAGAAATGAAGCATCAAATGTGATTTCTGGGGTGAAGAAAACACCTTGTAATATAAGACCACCAATGTAATATTATGTAATATTCAACATCGACATGATTTAATTGAATGGTCTTGTGTAAATAAGTTAGTTAATGATACAAACAGGCGGCTACAGAAGATTGTCAAGTGCTTTCAAAATACAGAAATAATTGGTCCGGGCAATATGGATTGGGGATATTTCACAAATCATGGCATGCATCTTAACAGAAAAGGGAAAAAGAAGCTATGTAATATGATAAGAAAAAATAAGAGAGACCCCAGAAACAACTATCATGAATAATGTCATATCATTGCTGTTCAATAAAGATGAGGAAGATGCAGAATACTTGCAGGTAATGAAAGTAAGAAGAGTTGAAGAAGTAGCTGAGGTGAGTGCTACCACTAAAGAAGGATGCCCAGGAGAAGAAAATCAGTTGAAAGGGATTAATGTGATTCTACCTCAATGATCAGAGACAGCAGTACCAGAAAGCACTGAGTATTCAAGGAAAACTCATGAGGAAGCCATTGAGCTCCTCAGTAGAAATCACTTGGATGAACGAGGAGAGAATTACTGGAGAAGCTGAATATTGGAGCACCATCAGGACAAAACTGAAGGAGGGCAAGCTAAACAAGCAGATATAAGAATGTCAAGTAGGACAAGGAAACGCCCAGTATTACTAGATCAGGACTTTTTAAGGTAGAAGGTAACATCCGCCACTATAATCATTGCGGTTCCTACAGGAATTAAAATTTTTAGTTGACTAGCTAGTAATAATCTAGAGGGAAAGCTAAATTTGTTCCAAAGAATGTTCAATCTTTAAGAAATAAAATTCTAAATATGGAGGTTCTGTTGGCAGATGTTTTATGTTTAACTGAGCATTGGTTGGAAGGGGATGAGATTTCAAACTTTGTATTAGAAGGTTATGTTCTTGCAAGTAAGTTTTGTAGAAGGAAAATGAAGTGTGGAGGTTCATGTAAAAATGTGAATAATAATATCAAATGTAAGCAGTTGGATAAATTTGAGTACCGGTATCTGAATGTAGAGGAGCAATTCGAGACACTAGCTTTGTTGAACTAGTGGATTATAAGTTAATACTTATATGCATTTATAGAAATCCTTCTAGTAATGATGAAACATTTTATAATAATATTGAAATTATTTTAGATGACCTACAGAATAAGAACAAGAATGTAATAATCATGGGCGACTTTCATGTAGATTTTTTATTGTATGGTCTACTAGAATATTTGGGGATACTAAGTCAGCAGTTGATCAAGTTGTATTGAATGAGGGAAATGTGGTTATTATGAAATAGAATTTTATGATACAGGTTTTTCATATCATTTTGCTCAAATTGTGCATCTAAATTTTAGGGTAATAGGAAACTGTAATTTAAAAAATTACAATGCAATCCACAGGGAAACTAGAATGAGTAACAAGGAAAATATTTCATATTTTGTACCAGTCGTACCGTCAATTTCTGGTACAAATAAACAATAAACAAGGGATAGCAAATACCCTTAAAATATCATTAAAAATTACCAGCAAATACTCACCAAAATTGTGAGACAACTGGACATAACCCAGAGAGTAGATGGATCGAAAGAAAAGTTTTTACACGGTAAGAAATAAACAGAAGTTTTGAATGAACAACACAAATGTTTCTTCTTTAAAACCGAAAAGATTGAATTAATAATTCATTTGAAAGAACGTTACATTTGATTGAGAGAAGAACCTATTTTTTAAAAACCTATGGTGCACCTTTTAACCCTTTACAGGGCATGGTACAATAATGTACCACCTTTTTGTATTGACGATATCATGTATGTGACTTGGTACAAGTGTGTATCGAATGCATGGGATGATGAACCAGCACTTGTGGATTGTGCTGCCAGCTATTTTGAGGTCTAGAAACCCGCTGTTCTCTCTCCAGTGGCATGCGATTGCGAAGTGGTACATACCTGCACCACCCCCGTTTGGAGGTCTACTTCTCAACGTGTCTTTGTGTTTGTCTTCGCTTTACAACTGAATTTCGAAGAAAGTAAAGGATTTCTTACTGTTTCAAGGTATGTACATTTTTGTTAAGATAGATAACTACACACATATATATGAAATAGTATTATATTACTTACGAATACTTAAGTATTGCAATATAAATACGGAGAAATACTTAACCCGAAAATTTAACACAATGATATTATGTATTCTCACAATAAAATTTGGAGAGATAGTAGTAGTATAATTGGATGGTTCGGGCGCCTCCTCCCGCGGGAAATTTGAATTCTGGCGGGAAATTTGAATTTTTGGCGGGAAGTTTGAATTTTGGCGCGAGATTTGAATTTGCAAACAAAGCCACGTGCTTTTTGACAGCTGTCATCGACAACAACGCATCGCTAACCTCACTGCTGCCATCTTGACGGGCCTAAACCTCAGTAGTGCCAAATTAACCTAACTAGCGCGAGGTAAACAAAGCCACGTGCTTTTTGACAGCTGTCATCGACAACAACGCATCGCTAACCTCAGTACTGCCATCTTGACGGGCCTAAACCTCAGTGGTACCAACTTAACCTAACTAGCGCGAGATAAACAAAGCCACGTGTTTTTTGACAGACAACAACGCATCGCTAACCTCAGTACTGCCATCTTGACGGGCTTAAACCTCAGTGGTACCAACTTAACCTAACTAACGCGAGATAAACAAATCCACGTGTTTTTTGACAGCCACATGCTTTTTTGACAGCTGTCATCCGCCATCTTTAAACTACAGAGCACCGTGCTGCCCTCTTTATCGCAGTAGCTGCAAATTCGTCACCTGTCATCGGCAGTGCTGCCATCTTGGCGAGCCTAAACCTTAGTGCTACGAACTTAACCTCACTAGCGCGAGATAAACAAATCCACGTGCTTTTTTGACAGCTGTCATCCGCCATCTTTAAACTACAGAGCACTGTGCTGCCCTCTTTATCGCAGTAGCTGTAAATTCGCCACCTGTCATCCGCAGTGCTGCCATCTTGGCGGATCTAAACCTTAGTGCTACCAACTTAACCTCACTAGCGCGAGATAAACAAATCCACGTGCTTTTTTGACAGCTGTCATCCGCCATCTTTAATCTATAGGACACAGTGCTGCCCTCTTTAGCTACTTACCTTTGAAATGTGGTGGCGGATAATTTGAAAAATGCTTTTTGACAGCAGCCATCTTTGAGCACCGTGCTGCCCTCTTCAGCTAGATACCTGTGGTGGCAGGCAATTCCACGTGACAGCAGCCATCTTTAATCAAAAGAGCACCGTGCTGCCCTCTATGTGGTGGCGGCAAATTCTACATGCTCTTGTTTGGAAACAAACTCACGTGCTTTTTTGACAGCCGTCATCCGCCATCTTTAATCAACAGAGCACAGTGCTGCCCTCTTTAGCTAGATACCTTTGAAATGTGGTGGCGGCAAATTCTACGTGCTCTTGTTTGGAAACAAAGCCATGTGCTTTTTTTGACACCTGTCATCCGCCATCTTTAATCAACAGAGCACAGTGCTGCCCTCTTTAGCTACTTACCTTTGAAATGTGGTACGTCACAGCTGTCATCCGCAGTGCTGCCATCTTAACGGGCCTAAACCTTAGTGCTACCAACTTAACCTTACTAGTGCGAGATTTGAATCGGTAAACAAATCCACGTGCTTTTTTGACAGCTGTCATCCACCATCTTTAATCCATAGAGCACAGTGGTGCCCTATTTAGCTACTTACATTTTAATGTGGTGGCGGATAATTTGAAAAATGCCTTTTGATAGCAGTCATCTTTGAGCACCGTGCTGCCCTCTTTAGCTAGATACCTGTGGTGGCAGGCAATTCCACGTGACAGCAGCCATCTTTAATCAAGAGGGCACCGTGCTACCCTCCTTGTGGTGGTAGCAAATTCCACGTGCTTTACAAACTCACGTGCTTTTTTCTGACAGCTGTCATCCGCCATCTTGCATCACAAACCTCAGTGCTGCGCTCTTTAGCTAGTTACCTTTGAAATGTGGTGGCGGCAAATTCTATGTGCTCTTGTTTAGTAAACAAAGCCACGTGCTTTTTTTGACAGCTGTCATCCACCATCTTTAATCAATAGAGCACTGTGCTGCTATCATGCGGGCAATTTCGTCAGCTGTCATCCGCCATCTTTAATCTACAGAGCACCGTGCTGCCTTCTATGTAGTAGCGAGCAATTTGAAAAGTTCTGTTAGCTGTCATCCACCATCTTTAATCAAGAGAGCACCGTGCTGCCATCTTTAGCTAGATACCTTTGAAATGTGGTGGCGGCAAATTGAAAAATTCCACGTGCTCTTGTTTAGTAAACAAACTCACGCGCTTTTTGTCAGCTGTCATCCGCCATCTTTAATCTATAGAGCTCAGTGCTACACTCTTTAGGTACATACCTTTGAAATATGGTGGCGGATAATTTAAAAAGAAAAATTCTACATCAGCCATCTCTCGACGCTAATTGCACAAGATGGTGGCTATACATGACTCCTTAAAGGTGCTTATGCAAGATGGCCGCTATACATAGGTTCTTATGAGATGCCCTTGGGATGCTTGCGCAAGATGTCGGTTATACAAGGCTCCTTATGAGACTCCCTAGAGATGCTTGCGCAAGATGGCGGTTGCTCTTATGAGGCGGCTTAAGGGTCCTTGCACAAGATGGCTAGAGATGCCCTAAAGATGCTTGCGCAAGATGGTGGACGCAAGATGGTGGCTATACACGACTCCTTATGAGACGCCTTAAGGGTGCTTGCGCAAGATGGCTGCTGCTCTTATGAAGAAAGCTAGCTTAGAGGCTAACGTGTCGTGCTAGTTCGATTCATTAAATTTGGGGCTTAAATGCATAATGTTAAATATCTCGAAAACCGCGCATCGTAGAGCAAAACGGACAAAATTTTTCTACCCAGTACCTCGGTTCGCAGTATGGGGAGCAAGAAAAACATAGTCTAATGATGAGATCAACGGTTCGGTTCTAACTTAGGCCCTTTGGCATTAGCTCTGTTTCAGCTCGTAATGAAGCAAGTCTTCGTAACATGATCAGGTCTAGCTATGGTAGAGAGTATAACGTACCGTGCAGGTTCGATTCATTACATTTGGGGCTTAAATACAAAATGTTAAATATCTCGAAAACGGACAAAATTTTTCTACCTGATACCTAGGTTTGCAGTATCAGGAACAAGAAAAAAACATAGTCTAATGATGAGATCGATGGTTCGATTCCTACTTAGGCCCTTTGGCATTGGCAGCTATCTATTTCTACAAGATGGCGGCTATACATAGCTTCTTATGAGACAGCTTAAGAGCGCTTGCACAAGATGACTGCTGCTCTTATGAGACGCCCGAGGGGTACTTGCGGGAGGTAGCAGCGACAAGACGATGACTATACACAGCTGCTTATGATACGGCCTAGAGGTGCTTACACAAGATGGTGGCTGCTCTGATGAAGAAAGCTAGCTTTGCATCGTGCAGGTATTTTTACAGCACTAAACCTCATACCTTTGAAATGTGGTGGCGGGTAATTTGAAAAATTCGACGTGCTTTTTCATAAGCTGTTAAGAGGCGGCCGGAGCTGGAACGGCCGGCCACCAGCTCAGTAGTTGTTGTAACATGGGTCAAAAGTTTGTAAGAGTTTTTATAAGGAGACGGAACAAGGTAAAATTATTTTGTTTTTATAGCGCACGGTAGTTTGTGATACACTTTTCATTAGTGCAAAAACATTTCAAAAAGAAATGCAAATATAGTTATAAAATGGTAATTAAAATAACGAATCTCCATATGAAATTGAGCTCTAAACCGTGGTTTTCCTAAACTTGTTTCAAGTCAAGATGGTGTTCAAATTGGAAGGAAACTATACCGTAGCGAAGTTTATATTTTTCTCTAAGGGGCTACTTTAACATACTTCAAAATTAGGGTTTCTTTATATATTTAATCGTGATTTTAATAAAGCTCTGCTTATTGACTTACGAGTGTCGGCCGAATT
Source organism: Anabrus simplex (assembly GCF_040414725.1). NCBI lineage: Eukaryota > Metazoa > Arthropoda > Insecta > Orthoptera > Tettigoniidae > Anabrus > Anabrus simplex. Next base: position 21,846,430 of record NC_090267.1, read on the forward strand.
CTAGTGCTGGTAGTTCAGCTAGTTTCCGTCAGATGCCGCAGCGCCTTGTCCTTGAAGAGGGATGATGACAGATTAGCTCTTACCCACGCAGGGATGTGGTGAGCGTGATCTTCAGCTGCTATCAGTCGCTTCCTCACCCTTGCTTCATAACAAGCGGCAGTGGACACGCTGACAATACTTTGTTACTCGCTAGTTGTAGTATGACCTTTCAATAGCACGTTATATCTTGTCGTGTTTTATTATGCCGTATCTTTTTACCGAGTGCAATGGAATGGCAAAATGCTTGATTTGTAATAAGACATTAAACTTTATTAAAAATGTTAACACTGGGCGAGCTGGCCGTGCGGTTAGAGGCGCGCGGCTGTGAGCTTGCATCCCGGAGATAGTGGGTTCGAATCCCACTGTCGTCAGCACTGAAGATTGTTTTACGTGGTTTCCCATTTTCACATCAGGCAAATGCTGGGGCTGTACCTTAATTAAGGCCGCGGCCGCTTCCTTCCAACTCATAGGCCTTTCCTATCCCATCGTCGCCATAAGACATATCTGTGTTGGTGCGACGTAAAACCACTAGCAAAAAAAAAAAAAACATTAATCGACATTATTCTTTAAAACACGCCGAAGAATATGACCAATATGTTGGTGAACAACACCATGAAATTGCGAATGAACTTAGAACAACTGCCTTATCTGAGGTAGGTGTTATCCGACTTCATTGAATTGCCTTTGTTATATTAGTGACGCAACTATTCAAACTAAGACAATTAATTTATTTTTATTGGTAATTGTAGGTCGGAGGTGAATCGTCAGTTCGAATAAGCTACAACATATCTCACTATAAGAATGGCTAAATGGCGTAACGTTACAGAAAGACATGTAGTAATGGTTGAGAATCCGCATACTGAATAGTAGTTGCTACTAATGTTTCTGTATTATCTCTGTGTGTATACATTTATAAAACTATTTTAAGGTTTAGTAGAATAAGAATAAGTTGCTATAAATATATGTTGTTCCTCTTTCAGTTGTAGCCTATTACAATATGGGCAGTGGCGGTTCTAGATACTTACAACCCGAGCTCGATAGCTGCAGTCGCTAAAGTGCGGCCAGTATCCAGTATTCGGGAGATAACAGGTTCGAACCCCACTGTCGGCAGCCCTGAAGATGGAATTCCCATTTTTACACCAAGCAAATGCTGGGGCTGTACCTTAATTGCATCGATTATTTCAGAAACAAGTCAAGCGCCAAATCTGTCATTTTTGGGAAAATGAAAGAAACTGTCTAGCATCAGACAATATGTTACGGTAAGCAGGCCCCGATTTACAAATGGGCGGACTGGGCATTTGCCCAGGGCGCCAGTTTTTGAGGGCCGGCGGCTGGCGGATCGAGTAATTATGACCTGCGTGAATTACGTCTTAAATTCATTTCACTCGAATTACTTTTACATTCCACAAATTATTCCAATTATTTTATTAGACTATATAAAACACTTTAAACTATTCTAACTTTAAAACCTGACTTTAATCTATATATTTAAATTTTATGAAGAAAACGTGTCTTATTTCTAAAATTATTTACTTACATACAAATTATCAAACTGAACCAACGGCTTTTTAAATAACAATAAAATCAGCCTCATTCTTATTTGGCTGTTATCTTTATTTGGCTTGATAACTTTAGTTATGAGAATTAACTGTATTTGCATAATTTGCTGTTTAAAAACTCATAATCTTGAAAACTGTAATATTTAATTATTTTTTAGAACGAGCAGAGGGGCGGGCAGCTAAATATTGTTTGCCCAGGGTGCTAACTACTTGAAATCGGGGCCTGACGGTAGGGGTTTTAATATTTTAGCTTGAAAGTATTATATCTCTTAATAATTTCTATCTAAGGAAAAATATGTTGTGCTTATTAACTTTGCCGTAAAAAAAACCGGAACAAATTTCCACTTAACTGATTTCTGAAATAAACGAGTGTTGCAAACATATTTTTATGGGATGATTCTTGAATTTTGAAGGGATTTTGTCATAAACCCCATATTTGTTAAAAAAAAAACATGTTTTAATAGGTTTAGACTGTATTGCTGATACAAAAGGATGAAATCAGCAATGCCTGCTCATCATGACAGGAGGTAATCAATCCGCATAAACAAACTCCACAGCACATTCTGTCTCTGTAGTAGGCCATTGTAAAATGCTGTCATTAAAGTATTCATATTCCATCAGGTAAGGTTTTAAGGCATTTAGTTCACGTATCTTCTTGATATTGATGGGCACCTAAAACAAACAATAACAAAGAATAATGTAGGGCTCAGACCAGGTACTTCCTTGTCTGAGTAAGAAATATAACCTTCTCCTTTTACCCTTGCATTCCGAATAATATTACGCGTGTGAGTTTGTTTGTCTACCACTCCTAGTTTCCTTTTTAGATACAGGTTCGTCTTCTGATTTATTTTTGCTACAGTAGTGGCTTTACGTCGCACCGACACAGATAGGTCTTATGGCGACGACGGGCTAGGAAAGGCCTAGGAGTTGGAAGGAAGCGTCCGTGGCCTTAATTAAGTTACAGCCCCAGCATTTTCTTGGTGTGAAAATGGGAAACCATCTTCAGGGCTGCCGAGAGTGGGATTCGAACCCGCTTCTGAATTTTCAGACATATCACTTCTTCTTAATCTGTTTACCCTCCAGGGTAGGTTTTTCCCTCGGACTCAGCGAGGGATCCCACCTCTACCGCCTCAAGGGCAGTGTCCTGGAGTTTCAGACTTTGGGTCGGGGGATACAACTGGGGAGAATGACCAGCACCTCGCCCAGGCGGCCTCACCTGCTATGCTCAACAGGGGCCTTGTGGAGGGATGGGAAGATTGGATGGGTCAGGCAAGGAAGAGGGAAGGAAGCGGCCGTGGCCTTAAGTTAGGTACCATCCCGGCATTTGCCTGGAGAAGTGGGAAACCACGGAGAACCACTTCTAGGATGACTGAGGTGGGAATCGAACCCACCTCTACTCAGTTGACCTCTTGAGGCTGAGTGGACCCGTTCCAGCCCTCGTACCACTTTTTCAAATTTCGTGGCAGAGCCGGGAATCGAACCCGGACCTCTGGGGGTGGCAGCTAATCACACTAACCACTACACCACAGAGGCGAGACATATTACTAAGAATATAAAAAACACTGCACTGAACAAAAGAAACACTTTTTGAATCAGTTGTTCACAAAACTAGGAACACGCGATTCCAGAAACACAACAATGACAACAAAAACAGATGAACAGCTGGTTATTCTGGATTCAGAACAGCAGCGCCAACGGAAAGGTACCAGCTGTTTATCGCAGAAACCAACCAAGCGGTGTCACTTAACTGGTTTCTGAACTAAATACAAAAAATTCAACGTAATGCCTGACTATTATAGGACGACGTTTCTTGACTGGTTTCAGCACCAAAATGTGCGTATAACTCATTTTTCCATTTTTTGGCACTTGACTGCTTTCTGAAATAATCGATTCAATTAAGGCCACGGCCGCTTCCTTCCCGCTCCTAGCCCTTTCCTGCCCCATCGTCGTCATAAGACCTATCTGTGTCTGTGCGACGTAAAGGAACTAGCAAAAAAAAAAAAAAAAAAAAAAGAGATGTCACTTGAAGAAGAAGGATATATGAAAGTGAGGAGCCCGGCACAAGTAAGTGGAAATAAAGCTAGGACTCAGCTAAGGGCTCCGTGGTCGTCAACCCAGACTCCCAAGTTCAGAGCCTATGGGGCCCGCTTTAGTCGCCTCTTACGACAGGCAGGGGATACTGTGGGTGTTATTCTACTACCCCCACCTACAGAGGGAAGTTGCAGTGCCCCTCAGCTGTTGCGTTCTTTACCAGCACCGTTTCCGAGTTTCATAACGGGTAGGTATAAAAAACTGTCGTTTACAGTCCTTGTATTTCTTGGAAATTGGGTTATCCAACGTAACTGGAATAACTCGCAGGTCAGATAGGTCATTCCGGTGAGCAGCGTTGCTATTGGCTAAAGCGCCTGACGTCACCGAGAGCGAGAATTAAGTGGTATACTTTTGAGCTTAGTAGTTACTCTAATTACACTCCTCTCAAGTCATGAAATACAGAACTAATGGATATTTAGATGCTGTAACATTTATTATTTAAAACTTATACGAAAACATACGACTTCAAATCCGTCTTTGTACAGACAGACTCTCACAACGGCTCGGGAACGCAGGCCTTCTGCCCCTTGGCAGGTTCGATCTTGGCTCAGGGCGGTGGTATTGGAAGGTCGAGACGTTAAAGAACTCTTGCGGGACAACATTCCGGCACCTCTGTGTCTCCGAAAACAAGTTATTTGATTGAATTCAAATTTTAACACAATATGCAATGGGATGTTTTATACATTGTTTATATATTTCAGAACTGTTTGTTTCCAAGAGGAAAAAACTGTTATAAATTTGTAAGGCTCTTTTTTTTACTCACGGTTGTTGGAAAATTCCGTTCTTGGTCGCGTTACAATATTTATCGTATGTCCAAAGTATCACTGTGTGACTAAAAAATTCGTAAATGAATTAACTTCTGTTATATCAGTTTGTATTTTCATTGGATAGAATTACATTATGTTTCACTGACTGGCCGGTACAGGTAAAGACGTGAGGCGGGGACGGGATTGATGCTCTACTTCATTTCATCATCGGAAACAGTGTCCGGCGTGCTGGCCTTTGGTCACAGGGGTCCCGGGTTCGATTCCCGGCAGGGTTGGTAAATTTAACCATAATTGGTTAATTTCTCTGGCATGGGGGCTGGGTGTATGTGTCGTCTCCATCATCATTTCAACCTCATAACGACGCGCAGGTCGCCTACGGCTGTCAAATCAAAAGACCTGCACCTGGCGAGTCTTCGGACACTCCCGGCACTAAAAGCCATACGCCATTTCATTTAAAATTGTCGGAAACAGTACCTTATTTTGACTGTTTTGTTCAGCACTAACCCATGCTCAATAATTTCCTGGAATGTTTCGCATTCCGTACAAATGTCAACACCATCAGGTCCGTGCAAGTACTGTATCACAACTTCCTGGTGACAGACTATGTGACGCTGGAGGGTGAGAGGGGAATCGCTCGTTCGGCCTTGGCCTTTCGTACTGCCACCTATGCAACCGCGATGTAACTATCAGTGGAGTTAGTTGTCGACATCAACGAGACTAGTGGTGATATTTTGAAATAAAATGTGAATCTAGAACTGACTCCGGCCGCCTCTTAAGGCCTCCTCTTATGTCAAGGCATAGCTCTATCGAACAAGTTTAAACCTGCATCGGAATAGCTAGAGTAAGCACGTGCTGCAGTGATGACGTCATTAAGCATCTTTAGACTTGCAAATCACAGAAGAAACGTAACAAGGCTGGAATCGAAAACTGCACTCTATGCCGTTAACTTTATCATGTGATCGGAACATTGACTGAAGTGTTTAGAACACTAAATAAGTAGAACCGAACACTGTACTCGATACAACATGTGTTTAGAACATGTCAGGGGTACCTTTGTTCTAAGAAGATTAGTTTACCGCACATTCCTTGTAGGGCTAATAGGCTAAAGGGCTAATGGGCAAAAGGGCTAAAGGAGCAACAACCTCATCGATCGCTATCAGCAAGAACGCTTGTACTTTGTTAAGTGTAGAAAATTAATCTTTATTTGTAAATGGTTTCATGTTCAGAACAAGGAATGGAACCTAGGGGTTACGTCTTACCTAATAAAATCCCCGAGGTGCGATGAGTTACGTTTTTCGAACTAATGTTTGGAACACTGCACTTTTCAAGATGATAGCAGAGAGTTTAGCAATGTTCTGTTGTTGGATTATAAATTCCACGCTGCAACATGCATAAGGTGGCAGCCTTGAGGTTTACTGCCGTAAAGATGATAAGAGTGAGGTTAACAATGTTCCGTTGTTGGATTTTAAATTCCGCGCTATAACATGCATAGGTGGCAGCCTTGATGTTTACCGCCGTAAAGATGGCAGCAGTGAGGTTAGCAACGCTCTATTGTCTTTCAATGTGAGGTTAGGGTTCGTCAAGAAGACAGCTGTCAAAAAAAGCACGTGACTATGTTTACCAAACAAGAGCACGTGGTCGTGACGTCACGGTCAAGTAATCAATCCTTAGCTCGACGTCGTTAAGAGCAGCATTAGGATTAGCTATGCTTAAAAGTCTTGGGAACAGAGCAGCAGTATGAATTGCCATGTTTCAAAGCGTGTACACATCACCTATCGATTTTACATGCATCGACTCTCGTACTAAACTTCTTCCGCTAGATTGTGCTACTATCTTAGCACAACCTATACCCATGAACTTAAAGTACAATGAATAGTCATGTTTCAAAGCATGTACGCATCAACTATCGAATTTGCATGTATCGACTCTCGTACTAAACTTCTGCAGGTAGATTGTGCTGCTACCTTAGCATAACTAAGACGCATGAACTTAAAGTACAAAGAATAGCTATGTCTCAAAGCGTGTACACGTTACCTATCGATTTTGCAAGCATCGACTCTCGTACTAAACTTCTTCCGCTATATTGTTCTGCTATCTTAGCATAACCTATACGCATGTCCTTACGGTACAAAGAATAGCCATGTTTCAAAGCGTGTACACATTACCTATCGACTTTGCAAGCAACAAATATCGTACTAAACTTCTTCCGCTAGGTTGTGCTGCTATCTTAGCATAACTTATACACATGAACTTAAAGTACAAAGAATAGTCATGTTTCGAAGCGTGTACACATTACTTATTGATTTTACATTCAACGAATCTCGTACTGAACTTCTTCCGCTAGATTGTGCTGGTATCTTAGCATAACTTATACACATGAACTTAAAAGTATAAAGAATTGCCATGTTTCAAAGCGTGTACACATCACCTATCGATTTTACATGCATCGACCATCGAACTAAACTTCTTCCGCTAGATAGTGCTGCTATCTTAGCATAACCTATACCCATAAAATTAAAGTACAATGAATAGCCATGTTTCAAAGCGTGTACACATTTCCTATCGATTTTGCATGCATCGACTCTCGTAATAAACTTCTCCCGCTAGATTGTGCTGCTATCTTAGCATAACCTATACGCATGACCTTAAAGTACAAAGAATAGCCATGTTTCAAAGTGGGTACACATTACTTATTGATTTTGCATGCATCAAATATCGTACTAAATTTCTTCCGCTAGATTGTGCTGCTATCTTAGCATAACCTATACCCATGAACTTAAAGTACAATGAATAGTCATGTTTCAAAGCATGTACGCATCAACTATCGATTTTGCATGTATCGACTCTCGTACAAAACTTCTTCAGGTAGATTGTGCTGCTATCTTAGCATAACTAAGACGCATGAACTTAAAGCACAAAGAATAGCTATGTTTCAAAGCGTGTACACATCACCTATCGATTTTGCATTCATCGACCCTCGTACTAAACTTCTTACGCTAGACTGTGCTGCTATCTTAGCCTAACCTATACGCATGAACTTAAAGTACGAAGAATAACCATGTTTTAAAGCGTGTACACTTTACCTATCGATTTTGCATGCATCAAATATCGTACTAAACTTCTTCCGCTAGGTTGTGCTGCTATCTTAGCATAACCTGTACGCATGAACTTAAAGTACAAAGAATAGCCTTGTTTCAAAGCGTGTACACATTACCTAATGATTTTGCTTGAAACAACTATCATACTAAACTTTTTCCACTAGATTGTGCTAAAATCGTGTAAGTGTGCTTCTACCTTAGCAAAACCTACCGATTTTACATGCATCGACTATCGTACTAGACTTCTTCCGCTAGAGCATGTAGCAATCGCTTTTGTGTTTCCCTAACCCATGTGCACGAACTTAAAGCACAAAGAAGAGCTATGTTCTAAAGCGTGTACACATCACCCACCGATAATGTATGTATCGAATATCGTACTAAACTTCTCCTGCCAGAGCGTACGACTATCGCTTGTGTGTGCACGAACTTAAAGCATAAAGGATAGCAATGTATAAAAATCTTGTAAACAAAGCAGCAGCATTAAGTATAGCCATGTTTAAATGCGTGTACACATCATGTATCTATGACGCACGCAGTACTAAACATATTCCATTAGAATGTACAAAGTTCGCATGTGTTTGTGCTGCTATCTTAGCATAGCCTATGTGCATGAACTTAAAATAAAGAATAGTTATGTGTAAAAAATCTTGTGAACATAGCAGAATGTTTACTACGTAGGTGTAGACATTGAACTTTGCATGCTGAGGCAGCATACTACGTGACCGTGACGTCACGACCTCGTGCTCTTGTTTGGTAAACATAGTCACGTGCTTTTTTTGACAGCTGTCTTCTTGACGAACCCTAACCTCACATTGAAGGACAATAGAGCGTCGCTAACCTCACTGCTGCCATCTTTACGGCGGTAAACCTCAAGGCTGCCACCTTATGCATGTTATAGCGCGGAATTTAAAATCCAACAACGGAACATTGTTAACCTCACTCTTGTCATCTTTACGGCAGTAAACCTCAAGGCTGCCACCTTATGCATGTTGTAGCGCGGAATTTATAATCCAACAACAGAACATTGCTAAACTCTCTGCTATCATCTTGAAAAGTGCAGTGTTCCAAACACTAGTTCGAAAAACGTAACTCATCGCACCTCGGGGATTTTATTAGGTAAGACGTAACCCCTAGGTTCCATTCCTTGTTCTGAACATGAAACCATTTACAAATAAAGATTAATTTTCTACACTTAACAAAGTACAAGCGTTCTTGCTGATAGCGATCGATGAGGTTGTTGCTCCTTTAGCCCTTTTGCCCATTAGCCCTTTAGCCTATTAGCCCTACAAGGAATGTGCGGTAAACTAATCTTCTTAGAACAAAGGTATCCCCTGACATGTTCTAAACACATGTTGTATCGAGTACAGTGTTCGGTTCTACTTATTTAGTTGTAACTTTTTGATGATAATAATAAATAAAATCATGAATAAAAATATATAAATAAAATTACTCAAAAACTTAATAAAATTAATAAGCATAATTAACCGAAATGTCCGTAGTATGGGCGCCAGAGTTCACCAGAATGGATCCCTCGAATTTAGATAAGAGCATGATAAACTTTATATCCCAGGGCGTGTACATAATGCTGCGTACTGGTACATCTGCTGCAGGCCTTACCTAACCTCCTGAAAACGACTAATTAGGTAGGAACTGCACCTAGGTTTATCAATAACACTGGTTCTAAAATAGCTAACTATATTCTTAACAAATTTCGTGCATGAGCACCTCATCAACATACAGCATTATACATATAATACACACATAAAATATTGCTGTAAGACTCCATATTTACAACAACAACAATAATGAAAATCGTGGGAAAACGAAAGCGAGAACTAAGCTACCATTTGTAGATAGTCCGATGAACAACGTACATGTATGAAGATAAATACCCTTCACTGTCTCTATATCAATTCGACTTACCGATTCTCATAATCGGCAGTTATCACATCACACAGATACTGTACCTTGTACTACTGTGTTCACATATTTTAACACTTGTTGTAAAGATATATACACACGTCTGTCGATCCTCAACATATAAATTTATGGAAAGTCTGAGATAGCTTTCACCAACATATAATGCTAGGCGCCACAAGTGCTACAATACTTAATGCGCAAGCACTCTCCACAATCATCCACTTTCCACAAACATAACAAGACTACGCTCCACGAACGTTTGAAGTCCAGTCCATTGCTGCCGTGTCACTCCAGTACCGTGTATCAGCACTACTTCCTTCCCGTACAGTGCGTCAGTTGTAGTTGTAGTTATCTTCCTTCTCGTTCCTTTACAATCACCTCTCTAATCACCCTTACAAACTTTCTTACAATCTCCTTACAATGTTCCATACAATGTCTCTTACAATTTCTCTTACCATCTCCCGGTTGCCGCCGTATGATCAACCTTTATAGACATCAACATCCCCCTCCTCTCAGTTGATCCGTCTGGATTGGTGCTTGCCAGCCAATCATGGGTGGTCCTCTTCTCAAGCCCAAGCCCTGAGCTACTTCTTCCTCCCAAGACAATAACAAACTCTGAGGAGTTTTACATGAATCAACAAACTTCCCTGGTACAACAACAAGCTCATCTCATCAGGCTGGGATATATACATGACTCATGAATTTCCCGACACAAGTACATCACAACAAGCACTGGGGCAGCCATATGACTCATTCAAATTACCAGAGTTATTAAAGCAATGTTTTCCCACTCATGCAAAACAAATTACTCATACCTACATATGTGGATATCTTCCACCTTATAAATATAAATGACAAAACATACAAATGAAATACCGATAATAATAATAATAATAATAATAATAATAATAATAATAATAATAATAACAATAATAAATCGAATACTGACATAATATCTCTAACTTCTACATATAATTCGGGGGTGTGATATATGTATTATCACATAGTGTTCTAAACACTTCAATCAATGTTCCGATCACATGATTAAGTTAACGGCATAGAGTGCAGTTTTCGATTCCAGCCTTGTTACGTTTCTTCTGTGATTTGCAAGTCTAAACATGCTTAATGACGTCATCACTGCAGCACGTGCTTACTCTAGCTATTCCGATGCAGGTTTAAACTTGTTCGATAGAGCTATGCCTTGACATAAGAGGAGGCCTTAACAGCTTATGAAAAAGCACGTCGAATTTTTCAAATTACCCGCCACCACATTTCAAAGGTATGAGGTTTAGTGCTGTAAAAATACCTGCACGATGCAAAGCTAGCTTTCTTCATCAGAGCAGCCACCATCTTGTGTAAGCACCTCTAGGCCGTATCATAAGCAGCTGTGTATAGTTATCGTCTTGTCGCTGCTACCTCCCGCGAGCACCCCTAGGGCGTCTCATAAGAGCAGCAGTCATCTTGTGCAAGCGCTCTTAAGCTGTCTCATAAGAAGCTATGTATAGCCGCCATCTTGTAGAAATAGATAGCTGCCAATGCCAAAGGGCCTAAGTAGGAATCGAACCGTCGATCTCATCATTAGACTATGTTTTTTTCTTGTTCCTGATACTGCAAACCTAGGTATCAGGTAGAAAAATTTTGTCCGTTTTCGAGATATTTAACATTTTGCATTTAAGCCCCAAATGTAATGAATCGAACCTGCACGGTACGTTATACTCTCTACCATAGCTAGACCTGATCATGTTACGAAGACTTGCTTCATTACGAGCTGAAACAGAGCTAATGCCAAAGGGCCTAAGTTAGAACCGAACCGTTGATCTCATCATTAGACTATGTTTTTCTTGCTCCCCATACTGCGAACCGAGGTATTGGGTAGAAAAATTTTGTCCGTTTTGCTCTACGATGCGCCGTTTTCGAGATATTTAACATTATGCATTTAAGCCCCAAATTTAATGAATCGAACTAGCACGACACGTTAGCCTCTAAGCTAGCTTTCTTCATAAGAGCAGCAGCCATCTTGTGCAAGCACCCTTAAGGCGTCTCATAAGGAGTCGTGTATAGCCACCATCTTGCGTCCGCCATCTTGCGCAAGCATCTTTAGGGCATCTCTAGCCATCTTGTGCAAGGACCCTTAAGCCGCCTCATAAGAGCAACCGCCATCTTGCGCAAGCATCTCTAGGGAATCTCATAAGGAGCCTTGTATAACCGCCATCTTGCGCAAGCATCCCAAGGGCATCTCATAAGAACCTATGTATAGCGGCCATCTTGCATAAGCACCTTTAAGGAGTCACGTATAGCCACCATCTTGTGCAATTAGCGTCGAGAGATGGCTGATGTAGAATTTTTCTTTTTAAATTATCCGCCACCATATTTCAAAGGTATGTACCTAAAGAGTGTAGCACTGAGCTCTATAGATTAAAGATGGCGGATGACAGCTGACAAAAAGCGCGTGAGTTTGTTTACTAAACAAGAGCACGTGGAATTTTTCAATTTGCCGCCACCACATTTCAAAGGTATCTAGCTAAAGATGGCAGCACGGTGCTCTCTTGATTAAAGATGGTGGATGACAGCTAACAGAACTTTTCAAATTGCCCGCTACTACAGAGAGCAGCACGGTGCTCTGTGGATTAAAGATGGCGGATGACAGCTGATGAAATTGCCTGCATGACAGCAGCACAGTGCTCTATTGATTAAGGTGGATGACAGCTGTCCAAAAAAAGCACGTGGCTTTGTTTACTAAACAAGAGCACATAGAATTTGCCGCCACCACATTTCAAAGGTATCTAGCTAAGGATGGCAGCACGGTGCTCTCTTGATTAAAGATGGCGGATGACAGCTAACAGAACTTTTCAATTGCCCGCTACTACATAGAGGGCAGCACGGTGCTCTGTAGATTAAAGATGGCGGATGACAGCTGACGAAATTGCCCGCATGATAGCAGCACAGTGCTCTATTGATTAAAGATGGTGGATGACAGCTGTCAAAAAAAGCACGTGGCTTTGTTTACTAAACAAGAGCACATAGAATTTGCCGCCACCACATTTCAAAGGTAACTAGCTAAAGAGCGCAGCACTGAGGTTTGTGATGCAAGATGGCGGATGACAGCTGTCAGAAAAAAGCACGTGAGTTTGTAAAGCACGTGGAATTTGCTACCACCACAAGGAGGGTAGCACGGTGCCCTCTTGATTAAAGATGGCTGCTGTCACGTGGAATTGCCTGCCACCACAGGTATCTAGCTAAAGAGGGCAGCACGGTGCTCAAAGATGACTGCTATCAAAAGGCATTTTTCAAATTATCCGCCACCACATTAAAATGTAAGTAGCTAAATAGGGCACCACTGTGCTCTATGGATTAAAGATGGTGGATGACAGCTGTCAAAAAAGCACGTGGATTTGTTTACCGATTCAAATCTCGCACTAGTAAGGTTAAGTTGGTAGCACTAAGGTTTAGGCCCGTTAAGATGGCAGCACTGCGGATGACAGCTGTGACGTACCACATTTCAAAGGTAAGTAGCTAAAGAGGGCAGCACTGTGCTCTGTTGATTAAAGATGGCGGATGACAGGTGTCAAAAAAAGCACATGGCTTTGTTTCCAAACAAGAGCACGTAGAATTTGCCGCCACCACATTTCAAAGGTATCTAGCTAAAGAGGGCAGCACTGTGCTCTGTTGATTAAAGATGGCGGATGACGGCTGTCAAAAAAGCACGTGAGTTTGTTTCCAAACAAGAGCATGTAGAATTTGCCGCCACCACATAGAGGGCAGCACGGTGCTCTTTTGATTAAAGATGGCTGCTGTCACGTGGAATTGCCTGCCACCACAGGTATCTAGCTAAAGAGGGCAGCACGGTGCTCAAAGATGGCTGCTGTCAAATTTTTTTTTCAAATTATCCGCCACCACATTTCAAAGGTAAGTAGCTAAAGAGGGCAGCACTGTGTTCTATAGATTAAAGATGGCGGATGACAGCTGTCAAAAAAGCACGTGGATTTGTTTATCTCGCGCTAGTGAGGTTAAGTTGGTAGCACTAAGGTTTAGTTCCGCCAAGATGGCAGCACTGCGGATGACAGGTGGCGAATTTACAGCTACTGCGATAAAGAGGGCAGCACAGTGCTCTGTAGTTTAAAGATGGCGGATGACAGCTGTCAAAAAAGCACGTGGATTTGTTTATCTCGCGCTAGTGAGGTTAAGTTGGTAGCACTAAGGTTTAGGCCCGCCATGATGGCAGCACTGCCGATGACAGGTGACGAATTTGCAGCTACTGCGATAAAGAGGGCAGCACGGTGCTCTGTAGTTTAAAGATGGCGGATGACAGCTGTCAAAAAAGCACGTGGCTGTCAAAAAACACGTGGATTTGTTTATCTCGCGTTAGTTAGGTTAAGTTGGTACCACTGAGGTTTAAGCCCGTCAAGATGGCAGTACTGAGGTTAGCGATGCGTTGTTGTCTGTCAAAAAACACGTGGCTTTGTTTATCTCGCGCTAGTTAGGTTAAGTTGGTACCACTGAGGTTTAGGCCCGTCAAGATGGCAGTACTGAGGTTAGCGATGCGTTGTTGTCGATGACAGCTGTCAAAAAGCACGTGGCTTTGTTTACCTCGCGCTAGTTAGGTTAAGTTGGCGCTACTGAGGTTTAGGCCCGTCAAGATGGCAGCAGTGAGGTTAGCGATGCGTTGTTATCGATGACAGCTGTCAAAAAGCACGTGGCTTTGTTTACAAATTCAAATCTCGCGCCAAAATTCAAATTTCCCGCCAAAAATTCAAATTTCCCGCCAGAATTCAAATTTCCCGCGGGAGGAGGCGCCCGAACCATCCAATTATACTACTGATAGTAACATAATTAATGGTGTAATAGTGAAGCTGGTCCTTCACCAATAGATGTACGCATAATTACCTTTCACAATTATTAGCCAAAAGATAATACAATGAGTTTAGTCTCATTATGTCATGGTACTTTTGCTTTGGTAGGTCATGAAGGGTATGTCTAAAGATGAAGTAGAAGATCTTTTGATCTCGATCTCCGGAAACCAAGCCTATGAGTCGGATGATGGAGATGCTGAAGATGGTATTCCAGTAATACCATCCCATTAACGATGCAAGAGGCAGAAAAACAACAAGGACATCGGTCTTAGTCTGGAAGGTAAACATTTTTTTAAGATAATTTGACTACTGCCCCATGTCTGTCATTTTAGAATTTTACTCCTTGGTTCGTTGGGCCCTTGTGTGATCTGGATGATTAGATGTTGCGCTTTCCCTCTCAGCCTGGGTTCAAGTCTCGATCGTTTCTTGTAAATTTTTCTGGAAAAAGTGAAGGTCAAATCCTTTTTATCCTGGACTGTCACTTTCAGTTTCAATCCAGTTCGGCCCCATAATCAATCATTTCCATCATTCATTCATTCCTTCAATCATTCATTCACTTCCTCAATCAGTAAAGAGCAGGTATATAACAGGCCTCTCCAGACGGCCCAGTTCAATAATTCAGAGCTAGATGGGGCATTCATTCCTGACCTGGCCTTCGACAGAAAACAGGCTTAGATATATATTGTTAATGTATTAGTTCATTAGTTACTATTGTGCAAACTTTCAATCCTTGTCTGCAGTACTGGAGGATTCTGATTTATCATCAGATGATTCTGCAGTCGATCCAAACTTCATGCCAACTGCTAGTGACACAACTAAGCCAGCAGGAATTGTCATACCGGAGTCGTCACCTTTATCGGAGGAAGATGATCAACTTATCCCAGCAGATCAACATAATTGGACCAAATTGGGTAAAATGCCTGATGAGTTCAAGTTTAGTACAGTGTAATGTATATCTGTAAAATATCAATGCATAAAAGAAAATTCTGCTTGAATGTATTATTTGATATTTTTCAATAAAATTATATAATAATGAGTATAATTGATTTGAGTGCTTTTTTGAATAAAATTATATAATAATGAGTAATGATTGACTTTGTAAGTGCTTTGATCATATATGTGAATAAGGACTCATAATGCACTGTAATATTTTCAGGATAATGAGGTGGTACATTATTGTACCATGCCCACTTTAGTTTTTACATGACCGTTATAGGGCAGTGGTACAATAATGTACCACCCATTTTGACTGATCAAATGATCATAAATAATTATAAAATCAATGTCTATCGACAGTATGCATTGTACCAAGGCATGAAAACACAAAAAAAAATAACTGTAAATTGCAAGAGCACCTTATGCCCTATAAAGGGTTAAGGAAAATTAAATTTACTGAGAAAATGATTAATTAAATAAATTAAGACTGAATTAAAGTAAAAAGAAACAGTTTCCACTGAAATGAGGGATGTCCTCTAAATTTAAATGACAACAATTAAAATTAATGAATCAATAAATTGAAGAAGAACAAATTACCACCTGGCTGAAGGCCCAAAAATTAACATTTTTTCCTTCAGATAGTTACACTTGAAAATGATTATTAAGTGCAAAATTTTCACAGGATTTCCTTCTTTTTAGTTTATTACAAGACTTGGTAATGAGAGGCCACGAGATTCTTTTGAAGGAACCAGATCTCGAAGGAGACTACAGAGAGGTAAAATAACATACACCAAATGCCAGTCCAAAAGCAGAAATGGGACACTATGGTTAATATAAAATAGGTCACCAAGACGACCCAAAAATTCACAACACTTCACTAAAAGAACGAAGCAGCTCAAAACACAGGGGACAAGCCTACACAAATTAATCATCAAACACCAAGATTTAAGAGCAAATGCACTCCAATCACAAGGGCCATGCCCACTTCAAAACAATGATATATCAATAATACAGAGCAAATGCACTGCAATTACAAGGGCTACGCCCACTTCAACTTATATATCAATAATACAGAGCAAATGCACTCCAATCACAAGGGCCATGCCCACTTCAAAACAATTATATATCAATAATACAGAGCAAATGCACTGCAATTACAAGGGCTACGCCCACTTCAACTTATATATCAATAATACAGAGCAAATGCACTCCAATCACAAGGGCCATGCCCACTTCAAAACAATTATATATCAATAATACAGAGCAAATGCACTGCAATTACAAGGGCTACGCCCACTTCAACTCAATTAATAAATGAAAAGAAGTAAGAGAAAATCAGCTCAAAACTTAAGGGCATGCGCAAGTCAACTAATAATTTTTTCAATAATCCAAACAATTATCCCCATGGACAACAGTTGCCATGGAGAAGTGTCTGCACATGGCATGGCAGTGTAGGTTGCTCAAGAATTGTGCAACAAGGAAAACAGTGGCGATATCAGAAAGGACGGTTGAAGTCAGTTGAAAGTGTTGCAACAAAGTGGCTTGGAAACCCGGGGTACGGCAGGTGGTATAGGCTGAAGATTAGAGTTTATCAATGTGAATGTACATGCGTGGACGTTCTATGTCATATCAGATTCACGATAGCCAATACGAGGGCTTTGTTTTAAGCGTGGTTGGGTTGACTGAGTGACGTGTGAAGAAGTGCCTGTGAGAGCATTGCTACCAGTAAACTTTTCGGGACACTATAACCACATGTAGCAAGCCTATAGAAGTATGTACGCGTGTGGCAAGTCATTCTGATTCTGTTTGTATTTCTCATTGTGACTGGTGCACGGGAGCTACATACTTTGCGCAGTTTCCTATGCGATGTTCTATTGTTCTTGAGTATCTTTTATGGAGTGAGCATGGTATAATCACAGATGCTAATGAGTTTCCGGCTTTCCAGTGGCCGTTCTGTAAAAGACGCTACTAAACCAAACTATCCAACCCTGTCCGACGAACCAGGCCGAACAAGGTTTGCTCGAGGTTGGGGCACACAAATGTTCGGTCAGCGAATCTCCATACACTATCGAACATGGTTTGCCGCTCAAGGCCCCAACCTCGTACGTCAGACGTTTGTTCAACAAACGTCTGGTGCGTCGCATTCCCACACACTGTCGTACCAGTATCGAACCAACCTTTGTAGAGTCACATACACATTATCACTTTGTCTGTTTTAATTTGTGAGTAATAAATTGTATTGATTGCTACTGGTTTGTGAATTGAAGTAATGGACGCGAAGAAACGTTTGGCTACCGCAATATTACTGTTGGATGAAGCTGGAGTATTTGTTCCAAAAAAAGGAAACCTCGAAACTGCTGGGTTAAAAGTTGGCTACAAAAAAGGAATGAATACTCACATATGAACTTAATATTAGAACTAAGAGAAAACAACCCGTATGACTTCAAGAATTATTTACGAATGACAGAAGATGAATATAAGTACCTAATTGAACTAGTGACACCTTTGATCCAAAAAAAAAGATACAGTATTAGGAGAAGCTATACCAGTGGATGATAGGCTTGCTGCCACCTTGCGTTTCTTGGCAACTGGACGGAGTTTCGAAGACTTAAAATTTTCTGCAATAATATCGGCTCAATCACTTGGTAAAATCATCCACGAAACTTGCAGAGCCATTTACCAAGTGTTGAAGGAGACATGCTTAAAGGTAAGTCAGTTGTTTATACCATGTACAGACAAAAACTTAAAAGTTACAAAATGCTGTTTAAAACTGATCAACTCATTTTAATACTAATAAACCAAAAAAAGTTGTAATTACATAATAATAAACACTACATTTTTCTAATGTACATGTATCTTTCAAAAAACATCGTAATTTTTAATTCACGACTGCTTAATTATTTTTTAGGAAATTTGATACTGAAGGTTAAAAATATTATCAATTTATCATTCTGATAATTGAAATAATAATAATAATAATAATAATAATAATAATAATAATAATAATAATAATAATAATAATAATAATAATAATAATAATAATCATAAACACTTTTTTCTGCAAAATTCAATAATTTATTACATACAATTGAGTGATACAGATTGACCTGTGTTTTTGAACACAGATTAAGTCTTTAACATTAACAAAACTGAAAAAACAGTAATTTATTTGTAACAGACTTCTGCAGAAACATTTGATATTGACATTGGATGTTGTTCTTGATAATTTATTGGGTTGAAGTAACGGCTGTCATTGTTGACTGTGCTACAACTACTATGTCCTGATGGTGTTGTAATCCAAGTGTAATTAGAACTAGCATTGTTCAATATAGTGGTAGTTTCATCCAGCTTCTCAAGTAACCCCATATACATAACATAATGGATAAGTTTCTCTGCGTGGATTCTCTGAATTTCTGTCATCTTTCGTAGCTTAGCTGATACTGACTTTCCAACTACATCGTATTCATCTTCATTCTGTTGAAGGGCTGTAATTGCAGTATTTATCAAATTTTTCCCTTTTACTTTCAATTTCAGTTTTTTTTTTAAAACGAGGTTTTTTCACTACCATAGGTTCTTGTGTTAGATTACGTTTGAGTGAAGAAGTTGGGTTAGTACCTATGATCTGAAAAAAAAAAAAAAAAAAAAAAAAAGAATAGATTAGGTAGCCTCGACTTGGTGTACCAAAAAGTACTTGTAGGCCTAAAAAGTAGATACTTCATGCTACCAATAGAGTTGGGTACGTTTTTATTTGTGTGTACGTGAATGTATTTGTGTCCTAACTAAAACATGGAGAAAGCTATTAAAATGCTAATTTAATTTCTCACCTATAGACTACTAGGCCTATAGAAAAAGTTACGTATGCGGAAAAATCTATTTCGAGATTTTTGTGAAAATATCTGTTTTAGGTCCCAACGAGCAAAAAAAAAAAATAAATTTCACAAAATGCCTGATTGAACTGTATGTATAATATGAATGTCTGTCTGTGTATGTGTACCAAGCTGGCGCAAAGAGCTACTGAACTGGTTTTCTCCAAATTATCACAACACTCATTTTTTTCTATTGTGTTGTTTACTGATTGGCTGTCCGACTCATTGGCTGAATTGTCAGTGTACTGGCCTTCGATTCAGAGGGTCCCGGGTTCGATTCCCAGACGAGTCGGGGATTTTAACCTTAATTGGTTCATTCCAATGACTCGGGGACTGGGTGTGTGTGGTGTATTCAGCATTAGAAATCATCCTAGGTAGGGCCCTCACTTTCACAGATATGCAGGTCACCTAATAGGCCGTCTACGAGAAAAAGACCCGCACCAGGCCTCTCCGGAGGCCATACGCCATTATTATTATACTGATTGGCTATACATACCGTACTTGACCTCAGACAGTATACACATTCATTCATAGCACATGTACCTACAAAATTTTTCTTAAACAGCACACGTTTTTGGGCTCATGGGACCTTAAAATAGATTTTTTTTACAACATAAAGCAGAAGTCAATTTTCTTATGGTTACAATGCTTTCTCCTGTCTTATTATGAAAAGGGGAGAAAGTAAAAGTAGAAAACATGGTTCTAAGTTGACCAACTGTTGTAACAAGTTTTCACATATTTTATTTTGTAAATTAATATATCTAATATTTTATACATGATAACAATTTATACAATGTATGTTGATTCGAGAATAATTATCAGTTTGTCTCATTATTATTTATTTCAGTTTCCAATATCACCAAAAGAACGGCTGGACATTGCTTTGGAATTTCATGAAATGTGGAACTTCCCAAACTGTGGAGGAGCTATTGATGAGAAACAAGTTGCTATTGTTTGCCCCCATAACAGCGGATCATTAAATTATAATTATAAGGGGCTCTACAGTATTGTTCTCTTAGGATTAGTAGACGCTGGATACAAATTTTTGATGGCCGATGTTGGTGTTAACAGAAGAATATCCGATGGTGGTGTCATTGAAATGACAGACTTTTTTTCAAGATTGAAAAACTATGAGCTGAATTTACCAAACTCAAGCCAAACCGTGGCTGGGTTAAACTTTACGTTTTTAGGAGATTCAGCTTTTAGCCTGAGGCCAGAAGTGCAAAAACCATTTCCTCAGAAAGGGATTTCACACGACCAGCTAGTATACAATTACAGACTGTCGAGGGCTAGGCGTGTAGTAGAGAACGCCTTTGGAATTTTGGCTTCTCGTTTCCGTATTTTCCATACAACCATTAACATGAGTCCTGAGAAAGTAGAAGATGTAGTGTTAGCTTGCATAGTGCTGCACAACTTCTTACGCCGTAACGGCAGTTACATTACCCGTACTTCAGTGGATAGAGAAGACACAGAAAACGGTTGTATCATTGCGGTGAATGGAGAGGAGACGCTCCATCACAAAATACCTATGCAAATATACAAGGACTTTCTGCCAGAAAACTAACAGAAGCAGGAAAAAAATCAAGACAAAACTATTTGGAGTACTTTTGTGGAATTGGATCGGTTGATTGGCAAGATAAAATGATCCTCTAAAATTACTGTACTTGAAGTAAAAAGCTTATGTAGTGAGTGCATAACAAACTATAATAAAATTATTTTTTGATGTATGGTGTATTTTCAGTGTTAATAAATTTGCTTATAAATGAGCTTAGTGCATTGATTCCATTACTTAACCAAATCACAATATACTTATACACCATGCCGGGAATCGACCCAGGTCTTGGCATCTGTACTGCCACACTCTTCTGACCTCGATATCCGGCAGCTTGAAACCAACTCTTCCACCACAACAATCAATTTTACAATCCCTGAATTATTTCCGGATTGTTCCCTTCGAAAACACTTAATCTGGAAATACTGTAATTTGATTGATAGTATTTTCTATTTTTGTTTTTGTCACTAATTTTTCAATTCATTAAAAACTTAATTTGATTCTAGTTAATGTAGATTAAATAATAATACCAATAATTAAAATTAAAAGTTTCCCGGCTCTGACACCAACTTTTTCACTAATTTTTCATTAAAAAATTATAAATATGACGTATAATGTGACACTTACTTCTTCAGGTGCGTTGAAGATTTGGTCTTCTGATTCATCCTCTTCCTGTGGCTCCATTTCTTCATTTGCATCTAAAGACGTACTAGTAGACGACAAAGAAGATTTGCTTGCCTTAGGTAATTCATGCATAGTTGTGAATTCCAACAGCTCAAAATACCATAATTTAGGGGTATACACATTTTCTGTACCTGTCCCACTTGTCTTGGAAGATTGTACTTTGGCAAGTTCTCTTCTGAAGCAGCTCCGAATGTTTTCTATTCTTTTCTTTACAAAACCCAAAGTGGCCTCAGGAATTGTATTTTTTGTGAATTCTAGTAGCTCTTGCATAGCCAAATCCCTCTTTTGCTTGTTATGGTACTCCTTTGACGATATCTGCCATAAACAGGGAGTGTTTCTGTAGGTTTCTATAAAATCTCTCAAAAACGCAGGGTTCATAAATTTAAACATCATCGTCGTATCTGCATCTCCAGCCTTCATTTTCTTCGATTGTTTTGACACAATAATGTCTGGTGGCGTTTCTTCATTCACTTCCTCGTGCATAATGTAGTGTAGGGTTAACAAAAACAATGAAATAAATGTAAACACAGACCACTGAGATTGACATGTCCACTGGGTGAGATCAACAATTGAAGCAAGTCACTCGATTATTGCCGCGCACCTCAGGTCCGGCTGAAACCAGTTTGACGTACACACACACTGTCTGACTTGGTGCGCCGAACATTTGTTGCTCCCAGGCTGGCGCGTGTTCACGGCCGGGGTGGAAAACCTGAGGTCCGTCCAACCCGGTGCGGTGCGGTTCGCACGCCACCACACACTATCGAACCGTTGTCCAGCCCGGTCTGCCATCCGACCAAGTTGGAAGAACTGACGTACCGGGTTGGATAGTGTATGGCCTGCTTACCTGTTTGTTACTCAAACTCTGTATAAACCGGGCGAGTTGGCCGTGCGCGTAGAGGCGCGCGGCTGTGAGCTTGCATCCGGGAGATAGTAGGTTCGAATCCCACTATCGGCAGCACTGAAGATGGTTTTCCGTGATTTCCCATTTTCACACCAGGCAAATGCTGGGGCTGTACCTTAATTAAGGCCACGGCCGCTTCCTTCCAACTCCTAGGCCTTTCCTATCCCATCGTCGCCATAAGACCTATCTGTGTCGGTGCGACGTAAGCCCCTAGCAAAAAAAAAAAAAACTCTGTATAATAATCAGGCTATACTATAATTCTTCTATAAGATAATGCACAGTGGATGTGGTGGTGCATACTGAATCTACATTATAATTATATGCCCTCGCGGACCATTTTGTAGAGCTTGAACAGCTCTACATTTCTTGGTAAATGAAGTCATCGCCCGAGTATGCAGCTTCTCAGTTAGAGAAACGTGAGGCATCACGCTAACCTGAGCGGCAATCGGGAATGATTCAAGACATCCATGCTGCAGTGTTCGTCAAAGTGCTGACAGAGGCTATCTTCGAATATTCAAAGTCTTCATGTGGGACTTAAACTCTGACAGTCGTGCTGAAATTATAAATTGTGTGCGTGTGAACTCTAATGTACAACAAAGTCTTTATAATGAACATTGAGTCAATTAGTTAAGTTAAACTTGTAATTTTTGCGTGTGATGAAGATCAAATTATTCAAAGTCTTTATATGATAGACTCGGATTATATCCGTCGAGCTGAACTTATAAATTTTGCGTGTGTTGGAACTCTGATTATGACAAGTCATGTATTGGACTTAGGTGACAACAGTTGAATTGAACTTATATTCTGTGCGCTTGTAGGAACTTCTCGACATAACTTGCTTTTGTTCTTGTAGAACTGAGTTTATTCCCACATTGCCTGTGTGAAACTTAGCCTCTGAACAAACATGTCATTAATTACAATGTGACACTACTACGTTATACTATTAACCGTGGCATTTTGTTAAATCTCAGTCAGCATAATTTCATTCATCAACAAGGGTGTTTATGAAAGTGTTCGAACATTCACATGAATGTTAATGCAAGTGATTACCATAACCGTGTGCTATGACACCAAGGTTTCACTCCGAACTCAAACTGTGTTCTTTATCCAATTCAAACAAAATTGTCTATTATTTATTCTGAACAGTGTGTAAATTATTTGTGTGTGACTGACAGCAGTGTCTTTGATAAACTCTCGAATAATCACCTATTTTTTTTAATGTCAAGTGCACCTAACAACGAACTGTGCTTTTCATTTCAACATTAGTTCTTTGTCAAAGTGTTTAGTATTATTGCATGACTGACAGCAGTGTCATTGATAAACTCTAGAGCAGTCATACATTTCTTTCAATGTCAAGTGCTCCTTTATTTAGTGGAAAACCACCACGAACTGTGCCAAGTGTGCGAACAATTTTCAGTTTCAATATTTCTATTCATGAACTGTGCTTTATTTTCTTCCAATCTTGATGATACCCGCATCTTCATCTTTAGTGAACTTATAAATTCTGTCTACAAGATTAAGAGTGAATTCTACTGCATATCACAACCATGTTAAATTAAACAGTACTGTTAAACCAACGTGTCGGGGGACTGTGTAATTGTAGACACTCGTGTAAGTTATGTGACAAGTGATTACCTCGCAACATTGTCGGAGAACGTCCAGAATGTTGAAAATTTAAGACTCAAACCCATATCAAGCCGACCTAGGTGTTCCAGCCTTATCTCAACGTAATACTGGCAACCTGCAGAACGTGTTCCACTTCAGTTCAGCCTGGTGAACTGGGAGTACCAACTACGAGTACCAAGACGCATGGCTAGTGCATACCGTGGGTGTGCTATTTACCAACTGATGAGCCCAACTTAGCACACTGGGGCAAAACACTGGCAACCAGGAATGAGTTAGCTGGAAAATTTATAATGTCCAATAACAGACCATTTATATTGGTATTATAAATTTACTCATTCGGGACAAATATTTCAGGTTCCCTATGGGAATCAATATATATATCATAAGAGGTATGTTCTGAGATGTCAGAGGAGAGATGGAGTGGAATGACATCAGTAGACAAATAAGTGTGAGTGGTGTCTTTAAAAGTAGGAAAGATCACAATGTAAAGATAAAGTTAGAATTCAAGAGGACAAATTGGGGAAAATATTCATTTATAGCAAGGAGAGTTAGAGATTGGAATATCTTACCAAGGGAGATGTTCAATAAATTTCCAATTTCTTTGCAATCATTTGAGAAAAGGTTAGGAAAACAACAGACAGGGAATCTGCCACCTGGGCGACTACCCTAAATGCAGATCAGTAGTGAGTGATTGACTGAATGTCAGATTGGTGATACAAAGCTGGAACAGGTAGATAATTTTAAGTATTTAGTTTGTGTGTTCTCCCAAGATGGTAATATAGTAAGTGAGATTGAATCAAGGTGTAGTAAAGCTAATGGAGTGAGTTCGCAGTTGCGATCAACAGTGTTCTGTAAGAAGGAAGTCACCTCCCGGACGAAACTATCTTTACATCGGTCTGTTTTCAGACCAACATTGCTTTATGGGAGTGAAAGTTGGGTTGACTCAGGATATCTTATTCATAAGTAAGAAGTTACAGACATGAAAGTAGCGAGAATGATTGCTGGTACAAACAGGTGGGAACAATGACAGGAGGGACTCAGAATGAGGAGATAAAGGCTAAGTTAGAAACAAACTTGATGGATGAAGCTGTACGTATAAACTGGCTTCAGTGGGAGGTCATGTGAGACGAATGGAGGAGGATAGGTTACCTAGGAGAATAATGGACTCTGTTATGGATTATATTTACTTTCAAATGCACAATGGTCACTTTTTTATGCACAATGGTCACTTTTTTATCACCTAGTAGAGAATAAATTATTTTACAAACTATCCAAGAAACAACAAAACTTGGAGAAGAAACTGGATAAGTTAAAAAACTCTAAACTTAACAATAAGCAGACTAGAGATAATAACAGAATTACGAATGATTGCAAGCAGTTTCACCCACCTGTCATAAATCTATCGAAGATACCCTTAAGTGAAGACGAACACTCAATTCTAGCCAAAGGACCTAAACACAATTGGCCCAATTTGAACATACCACTACCATGGTTACAGAATCAGAGCTAGCCATCAACAAAATGCCAGCAGATACACAAGATGAACTAAGAATCAATGTAAAAAGGAAATTGAACAAAATTCTTTCTCGAAATAATTTAACCAACCCCACCAAGGATATCAACAAAAAGAAATTAATAGCTGAACCAAAACGTGTATACGCCCTTAAAAGGAAGATAAAAGACAAACTTATCATAACAAAGGCAATGCAACAGTGGTAATAGATAAAAAAGAATATAGGCCCTATTAGCAAAACAAAAATTTTCTTACCGAGCTCGATAGCTGCAGACGCTTAAGTGCGGCCAGTATCCAGTATTAGGAGATAGTAGGTTCGAACCCCACTGTCGGCAGCCCTGAAGATGGTTTTCTGTGGTTTCCCATTTTCCCAGTCCTAGCCCTTTCCTGTCCCATCGTCGCCATAAGACATATCTGTGTCGGTGCGATGTAAAGCCAATAGCAAAAAATAAAAAATAAAATAAAAGTAGTTCCTTTACAGACAGCTCTTTCTCGTAATCAAAAAAGACCCGACCCAAAAGGTTCAAAGACTTCTTAAACAAACTCTTAAGAACACTTCCTTTTTATTCACTGACCAAGAAAAAGCTAAACTCATAAGTATGACCCAGGTCTCCCTACCGCTAAAGCTCTCCCTGAAATACACAAGGATGACATTCCCATTCGCCCAATCATTAATTACAGACCAAGTCCCTTACACAAAATGTCACAATTCATCCAAAGTTTCTTAAAAAAATACTATCAATTTCCATCTAAAAAATCTATAAAAAACACATCTGAGCTAACAGATAAGTTAAATAAGTTCAACGTACAACCTGATTACTCCATTCATTCTTTCGACATTGTGAATATCTACCCAAGCATACAAGTACCCAAACTAATTCCTATAATTCAGAATAATTTAAACAAATACAGCCACTTGAGTAAATTAGAGATACAAGGTTTCATAACAGTTTTAAATTCTAATCGTTAACAATAACTTTTTTAACTTTTGATGGTGTCATATACCGACAGGATCGCCAGCCCTGATTCCTTGAACACAACAAAACTGACAATAAATTTGACAACGTCAACTTCTGGGCTAGGTATATTGATGAAGTATTCGTAATTATGGACGAAAAATCAGCCAACACCACCACTATCCTCCACAGACTCAACAATATTGATCCTCACATTAAATTCACACTAGAAACCGAAATAGACCAAGAAATAAACTTTCTAGATTTAACTATCACCAGACACTTAGATTCTTTAACTTATAAAATATTTAGGAAACCAACTCAAACCGCTTCTACTATTCGCCAAGATTCAGTGCACCCCCAGTCTCACAAACAAGTGACATACAATAGCTTAGTTCATCGGGCTTTCAACATATCGTCCCTGCTCTGGCAAACTAACGAATCTGATAATTGTCAAAAGGTTAGGAGAGCTGAAAGAAGTTGTGATTACTCATGTCAAATCAATTTTTATATTTAATTATTGGTTTTATGTGTTAGGCATACAGAATGAGCTGCAGATGTGAGACTTTGTCAGAGGGTAGACAATATATAAATAACAAAATCTAGACCAGAACTTCAGAACTACAGATTCCTTAGTTTGTCAGTTTCGCTAGTTTGCCAGAGCAGGGACGATATCTATGACCAACAAGGATCTAAAAAACAAATTGAATACAAAATTCAATGGGTTTAACAGACATTTTATAGAAAGGATAATTAACAAACACAAACATCGCCTTATAACTACACTCAGGAAAGAAGTACCTGAATCTATCACATTTTCCACCTTCACATTAACAATGAAATTTACAAGGTTACTTTCACTTTATTTTCTTGATGAGGCATAAGCCCAAAAGCCTATATCATGTCTATAAGTATGGACCATGAAAGCGTCGATGGCAACATATAATATTTTTAATTTATACAGCAACCAGTAATGGCGGCCCATAAGGACTCCCGGAAGGTGTCTTCCCTAGGGACTGAAAAGTTTTTAAAAAAATTTCCTTGGATATCTGAAGTAAAAAACTGGACTCAAATAACGCTAAGAAAATTACATTTCATCGTAAAACTGTAAATTCTCATCAATAAAGAAGACTGTTAGTCAATATCAAACTTAGGTGACTGACTTTTAGCGCGCAGTTCACTGGTAAATATTTTCGAGTTGAAGATAAGGCACAGACTCTCGAGTTTCCGTCCCAGGATATAGTGGTGATGAGGGGAGAGTGATGTAAAGTGAAAGTATGCTGGTGGACGGTTTCAGAGGGACGAAGGGTGTGGGAAGAGGCTTTAAGCTCGGCAGAGTCCATACGAAGTAAAGGCATCTTCACAAACCCCTCTACAAGCATGCGCCAGACATGGCTGCATATAATGTCATTAAATAATAATTCATGACCTTATTTGCCCGATTTTTAATTATTCAAGACAAAAAATAATAATGATCATGAAATGTAACATTTGAGGCCAGGAATGTTGATTCAAATTGCAAAGGTGAAGTAGCACAGACCTCTGGCTTGCATCCAGCACTTCATGAGGGTTGGGAGCAGTAAGCGAGTTTGTTTTCGCGCGGGAAACTTGAATGAGTGCGGTGATAGTGGTCCATAGTTGTACTCTTTGGTTGTTATCTTTCTTTAGGTTTGTGCTTCGTGGTGATTATTCTGTACGCTACTAAGCTTTAAAAGTAGTGTTTGTTAATTTACCGGTGTGATTGTGCTTTGGAACCGCTTGTGGTGATAATGATATCATGATTTTTTTTAAATCTGTGTTTATTATTATTATTATTATTATTAAAATAATAATGCTGTGCTCTAGAGTTGAAATAGATGAACTGCACTCGCAGTGCTTAAATCTTAAATATCTTCCCTTTTTTTAATTTTCATATTTATTCTAACTATGCTTACATCTTAGGGTGTTTAATTATTCCTGCTTTTGAAAAAATCTGTGGACATTATTTTCAAGAGCAGACGTCTTTCTTTCGACAGTAGATTAGAACTGAAAAGGCTAGGACCTCTGAAACCTGATTTAAAATTATTACACAGGTTCAGAATCCTTGCAAAAATAAAGCTGGCTCTACCAGAAAATTCAATCGCACATTGTACAAGTATGTAGACTGGTTGTGTGGATGTGAGATAAGAAATGTGTTTTTTGCAACATGGCTATGAATTCTCGTGATCTCAATGGACATTAACTGGTGTTATGGACCTAAATCACTGCGTAAGGAAAAAAAATCTAGTGAAAAACATTAAACAACAGAATACAGTTTGCGATGTTTGGTAAAGTAGACATCAGGTGCCGGTCAGATAGTGCGTATAGGTTGAAAATTAAACAGTTCAAGGAGGACGTATCAAAAAACCGTTACACATTCAGGAAACTGATTGACTGCGTTAGTTTTGTGGAAAATCTGAGTTTGCACTGCGAGAACACAATGAAACCAATTCATCCAATAATCCTGGAATTTTTCTTGGATTGGGTAATTTAATGGTCGAGCTAGACTCTACTTTAAAGAGGCATGTCGAAAAAACCTAACAGTCGTGCTTTTCTGGGACTATCTAAAATTATACAGAATGATCTTTTAGACTCAATCTATTCTGCATGCAGTTGGCCATGCGTGTAGAGGCGTGCAGCTGTGAGCTTGCATCCGGGAGATAGTAGGTTCGAATCCCACTATCGGCAGCCCTGAAAATGGTTTTCCGTGGTTTCCCACTTTCACACCAGGCAAATGCTGGGGCTGTACCTTAATTAAGGCCACGGCCGCTTCCTTCCAACTCCTAGTCATTTCGTCGCCATAAGACCTATCTGTGTCGGTGCGACGTAAAGCCCCTAGCAAAAAAAAAAAAAAAATTCTGCATGCCTTCAGTTGATCTGTGATAAGATTTCTCTGAGACAACCTGAACAAACATTACAGTCATCAAAAATCTTTACCGAGTTCATTTTTGGAGACAAAAAGAGTTCTTACACATCCTGCCCTAAAATCCCATCTAGCTGCAGAATTTTTCAGGACATGTTTCTCAACGATCACCTCTAGTACAGCTGTCCGTTTGGAAGATTTGGATAAAAACATGTAAAATGCTTTTAAATTGCTATTTTGAAAACCGTTTACTTGCTTGTTTTGGGTTACACAGTGCTCGATAATCAAGTTCAATTGATGGGCATAACAATGAACAAAGTGCGCATGTTTGTACATGGCATTAATTTCTGTGCATCTGTGCATTGCCCGCTTATCACATTCAAACCATCATAGCTCTGAGCTATTACTTTCCTAGGGGACTTATTTACCTCCAGTTTATCTAGTATGGCAAAAAAAGCTTGACTAATTCTGTATATACATAATTTTTACATCAGATCCTCAGTGATGGTATACTTTAAATGTAATCATCATTGTATAGCCAAATGGCAAAACAGCTGATAAGGGCAGCCTTAAGATCTGAATTTGCTCTTCTCTTTTCTGTCAAAGTTGTCAAGAAAGAGGTGTGGGAAAAAGTATTGTGGCTGCCGGTCCACTAGCCGCCAGTGACAGCAACTTAGGAATAACCAGCTGATGTACCCGCGCTTTCCTATGGAATTCTACATTGTATGCAGAATTCTAGGTTAGGTAGTGTACACGTTGTGAGCAAGATTGTATTCAATTGCACAGCTCTTAACGTCACCCCAGAAACGCGGCGGTGAAATCATCAAACATCTTTTCTCATAGAAGACTGGATTAGGGAATTTTCATTGTAATGGTAGGCCCGCTTGCCTACCATCAGTCAAAATCAGGTTGGGGAGTATTTCTTATAATGGCAGACACTCACTCTCCACCTGCCTTTTTACATCCTCAGAAAGACTGACTTAGTTGTTTTACCCAACTGAAATGAACATAGGTCATTACAATGATGTCAGTAGGAATGGCAGGATTAAAAGCAATGCTTTCATATAAAATATTCTATCAAATGAAAAACCACACATTTTCTCACTTTTAACGAACAGTACTATGCTATGTAGGATGATAAAAGTGTTATTGTGCCCCCTTGTATTGAATAGGGGACACAATAAAACTTTTAGCATCCTACATATAGTATCTTCAATACGGATCAATAATGATATTTATCACTCGCAACAGTACTACGCTGCCGATCTAACAGTCCAAAGTTCTAGAGCTGGAATGACCAAGCCGCAGACAGCCTCAATCTGTTTTTTCGGCGGGGGAGGGGGGTCGAATAGTGGATAGTCCCAGGGCAAAGACTATGCCCTTTTACTAAATTTTTCCTCCAAGCTGGAGGAGAAACCCACTCTAATTTTGAATAAAGTGAATGTAGAATTTATAATAATGATAATAATGTTACTGGCTTTATAGGCCGCGCACCTTTTAGCGATATTATTTTGTACAGGGGTGAGGAGTAAGGAGGGAGCTCTCCCGGTTCCGGTTATACTGCCAGCTGAATGGAAATGAAATCTGAACTGAATGGATAATATGGTCGATCAATACGAATTTTCTAAACATTTATCTTACGTCAACAACTGTGTCACACATGCATTATTTAACATTATATACGGTAACATTTCCCGATGCGAATCTTGTTCCTAGCATGACTTCTATAGTTTGGCTTTGCTGCTTAAACAACAACAGTACTAGTACGTAAAGTGTACGCCAGATGTCGCACAGCGATGCATAAGCGATTCATAGTTTGTGTTTCAAAGGTTGTGAATACGAATCTTGAAGATAACCAAGGTCGACCAATTCACTAGGGTGTGAATGTATCACTAAAAGGTGCGCATACTGTACGTCCCACTAAGTACAATTTTACGGTTTTCGGAGACGCCGAGGTGCCAGAATTCAGTTTTGCAGACGTTCTTTCACGTGCCAGTAAATCTACCGACATGAGGCTGACGTATCTCAGCACCTTCAAATACCACCGGACTGAGCCAGGATAGAACTTGCCAAGTTGGGGTCAGAAGGCCAGCGTCTCAACCGTCTGAGCCACTCAGCCTGGCAATGTAGAATGTAATAAAAGTGAAGAGAAAGAAGCTTTTCTTAAGAAACGGCTCTTTTCAGTGTTGAACTTTGAGTTATTTAGTAAATTGTTGTGCTATAATTTGGAGTAAGCGAAAATTGTAATTCTAGTCCAGGGTATACTACTACTACTACTAATATTACTAAGTGAGCCTCAGTGCGTCAGAGTAGGGATCGAATAGCTGGAATACTATGATAAACCAGTGTGTTACGTACCAGCAGTATCAAAAAAGGTATGAACCTGAGGAATGGCACACTAAAGAAGAAAGTGTTCTAACACCCCAGCTATTTCCTGCTAGTATTCAAGCAGGCTCTTATACTCGGTACGCAGCAGTAATCCCATCTATCAGAGTTGAGTGGCGGCATCAATGACAATAAACAATGGTCAATGCAATGTTATTGTTGATCAATGTTATGCGCTTTCAATATTGCAGGCCTTCACATTTAGTTTCTGGTAAAACTGAATAAAACATAAATGATCGGAAATTGTATTCTCTATAACTTCAGTTATGTAGTACTTTCGATAGGACTAATAACATACGTAAAACTGAAGAACGTGCCATGGATACAAGATGTTAAAAATGATCTGGAAAAGGCCCAGATAAAACCATCAGAAATACTGGGCAGAAATATTTACCGTCACAAGATAAATAGTTGGGTAGTAAAGCCAGAGAATGAAGTCCCTAAGAGATCAGGGACTAAGTGGTCAGAAGAAAGGAAACAGGCACACAGTGAAAGAACAAAAGCAATATGGTCTGTTAGAAAGGCGAATCATAAATGTAATGCGTGATCCAACAGGGTCCACACGCAAATAAATAATAATTTTTTAAATGAGGGATTGTGGAAAATCTTCAAAAGACACTTGTGAAGGGTCCGCACTCCACGATGTGTATCATCACCCCAGAACCGCTCTCGCATTACTTCAGGGTGATATCGTGCTTTGTCTTTCAGACTTCTTCTTTCTTCATTTCTCCTTTATGAATGTTCGTACGCTTCCAAATCCTTCTTCTTCTTCTTCTGACGAAGGACATCCTCCACATACACTGCCAGGCCACCCCAGGATTCCTGGTTTCGCAGCATTGCAGAAATAATATTATCTGTTGTCAGTTCTCCTAGTTCAGTTTCCACGCATCTTCTCTGAATCGTCCAATGGCTGCACACAAAGAAGGTGTGAAATATATCGTCGATGTCATCACAGTATATGCATGCTGCGTCACTCGCTCGGCCCATTTTATGCAGGAATTTCCGGAAATATCCATGTCCTGTTAGAAGCTGCGTGAGGTAGCAATTTACTTAAATTCTAGATGCCTTCCCCTAAACTGCAATTTCATTCACGGTGAAAAAAATTGTTTATAGCTTAGACTGTAGTTTCTTATTCCCCGACTCTATATACCGATTTTCATTAAATTCTGTTAACCCATTTTCTCGTGGCACGGTGCTGATATGGACTTAGCAACAAAAATACATCATGAATATCTGCATTATCATAGCCAGTATGGTAAAAATTTACAAGACATAAATGATCAGAAATGTAATTCTATATAACTTTAGTTATGTAGTATTTATTGATAGGGCCACTAATAATATAAATATTTGAGAATTAAATTTTAGGCCTTCTCCTAAACTACCATTTCACTCAGCGTAAATAAAATTATTTATAGCCTAGATTGTAGTGTCTCATCCCCCGACTTTACATACCAATTTTCATTAAATTCTCTTGAACCGTTTTCTGTGATGCATGTACATACATACGAACAGAAATTAAGGAAAAGTAAAAAGTGCATTTTCTTGTTTTTTTTTTTTTGCTAGTTGTTTTACGTCGCACCGACACAGATAGGTCTTACGGCGAAGATTGGACAGGAAAGGGCTAGGAGTGGGAAGGAAGCGGCTGTGGCCTTAATTAAGGTACAGGCTCAGCATTTGCCTGGTTTGAAAATGGGAAACCACAGAAAACTATTTTCAGGGCTGCCGACAGTGGGGTTCGAACCTACTATCTCCCGAATACTGGCCGCACTTAAGCGACTGCAGCTATCGAGCTCGGTGCATTTTCTTGTTACTGTGGACATGACCGATGCAGAAATACCATTATTTTCCAATTCTGAGCAATGTACAAACAAAACTATTATTTTATATAGATTATAAACTACAGTGATCAAATTTTATTCAGATGATTATATGTGTGTGAGAAATAGTAGTATCGGATTTAAAAAAAATGGCCATATTTAAATCCTTTTCCACAACTAAATAATAATAATATATACCAAACAAAGTCTAATTCTATGAAAATAGGAGTAAGGCTAAAACCGACACAATGAAATGGATTGGTGAAATTAAAACTGATTTGAAACAGGCAGGAATTACACCAGCAGATGTCCAAAACAGGGTAATCTTCAGATCCAAAATTCATAAATGGCAAGTTGACCAAGAGGAAAGATCAAAGAAGGAGACTGGAACAACCTGTTCTGAAGACAGAAAGGAAGCCCAAAGTAAAAGAATGAAAGAAATATGTGCTCAGAGGAAGGCAAATGCACGCCTCTAAGTACTTTGCGTAGTCTTAATGGGCTTATTCTCATAAATAATAATAATAATAATAATAATAATAATAATAATAATAATAATAATAATAATAATAATAATAATAATAATAATAATAATAATAATAATAATTTGTCCCTGCTCATCAATTGTGTCTTTGAAAAAGTTATCCATGAGTGGCGCAAAGAAATTAAAAATGATGGGCTCCAAAGTGGTGTAAGATTGGGTTACAAGAACATGAACCTTTCAATTGATTGCCTAGCTTTTGCAGATGGTCTAGCAATTTTCTCTGATTCTACAAAGCAAAGGAATCACCCATTCAGGAGGAAACTCTAAAGCCGCTATTAGCTATGGCCGACTAGTGGCGCAACTACTAGTTGCCAGTGGATTTAAGTACCGGGCGATCAGTGGCGCAACTTGTGAATACTTGCTTGGTTCATACCGGGGAATAGTCGGTTGAGAGAATGGCGTCCTACGAAGTTCTTCTTGCTCTTCTATTAAAAAGGAAAAACCGAAGGGTTAGGAAAGTACGGAAACATCCTATATTTGTGTTTTGGCTGACTAGAGGATTATATTATACATTGAATAGAACCAACTTTTGGGTGGTTAGGCCGTGTGCATTTGCAGAGTTTCGCCCAGACGTGCCATTTGGACTCATCAGCTGGATTGGCACGCCCCTCCAGGACTCTGCTTAGCAGTGGCAGACCAAGCGCATGGTCTTGCCATGTTAGCAAATAGGGATTGCTAAACTGCTAAAGGAGAAGTGAATTCTCCGTTTCCAAAAAATGTTACTCCCCATGACCGTGAAAGCCATTTATGATATACACTGACTGACAGAGCAAATGCAACACCAAGAAGGAGTGGTCAGAACTTTATGCCAATTGCAGGGTAGACTGACGTCACTGAGGTATGCTCATGATGTGAAATGCGCCGCTGTGCTGCGCACGTAGCGAACGATAAATGGGACACGGCGTTGGCGAATGGCCCACTTCGTACCGTGATTTCTCAGCCGACAGTCATTGTAGAACGTGTTGTCGTGTGCCACAGGACACGTGTATAGCTAAGAATGCCAGGCCGCCGTCAACGGAGGCATTTCCAGCAGACAGACGACTTTACGAGGGGTGTGGTGATCGGGCTGAGAAGGGCAGGTTGGTCGCTTCGTCAAATCGCAGCCGATACCCATAGGGATGTGTCCACGGTGCAGCGCCTGTGGCAAAGATGGTTGGCGCAGGGACATGTGGCACGTGCGAGGGGTCCAGGCGCAGCCCGAGTGACGTCAGCACGCGAGGATCGGCGCATCCGCTGCCAAGCGGTGGCAGCCCCGCACGCCATGTCAACCGCCATTCTTCAGCATGTGCAAGACACCCTGGCTGTTCCAATATCGACCAGAACAATTTCCCGTCGATTGGTTGAAGGAGGCCTGCACTCCCGGCGTCCGCTCAGAAGACTACCATTGACTCCACAGCATAGACGTGCACGCCTGGCATGGTGCCGGGCTAGAGCGACTTGGATGAGGGAATGGCGGAACGTCGTGTTCTCCGATGAGTCACGCTTCTGTTCTGTCAGTGATAGTCACCGCAGACGAGTGTGGCGTCGGCGTGGAGAAAGGTCAAATCCGGCAGTAACTGTGGAGCGCCCTACCGCTAGACAACGCGGCATCATGGTTTGGGGCGCTATTGCGTATGATTCCACGTCACCTCTAGTGCGTATTCAAGGCACGTTAAATGCCCACCGCTACGTGCAGCATGTGCTGCGGCCGGTGGCACTCCTGTACCTTCAGGGGCTGCCCAATGCTCTGTTTCAGCAGGATAATGCCCGCCCATACACTGCTCGCATCTCCCAACAGGCTCTACGAGGTGTACAGATGCTTCCGTGGCCAGCGTACTCTCCGGATCTCTCACCAATCGAACACGTGTGGGATCTCATTGGACGCCGTTTGCAAACTCTGCCCCAGCCTCATACGGACGACCAACTGTGGCAAATGGTTGACAGAGAATGGAGAACCATCCCTCAGGACACCATCCGCACTCTTATTGACTCTGTACCTCGACGTGTTTCTGCGTGCATCGCCGCTCGCGGTGGTCCTACATCCTACCGAGTCGATGCCGTGCGCATTGTGTAACCTGCATATCGGTTTGAAATAAACATCAATTATTCGTCCGTGCCGTCTCTGTTTTTTCCCCAACTTTCATCCCTTTCGAACCACCCCTTCTTGGTGTTGCATTTGCTCTGTCAGTCAGTGTATTATACATTGTTTGACGATCTAAATGAGGATGATAGTAAATTTTTCAATTACCTGCGCATGTCAAAGTCGTCATTTTGCGAACTGCTTGGCCACATAAAAGAAGAAATAACAGGAAACGACATAGGACTAAACAAGTGTTTCCCAGTTGAGCTGTAATTAACTAATAGAGCCATATAATGAATCAATGGTACTTGTAAATGTAAACGATTATAGAATTTATATGGGCATTACATACTGTATTTCCATATAAGAGTAGTAAACGTTTTATAATACTCACACACCGGGCGAGTTGGCTGTGTGGTTAGGAGCGCGCAGCCGTGAGCTTGCATCCGGGAGATAGTGGGTTCGAATCCCACTGTCGGCAGCCCTGAAGATGGTTTTCCGTGGTTTCTCATTTTCACACCAGGCAAATTCTGGGGCTGTACCTTAATAAAGGCCACGGCCTTCCAACTCCTGACCCTTTCCTATCCCCTCATCCCCAAAAGACCTATCTATGTCGGTGCGACGTAAAGCCACTAGCAAAAAAATATTATAATACTCACCTAAAGTATTCTTCTCGCTTGCGGGTTTTGCTTCAAATTCTGGAATAAAGTTCTTTAAAATACTGCTGTTTTTATTTTGTCAGTGTAAGTTTAAGTTCTGGAATCCCAAGTGACCGGTTTTCATTCTAAGTCAAAAATGGTCTTCATTATTTATTTGACTTTCAAATTATTTTGCCATCTCCTTCATTTGCTGTTGTAGTTTATTTGATGTCTCTATGTTCAATAAATAAACTATCACAATAAGTAAAATATTCACTCTGCCACAGCACGAGACCAAACAAGGTAATGAAGAAAGATAATGGTTAGGTGGATTGCTGATTCAATTGCATTCCATCATCTGCATTATGTCAAGCTGGTGTGAGAACACAAACTTGAGTGACATTTCCGTATGCGCGGGGAGGTACACCGGGCGATTAGTAGCGCCACTAGTGCCCACGGCTAATAGGCTACATTTACTGCAATGCCCCGTCACGCATTTCAGCAACTAAAAGTCGCCAGAGCCGTTGCCGGCTCAGATGACGGCCGGCAACTAGTTGCTCAGTTGCGCCACTAGTCGCCCCTGGCTAATAGGCTCCATTTGATCCAATGGTACATGACTCGCCAGAGCAACTAGTTGCGCCACTAGTCGAACACGGCTAATAGCGGCCTAAGAGCACCAGTGATTTCAAGAAAGGCCAAAGATGGGAAAGACGTGAATGGAGGAAAGAAAGAATGAAGGAACACTAGGTAAAGATCAAAGCTCAAGATGACCGCTGAAATTACGTTGTCCTTTGTAGGCTGATACAAACAAAGAAGAAGAAGAATTCAGTACACTCATTCAATAGTAATTTGTATGTCCTGTTATATCCCCAAAAATCTTGTATAACACTATCAGTCCTTTGTATTCCGGCTCCATGGATAAATGGTGGTAGAAATATAGAGTCCACTCCGCAAGGATTATTTGATAATATGTTAGTTTCAGTGCTGCTATACTTACGTATAAATGACTATGGAGGAGAGATGCGTTCATTACGCCTGCCAGGGTCCAACTCACCCGCCCCTAGAAGTATATTTACTTTTATAATCTAAAGTAGTGGTCCAGGCGCCATTACCCATTGCTTCTGCCGAGGATCATGGGCAATGACCGACGTAAACAACTACTGCAAAAGAAAAAAGACTAAAGAGGCCTGCGTTGTTTGAAAGTGTCATAGTGTCGGATGATAACCTTACACTTTCTCAATTCCTCTTTTAATCTCAGGGCTTACGGCACGAAATAAAGGTAATTTATTAGCTTTAATGTATTTTTGCACATCCAGGCCAATTTCTGTCACGAGAATCATACAGACAGACAGACAGACAGACAGACATTATGGAAAAGTAAAAAGTATATTTCCTTATTACTGTGGACATGACCGATACAGAAATACCATTATTCTCCAATTCTGAGCAATGTACAGACAAAACTATTATTTTGTATATATAGATAATAAACTTCACCACTCACCTCTACTTATCACGGCAGAACTTTACAAAGAGGACCGCAAGAGGGCCACTAGGCGACGCACGTGAGTTCACTGTCCCACTAGTAGCGCAGACAGCAAGTGCCAAGAGGAAAGACAATGCTGCCAACTGTTAGTTGTTGGTTTCTTATGGCTATACTTTATTTTTCTTGCCGTGCGGACAGTATGCGCCGTGGCGCAATCTCATGACAGAGATTGGCCTGGATGTGAAAAAATATGTTAAAAGCTAATAAATGACCTTTATTTTTCACCGTAAGCCTCGAGATAAAAGGAGGAATTGAGAAAGTGTAAGGCTATCGTCCGACGTCATGATACTTTTAAACTTCGCTGGCCACTTAATAATTTTTCGTCCTGCAATGGTTGGTACCACAATCTCGGCCTCATCCTAGATGTCAATGACGTCATCTTCTCCCATACGTCAACCAATCACTGTTAATAGTACTGCATAAGCAATGAACTATGGTGTCTAAAACAGTATTTTTGGTTATAAAAGTAAACGTGCTTCTAGGGGCGGGCTGGTTGGTCGCTGGCAAGTGTATTGAACACATCTCTATTCCACAATCATTTTTTAGGTGAGAATAGCAGCATTTAAAGTAACATGTCATGTAATGATCCTTGCGGCCCTCTTTGTAAATTTCTACCCTTATCTCAGCACTACTAGTGGAAACCTAAGTATTAAACAAAACTCTATAGCTTTGCCCTCTTCAGAGGCCACACACCATTAAAAAGAAACGTACTTTATAGATAAATATTCTGAATTCACGAAATTTAGGTAAAATGTTAACTCTTAGTAAATGTTGGACCGCCCCCGAAATCCATTTCTAAATACGTGCCGCCGTGCGGCTAGGGGTGCGCAGCTGTGAGCATGCATCTGGGAAACAGTGGGTTTGAACCTCACTGTCAGCAGCCCTGAAGATGGTTTAGTGCTGCTTCTGTACCCAGTGTGCAGAGTTAGGGAATGTAAAAATTATGTTGCGACGATACCTCAAGAAGCAGAAAGGAGAGATCTTTCCTTTATGCTTGCTAGAAACCTACCGTCCTGCCCCACAAAGTATTCTTACTTATATAGCAGAATTACAACCGAGACTGTGTAAATCAGCTGAATGCGACCATGTGCTGTGTTCCTATTGACCAGACAAGCTTCGCATTGTCTCCGACAGAGCTCACATCGTGTGCAAGTACAGGGCTGCCGTATTCGCTAAAAATAAGAGAACCATATCCAGACCAATGGTTTTGTCACTAACCTACCCCAATCTATCCAGACCAATGATGGTGTCACACGGGATACTAGAGGCCTAAGGTCCGCTTTGCGGCTCTAACCTGGGGGCTTATGCCCGCAGACCGCCTTTGCTTGCCCCTGGTCTAGTTACTAGCCGGACCTAACAAATCCAGACCAATGGTTTGTCACTCCCCGGACCTAATCCATCCCGCACAATGGTCTTGTCACTCCCCTGACCTAACCAATCCAGCCCAATGTGTCACTAAGAATGCATAAGTTGGCCAGCCTGCCGAGTTTTACATGACGTCGCCCGAGCCGCGCCATGTTGGGCCTCTAACGTCATTTTCGCACACCGGGTACGGAAGTTTTACCGATGGTTTTCCGTGGTTTCCCCATTTTCACACCAGGCAAATGATGAGGCCATACCTTAATTAGGGTCACGGGTGATTCTTTACAACTCCTAGGCCTTTCCTCTCCCATCGTCGCCGATGAGAAGTAAAAAGTAAAACAAGTAAAAAACAATTCTAAAAATACGTGCCTGCTCGTGCCATAAAACATTTACATGAGAGGAATGAATATATCGGTTCTCTTAACTCTTGCAGCTTGTATAAAAACTAAATGTATTGCACCTCTATTAGTTTAACTCACTTTCTCTTTTAATCCATTGTAAAACATTATTAGATGCTCTGCCTATCAGCTGCCCTTTACGAAATAAATAAATAAATAAATAAATAAATAAATAAATAAATAAATAAATAAATAAATAAATAAATAAATAAATAAATAAATAAATAAACAAACAAACAAACAAACAAACAAACAAACAAATAAATAAATAAATAAATAAATAAATAAATAAATAAATAAATAAATAAATAAATAAATAAATAAATAAATAAATAAATAAATACAGAGGGTAGCCTAATTCAACCTGTTCTGATTGTATAGATTTCAAGTACCTACAGTATAAGCGACGAGATGTGATAAAAGCAAGATAATCGTTCTCATATTCTGCTTCTTAACCCCTATTGGCTATTTCATGAAACATTAATAAAAGTGAATTCTTACCGTGATATCAGTTTTATATCGCTTCAAATGAAGCCGTTGCGAACAGCATATGAAGACGTAGTTTACTTGTCACGTAGACGAGCTTCAGTCAAATACAGCAAAGAGAATAAGTAGAAATACAGTATTTGCTTCAGTACAGCGATTGCGCAGTTAGTTACCGAGCATCTCAATCATCAGACAGGGGAATCCCGCTCCCACTTTGTGAATAATCCGAAAGTTTCCAAATTTAAAAGCATTATCATAATAATCTTCCTAGTACTGTCGGTTTCTTGTTATAAGATTTTTAAAAGCCTACGTTCGAGCAACCTTAGAATTAAGCACACTTGTCTGTCGTCACATTCTGTCCTTCCGAGGCGTGGGTGTATGCAAGTAGAATTGCCAACAGTACGGCAGGGGCAGGAAGTTACCTTGTATCACGAGGAGGGAAGGGGGGATTGAGTTGAGGAGAGATACACCTTTTACGTACTATATGTCTGGTACATCTAATACACTGAACGTATGTTGAACATTAAAGCTTGAAATGTTCTTCACCAAACGAAAACGAAAAATAATTCATGCAGTAGAGGGTTAAGAACCTTGAGATGACGGGTGACGTAATTCAAA
This sequence comes from Anabrus simplex, assembly GCF_040414725.1. Lineage (NCBI taxonomy): Eukaryota > Metazoa > Arthropoda > Insecta > Orthoptera > Tettigoniidae > Anabrus > Anabrus simplex. The sequence continues at coordinate 21,887,522 of NC_090267.1, forward strand.
TCTTGGGTATGAAGTTATCAGAAGTTATAGGCCTATCTCACGCGAGGTTATGACCTACTCCCACAACACAGTCTACTGCTACTCCCGTAATCTAAAGTTCGATATGTGCGTCGCATAGTTTCATGCATATTGCCAAGTATTTGGTATTGCGAAGAACATGCAGATATAGCTACTGCCTTCGTTATTGTATAATTATTTTCTTTCCTTCTGTACAGGCCGCACTTTCGAAAGCGCTCCAAGCCCATCAGCTGATCCGATCCAAGTGTTCGAGTTTGGATTGAGACGCTGTAAGCGAATGTTACAAGTTGTACTATAGTGATTGAGAGCATTGTTTGGATAATACATTGTGGCTGTTGAAAGATAGATCTTTAATTTTTAGTATTTTGCATGCTTACCGTATTCTCTAAATTTATCACATCAGGATGTACGTAAACAGCTCATATTGAGACTTTGGGTACCGTAGTGAGTACCGGTAATGAAAATTCAAGGGACAATAATGCTTCTCGTGGAATTTATTAATTGAATTATTACCGTGCAGCACTTACTTTTCTTGGAAATAAAATTTGTTGCGAGTTTCAGTAGGCTACAATGTGTCAAAGTTCGCAATTGCCACAAATTCCAAGAATTTGTTAACGGAGCGAGTTGGCCGTGCGGTTAGGGTCACGCAGCTGTGAGATTGCATTCGGGAGATAGTGGGTTCGAGTCGCACTGTCGGCAGCCGTGAAGATGGTTTTTCCGTGGTTTCCTATTTTCACACCAGACAAATGCTGGGACGTTACCTTAATTAAGGCCACGGCCGCTACCTTCCCATTCTTAGCTCTTTCCCGTCCCTCCGTCGCCGAAACCCTTCGATGTGTTAGTGTGACGTTGAAAAGTAGCAATAAAAAGTTGTGTGTACCGCGACGAAAATCCAACTACAGTATCTTCTTTTTCTACTGCTTTTCCCACACGTGTGAGGTCGCGGGTGCGAACTGCGTCGCACATGTGGATTTGGCCCTGTTTTACGGCCGAATGCCCTTCCTGCCGCCAACTCTACTGTATATGGAGGGATGTAATCACTATTGCGTGTTTCTGTGGTGGTTGGTAGTGTAGTGTGTTGTGTGAATATGAAGAGGAGAGTGTAGGGACGGACACAAACACCCAGTCCGCAAGCCAGAAGAATTAATCAGAAGCGATTAAAATCCCCGACCCGGCCGGGAATCGAACCCGGGACCCTCTCAACCGAAGGCCAGTACGCTGCCCATTCAGCCAACGAGTCGGACGACGAAAATCCAACTATACTGTACACCAATGTATTCATTTCCTTTGAATCAGCAGCGGCGATTGGGAATTGGACGTGGGATAAACATTTTTAGATTATATAACATATCCAGATCTGGCGGATAGATTATAGCGGAGGGGTGGAAGAGACATCAAATTTGAAAGAAAATGGTAAGATTTTTATGGTCTCTGAGCAAATTTTGTCAGAGAGGTAAAGGTTGACAGTTACCATCTTAAGTTGGTGTACTAATAATAATTGTTTTGAGATTTTAATTCAATACTATACCTGCAATGAAAGTTTCACCAAAGGAACAATTACAGATGTATTAGGCCTACAATTAAATGGAAGTACGGTGTGATTATACAATTAAAAAGTAATTTAGTATTTGCTAGGGGCTTTACGTCGCACCGACACAGATAGGTCTTATGGCGACGATGGGATAGGAAAGGCCTAGGAGTTGGAAGGAAGCAGCCGTGGCCTTAATTAAGGTACAGCCCCAGCATTTGCCTGGTGTGAAAATGGGAAACCACGGAAAACCATCTTCAGGGCTGCCGACAGTGGGATTCGAACCTACTATCTCCCGGATGCAAGCTCACAGCCGCGCGCCTCTACGCGCACGGCCAACTCGCCCGGTATTTAGTATTTGACTACACACTAAACAAATACCGTAACAGACACTGATAGAACTACATAGACATTGAGACTATCATACTGACGAATGTGCATTGCAAGCGAATAAATCAATATCAGTGTCCATGACCTTGGCAAACATGTACCCCTACTAACCTTTCCTCACAGCACATGCTGCATGTTGCTGTGCGAGTGTCCACTACTTGCTGTGGGTCTGTACCAGAGCCATCTACAGTTAAAGCCGGAAGGTACGCTTGGCAATGCTGTATCTATCTGCCAACCGGAGGCCGAGAGAAAAGGGGGCGTGTCCGACTTTGAATAACTTTACTCATATTCACTACATTTAGACCAACACGGTGATAATGATAACTGCATACTCGTCATAAAATTATGCTAAGAAACACACACATCAGTAAATGCATTCACTGAAGTTAGAAATGTACATTTTACATGAATAAAAACAAAACACTTTAAGAACAGTACTCACAAACTCAATTATTGTGGAGCATTGCTATCTTCCTCCGCTTAATGCTTTTATCCTCACTGCTGACATAACTTATTATTCATCTGCTTTCTATTTAACATGACATTAGAAAATATAGATAATGAACAATCTATCAGACCATTATTGTCACACCCACAATGACCACATTCAAACCAGAACTATTGATTTTTCATCTGTTCCTAAAGCAGCTCTGGCTAGAGAGAAGAGACATTCTTTATGATTTTCACAATCCAGGCAGTCTACCTTGTAGTCTTTACATACCAACAAGGTAAATATTCCTGTCACTGTTACGCAGATACACACAATACAATCTGATGGCACCACTAACCCACCTCTCTGTAGTTCTTCAAAATAGGTGTCATCTGTTTCATTTGTCTGGCTCCATGGCTAAATGGTTAGCATGCTGGCCTTTGGTCTAGAGTGTCTCGGGTTCGATTCCCGGCCGGGTCGGAGATTTTAACCTTAAATGGTTAATTCCCTTGGCTCGGGGACTGGGTGTTTGTGCTGTCCCCAACATCCCTGAAACTCACACACCACACTTAACACTATCATCCACCACAATAACATGCAATTCCCTACACATGGCAGATGCCGCCCACCCTTATTGGAGGGTCTGCCTTACAAGGACTGCACTCAGCTAGAAATAGCCACACGAAATTTAAAAAAATATGTTTCATTACTCTGCTAGAGACCTAAATATGTGTCACAGCTTATCCTTTTGGATATTGTTCTTACTGCATACCCAGAAACATATATTAACCCTGGCATCTCAAAATACCCACCAAAAAATTCACATGATAAAAGTGAGTCTAACTTGTGTATTACTTCCATATTGGGCCTAATATCACTTGTCTTGATGGAATCAGACATTTCTAATTGACTACAGCCAATTTGCACTTTTCCATACCACCACTACTGCAAGCCTTGTGTTGTATGAGTCATCAGTCCATAGACTTGTTTGATGCAGCTCTCCGTGCCACCCTATCATGTGCTAACCTTTTCATTTCTACGTAACAGCTGCATCCTACATCTGCTCTAATCTGCTTGTCATATTCATACCTTGGTCTACCCCTACTGTTCTTACCACCTACACTTCCTTCAAAAACCAACTGAACAAGTCCTGGGTGTCTCAAGATGTGTCCTATCATTCTATCTCTTCTTCTCGTCAAATTTAGCCAAATCGATCTCCTCTCGCCAATTCGATTCAATATCTCTTCATTGGTGATTCGATCTATCCATCTCACCTTCAGCATTCTTCTGTAACACCACATTTCAAAAGCTTCTATTCTCTTTCTTTCTGAGCTACTTATCATCCATGTTTCACTTCCATACAATGCCACGCTCCACACGAAAGTCTTCAAAAACATCTTTCTAATTCCGATATCAATGTTTGAAGTGAGCAAATTTCTTTTCTTAAGAAAGCTCTTCCTTGCTTGTGCTAATCTACATTTTATGTCCTCCTTATTTCTGCCATCGTTAGTTATTTTACTACCCAAGTAACAATATTCATCTACTTCCTTTAAGACTTAATCTCCTAATTTAATATTTCCTGCATCACCTGCCTTCGTTCGACTGCACTCCATTACTTTTGTTTTGGACTTATTTATTTTCATCTTGTACTCCTTACCCAAGACTTCGTCCATACCATTCAGCAGTTTCTCGAGATCTTCTGCAGTCTCAGATAAAATAACAATATCATCGGCAAATCTCAAGGTTTTGATTTCCTCTCCCTGGATTGTGATTCCCTTTCCAAATTCCTCTTTAATTTCCTTTACTGCCTGTTCTATGTAAACATTGAAAAGGAGGGGGGACAAACTGCAACCTTGCCTCACTCCTTTCTGGATTGCTGCTTCTTTTTCAAAGCCCTCGATTCTTATCACTGCAGGCTGATTTTTATACAGATTGTAGATAATTCTTCATTCTCGGTAGCCTATCTGACCCCAATCATCTTCAGAATCTTAAATAGCTTGGCCCAATCAACATTATCGAATGCCATTTCTAGATCTACGAATGCCATGTACGTGGGCTTGTCCTTCTTGATTCGATCCTCTAAGATCAGACGTGAAGTCAGGATTGTTTCACGTGTTCCTACATTTCTTCTGAAGCCAAATTGATCTTCTCCTAACTCAGCTTCAACTTGTTTTTCCATTCTTCTGTAAACAATACGTGTAAAAATTTTGCAGGCATGAGATACTAAACTAATGGTGCGATAGTTTTCACACCTGTCAGCACCGGCTTTCTTGGGGATAGGTATAACAACATTCTGCCGAAAATCGGACGGGACTTCTCCTGTCTCATACATCTTACACACTAAATGTGGGAAACGATAAGGAAAGGAACGTGATTGTAGCGGATGATCTCAATTTACCAAATGTCAATTGGGAAGGTAATGTGAATGACAGGAAGCATGACCAACAAATGGCAAATAAGTTAATATGGGAAGGGCAGCTGATTCAGAAAGTGATGGAACCAACTAGAGGGAAGAATATGCTGGATGTGGTGCTGGTAAAACTAGATGAGCTCTAGAGACAAACCGAAGTAATAGATGGTATTAGTGATCACGAAGCTGTTTTTGTGGTAATTAAAAATAAATGTGAAAGAAAGGAAGAGATTAAAATGAGGACTGTTAGGCAGTACCATATGGCTGATAAAACAGGCATGAGGGAGATTTTAATAACTATGATCGGTGGAAAACGGTAAATAAAAATGTAAACAGACTCTGAGATGGGTTTAAAGCAATTGCTGAGGAATGTGAAAATAGGTTTGTACCTTTAAAGGTGGTAAGCAATGGTAAAGATCCACTATATTATAACAGGGAAGTAAAGAGACTAAGAAGGTGCAGGTTGGAAAGAAATAGAATTAGAAATGGCTGTGTAAGTAAGGAGAAATTGAAGGAATTTACTAGGAAATTGAATCTAGCAAAGAAGTCAGCTAAGGATAACATGATGGCAAGCATAATGGGTGGCCATACTAATTTTAGTGAAAAATGGAAGAGTATGTATAGGTACTTTAAGGCAGAAACAGGTTCCAAGAAGGACATTCCAGGAATCATTAATGAACAAGGGGAGTGTGTATGCGAGGATATTCAAAAGGCAGAACTATTCAGCCAGCAGTATGTAAAGATTGTTGGTTACAAGGATAATGTCCAGATAGAGGAGGTGACTAATACTAAAGAAGTATTAAAATGTACCTATGACAGCAATGACTTTTACAGTCAGATACAAAAGTTGAAAACTAGAAAATCAGCTTGAATTGATCAGGTTTTGGGGGATATACTAAAGACAATTGGTAGGGATATAATACCATATCTGAAGTACTTATTTGATTATTGTTTGCATGAAGGAACTTTACCAAATGAATTGAGAGTTGCTATAGTAGCCCCTGTATACAAAGGAAAGGGTGATAGACATAAAGCTGAAAATGACAGGCCAGTCAGTTTGACATACATTGTATGTAAGCTTTGGGAAAGCATTTTTTCTGATTATATTAGACATGTTTGCAAAATTGATAACTGGTTCGATAGAAGGCAGTTCATTTTTAGGAAAGGTTATTCCACTGAAGCCCAACTTGTAGGATTCCAGCAAGATATAGCAGATATCCTGGATTCAGGAGGTTAATTGGACTGTATCGCGATTGACCTGTCTAAGGCATTTGATAGGGTAGATCATGGGAGACTACTGGCAAAAATGAGTGCAATTGGACTAGACAAAAGAGTGACTGAATGGGTGGCTCTGTTTCTAGAAAATAGAACTCAGAGAATTAGAGTAGGTGAAGCTTTATCTGTTCCTGTAGAAATTAAGAGGGGAATTCCTCAAGGCAGTATGATTGGACCTTAATGTTTTCTTATATATATATATCAATGATATGTGTAAAGAAGTTGAATCAGAGATAAGGCTTTTCGCAGATGATGTTATTCTGTACAGAGTAATAAATAAGTTACAGTATTGTGAGCAACTGCAAAATGACCTTGATAATGTTGTAAGATGGACAGTAGACAATGGTATGATGATAAACGGGGATAAAAGTCGGGTTGTGAGTTTCACAAATAGGAAAAGTCCTCTCAGTTTTAATTACTGCATTGATGGGGTGAAAGTTCCCTTTGGAGATCATTGTAAATACCTAGGTATTAATATACAGAAAGATCTTCGTTGGGGTAATCACATAAATGGAATTGTAAATAATGGGTACAGATCTCTGCACATGGTTATGAGAGTATTTAGGGGTATTAAGGATAGAAAGGAGAGAGCATTTCTGTCTCTGGTGAGACCCCAACTAGAGTATGGTTCCAGTGTATGGGACCCTTACCAGGTTTACTTGATTCAGGACCTGGAAGAAATCCAAAGAAAAGCAGCTCGTTTTGTTCTGGGTGATTTCCGACAAAAGAGTAGCGTTACAAAAATGTTGCAAAGTTAGGGCTGGGAAGACTTGGGAGAAAGGAGATGAGCTGCTCGACTAAGTGGTATGTGTGATACAAATTCTTATAATTTAAAAAATTGTATTGAATAGGTGGTAATTAACAAAATTATAAGCATTTGTATCACACATACCACTTATTGAATAGGTGGTAATTAACAAAATTATAAGAATTTGTATCACAAGTAGATCTTCAATACGGACAAAAAAGATGAATTTATAACCTGCAATAAGTGGTATGTTCCGAGCTGTCAGTGGAGAGATGGCGTGGGAGGACATCAGTAGACGAATAAGTTTGGATGGTGTCTCTAAAAGTAGGAAAGATGACAACATGAAGATAAGGTTGGAATTCAAGAGGACAAATTGGGGCAGATATTTGTTTATAGGAAGGTTAGTTAGGGATTGGAATAACTTACCAAGGGAGATGTTCAATAAATTTCCATTTTCTTTGCATACATTTAAGAAAAGGCTAGGAAAACAACAGACAGGGAATCTGCCACCTGGGCGACTGCCCTAAATGCAGATCAGTAGAGATTGATTTGATTGATTTATCTGAACCTTGCCATGCTGGTTTCTCCTAAGGCAGTCAGTAATTCAGAGGGAATGTCATCAATTCCTGGTGCCTTGTTCCTATTTAGGTCGCCCACAGCTCTGTCAAACTCTGACCTCAAAATTGGGTCTCCCATTTCATCAGCATCAACATCCTCTTCTTGTTCCAGAACCAAATTATTTACATCTTCACCTTGATACAACTGTTGGATATGTGCCTACCCTCTTTCTGCTTTGTCTTCTTTCCCTAGAAGTGGCTCTCCATCTGAGCTCTTAATATTCATACACCTAGATTTCCTTTCTCCAAAGGTTTCCTTGATTTTCCTGTATGTAGCATCTACCTTTCCTAGGATCATACAACCTTTGACATCCTTGCACTTCTCCTTCAGCCAGTCTTCCTCAGCTACCTTGCACTTTCTATCCACTTCATTCTTTAATCGCCTGTATTCTTTTCTGCCCTCTTCATTTCTAGCATTCTTGCATTTTCGTCATTCTTCAATCGGGTCTAGTATCTCCTGAGTTATCCATTGATTCTTAGTTGATCTTTTCTTTCTTCCTAACATTTCTTCAGCAGCCCTGTTGACTTCATTTTTCCATGACTATCCACTCTTCCTCTATTGTGTTTCCTTCAGCCTTTTCATTTATTCCTTTTGCAACATGTTCCTTGAAACAATCCCTCACACTATTTTCTTTCAACTTGGCTAGATCGCATCTTTTTGCATTCTTTCCTTTCTTCAAATTCTTCAGCTTCAGATGGCATTTCATGACCAGCAAGTTGTGGTCGGAGTCCATGTCTGCTCCTGGGAAAGTTTTGCAATCCATCACTTGGTTTCTGAATAACTGTCTGATCATAATGAAGTCTATTTGATACCTTCCAGTGTCCCCAAGTCTTGTCCATGTATAAAGCCTTCGTTTGTGGTGTTTGAACCAAATATTGGCAAGGACTAAATTATGATCAGTACAGAATTCAACCAGCCAACTTCCTCTTTCATTTCTTTGTCCTAATCTGAATTCTCCTACTGTATTACCTTCTCTTCCTTGGCCCACCACTCCATTCCAGTCTCCCATCACAATTAGATTCTTATCGCCTTTTACATATTTTATTAAATCTTCTATCTCTTCATATGCTCTTTCGATTTCCTCATCATCCGCTGAGCTAGTAGGCATATAGATCTGCACTATTGTGGTGGGCATTGTTTTGGTGTCTATCTTGACGACAATAATTCTTTCACTATGCTGGTCGTAGTAGCTTACCCACTGCCCTATTTTCTTATTCATTATTAAACCAACTCCTGCATTTCCTCTGTTTGATTTTGTGTTGATAATTCTGTAGTCGCCTGACCAGTAATCCTGTTCTTCCTGCCAACATACTTCACTTATACCAACTACATCTAACTTTTGTCTATCCATCTCCCTTTTCAGATTCTCTAATCTACCACAATGATTCAAACTTCTAACATTCCACGCTCCGACTTGCAAAATGTCAGTATCCTTTTTCCTGATGATCGCCCCCTCTCGTGTAGTCCCCACCTGGAGATCCGAATGGGGGACTAGTTTACCTCTGGAATATTTTAACCTGGAGGAAGCCATCATCAGTATGTCATTCATACAGAGAGAGCTGCATGTCCTCAGGAGTTAGTTACGGCTGTATTTTCCCGTTGCCTTCAGCCGTGTAACAGTATCAACACAGCTAAGCCATGTTGAGTATTATTACAAGGCCATATCAGTCAATCATCCAGACTCGCCCTTGCAACTTCTGAAAGGCTGCTACCCCCCTTTCGATGAACCATTCCTTATTCTGGTCTCTGAACATATACCCATCCGATATGGTTGCACCTGCGGCTCAGCTAACTGCTTAATTGGGACACGCAAGCCTTCCCACCGCGGCAACACTCAACACAATCCGCGGAATCGCAAAATTCAACGGCTTCAGCAATCATTTTATAGAAAGGATAATCAATAAACACAAACATCGCCCAAAAACTACCCTCAAAAAAGAAATAACCAAACCTCTAACATTTTCCACCTTCACGTTCAACAATGATATCTACAAGTTAACCAACATCTTTAAGAAACAAGGCGTTAAAATAGCCTTCAAAACCAACAATAAGAACATGAATGTTTTATACAATACTTCACACATCAACAAGACCAGCAGTTTTTTAAAATCAGGAGTTTATAGGATCAAATGTACCACCTGTAAAAAAACCTACATCGGGCAAACCGGGAGAAACTTCATTATCAGATACCACGAGCACACTAACGCAATAAAATACAACAAGTTTTCAGCCATCGGCCAACACATGCAAGATTATAACCATAATTTCACCAATATTGAACAAGACATGGACATCCTCGTATTAGCAAACAAGGGCCCTTTACTGAACATAATGGAAAATTACTACATACACCTAGACCAATACTTTAATGCCAGTCACAATCTCAATGAAATCTCAGAGAAACCCAACATACTCTTCGATCTATTTATCACTTTCCTCAGAAAAAATAATGCAGCCAACCTAAACTCAATCCTAAATTTAATCAAAGGTACTTTTCCAAGACAATTACACTTTCTCCCGCACCCTTCAGCCCCACCTTAAGCCCTCTTCCTAAGCCATATTTCATTTCAATACAAGAACTTACTGATTTCCATGATTATAATTTTTACAACACCCCATTTATACTTTATTCTTTGTTAAAAACCTCTTAGTATGTATATTCCTTGTATTATTAACTATTACCATAACATCTCATTTCACTTGTTATTCTTTAAAATAATATTGTCTTAGGATTTCGCCACAAATGATCTTTGCTCCAATACGGCTGATGATGACCCCTAGATGGGTCGAAACTAGTACCGTTTAATTTTGTAATTTTGTGAATATATTGTATTGAAAAGGTGGAAACATTTACGTTATTATTATTATTACTTATATATTAAGGTCACATGGTTCGCAGGGGAGGACTGCAAGCCTAGAACACTCTTAATCCTAACTTTCATCTCACTTACTAGAACTTAAATTGTAGTAACATTGTAGTTACAACCAGTACGGTATCGGTACTGACTAAACCTTCTTTTTCAAGTTATCACTTTGAAACTTCCCTAACAGTAAATAATTTGCTTTCACAGTTTCAAATATAAATTTTTGAGTAACTCTTATTATTTTTAGTGTAAAGTTCAAATTGTTCCCTTATTAATATAAGGTAGGACAAATAGTCTGTGCTTTCACTGCTTACCTAACGAAACTCTGTGGGCTTGTAGGATGCTAAATACAGTAGAGTCCCGTTAATCCGAAAGTCCGGTTAATCCGAACTGAAGTATTTGATTTTTTAAATCTCCTTATTGAAATGAAAGAACATATTATAGAATGAAGATTTCCTTGCATTTTACTAGTCATATTTTACTAGAATAACTTAATGTAAACATAATTACACATCATAAACCATCAATCACCGTTTATCTTTACAAAGTCTGTTGGTTTCTTTTGCCGTAGTGATTGGAACCTACTCGATGATGCAGTGTTAAACCAGCGTCTCATAAACATCACATCATTGGACGTAGGAGCGGAGTGTTGCTCGACGTAGCGTACGACAAGTTCTAAGGCGGCCGCGGCATCTGAATGTGACACTAGTTGTCCATTGTGGTCTTCTTCGTCGTCACTCTGTTGCTCATCAACTCCAGATTCTTTCTCCACCATAGCTACAATTCCTTGGTCTGTTTGTAATTGATGACAGTCAGCTTCCATCCACTCGCTAATGTCATTTTCACTGTCGTTTCCTCGTCTACGGGTTTTAAATACCCTACTGTAATTTTGTATTTTGTTAATGTAACTGCTAAAGAATGGACATTTCAAATTACAGTATGTACTGTACTGTATTGTAGAAACTATTTTCCTCAGACGGTGAGGCGCTGCCCTTCTGACCCTAACGTGGCAGGTTCGATCCTGGCTCAGTCCGGTGGTATTTGAAGGTGCTCAAATACGTCAGCCTCGTGTAAGTAGATTTACTGGCACATAAAAGAACTCCTGCGGGAGAAAATCCCGGCACCTAGGCGTCTCCGGAAACCATAAAAGTAGTTAGCGGGACGTAAAAGCAATAACATTATTATTAGAAAATATTGTCCGGTTAATCCGAAAATTTTGTAATCCGAACAGACTCCGGTCCCAATTAGTTCGGATTAACGAGACTCTACTGTAGTTTATTATGTCACCTATTCAATACATTAGAAATTTTAAACATTTAGGAATTTATCTTTATTTCCATATGAGACATGTTTCGCCCTTCTTTGAAGGCATCATCAGTGATAGTACTACCTCAAGGCATAAATCAGGCACCTGATTTGCAATTAAATTTTAGATACTAAGATATAATATTGACATATTATAGTAGGGACAGTCAAGAGAAAAACAATGTTCTTTGATAATATAGATACCAATATATCAACCGTTGGCTGTAAATTATCAGTTGTGAAGGATAACAGCGTCAAAATGTTAGGGTATGTCCTACAAAGGATGACTTAACATATTAACATAGAGCAGTCTAAGGGAAAGATAAGTGACTTGCACTAATAGGTAAGACAACAGGGTATTTGACAGTGTCCAGCAGCAGTGGTCCGTATGAAGTATTGACGTTATATTATCAGTAATGTTGGTAGCTGTTATTAAAATGTTCATTAAGAAACAATGTTCATTGAGAAAACAATGTTCATTAATCATGATTTGCAGTATGATTGCATCAACTAATGGCAGAAGTAATGTGATGCACATCCATGCCAGACATTTTGTATCCTTTCTCCCCAAACTGCTCCCTTGTAAATATGTATTATAAGCTTGTAATTTTTTCAACTGTTCAGTAGAATAACATCAATATTACTGTGTAGTTGCCCTGTCAAACTGTGATCATCAACCAACGGCAGTAATTATTGTTATGAACATTGGTGCCAGATACTTTGTACCCTTTCTCCCCAAACTGCTTCCATGTAAATATATATAAGCTTTATAATTTCCTAAGATTTTCTAATAGAGTAGCGTCAAAGATTCTTCGGACCACCACTGCTGGACACTGCTAAAATACCCTGTGGTTTTTACGCATTGGTGCCGACTACTGTATCTGTAAATAAGTTAATATAACCCCCTTTTAACTCCATATATTAATGAACATTGTTTTCTCAATGAACATTTTAATAACAGCTACCAACATTACTGATAATATAACGTCAATACTTCATACGGACCACTGCTGCTGGACACTGTCAAATACCCTGTTGTCTTACCTATTAGTGCAAGTCACTTATCTTTCCCTTAGACTGCTCTATGTTAATATGTTAAGTCATCCTTTGTAGGACATACCCTAACATTTTGACGCTGTTATCCTTCACAACTGGTAATTTACAGCCAACGGCTGATATATTGGAATCTATATTATCAAAGAACATTGTTTTTCTCTTGACTGTCCCTACTATAATATGTCAATATTATCTTAGTATTTACAATTTAATTACAAATCAGGTACCTGATTTATGCCTTGAGCTAGTACTATGACTAAATGTTTAAAATTTCTAAGGTATTGAATAGGTGACATAATAAACTATTTAGCATCCTACATATAGTATCTTCAATACGGATCAATAATGATATTTATCACTTACAACTATGTGAGCTTGTTGAGCATTTATAATACATTTATTTGTACACATTCAACACTAACAACACTAGCAGTGACTGTAGTATAATTTAATAAATATTCATTTAATTGACACCATTTGGATATTCCATCATCAGCTAAGCATGTCATTTCTTTTACCAACACCTGATAACTATTAACACATACAGACATTCATATCTTGGTGAATTTTGAGTAAATGGCTTACATTTTGCAAATCATCCATCTTCTTGGTTTCCCTACTTTTCATTTCCAGTCTCCTACTATTAGAATCTATTCTTTTAACACTTTTTGATGACAAATATTTTGGCAAATTTGGAAAAATTAATCTGACATGCATCAGGAAGGAGCTCATTAGATTTAGGTGGTAGTATAGTTACGTTGTCTTTACTATCATAAATTGTATCCCCTGTTGAAAATCTTTTGTCTGTGGAATGTCTTACGCACACGACTGAATCCTTACCAGGTTCCCTACTTACCCCGTTTATTATTTATTATTTATTTACATATTTTAGGCCCACATTGGAGCACTGAAATCAATACATTTGAGTTAATTTCTTCTTCTTCTCCCAGAACTTTTTCATCCTCTCCGACCTGGAAGCCCTTTGTGTGTCCGATATAGTATATTGTTTCCGTTCAACTGCTTTTAGTTTGAGACTTATGCTTTTGTTCTTCAAAATCCTCTTCTCTTTTCTGTCTTTGATTTGTTGCCGAGTTATACCCAATTCTTCCAAATCGTCCTGAACTTCTTTGAACCAATTATTATTGATTTTATTCTTCAAAAAGTAATCGAATAGTTGTTTCAATATCCTGGTGTCTGCTAATCTTGATATGTGACAGAAAAAGGAAATTCTTCTTTTACGCATTGTAGATATTATTGATTCACATTCACGATAGACAATGTTGTTAGGCAACAATCTCCACTGTCCATCAACTTGGTGTTTTTTATTAATAATTGTTCTAAGAATTCTTCTCTCAGTTTTCTGTAATTTGTCTGTTGTAGATTTTACATTTAATTTGAATAAAGTTTCACTAGCATAGGTTGCCTCTGGTTTAACTATGGAATTATAGTGTTTCAGCTTAGCGTTTATCGAAAGAGATTTTTTTTTATAGGTTGGCCAGGTAAGTCTTTGTGCTTGTTTAAATTTAGTTGTTCTGTGTTCTATTGCTTCTTTTTCATTTGTGTTCCATGTTATTATTTCCCCAAGATATTTGAATTTCTGAACAATTTTAATCTCTTTATTACTGTTCAGCTGAATAACTGGTAAATCAACTTTAAAAGTTGGCATCATTTCTGTTTTTTCAAATGAAATTTGTAATCCCATTTTTTTAGCTATAATTTCTAGTTGTTCAATTTGAAATTTAGCCTCTTCTATTGTATTTGCAAGTAATGCTAAATCGTCCGCAAAAGCAAGGCAGTTGAGTTTAATATTTCTACCGATCTTGATAGTTGGTTGGCATTTCTTGTTCCATTCACGCATAACCTTCTCCAATGCACAATTAAATAACAATGGTGAAAGTCCGTCTCCTTGTCGAAGTCCAGTTCTTATAGTGAATGATTCTGATAATTCACCTCTAAATTTAACTTTTGCCTTCGTATTTTTAAAAGTCATATTAATGAGGTTAACAAGTTTTTGATGTAAGCCAAATTCTTTAAGGCTTTTTAATAATGAGTCACGATGAATACTGTCGTATGCTTTTTTAAAATCTACAAACGTGATGACCAGACCCTTACTTCGAACTCTTTGGTGCTTCATTATCCATTTTAAACTAATGATTTGATCTGGACAGCTTCTACCTGGTCGAAATCCTCCCTGATATTCTCCAAGTTCTTGGTCGAGTTGTTCTTGGATTCTTGTGTATATAATCTTGGATAAAATCTTGTATGTTTACCCCGTTTAAAATGAAAAATCCATTTTTGTTTTAATTCCTCGTCTGAAGGAAACCTATCAATAATGATATTTATCACTTACAACTCTGTGAGCTGTAAAAAATAAGGTTTTGTTGCCTTACAAAACCTTATTTTTTATGTTATAGTTGCTATGATACAAAATTCAGTTTGCGCCTTCACAAATAACAATGTTATTTATTTAATGTCCCAGTAACTACTTTTACGTTTTTGGAAGACACCAATATGCCAGGATTGCCCTGTAGGAGTTCTTTAACATGCAATTAATCTACCGACACGAGGCTGACGTATTTTAGCACCTTCAAATACCACCGGACTGGGCCAGGATTGAATCTGCCAAGCTACACAGCCCTGCTGCACCTTCACATACACTTATTTTGATAATAGCTTCTACGTACTGTATGCTTATTCATTCCCTTACCTAATTATATATATGATAAAAATGTTGATTCCCATAGGGAACCTGAAATATTTGTTGCAAATGAGTAAATTTAAAATACCAAAATAGTTGGCCCGTTATTGGTCATTATAAATTTTCCAGCTAACTCATTCCTGGTTGCCAACCCAACTTAGCACACTGGGGTGAAACGCTAGCAACCAGGAATGAGTTAGCTGGAAAATTTATGATGTCCAATAACGGACCAACTATATTGGTATTATAAATTTACTCATTTGGAACAAATATTTCAGGTTCCCTATGGGAATCAACATCTTTATCATCTGATGGCCAGGCAGGCATCTGTTTTTGAAAATGAGACAAAGTCTCTCATAGTCCATTGGCACTGCCGGCGGCTCCAAGTAGACTACGCAGTGACCTCCTCAGTATGCACTAGCCAGGTGTCTTGGTAGGTGTGCTATTTACCAACTGATGAGCCCAACTTAGCACACTGGGGTGAAATGCTGGCAACCAGGAATGAGTTAGCTGGAAAATTTATAATGTCTAATAACGGAGCAACTATATTGGTATTATACAATTATATATACTCGAACATATCCGTGAAAAATAAAATGAAACACAAGACGAAGTTCACCACACATCAACATACATTGATAGCTCCCACACTTTCCCTGGGCCTCCACTGCACGTTGCCAAACTTACATGATTCCGGCTTGTAACTGTAGTCGGCTATGGGCTGTACGAATCAGTTGGCAGCGACAAATGATATTTTGTGCATATTTTCACTAAGTATTCTTTCTTAGCTAGCCTCGTGGTGTAGGGGTAGCATGCCTGCCTCTCGCCCGGAGGCCCCGGGTTCGATTCCCGGCCAGTCAGGGAATTTTTCTCGACCTGAGGGCTGGTTCGAGGTCCACTCAGCCTACATGATTAGAATAGAGGAGCTATCTGATGGTGAGATGACGGCCCTGGTCTTGAAAGCCCAGAATAATGGCCAAGAGGATGCATCATGCTGACCACACGAATCCCTCATAATCTGCAGGCCTTCGGGCTGAGCAGCGGACGCTGGGCAGGCCAAGGCCCTTTCAAGGGCGTTAATGTGCCATGGGTTTTTGTTTGGTTTATTCTTTCTTAATAGAGTCTCCGTGGTTCAGGCGGCAGCGTGCTGGCCTCTCACCGCTGGGCTCCATGGTTCACTCCATGTGAGATTTGTGCTGTACAAAGCGGAGGCGGGACAGGTTTTCTCCGGAAATGATACGGCTGATGATTCCCCATAGGAAAGGGCGAAACATGTTCCAACTCTCATTTTAATGAGGATTTAATTCTAACTTTAACATTTTGAGTTGTACAGAATAGGTGGAAGAGTAATAAAATTCTTACATTTATCATATAATACTTCCAAAACATATTCGCAATCATTTTCATTACTTGTAATATTCCGCTTTTTCCTGTCATTTTTCATTCCAGCAACATTCTTCAATATAATTTCATTTCATCTGTCAGTCACTAATTATTACCCTTGAGAAGTGCTACAGGCTTTGGCAGCTGGCACAGTTCCTACCCTTGCTGGTAGATGGGGCTTAACTCATTCCATTCCTGACCCAGTTGAATGACTGGGAACAGGCTGTGGATATTTATATTATTTCTTTTAATAATTAAAGATATTAAAGGAAAAAAATTAAATGAAATGGCATATGGCTTTTAGTGCTGGGAGTGTTCGAGGACAAGTTCGGCTTGCCAGATGCAGGTCTTTTGAATTGACTCCTGTAGGCGACCTTCACATGACGATGATGAAGACGACACATACACCCAGCCCCCGTGCAAGCGGAATTAACCAATTGTGGTTAAAATTTCTGACTCTGCCAGGAATTGAACCAAAGGCCAGCACGCTAACCATTTAGCCATGGAGCTGGTCATTAAAGGGGAAGGACAGGAGACATTTGTGGAAGATGGAAGTCCAAACCGAAAATGTTATGAAGAATACATGAGTACCATTATGTGTAATTTTTCCAAGCTGATGGAAGTTCTGCTTGTGAGTTTCTTCTTGTTACATGTATGGATTTATGCAGTGTGTTTTATTGTTGATGTAGAAAAAGCCTAAAAATAATGTAAATTGTCAATAGCGTAGCGAACCTACATTTGTGTTATTTCTTGGATTAGGTAATGTTGAGAATAAGATGCTTTCTTCCACCAAAATCAATGAGAAGTAAAATGCAAATCTAGCCTAAATTTTAGAACTAAAATGCAGTTTATAAAGCCCAACTTTCTATGAAATTATTTTGACATTCTTATACATACATTTTAAAAATGAAACTGTTGCTGATAGAAAATATTTAGGTGTTAGAAGCAATGCCAATAAATATTTTGGCAATTTCCCTGAAAGTGGCAAGCAATGGTAACATTTCCTATATAGTGCTGCTGGCTGAGAAAACTTGCAACATGTCTGCCATGTTTTTTAAAGGAACTTGCCAGCTGTTGGTTGTCAGCAAGCAAAACGGCCTATCGTGTTCTGCAGATAAAACAAGAAGTACATATTTTTTACATTTTGCTTTACATTGCACCGACACAGATAGGTCGTACGGTGATGATGGGATAGAAAAGACCTAGGAGTGGAAAGAAAGCAGCTATGGTCTTAATTAAGGTACAGCACCAGCATTTGCCTGGTGTGAAAATGGGAAACCACGGAAAACCCTCTTCAGGGCTGGGGTCTGAACCCACTGTCTCCCAGATGCAAGCTCACAGCTGCATCCCCCTGACCGCACAGTCAGCTCACCCAGTGAAGTATATGTATTATAGGTGAGTAGAATTGTTCCTTATTCTGAATGAAATTATCTTCTATTCCATATGTAATTAAAGTTGTAACTATAGAAAAATGAATGCAGCATCTGCCTATGTCCTAACTGTAACTTACCGTAAACATTTTTCCAGGTTTCCTTTACAAGATAAGGTCAGTGGATGCAGAGTTGACTTAGGCCGAACCGGTTACCACGACTGGACTGTGGCTCGACAGCTCTGCATTCTGACTGTCCCCATTTCTATCATCAAGGTAACTTGTCCCAGACTAGTCAGCCGATCCCAGGCGTGCTCAGTCCGATATATGTTAAAAATAATGCCCTAAAAATACATACACCCTGGATCTTGATGGGGAACATATAACTAAATACGGACACGGTGAGGTCAATTAAAACTACAAATAAAGCAAGGCAAAGCATGGCGTCAGTTTTGGAGGAAAATCTGTTTATTAAAATAAAGAAGATAAATATTTAAAAAATAGGAAAGTATCAAGTAATCAGATTTACATGACAGATTTTTTTTTCCAGCTGGATAAAGTCCATCTTGAGAATCAGAATATATAACAAATTTACAGTGTATGCCGACACACATACTGAACATATCAAATCAATATTTGAAGTTTCATTAATTTTAACACATGGGCTTGTGTGCGCGCAGCACGTTCCTGGCTTTTACTTTTTGTTAACACTTTTAACTGTAGATGGGTACGTTCCCCATTTCTGCACACTTGACATTGCAGTGGGGTCCCTAACCTTAAGAAAGGACGTGATCTAATGCGCAAAAGGGGGGGGGGGGGGGGAACTAACCTAACTGTACAATAACTATATAACACGCTGAGTGGTAAAACATCCTACGCACAAAATATATACATCTCGAGTCATGAGCAAACTCATGAGCACAGCAAACAATGTGGATTGGAACCACACAAAATCAAAGTCATATAAATGGCAATATATATATTCAAAGAAACAAACACATGCAAAGTCACACACAAGGACATATGTTCAAAGAAAATAGTGGCTCCAACCACGAATAAAAATGACACAAATTAACCAAACAAGATTAAATTATAATAAAATAATAGTGGAAAGCAATCCCAATTAAATGAAGTATATCAAGGGGAAAATACTGTAAACGTTCCCACTTAATAACAGAACACAGAAGCACACAACGGAAGCAACCATTTACCGATGCCAAGCCATCATCCCATAATAATCATCAAAGACACCAAAATTTAAAACGTGGCCATCAGATAAGATAAGATGAGATGACACATAACGTAACAATAATCAAAGGCAAGGAACCCCAAACAATGAGTAGTATGTGACAAGAAAACATAAAGAGAATGGCATATATTAAGTTAAATATCGACAAGCAAATTTCAATTTTTCACAGATTTGACGTTATTAAAAATAATAATAATAATTTATTCAAGAGGTGATAGTACGAAATTACATTAGCTTTTGTTAAACAGTTCACCTACAGCTTAGAAAATTTAGAATGAAAGGGGCTTTGGATTACGCTAGGATACGTACATGAGGTGTCATTAATTAAAGTCCCAAACAATGCAAATAATGATCACATCCAAATAATTAGCCATGAACGCAAAAGCAACACAGTTAGAAGACGCATTTAAACAGCGAAGAAAATTAGGAAGGAAAACACATCAAAATTAAATAACATAATAATAATAATAATAATAATAATAATAATAATAATAATAATAATAATAATAATAATAATAATAATAATAATAATAATCCCAAAGAATGAGCAGACAAACAAAGTATGAACGACAACACATTAAGTTACAACTCACACAAAATACAACCTCATAGACGCATAACTAGCGATACCAAATTCCCACATAATTTAGTTACGTACTTTCACGAATTTAGTCCATAACCGATACAATAAAATTTTGTTATCAGGCATTTACAGTTTTTAATTAACAAACCGATGTTTCCATGGGTATGCCTTATAATGTAGGTCAAATTTACGATAAAATCGCTTACTTTTAATCCGTGGCCGTACGAGATCACTTGAATTACTTATAATTTCCAGTACTTACTTGGAGTGGGTTATCCAATATTAAGACTTACAACACATTTAGAACTTGCCATGCTGGTAAACGGATAACACACACACGAAGTTTTCTTCTTACACTAATGAAATAATTAGGATGGAGCACACTGAGAAGCATTCAAAAGAGTAAAGGGCATAGCCCTAACATCCTCGCACTCATCCACCAGAGTCACGCTCCATTACTAACGCTCTCCCTCTACGCCAAGATGTCTACTTACGAGCTCTACTTAACAAAGCCATGTTGAACGGTGGCAGCCAACACACTGTCCCTTCGCTCACACAGACACGGCGGAAGTCAAACAGCTCCCAGCATTCAAAGTCCCCACTGCGCAACCGCGCAGCAATTGATCGATAATCCAGCGAATCAGATTAATCCAGCAAATACGTAATAATAGGAGATACAATTTTTGAATTAAATGTGCATGTTAGACGACAGTTCCAAACAATGGGCAATAATGTTAGATAACGTCTCGATACACAAGTAGACATGCCAGTAAAATAAATACTCATAGATGTTTTCATGTTACAATTCCATTATGCCAAATAAATATTTGTTGACATTTTCACGTTATAGTAAGGTAATATATTTTCTTGTGTGGCTTCATACACATACAGTATCTGCTGTACGTGTACATGCACCATTCTCTGTGACTCAAACAATTGCAGGTAACATTTTACCTTGTATTTCGGTGGCTTGCATGTCAGTGTTCCATGAAATTGTTGTAAGATGAGCTGACAATGTTTATTTGTTCAAAGTCTGCACCAACTGTAACACACTCTTGACAAAGATATTCGAACCCTGTTCCAGAAACAGTCATAAAATGACAGAGATCAGTTGCATTTTGACCCACTTCTGTGTAATGTTTCATTTCTTACAAATTGTACAAAATTGTGTTGATTATTCTCCTAGTCAATACTCAACATTACATCCAATTAAGATTCATTTTTTAATATATTAATATATTCATATGTTTTTTCTAGGAGAAATTATTGTAGACAACCTCTTACTTTTCAACATTTAAGGACACTTTTATTCTCTGTCCCGCATAGTAGGGAAAATAATAGTAATCCACCAGCTGTAAAAATCAAATAATCACGTTTCACGTGAGAATCTAGTGTAGACATGGTATATATTAGATAGTATCTTGCCTGCTATATTTCTCTGTGTCTTTGTGTACGATAACCCTTTCCATACTTCAGCATTTAACCAAATGGCAGTTTTCATTTTTAATAGAACATAGTAGGATAAAATAGTACTAATAATAATCTGTTTATGCATTTAACTTTATTGGTAATCCTTGTACAGTTCATGCAAATTTCAAACTTCATTTGCAATTTTCATTTCTGTTCGTGCTTGGTAAGAACCTATTGTAATTGAGATGCATCTGAACATAATTTATATATTATTGTAGTCTATTGTATCTTATTGGAAATTAGTTTGCTTATTTCATTATTGTGAAATATTTGTATAGAAGAAGTATCTGTAGAAACTCGCATACTAGAATTCTGTTGTTGTAATTAGGATAGGCTTAACTGCAGTTTAGAATTGTGTAATTGTTGTGTATTCCTTTTGATATTCAGTAAATGAAAGCAATTTTCATCCTGTTAGGGTGTTGTAGGATAAAAATAATGTATGACTATGTTGTAGTATGGTAGTGTATTAATTACCTTATTGTTGTGTGATCTTTGTGTTCTAACTTAGACAATATTCCTTTCCTTAATTTTATTGCACAGATTAAATTATTTTATTATTTTATTTTCATTATTCCATAAAGAATGGCTAGGGAGTGCAAGTATAGGAACTGTGGGTGTGGCCAGGCAATAAGGAGTATGAGGAAGGAGTTGGAGAGTTTGAGGGAGATAATTAAGATTCGCTCAGAGGACAGGAAAGAAAGTAAGCCTCCCACAAACAATGTACAGGGTACAGCAGGTGTAAAAGAAGGATGGGAAGGAAAGGAGGGAATTGTAGAAGACAGGTGGTCTAATGTTTTAAGGCAAAGGAGATTGCAGGCTAAGGGCTCTATTCAGGATCAGAATTCAGGATAGGTGTCTGTGAGAAATCAGTACGAGTCACTGCAGGTAGAACAATAGGGTGAAGATGAGGAACAGGGAACTGTTGCTGAGAAGTAGGAGGCAAGGGAAACGTAGAGTAGAGGATAGGAAAAGACAGGTGGAACAGGGTCATGGGAGGGAGAAAAGGGAAGAGAAAATAGCTTCTGCAGCCATCAGGAAAGAGAGGGCTGACCAGGAGGGGAGGGGATCACATGAGGTTGGTAGGGTTGAGGCTCTGGTCATGGAATATTTCATCGTTAGACATGTGGGGAAAGTGTGTGGAGGAATGGGAACCAGGGTAGAGTATTATCCAGGAATTAGGTTGAGGCAGATGTTGAGGAAAGTAGAAAAGAAGGAGGAGGGAAAGGAGAAGGTGGTAGTGTTTCAGGTTGGTACCTAAAACGAAGAGCAAGCTAGTATAAGTACCAACATAGTTGAGGATGTGTGGGATCTGGTAAATGCAGCACTGATGAAGTTTAAGGAAGCAGAGATTGTTATCAGTAGAATAATGTGCAGGAGGGATACTGACTGGAAGGTGATTGGGGATTTAAATGAGACTATGGAGTGGGTATGTGGGAAACTGGGAGTGAGATTTCTAGATCCTAATGGATGGGTAGGAGATAGGAATCTGCACTCAGATGGCCTTCACTTAAACCACAGTGGTGCAATTAAGTTAGGAAATTTGTTTTGAAGGGTTATAGGGAGGTACATTCATGGAACTGGGGTGGTCTAGGGAGTGGTGATAAGGGTACAGGGATCTGGAAGTCAAGTAGGGATGACATAAAAATGTTAGTGTTAAACTGTAGAACTGATGTAAAGAAAGGATTACAATTAAGTAATTTAATAGATACATACTTACCAGATATTGTAATAGGAGTTTACTCATAGCTGAGAAATGATATAATGGATTCAGAAATTTTCTCACAGAACTGGAGTGTGTATCGTAGAGACAGGATAGGAATGGTGGGAGGGCAAGTATTCATTCTGGTGAAAGAAGAATTTGTAAGCTACGTAAAAGTTAAAGATAACAACCATGAAATTCTAGGTGTAAGGCTCATTTCTAAATATGCAACTCGATGTTGTGATGTGTTCTGCAAGAGTTATATTTCACCTTTTCCAAGTAAATTCTTTATCATTTATAACTTTGGAGTGTACTGACTGGGAAAGGGTAGTGCTGATGCTGATTCAGAGTTTTTCATAAGATAATCAGCTATGGGGGAAACAATATGGAAAGGAACGTGATTGTAGCGGGTGATCTCACCAAATATCAATTTGGAAGTAAATACAAATGACAGGATGCATAATCAACAAATGGCAAATAAGTTAATATGGGAAGGACAGCTGATTCAGAAAGTGATGGTACCAACTAGGGAGAAGAATATACTGGACATGGTGTTGGTAAAACCAGATGAGCTCTGTAGAGAAAATGAAGTAATAGATGGTATTAGTGATCACAAAGCTGTTTTTGTTGTAGTTAAAAATAATTTGATAGAAAGGAAGGTCTTAAAAATAGGACTAGAGTAGTCATTTGATAGAGTGGATCATGCGAGATTACTAGCAAAAATGGGTGCAATTGGACTGAGCAAAAGAGTGACTGAATGGATGGATATATTTCTGGAAGATAGAATTCAGAGAATTTGAGTAGGCGAAGCTTTATCTAACCCTGTAATAATTAAGAGGAGAATTCCTCAAGGCAGTATTATTGGACCTTTTATGTTTTCTTATATATACAAATGATATGAGTAAAGAAGTAGATGTGAATGATGTTAAAAAATAAGGTACAAGATTGTGAGCAACTGCAAAATGACCTCGATAATGTTATGAGATGGACAGCAGGCAGTGGTATGATGATAAATGGGTTAAAAGTTAACAAATAGGAAGAGTCCTCTCAGTTTTAATTACAGTGTTAATGGGGTGAAAGTTCCTTATGGGGATCACTGCAAGTGCCTAGGTGTTAATACAAGGAAAGATCTTCATTGCGGTAATCACATAAATGAGATTGTAAATAAAGGGTACATATCTCTGTACATGGTTATGAGGTTGTTGGGGGGTTGTAGTAAAGATGTAAAGGAGAGGGCATATAAGTCTCTGGTAAGATCCCAAATAGAGTATGGTTCCATTGCATGGGATTACTTGATTGAAGAACTGGAAAAAATTCAAAGAAAAGCAGCTCGATTTGTTCTGGGTGTTTTCCGACGAAAGAGTAGTGTTACCAAAATGTTGCAAAGTTGGGCTGGGAAGACTTGGGAGAAAGGAGACGAACTGCTCAACTAAGTGGTATGTTACAAGTTATACATCTCATTGTTGGGTCCGTATTGAGCAATTTATATTTTTCCAAAATAACACTTTTTGAAAGTCCACCTTTTCAATACAATCATCATCATCATCATAATCATCATCATCATCATCATCATCATTTCCTATATCCAGTTTCCCGGGTGTGGTGTACAAGCGCTCGCCATCTCCTTCTGTCTTCATACATCTTCTGATCCAGTACATCCTCCCATTTGTATCCTCTCCTCCACATCTGATATTACAGTGTCTATCCAATGTTTTCTTGGTCTTCCCTGTGGTCTTCTTCCTATGAAATTAAGGTTGAAATATTTTCTGGCAGGTCTTTCCCTGTTCATTCTCATTATGTGCCCATACCACTGAAGTCTGCGTTTCTTTATGACACTGATAATAGGAACCTCAATACCAGCTACTTTCCTATTGACTTCATTTCTGATCTTGTCCTTTCTGGTTGTTTGGTTCATGGTTCTAATGAATCTCATTTCAGTTGCTTGGATTCTACTGAAGTCTTTGTTTAGTAGGGTACATGTCTCTAAACCGTACGTGAGGATTAGTACAAAGTAAGTGTGGTACATGATTGTTTTCGCTTTCTGTGGTATTTTGCAGTCCCAGAGGGGATTCCTGTCTTGACTGTAGAAGTTTGATGCTTTCTGTGTCCTGCTGAGTATTTCCTGCCTAACAGTGTTGTCTTTCAATATTGTGCTTCCGAGGTACTTGAAGTGAGAAGCTGATTCTATTTTTGCTCCTTCCAGAAATATATTTGAGCTTGTTCCTTCCCTGTTGATGGTCATTTCCACTGTCTTTGTTTTACTCATCTTCAGTCAAAAATTTTTGAATGTGTTTTTCCATTCATTAAGTTTCTTCTGAACTTCAGCTTTTGTCTCTCCCCATAAAAGCACATCATCAGCAAATACCAGGGCATTTGGTTCACTGTCCATTTTCTTGATAGATTTGATGACCTTGTCCATTACTATTACGAACAGGAGTGGTGACAGAGCACTTCCTTGTTGGACACCTCTCTTTGTTTCAAACCATTTTGATCGTCCGTTGCCTACCTGGACACAGCTGTAGCACTTTTGGTATAGCATTTTGACTTTGTCAGTTAAGTACTTTGGCACCTTTAGGTCTTCCAGACATTCTCATATCTTGTTTCGAGGAACACTATCATATGCTTTTACAATACACTCAAATGCAATCACAAGATTTCTTCCGTATTCCCAGTACTTTTCTGTCAGCATCTTTACTGCAAAGATAAGATCCACAGTACTCTGCTTTCCTGAACCCGCATTGTTCTTCCTCAAGCAAAGGTTCCATTATCTTCCTAAGTCTTGTTTCTGTGATCTTTTCCAGCAGCTTCAGTGAGTGTGACAACAGCGTGATGCCTCTGTAATTTCCACATTTCCGTCGGTTGCCCTTTTTGAACAGCGGGATGATGACTCCTTTACTCCAATCTTCTGGAATTTAGTTACTTTCCCAAATCACTGATAACACTCTAGGCCTATATAGCCAATTCAAGCCTGGTATTCCAGCTGCCTTTATCATGTCTGAGCTGAGATCATCAAAGCCTGGGGACTTCCCATTTCACATGCTCTTTAGTGCTATTTCTACCTCAAGCCATGTTAATGGGTATTTGTTGCTTTTGGCATCATCTACACTACAATCATTGGTGGTGGTGTTGCCCCCATCTCCATTTAACAACATGTTGAAGTACTTCTTCATTTCATCCCTGATCCCTTCCTCTGCTTGTATTAAGCTACCATCATCTGTTTCCAGTGCAAGGATGTTTATATTTTCATTTCTTTTACTGTTTACTATTTTGTATAGTAGTTTCCTACTTCCTTGACAGTCTTCCTCTATACTTGTAGTAAAGTCATCCCAGCACTTTTCCTTTTCTTCCTGGATCAGTCTTTTTACAGCCAGTTTCTTTTTCCAGTATTCCTGTATTCCGGTATTCCCAATACCTTGAGCTTACGCATCTCCATAAGGTCCACAAGTTCTTCATATTTGTTGGTGAGAGTAAGGATATTGAGTGTACCAATTTTCAGTTGCTCTTTCTTGGGAGGGTTTTGTGTCTTCTGGTATCTGCGATGAGCATCAAGCTTTTGGCCATCATAAATTCAGACGGTACGAGAAGAACTGTCATGTCCGGTATTTAATTTATTCTTCCATCCGAGGCTTGTTTTAGGTTTGAAAGCAATATATTCATACTCAACTGTTGACTTGCTAGGCCTAACACAAGTGAGGATTTTCTTTCAGGGTTTACTCCCTTAGCCTTTGAAGATCCCTCTTCAACAAAGGCAGTGGTGTCCTCTTCTAATTTTCCCCAGGGAGGATGGGTTGCCTCATCCGCCATCTCTACCATTCCGAAGGTCTCCTTCTCTGCCAAAGATGCCGTTAAGGTCTTCATCCGTAACCCTGGGCATGGGTTCCACGTTATACCCCGTGGTGCTGGGTCCCTGTCTGAACTTAGCCATCCTTTCACACCGGCCTACTAATGTGGAGGATGCCCACCCCCACAGCGTGGATGCGCTAGGCAAGAATTACTCAAGTGGAGAACAAGGAAGGTGACCCTCTCTCCCTTGATCCGGGTTAATGGTTGTGTATGATGCCACAACCAAAGGCCTTTCAATACAATATGGTTTTTTTTACATAAAAAAGTGTACATTAGTAATATTTTAATGGGACATGTTTCATCCAAATTTTTTGCATCATCAGCCGTTGTTCCTATGCTCAATGATCATAATATCCAGTATGCTGGATATTTGTATCCTGCTAAAACATTTAAATTTGCCATGCTAACTTGGATGTTTTTTAATAAAATATGTTTCTGTAATAATATATGATTTGTGGAAACAACTGGCTATTTTTGATTATTCTGACTGGTGGAATATGTTATACATAAAAGCAATGATATTATGTACAATTATTCTGTTAAAAGGCAAGTCTATACTTATTAAACAGTCAATAAAAAAAGATTTCTATGTTTCATATCTTATTATTTGATATTGGTTGTTTTAATTGTACAGTCTTTAAAGTCCAAATAACTTATTTTTCTGGTTAATTGAGATGCGTGAGCTTGAATGTCCAATTTTCTTGCTCCCTTGGAATGTTGTCGAACTTGGGTGTCACTTTGTGATTTAACTTCTGTGAGTGTATTTGTGAAACATTAAATGTTCTATTAGAATGTTACCTTGTTTTGCTAAAAAAAATGTGGAGTAACAAGCTGCCTGTCACTGTGGAATTTCGAATAGGGGACTTCTCAAAGAAATTAACAACAAAATGTTGTAATCTTGTAGCTTCAGTTTGAAGGTAGATTTTAGATTGTTGAGAGTCAGTAACGAGTAAAATTGTATGACCAAAATATGGCTTCCGATTTAGATAGCTAGAAATAAAATTCAGGAAACTCAATTGTCAAAAGTTACCAGTGTTTCGCCCAGAGTGCGGCATGAGCTCATCAGTTGGATACCGCACCTTCTCCAAGACACTGGCCGGGTAGCACGCCGGTAGCGACACCACTGCAAGCACAATGCAGTGCCGACGTACTAGGGAGAATTGCATCTCCACTTGCTATATTGCCCTTCCGGGCTAGCATGACCAAAATATGGCTTCCGATTGAGATAGCTAGAAATGAAATTCAGGAAACTGGGCGAAACACTGGTAACTTTTGACGATTGGGTTTCCTGAATTTTATTCCTAGCTATCTCAATCGGAAGCCATATTTTGGTCATGCTAGCCCGGAAGGGCAATATAGCAAGTGGAGATGCAATTCTCCCCTAGTACGTCGGCACTGCATTGTCCTTATCAAATGTATGGCTTGCAGTGGTGTCGCTACCAGCATGCTAGCTGGCCAGTGGCTTGGAGAAGGTGCGGTATCCAACTGATGAGCCCATGCCGCACTCTGGGCGAAACACTGGTAACTTTTGACGATTGAGTTTCCTGAATTTTATTTCTAGTAAAAATGTATGTCTTAGTTGTGTTTGGTTCGACTGGCTGTAGCTGACCCTGTGCACCTCATATTGTATCTGTGTGTAGTACGTGGAGGGGGATTGGTAGGAGAAAGGTGGGCGGACGATGTATTGGTTGTTCTCGGAGGAGTTTTTTCTGTGACAATTTGTTAAAGTTTTATAAGGTACTCTCTTTTATTTTTAATATTTTGTTTCGTAGATCGAGAGAAAGCATATGACAGGGTACCGAGGGAAAAAATGTTCACCATACTGGGGGACTGCAGGATTAAGGGTAGATTATTATAATCAATCAAAGGCATTTATGTTGACAATTGGACTGCAATGAGAATTGATGGTAGAATGAGTTCTTAGTTTAGGTTACTTGCTGGGGTTAGACAAGGCTGCAATCTTTCACCTCTGTTGTTTATAGTTTACATGGGACATCTGCTGAAAGGTATAAAGTGGCAGGGAGGGATTCAGTTAGAGCAAAATGTAGTAAGCAGTCTGGCCTATGCTGACGACTTGGTATTAGTGGCACATTGTGCCGAAAGCCTGCAGTCTAATATCTTGCAACTTGAAAATAGGTGCAATGAGTATGGTATGAAAATTAGCCTTTCAAAGGCTAAATTGATGTCAGTAGGTAAGAAATTCAACAGAATTGAATGTCAGATTGGTGATACAAAGCTAGAATAGGTCGATAATTTCAAGTATTTAGGTTGTGTGTTCTCCCAGGATGGTAATATAGTAAGTGACATTGAATGAAGGTGCAGTAAAGCTAATGCAGTGAGCTCACAGTTGCGATTAACAGTATTCTGTAAGAAGGAAGTCAGTTCCCGGACAAAACTATCTTTACATCGGTCTGTTTTCAGACCAACTTTGCTTTACGGGAGCGAAAGCTGAGTGGACTCCGGATATCTTATCCAAAAGTTAGAAGTAACAGACATGAAAGTAGCGAGAATGCTTGCTGGTACAAACTGGTGGGAACAATGGCAGGAGGGTAATCGGAATGAGGAGATAAAGGCTGAGTTAGGAATGAACTCGATGGATGAAGCTGTACTCATAAACAAGCTTCGGTAGTGGGGTCATATGAGGTGAATGGAGGAGGATAGGTTATCTAGGAGAATAGTGGACTCTGTTATGGAGGGTAAGAGAAGTAGAAGGAGACCAAGACGACAATGGTTAGACTCAGTTTCTAACAGTTTAAAGATAAGAAGTATAGAACTAAATGAGGCCACAACACTAGTTGCAAATAGAGGATTGTGGCGACATTTATTAAATTCGCAGAGGCTTGCTGACTGAACGCTGAAAGGCATAACAGTCTATAATGATGATGTATGTATGTTAATAATTGTGGGATTTAATCATATAGAGGGTTTTTGGTATCTATGGTATCCTTTAAATTGAGGTTTTTATTAAAAACTGATCTATAAAAATGTAGATATTTTTGTATTCGTTCATTAATTTGCCCCTTTTTATATTCTTTAGAATGGTTAAATCTTGTTCTATGGTCAGGTATATATGTCCAGTTTCTCTCATATGTACACTCATGGCTGAAAATTTATGAGGTTTATTAGCATTACAGTGTATTAAATATCTTGTTGAGGAACTTCGTCCTGTTTATCCAATGTACGAGGTGAAACATTGAGAACATGTGAGTTTGTAATTGCAGGAACCTGAGTATTGGTCTTTGTTGGAGTTGAAACTATTGTGATTTAAGTACATGCTTTGGTTTGTGTTTTGAACACAATTTTGAAATTACGTTTTTTGAATGGGTTCGAAACTTGATATATGTTGGACTTTTTGTTTTTCTAGAATTAATTTTGACATTTGTCTGTTTCTGACTTTTCTTATTATTCGGTTGCCCATATCTATATTAAATCCATTAAACTTGGCTATTTTCCTTATATATTGTAATCCCTTGTTGAAGTCTTGGGTAGGTGTGAGGGGTATTTTAAAGTCTCTATGTATTAAGCTATAGCCAGTTGTTTCCACAAATCATATATATGCATACAGAAACATATTTTATTAACCCTAGAGAACTAACGCTTTGTCAAAATTACGACGGCCATGATAAAATTTCTCTCCCCCACCCCTTCTCACAACCTCAGCCACTTGGATCCTTCAGTACCTTCATTTGTCCTTGAGCTGTGGATGATGTTACATCGGTCGGGTCAGAGACTTGTCTCGTTAGTGAGTTATGTGCTTTGCGTAGTCTTTCTGATGAAGCCTTAGCTTTGCCGTAAGTATAATCGCTATTCGACCGAAGTTGCAGGATTTTGTTTGCTGCTTTATTTGAACCAAGTTAACAAGAATCTTTTCTGCTCTCTGTCTAGGCATTGAATCACACATCTTTTGGATGTTTTCATCTGAATTTCCTGTTAACAAAGAGTGTCCATCGAAGCATTTGCAACAGTACAAGGGACAATTGGTTCACTTCTAATCCCTTGGAAACTGACCTATTGAAACCACCATATAACTTGACAATACTAGGCACTATGCATAAGAATGAACGAGAAATTCCATCTGCGTTACTGAATCATACGGCAAGAAAAGTAGGCACATCTACTGTCGTACAAAACCAAGCCGAACAATGTGGTCTTAGTTCTTTTGACCACTCGTGAACGAGCAGAGATCAATCCAACATCGAAGAAGCCGAAGAAGATGAAACGCTGGTTAATAGAGCAAACACCTGAAAAGCCATACATCTAATTTTTGATATGCTCTATTGGTGGAAAAATATATAATTCCCTCCATGGGAACTTAGAATTTCCATTAGGAATTGCTAGGCGTGCATTAATTCCATTGTGGAGTTTTATCTTCCGTATGCAGTAATCAGGCTGTGCCTCTTAAATAGGCTTCTGATAAGTTCATCTGCATACACCCCAGCGTCAGTGGGTAGGGTCTGATACATCCCACTCTGATGAGTCTAGGGTCAGACCTAAGACGAAACGCTGGTTAATAGAGCAAACACCTGAAAAGCCATACATCTAATTTTTGATCTGAGGATTATAACAACACAAAAGGTGGTGTGGACATGCTAGACCAGATGAACAATCAAATGAATTGTGGTAGAAAGACAAGATGATGGCCACTTTGTGCTTTCTTTGGTATGCTGAATATTATTTTAGTGAACTGTTATGTGATCTATGTTTACAATAAGTTCAACAATAAAGAAAAGCCTTTCACTAGGAGGCAATTTGCAAAAAAGCTGCTCAAAACTGTATTGTTCCAGAGCTATATGTGAGGAACATCAAGCAAGATGCTGTTTGGAATGCAACAATGGGCGATGAATGTAGTTAAAATATTTGTGTATGCTGACAAACTCTATCAAAGATATGCATCATATAAAATACATAAATATGTAGCAATAAGTCATTTTTACATACCAATAAATTTGTTTGTCAAAATGACTACGCATTAGCTTTAACGTTCCTTTTATACATTGGGACTAAATATTTGTTTTTGACTTAGCTTTCTAGGGTTAAATAACATCCAAGTTAGCATGACAATTTTAAATGTTTTAGCAGGATACAAATACCCACGATCCTGGATATTTTGATCATTGAGTATAGGACCAATGGCTGATGATGCCCAAAATTGGGCGAAACATGTCCCGTTAAAATATTAATAATGTAAAGTTTTATGTAAATAAAAACCATATTGTAATGAAAAGGTAGATTTTCAAAAAGTGTTATTTAAAAAAAAAAAGTGGTATGTTCTGAGCTATCAGTAGAGAGATAGCTTGGAATGACATTAGTAGATGAATAAGTTTGAGTGGTGTCTTTAAATGTAAGAAAGATCACTGTATGAAGATAAAGATTGGGGCAAATATTCGTTTTTAGGAAGGGGGGTTAGGGATTGGAATAACTTACCACGGGAGATGTTTAATTAATTTCCAATGTCTTTGCAATCATTTAAGAAAAGGCTATGAAAACAACAGATGTGCCACCTGAGTGACTGCCATAAATGCAAATCAGTAGTGATTGATTTATTGATCACAATTTTGTATAATTTATAAGAAGTTCAAGCGTCAGTATGGATCTAATATGAGATTTATAGTCTGTAATGTTTTATTTGATATCATGTGGTACTGTATTTGAAGGAAGCTCTGTATTAGGCTACACTTTACACATGTACGCTTTCTTACGGGTGGTAGTAGGTGCAAATGTCAATGAGGAAGCACAACGTTCATATGACACGTATTCTACATTTGACCATTCACAGTTGTTACCAGCAAGAATTATTCCCACATCTTTAGTAAACCATATTCCTTGATCTCAAATTTTCCTTTGACCATGTTTTTGGACTCCCGTTACATGTTTGCAATGAATGTCTTAGTGACTGCAAATGTGAATCAGCTGGACTAAATGTGGGATAATTGTTCAGACTGTCTTGTGCCAGGTGGTCGGACAGGTCACGCTCACATGGCATTGATCGGATTATGTCACAAGTGATATGCAAGAGTTGCCAATGTCAGAAAATGTAGAGGAGAGAAGGACATTGGTCTGGATAGGTTGGAATATGGTCTAGACAAAACCATTGTGTGAATAGGTCAGGATATGGTGTAGGGAAAATGACAAACTGGCGATAAGTAAGTTCATCTAGTGCACTCTTGACAAATTTAAACTGCATGATTTTACCAAATGTGGCAGTCCTGAGACCTTACATAATGCGAGCTCTTGTCTTCATCACAGCTGGCCAATAACAGCACATGTCACATCGCTCCATGTGTGTAACATTTCCAAGTCCAGCAACAGTTCACACACCAAAAGTGGCCATGACAGTTACTCACTGTCCGGCTTCTTGGCTGAATGGTCAGCACAGTGCTCTTTGGTTCAGAGGGCCCCGGGTTCGATCCCCGGCCGGGTCGGAGATTTTAACCTTAAATGGTTAATTCCCTTGGCTCGGGGACTGGGTGTTTGTGCTGTCCCCAACATCCCTGCAACTCACACAGAACACTATCCTCCACCACAATAACATACAGTTACCTACCTGGCTAGAAATAGCCATATGAATTTTTTTTTGCTAGTAGCTTTACATCGCACTGACACAGATAGGTGTTATGACTATGATGGGGTAGGAAAGGCCTAGGAGTTGGAAGGAAGCGGACGTGGCCTTAATTAAGGTCCAGCCCGAGCATTTGCCTGGTGTGAAAATTATTATTATTATTATTATTATTATTATTATTATTATTATTATTATTATTATTATTATTATTATTATTATTATTATTATTATTTGCTGTTTAAAACCAAGGACTACCAGGTGGAGTGGGGAACTGTTGGGAGGTATATCACCTCTGGACTTCTCAGCTCTTATTGTTTCTATCCCTTCAGCACCTCAGGGTTTCATTCCTGTGCCCCTCAGGGTCTGGGTTGTGTGGGTTGGGAATTGTTTACCCCTTCTTCGAGGGCTGAGTTGGTGGGGTTGGTTGTGCTCTATTTACCCCATTGACCATCGTGTCTTGATGGGCTTTAGCTAGTTAACTTTTATTTCTATAAGAAGTACATCGCTTAGGGATAAACTTTTGCCATCATCAGATACAGGATATTTTTCCCTCTATTTGGTTCCATCACTTTCTGAATCAGCTGTCCTTCCCATATTAGCTTATTTGCCATTTGTTGGTCATGCTTCTTGTCGTTCGGATTACCTTCCCAATTGACACTTGGTAAATTCAGATCTCCTGCTACAATCACATTCCTTTCCATGTCGTTTCCCACATAGCTGATTACCTTATCAAATAATTCTGAATCAGCGTCAATGCTAGCCTTTCTCGGTCTGTACATTCCAAAGACATCAAGTTGCCTGTTATATTTCGAAATGAGTCTTACACCTAGAATTTCGTGTTTGTCATCTTTAACTTTTTGTAGCTTACAAATTCTTCTTTCACCAGAATGAATACTCCCCCTCCTACAATGAAGATCTTTCCTTATATTAACACCTACCGTAGGTACTTACAATGATCCCCAAAAGGAACTTTCATCCCATCAATGCAGTAATTAAAACTGAGAGGACTTTTCCTATTTGTGAAACTCACTACCTGACTTTTAACCCCATGCATCATTATACCATTGCCTGCTGAACATTTTGCAACATTGTTGAGGTTTCTTTGCAGTTGCTCACAATCTTGTAACTTATTTATTCCTCTATACAGAATAACAACATCTGAAAATAACCTTGTCTGTGATTCAAAACCTTATGATCTTCGGTCTTGATGTGGGAAGTGTAGGAGGGGAATAAAGCTGATAAACAAAGGAAGAAGAGATCTCTAGATGGCAGTGTATGAAGATCTGGAGAGTGTCTTTCTCCCTCTGTTCATGCTGATCTGTTCCTGCCACATTTGATTAAGAACAAAAGATGTGACTTGCTTACTCACAGTGTTCTGTTTCTTCATGGCCACATCCAACTGCACAGCACCACCGCAACTTACCTGCATTTTGTTAGGAATCACTTATTGTCCAGTCTTGATTTAGAACCTAATCATTCTTTGCAGTCTTCCATCTGGAAAGGTTACTTGGTACTCATTATTCTCTTAAAGCATGTGAAATGTGAACATATGTTATTCATTACTGGTGGCATCATTCAAAGAGACGGGGATACAATGACTGATGCCTACTGAGAGAAATAATTTTTTAAGAAATGGTTGAAAGCAGTGATATATACAACCTTCCTTCAAGAATATCCAAGGTTGGCGAATTATCTGTGAAACGTATGTGCAGCGGGGAGTTCATATGTACAGTATTTGCTCTGAGTTGGTTGGAAACAAGAGTTCACACTTAAACATGTAACACTGTAGCAACGGCCTATTTACACAGTCCTGTGTAAATTAATTGGAACATGACAAAATATACACATGTTATGTTTCCTTTCTCCACTTGATAACCTATTATACTGTTGCTGATGATAAACAATCTCCTATGTGACAAAAATCTGATTTTACAGGAGGATGGAAAAACATCATCACCCAGTAATCATCATTCACCTGCTTGGCTTTTCAAGATTTTAGCACAGGGTATATAATGATAATTTCACTTCCAAATTCTAGTTATTGTTTGCACAATATATAAAAAAATAATAGAAACACCTCATATAAGGTTTTACATCATTGTTAAGTAGCACATAGCAGGAGTTCATTCATGTTTCAATACAGGTTGATGAATAATATGTCTTTTATTATAGAGCATTGCAACCTTCATTAAATTTAAATGGAATAAAACTTACTTTTAATAATAAATCATTACAGTGGGTACATCCAGTAACCAGTTTATTGTTTTTCCTTGTCTCGTTTATGGTTATCATAAAAGGTATCTGTTTTCAATTGCATCATTTGCCTCTTGCAGGTGTTAAAATTTACTTTCTCTAATTGGTATATCTGATGTATACATGGCCTTAGGAACTGCTGAAACACTTGTACTCTGCATCATCTTCTTCTTCTTCTCTGTGGCAATACAGTATAGTTTTCCACATCTGAGAGATATTTCAAAGCTTGAATACCTGTCACAATGTGATCTTCAAATTTTGTTCCAGGTTTGAGAGACTGAACATTTGTAGGCACTTCTTCAAAATTCAAGAAGAATGAGTAATCTGTGATGTTGACTCTATATGCATTTTGTGGCCTGGCTGTTCTCATTTGAGCAACAGAATCTGCTCTTCAGAAACCTCCTATGTCAAGATAAGCATCTGAGATAAGCAGTGACACCTATGAGTATTATCACTCATCCACTTGTTCCTCACATAGGAAGTAAATAGTAAACTCGTGTCATTTTCCCGAGGTGGTGCAGCTCTTTTCAGGCACACCCCCAATCGAGGTGAGCTGCATGTACCATTTCAACCACATACCAGCCCTCCTGCCATTCTTAAATTTCCGGAAGTACCGCGAATCAAACCTTGGCCCTCGAGGACGGCAGCTAAAAACCGTTACACTACGGAGGCGGACCACATAGGAAGTGCTCTCCATTGTATATAAATGGGAATCTGAATCCATTGATACCAAAATGACAAAAATGAATTTTCCAACACATAGGAGGTTGTCTGTCATCAACAATGATATACAGTAGAACCTCGTTTATCCGAAATAAAGGAGGTGGAGCCACTTCGGTTGACGCGTTTTTTCAGATGACACATGGCAAATATTTTTGAAAGTTAAATGTCAAAATAAAAATGCAAAGGTGCTTACTGTATATTAACATTAAAAGGTTTACATAATATCACTTATTGTATAAAATCCGTGATTTTCTTCTGAATTTTCTTGGTGCAGCGCTGTCATGCAGCTACATTGCGCCATCAACAATAGATCAACTGGTGTAGATTTATTGCTTTGTTCAACAAAGAGCAAGGCAGTCTGAAATAATGAAACATTTTTGCTACTTCTGAACTGAATATGGTATACAATAATTTTATTACAGTAGTGTAATTAAAGCGTGTGGTACTGTATTTTAATAAAATAATAATGTTATTTGTTTTACGTCCCACTAACTACTCTTTTACGATTTTCGGAGACGCTGAGGTACCGGAATTTAGTCCCGCAGGAGTTCTTTTATGTGCCAGTAAATCTACCAACATGAGGCTGACGTATTTGAGCACCTTCAGTACTGTATTTTAACAAAAATTTAAAATCAATCTTACCTCCAATGCATTAAATCCATCATCTGCTGCAACTCAATTCTCAGAACTGCTATTGTCAAAGTTGGAGTCGTCTGCATAATATTCTTGACGAGTAATACAGTAGTAATAATAATAATAATAATAATAATAATAATAATAATAATAATAATAATAATAATAATAATAATAATAATAATAATAATAATAATACAGTAAAAATAATTCAAGAAAAAATGTATCATGGAATGAACTAGAGGGTAAGAAACTGTTTGGTTTTATGCTACACATGCATTCTGGCATAAGTCATAATATTAAAATTGGGTTTGCCTAGTAGCTCTCAGCACGTATAGCAAGACAATTACTAATATCGACGGCTAAGAATGAGAGGGTAAAAACAAGATATTAAAATCCAATTTTACCAAAGCATTTCGGTTAAGTGAAGTTTGGTTAAGTGGGTTCTACTGTACCTTTAATCTTAAAGCCCACAGTTAGCACTGTTAGCTGCCGTCCTTAGTTCCTGGTACTCCCAGAAAGTAAGACTGGCAGGAAGGCTGGTATGTGGTTAGAAAGGTACATGCAGCTCATCTCAATCGGGGGTGAGCCTGCACCACGTCTGGATGAGGACACAAATTTACATTACATCTTTCTTTATAGCTTCCTTTCTGTTTTATAAGTTGCAAGCTTTGTGTGACTGTTGATGGCCTATAGAGCCTTCAGTTTAACAAGGAATCTGAACCACAGAGAGGTGACCTTTTATTTTAAAAATCTGACTTGCTTTGTCTCGGAGATTTGAGAGACTATGCCACTCAACTATCATGCCCCTACTTTATAAGTTGCATTACACAATTTGGCACAGATTTCACAGGCTTTAAGCACATATTTTCAAGGTCATCTATGGTTCTTTGGAGTTGTACCGTATCCATTGATGACTAATATTACAAATCTCACAAGGTAACATAAAAATTTCTCACATCATGACATTCATGGTACCACACTCCAATTAGAGACTCTTGTCATGTGTATTGTTGAAGAAAAGTCAACTTTTGTGAATCTCCTTTTTGCACAGCCCACATGTTTTCAATGAGATTATCAGAAGAGTGAGTTCCCTGGCCACTCTCCTATATGAACATTGTTATCACTAAAGAATTTTTTCACTTTCTGTAATAATAATAATAATAATAATAATAATAATAATAATAATAATAATAATAATAATAATAATAATAATAATACAGGGTTTTATGGTGGAGTAAGAAGACGGAGAGGCCCTTTACCAGAGAAGCAGAAGATAGCACTGATCAAAGGGCTCAAGAGATACTGGCAGGATGTCAACGCTGGCAGACGAACGAGACACAGATACTGAAAATGGGATTGGTTGTTAACACGCAGTCCGTAAAGGCTCATTTCAAAAAACAAAATAAATAAAAAATAAATGATACCACACTCCAATTAGAGACTCTTATCATGTGTATTGTTGAAGAAAATGTATTGGTTTTACATCCCAATAACTACATTTGACGATTTTTGGAGATGTTGACATGCCGGAATTTTTCCCCGTAGGAGTTCTTTAATGTGTCAATAAATCTACCACACAAGGCTGATGTATTTGAGCACCTTCAAATACTACTGGACTGAGCCATGATCTAACATGTCAAGTTGGGGTCAGAAGACCGGCACTCAACCGTCTGAGCCACTCAGCCCAGCTTCAGTTTCTGTGAGTTTGGCAAAGAGCAAATCTCGTTGAAAAAGTTCCGTCACCATCTCGAAACCTTTCCTGCAGCTCTCCTGTCGATCATGCCATGAATGGCACCAAGGTTCCTGACCTTCATTTATGGTCTCTTGCATATGTACTGAATTTCTTGACTCATTTTTCTTTTGGCACATGTTTTGAACATTGTGATCTTGCCATTCAAAGTGTCTTTCATCAGAAAAAATATTTTCTTCCAATTCTATACTCCACTTCTGAATATTCATGCCCGCAAGAGACTTTTTCTATGCATTTTCCCTGGTAAAAGGTGTTTCTTTGAAAATTTGTGGGTTTTCCTTCTGCCTGCTAGAAAACTGTGACAATTCACTTCCCTGTCACCTACTGTAAGTAGTGAGCCAAGTTCACAGCAGTGAGCCTGGGGTTAAATTTCTTCCTTTTGTGGAGAAAATGACTGTCAGTTGGCGTTGTTTTCTTTTCCCTGCCCTGATTTCCCTTTCTTTTGGGTGGAATTGACTTATTTAAATTGTACCGCTGAATAATTCGAATTACAGTGCCTGCATTGATGTAATATACAGTAGACTCCCTCTAGTTCGGTTTCAGTTAGTTTGACCACCAGGAAGTACGGCTGGCACCTGTCCTTGAATGAAGAGGGAAATATGAGTCACTCTGAGAGAAATGCAGCTTTTCAATCGACAGCAACTTATATCGAGAAGCAGACAGAAGCAACAGCAGTTGATGTAATGTTTATAAAGAAGTGGCATGATTTTGCTTCTAAGAAAGTAATCGAAAAAAAAAAAAAAACAAACATGACCAATTTCTTTTAATTTTTGAATTCTGCAGAGTTTATGACACCAGTACTACACTGTAATGTGAGTTCCTTTTGTTTACGACAGTCTGTGATGTTTATACGAAGTGTTAGCATATCTTTACAAATTGAATTCTGAGTTTTCGTAATATGTTTATCTGCATTTAATTTTCCACCACGAGTGTTCATCTTTCATCAGGAGACATCATAAAGACAACATAAACTTATTTCAGATTAGTACATTTGGTAAAGTCACATTAATGGTATTTGCCTTGGGTTCTTTATTTATGTACTTGTATTTCATTTAAGCTATTTATTGCTATTTATAACATATTGTCACTTAGTCCGGCTTTTCGTTAGTCCGGCCTAGGGTCTGGTCGCAAGGTGGCCAAACTAGAGAGCGTCTACTGTAGTAGCATAGTTCTCTTCCGCTCTTTGTGTCATAGAAGTATTCTGTGAAAATACAGCAGTCATGTATGCTTCCTTGGAGCTGCACGGTATCCATTGAAGACTAATACAGAGTCCGCCAGAAAAATGTATACACACTTTGTTAGACGATATCAGGATATGAACATTGTCAACTGTTATCATCATTTTTAAATGTTGTAGTATAGTCTTTCTCTCAACAGATGTCGGTACTTGCATCACGATAGTAGGAAAACAAAATGGCTGGAGCACACTTGACATTCGAGCAACGAAAGTACATTCTGAAGTGGTTTATCAGGTTTGATAATGCCGCTGAAGTGCAATGTCAGTGGAGGAGGGAGTTTGAAACAGAACCCCCAACACGCCTAACAATTAAACACATTACTTGGAAGTTTGAGTTGCATGGAATGATTTGTGATATTCACAAAGGAAGTGGGAAGAATGCATACAGCTACCAGTCTTGCTTTGTCGGCTCACGTGTTGGAAAGTTTTGCTAATTCTCCACAGAAGTCTGCTACACAATGTGTACGGGAAGTGGGAATTAGCCGTACAAGTGTACGACGAATTTTGAAAACAGCTAAGTGGAAAGTTTACATCCCACGATTACTGCATGCACTTAATGAGGACGATCCTGATCATCGAATGCAATTTTGCGAATGGTATCAGCAAATAGTAACCCAAGATGAACAATATCTGACAAAGTTAGAGTGGTCTGCTGAAGCCCTGTTTAAACTTAATGGAACAGTGAATCGACATAACTGTGTCTACGGGGCTCCGGAAAATCTGCATGTTCATGTGGACAAGGCGGTCAGTCTACCAGGGGTTAATGTCTGGTGTGGACTGTCGTCGAGGGGCTTACTAGGGCCCTTTTTCTTTGATGGTACTGTCACTGGAGCAGTGAACTTGGAAATGTTACGCACATTAATTTTACCAGCTGTACGTGCGCTTTATAGAGCTGATGATGAAGTCTTCTACGAACAGGACGGGGCGCCGCCACACTACCATGCAGTAGTACGAACTTTCCTGGATGACAATCTGCCGTGACATTGGATTGGACGACGAGGGCCCATTGAGTTCCCCCCACGGTCGCCAGATCTTACCCCTATGGACTTTTACTTATGGGGAACTGTGAAAAATCAAGTCTATCGACGTAAGCCACGTACGCTGGAGGCCCTTCACCAGGAGATTACAGCGGCATGTGCAGAGATCCCCATTCAAAAATTGATGGACGTAGTTGCAGTGACCGCTCGTCGTTCTGCTATGTGTCTGGCAGCCAACGGTGAACATTTTGAATGTATCATGTAACCATATGTTTAACTGAAGACAGTACTACTTGTGTAATCAAAATTTAAATGTAAAAAAAAAAAAATACAATGAATAGTTTTTGTTCCATAAAGAGTGTATACATTTTTCTGGCGGACCCTGTATTACAAATCTCGCAAGGTAATGTAAGAATTCCTCATGCAAATAAATGCAGTTGTAACCTAAAAGAGTCATCACTATTCAAACATTGCATGGACAGCACAGGATCTAAGATAAGTAATGTTTAATACATTGTTGTCAACCAGTGGGAAAATTGTAAAAAAAGGAAACCTTGTCCCAATTAATTCTCATGGAATTCTACCGTATTTACATTATAAATGCCAAATTAATTTCCTGCAGGAGTTCCACTATGCAAATGTTTCACCATAATCCAATCATCCAGTAGTTCCAGTTGCTAATAGTCAATCAGAACTTATTACTAGGTATATCTCATGCAGTCTGTCACTGGCAAATACAAGCAGATTTAAAACCCACTTATATGAACCATTCAATGTGGACAATAAAGAATTCAGGCAACTGTCATTCTACATTCACAGAATAAAAGATTAAGAAGGTGAATGGTAACACTATCTCTTCTTAACATTACACTCCAGGTAAAACATTGTAATAACACAGCCATATTGTCAAACTTTTTTTTTTATTGAACACAACATGTTATATCCAGATTTTGAGTCCTTTCATTAAATAATTCATCTTCTTTTTAATGAGTAAAACCCCATCAAGTACATTTAATATCGATTTGAAATTCATAATTAGACATTAAATATCAAAAAGTCTTGAGTACCGAGTCAAGAGAGGCACGAAGTTTATTAGTGAAAACAATAGACTCTAACAACAGAAAACAGAAATGCGATCAAACAGTGCAAATACTTTTTGTTTTATCTCTGTAACAAGTACCATACTTTATAATATAATATCTGTTTTTTATTTTAATATCGATATATTATTTACATTAGAAAAATCTGAACACTTGTTTTAAATATATATTTATATGTTATATACGATGAGAAAAGTGGGTAATATGGACTCTCATACCAGTGAGGGACCATATCGTTAGCATTTTGTCAACGAATCAGGATGACCAGATGTGAATTCTCTAGTTCTACAACAGTGTGGAAGACCGGAAGCCCCAGTTCACTCTGTATTGTGTGAGATCAGAGGTGCCTCGTAGATGCCATTGTGCGAGCCTTGTTCACAAAATAGCTATTGTCCATTAATTAGTTAAGATAATATGTAACTAGTCTAAGTATTTGTTCAGAAAAAATAGTTCTACAAAGTAAGATTATATTATACCATTGTTCAGATAGGCAGTTTGGCCTTCCATACAGGAGAACACCCCTGATCTTCAGAAATAGTTACTGTACTTTCTTTCTAATTCTTCATTTCATCAAGTGAATTAAGAATTTATCACATTACTATGGACCAGATTGTAATACTGAATGTAAAACAATTTCAATTAAAACTAATGCATCAGAATGAAGTGAGATTTCTTGATCTTTTTATTTACAGAGCATTTTCTATTAGAGATGGGACAGTACTGCTTTATCGATACTTTAATATTTGTCTTCACTGTAATATATTGTTTATATGCTAGATAATTGCTCCTGCTTCTTTATTTAAGCTGATAATAATCTGCTATCGCCCGCCACTCAGTTCGTGGAGTGAATGAAACTGAGGGAACTCTTACCATAGACCTTGGTACTTGAATCAATATTCCAGAAAGTAACAACACATTCCCAGCAAAACATTTGAATCACTTATTTCAAAAAGGTAACATGTGCACATTTTGTCATATTGCATTTTTTTCAGCCACACATCTGTTGTTCTCTTCCGGCACTGTTTCTTGTTAGAAAAGGTAAC
Organism: Anabrus simplex; assembly: GCF_040414725.1. NCBI lineage: Eukaryota > Metazoa > Arthropoda > Insecta > Orthoptera > Tettigoniidae > Anabrus > Anabrus simplex. The sequence continues at coordinate 21,930,736 of NC_090267.1, forward strand.
ATATGATGTCTCCTGAATGTACAAACTGAAGCTTGCATCCAGTCGTTTGGTTCGAAACCGTCACATGAACAATATATGTTACCTTTTAAAACCAAGCTCAGCTTCTGTCTGCACGCAACATGGAAGCACATGCAGTGTGCATGTGCTAAATGCATGTGCTAAATGCTGTCCAAGTAACAGGTGATGTTAGGTCTCCAGTATGGAAACCATCGACTTCAGAAAATGGTGGCCACAGTACTACAAGAAGCATGTCTTGTCAGACAAGAGCATTGGGAAGAAGGTACCAAAGGATGAGAAAGTAACGTTCCAAGTGAGCACCTACAATGAAATCAGATATACTCCATAGGGTCCTCGTTAACTTACAGCACTCACTTTCATAGATGGAACACTTTCTGAAGACTTCACTCTTGTTACATAAAGCAGGGAGTTTACCAAATGCTGTTTCTTTTCCTGCCTACTCTAACAAAATATCTATTAATCATAAAAAGTTAGATGATCTCAGGTAACTGATCGACTACTTACCAGAAGAGGAAAAAGAATATTGGTCTGAAATCCTGAAGTGGCCATCCACAAGTTGAATTGTCAGAAGAAGACTTTTTACTGTGATTACCTCGGTGAACAAACATGTAAAGAACATATTCTCATTTCTTTTTGTCATGTTCATCCTTTGAAGCATATTTGTAAAAGAAATTTATCAGTTTAGTTTGAAAACATAACATGTACAGTTTGTCAATATTAATTTTGTGAGAACATATAGATATATCATCCAGTGCCACTCTATGGCTGTGATATCAAAAAGCTTGAGTGCTTCCACCAACAGAAAATGAGATTCATCTTGAATATTAAGTGGGAGGACCATGTGACCAACATGGCAGTTCTCGACAAAGCGCAGCTAAATAGCATTGAGGCAACAATCGTCGCTCATCAACTGAGATGGTTAAGCCTTGTTCACCGCATGGGTGATACCAGGCTTCCCCAACAAATTCTTTGTGGTGAACTTTGCTCTGGCAGTAGACCTCATAGAGCCCCTCTTCAGCATTTTAAGGACCAGCTGAAACACATCATGAAGACAACTGGTATATACAGACATGGGAAGAATGTGCTGTGGACCACTCACTGTGGTGGAACACTACATCCACCACTGTCAACTTGTTTGAAAGAAAACCTCGCAGACATCAAGAGGCCGAGCGACAAGCAAGAAAAACTCTGTCAATTACAGCCCCGCCCTCCTCCATCCATTCAGTGTGATTTGTGTGGGTGTAAGTTTTATGCCAGTATTGGTCTGTTTAGTCATCATAAACTGAGTTGAACTGGTCAATGTATGCAGGAAGAAGTTATATATACTCAGATCGAGTTACACCCGATGATCATCCAGTGCAAAAACCATCATAATAATGCTATTTGCTTTATGGCCCACTAACTACTTCTTTATGGTTTTCGGAGATGCTGAGGTGCTGGAATTTAGTCCCGCAGGAGTTCTTTTACGTGCCAGTAAATCTACTGGCACAAGGCTGATGTATTTGAGCACCTTCATATACCACCGGACTGAGCCAGGATCGAACCTGCCAAGTTGGGGTCAGAAGGCCAGTGCCTAGACCATCTGAGCCACTCAGCCTGGCGCAAAACCATCAGACCCCTTCATTCACACCTACACATTCACATTATAACAGTCAAACTATGAAGAGTGATGAATTTACTGGAATAAACAGTTTTATTTACCTCCTGTAAAATTTGTTTCTATGCATATATTACCTTTTTTGGAATAAGTGATTCATTTAAACCACAGAGGCGCTCATGTATCTCTGAATGGAACAGCCTTAGCTCCTTATCCTAAATTGAGGTATGATGGAATAACTATTGAATGGACGCTGTCCATCAATGAGCCTTTATCTTAACTTAATTTCTAAAGCAAGACACTTCAGAAACTTGCCAGATCAAGATGGGAAGATTCTGCGTCCACATTAAGCACCTCTCGACTAGTACAGTTCTGTTCTGCTGCTGACTGTTGAACCTTGGTAATCAAATTAAGAAGACTAATGAGGACTAACTGAATAACTTATAGTTGCAGTTAAGCCCACTTCACTATTTTGGCTATCGGTGTTATAAGATCTTCAAGTACAAGTAAAAAGACAAAATAATCTATTCAGAGAAACCAAAACTTTTTCAGAGAGGTTCTTTCCAGTCAGTTAGGATTTACGAGTAGCTGTAAGATTCCAATGCTTTGAGTCAAGAACACACACTATGAAAATAAATGCGGCAACTTATCTGCACAGAGTACTTGTACGGTATGTACTTGGAATGACTCAATGATTCAATTCTAAAATAAATGTTGATACTCTCCAGACTTTGATCTTTTTGTAGTTCTTGGAAGATATGACTCATGCAAGTGAAGCATATGAACTCCTCCAGGCCGGGACTGTTCATTATGCTATGTACACATGTAGAAGGGGAAGTCAAATTAAAACTTTAAAAATATTTTCAATTTATTAGCCCGCTGGTGGTGGCTACGATCGTTAAGGCATTGAAGTCTAAACGGTCTGACACTGTGGTTAGCCAGTTTGAGTCCCGTTGGTCAAAAAAGTATTCACCATCAGAATGTTGGCCAGCAGGGTAGGGGAGGTGGTGGTATACAATTTCTAATCACTAGATTGCGTGCCAAAACCCTGGATTAAATTCCAAACCTCTCTGCAGTGCTCACATGGAGTGGGGGCATATAATGCTGTTGATAGTGATTCGTATGTTGGATGGAGACATTAAGCCTTTGGTGCTATTCGACAGGAGTAGACTATGTACTGGCACTGTGTTTCACCCTCTCCCTTTCTACTATCATGTATCATGTCATTCACTTCATCTCATTAACTCCTCTGCTGAGGTTGACGTCAGGAAGGGCATCCGGTCATATAAAACCACCACAACAAATTCAACTCATACTCGACCCTGTAAAGGAACAGGACAAGGGTTGAACAAATACATTATTGTATTGAGTGAAAAAAGGTACACAACTGCATCATTTTTCCCTCATTGAGGGGCTGTCGTGACTGATGCAGGAAGTGTAGAATAAATATGAATGAAGAGATGAAATATAAGATGAACAGTCTTGGTTGCTCCTTTCCAGTATCTGTATCATTTTTCTACGTAGTCTTTGTTACATTCAATGCAAGTCCTCCAGCATTTACAAAGTGCATGGATTCCCTTAGGAAAAAAATTCTTTGACTGTCTGTCAGTTGCTTTGTACAGCCACTCGTGTATCACCATCATCTTCATTCAAATGGAACATCATTTCTTCCAGTGCCTGCTTGAGTCATTCAAAACCACTAAGGGAGAGGTGTGGTGAATATGGAGAACTGGTCACGGAAGACACTCAAAATACAGGTCTTCAATGGTCACAACCATTGCACGGGCAGTACGGGGCCAAGAATTGTCATGTTACGGTTGTGGCAAACATTGATCACCATTCTGAATCATCATTTGTCAATGAATTTCAGCAGGTTGGACACATTTACTACTCAAAACTGAATAACAGACCACTGTTCTTCTTTTATGCATGTCTGAAGTGGGGCTACCTTTGTTACGTAGGTACTTTGATGGTGTTTGCTTGTTGGCTACCGATAGGGTGTTCATTAAAGCCTTACCAGCAAATGTTACAACATTTGAAATTTTTATTTAAGGTTGTCATTTGACTCACCTCAACATAGGGCTGTCTCTGGGAGTGTGACTGTCTGAACCAATTGGATTTGGAACTTCAATATTTCTCTTGTATTCTGGTTCAGATTGTTGACATTTCTGCAATTTGAAAACAGTACTCACTGGAACATGAAAGGATACCATTTGAAGCAGTGAATTTCTCATTTGCTTCATTTGAAGCACTTAACAAACAATTGTTTGGAAGCTGTTTTGATATCAACTTGTTGGCTCCTGACACTAGCAGTTGTATCCATTATTGACAGGTTAATATTTGTAAAATTGCAGAAAGCATATGGTCATATTCTCTTCAACAGATTCTCCCTGGAAAACATTTACAGACTCTCTATGAGGAACATGCATGATGGCAGAATTGATGGGTCTGATTTGGGAGCAAGCTATCTAAAGTTGACTGTGAGAGAAGCACCCTTGACCAAGTGCAAGACAAGCAGTAGAGACGTTCTGGTCTTATAACTTGTCTATAGACATTACGAAGGAGATGCTAATCAGGAAATGAAGGTGCCATCATCCCTACACACTTCGGTATTCCAAACTGTGTACCGGTATTAAAATCAATGTTGTTATTGTGGTGGTTATAATAATGTGTGTTCCTTATAATTATGGCTAGGATTTGGGTTGTTGCTGCAGCAATTGCAACAAGGTACTATCTCAGAATTTCCCTGGGGAATGTGCCATATCCTGAGAGATACCTAGGATCAGACTTGCAGGGTGAGGGTGATCTTAGAACATGAGTTACGGCAGCAGGGTCAAGGTGGAGGGAAGTCACAGGTACTTTGTGTGACCGAAGAATGTGAATCCATCTGAGTTGAAGATCTACTAGACTGTTGTACGTCCAGTGGTGTATAGCCATGTCAAAGATTGTTACTCTTTGTATTGTTACGCATGATTTTCATTGTGATGTCTCATGGGCATTGCTCTATGCCGATGATGACATGCTTGGAGCTACAACTAGGGAAGAGCTCTAGCAACAAGTACAGCTGTGGGCTGATTACCTTTTGCAGTTTCAGCTTTGCCTTAACACTGCAAAAACAGAATATTTGGGAACAAATCCGGCTGATGGTTCCATCCAAGTTTATGGTGTAGATCTCGACAAAGCTAACTCATTCAGATACCTAGGATCAGACTTGCAGGGTGAGGGTGATCTTAGAACATGAGTTAGGGCAGCAGGGTTGAGGTGGAGGGAAGTCACAGGTACTTTGTGTGACCGAAGAATGTGAATCCACCTGACTTGAAGATCTACCAGACTGTTGTACGTCCAGTGGTCTTATATGGCTCAGAATGCTGGCCCATGACCAGAACTGACTAAAGTCAACTTTATGCAATGGATATACACATGGTTTGCTGGATGATGGATGTCTCTCTTTGAGATCATATCCGAAGTGACACTCTCAGGCAGTAGTTTGGTATCGCCCCCATTCAAAATAAAATGCGAGAAGAGCAACTACGATGTTTTGACCACGTCTTGTGGGCAGCACTTAGAACAATAGCCATTGATGGCTGGACAGTACCAACCAGAACCTGACAGTCTGCGGCATTCATCCAACTGATGCCCAAAAGTGAGTGAAGTGGCGATCGAAGATTCTAAAAGTTAATCCTACTCCTGTGGATGATGAAGGTGTCTATTTGTGCTTTTCAACATGAAAAGAACACATAGTTTTGTGCAGATGTACCTGTAGTGACTCCTCCTATCAGAATATTTACCCATTTTCATCATATGACGAGCTATGGTTGCACATAGTGGTTTGGCACATGAATCAAATGACGAGCTCAACTCGCAATGACACAGTGTCTCACTTATCTTTGTATATTAGATTCTCTTTGCAATATAATTTCTAACAATACATGCTGTAGGGAACTAGAGTCATGTACTGTTGGTAAATAATACTGTATGTATTTCTGTGAAAGTGAAATTGTTGAATAACAGTTTATTTTCGTCAGTATTCAGTATTCATTATGCAGTAGATGCGGTTTCACGGTAATATCGACGAGAGATTGAAATCGCTTGTAGACATTGATTTAGATGGCGATTGTGGCAATAATGATGGTTCAGAAAAGGAATCCAAGTTCGAGGATAGTGATAGCAACAGTGAAAGTTACTGAAGTGAGGAGAATATTGAAGGAAGGGCATGAAAATGAAAAAATTCCCTAGGATTTGCTAACGATCCTCCTATGGGGGTCAGAAGTTGACCAAGTGGGGATGGACAGGATAAATGAAAGTGGAAGCAATAAGGAGGACCCTGTAGTTAAGAGCCCTGGGGCAGGGGTTACTGTGGGTGTCATTCTACAATTTGTTCTGGGTGATTTCTGTAAAAAGAGTGGTTTTGAAAATGTTTCAACTTTGGGCTGGGAAGACTTGGAAGTAAGGATATGAGCTGCTTGACTAAGCAGGATGTTATGATATAGATGTTGATTCCCATAGGGAACCTCAAATATTTGTCTCGAATGAGTAAATTTACAATACCAATATAGATGGTCCGTTATTGGACATTATAAATTTTCCATCAAACTCATTCCTGGTTGCCAGCGTTTTACTCCAGTGTGCTAAATTGGGCTCATCAGTTGGTAAATAGCAAACCTACCAAGACGCATTGCTAGTGCATACCATGAAGACAAAGTCTCTCTTAGTGCACTGGCACTGCCAGTGGCTCCAACTAGCTTTTCATGTTTTTAATATGCATTGTGAAATTTAAAAATTTGGAAATAGAAAAAAGGATTTTTTAAAACTTATTGATAAAAGATAGTAGTTTGCATCAATTTTGAAAAACAAGGTATATATGCTTAGCTTAAATGTCACTGAATCCAAAATAGGTCTGTGACAGCTTATCAGTTATTTTTGTATAAAAATGTGAAAACACACAAAAATGTTCAGTACACAGTGTAAGACCTAACTTCACCTGCTCAGTCTTCAATGTGTTAAGAATAAAAACTGGAAAATATAAATTATATATTTTTCCTGCCCAACTCATTCTGATGTAAGCCTTCAAGACCTTCCACAATAAATCAGGCCTTAATATAAAGTAAACATGGCTGTTCATTAAGGTCTGGTATTGTAGATGATCTTCCTTCCATTACCTTCGAGTACCATCAGCAGTCAGTATGGCCAAGATTCTTAGGCTCTTATAAAAGCAGATTTATCCTTTTCCTATCATAGATTAGCTTCTTTGAGGCTATTCATTCCTATAAAATAGGAATGTTATGACAGATTTATGAAAATTGACATATTTGTAAACAAAATATTTAGGATGATTTCCATAATGACATAATTATGCTAATCTTTTATTGGACTTTGAATTTTATTGAATTTTAAGAACTATATTTAGAAAGTATAATTTGTTGTAAGGCAGCCTCTAAAGGAGAGGAAGTATTTCATAAATAAATAAATAAATAAATAAATAAATAAATAAATAAATAAATAAATAAAAATGCTGCTGTTGTTCATTAGTACATCAACTCCCGAGGGCAAAGGTCCAACATTGTGTTTTGGATTGACTTGTTTTTGACAGGTTTGGCATCACTGAAATTAGCATCTTCCCTAATCAAATGTGATATTAGACTTGGTTGTGAACACTTATATTTTGACATGTTGAATATGTTGCTATAAACTCCCCAAGCACTAGCTGAATTAATGGGCTTAATGATCTTCAGTATATACTTACCAGTAACAGAAAGGCGATGAGTAGTAAGATGCTACACAATTCCCAAAAGTGAAATTTAATTTTCAGTTTGTAGATTGTAAAGGCAAAGTTAATGGTCCACCCTACCTCATTCTGTTTTCAGGCAAAACTGCATTCCATTCCTTCGTATTCTGCCAGCAGCTCCCACAAAGTTTTGTGCTTTCATGCAACATGCAATAACTTGTACCTCCACATGGATTCGAGAATAAGATTAAAACTTACTTAACTGATTTTAAAAGGGACATATTAACCTATTTTAGGTCTTTAAGTCCCATTTATCCCTTTTTAAGTTCAATAAGATTCTGACATTAGAACACAGAATAATGTTCGAATTTTCTTATTAAGATGCAGGGAAGAAACTGATTAAAACATGATGATACGGGCCCCACTCGTCAGTAAACACAAACTTTCTGTCAGAATATTATAAAATAGTTTTATCTTAATTTTGTAAGAACAGTTCTTCCAGTGTAAATAGTTTTGACAAAAGTGGGGAAAAAGATATATTTGGGGCAGAAGAGGAAGTGTCCTGTAGGATTTTTGTGACATCAGCTGGTGCAATTTTGAGTTGGGTGAAATGAAAGATGCATTTGCTAGTCAGTTCAGTACAACTGTGTTTACAAGTGGCCAATTATAACTACAGTAAAAGGCGAATGGAAATTTTCAAGTCAATAAAAATAAAAAGACATTGACTGATTTTATCTTCACAGTTGTTACGTTGTTGATATTATTTATTGTGAAATAACTTATCTGGATTCAGGTGAAGTGAATTCCTAAATTAGAATGTGTTTAACAAAATGGGAGAACTTTTTTGTTTGCTATTTGTTTTACGTCGTACCAACACAGAAAGGTCTAATGGCGACAACGGGACAGGAAAGGCCTAGGAGTGGGCAGGAAGCGGCCGTGGCCTTAATTAAGGTGCAGCTCCAGCATTTGCCTGGTGTGAAAATGGGAAACCACAGAAAACCATCCTCAGGGCTGCCGACAGTGGGGTTCGAACCCACTATCTCCCAGATGGAAGCTCATAGCTGCGCGAGCCTAACCGCACGGCCAACTCGCTCGGTGGAAAACGTTTTAAACCTCTTGACTTAATATTAAGCACAAAAATGGTACTTCTTTGCTGCTATGTGTTTCCTTTTCTCTATTATGGCGTTGAAACATGGACTTCAACAAAATTGCACAATAAGAAATTAAAGGCCTTTGAGATGGGGCTTTACCAAAGGATGTTAAGAGTGTCATGGATGGATCATGTGACAAATGCAGAGATCTCTCAAAGGATTAAGAGTACTGACCACTAAAAAAGCTTTAGTATCTTGGTCACATCATAATAAACAAGCAGACACCATCTAGTGCAAGAAATTCTGTGAGGAAAGAGGTGTTAGAAGGAGATAAATCTCCTGGCTAAAAAGATCTCTCAGACTGGACTCTGAAGACATTGGCAGAATTATTCCAAGTAGCTTACAACAGAGAAAGTACACCTAAGATGATTGCTGACATCCAGAATGGATAGAGACTAGAGGAAGGAAATGAGGAGGTTCGCATCACAGATGGCTCATTACTGTATGTATCCCAGGCATAAGCATACAGTTTAATTCATTTGGTAATTTTCAACAGTTTTTACACTGTATAACTTCTGTCTTAATTAAACCACAGTAGTACTGTTACATTCTCCATTCATGGTACACACATTCTGGCCTGGTTTCACAGTATACGCTTAAGCCTTGGATCGGGCTTAAGCGGGAGCTTAAACTCTGGACGAGTTTCACAGTGGGGTGTGCAAGTGGTAAGCCGAGCTTATCTGTGACTGGCTTAAGCTGTATGAAACTGAGGTTTAAGCTAAGGATTCAGTTCAGATGGTAGAGCGCTGGCCTTCTTATAGCCCAACTTGGCAGGTTCGATCCTGTCTCAGTCCTGTGGTGAAGGTGGTCAGATTCATAGTTAGTGGGACATAAAACCAATAACATTAACTTATATTTCTGAATATATTTCGAGGCTCGTGAAATAATACAGTTTCCGTGTTCCGATATACAGTAAAAGAGACAAAAATGTCGGTCGGTCACTTGCTTTCTTGGCTTACGCTGCGTGAACCATCAACGATAGACCCCAAGTGTAAGCGTACGAAATGTAGAACATAGAAACCTCTACCAAAAAGTCCACGATGGTATATACCTATTTCCAACCGTTTGCCCTCTAGAAGCGATTTTATGCTATACTCAGCGGTAAAAATTATAACTCCTTAACATTAAATAAATATTTCGATATTATCCTCGAATTCCTCATCGAAATAAATTGTTTGACCTCCTCCAGTATTTTATAAGGATTACAATAACCTTGTCAGGACATTATTTGCATGAATGGTTCAGAAGTTATGGCCATTTTAGACTGTAGTGGTAATACGTGTCAGCAGGACGGGTGAGTGACCTTTTTTAAACTTTATTTTTGTTACTATTATTGGAATCACATTTTCTGTTCATTTTTCTAAATTATCTTGGCTGATAAACAATGTATAACCTACAAGTCAATCAATCATAGGCTACGGATGTAAACAAAGATGAGAATTGAATCATTGCGCATGCGCAAGCATTAACAACTTCGGAGATGTTCAGCTTAGTAAACCTGCACATGGTCCCCCTACTGTGAAACTTGTAGTGTTTAAGCCAAAGAGTAAGCCTTGCTTAAGTGGCGTGCGTGGCTTACTAAAGCTTCAGCTTAAACTCAAACTGTGAAACCGGGCCTCTGAGTCAGAAGTAATTATCAAGCAAAATGAGAAATTCTCGACATTTTTGACCTTGCATATTTCTCTCTAAGCTACATTGAAAGATAAACTGCTGGTGATGAGTGTGCCATGCTGTGACAATGTAGCTCTACGCAAACAGAAAACATTGCCTGAGTGTTCACAAGCAACACACTGTACGCCCAACTACACTCCAACACGACGCCTTGCAAACTGAACGTAGCCATGCTGATGCAGGCAGGTAGATCGCCCTCTTTCCCCATGGGAGATGGTAAGACCTCTCTAGCACGGGTACGGAATGCAGTGACTGACAGTAGTTGCAGCCCCATATGAGGGAGAGGAATCTACAAGAATGGTATGGGCTCATTACTCCCACTCTGTTCCGAGTTGCTGAGAACAAAAACCAGATCACTTTGATGACAGCCGACATCCAATGAGGACATGGTATGAGAAGAAGAAGAAAAAGAAAGAGAAGGAGTCACTGACTGACAAACTACTGTACTCTCCTATTCACTCTAAAGTAACTTATATAGATATAGGGATGTCCACTTATAAGTAAAACGAGACTACAGTCTTTTAAATTGGTTAATGTGCTCACACACTACGGAGTTCTGAAGTGCACTGAGTGCTCATAATCGAGTGTTCTAACTTTTTACAAGTTATTTTACGTTGCACCAGCACAGATAGGTCTTTTGGGGACGATGAGATGGGAATGATCTAGAAGTGAGGAGGCGGCCGTGGCCTTAATTAAAGTACAGCGCCAGAATTTGCCTGGTGTGAAAATAGGCTCGATAGCCCCAGTCGCTTAAGTGCAGCCAGTGTCCAGTAATCGAGAGATAGTGGGTTCAAACTCCACTGTCGGCAGCCCTGGAGGTAGTTTTCCATGAGCGTTCAAAGCACGAAGCCCCCATGCAAAAAGGTTGCAACGTCACACTAAATCTATCACTGTAGTATTTAATTGAGGCCTTGATTACCTTGTGTTATCGGAGTGTCGAATGTGATAAACAAGCTGGTTTTCGTAATGACAACTTTCTGTACAAGCAAGCCTGCTGTGTGAGATCCTAGTCTGCTCTAAGTAGCCCAGGCTCAAATCCCCCCACACTCAAATTTTTTGATTTTTTACTGATGAATGCCAAAAGGACTGACCAAAGAAATCATTACAGCTTAGAACTAATTCAGTCATGAGTTAATAGTAGCAATTAATTATGATTTAGAAGAAGTTTTGAAAGTTGTACCAGAAGATAAAAGGAAGTATTTAGTTCTGTGGCATCAGTTGAGTCAGGTTACATTTTAAAATATTTATTCTGTGTTGTGATTTGTATATTATATAGACTGTAACTTAACTATTTTGTGTTGTATTATCCATTCTATGAATATTAGCTGGAAAGAGACCACAGTGCTGAAGTTACTTAATTTTTGTTTTGACTAAATCTCCCTTAAATACTTTGCTGAGTGTTAGTCACCCTTACCTCATCAAATTAAAGGGAAAAAAATGTACCCAGTTTTCCCTTTGATAAAATCAAATATGTCCCTCAGTCGCGGCCATGCATCAACGGCAGCTAATTTCAGATGACCACCAGCCATAAAACATGTCGAATGCAGTCTTCGGTGAAACATCGGTACTATCATATGCTCCTAGACCATGGCATAGAAGCCTGGAAAATACAGCCATTCTTCATAGCCTGAATGGTTGCTAGGTAAAGTTGTCTGGCCATCCATCCATACCTTACATCACAGCCTGCACAGTTGCTAGGTAACATTGTCTGGCCATCCATGTATCACAGCCTGCACGGTTGCTAGGTAACATTGTCTGGCCATCCATGTATTACAGCCTGCACGGTTGCTAGGTAACATTGTCTGGTCATCCATGTATCATAGCCTGAATGGTTGTTAGGTAACATTGTCTGGCCATCCATCCATACCTTACACCACAGCCTGCACGGTTGCTAGGTAAAGTTGTCTGGCCATCCATCCATACCTTACATCACAGCCTGCACGGTTGCTAGGTAACATTGTCTGGCCATCCACCCACACCTTACATCACAGCCTGCACGGTTGCTAGGTAACATTGTCTGGCCATCCATCCATACCTTACATCACAGCCTGCACGGTTACTAGGTAACATTGTCTGGCCATCCATCCATACCTTACATCACAGCCTGCACGATTGCTAGGTAACATTGTCTGGCCATCCATCCATACCTTATATCACAGCCTGCACGGTTACTAGGTAACATTGTCTGGCCATCCATCCATACCTTACATCACAGCCTGCACGATTGCTAGGTAACATTGTCTGACCATCCATCCATACCTTACATCACAGCCTGCACGGTTACTAGGTAACATTGTCTGGCCATCCATCCATACCTTATATCACAGCCTGCACAGTTGCTAGGTAACATTGTCTGGCCATCCATCCATACCTTACATCACAGCCTGCACGGTTGCTAGGTAACATTGTCTGGCCATCCATCCATACCTTACATCACAGCCTGCACGGTTGCTAGGTAACATTGTCTGGCCATCCATCCATACCTTACATCACAGCCTGCACGGTTGCTAGGTAACATTGTCTGGCCATCCATCCATACCTTACATCACAGCCTGCACGGTTGCTAGGTAACATTGTCTGGCCATCCATCCACTTCCATTACACATTTTGTGATGGTAACTTTAGTAATGCAAATTTTCAAATGTTCCCCAGCCATAAGACATATTAACATCAAAATCAAATAATATGTTAATTTCCATTACACATAAGATTTAAGAAAATAATGATTAAGTTCATACACCTATTAAAAAAAGCATCATTACCCATTAAATTTTTATGACAATTGTTTTAAATATGGCATATCAAAGTACTACAAGTATGGATGTCCCATCTCTAATTTTAATCCAACTTAATTACGGTAATATGGTAATATTTTTATGGTAAAACTGAATAAATGAGCACAACCTTTTTAAAAGCTTCTAGTACATTAAAAAAATATGGTATGTTATATTTTGTCACTTAAATTTTGTAAGTAATGTCAACAGTATGGAAGGATTAATTAGCATATTTTAACTCCTTCCATTTAGAATATTATAACACAATATTTGAGTTTCTCGCATATATACATTTTCCACGTGCTAAGTTGAAGTTGTCCCTTGACCACTTCAAGTTACTACAGTTTTTTATCTGGTCACCCTGCAAGAGTCAGAAACTTTCAAACTGAACACTTTGTTTCGAATTCAATAGTACATCTAAAGTATTCATATTCAGTATTTTAATAGAAGTATGACTATGCTTCATGGAAGGTTTAGGAAAGTAATTGGTTCTCTTGGTTAAAATGGAAATGAGTGTTTTATTAGTGTACAGTTTAGTAAAGCAGTTACTGGGTATATGAGTTCAATATAATTTTTCACTTTTAAAGCTTGGGGTAGGTACATTATTTAAGTTTTAGTAAAAGCCTGTGCAGTTCAAGGAGCAGGTAACCGACTCTAAAAGAACAGGTGGAGGTACGGAAAGTGTTTGAGGGACTTGGAACAATTCTTTCTAGGCCATGTAGGCCATCCAGGTATCTTCTATTTACAATGCAGTTTGGATGTGGTATGCCTCCTGGCTAGTCATGCTACTTGATGTAGGTATATCAAATTCTAACAAAATTCTAGACCTTCTAAGTATGGGAATGACCTGCCAGTGACCTCCAATGTTAACTGGAGCAACTCTTGAGAAAAGATTGTCCGCTGTTTAATGATTTGTATAACACCTGGCTATCTAGCGTTGAAACTTCTGGGAAAGAGGAACAAATATTAGTCTATGAACTTGCATTTTCTGCAAGATGCTTATAATTTTGATTATACACTTTTTAAGTTCATATAAATATACTCTTCTGTGACCAAGAAGCATTAGACTTTAATGAACACTGACGCGTGATCCTCTCCAATGTCACCCCCACCCTTCTCGGAGTCTACCACAGTGCAATGGTCTTGAAACGTAGAAAGGTGAATGTACAGTGTATAGTGTATCAAGGGAAAGCATTTTGGGCATCCGACATTTAGAATGCATATCTGTGCAGCACCAGAAAACAAGTAAAAACAACTACAACAGGTCAAGAATCGTATTATATGAAGCAGACAAACTATAGACGTTCCGTTGTGCTCCGCTCTCTAATACATTAAAATAGTAAAATGGCACTAGAAGGAAACTAAATGAAAGGTCAGGAAAGACGGACAGTAATATTCTCGTCTCTGAAGAAGTTTAGTCAAAAATTACATATAAAAATATATCTCACTGTAATTTTAACCAGCTGAAACCACATATTCGAACATTACATACGATTAAGAACATTGTCACAAAAAAATATGGAGTCTCCTACAATGGTGTTTTTCTGTCGATGGCGTTAAAAGAACAAAAGAATGACAGCTAGAGAATATGCAAATATCCACTGGCAAATTGGGTTTGTAACCTTTCACCCGGTTGTTTTTGTGGGTGCAGCTTCCCATAATTCAACATCTAATTTGTAAAACTATCTGTTATATTTTGTTGGAAATGCAACAAAAATCTAGAAGCTTATCCACCAAATTTGTAGGTGTTGCACGCATCCCCTTCAACTAGCATTTCTGGTATACATAATAGAGACAAGTATCATATAAGTTTGGCAATGGTTTTGCTATGTTGCTCCAATCACAAATTTTATAGGAATGTAGTATGAATTAAACCGAAGTTTATTTTGTTATATAATTTACAGCTAAATTGATTGCACTGATTTCAGCAAACTGTTGTCCGGCAATTAATTTTGATATTACTTATGAACCATATTACTCCAAATTATATTGGAATATATGGAGGTAAGTGTGGGGGTACCATTGTTCCCACAACACACCAAAAGAATAAAAACACATACTGTAAACAATAAACTGTGCTTCCCTCACCACTTGAATAGTTTATGGGTAGTGGTTAACTAACTTGCTTCTCGACCACAGCTGTACTTTGCCAAACTTTGTACATCAAATTGGCCTTATTCAGGAGATAGGTGCTCCCAAACACCTTTGTTGATTCACCAGGTCAGATTGTCCACACTTGCACTTTCTCTGCAACCACACACCAGTTGGCATGATCGTAATATGAAGAGATGATGTGCAGGTTCTCAACATAACGTTCTATCAACTGGTCGAGTTCTCCCTCACGGAACACGTGATAGTAACGGTGGAAAGTGATCGCACCCCCGCCATTGTCAGACGGTAGGGATTCCTGTGAAGTAGAGCCACTGAGGGAAGACGCACAGCTTTCTGTCTTGGTCAGCATTTCTGGTGGCTCCTGGCGAGCAAGCATTGGACGAGGGGGCACTGGTGCTTCTTCGGATGAAGATCTACCATCGCAACGAGCTGTACGGCGATCAGCATAACGGACATCACGACTGCAATCTGAGCCTGCATCACTGGATTCCATCGAATTGGGACCCAGAGAAGCAGTACTTGCTGTTTTGTTACGGCTACAGTCACTACCGCTTGCTGTATCTCCTGCATCGCTAGACTCTATGGAATATCCAGTTCGTAATGTTGGTACATTTTCACTGGATTTTGGCTTCTCTGAATCTCCCTCTATAGCACTTGATGTGCTTGCATCACTAGCAGGAGCACTTGAGGTGCTTGCATCATGAGCAGGAGCAGCTGCTGCGCTTGTCGTTGTCACCTCTAAGTTCTCAACTACTGTAAGTGGTTGTTGGTCATCTTCGTCATCGTCAGCAGTTTCTAATTCTAGGTCAGGCTCGGGTTCTTCGAGGCATGTTTCCAAGTCCTCTGTTATATCCGCGCTAGTTTGTCTTGAATATGTTTCACACGCATTGTCCCTTTCAGGTATTGTGTCACTACTTAAGGGACCTGATGATAGTTTAGATTCACTAATAACCGCTTCACTAGTAAGACTAGGATTAGTATCAATTTCTGGATGTTCATCGACTTTATCAAATATTAAAGTCACTGAAGTGTCCTTCACAAATTCTCTGTCTAGTGTATCCCTACTTATAATCTGCGATTTCGGCGAAATTACTGTTTCAGTATCAACAGATCCACGTTTAGGTTTCCACATTGAGTCTTGAAATGATAAGTTCATATCTATTGGATCACTTTGAGGAGCTTCGTTTAAACTTGCAATGAAGGAATTCCTTTTCTGCAGTTCCTCACTGAGTTTTGTTAAGTCTTCTAGTTCTTCACTCAGTCGAGAAAGGTAAGGATCGTCTATATGCTCATAGCCTTCTGGCAGACCGGTGAATTTATTTCGTGACACCGGAAGAGATTGTGGTTGGCAGGTCTGTCTGCGATATTGATCGATCTCTTCCAATAGTTTCTCGCTGAGTTTCTCAGCGAAATCTGCCAAATGTTGTCGACAGCTCTCATCCCACGATTCATGAGCCTCAGTTTTCTCCTCCACATCTCGACGGGGGGATAGCTTACGACTACTGTCAGCTGATGCTTGCTGACTCCAGCTTCGACTACTGCGCCTGTCCGTCACAGGACTTATACCCGGAGATGAGAACTTGCCGATGCTTTCTGAACGATGAAGGCTACTGTTATAACCACCTTGGATCAACGCCAATGGATCTGTGCTCTCAAGCAACTGCAGCTTTCGACGACGTGCTCGTGGGCTCGATTGAATTACGGCGTCTACTGCATCCTCCAGTGTTGATGCTACATCGGCTGCTGCCTCCAGGAGACTCAGTGAAGACGGAGACACCCGGGGCTGTTCAGCAGCGGCACGATCCTCCTCAGTATCTGTCAGGTCGAGAACCAAGTCCTCCGTACTAGTGGCTACAATCTCCGGTGTTTTAGGAGCTGGTGGAGGCACAGGAGCTGGCGTAATCGTCGGCAAACTGGCTTCGGCTTGTTGTGACTTCACCTCAGCCTCTTCTTGAGGACCTTCTTCTACTGTTGTTGAGGACGCTGGAGCATCTGTGAATGAGAAAACGGATTATAAACAGTTACAAATAGTGAGACTTTCTGAAACTTTATTATAAGGATACACTGATACAATCTTTGGGTTGGGAAAACTTGTAAGTAAGGCGATAAGCTGTTCGATTAAGCGGGATGTTCAGAGTTGTCAGCGGAGAGATGGCGAGGAATGACATTAGTACACAAATGAGCTTGAATGGAGTTTCTAAAAGTAGGAAAGATCATAACATGAAGGTAATTTGGAATTCAAGAGGACCAATATGGGCAAGTAAATAATCATTTATAGAAAGAGGAATTAGGGATTGGAATAATATTCGTCACGGGAAATGTTCGATAAATCTCCGCTATTTGCTATTTGCTTTACGTTACACCGACACAGATAGGTCTTATGGCGACGAAGGGACAGGAAAGGCCTAGGAATGCGAAGGAAGCGGCCGTGGTCTTAATTAAGGTAGAGCCCCAGCATTTGCCTGGTGTGAAAATGTTAAACCACTGAAAACCATCTCCAGGGCTGCCGACAGTGGGGTTTGAACCCACTGTCTCTCGGATGCGATAATGAGTTTCAATGTATTGTGGGGAACTGAACTGAAGCATGTGGGGTTTATGATTCTCAGTGTCCAAAATGTTCCTTTGAAGCTAGCACCAGACGTCCCTGAATTTCTCCTTGTGTTTCACTGCAAGAGACTCTATTAACTGCAGATATTAGCAGACTTCATTTCACAAGAGAACTGGCTAGGTTAGACCAGACCTATTTAAATGGAACGTGGGTGAATGATCAATTAATATAGGTACCCTAAATTTGATGTTAGTAATCTTTTCGCGTAAAACCAGCGGTAATATGCAAAACCTGTACTTTACCCAAATGAAGGTCCCAAAATGACGTTTTTAACCACCAAACCAAATACACTACTGTATAGTGTATTTGACCAAAACTAACAACTCTCTCACATAAAAATTTTATGAGCAACTCCTTTCGTCCGAATCTTTCCTCTATACTTTCAATTACCTTAGAGTAGTTCTCAGCTGTTGGGAAACCTGTCCGCTGTTTCCCTAGCTCTGGATCCCTTCACAGTAGCTTGTATTAGATATTGGAATTTATCTTCATCTGGCATATTCTGCTAAACTGGCTCCAGAATGCCAGCCTCTTCCTCAAATTGCTTCAACTCAATTTCGGGGCAGTCTGAGCTTTCTGCCTGAACAAACAGAACACTAGAATATTGTGCAGCATTTTTATTCGGAAAAACTTCGTATCTTACTTTTGCTACGCATAACTTTTCCTTGTATTCTTCTATAATGGCACGTTTTCTTATTATTTTCCGTCTAATATTCATATTTCGGCTATGACTTTACATTAATGCATTGAAACAGTGTAGTGACATAAGATGGTAAACTTTCGGCTTCAGCACTTCCTAGCTACTCCTTGCCAGTCTATTTACTGTACGTCTGTTGTCTATGACACGCCCATAGATCCTTCACTTCCGAACATTTTCACGCCTTCCAAGATTGGGATTATTATTATTATTATTATTATTATTATTATTATTATTATTATTATTATTATTATTATTAATCTGGGAGTTATGACGTAATGTATTCCCTCCATGATGCGTGGAAAAATGATTGTCATTGTTGCATGAATCGCTCGAAATTGAATTTTTTAGCAGCATTTAGAAACAATTCAGCGAAAGTCCTGCAACATGGACAGACATCAGCCCCGGGGCTATCTGGACATGACATAATCTACCTGTCCTACCAATTACAAACTCCGAAACCAAGGTCGAAAATATTATCATTCAGGGACCTCAGACGAATTGACGCAGATAAATTAGAAGAAGATGCTCTTTCCGTGCCGTGGATGGAGATAAATCGCGCCAATAATCTACAGGAAATGGTCTCAACATTTAATAACCTAGTAACGCAACTCTACGATCGGCACGCCCCAGTGCGTACGGGAAAAGGTTCCAGAGCTCCTAAGCCGTGGATAAATGACGAAATTCGCCACTTAATGGCTAAACGAGACGCTGCTCATAGACGATACAAGCACTACCCAACGGAAGTGAACCACCAGACTTATAAAACACTGCGTAATAAAACGACCTCTAAAATTCGAAGCGCTAGACTACGTTACGCCCATAACTTGATTAGACCTGACGTACGCCCTGCGACGATGTGGAAATCTATGAAATATTTTGGTATCAATAACCAGAAATCTAACGATGAACTAAATGTTAACGTAGATGAATTAAACGACCATTTCATCTCGCCAACGGGAATTAATCCGGTCGTAAAGGAGAAAACTATTAATACATATGATAATACGCCATCTCCACAGAGAGATCAATTTTACTTCAGTCACGTCACACCGCAAGAAGTGATTGACTCAATAAAACGCATCAAGACCAGGGCTAGGGGCGTAGATAATATAGGCCATGAAATGCTCATGAAAATTCTCCACCACATCATTTATCCATTGGTGAATATTTTTAATTACTCACTGCAACAGGGGACTTATCCGGAAATATGGAAAATGGCCATAGTTCGCCCGCTTCCGAAAATAAGACTTGCGAAGGACGTCGGTGACTATCGGCCGATTAGCATCTTATGCATATTGTCAAAAGCTTTAGAATTCATAGTTCACAAGCAAATTACCGACTATCTTATTCAACACAATCTTCTTGATATCCACCAGTCCGGTTTTAGACCGAAACACAGCACCTGCAGTGCATTAACACATGTGACTGATGACATAAGGCAAGCTATGGACAACAAACAACTGACAGTTCTAGCGTTATTGGACTTTAGTAAAGCTTTCGATACTGTTGACAGGGACATACTTATATCTATATATATAAAAGCAAGTCGGGCTGGAGCGATGTATATATAAATATTTAAAAATGAAAAAAGACGTGAATTAATGAGGCACTTCCAGAAATCTCAGAAATTTGAAACTTGGTACGGAGGAAACTGATGCCCCCAGGATCCCTAGAAAAATCGGAAATTCTCAAAATTCCCTGAAGGGGGCACGCTGGGGGGGGCTCAAATTTTGGGCTCAGCATAAGAACACAGTCGTATAGTATATCCAAAACGATAACCTATAGGTTTCGTGGGCTTAAAAATTTTCGAGAATTTCCTCATTTTTATCCCCTATCCCCCCAAATCAAAATGGCGGCACAACCTGCCAGACGAAGTAGACAATTGAAATTTGGTGAAATTATAGCTTTTGGTCCCTAACCGACGGGAAAATTCCAAGATGTTCAAATTTTTCACTTTTTACCCCCCAAAGATATCGAAATATGGAGGCAATTTTAATGACTGTGCAGACATTCCTTTTGAGCTATTTTTTGGCTAAACGGTAAGTCGTATCACAAAACGGATGGCACAATGTCCCTTCAATTCGGAGTGATCTACAACTTTGGTCCTGTGACATTTTGTCGTATCTCTCTCCCTTATACGTTAAATTTGGCCGTATTTCTGGATTGTTCGTAAATTTGGTGATTTATACAAGTATATTTCATTGTTTGACACACTTATAAGAATGATAGGATCATCACGTTATGTGCGCACATTGGCACGATTAAGGGACATATGTGTACCAAATTTCATGATTCTAGCTTATACATAAGTAGGCAAAAAGTAATGTAAAATGTTAAAAATGCACCCAAATTTCACCCTATTCAAAATTTGATCTCAATTTACCCCCTTAATATGGGAGATACGAGGAAATGGTTTAGAAACAAACATGTAGAGCGATAAATGAGGCGTCTGATGGCGCAAACCGTTTCTTAATATCATAAACCGTTTAGGAGATATGAATCTCGAAGTGGAAGTCTGCACTTTTCAACGTGCTCATGCTTATCTGTCATCTATATATATAAAAGCAAGTCGGGCTGGAGCGATGTATATATAAATATTTAAAAATGAAAAAAGACGTGAATTAATGAGGCACTTCCAGAAATCTCAGAAATTTGAAACTTGGTACGGAGGAAACTGATGCCCCCAGGATCCCTAGAAAAATCGGAAATTCTCAAAATTCCCTGAAGGGGGCACGCTGGGGGGGGCTCAAATTTTGGGCTCAGCATAAGAACACAGTCGTATAGTATATCCAAAACGATAACCTATAGGTTTCGTGGGCTTAAAAATTTTCGAGAATTTCCTCATTTTTATCCCCTATCCCCCCAAATCAAAATGGCGGCACAACCTGCCAGACGAAGTAGACAATTGAAATTTGGTGAAATTATAGCTTTTGGTCCCTAACCGACGGGAAAATTCCAAGATGTTCAAATTTTTCACTTTTTACCCCCCAAAGATATCGAAATATGGAGGCAATTTTAATGACTGTGCAGACATTCCTTTTGAGCTATTTTTTGGCTAAACGGTAAGTCGTATCACAAAACGGATGGCACAATGTCCCTTCAATTCGGAGTGATCTACAACTTTGGTCCTGTGACATTTTGTCGTATCTCTCTCCCTTATACGTTAAATTTGGCCGTATTTCTGCATTGTTCGTAAATTTGGTGATTTTTACAAGTATATTTCATTGTTTGACACACTTATAAGAATGATAGGATCATCACGTTGTGTGCGCACATTGGCACGATTAAGGGACATATGTGTACCAAATTTCATGATTCTAGCTTATACATAAGTAGGCAAAAAGTAATGTAAAATGTTAAAAATGCACCCAAATTTCACCCTATTCAAAATTTGATCTCAATTTACTCCCTTAATATGGGAGATACGAGGAAATGGTTTAGAAACAAACATGTAGGGCGATAAATGAGGCGTCTGATGGCGCAAACCGTTTCTTAATATCATAAACCGTTTAGGAGATATGGATCTCGAAGTGGAAGTCTGCACTTTTCAACGTGCTCATGCTTATCTGTCATCTATCTATATATATAAAAGCAAGTCGGGCTGGAGCGATGTATATATAAATATTTAAAAATGAAAAAAGACGTGAATTAATGAGGCACTTCCAGAAATCTCAGAAATTTGAAACTTGGTACGGAGGAAACTGATGCCCCCAGGATCCCTAGAAAAATCGGAAATTCTCAAAATTCCCTGAAGGGGGCACGCTGGGGGGGGGCTCAAATTTTGGGCTCAGCATAAGAACACATTCGTATAGTATATCCAAAACGATAACCTATAGGTTTCGTGGGCTTAAAAATTTTCGAGAATTTCCTCATTTTTATCCCCTATCCCCCCAAATCAAAATGGCGGCACAACCTGCCAGACGAAGTAGACAATTGAAATTTGGTGAAATTATAGCTTTTGGTCCCTAACCGACGGGAAAATTCCAAGATGTTCAAATTTTTCACTTTTTACCCCCCAAAGATATCGAAATATGGAGGCAATTTTAATGACTGTGCAGACATTCCTTTTGAGCTATTTTTTGGCTAAACGGTAAGTCGTATCACAAAACGGATGGCACAATGTCCCTTCAATTCGGAGTGATCTACAACTTTGGTCCTGTGACATTTTGTCGTATCTCTCTCCCTTATACGTTAAATTTGGCCGTATTTCTGGATTGTTCGTAAATTTGGTGATTTATACAAGTATATTTCATTGTTTGACACACTTATAAGAATGATAGGATCATCACGTTGTGTGCGCACATTGGCACGATTAAGGGACATATGTGTTCCAAATTTCATGATTCTAGCTTATACATAAGTAGGCAAAAAGTAATGTAAAATGTTAAAAATGCACCCAAATTTCACCCTATTCAAAATTTGATCTCAATTTACCCCCTTAATATGGGAGATACGAGGAAATGGTTTAGAAACAAACATGTAGAGCGATAAATGAGGCGTCTGATGGCGCAAACCGTTTCTTAATATCATAAACCGTTTAGGAGATATGAATCTCGAAGTGGAAGTCTGCACTTTTCAACGTGCTCATGCTTATCTGTCATCTATCTATATATATAAAAGCAAGTCGGGCTGGAGCGATGTATATATAAATATTTAAAAATGAAAAAAGACGTGAATTAATGAGGCACTTCCAGAAATCTCAGAAATTTGAAACTTGGTACGGAGGAAACTGATGCCCCCAGGATCCCTAGAAAAATCGGAAATTCTCAAAATTCCCCGAAGGGGGCACGCTGGGGGGGCTCAAATTTTGGGCTCAGCATAAGAACACAGTCGTATAGTATATCCAAAACGATAACCTATAGGTTTCGTGGGCTTAAAAATTTTCGAGAATTTCCTCATTTTTATCCCCTATCCCCCCAAATCAAAATGGCGGCACAACCTGCCAGACGAAGTAGACAATTGAAATTTGGTGAAATTATAGCTTTTGGTCCCTAACCGACGGGAAAATTTCAAGATGTTCAAATTTTTCACTTTTTACCCCCCAAAGATATCGAACTATGGAGGCAATTTTAATGACTGTGCAGACATTCCTTTTGAGCTATTTTTTGGCTAAACGGTAAGTCGTATCACAAAACGGATGGCACAATGTCCCTTCAATTCGGAGTGATCTACAACTTTGGTCCTGTGACATTTTGTCGTATCTCTCTCCCTTATACGTTAAATTTGGCCGTATTTCTGGATTGTTCGTAAATTTGGTGATTTTTACAAGTATATTTCATTGTTTGACACACTTATAAGAATGATAGGATCATCACGTTGTGTGCGCACATTGGCACGATTAAGGGACATATGTGTACCAAATTTCATGATTCTAGCTTATACATAAGTAGGCAAAAAGTAATGTAAAATGTTAAAAATGCACCCAAATTTCACCCTATTCAAAATTTGATCTCAATTTACCCCCTTAATATGGGAGATACGAGGAAATGGTTTAGAAACAAACATGTAGAGCGATAAATGAGGCGTCTGATGGCGCAAACCGTTTCTTAATATCATAAACCGTTTAGGAGATATGAATCTCGAAGTGGAAGTCTGCACTTTTCAACGTGCTCATGTTACCCGTCATCTATATAAATAAAATCGTAACGACCGTGTGTCTGTACGTTGATTATTTTGGCGAAATTTCCGTACAGTTATCCGTTTCACCTGTAATTATGACCATCTGCATCATTTTTAGCTTTGGTGTCCGTTTGTCTGTTTGTTTGTCTGTTTGTCTGTTTGTTTGTCTGTTTGTCTGTTCGTCTGTCCTTCTATAACTTGAAAACTACTGGATATATTTCCACCAAACTTCATATTTAGAATCCACCTGTCCTTGGGTAGGTTTTAGCGCAAAAAATAAAATCGTAACGACCGTGTGTCTGTACATTGATTATTTTGGCGAAATTTGCGTACAGTTATCCGTTTCAGGTGTAATTATGACCATCTGCATCATCTTTAGCTTTGGTGTCCGTTTGTCTGTTTGTTTATCTGTTTGTCTGTTTGTCTGTCCTTCTATAACTTGAAAACTACTGGATATATTTCCACCAAACTTCATATTTAGAATCCACCTCTCCTTGGGTAGGTTTTAGCGCAAATATCGTTTCTAAATCCCTGAACTGAGTGGGGATTTTTACGAAACCGAAACCGTGATTTTGCACTCCCTCAAAGTATACACAACCGAACTTAATGGAAATCAACCTGCCTTAATGAAAATGTATTTCTAAACCTTTTTTTCTCATGTGCATCATTTCGATAACAGGATTTAGTAAGGGAGATATCATTAACGGACCGTTTTTCGGTACAAATCCCAGCGGGTGGGTGTAAAGCGTACTTCTTACAACTTGAAAACTAACAAGATATTTGAACCAAATTTTATATATAGCATCCATCTGTCCAGGGGTAGGTTTCCTTGGTGTCAGTTAGTTAGTTAGTTAGTTAGTTTGTTTCTTTGTTTGTTTGTTTGTTGGTCTGTTTGTCTTTCTCTAACTTGAAAACTGTCCGACTCGTTGGCTGAATGGTCAGCGTACTGGCCTTCGGTTCAGAGGGTCCCGGGTTCGATTCCCGGCCGGGTCGGGGATTTTAACCTTCATTGGTTAATTCCAATGGCCCGGGGGCTGGGTGTTTGTGCTGTCCCCAACATCCCTGCAACTCACACACCACACATTACACTATCCTCCACCACAATAACACGCAGTTACCTACGCATGGCAGATGCCGCCCACCCTCATCGGAGGGTCTGCCTTACAAGGGCTGCGCCCGGCTAGAAATAGCCACACGAAATTATTTATTATACTTGAAAACTACTGGATATATTTCCACCAAACTTCATATTTAGAATCCACCTGTCCTTTGGGGAGGTTTTAGGGCAAATATTGTTTCTAAATCCCTGAACTAATTGGGGGTTTATACGAAACCGAAACCGTGATTTTGTACTCCCTCAAAATACACACAACCAAACTTTATGGAAATCTACCTGCCTTAATGGAAATTAATTTCTAAACCTTTTCTTCTCATGTGCATCATTTCAATCACTTACAGGAAAGATAGTATGATCAAACTCTACACGAACATTGGCCCACCCAGTACCCATATGTGAGCCAAATGCTATGTCACATAATTATCCGAAAAGTAATGCAATGTAAGATATTCTTACACAAATTTCAACCTATTCAACGTTTTTGATTCAATCTGACCCATGAATAGATTAGATGCGAGAAAATATCATAGGACCAGCCATTTAGATCGCTAAATACTGCGCCTTACGGTACAATCCTTTGTCGATATGACGTACCGTTTAGCAGCAGTTAATCTGTAAATGAAGGTCTGCAATATTGTAAACATTCATATACTTTCGTATGTCCATCTGTATATATATTCATTGATGTCGATTTGTAGCGATCGAGAAAGGATGTGTCTGCTATTGTAATCAGTACTCCCTACACCGACTTTGACTGCTGGCAGTAGGAATGGGGTCCTTCTCCAACTCCTGTGTAACTGGCATTAGTAAGGAGGGCCTACCATTTTAATGAATAATTCACTTTTCGATTTGTCTTGCAGAAGGCAAGGGATCATGCAGTTTTGTTCGAAAGTCCCCTACTCTATTGTGTTTGGCTCTAGGCCAGGGTGCCCGCCATTATAAACAAATGTTCCAATCTAAAATTTGACTAGCATTAGGCATAGTGGCCTGCTATTTTCATGGAAACTCACTAATTCTGTGTGACTGGCAGTAAGCTGGCTAGCAGCAGTAAAAAGGGACTGTCATTATAATGATAACTGCACAACTCAATTTTGACTGGTGGTAGGGAAGTTGCCTGGTATTATAATAAAAACTCCTCAACTGTAACCTGTCTGAAAGTAGGAAATGGGTCTGCCATTGTAACTAAAACTCCCCAAATCGATTGTGACCGCGCAGTAGGCATTGGGGCCTGCAATTATAATGTAAACTTGCCAACTCGATTGTGAATGGCAGTAGGCAAGTGAGCCTGGCGTTATCATCACAACTCCGCAACACTCACTTTACATTGGAAACAACGTATGGGGACCTCCCCATGCTATTTCTCGGATAAGGCTAAGAGACATGCAATTTTAAAACAATCTCATTTGCTGCACGCACAGTATTTACGTCGATATCCGTATACAATGTAGAATACCGTAGCGAAGCACGGGTACATTTGCTAGTCCAAATTAAATAGTTTAAATTTCTCCGCGAGTGCACTCCAGTGGATCAGATCCTATCTCACCGGTCGCCAGCAGTGTGTACTTATCAACAATGAATATTCAAATTGGCGTACGGTCGACGTAGGAATACAACAAGGATCTGTACTGGGCCCCCTATTTTTCTCTTTGTATATAAATGGCATATCTTCCGGATTAAAACACTGTAAATACCACTTATACGCTGATGACCTACAGATATATATACACAGCAAACCCGAAAACCTACACTCAGAAACACGTCACTTGAATGAAGACTTGATGACCATAGATATATGGGCCAGAAATCACGGTTTAAAATTAAATCCATCAAAATCCCAGGCAATAATTATTGGTTACCCTAAATTACTTTGCAAGCTCAATCGAACAGCGTTACCACAGTTGTCCATAAGTGGTACTCCCATACAGTATAGCCAAAATGTTAGAAATCTTGGCATAATATTTGACGAACATCTGTCCTGGTCTGCCCAAACTATATCTGTGTGTAGGAAAATATACGGAACGCTGCGCTGTCTCAGTAAATTCAAATTAACTTTCCCTTTTAAACTAAAGAAAATTCTTGTTGAATCACTCGCATTACCTCATTTTGATTATTGCGACATAGTTTACAACAACCTAGGAGTAGACTGGGGAAGGAAATTACAGTGCGCTCAGAATGCCTGTGTAAGATTTATCTGTGGACTTCGTTACGCTGACCATGTCACACCGTCTTATATGCGGCTCGGGTGGCTTCGCCTGCAAGAACGACGCACACTTCATACTCTTTGCTTCTTGCATACTATTCTTAAAAGTTCTCAACCAGCCTATCTCCGTGATCGAATGAAGCTCCTCTCCACAGACCATAACAAAAATACCCGATCCTGCAGCACCATGTGTTTATCCCTTCCTGTACACAGAACAGCAATCTACACGAAATCATTCACCGTTACCGCAGCCCGACAATGGAATCTCTTACCAGTGGACGTCAGAAGCATGTCCAGCAGCTTAGCTTTTAAACATGCCTGTGTCGAAATACTAGGTAAACATGCATGAATCATCAAATTATGACCTGAAAACACCTACTCCTACCGCCTCTTCATCATCATTTCCCTCTTCCTTTCACAGATATTCTTCTTCTTCCTCTTCTTCTACTTCTTACTAATCCTTCTCTTCACCTCTCAACTGAAGGCGATATATCGGTGTACTGTAGAAATGTATATATTTTCTAAACTTTTTCTTAAGTAGTTGTTATAGTACTCATTATTCATAATGATATTCTTAGTACTCATTTTTCATAATTATATTCTTAGTACTCATTATTCATAGTTATATTCTTAGTACTCATTATTCATAATTATACTCTTAGTACTCATTATTCATAATTATATTCTGCACTTTACGTACGATTTATATTATATAGATGATATGATTTTTTTTTTAAGTGTGGTTACTTTTGTTAATGGTATTACTGTTACTATTGTCCATATTATCATATTATTGTCATCAGTAGTTATTATTAAGTGTTCTAGGTTAAGACTGGTTAAGTGTAAGAAAGGGAGTACATCCCTAACTTTGCCAGGATAAATAAAACATATTACTATTACTATTACTATATTTAAGGGTTGCCATTGATGCTTTCACGGCCCGTAGGCCCTACTTACAGACATGATATAGGCTAAGCCCAAAAGCCTATATCATGTCTATATTTACGGGTATTTCTCATCGTATGCAAAAGATGCTCCATAGCCCAGTCGATATCGTTTATGCTATTCATGCCGAAAGTTTTCATATTTATGTTGACATGCCACGTGTATTTATTATAATCCATATCATATGATCACGCAGTGTTTTAAGTGCCTATAGAGGTAATGTTTGCAATTATATGTAAATTCATTGCATTGTAACATGAACACAGATAACTTCTGAACTCGTTAAGCATATGGGTTGTGTAATTTTAGCATAAACGTTGTAATATATCAAACTTAACTTGAAGCGCGCCATCATGATTCAGCCATACTGATTATGCCATCAAATAAATGAGCGTCAAAACCACGATTCTGTAAATATTACGCACTTATATGCTCACAAACAGTTGCCACAAGTTTCTTTAAGTTTATTGATCTATACAGTCAGCAATCAACTCCAGGGCTATACAAAGCACTGCAAGCAATCTAAATGAAGCAACGCAGGCTGTGATCATATGGACACGCAAGGCGTTACAGAGTTGACTAGAAGTGTCAGTTAAAAGATTGATATATCCAAGCGTGGAATCGCAGTTCAGGTAAGATCAGTTTTCTTTGTTATAAATAAATGTTTAATTTTAAAAGCACATCACCGTCTGTTGTGGTATGAACCAAGTTAGGAGATAATATATTATCATATATATTATTTTTCAAAGGTGTTTCTTGCCGGTACGTCATGTCTTCATTAATACTTTATCAAAATTAATGGTTGAGACATAATTTTGAAGATTACGTTCCCCGATAATGACGAAAAACAAAGAAATAGTTTAAAATTAATGTTTTTATGAAACATAACTTTTGACAGTACACGACAGCTGTCGGTTGGAGTCGTTTACATTATTTAAAGAATGTAGAAGGCGCTGTTTATTTAACTATTGCCAGTTTCATATTGGAAGGGTATAAGGCATCATTTTGAGGATTTGGATGGAGTTGTTTACATTCTTTTCTCAAGTGTAATCTTGCCAAGAGGCACAAAATGCAGACCGAGAGGGAGACCTCGAACCAGAGGGCGTTCCACACCAGTGGAACGTGTCACAAGTCGCAGAGGAAGAAATTCCAGAAGTGACGAACAAAGACAGCTTCGAATTCAGAAAGATATAGAAAAGAAAATTAAACATATTGTATATTTATAGTGATTTTTTACAATGAGAATGATCTTTATTAATAACTTACTATTAATATTCGCACAGGTCGGCTAGTTTGTATTCTTTTTGTAAGTAATATTGTTGTATTTAGTCGACAAATTTCTGGGCTTCAGCAGGTTAAAACAAGCTATATTTGGATCAGATATAACGGACAAGGTAATGGTAGTTGCAGCAAACTCAGTTTTCCATTTTACTTGTAGGCAATAAATCTCAAGTCTGCTGACGAGAAAATAGGAGGGAGTGGAACAATGCCTGTTAGCGACGAAAAGTATGCACTAAATGCATGGCCGGTGTACGGTAATTACCACAGGGAGGTCTTCTTCCACTTCATTAAGCCAGGCCACAGGCATTAGGACTAGACTCCCTCGGGTCCCGTCCTTCTTCCAGTGTTCGTGATTACCAGCCCGCTCTGCCTTCAGGCCATGCTCCCTTATTGACATATATCACTGCTTTCTGTCGTCTCCACTCCTGTGTTCTGTATTTTGAATGTCTTATGGCTTATGGCAGGGATGCTCACTAACAATGGAAGTGTGTCGTGACGTGTTACGTAGCGCGCGCAGTACCTGTCTACATCTCCCTGTGTGTTCTAATATCAACAAAACACAGAGAATGTGCGGGGTTCGTGGACCTAAACTGATATACGGGTCCTAGACACTGTTTCATAAATTATCGCATAAGGGTAGTGTTTTTAATAAAAACACAATACGGTATTTCCTTAGATTGATTAGTACCGGTATGCTGTATGTTCGAAAATAATAACAAAACATATGAATAATTCTTCATTTTCGGAATCATAAACTTTTCCCGTACTTTCAGATAAACAAATTCACTTATCACATCGTCAAACTCCATATTGTTTCAAATTTCATATTCTGTACTCATTAATGCCGAGAGAATTGAATATTTCCTGTTGCAAAGTCCTTCAAAGTTCCTTTTTTTAAAAATAGATTTTAACTTGGAAATGCAGAAGTTATCAAACGTACCATCCGCTTCGAAATCTCAAGTATTCAACCTAAAGAGGTCGACAAGCAGAAAAAGGAGATTTATGAACCACGAATACCATAGGCCTAATGGTTCGACAAGTACTATCTAAACTACATCTAATACACAAGCTATATGAATCAACCAATCAATCAATCAATCAATCAATCAATCAATCAATCAATCAATCAATCAATCAATCAATCAATCAATCAATCAATCAATCAATCCCCACTGATCTGCGTATGGGGCTGACTAGTCATCTCTTAAATGACTACATAGAAGCTGGACATTCATCGACCATCTCCCAATTCCCCTTCTTATAAACGAATAACTGGCCGAATTTGCCCTCTTGAATTCCAACTTCATATTATGATCTTACCTACCTTTAAGAGTTGCACTCAAGCTTATTCGACTACGAATGCCATTCCTCCACTGACAGTTCGGAACATACCGCTTAGTCGAACAGCTCGTCTCCTTACTCGCAAGTCTTCCCGGCCAAAAGTTTGCAACGTTTTCGTAATAGTATCTACTCTTTTGAGGAAAAGCATCCAGAACAAATCATGCTGCAATCCTTTGGACGTTTCCACTTATAGAAAGTACCGTAATCCTTTTGTGGGTCCTATACACTGGAGCCGCACTCTAATTGGGGTCTTACCAGATACTTGTACGCCATCTCCTTTACATCCTTAGTACAACTCCTAAATACTCCCTTAATCATAATTATGAAGAGCTTTGTAAACTTTATTTACACGTCGCTAATATGCTGTAATGTTAATGTAGGCTAATTAACACCTGAGTAGGCCCTACAGTACTTTCAGTACTTCTTTCACCCCATCAAGATAGTAATTAAAACAGAGGAATTTTCCGCTTGGTGAAACTTACAACCTGACCTTTCATCTCGTCTACCATTATACCATTGTTTGCTGCCCTTGTCTAGGTCCACCTGCAATCGCTCACAATCCTGTAACTTATGTTACTGTCTTTTATGCAGGACATCATCATCTTCAAAATATCCGTGATTCCAGCTCATTACTCATATCATTTACATGCGTAAGAAAACACAGAAGTTCAATAACACTGTTCTGCGGGACCCACTTCTTAATCTGTACAGGATCAGATAATACTTCACCTATTCTAATTCTCTGAGTTCTATTTCCTAGGAATTTAGCCACCCATTCGACCACTCATTTTTTCTAGTCCAATAGCCCTTATTTCCATTAGTAGTCGCCCATGATTTACCCTGTGAAGAGCCTTGGAGCTATATCTTGCTGGAATCCTACAAGTTGAGCTTCACTGGAATAACCTTTCCGAAACCCGAGTTCCATTCTATCAAACAAGTTAGTAGTTTCGTAAATGTGTCTAATATATTAAGAAAGAATGCTCTCCCAGAATGTAACATATGACAAGCTGACTTTATGTTTATCACACTTTCCTTTGTACACTGGAGCTACTATAACAACTCTTCATTCATTTGGTATAACTTTTTAATGCAAACAGTAATAGAATAAATATTTCAGAAATGGCACTATCCCAACCCATATAGCCTTTAATATATCCCCAGAAATCTTACCAATCCCAGCTGCTCTTCTAGCTTTCAAATTTTGTATCTTTTTGTAAATAACCTAACTTTATTATCACGGGGAAACTTCAGTATTTCGCCAGTATTTGTAACCTCCTCTATTTGGACATTATATCCAACTACCTATGACGGAATACTTCTGTCTTTTGTAAATCCTCACATATACACTCCTATGGTTCACTAATGATCCCTGGAATGTCCTTTCTGGAACCTGTTTCTGCCTTGAAGTACCTATACATACCCTTCAATTTTTCGCTAACATTCATATGACGGTCAGTTTTGCTGACGTTTTTTGCTAAATTCAATTTCCTAGCAATCTCTCTTTGCTTCCATTATTTCTAACCTGCACCTTCTTCTTAATATCTTTACTTCTCTGTTATAATATAGTAAGTTTTGCCCATTCATTACCATCTTCAAAAGTACATACCTGTTTTCACACTCCTCAACCATCGCTTTAAACGCATCCCGTAGGAAGATTACGTTTTATTTTCCACTGCTCATAATTACTTTTCAAACACTTTCCCGTTCCATTTGTTACTGCGGTATAGTCCACTTTTACAACATTTATTTTTAACTATGACAAAACAGCTTAATGAACCCTTATGCCAGCTATCACTTCATTTTTCTCTATAAAGCTCTTCTGGATTTATAAGCACCACGCCAGGAATATTTTTCCATGTAGTTGGTTCCGTCACTTTCTGATTCAGCTGTCCTTCCCAGATTAACTTATTTACCATTTCTTGGTCAAGCTTTTCGTTATTTGCAATACCTTCCCAGTTAACCTTTGGTAAATCGACATCACTCGCTACAATAACGTTCCTTTCTGAGTCTTTCCCCACATAGACAATTAACTTATCAAATAATTCCGCACCGGGCGAATTGGCCGGTGCGGTTGGGGGCGCGCAGCTGTGAGCTCGCGTCCGGGAGTAGTGGGTTCGAACCCCATTGTCGGCAGCCCTGAAGATGGTTTTCCGTGGTTTCTCTTTTTCACTCCAGGCAAATGCTGGGGCTGTACCTCGGTCGCTTCCTTCCCACTCCTAGGCCTTTCCTGTCCCATCGTCGCCATAAGACCTATCTGTGTCGGTGCGACGTAAAGCAAATAACTGCGCATTAGTGTAAGCAGCACCCTTTCCAGATCTGTACACGCCAGAAACATAAGGTTGCCTATTATTTTCACAGATTAGTTTTACACCTAGAATTTCATGTTTTTATCCCTACATTTTTCGTAGCTTACAAATTATTCTTTTACCTGTGAAGGTTTCGGTAACAACCTGGAAATGCGGCATGGAAACCTTTCTGGACTCTGTTAAAGAATCTTACAAGGAGAGGCCAGACCCTGCGTCCAACCGATTTTGATGAGCTTCAGTGTACCTATATGTGGGGGGACTGAAAAGTAACTCGTGTATAAGGGTTTAGGTCAACACGCTTTCCTTTTCGAAAAACATGAGGTCAAATGTCATGACCCCGGATCCACCTCGGACCAAGTGGAAGTGATAGAAAATTACAAAACCAAACCAAACCAAACCCCATGGCACTACAGCCCTTGAAGGGCCTTGGTCTACCAAGCGACCGCTGCTCAGCCCGAAGGCCTGCAGATTACGAGGTGTCGTGTGGTCAACACGACGAATCCTCTCGGCCGTTCATCTTGGCTTTCTAGACCGGAGCCGCTATCTCACCGTCAGATAGCTCCTCAATTCTAATCACGTAGGCTGAGTGGACCTCGAACCAGCCCTCAGGTCCAGGTAAAAATCCCTGACCTGGATGGGAATCGAACCCGGGGCCTCCGGGTAAGAGGCAGGCACGCTACCCCTACACCACGGGGCCGGCAGAAAATTAAAAGGCGAACAAATTTTACTGAAACATTTCAGATTCGCTAACTAATAATAATTCTAGCTGAGTGCAGCCCTTCTAAGGCAGACCCTCCGATGAGGGTGGGCGAAATCTGCCATGTGTAGGTAACCGCGTGCTATTGTGGTGGAGGATAGTGTTATGTATAGTCTGTGAGTTGCTCGGATTTTGGGGACAGCACAAACGCCCAGCCCCTGGGCCATTGGAATTAACTAATGAAGATTAAAATCCCCGACCCGGCTGGGAATCAAACCCGGGACCCTCTGAACCGAAGACCAGTACGCTGACCATTCAGCCAACGAGTCGGACCGCGAACTAATAATTTCCGAAAATGTGATGAATCCCCGATTCGAATGCAATGCGGTGGCGGAGTGATCCCCGTACCTGCCTGCGCACCTCGGCGTCTCGTAGCACCTCCATCTTTTGTACAAAATAAATTATTACTTGAGGGAACGTGAAGATAAAAATGCGAACAAAACTATTACGCAATACGTGTTTAATAACTGGTCAGCGATTACTGCAGTGAGTGTTGCACTTATAGGCCAATCCGTAGTGAGCTCGAGGACGAGTAACTATCTTCCTGGCCTTTTCCTTTCCACCGGATGGGAGAGAGAGATCCAGCAGTAACTGTGAGAACGTTCAGGCCTATATTAATTTCAGGTAGAAAATAAAGTGTACTGCAATTTGCGCGATATTTTTGTTCTCATTTTTATCTTCACGTTCCCTCAAATAATAATTTACTTTGTTCTTTCTTTCTTAATCCGTTTACCCTCCAGGGTTGGTTTTTCTCCCAGACTCAGCGAGGTATCCCACCTCTACCGCCTCAAGGGCAGTGAGACTTTGGGTCGGGGACTTACAACTGGGAAGGAGGACCAGTACATCTCCCAGGCACCGTCACCTGCTATGCTGATCAGGGGAATGGGAAGATCGGAAGGGATAGACAAGGAACAGGGAAGGAAGTGGCGGTGGCCTTAAGTTAGGTACCATCCCGGCAAATACTTGGAGGAGAAGCGGGAAACCACGGAAAACTACTTCGAGCATGGCTGACGTAGGAATCGAACCCACCTCTACTCAGTTGACCTCCCGAGGCTGAGTGAACCCCGTTCCAGCCCTCGTAACACTTTTCAAATTTCGTGGCAGAGCTGGGAATCGAACACGGACCTCCGGGGATGGCAGCTAATCACGCTAACCACTACACCACAGAGGCCGACATAATCATTTATTTTGTACCAAGAATAAAGCTGCTATGAGACCCGAACTCGCGTCGTCGAGATTCGCAGACAAGTACGGAAGCCACTCAGCTACCGCACTGCAAGTCTCCAAGTATATATGCAATGAATTGGAATTGGGGATTCATCAGTTTTTCGGAAATTAGTAGGTTGTGGACCCGACATGTTTAAGTAAAATTTCTTCATCTTTTAGTGTTCTATCACCTCCACTTGGTGTGAAGCGGATCCTGCGTCATGACATTTGACATCAATGTTTTCGGAAAAGAAAGCGCATTGATCTGAACCCTTTTGGATGCCCTCCAATAGGTACACTGAAGCTCTCCTTGTTAGATAGGGAATAGTGGTTTCGGTAAATCAGGTGAATTCATTGGGAAATAACTAGACAGAAGGAAGAATTATATTGCAAAATCTTCTCTTCGAAAAAAATCGTCCTGGCGAAGTCGCTCATGACAGTGAAATTACGTTGTCAGAATGCAGCAGGACAGGTCACAGCATGTGCTCCAGATTTACATATCTAAGACCTGGCCGACAATCGAACCCAAGGCTACCTAGTAAAAGGCAGACACGCTATACGTACGCCGCAGGAAGAGAGTTGGGGTAGTTGATGGATGTCAGGAGGAGACCTGAACGTGAAACGCCACGTGATCGTTCAGTCAGAAGAAGGGTATACTTGGAACTTTAAAAACTTTGGAAGTAACGTTATTGTGTGACCTGTTTAGTATGTATTCCCTATCTTGCTTTTTGGCTCCGGTTTACTGGGTCAGACAAGACCTTGGCAGAGACAGCTGTATGGCCCAGTACTGCAGGCAGACAGCACGTGTCCCTGTTACTTAGACGATGTAATAGCTAGTGGTTTTAACGTCTCACAAACACATCGACAGTTTATGGCGATATAAGGATTGGAAAGGGCTCCATTGCTTGGAGTCTCTCACCACACTAGACGCAATTTACGCTGCATAATTTACGTGACACGATCCTACGCTTCCATGTATGAAATGTGCGCGGGCCATACTTACGCTTGTACGTCTGGGTGTGCCCGACTCACAGTGCTCCTGTAGCAGTCTCCACTTGCGATCCCCCTGTGGGTGGGGGCGGTAGAATAACACCCACGGTATCCTCTGCCTGTCGTAAGAGGCGACTAAAAGGGGCCCCAGGGCCTCTGAACTTTGGAGCGTGGATTGGCGACGACGGGGCCCTTAGATGAGTCCTGGCATTGCTTCCACTAACTTGTGCCAGGCTCCTCACTTTCATCTATCCTATTCGACCTCTCTTGGTCAACTCTTATTTTCCGACCCCGACGCTATTAGGTTTGTGAGGGCTAGGGAGTCTTTCATTTTCACGCCCTTCGTGGCCCTTGTCTTCCTTTGGCCGATATCTTCATTTTACAAAGTGTCGGATCCCTTCCACTTTTCCCTCTGATTAGTGTTATATAGAGGATGGTTACCTTGCTGTACTTCCTCTTAAAACAATAATCACCACCACCGCCACTCTCCACTTGCGAAGGTCGTACAGAGAGAGAAGAGACGTCAGTGTCCGTCTTACTCCTTCCAAACCTCGCCACATGCCGACCGGAGGTGCGTTTCCATTTGTATTCAGTATTCTGTTGAGTATTTTCTTTACATTTTAACACTATCCAATAAATAAATAAATAAATAAATAAATAAATAAATAAATAAATAAATAAATAAATAAATAAATAAATAAATAAATAAATAAATAAATAAATACTACGAGTGAAGATAATAATAATAATAATAATAATAATAATAATAATAATAATAATAATAATAATAATAATAATAATAACCCATGCACCATAGAGGCGGACATTAATTAATTTTTGCTAATGATTTAACGTCGTACTAACACGTGGAAGGTTTCAGGCCACGCAAGAATGGGAACGGGCTAGGATTGGGAAGGTAGTGGCTGTGGCCTTAATAAAGGTACAGCTCCAGCATTTGTCTGGCGTGAAAACAGAAGACGACGGAAAACTGTCTTCAGGGTTGCTAACAGTGGGATTCGAACCCACCATCTCCCAAATGCAAGCTCACAGCTACGCGACCCTAACCGCACGCCTAACTCTCTCGGTGATTTTAATCTTAAATCTTGGCGTACCTTGCGCGTATCTACTTAGCCTCTTCGGCGAAGAATCGCCGCATATTCCATTACAAACAGTGTAGCATAATATTTAAAACACATTCGGAAAGAAAGTCGCACAGATATTCAGAAACGACTTAAATAATTCCGTTTCCAGATTACGTCAGAATATCAGGAGATAACAACCGGACGGTCGCTCGCAGCATGTTCTTCAGCGCTACCCGTCTAATGCAACATCTTGGATTAGTGAACCTCGTTTACGACCGCATAGTACTACGCTGGGAGGTGTGAGGAGGAGTACATAACGCGACCTCCCTCGTATTATGCAGTAGAAAAGTGTGAATACGTCATACAAACATAGAAGCCTACGGTGCGGTACAGTAAGATTTATTTTCAGTAAGGTTCGGACGTTAAGGAAAAGTCATATTTATTTCCTGAGGCCGTTTTACCCGAATCCCGAAAAATAACTGTGAATGATGATTCCCTGACTCAGTTTAAAACAATTTTATGTTGCATATAAATGCACATTACGATCATATTTGTTCATTTTGGTGATGTAAGGTCATCTTCTTCTTAATCTGTTTACTCACCAGAGTCGGCTTTTCTCTCGGACTCAGCGAGGAATCCCACCTCTACCACCTCAAGGGCAGTGTCGTGGAGCTTCAGACTTTGGGTCGGAGGATACAACTGGGGAGAATGACCAGTACCTCGCCTAGGCAGCCTCACCTGCTATGCTGAACAGGGGCCTTGTGGAGGGATGGGAAGATTGGATGGGATAGACAAGGAAGAGGGAAGGAATCGGCCGTGACCTTAAGTTAGGTACCATCCCGGCATTTGCCTGGAGGAGAAGTGGGAAACCACGGAAAACGACTTCAAGGATGACTGAGGTGGGAATCGAACCTACCTCTACTCAGTTGACTTCCCGAGGCTGAGTGGACCCCGTTCCAGCCCTCGTACCACTTTTCAAACGTCGTGGCAGAGCCGGGAATCGAACCCGGGCCTCCGCGAGTGACAGCTAATCACACTAACCACCACACCACAGAGGCGGACAAGATATTTATGTTGCATATAAATGCATATTACGGTCATTGGTCATTTTGTTCATTTTAGTGTTATAAGGTCATACTTGGTTATATTCTCAGCATTTTTATTTCAATTGAGGCGTCGTTTTTAATAAGGTGTATGCTATGTTTGTCGATTTTCAAACACAGGATTTCAAAATATTGTACTAGTTTCTTTCTTTTCCCGAAAGAGATAGGTGGCAGGTTTAGAAGACATGATTCCGAGAAAGAGAGAACGTACACCGACAGATACCGCAAAGCAGGCTAATACTTCGCTTTTGGTTTTTTAAATGTTGAAAACATATCATAGCAGAGAAAGTAGGGGTCCCACACTACGAAAAACGTAAAATTAACCAATCTCCTCAATTGTGTCGAAAGTTGAAGGGTTAAAGGGTCCGAAATTGTTTCAAATTGTAAGTCTTGGATAGCTCTATCAAACTAAGAAAGCAAATTTCGAAAATCACTTCCGCCGGGTCCGAGAAAACAGCCTAAAATCGCTTGTTTTTTTACTCGTTTTATTTTTGATTCAAATCCCAGGTAAACTAACTCATTTACATAGTTCTTTCTGTAATGTCTTCTTTGGTTTAATAACTTCAGACGTTTTTTGATTTTTGACTGAATGCAGTTATTAGGGGTTAAGTGAAAACTGCATTGACTCACATGAGGTCCGTGATACCGTTTAATCACTTGACATGTACGACACCGTCTCACTGAAGGTCTCAGATATCTACACGTTTGAAGCTCTGACAAAACAGGATCTTGCGCCAACTCACGAGGCACTTTCTCGCGAATCTTCTTTACAGCATTTGCAGCTACATTCTCTAGAATTGCTTTTGGTAATGCCCTTAACTCTTCTTCAGTAAAAGTGTTTAGTTTTTTATTGTAAGAATAAAACTTTACAATAGCGTTACACGTCTTTACAAATGTTTCTTTCTATCGGCAGCCCTGAAGATGGTTTTCCAGGGTTTGAGGCAAATGCTGGGGCTGTACCTTAATTAAGGCCACGATTGCTTCCTTCCGACTCCTAGGCCTTTCCTATCCCATCTTCGCCATAAGACCTATCTGTGTCGGTGCGACGTAAAGCCACTAGAAAAAACAAAAGGAAATTGTTTCCGATAATCTCACATGTTGATGGTAGATACTCACGCAACCACTTCTTCACTCCACAACCCTAAAAAAAAAAAATAACAACGAAGATCAGCTCTTGACAAATGAGCGCCCATGATCACAGCTAGACAGCGATAAACCGGGCGAGTTGGCCGTGCGCGTAGAGGCGCGCGGCTGTGAGCTTGCATCCGGGAGATAGTAGGTTCGAATCCCACTATCGGCAGCCCTGAAGATGGTTTTCCGTGGTTTCCCATTTTCACACCAGGCAAATGCTGGGGCTGTACCTTAATTAAGGCCACGGCCGCTTCCTTCCAACTCCTAGGCCTTTCCTATCCCATCGTCGCCATAAGACCTATCTGTGTCGGTGCGACGTAAAGCCCCTAGCAAAAAAAAAAAAGAAAGCGATAAGAAAGGCAAACTGCTGATCTAATCTAATCGAACGGATAACGATGATTAACAGAAGATTGTAATTGTTAGGAATAAGTAATGAATATATTCCCATACTTTATTATATTTTATTTATCTACACTTCGTAGCTCATATCCCTTGGATGTTTTCAACATTGAGTTGCTTGCCTGAAGAACTGTGGATTAAAAAAAAGAAGCAGTATGAGAACTGTGCCTCAGGGCTGTGATACTGAATGAATGTATGACGTTTTAATTTCCCTACTGTAGCTCTGTCTGCTGTATTATCCCTTATCACTTTTAGACGCATTTAATGTTAGTAAAACTCTGATACTTGCTACCTATCCCTAAAATGCTTAAATAATATTTTACTTTTTTACGCCATATTTACCTAGTTTTTAGGGCATATTTTGTACTTATTTAAGTCATAAACTTCCGAACCCTACACATCAACATGGGAAAGAGAACCCAACGAAAAATGTTCTGATGGCTCCGTATTGTGTGTACTGGGGGGCGTGATCAGTGTTAAGGAATATCATTGTGGTCAGGGGCGAAACGTACGCGATTCGGGCCCCTCAAATAAAACCTAAAAACCTATGAATGACAAATGTAAATTTAATTATAGCAATTTTTTTTTGCTAGTGGCTTTACGTCGCACCGACACAGATAGGTCTTATGGCGACGATGGGATAGGAAAGAGCTAAGAGTGGGAAGGAAACGACCGTGGCCTTAATTGAGGTACAGCCCCAGCATTTGCCTGCTGTGAAAATAGCAAACCACGGAAACCATCTTCACGGCTCGAACCCACCATTTGCCGGATGCAAGCTCATAGCTGCGCGACACTAACCGCACGGCCAACTCGCCCGGTATTATAGCAGGTAGAAGTGATGCAATATATTGTCAAGTTACTGTATAGGAATAAAGGGATTATTCGTTATAATAAGATGATTAAAAATAATGTTTAATACGTTTTATTCCACTGCCTCCGTGGTTTCACGGCCACGCTGCTGAACTGCCGACCATGCACCACTAGATGTTCGCACTTGACTTTAATTGGTTTCAGTTTCCACTAACTACGGGGCAGTACTGTAGAATCGATACTGAAGTCTCGGTTACAATAATTTATTCGATTACAAAAACAAAAGGATCAAAATTAAATAAAAACTGTTCAAATAAAGTTTCAAAATATCAAACCACAGAACTGATAAGCATCATTAACTTCACGAGTTGACTGACTGTTACTACACCAACTTCTTATTCAAATTATACACTTGTCTAATAAATATGTATCATAAGTTAAATGTTCAGCAAAATTTGTGCATAATACGATCTTAGGTGCACTACACATCAAACTCTCATTTACTGACTAAAATGGGATACCTTGATATCAATTTTGTTGTAATTATTTTTCAATAATTTGATGCAGGTCTTTCATGAGGAGCGTAACACGGTATTGCGAGAGCTAGCGAGGGCAAACATGAACTGTTTACAGCTGTGTGTGTTCCACTCGGCGCAATAAACTGCTACTAGATGCAACCAAGTGGCAATTCCTCTACGTACAAATTGTAAAAACAAACAACTAATAGACTGGTTCTGCAGAACCGCCCTGATTCTTTCCATGCAGATATTTTAATTTTTTTTGCGAGGAGTCTGCGGGGCCCCTTATAGGTCCTGCAGGCCCTAACGTTAGGCCCCTGATTGTGGATTATGAAATACTTCTCCCGCAGCGACGATATGCAGAGTGTACGCGCCATCGTCAATTACATCACAACCACGCTCATAGTTAAAGACGTTCAGACGCTCTGAACATGTCGACTCGAGCTGCATGTCTGTTACGGTCGACGTAGGCCACATGACGGAGTTACCTGAGTGACACCTGGAAGCATCAGTACGATTTAAGGCCTAGAATTTCCGTATGCAAAATCCACAAAATCTTGGTCAACTGGTCTCTAAGTCCGGCGTAGTCACAGAGCAAATGATATGAGTTGTATTCCTTCCACTTGCAGCGAAAGCTCGGGACAAACCTTGACTAAAGACATGCAGATGCCAGTTGATTTACGGTCAGTGCCTTTCCTCCATAGATCCTCCGTGGCTAAGGAGGCAGCGCGCCGGGCTCTCATCTCTGGGTTCCAGGGTTCAGATTCAGGTAACTCCATGTCAGATTTGTGCTGTACAGAACGGAGGTGGGACACGTTTTTCTCCTGGTACTCCGATTTTCCCTGTCATCTTTCATTAGAGCAACACTCTCCATTATCATTTCATTTCATCTATAGGTTTCGGCAGCCGGCGTAATTCCTATCTTCGCTGGTCGATGGGGCGTCATTAATTTCATTCCTGACTCGGCCAAATGACTGGAAACAGGCTGTGGATTATCATTACCTTTCCTCCATGATATATACATTACCTTCATCTGTATTTCCTGCAGTTGCAGGCGACGCAGAAATGGTTTGAAGTAGCGTTATCCTTTAAAACGTTCTCTTTACACCGACGACGAATTCACTTTCTTTGAAGAACTGCAAACTAATTCAATTCGTATTGTGCCCTAGATATCCCTCTTCACGTGGTTATGAGGATATTTCGGAATGTAATGGAGAGGGCGAATAATTCACTGGCTATAATGAATGTCATGTGATATCCGCAGCCCTGGTGCATGCCCTTCGATTCGACGCACATGGGTAACTTGCGTGTGTATGAGGATGGTGTTCTACCTAGAATGAAATCTAACGTTAAAGATGCCACAAACAACGAGAAAAAACAATCAGTGAAGGTGAAAATCCCCGACCCGCACGGAATGAAACCCGGAATTCCTTGGACCAAGGCGAGCATGGTAACCAGTTATCCAGACAAGTCTCTGAGAATGGTTCCAGAGTATGGGATGCTCAACAGGATTACTTGACTCAGGAACTGGAAAAAATCCAAAGAAAAGCAGCTCGATTTGTTCTGGGCGATTTCCGACAAAAGAGTAGCGTTACAACAATGTTGCAAAGTTTGGGCTGGAAAGACTTGGGAGAAAGGAGACTAGCTGCTCGACTAAGTGGCATGTTCTGAACTGTCAGTGGAGAGATGGCGTGGGACGACATTAGTCGATGAATAAGGTTAGTGGTGCTCTTAATGGCGGGAAAGATCGTAATATAAAGGTCGAATTTAAGAGGACAGATTGAAGCAAATATTTTTCTATAGGAAGGGGAGTTGCCATTGGACACATCCCAATGGGGGCTTTATGGTTGGATATCGATCAAACAATGATCTGCATTTAGACGTGTCATTCAGGTGACAGATTTCCTATCAATTGTTTACCTGGCCTTTTATTAAATATTGTCAAAGAACTTGGAAATTTATCGAACATTTTCCAATCCCTTACTCCTCGTCCTATAATGAATATTTGCCCCAATTTGTCCTCTTGAATTCCAAATTTATCTTCACATTATGATCGTTTCTACTTATAAAAGCTCTGCTCAAGCCTATGCGTCATGTCATTCCACTCATCTGACAGCTCGGAACATACCACGTAGTCGAGCAGCTCATCTTCTTACTACCAAACCTTCCCAGCCCAAAGTTTGCAACATTTTCGTAACACTACTCTTTTGTCAGAAATCCTCCAGAACAAATTATGCTGCTTTCTTTCGGACCCTTTCCATTTCTCGTATCAATTAGTCCTGGTGTGGGTCCCATAACTGGAACCATACTCTAGTTGGGATCTTACCAGAGACTTACACGCCCTCTCCTTTTCATCCTTACTACAATCCCTAAATACCCTCATAACCGTGTGAAAAGATCTGTAACCTTTCTTAACAACTTCGTTAATATGATTACCCAAATAAAGATCACGGCTTATTTTAACACGTAACAGTGATCCCCATGAGGTACTGCCACCCCATCAACACCGTAACCCTCCTAAGTTTTTAACAAGAGCGCCAGTAATCCGCTTTATAAACTCGGTGACTGAGTATCTATATTACAGGTTAAGAACTTCATGTTTTATCCGTATTGACAGATAATCAGGAGAATAGATATGAGGTTATCCACCTTTCATAACACTACAAGTGAAGTGACAAAGAGAATTTAGATCATTTCACTATTTAAGGGACCGGTTTCAATCCAACCAGGGGTCATCCTCAGCCTTATAATTCTAAACATAGGCAAGTTATACAATCATTAAAATACCTTACAGTATGCATTACCACAAGACATAAAACACACATTGAAATATATAACGGCAATGTAGAAGACACTTAAAACACCAGAAGTGAAGTTCAAATACAAGTTATGATACATTGACCACTTGTGAACACGTTTTGTTGAATTGGAAGTCTGAAGTGTGTCGCTCAGTTCATATTTATTCGTTGTATGTGTCCTATTTGTTGATAGTACCAGTTTACACAGAGTTAAAACTTTACCTTCTTAAATAATGTTTTAAAATGTTGGCCGAACAAATGGGACACATCTTCTTTCTTTCTTAGTCTGTTTACCCTCCAGGGTTGGTTTTTCCCTCGGACACAGTGAGGGATCCCACCTCTACCGCCATGAGAGCAGTGTCCTGGGGCGTGAGACATTGGGTCGGGGGATACAACTAGCGAGAATGACCATTACCTTGCCCAGGCGGCCTCACGTGCTATGCTGAACAGGGGCCTTGTGGGGGAGGGGATGGGAAGATTGGAAGGAATGGACAAGGAAGAGGGAGGGATGCGGCCGTGGCCTTAAGTTAGTTACCATCTCGGTATTTGCCTGGAGGATAAATGGGAAACCACGGAAAATCACTTCAAGGATCTCTGAGGTGGGAATGAAACCCAGCTCTACTCAGTTGACCTCCCGAGGCTGAGCGGGCCGATGATCTCCGATGTTAGTCCTCTTTAAACAACAAGCATAATCATCATTACCGAGGCTGAGTGGACCCCGTTCCAGTCCTCATGCCACTTTCCAAATTTCGTGGCAGAGCCGGGAATCAAACCCGGGCCTCCGG
Organism: Anabrus simplex; assembly: GCF_040414725.1. Classification (NCBI taxonomy): domain Eukaryota; kingdom Metazoa; phylum Arthropoda; class Insecta; order Orthoptera; family Tettigoniidae; genus Anabrus; species Anabrus simplex. The sequence continues at coordinate 21,975,477 of NC_090267.1, forward strand.
GGTTGGCACCTAATCACACTAACCACTACACCACAGAGGCGGACAATGGGACACATACAAGGAATAAATGTGAACTGAGCGACACACTTCAGACTTCCATTTCAACAAAACGTGTTCACAAGTGGTCAATGTATCAAAACTTGTATTTGAACTTCACATCTGGTATTTTAAGTGTCTTCTACATTGCCGTTATATATTTCAATGTGTGTTTTACGTCTTGTGGTAATGCATACTGTAAGGTATTTTAATGATTGTATAACTTGCCTATGTTTAGAATTATAAGGCTTGAAACCGGTCCCTTAAATAGTGAAATGATCTAAATTCTCTTTGTCACTTCACTTGTAGTGTTCTGAAAGGTGGATAACTTCATATCTATTCTCCTGAATATCAATATGTTTGTAAAGTACAATACTGCTGACGAAGACACATAAAGTGTGAATACACATCACTTCCGACCATATAATGACGTTACAATAGCAACTGTAATGTGCATGCTAACTTGACCATTGAACTGATCGAGTTACGTACCGGTGTGCGTGGACTGCGCGTGCTGAACCTCCTCGGTCAGCACGCTGATGACGCTGCTCACGGAGTCGGGCGAGGACACTCCGCTCGAGTCGCTGTCCATATCATCCGTCTCGGGATTGAAGAGCTCGAGGGAGAGCAAGCGGGGCAATGGACGAGCCAGTACCATGGCGGAGGAGCGGCGCACCAGAGGGAAAGCCGACCGTGCTGTGCTCACAGCACCTGAAACACAACACACATACATTACAGACCGTTATGCCATTCTGTGTTCAGTCTGCAAGCCTCTGTGAATTAACTACGCGACTCCACAAACGTCTATTTCCAACTGAGGAGTGTCTGTCCAAAAGTTCCTATTTCCACCTTAAGATGTGGGAAAACGCAGATAACATATAATAAAAGGCACGTGGGACGTACCCAGGATCGGGTGTGGTACCGGTACTACTGTTAGAACTATGCTGTGATACTAAATGTACATGAATGGTGTTCTGTCATTAATCAATCAATCAGTCACTACTGATCTGCATTTTGGACTGTCACCCACGTGGCTGATTCCCTATCTGTTGTTTTCCTAGCCTTTTCTTAAATGATTGCAAAGACGTTGGAAATTTATTGAGCATCTCCCTTGGTAAGTTATTCCAATCCCTAACTCCCCTTCCTATAAATGAATATTTTCCCCAATTTGTTCTCTTGAATTCCAGTTTTATCTTCATATTCTGATCTTTCCTACTTTTAAAGACACCATTCAAACTTATTCGTGTACTGATGTCATTCCACACGATCTATCCACTGACAGCTCGGAACATACTATTTAGTCGAGCACCTCGTCTGCTTTTTCCCAAGTCTCCCCAGCCCAAACTTTTCAACAGTTTTGGAACGCTACTCTTTTGTCGGGAATCACCTACAACAAATTGAGCCGCTTTTTTTTTTGTATTTTTGTATTTTTATTAACCTCAATATAAATATAAACAAAGTGGAAATTGTTCCTTTTGATCGGGTATAAGTAGCCCTTCTTGTTTAGACACATAGGAAATAAAATCCCTTTTGAATGGGAATGAGGAAATGGCACACAACAAAACAGCAACAAATACATCATAGATTTACCTCCTTTTATAATAATAATTTGGGATAAGTTATACTCTAATTAACAAGGGAAGAGGACACCCTCTCGTCACCCACATCATGTTCAATGTGCTGACAATCCGTTCCTCTACAGTGTCACCCAAAACTTATTGTAATTAATCACTCAGTAATAAAACGAAAATACATTCTCGAAAATGCATTATCATAAGAATGGGAACTAAATTGTCTTGGATCGGACGCTCTGGTAGAGAGTGGCTCATGCAATTACCTAGGAATTCACATCAAGAGAGATCTAAAATGGTACACCCACGTAAGAAGTGTAATTCCTTACACTTCGTGATGAGGCTGCTAAAGGGCAGCAGTTCCCAGCTGAAGGCGCAGGGCTATATTATATTACTCCTTAGGCCAGTCCTGGAATACGGAGCCTAGCGAATGTGATCCATAGCAAACAGGACTCACTAAGGAGCTTGAGATGGTACAGCGAAGGGCTGCAAGATTTGTGCTTAACGATTTCAATCCTAGACGTAGTGTGACAAGTATGACAGAAAAAAAAGTGGGTGCAAGACACTGGGGAATACAAGGAAGCGAACACGGTTATGTGCCATGTATAAAGCCAGCTTGGGGTCAGTTAAACAATCGACTAGAAAAGCAGGACATATTATCCGCATAAACCAAAAGGTAGATAGCAGAAAACTAACTATGCTAAATACTCATTTGTAAATCGGGGAATTGATGATTAGAATTCATTACCAGCAGCTGCCTTAGAGCCTTTTCCCAAAAATGTAAGATGCTTCAAGAATAGAGTCCAGATTCTGTACATTTCTATGTGACGATGTCGTATTTTAAAGCAAGGCTCAACCCACTGCGAACTGTTTGAAACACTTAAGGTGCGTGTGAATTTGTATAGCCTATGACAGTGTTGTAATGTTAAGCTGGTAGTAAGCTCAACCCACTGCGAACTGTTTGAAACACTTAAGGTGCGTGTGAATTTGTATAGCCTATGACAGTGTTGTAATGTTAAGCTGGTAGTAAGCTCAACCCACTGCAAACTGTTTGAAACACTTAAGGTGCGTGTGAATTTGTATAGCCTATGGCAGTGTTGTAATGTTAAGCTGGTAGTAAGCTCAACCCACGGCGGACCCTTTGAAACACTTAAGGTGCGTGTGAATTTGTATAGCCTATGGCAGTGTTGTAATGTTAAGCTGGTAGTAAGCTCAACCCACTGCGAACTGTTTGAAACACTTAAGGTGCGTGTGAATTTGTATAGCCTATGGCAGTGTTGTAATGTTAAGCTGGTAGTAAGCTCAACCCACGGCGGACCCTTTGAAACACTTAAGGTGCGTGTGAATTTGTATAGCCTATGGCAGTGTTGTAATGTTAAGCTGGTAGTAAGCTCAACCCACTCCGAACTGTTTGAAACACTTAAGGTGCGTGTGAATTTGTATAGCCTATGGCAGTGTTGTAATGTTAAGCTGGTAGTAAGCTCAACCCACTCCGAACTGTTTGAAACACTTAAGGTGCGTGTGAATTTGTATAGCCTATGGCAGTGTTGTAATGTTAAGCTGGTAGTAAGCTCAACCCACTCCGAACTGTTTGAAACACTTAAGGTGCGTGTGAATTTGTATAGCCTATGGCAGTGTTGTAATGTTAAGCTCAACCCACTCCGAACTGTTTGAAACACTTAAGGTGCGTGTGAATTTGTATAGCCTATGGCAGTGTTGTAATGTTAAGCTCAACCCACTCCGAACTGTTTGAAACACTTAAGGTGCGTGTGAATTTGTATAGCCTATGGCAGTGTTGTAATGTTAAGCTCAACCCACTCCGAACTGTTTGAAACACTCAAGGTGCGTGTGAATTTGTATAGCCTATGGCAGTGTTGTAATGTTAAGCTCAACCCACGGCGAACTGTTTGAAACACTCAAGGTGCGTGTGAATTTGTATAGCCTATGGCAGTGTTGTAATGTTAAGCTGGTAGTAAGCTCAACCCACTCCGAACTGTTTGAAACACGTAAGGTGCGTGTGAATTTGTATAGCCTATGGCAGTGTTGTAATGTTAAGCTGGTAGTAAGCTCAACCCACGGCGAACTGTTTGAAACACTTAAGGTGCGTGTGAATTAGTGTAGCCTATGGCAGTGTTGTAATGTTAAGCTGGTAGTAAGCTCAACCCACTCCGAACTGTTTGAAACACTTAAGGTGCGTGTGAATTAGTGTAGCCTATGACAGTGTTGTAATGTTAAGCTGGTAGTAAGCTCAACCCACGGCGAACTGTTTGAAACACTCAAGGTGCGTGTGAATTTGTATAGCCTATGGCAGTGTTGTAATGTTAAGCTGGTAGTAAGCTCAACCCACGGCGAACTGTTTGAAACACTTAAGGTGCGTGTGAATTAGTGTAGCCTATGGCAGTGTTGTAATGTTAAGCTGGTAGTAAGCTCAACCCACTGCGAACTGTTTGAAACACTTAAGGCGCGTGTGAATTTGTATAGCCTATGGCAGTGTTGTAATGTTAAGCTGGTAGTAAGCTCAACCCACTGCGAACTGTTTGAAACACTTAAGGTGCGTGTGAATTTGTATAGCCTATGGCAGTGTTGTAATGTTAAGCTGGTAGTAAGCTCAACCCACTGCGAACTGTTTGAAACACTTAAGGTGCGTGTGAATTTGTATAGCCTATGGCAGTGTTGTAATGTTAAGCTGGTAGTAAGCTCAACCTATAAAATTGTAAGCCGCAGTGTTAAGCACTGGAAATACTTAAGTTGTGTTTGAATTTGTACACGATGAAGCTGGATTTAGAATGTTCAACTAGTAGTATTTCTTGTAATATTTCATTTCCATGGAATTGCTTGTTGTTGTTATTGGTAATTATGTTTTAACTTTATCATCACACTACTGTAAGTGATCATCGCCAATTGCGATGTGTTTGTTAATAATAATAATAATAATAATAATAATAATAATAATAATAATAATTGTCCACTCGGCCTCTGGAAGTTAACTGAGTAGAGAGTGGGGTTCGATTCCCTCCTCAGCCAGCCTGGAAGTGGTTTTCTGTGGTTTCCCACTTCTCTTCCATGCAAATGCTGGGTTGGTACCTAACTTAAGGCCACGGCCGCTTCCATCCCTCTTCCTTGCCTATCCCTTCCGATCTTTCCATACGCTCACGAGGTCCCTGTTCAGCATAGGAGGTGAGGCCACCTGGGTGAGGTACTGGTTCCTGCTACCAGTTTTAACCCCCGACCCAATGTGTCGTGCTCCAGAACACTGCCCTTGAAGCGGTACAGGTGGAATCCTTCGCTGAGTCCGAGGGCGAAACTAATCCTGAAGAGTAAACTAATTAAGAAAGAAAGAAAGAAAGAAAAGAAAGAAAGAAAGAAAGAAAGAAAGAAAAACGAAAAAAGAAATGTCTGTACTATAACTACTGCCTTTAAATCGAGCATACGGTTTTAGTGATCCGCTTTAATAATCAGACTGTAGAGCCCAGACTGGTCCCGCATTTCCCGAGGCGAACCAGTAAAACTTTGCGAGCTTTTAAAACTGAACCTCATTTTATTAAACTAACCAACTTTTCAACTTTACAGCGAAACAAAAAGTAATAACTCTGAAGAAAGATAGGACGTTGTGAATGGTGTATGATTTATTATGACAAAACCTGTTTATCACGCGAGTACACGCTACTGTCTTACAGTTAGCTCTGTAGTAGCCAGGGTTTGATTTCCGATTCTATCAGGAATAGATCTAGAACATGCAGCACTCAACACTCAGGAATACAACTCAGATAACTTGTAGGTTAAACTCCTACTCTCAGCCATGATAATGAGCTTTTGGACTTGTGATCTGTCAAGAAAACAAGGTGGGATTCTTTACGTTTCTCAGAGAAGTTTACTCCGCGTCTTCAGAAGTCCTCGACTGTTCACTCGACTGTTTGAATTTAAGAATGCTTTACCGCTTTGTTTTCTTGAGGCGGCAAATACCCAAACGCTTATTATCAGATCTACAATCACGCGCCGTGAAGGCATCAATCTAAATATTGAAAGCATTCCGTTATTTTCCACACGAGCACCAATAAGTGCAGGGATGGTACTTGATATATAAATAACGTCCCCTTTCCATCTTGATTAAGTACATTTTTTCAGTAGCCTTTGTAGTTACCATCTTCCTAGCCGAGGTCGTGAGGACGCGTTAGGTTTACCCGGACGAGTAGGGGTTCGAATCCCCAAAGGGAAGTTGAGAAATTCAGAACCGAGGCAGAATAAGAAGAAAAACATGGCACTGAGGTTCATTTAGCCTACAAGAAGTATGAGTAACAGATAAATTCCTGAGGGTAAAGATGTCCGAGCATAATGCTGACAGGAGATATGTATACAGGGTTTATCCATATTCCCATTACAGACTTCGAGGGCTTGCAGTGGCGGCCAAGACGGTTAATTTTAGCATAGGAACTTGTGTCCGGAAACGTACCGTCTGCCTACTACTCGTAAAAAACCACCACAGCACACGTTCAAATCTCCCGCACTGACTGGAGTACGTACTCATACCCCTACAGGTTTGTTGACATTCCATGCCATTCAGTTGAGTGCGTGACGTGTTGTACCTGCTGTTCTGTTTGGGATCATACAGCAGTAATTATTTGCTACGTAGACAGCGGTAAGCCGTACGTACAGTAGTTCATCTGCACCAAAGATTTGCCCCGATTGCTTGGCCTGCACGTTCACCCGACTTGACACCGCTAGACAACTACCTTTGGGGTCGTATGAAAACTTGATTTACGAGACCCCTGTGGAATCTGAGGAAGATCTACTGCCACAGGTTATTGGAGGACCAGGTATTGATGATCGTCTGTACGAGAACATGATATGTAGGTACCGTCCGTCTCTGTGTTGACATCGAATTAAGGCCACGGCCGCTTCTTTCCCATTCCTAGGCCTTTCCTCTCCCACCGTCGCCATAAGAGCTATCTGTGTCGGTGCGACGTAAAGCAAAATAGCAAGAAAAAGTGTTGACGTTGGTGGTCGGCACCGTAATTGGACCCAGACGACAAGCAGCAGAAGTCGGACAGAACGCCAAAAATGCGGAAGCTTTGAAAGTGTGCTGTGGTGGTTTTTTGCGGGTAGCGGGACGACGGTACGTTTCGGGACACAAGTTCCTATGCTAAAATTAACCGTCTTGGTCCCCACTGCAAGCCCTCAAAGTCTGTAATGGAAATTTAGAAACATTCTGTATATACTAGTAATGCTAACGTATAAAAGTGTGCACAGGATGTTCTGAAATAACGTGAACCGGGTATAGGAGTGTTAGAGGGTTGGCCATACTGATAAATAATTTGAAAATATTCGATATCTCACACCATTGTCACTTTATCAGTTGCCGAATTTCGCCAATGAGATACTTCGCGGGCGAATTGAAATGGGCTTTGTGACGCGGTGTTGCCAAATCTGCACGTGACTTAAGACCGGCGTAAGAGCACCAGTCAGAGAATAAAACTTTCCCATGAGGGGGATTTGAGTACGGACCTCCGGGCTGAGAGGATCGCGCCATAACAAGTAGCTATAGTGTGTTTGGGTTTATACTGATTTCTGTGCTTTGTTCTCAACCCGGTTTTAAGTCACGTGCAGATTTAAGAAGACGCCGCGCAAAGCCCATTTCAATTCACCCGCGAAGCGATCTGATTGGCTAACTTAAGCAACTGATAAAATGAAAACGGTGTGAGATATCGAATTATTTTCTTCAAATTTTTGATCAGTGTGACAAACCCTCTAACGCTCCTGTTGTTTCCGACCACCCTGTATACGTAACATAGAGAGATCTTCTTACGTACGGTAACCTATATTTTATCAACGGAGAAGTGTATGTGGGGTTCACTTTTACTCCATCTGCCGTCTACAAATTGTAGCAATAAATTTGAAAAAAAAACAGATAAATAAATAAATCATGCCGCCTCTGTGGTGTAGTGGTTACTGTGATTAGCTGCCACCCCCGGAGATACGAATTCGATTCCCGGCTCCGCCACGAAATTTGAAAAGTGCTACGAGGGCTGAAACGGGGTCCATTCAACCTTGGGAGGACAACTGAGTAATGGTGGGTTCGATTCCCACCTCAGCCATCTCGGAAGTCGTTTTCCGTGGTTTCCCACTTTTCTAGCCAAATGCCGGGATGGTACCTAACTTAAGGCCACGGCCGCTTCCTTCCATCTTCCTTGCCTGTCCCATCCAATCTTTCCAACTCCTACAAGGCCCCTGTTCAGCATAACAGGTGAGGGCGCCTGGGCGAGGCACTGGTCCTCCTTAGTTGTGTCCCCGACCTAAAGCCTCACGCTCCAGGCCACTGCCCTTGAGGCCGTAGAGATGGGATCCCTAGCTAAGTCCGAGGGAGAAACCAATCCTGAAGGGTACACAGATAAATAAATAAATAAATAAATAAATAAATAAATAAATAAATAAATAAATAAATAAATAAATAAATAAATAATAATAATAATAATAATAATAATAATAGTAATAATAATAATAATAATAATCTCTCTAAACACCACTAAACATCGTACAGGACGGATCACTATGCAGAATGCCTTCCAAGTGTCCCCCACGAGCAAAAAGAACACAGGCACAACAAGACCGAAGTGGACCGGATGAGTTGGCCGTGCGGTTAGTGGCGCGCAGCTGTGAGCTTTTATCCGGCAGATAGTGGGTTCGAACCCCACTGACGGCAGCCTTGAAGATGGTTCCGTGGTTTCTCATTTTCACACCAGGCAAATGCTGGGGCTGTGCCTTAATTAAGGTCACGAAGTGGATACCGGAGAGGAAGCCGTCATACAGCCGGAAAATGAAGACTTTCTGGGCCAAGAAGAAACAGCAGAACCATGTAAAGAGTTAAAACGAGCCCCGTGTCCTGAATGGGCCGAAACGAAAGAAGAAGAGTAACTACTTTGCCCGACTTTACGCCGAGATTACGCTTAATGGAGTATTTTAACTTCCACACTTCCAAGGGTCTTCATGGTTTTATATGGATGACTTCATCTTGTTTCCTTTGTGTTTTATTATTAGTTTTAGAGTGCGAGCCTACGGATCCCGGGTTCAAAACCGGCTGTGATAGTCGGATTTTGATAAGCTACTCAATGTCGTACGATGCCTGCATGTAGAAGATCTCAGGTGACACATTTGGCGTTCACGCGAAAACGTTCATGAAATCAACCATGGATCGCCCAAGGGAGATCTGGTTTACTCTGTCTTCTGACACGCAGGCTAATCGGCGTCACGTGATAACTGAGGCCATACGAATATTTTTCAATTTCATGTCATTATCCGTTTAAATTCTAGAGACCGGGCGAGTTGGCCGTGCCGTTAGGAGCCCGCGGCTGTGAGCTTACATCCGGGAGTTAGTGGGTTCGAATCCCACTGTCGGCAGCTCTGAAGGTTGTTTTTCCGTGGTTTCCCATTTTCACACCATAAGACCTATCTGTGTCGGTGCGACGTAAAGCAACTAGCGAAAGGATAAATTCTAGGGATGGTTTTTTCCCCCCAGAATCAGTGAGGTACCCACCTGTACCGCCTCAAGGGCTGTGTCCTGGAGTCCGGGTCGGGGAGGACCAGTACCTCGCCCACGCGGCCTCACCTGCTATGCTGAACAGGGGCCTTGTGGGGGATGGGAAGATTGGAAGGGATGGATAAGGAAAAGGAAGGAAGCAGCCGTGGCCTTAAGTTGAGTAAGATCCCGGCATTTGCCTGGAGGAGAAGTAGGAGACCACGGAAAAACACTTCGAGGATGGCTGAGGTGGGAATCGAACGCTCTCTACTCAGTTGACCTTCCGAGACTGAGTGAACCCCGTTCCAGTCCTCGTACCACTTTTCAGATTTTGTGGCAGAGTCGGTAGCCGGACCTCCGGGGGTGGCAGCTAATCACACTAGCCACTACACTACACAGGCGGACAGAGACGTTAAGTACAGAACAGAAATAGCCAACCGGACACCAGTGACTTTAGGAAGTTTATTTCGAGTACAATAGGGTCGTTGAGATTCTCGTAATTGGATGGTGGTGAGTGAGGACCATACACTGAAATGAAATTAAATAAAATGGCGTATGGCTTTCAGTGCCGGGAGAGTCCGAGGACATGTTCGGCTCGCCTGATGCAGGTCTTTCGATTTGACTCCGTAGACGACCTGCGAGGATGAAATTATGATGACGACGACACATACACCCAGTCCTCGTCCCAGCGAAATTAACCAATTATGCTTAAAATTCCCGATCCTGCCGGGAATCGAATCCGGGACTCCTGTGACCAAAGGCCAGCACGCTAACCATTTAGCTATGGAGCCGGACACCACACACTGAGTTGTAGCGCCATGCCATTGTTATTATTGTCGGCGGTCGGCTGCTCCGTGCTCCGACAGCTTTGCACAGTAGCGGAGGGGGGCGGGCTATATACTGAACCCATGACCTTTGTGCCCTAAGAATTTTAAGTATGAAAAGTTATTACATTTCTGAACATTTCTTGATACCACGGGAGTGACACGTGGCAAGGAGGTAGCTACTTTCCGTCCCACGTTCTGAGATGTGACGTCATCCGCACGTGTCGGCAGTGGAAGGATACAGAAGAAAGTTTATGTTGAATAAATATCATTAAATGAAAGAATTAATGGTGAACGCAATATAATGATGGTCCTGTATTTATCTATAAGACAATTGGTCTTTAGCAAGACAGATTTGAGACTGCTAAGGCATTTTGGTGGATTATTTCAGATGGGCGCGCGTGTCTAGCGTCCCCACGCGAAGTCGACAGAAAATAGTGCCTGTCAAATGAGGTCATTTAACCAGTTAAATTAATGTATAAATATGAAAAGTTCAGGATCACTACTGCTAGTGAGTTAACAAATATATGGTTACATCCAAAACTCTTTTAAATACGGTTCATTTAAGTCGAAAAAGTTACGCAAATTTTCTTGGCGGCAAAGGGAAAATGCCTAGAGAGAGGGGGTAATGGCTATAAATATAGAAGAGACGCCACGTTGAAACCCCTGCATTGTGTTATTGAATCTTGAGCGAGAGAGTTAGACTGTCCTGTAAATCAAGCGACAAAAAGTAGACTAAGTGAGACGAACAGATTTTGGCCGATGTGGCTGGTGACTTAAATCCAAGTGGATTTAGTTTGATAAAAAGGACGGTCAAGATACCGCAGAAGCATTACAAAGTTGTAAAATATTTTTGTGTTGTAAAAGTAATTCGGGTGCGGGCAGTAACTACCATCAGTCGAGTGCGATCAACGGAGACACGTGTGAAGGGTATTTCTTTTTTATGTTTTATTTCCAGGTAAAATAAATAAATATTATGATCTACAGCCAGAAATGTAAAATGGCTAGATAAGCGACGGAAGGTCGCGGGTGAGCCGAAAGATGGAATCCGACGTAAACCTAAGGTAGGTGCCTTGCCATCTTACCACCTATTATATCCTGTTTTGTGATGTCAAACTTATGCGCATTTGAAAATGGGTTTTTATGGCGCAATTGGTCACCCATATGTTTTTTGGCGAATGTCAGAAATATGACGAAAGGTCATTTGTTTTATTTTCTGCTTGGATAAATTTTTTAAAATATTGCGAGTGCCGTGTGACATGTAAAAAGTTATTAGTGAGGGTTTCGAAGTTATATCACGTCCAGAGTAGATCGTCATTTCCGTGAATTTATTGCCTATACTTTTGTGATGTATAATTAAGATATTTTATCTGACGTAAAATAAATTCTGTTTGAAATTTGATGGAATTAATGTAAGAAATCCATGGTTACCCATTTTCAATCGAGTGGAAGCGCGCTGTCGGGTTGAGAAATGTAGAGTGGTGAATTTTGTCACGAAGTGAAACGTTATTCTATGTCCATTTAAACTGTGTCTGACTGACAATAAAAAAATTGTAGAATTTTGACGGCCATTTTTGTGAAATCCAGTTTGGAAAATACGAGATCATTATGCGAAGTGTTCATTATTAATGTATTTGTGCGTATTATGCGTCGTGGATTCTAAGTATTTTTATTCCAGTTTTTTGTCAGTGAGAGCCGTCGAGTTGAGGCAAAGAGTTCAGATTTGTCGTATGAGTTGAGATAGGATTTGTAAATCAGGTGATTCGAAGCCTGTAAATGTGCCGGGATATGTATAAGCTAGAGAGAGATTTTGTGTAATGTTTGGGATGGAATGTAGAACTGGAGAATCCACGCCGGTATTAATTTGCGACGTGTACAATTATTGTAGGGCATTTTGAAGTATAATCTATGTGCATTTTGTTGGTCAGAAACATCGTATATTTTTAATTATGTCGGCGAAGTTAAAGGTGTCATTCTTAGAAGCCAGTCAGGCAAGACGAAAACAGATGTTTCATATCATAGCGGAGCGGGGGTCGTGTTTCAATGCCGTCAGCTGATAGGAGCTCGCAGAGTGTGTTACGCATTGAAACGAGATGGCATTTCTTGGCAGTGGATAACATTAACTACGGAATCTAGTTGAAATTTTCATCCGGGAATAACGTGTAGGTAATTAGATACTGTGAATTTGTTTAATTGAGATTGTAATGTATATCCGATACCCTAAAGTTAGAGTATAATGAGTAAGGTTAGCCAATTTCAGGGTTGTCCAAAATATAGAGCGATGGTAATGATGTTTGTTTTGTTTGTGAGGGGAGCACAAAGCTTCACGGAAATGTTATGACAAGATATGACATCGTAATCGGTTTACATTGTACGGCGAGTTACTTATGGTTTTGTACTTAATTATCAGGGTTATCCAAGCAGTAATAATGGTTAGTATTAGATGAAATTAAAGTGTAATGTCACGAAACAAGATACATACTGGAAATAAGTGATGTAAATTTTTTCCAGCTACAGGGATAAACAACCGACAATATACATCCAAAATGATTAAAAATGAATTACGTCAAGACTTGTGTAGGGACTTGTGAAAGAAACCATTCATCCGCATAGATAGAATTTGTTGTTCATTAAGATATCATTAAATCATTTGAATTTATTTAATTATTAAATTCAGTGGAAACATATTTTGAAATAACTTTAAATCAAGCGAATAACTTGAAGATGCATTCTGGAAATCTTAGTTTATTTTTCTGGGGAATATGTAAATGTTAACGTAACGATTAAGGTGACATATCCGAAGGTAATGGATTTTACTGCCACAAAGTATTGTGAGCATTATTGTTGTTGCATTATTTGACTTTGATTGATTGAGCACTGGGGTTAGTAAAGTGGAGACTTTGGTCATCAACCGATGTAACTTAATTGCGTTTAGCCTTCAGCTTAGAAATCCGGTGGTCATGGAGTCATCAACCTCAGTGACTTAGAGTAGGGCCACATGCCATCATAGCATCATTTTCCTTGCAGTCATCATCCACAATGACTTTAAAGTAACTTAGATGTTTAGATGTCGGTCCATGACATAGACGCAGGTCACATCGATTCAATTAAGGGTCCATGCCGTATAACCACTGTGCGGCACACACCGATTGGACTGCCTTAATTATACCCAGAGTCCCGAGTTCGTGTTACGAGGACTGGACCATAAAGAATCACTATGATGGTACATGTAGTCTCACATGGGAGCCGAATTTAAGGATTTCCAGACTTTCTTTTCTTTAATTAATAATTGAGACAATAGTTTCTAATACGGATGCCCATCAGGCAGTTATGTCAAAGGCTCACACCAGTGTTCTGACCCTATGTGTAAAATGATTGTGGTGTGCAGTGGACACAATTGGATCCCAATGATACCGATGATAAATGATTAATTCTTTAGAGATTACTTGAATAAATAGGAATATTTTTAAACGGACCTTTCATTTGAGTTGATAGTTTAGAATTACTGAACTCTACCTTTTACCTCAGCAAGTGACGAAGAACCCGATACGACCAAGAGACAGAGCTCATGAAATTTTGCTGATAGGTAAGGAAGGTAGGTATCCTTCATAGTGGACCAAAGGGTTCAATACTTTATATCAAAACAGAAAAAAAATAGCTACGAAGTTGTAAGTTTTTTTATGCTCTCTGAACGAATTTCGACAGAGAGGTAAAGGTTGACAATTTACCAACTTAAATGCGGTAATAGTAGGTTTTTGAGATTGTGATTCGATACTATACATTAAAACTTTCACCAAATGAACAATACACATGTATTAAATTAAATAAATACGGCGTGATTATACAAGTAAAGTAAACTTGTGTCCTAATCCCGAGGTGGTGCAGCTCTTTCCAGGCACACCCCCAATGGAGGTGAGCTGCATGTATCATTTCAACCACATACCAGCCCTCCTGCCATTCTTAAATTTCTGGCAGTACCGGGAATCGAACCCACGCCCTCGAGGACGGCAGCTAATAACTAGGGCCTGGATTCATATGCACTAAAAACTCCAAAAATATGCATGCACATATACACTAAAAAAAGGTTGAAAATTTGCAAGAAAAATGCACTAAAATAAAACAAATACACTTACAAACGCATTATTTAATTTTAACTCTGTGTTAAATTGATAAACAGTTTAATTACTTGCATAATGATGTATGCCAGTAGCTTATCAACTGTTTTTCAATGTTTTTAGGGGTCAGTGACTTTCTGTTGTCGGACAGAATTAATTTATTCGTTGAAAATGATCGTTCTACGTCGACGGACGTAACCGGGTAACACTTGTACACTGGCACTGAAAAATGAAATGTCGTATGGCTTTTAGTGCCGGGATATCCCAGGAAGGGTTCGGCTCGGCAGGTGCAGGTCTTTCTATTTGATGCCCATAGGCAACCTGCGCGTCGTGATGAGGATGAAATGATGATGAAGACAACACATACAGCCAGCCCCCGTGCCATTGGAATTAACCAATTCAGGTTAAAATCCCCGACCCGGCCGGGAATCGAACCCGGGACCCTCTTAACCGAAGGCCAGTACGTTGACCGTTCAGCCAATGAGTCGGACACTGGCACTGACTGCCTGATTCCGCTTATGTAACTGCTTAACTTCTTCAGTCCTTGGTTTGAGTCCAACACCGCACTGAGTTTCTTTTTAACTTTTTATCCAGTTTCACCAGGGACACAATGTAAACAACTAATGGTGTTTTGAATTAACTGAAGGGATTCGTGTAGGAGTTCACCGCGAGTTTCTAGGTCCTTAATCGCTATCTAAAGTGATGAATAATGCACATGGATGAAACTCATATCTTTATATACAGTTTCAGATTCAAAAGCGCACTTTGCTTCACAAAAACACGCAGTATGACTATCATCAATACTTTTAACTACATCTTTTACTTGATTAAAGTTCTCCTGGTAGAATGAAACTGCGGATAACCAAGTTCCCCATCTTCTGAGAACAGGTTCCGGTGGATATAGCTGTTGTGAAAAGGGTCATTGCGATTCTAAAAGCACTTTCCTTAATCGGGAAAGGCTTCGCGTATTGCCAGTGGATGTACAACATATAGAGTTAATTAGACTTTTCATTTCGTTCAGAAATCTTGGATAATCGATCACAGCACAAGAGAAAAATATATCCGTATATGCACTTAGTTCAAAATATGCACTAACCTTCAACATATGCATATGCGCATATGCTTTTCTTTAAATACGGCCCCTACTAATAACACTAACCGTTAGTCTACGGAGGGGGGCAATATACCGCTTAAAAACATTTAGTATTTGACTACACACTAAAAAACTAAGAGACATTAAGCGACTGCCAGACTGAGAAATGCCCGCGACAAGCGGGTGAACCATTCATCAGCGTCCTTGACTTTGGCAAAAAAAAAAAAAAAAAAAAAAAAAAGCCCTGCCACCCTTCCTCAAAGCACATGCAAATTCTCTGTTGCGCTATACGAATTGGTTAGCCGCGACAAACGACATTTTGAGCGTATTTCCGCTAATAATTTTTTTTACAACTAAAGAAAATAAAGGAATGAATTACCTGATAAGACAACAGGGCTTGTATATATTGCTTTTAAAAAAACAATTCCTATAATTTCTAGTTTCAGCCGGTTAAAATGGAATAAAAATATATTTTCTCCACAAATCGGCGGGGGTTTCGGTGCATTCGCGGGAACAGAGAAGAGCTGGTGGCCACCGTCGGCTGTTCCATGGTTTTCCATTCTCCTGCACTTGTCGTGACAGTTCTCCCTCACCTCCCCGGCGTTACCGTGTAACAGGGGAGGAATGAAAACGTTGTAGTCAATTATCACTGTGCAGAGAAGCCCAGGAAAGTAGCTCTGTTTGTAATAACACTAGCAGACGGTGATGTGATCCACCTCTGCAGAGTCATCTTCCTGATTCCTGGTCTCATACTTTCTCTTCATAGAAAACATTAGCACGTGATTGATGCACAATTTGTTTTGACTGCTGAAATCCGTAACGCACGCCGTGCATTCCCAGTCATTCCACTCATGTACTCATTTCATGACTGCATTTTTATAACATTTCATTATTGGAGCTGCTGTAGTAAATTATGGAAATTCCTAGTTTGTTTTAAATGGAAGCAAGATTTTTCTACAGCAGTTACTTGCTGAGTGCTCATCGGGTTGAGCTCCGGCTCAGTCGGTGGTATTTGAAGATTTTAAGGTAAGCCTGCTACGTATCGGCAGATTAGACTGCACGTAAAGCAACTCCCGCGGGGCGGAATTCGGGCACTTCGGCGTCAGTGAAACTTAAGGACAATAATACAGACTTGTATAATCTAATATGTCCGCCTTTGTGCTGTAATGGTTGGTGTAATTAGCTGCCAGCCCCGGACGCCCTGGTTCAATTCCCGGCTCTGCCACGAAATTTGAGAAGTGGTAC
The DNA here is from genome assembly GCF_040414725.1 of Anabrus simplex. Lineage (NCBI taxonomy): Eukaryota > Metazoa > Arthropoda > Insecta > Orthoptera > Tettigoniidae > Anabrus > Anabrus simplex. Next base: position 21,991,871 of record NC_090267.1, read on the forward strand.
CAGGGCTGGAACGGGGTCCACTCGCCCTCCGAAGGTCAAATGGGTAGAGGGGGTTTGATTCCCACCTCAGCCATCCTCAAAGTCGTTTTCCGTTGTTTCCCACTTCTTCTCCAGGCAAATGCCGGGATGGTACCTAACTTTAGGCCACGGCCGCTTCCTTCTCTCTTCCTTGTCTATCCCTTCCAATCTTCCCATCCCTTTCAAGGGCCCTGTTCAGTATAGCAGGTGATGCCGTCTGTTCGCGGTACTGGTCCTGCTCCCCAGTTGTATCCCCGACCAAATGTCTCACGCTCCAGGACACTGCCCTTGAGGTAGTAGAGGCGGGATTAGTCACTGAGCCCGGGGGAAAACCAAACCGGGACGGTAAACGGATTAAATAAATAAATAAATAAATAAATAAATAAATAAATAAATAAATAAATAAATAAATAAATAAATAAATAAATAAATAAATGAATAGATAAATACATAAATACATAAATAAATAAATAATTAAATAATTAAAGAAACAAATAAAGAAATAAATACATATATATATATAAATAAATAAATAAATAAATAAATAAATAAGTAAATAAATACATAAATTAAATAATTAAATAAATAAATTTTAATTAATTAGAACTGTGCTGTGTCGGTGTCAAGGCGTAGAGTACGTATCGCGTGATCGTCGGCGTGGATTAGGAATGTTGCTATTTCGCACTTGTTTTTAACAATTTGCTTTACGTTGTTCCGACGCTGGTAGGTCTTATGGCGGCGATAGTATTGGAAAATGCTAGGAATGGGGAGGAAGTGACCGTAACCTTAATTTAGAAGCCCCAGCGTTTGCCTGGTGTGAATATGGGAAACCACGGGAAACCACTATCTCCCGACTACAAGCTCACAACAATGTGAACAAAAGCTCTCGGTATTTCGTAATGCTAAACAAATGTAGTCCTACATATCTTCAATACCGCGACTTGCAAATCATTCTCCGTCCCTGGCGCAGTAGCTCAGCTGCCTTAACTCTGATCATCACCATCACTGATTTGAGAGTTTTTAGAATTTCGACAAACCACTCTATTCTTTCGAATGAGTTTTCAACGATTGTGAAGCCTTTATTACTGCGACACTTTTGAAAGAAATAATTTTTTAAACACTTCTTCGCACGGTAAATTTTCTCAAATATTTACTATTTCGTCCGCCTCTGTGGTGTAGTGGTTAGCGTTATTAGCTGCCACCCCCGGAGGCCCGGGTTCGATTCCCGGCTCTGCCACGAAATTTGAAAAGTGGTACGAGGGCTGGAACGGGGTCCACTCAGCCTCGGGAGGTCAACTGAGTAGAGGTGGTTTCGATTCCCACCTCAGCCATCCTGGAAGTGGTTTTCCGTGGTTTCCCACTTCTCCTCCAGGCGAATGCCGGGATGGTACCTAACTTAAGGCCACGGCCGCTTCCTTCCCTCTTCCTTGCCTATCCCTTCCAATCTTCCCATCCTTCCACAAGGCCCCTGTTCAGCATAGCAGGTGAGGCCGCCTGGGCGAGGTACTGGTCATACTCCTCAGTTGTATCCCCCGACCAAGAGTCTGAAGCTCCAGGACACTGCCCTTGAGGCGGTAGAGGTGGGATCCCTCGCTAAGTCCGGGGGAAAAACCGAACTTGGAGGGTAAACAGATGATGATGATGATTTACTATTTCATTTATTTTTGCTACACATAGAACTCACTAATACGAATCACGACGAGCTACCATGCAGGAGTCCAGAGCATGGCAGCATGGCACGGCGGTTTTAGTATATCAAGATGGCAGTGTTGTTGCGTCACCCGAATACGTAATACTGAGGTTGGATTCTTGTTCATAGGTACTCTGGTCCTTCCATTGCACAACGAGGTATTCATTACTGTCGTCGCACGTGCAACGGGCACGTATCTACGTTACAGTATGAGTGAATACTCATGAACTGTTCAGAATGTTATTCTTTTATATAACACCTATGTCTTTATGAACATTTTCTACCGGGCGAGTTGGCCGTGCGCGTAGGGGCGCGCGGCTGTGAGCTTGCATCCGGGAGATAGTAGGTTCGAATCCCACTATCGGCAGCCCTGAAAATGGTTTTCCGTGGTTTCCCATTTTCACACCAGGCAAATGCTGGGGCTGTACCTTAATTAAGGCCACGGCCGCTTCCTTCAAACTCCTAGGCCTTTCCTATCCCACCGTCGCCATAAGACCTATCTGTGTCGGCGCGACGTAAAGCCCCTAGAAAAAATGAACATTTTCTACTATTTTTAACTGTAACTTGCAAATTTGGAATACGCTAAACACCGGGCGAGTTGGCCGTGCGTTAGGGTCACGCAGCTGTGAGCTTTCATCCTGGAGATAGTGGGTTCGAGCCCCACTGTCGGCAGCCCTGAAGACGGTTTTCCGTGGTTTCACCGTTTTCACATCAGGTAAATGTTGGGACTGTACCTTAATTAAATCCATGGTCGCTTTCTTCCCACTCGTACCCGTTTCCAGTCCCATCGTCGCCATAAGACCTACCTGTGTCGGTGCGACGTAAAACAAATTGAAAAAAAAAACACTGAGCTAAATAAAACTTGATAAAACAATAGGCTGTTTGGCCCATAAATTGGAATCTTCAAGCTACTGCGATTTAAAAAGTGTTCCAGACAGTCGAGTGCGTATTAGTCCCATTAAGAAGCTTTTACTCTACTCTACTCTAGCCGTCAGATTGGCAAAAAGAAGAAACAAAAATATATATTTAAAAGTCTTTGCTACACGGAACATGGGGCTTACAAGACGAGAGAGTGAGCACAGATTCCCCTCTTAGTAGCCTCTTACGACCTGCAGAGGACACAGATAATGAATGCGCCCTGGCCTTCCACCCACCGGGGAAATAAAGAGATCCGATAAATCGAAATGACTAATTTTCTCTTCCTTACTTCCTTCAGAATCTTAATTCAAGTTTTCCCGTTAAAAGTGTTCGCCATTGCTTTGTTTACAGCCTCTCTTTATAGGTCAAATACGTCAACAACATCATCTTTCAAAAACATGACTTCCTGTCCACCAACAAGGCGTCGTTCTTTCTATATGACGTACACAGTTGCCTAGTTAAGCAAAATTGTTCAGGCTAATTTCAAATAGACCCTCAGTCAAAAAAGAAAAAAATCCCTGTTAAGAAAAGAAACCACTTTTCCCTTTGCGAAAATCAAATGATAATATATATATGTCTTTCGGTCATGGCCATCCATCAACAGCTGCTAATTTCAGATGGCAACCAGGCATAAGAGATAATCTGCACGGTTGCTAGGTAACAGTATCTGGTCATCCATCCATCCATACATTACGTCACACCCTGCACGGTTGCTAAATAACAGTGTCTGGTCATCCATCCATCCATACATTACGTCACACCCTGCACGATTGCTAAGTAACAGTGTCTGGTCATCCATCCATACATTACGTCACACCCTGCACGGTTGCTAAATAACAGTGTCTGGTCATCCATCCATCCATACATTACGTCACACCCTGCACGATTGCTAAGTAACAGTGTCTGGTCATCCATCCATCCATACATTACGTCACACCCTGCACGATTGCTAAGTAACAGTGTCTGGTCATCCATCCATCCATACATTACGTCACACCCTGCACGGTTGCTAAATAACAGTGTCTGGTCATCCATCCATCCATACATTACGTCACACCCTGCACGATTGCTAAGTAACAGTGTCTGGTCATCCATCCATCCATACATTACGTCACACCCTGCACGGTTGCTAAGTAACAGTGTCTGGTCATCCATCCATCCATACATTACGTCACACCCTGCACGGTTGCTAAATAACAGTGTCTGGTCATCCATCCATCCATACATTACGTCACACCCTGCACGGTTGCTAAATAACAGTGTCTGGTCATCCATCCATCCATACATTACGTCACACCCTGCACGATTGCTAAGTAACAGTGTCTGGTCATCCATCCATCCATACATTACGTCACACCCTGCACGATTGCTAAATAACAGTGTCTGGTCATCCATCCATCCATACATTACGTCACACCCTGCACGGTTGCTAAATAACAGTGTCTGGTCATCCATCCATCCATACATTACGTCACACCCTGCACGGTTGCTAAATAACAGTGTCTGGTCATCCATCCATCCATACATTACGTCACACCCTGCACGGTTGCTAAGTAACAGTGGCTGGTCATCCATCCATCCATACATTACGTCACACCCTGCACGGTTGCTAAATAACAGTGTCTGGTCATCCATCCATCCATACATTACGTCACACCCTGCACGGTTGCTAAATAACAGTGTCTGGTCATCCATCCATCCATACATTACGTCACACCCTGCACGGTTGCTAAGTAACAGTGTCTGGTCATCCATCCATCCATACATTACGTCACACCCTGCACGGTTGCTAAGTAACAGTGTCTGGTCATCCAACCATTCATACATTACGTCACACCCTGCACGGTTGCTAAGTAACAGTGTCTGGTCATCCATCCACACATTACGTCACACCCTGCACGGTTGCTAAATAACAGTGTCTGGTCATCCATCCACACATTACGTCACATCTGTATGGTTGCTAGGTAACATGTCTGGTCATCCATCCATACATTACGTCACACCCTGCACGGTTGCTAAATATCAGTGTCTGGTCATCCATCCATCCATACATCACACCCTGCACGGTTGCTTGGTAAATGTGTCTAGCCATCCATCCATACCATACATCACACCCTGCACGGTTCCTAGGTAACATTGTCTACCCATCTGTTAATACCTTACATCACACCCTGCACGGTTGCTAGGTAAGAGTATCCGGCCATTCATCCATCACAGCCTACATGGATGCTAGGGTTTCACTTCCGTTACGCTAAATTCTGTAATTTAATTTTTCATATGACGCCCACCCGTAAGACATATTTACGTCAGAATCGGGCAGGCTGGAGGATCTCTGAATAATAGTTAAATGCAATGTTTACAAGTGGTAACATTTGGATCCAACATTCGTTTCTCTCACTGAAGCTATTGTTGCGTACTTCAGCTACAATTGATCCTTTAATAAAAATATCATTTTCTTTCAAGGAGATGGATATAGCCGATGTATTCTCAGCCACAATGAATCCTTTCATAAACATATTATTTTGTTTCAGGAAGATATAGGTGATGTATCCTCAGCTACAGTAGATCCTTTAATAAGAATATTACTTCATTGTGCAGAGAAAGGTATAGTAAATGTATGTACCTGGTCCTGAAGGCAGTCGACTGGTACCGGGCAGCGCTCGAGCTCGTAGCATCTCCTGGATTTGCCGAAGACGCTCGTTGTGCTTGATTTCAGCCGCCAGTTCGCTGTCTTCCTCGACATCTTCAGCGGGTGGCAATGAAGGGGGTGGTGGAGGTGGTAGCGGCTCTACTGGAGCAGGTGGTGGGGGCAGTAGTGGTGGCAGCAATGGAGACTGCAGCTTTACCTTCGGCGAAGTGGGCTGAGGAGATTTGGGGGGTGATAATTGGGAAGGTAATCCTGGTGACGTGACGGATCCCGACGGCGTCGTCAACGTCGTAGTGTTCGTAGTCACAACGTCTGCTCCTCCTTGTTGCTGATCTGGTTTTGGCACAAAGATGACGGAAGCGAAGCTATCCTCTGAATCTACACTAGTGTCACTTTGGAGACTGCTGTCTTTCGATGAATCAGAACCATCCTCTCTGGAATGACGTCGTTCTCCAGGCTTGGTCGAGTCCTTCTTGTCGTCCATCGAACAGTTAGGCGGCCTCTTACTGTCAGGTGGAGGAGTCCTTGGCGAAAGACCTTCTGCAGACGTCGGAGTTGGAGGAGGTTTTGCCATTGGTGTCACCTCACTGCCCTTCCAACCTTGTAAGATTCGAACAAATCCGTTTTTGAAGGAGGTACCAGCCACCTTCTCAATTCCTGTCGTTGAACTCTTGAGTTTATTTGTAAGTCCGTTCTTCAACAGCTGGAACCTCTTCGCTGTCGACGTTGAGAATAGTGTGTCCCGTAAGGAGTCCAGTGTTCGATGTCTTCTGTATATTAACTCCTCATTAAGTGACGCTTGTTTTTGGATGTTCTGTCGAACTCGTTCTTTTTCTCTGAGCCTCTCCGTCGACATAAGTTCTTCATTCATAGAGCTCTGTTTGAAGACATTGCCGTACCGCCTGGCGCCACCGTGTCCAGACACTTTAAACTCCGGCAAGGCCTTGACAAGGTCCCGCATGTCCGTGGGTTCATCGCCATCCTCCTCCATTTCTTCCTCACACACAGACTTTTTCTGCTTCACAAGTCGAGGTTTGTTGCTATTACCGTTGCTGTTCGGAGTGCTGTCCATCCCAGAAGGTTTAGATTCCGATCCTGACGGCCCTCCTAGGCTCGGTACTGAAGACCGCGAACGCACCATTGCTCGTTGGCCGACAGTGAGGATGTCACTGAGGCTCTTCGACTTGTGGTTGAGGATGACCTCGTGTGGCGTGGCTCGTCGCGTGCACGCAAACGTCTGCCGCCTCTGCGGTGGTTCATGCTGCTCGTCTTCTAGGCGGCGCAGCTCAATCGGCAAGTCGTGGATGTCTTCACCATCGTTCTCCCCCTCTTCACAACCTTCAGGGTCATAACGGTGAGGGGGAGGCTCCTTTGTACAAGAACTCCACGAGTCCAGGAACCACGGCCGGTGACCCGATCCGCCTCGCTTACCACCAGCAAGTTTCTGCAACCACAAAGACAATTGTTAGTTCTATTTCGCAAATAATGCAATCTGTAAAATGACAATTTATTAATTTTATTGTTTCCAACCAAATCAAACAATATCCTGCAACATACACATCTTATCAAGACGATTGCTGTCCAGACAGGCAGACTGGGGGTAATGGAAAGTCACGTAATAACGCATAGACTGCCTCAGTTGTATTCTGTTGTTGCACAGTTACTCGTCTAAATTCAAGAGATGGAGTGAATCTGTTTTAAAACTCTCAGTACAGTATTTAAATACTTAGAATGGCCGGGAAACGAATATGAGGCTTTCGGTGGCTAATAGGCTGTCCGTGGTTTCCCGGGCAAATGCCGGTATTGTCCCTAACTTAAGGCCACGGCCATTTCCTTCCCTCTTCCTTGTATACACCTTCCAATCGTCCCATCCTCCACAAGGCCGCTGTTCAGTTTAGCAGGTGAGACCGCATGCGCGAGGTACTGGTCCTCCTTCCTTGCCCTACAACGTGCACGGCGCGGATGAAAGCCTTGAGACCTGTGCTAGGAGATAAGTATTCAGGTAAATATTTACCTAACATGTATCAAGCCCATCCTACTGTACGTTTGTGAGGCCTGGTGCTATATTGCTAAAACTCCACTCTCAAAATGGCAAGTTTTCAAAATAAGACACTCACAGTGATGATGAAAGCACCAGTACTGAGATCTAATAGTAAAATACAAACCGAATTTAGTATTTCGGCTATTAGATCCAGATTAATAAGCCATTGAACCGACCCTGGCATCTTACTCAACACGGATCGTAAGAACCGAGAAGCCGAACACACGTTATAAACACCGCGGCCTTTCGTTCACTTACGACCTCTTTTAATAGGCAATCGGAATTATTTCTTTTGGCCCTTTCCAAATTCAACTTCACTATCTACTAAATTAAATCAAAATTAAATCCCTGAAGGGGGCCGTTTGTTGAGAAGGGACGCTTTCCCCCGTGCAGCTCCAATAGCTCTCCGACTGAAAATTAAAATACAATGACTCAGTGAAGAGTGGGTTTCTTCTCTGACGGGAGGTGAATACCGCCTCTCATCCAAATGGTTTTTCCCCCGCCAGTGCAAAACCAGAGATTTTTAAGACTCATCGGCACGTCTCGGAAACAGATGAGTAAATGAACATAGTTTTCCCCTGGGGACTCTCAGATACTCTCCATCAAAAAAAAAAAAAAAAAAAAAAAAAACAACAACTCCCAAACTGTATCCCCGACCAATCCAGGACACTGCCCTTCAGGCGGTAGAGATGGAATCCCTCGCTGAGTCCGAGGGTAAGAAACCAACCCCGGAGGACAAACGAATTAATTAATTAATTAAATAAATAAATAAATAAATAAATAAATAAATAAATAAATAAATAAATAAATAAATAAATCTTTAGATGTGGCAAAGTTTGGCTCTAATTTTTTCTCTGTATAGTTTTGGTATACTTATTTCCTGTGCAAAATTTATTTAAATATGTATCCTAAATAGGCTACATTGTGACACGCACGAGTCAATGGACTTGTGAGCCAACATGAGAGAATGACCTGAAGGACTCTTAATTACGATTATTATCGACACGTAAATTTTCTACTTCGTGATATACATAACAATCTTTTTGCAATAGAAATGGTTTAAAAGTGTTTCAGATTGACTGTCACACAAGGGAATAGTAGACGATGAAATCTAATTCTCTGATTGAAATAAATAGCTACCCTTGACTTGTTCAGTTGGAGATCAGGGCGTGGCTGGATTGACTTTGGCCGTTTGCGAATATCCACCTGCAGAGCCTTGACTTAGTTCGAGTACCTGAAGGTAATCAGGAGCTAAGTGACAGTGGAATGATCATCGTATCAAGGTGCATTTCACCCCTCCCTTCCCATGGGGCTGCAGCCTTTATAGGATTGACCTACCAAGCGGCCCCTGTCCAGCTTACGTTGTGAAGCGTGGTCAGAACGACGCAGCTTCTCGGCCGTTATTCTTGGTTTTCCATGACCGAGGTCTTCATCTCACCGTCAGGTAGCTACTTAATTGTAATCACGTAAGCTGAGTGGACCTCAACCAGCCCTAAGATTCAGGTAAAAATCCCTGATTTGGCCGGGAATCGAACCCGCTACTCCTATGCCGTGGGGCCAAACCAGGGAAACAATCGTGAAATAGTATATGTGTAGTTGTCCCATGTTATGCATGCAGTCAACAAGCACGGAAAATGAAATTATTTCATTGTGGGCCAATTCACTGGATATAGAATATTCGTGACCGCAGTGCATTCGAAATAAACTTGCATGACTCAACAGTAGTGTGGGACCTTTATCTTCGAATAAATATCACGTACTGTAGGTCAACTGGTAAGAGCATTAATTGGAAGTCGGAAGGTTCGGATCCCATCGGTGTCCGGTTGGCTATTCCTATACTGTACTTTTCTATACAGAATGCAGAAAATTTTGTTTCCTAAATTAAAGCAGTGTTAGAGGTAAAAATAAAAGTATTATGAACACAACAATCATAGGTGTGTGGTAATTAATTCCGCTGCCGTCCTTCCAGACACTCGAGCGTTAACGAGCAACAACGTTTCGACATAAATATGTCTCATGGCTGGGGTCATCCGAGAATTAGTGTAACGTGAAGCGACAAAATGTGAGACGGTAGTGTAACCATAGCAACCGTGCAGGCTGTGATGTAAGGTATGGATGCATGGTCGTACAATGTTACCTAGCAACAGTGCAGGCTGTGATGTAATGTATAGATGCATGGTCATACAATGTTACCTAGCAACAGTGCAGGCTGTGATGTAAGGTATGGATGGATGGTCAGACAATGTTACCTAGCAACCGTGCAGGCTCTGATGTAAGGTATGGATGGATGGTCAGACAATGTTACCTAGCAACCGTGCAGGCTGCGATGTAAGATATGAATGCATTGCCAGACAGTGTTACCTAGCAACCGTGCAGGCTGTGATGTAAGGTATGGATGCATTGCCCGACAATGTTACCTAGCAACCGTGCAGGGTGTGATGTAAGGTATGGATGGATGGCCAGGCAATGTTATCTAGCAACCGTGCAGGGTGTGATGTAAGGTATGGATGGATGGTCAGACAATGTTATCTAGCAACTGTGCAGACTGTGATGTAAGGTATGGATGGATGGTCAGACAATGTTATCTAGCAACCGTGCAGGCTGTGATGAAAACATGAAATGGCGTATGGCTTTTAGTGCCGGGAGTGTCCAAGGACATGTTCAGCTCGCCAGGTGCAGGCCTTTCGATTTGACACCCGTAGGCGACCTGCGCGTCGTGATGAGGATGAAATGATGATGAAGACGATACATACACCCAGCCCCCGTGCCAGAGAAATTAACCAATGGTGGTTAAAATTCCTGACCCTGCCGGGAATCGAACCCGGGACCCCTGTGGCCAAAGGCCAGCACGCTAACCATTTAGCCATGGAGCCGGACACAGGCTGTGATGTAAGGTATGGATGGATGGTCATACAATGTTACCTAGCACCCCCCCCCCCTAGCTCGCAGGGAAAGGTAAACAATCTAATGTAGTCAGGTGTTTTTCTTTCAAGAAAATGATTTGAAAGCCGATATTACGTACGTATTAAGTGGTAGTACCGCCCCCCACCAACAGGTAGGGGTTACCGTGGATGTTATTCTACTGCGGAATACACGTCGCCATTCATCGTCCAAAATATTAAAAATACGACATACCCCCAGGTCTAGCACCTCCACCCCCACCCCTACAAACTGTCATATGCGCCCCCATGCTGGTGGTCATCTGAAATTAGCAGCCGTTGAAGGATGCTCATGACCGGGAGATATATTTTTGATCATTTGATTTTCGCAAAGGGATTTATTTTTCTGAGGTGCTGTTCGCGTAACTTTCTTCTGTCTGTCTGTCGCCATTCCTGCACATTGTGTCCGAGAAGCGCCGGGTATGTTCTAAGGTATACGTGAATCATTATTGCGTCAATGTGAATTGTGCCGCCAAGTTGGAGGGAGCCATTTCGAACATCTGTTCTGAGGTACATTTTCACGGTGTGCAGCTAAAATTTAAGTCAAAAGCAAACACAGCGTCACTTTTACGCTCAAGGACCTGAGAGGTTGGCAGCCGATCTGAAATTTTAAGCACGCGTAGGGGCAAAACTAATCACCGTAGACCTGTGTTTCCTATGTTCACAATACTTACATTCGTACCTCTAACACTCCTTTAATGTATGAAATAAAGTTTTCCTGCTATATGTACTGAAATGGACCTAATAAGATGAAAGTTTACTTCGAGTGCAATGGGTTCGTGAAAGTTCAGTAAGCACCAGAATATTTCAGAAAATGATGGTGAGGAGAACTGCGAAACAATAAAAAGAATAAATATTTTTGTCCCGGGCGGTACACCCCTAAGCCGCAGTTTTAAATCTTGCGCCAATAAATCCTCCTCTACAGGAGAAACTCTGAACTTTAAAAACTGGATCAACTCATAAGTTTCTCAGAAGATGTCACTACCGTAAATTTTGTGTTTACGAAGTTGTCAATACTGTGTGGATTTCAATTTGTTTTGTTTTCCATTAATCAAGAAGTGTGGACATTCTCTTATATATGTCTCTACAAAAAAAAAAAAAAAAAATACGATCATGCACCCTGGTGCGACGTGAAGGAACTTTTTTGAAGAAATTTTGTATTCATAAGTTTTCTCTTTACTAAATTTCGTTCATTCATTTGTGGGTTGGCAATATTAATCTTTTCTTTCCGCCAGTTTTGAATTGAGCCAATCCAGAATTTCTGTAATTAATTTTTGACCAATCATGTCTTTCTTCTTCGATTTTGAGTGTACCGTCTACACTGACCAATAAAATTGAGTGGGTGTGGCTGTTTTATTCATGAAAAGTCTCGAATTTTCCCCGAGGGTATAAAAACCGATGATTTTCTTGTCTCTCGACCACTTCATCAACTTCTAACCTAGTGTATGGACATGTATCAGGAGGCGGGAAGCGCCTTCTTCATCAGGCAGCAGCTCTTAAATAAGGTAATGGCCGTTTAACATCTTTATTTCTTGCTAGCTCAACAGTTTAACCCTCGGGAAAGGTCCGAATCCCCTTACTACGTAAACTATCTTTCCGATATGTAATTTTTGTTGCCGTTTGATGTAAAAACTTCATTAAATCTGTAACTGCAATTCGGGGATAGAGAGTGCTTTACCCTCTCGAGCTCCCCTTCATATTGGTTTGAGGTGACTACGTTTGGTAACTGGTTTTCTTCCCTTCTGTAATACTTTAAAATTTTTCTTATACGAGTCACCTCCATAGTTTGGGAATAGCCCCTGTTTCATCGGCCTAGTGCCTCTTAGGTTTTAAGAAGTTTCATGTAGGAGTGCAAGTACACGTCTCCATTCATCTTTGTATTTTGGGCAATTTACTTAACCTGTTCTTTTTTGCTAAGGCCCAGTAGGTTGGGTACAAGATACCCCTGTTTCCTTGTAAGTTGTGCCTTGAGGGCAGTTAATTGTAAAGTCTGTTATGGCCTTTAATAGGCTCAGAAAATTGAGAGCGGGCCAGCTCTTTTATTTGTGGTAAACGTGCCTCAGAGAGGCTTGATATTAAAAGTTGGGAGTAAGTGCTCCATGTATGAAGGGGATTTCTGCCCCTTTGAACAAATTGTGCTTTTACAAAACTAGGGGCGTGTAGCCCGAGAGTTCTGGAATCTTGGCTTTTCCTGGTCTTGTTTCTGATGGTCGGGTATTTGTTGACTTGTTATTTGTTAAATTTTTGAAATTCTATGTGAAAATTGTTAAGTTTTGTCATTTTCGAAAATATAACCTTTAATGAACTTTTAACTCATTTCTCGGCTTTGTAGTTAGACCCATTCACCCCGGCACCTTCTTTCACCTCTGCTAATCCACCAAACCTCGGTAACAATGTTATTCATAAAATGTTGTGGCATAAGGAAAATACATGGTTTCAAAATTATCGAATACGCACTCCCTAAAATAGAGTGACATCTGAATTCCAAAAGTTCAGTCTCGAAGTTAAGGTACGTGAGGGTCGTGAGGCGAGATCCTCAGCCGAACACATCTGAGTGGGGCGTGGTCTTTGTTTAGAATGTACATATAAATAAAGTTGTACGAGGTCCACTGTCTGTAATTTCGTTCGTTTTCCCAATCTTTTTAGATATGTATCCGTTTTAGGTCAACTCAAGACCGAATCAGTGGTTTTTAGCTTTCGTGTCTGTTTGTTCCACCATCAAGGCGAAACGGCTGGATAGATCTCGACCAAACTTCATGTTAGAGTATACTCATCCAGGTGAAGACTTTGAGATGCATATGATTTAGAAATCAGTGAATAGACTAGTGGTTTATAGGGAAGCCAGAACAATTTTCTTCCATTTTCTCTTATACTATTGATTTTCTGTTAAATACGTGTACTTTATGTGAAGCGTCCCTTCATTGTAAATAACTTTTGTTATGAGCATAATTTCGCTTACTCTTTAAATGACGGAGAAATTTATTATTTTCTGCGGCTTTCATGCTGTGCATTGAGTGACCGACAACGGACCTACCGGTTACCATGACAACGTCTCTAACTGCTTGCCAACAGGGAAGTAACGTGATACCATTTTCTTCAACATTCCTGTAAACTTGAGGTTGTTCCTTGGCTAGAAACCGAGAGAGACGTCAAGCTGCCATTTTGCGCGGTATTTCCGGAAAACCGTTGGGGGTTACGGTCATCCTCTAATAGCACTAAGGGGGCTGTTAATACTTGAACAGTTCCGTGGAGTGTAGCCCATTATTTAACACCGTAACGTGTTTTCTGGCATTTCGTGTAATTCTTAATTAATTTCTCTTCTACTTCTGTCTTTCGCTCTGCCTTGCCTCTTTAGGCTTAAGTAATAAAAACATAAGCCATCGTCTGGACACTCTTTCCATTGAGGAAAAATTCCAAACTGTTCACATGTATAACATTTTGGCCCCGGAAAATATCGAAATATCGAGGCAATTTGAATGACAGTGCAGATCTTCGTTTCAGGGCAACTGCTAGCTGAACGGTAAGTCATATCGCAAAACAGGTTGCACAGTTGCAGCTCAGTTTGGAAATATCTTCAAATTTGGTCCTATAACTTATTGTCGTGGCAGCGCGTCGGCCTCTCACCGCTGGATACCGTGGTTGAAATCCCGGTCACTCCACGTGAGATTTGTGCTGGACAAAGCGGAGGCGGGACAGGTTTTTCTCCGGGTACTCCGGTTTTCCCTGTCATCTGTCATTCCAGCAACACTCTCCGTTATCATTTCATAGCATTTATCAGCCATTAACAAATGACTTTGTGAGTGGCGACCCCATCGTACTAATAGCCTATATATGGTTCATTCATTACATCCCTGACTCGGTCATTGACTGGAAAACAGGTTGTAGGTTTTCATTTTCATTTTCAACTGATTGTCGTATCTTTATTTGTTAGATAGCGCTGCATTTCTCGACTATAATCAAATCTTTCCGACTTGATTGTGACTGGCAATGTCAAAAGGGGTCTGTCCTTTAATGAAACCTCTCCATTTCTATTGTGAATGGCAGGAGGAAATGTGGCCTGCCGTTATCATCAAAACTCCCCAACGCTCACCTTACATCGGAAACAGTGTATGACGTCCTTCCTGTTTTGTTTCTCGGATAACGCTAAGAGACCTGAAATTCACTATATTCTTACTAACTGTGTGTACAGTAATTTACATAGAAATCCGTGTACAAGGTAGAATGCCGTAGCGAAGCACGGGTACATTCGCTAGTTAAAAAATAAAATGCCAACTGTATGGCTTGGATCAAGTAGCTGTCAGCTTGGATTCGGGAGATAGTAGGCTCGAACCCCACTGTCGGCAGTTCTGAAGGTGGTTTTTCATTTCACATCAGGCACACGCTGGCGTTGTCGCTTCCTCCCCACTCCTATCAAGACCTGTCTATATCTGTGTGGCGTAAGGCAAAGTTGTCAAAACTGATAAAAAATTTAATGCAAAAAACACATTTAAAACACATATTCGAAAATACCTGCCGAGGTTTGCTCAGTTCACGTAGAAGGACGAGGGTGGGATTCCTTCAGGGGCCTTCATGGCGTCTACGGAGATGACTTTGCATTCTTCTTATAGCGCGTTACGTGTACAATGTCATTATTTGGAGACGTGATCCCAACACAGTCCCATACGCAGTCAGCGTTTCATAAGAAGTGCATTTTTTTCTGATAGGGGCTGCCTGGCCGAGGCGGAAAAGGCGTGCTCTGTTCGCCCGGAAGGACGTGAGTTCGAATCCCCATTAGGAAGTCGAGAAATTTATGAAACGAGATTTTCACTTCCGGAGGTGCACACGGCCCTGAGGTTCACTCAGCCTACACGAAAAATGAGTACCATGTTAATTTAATGGAGGCAAAGGCGGCCGGGCTTAGAGCTAACCACTCTACCTCATCAAGTCCCGAGGTTACGGATAGTAGAACACTTTACCTTCCACCCCTCCAAGGGCCATCAAGACCTGTAAGGAGATCACTTCGCTTTCTTTTTTAATTTGTTGATCACAAAGCTGAGTGTAAACGACTTATATATAGAAGATATCGTCACGATGCGCGTTGATCTTATTACACCTGTCGCTGAACCCTTAACTGCATGACTTTTTATCTTAAACGGAAATAATTGCCATGGTTAGCATTTAGTGACTACAAAGTAAAAAAACAAAATATTAAAATGTCTCTGACTAAAATTAAGGTGGATAATTGTATGTAACTCATCAGCTACATCATGCATTTACCACTTGCGACATTTTGTTACAGTAATGTGTTCACTCATTTTTATCTATTTCACAATATTAATCCTGAGGGATAGTTTCGTCCGCTCTGTGGTGTAGTGGTTAGTGTGATTAGCTGCCATCCCCGGAGGCCCGGGTTCGATTTCCGGCTCTGCCACGAAATTTGAAAAGTGGTACGAGGGCTGGAACGGGGTCCACTCAGCCTCGGGAGGTCAAGTGAGTAGAGGTGGATTCGATTCCCACCTCAGCCATCCCGGAAGTGGTTTTCCGTCCTTACCCACTTCTCCTCCAGGCAAATGCCGGGAAGGTACCTAACTTCAGGCCACGGCCGCTTCCTTCTCTCTTCCTTGTATATCCCTTCCAATCTTCCCATCCCCCCGCAAGGCCCCTGTTCAACATAGCAGGTGAGGCCGCCTGGGCGAGGTACTGGTCATCCCCCCAGTTGTATCCTCCTACCCAGAGTCTGAAGCTCCAGGACACTGCCCTTGAGGTGGTAGAGGTGGGATCCCTCGCTGAGTCCGAGGGAAAAACCGACTCTGGAGGGTAAGCAGATTAAGAAAGAAAGAAAGAAAGAAAGAAAGAAAGAAAGAAAGAAAGAAAGAAAGGATGGTTGCTCAATATGCAACACCAAACTTTATGCGGTCATATGAAAACCGCAAAAGCTGATGGTGGCTCAATGATCAGGCGTACAAGGCATGATGTGGGGGAATTTGCTTCATGTCGCACCGTCTTATGGGGACGATGGGATAGGAAAGTGCTAGGAGTGGCAAGGAAACGAGCGTGCCCTTAATTAAGGTGTGCCTGGTGTGAAAATGGGAAACCACGGAAAACCATCTCCAGGGCTACCGACAGTGAGGTTCCAACCCACTATCTCCCGGATGCAAGCTCACAGCTGCGTGCCCCTAACCGCATGGCCAACTCGCCCGGTATATGATATGAAATGATGTAGTTTGCCATTGGTTTCCTCAACGGGATAGTAGGCCTACTACAATTAATCCAATAAAGAAACAACTTTTTGATAAACATCCAAGTGAAATGCAAAGAATGGGATATAGTTGGTGTAATGAAAAGCGGTAGAGGGACTGTACCTCTACTGTGGATTTCTTGAGGAAGATAATAAACACTTGTATTCACTATCCGGGCGTTAGCAGATTCAGTGCTCAAACGTTCCTTAACAATATCAGTTGTATACCACGACATGACCATAGTATAAAATTCTTGTTGGTACCGGGACACCAATCAATCAATCAATCAATCAATCAATCAATCAATCAATCAATCAATCAATCAATCAATCAATCAATCAATCAATCAATCAATCAATCAATCAATCAATCAATCAATCAATCAATCCGCTGATCTGCCTTCAGGGCTGTCACCCAGGTAGCAGATTCTGTATCAATTGTTACCTAGCCTTTTCTTCAAAGAAATTGGAAATTCATTGAACATCTCCGTTAATAAATTATTCCAATCTTTAACTCTTCTTGCTACAAACGAATAGTTGCTGGAATTTTTCGTTTTGAATTCGAGCTTTATCATCATATTGTGATATTTCTTACTTTGAAAACTCCAGTTCAGTTCATTCCTCTACTAAAGTCATTCTACTCCATCTCTCCAATGACAGTTCAGAACATACCGCTTAGTTGAACAGCTCGTCTCTTTACTCTTTCTCTTTGCAACATTTCTGTAACACTACTCTTTTGTTGGAAGTTACCTAGAACAAATGGTACGGCTTTCCTTTGGTTACTTTCCTGTTCTCAAAGCAAGAAATGGTGGTGTGGGTCCCATACACTGGAACCACAGTCTGATTGGGATCTTACCAGAGACTTACACGCACTCTCCTTCACATCCTTAGTACAACGCCTAAATACATTTATGACCTCATGAAGAGATCCGTAAGCTTTATTTACCATCCCGTTAGTGTGATTACCCCAGTTACTATATGTTCTTATGTAACACTTAACAGTGATCCCATGAGGTACTTCCTACTGTCCGTCTCACGACATTATTGAGGTCTTCCTGTGTCTTATTTGTTACCCCATACGGTATAACATCACTAGCAAAAAATCTACAGTTCTAGCAACTCAATGTTGAAAACATGCTAGGGATATGAGCTACGAATTTCAGGCAAATAAAATATAATAAAGTATGATAATATATTATTTATTCCTAAAAATTACAATCCTTTTCTTAATCATCGTTAAATGGTTGATTAGATTAGCAGTTTGCCTTTTTCTACCACTACGAGCGTTATAAATAAATTTCGGGTGGCTATTTGTAGCCGAGTGCAGCCCTTGTAAGGCAGACCCTCCGATGAGGGTGGGCGGCATCTGCCATGTGCAGGTAACTGCGTGTTATTGTGGTGGAGGGTAGTGTTGTGTGTGTGAGTTGCAGGGATGTTGGGGACAGCACATACACCCAGCCCCCGGGCCATTGGAATTAACCAATGAAGGTTAAAATCCCCGACCCGGCCGGGAATCGAACCCGTGACCCTCTGAACCGAAGGCCAGTACGCTGACCATTCTGCCAACGAGTCGGATATTGTTGTTGTTTGAGTCATCAGTCCATAGACTGGTTTGATGCAGCTGTCCATGCCACCCTATCCTGTGCTAACCTTTTCATTTCTACGTAACTATTGCATCCTACATCTGCTCTAATCTGTTTGTCATATTCATACCTTGGTCTACCCCTACCGTTCTTGCCACCTACACTTCCTTCAAAAACCAACTGAACAAGTCCTGGGTGTCTTAAGATGTGTCCTATCATTCTATCTCTTCTTCTCGTCAAATTTAGCCAAATCGATCTCCTCTCACCAATTCGATTTAGTATCTCTTCATTCGTGATTCGATCTATCCATCTCACCTTCAGCATTCTTCTATAACACCACATTTCAAAAGCTTCTATTCTCTTTCTTTCTGAGCTAGTTATCGTCCATGTTTCACTTCCATACAATGCCACGCTCCACACAAAAGTCTTCAAAAACATCTTTCTAATTCCGATATCAATGTTTGAAGTGAGCAAATTTCTTTTCTTAAGAAAGCTCTTCCTTGCTTGTGCTAGTCTGCATTTTATGTCCTCCTTACTTCTGCCATCGTTGGTTATTTTACTACCCAAGTAACAATATTCATCTACTTCCTTTAAGACTTCGTTTCCTAATCTAATATTTCCTATATCACCTGCCTTCGTTCGACTGCACTCCATTACTTTTGTTTTGGACTTATTTATTTTCATCTTGTACTCCTTACCTAAGACTTCATCCATACCATTCAGCAACTTCTCGAGATCTTCTGCAGTCTCAGATAAAATAACAATATCATCGGCAAATCTCAAGGTTTTGATTTCCTCTCCTTGGACTGTGATTCCCTTTCCAAATTTCTCTTTGATTTCCTTTACTGCCTGTTCTATGTAAACATTGAAAAGGAGAGGGGACAAACTGCAGCCTTGCCTTACTCCTTTCTGGATTGCTGCTTCTTTTTCAAAGCCCTCGATTCTTATCACTGCAGACTGATTTTTATACAGGTTGTAGATAATTCTTCGTTCTCGGTATCTGATCCCTATCATCTTCAGAATCATAAATAGCCTGGTCCAATCAACATTATCGAATGCCTTTTCTAGATCTACGAATGCCATGTACGTGGGCTTGTCCTTCTTGATTCGATCCTCTAAGATCAGACGTAAAGTCAGGATTGCTTCACGTGTTCCTACATTTCTTCTGAAGCCAAATTGATCTTCCCCCAACTCAGCTTCAACTTGTTTTTCCATTCTTCTGTAAATAATACGTGTTAAAATTTTGCAGGCATGAGATACTAAACTAATGGTGCGGTAGTTTTCACACCTGTCAGCACCGGCTTTCTTGGGAATAGGTATAACAACATTCTGCCGAAAATCGGATGGGACTTCTCCTGTCTCATACATCTTGCACACTAAATGAAATAACCTTACCATGCTGGTTTCTCCTAAGGCAGTCAGTAATTCAGAGGGAATATCATCAATTCCAGGTGCCTTGTTCCTATTTAGGTCACTCACAGCTCTGTCAAACTCTGACCTCAAAATTGGGTCGGATATTACGAGCGCTAATGTGAGTCAATGAATTGTTTCACTTAAGCACCACTACGAGCGCTAATGTGAGTCAATGAATTGTTTCAGTTAAACCCTTATAACTATATTCGGCATGGGCATTTAAAAAAAAATCGAAAAATGTCTGAGGGTATTGAATCAAGGAACACATTACAGAAACAATTTTGTAAGCAAGTTAATTTGGCTAGGGTTTGAATAAAAAAGAAAACGAGTAAAGAAATGAGCGATTTTAGTTTTTTTCCGCAACTGCATTTAGGCCGGATGTGATTTTCGAGATTTGTTTTTAGTTTGATAGAGCTTTACCCCTTCAACTGCCGGCACAATTGAGGAAGTTGCTTAATTTTACATTTTTCGTAGTTTGTGCACCCCTACTTTGGCTGCTAAGAAATGTTTTTAACATTAAAAGACCTTATCTCTGATTCTAGTTCTTTATTCATATCATATGTTAGGGGAGTGTAGTTACCTGCAGAGCTCGGCGCACGAAGCTGTAGCAGGTCTCGTTAGGACTGGACAGGCTGGAGCTACTTTGGGATCCACTGGTCGGCCTCGCGGGGTCGATGGATCGTCCTTTGTGTCTGCTACGGCCCCTCTTCCTCTGCCCAGCTCCCGGCCTGTCACAAACAGCACAGGCTTTCAAGCACTTACAGGGTACATGCACACGTTCAAAGCTTTATTAGTAATAATCAGATTTAGGGGTTCATTGTTGCACAGCCTACATTAGGTTTACTTCACTTCATCAATAGGATTTAAAAGCTATCATTAGGATTTGAATTAGAAGGCTTTGTTTTCCTATAGTTTATACATGTACATACTGTAGAGCAATTAAACATCCAGTGAATTAATTTAACACTCTAAACAACAGTGAGTAATATTCTTAATAATAATGTTATTGGTTTACGTCCCACTAACTTACTTTTACGATGATGCTTGTAGTCTAAAAGGGTCCAAAATCCAGGTCATCAGCCCCTAGTAATGGTACTTACCGCTAGGAATGTAGAAGCATGGTATTCGTCATGTTGCGGTACTAATCAAAAGTAGCCTAGACTCGCTGTATTCCACACATTATGGTACTACTCACAGGCAATGTAATGCAGACATGTAACGCAGATCTATGGTGTTTCTCACATTAGAGCGCCATTTACAGGCAACGCAAACCTATGGTGTTCCTCACATAAATCACAGGGACTCGTACTATCCCGTGGTGTTACTCACATAGTGGGTACTAATCATAGGCAAGGCAGACGCATGGTGTCGCTCAATATAGTGGTAGTAGTAACAGGTACTGTAAAACCCAGCCGGAAGCACACACTGTCGCTAGTAATCACAAACCTATTGTGTACCTAACATAGTGGTACTACGCGAAAGTAAAAGTGATCCATGGTGTTTCCTGCGCGATGGTACTAATTACAAGTAGTCTCATGTTTCTAATTCGATCATCCCTTGGTCGCCCCTTTTAGTCGCCTCTTACGGCTGGCAGGAGATGCCGTGGGTGTCTCCCTCGTCTGCGTCCCCCACCTACAGGGGGACACGACGGTTTCTAGCCTGTCTTCGTTGGCAGTACGATGGATAGCGAAAACAACATGAATAATTCACCAAAGGGCAGCAAGAGAAAAGCTAATAACTGTGAAAGAAAGAGTAGCTGGTGAAACATATCAGGCACGGTGTCGGAAAGAAACACCCGTGAAGAATACATCGAGCAATGAGGTACAGTGACTTGCATGGTTTATTATATTTCCTCTGTATTAGTGGTTTCAATAATAATAAAGCACTCATATAAATTTCCATTGTATTAGTGGTTTCAGTAATAATAAAGCACTCATATAAATTAGATACAAGTTTCTGTATGGAATATAGAAACTAAACATCCATCATTCTTCTAATGAACACGTTCAATGAAAATATAATCATTAAAACAAAATCAAAATCAAAACCAATATTGCACAAAATTATTCCGACACTTGCCGTTTTACTTATGGTCCTAAAGGTTCAGTATCTGGTGGGCTTTCTTTTCATTATAATCACTTCCCTGAGTCGACTTGGCATGCTCTCCACTAATTTCCGGGTGTAATCGGGAGATATCTTCTGCCACTCTTCTTGAAGACCATTTTTCAGTTATTCTCTAGATGTGATTGTTGTTTTCCTTATTTCTTTATCCAGTTTGTCCTAAATATTCTCAATCCCCTTCAAGTCTGGTGATTAAGGGTGAGGATGAAGCACCTTTGCGCAATTAAACAATAACCACATCCTTACATTCCAGGTCATATGCTTTGGGTCGTTATCTAGATAAAACTTAAAATGTTCATCAATCCCCATCTTTTCGGCACTCTTTTTCATATTGTCCCTCAGTATTTTAAGGCACTGAAAGTGGTCTGCTTTACCCTCTATAAAAACGAATTCATCAGCTCCATTCGCCGACATGCACCCCCACACCATTACATGTCCACCACCATGCTTCACAGTTGCTTTCAGATTTTTCTCTTGAAGCTCAGTATTAGGACGCCGCCAAACTGTTATCCTCCCATCAGATTGAAATATGTTAAATTTACTCTCATCAGCAAATATAACGTCATTCCACCACTCATTGTCTTCTTTAACATGCTCTTTGGCAAACAGCATTCTCTTTCTTCGATTTACTTGATTTATGAAGGGCTTCCTTCTTGCAATATGGCCGTGAAAGTTACCTCTTCCGAGCACTCTCCGTATTGTTTGGGGATGCACTTTCTTTCCGGTGTCTGCGGCAATCCCCGTAGCGAGTTTTGGAGCACCTAACTTGGGTGCCTTTTTCATTTTTGTGATGATATAACACACTTCCCTCACAGAAAAAAGTTCTTGGACGTCCCGTATGCGGTAAATGTCAATCCTATCTTACTCCCGGAATCTTGTGATAATATCAGAGACTGTACTTTGCTTCATTTGTAAAATTTCAGCAATTTTACTACAACTTTTACCTTTAGCATGGCGATAAATTACTAGCTGCCGCTGTTCGATTGTGCTCTCTTCCTCTGCGGTCCATTTTCACCTGCGTTGTACACAGCACTCTAACACACTGAATGTTTACGTTCACACTGTCCGTGACTCTTTTCATGCGACCTCTGAACGGCAACTGACTTCTGTCCGAATAATTTTGTTGAAGCACGTTAACTGCGTTCTGAGGTTCCGTGGTCACTGGTTCTCTCCTGTTTTCTAAAAGTACACATTTGAACGTCGTGTTGAATCTGTCAAACTGGGTTCTGTCAGAAACTAGTTTGCGTGTATGATATTTTCTCTGAAATATAGGGCCAGTGTGTAGCAAAGACTATAGTTACTAACGTGTCCGAATAATTATGTGAGTCACTGTAGGTGTTTGAGAATTTCTTGTTTGCTTTTTATAGCCTACTGTTTAGGTAAGGGGTTGTTCTGCCCAAAGGCAGGTCCGAACCTCCGCAGAGGTATTCCTGAGGCGGAGTAGGGTGGCCAGTTCCTTTCCGCTCCTCCATTCCCTTACCCCCACCAACAGCGCGTGGCAACCCATCCAACTCCTGACCACGCCCAATGTTGCTTAACTTCGGAGATCTCACGGGATCCGGTGTTTCAACACGGCTACGGCCGTTGGCGTTTACATCTGGTGATTACTATTAGTAAACTGGGTATTGTCTTCTCAGATTCTGTATAACTGTCATCTAGATTGCACATCACTTGAAATGTTCTATGTTGAATGAAAGAAACACAAGGAACGTTTCTAATGGGATTGATTCACGTCATCCCACTGAATCGGAGACGAAATGGAAATAACCCAGAAGAAAACCGCCGACAAAATGCAAGGTGCGTCTAAAATGTTCGGTGAATATCACCATAGTCCGCCTCTATGGTGTAGTGGTTAATGTGATTAGCTGCTACCCCCGGAGACGCAGGGTACCAGGACTGGTACGGGGTCCACTCATCCTCGGGAGGTCAACTAAGTGGAGGAGGGTTCGATTCCCACCTCAGCCACCCTCGAAGTGGTTTTCCGTGGTTTTCCACTTATCTTCCAGGCAAATGGTTCCCAACTTAAGGCCACGGCCGGTTCCTTTCCTTTTTCTTGCCTATCCTTTCCAATCTTCCCATCCCCCCCACAAGGCCCCTGTTCAGCGTAGCAGGTGAGGCCGCCTGGGCGAGACACTGGTCCTCCTCACCAGTTGTATCCCCGACCCAAAGACTCACGCTCCAGGACACTGCCCTTGAGGCGGTATAGGTGGGATCCCTCGCTGAGTCCGAGGGAAAAACCAACCCTGGAGTGTAAACGAATTAAGAAAGAAAGAATGTTAACATAACACAAAGAAAACAAAATAACTTTTGTCGCCTTCAAAGTGTCACAATGCACTTTGGCACCGTGTTTACACATGCTGGAAACTGACAGGAAAGGCGTCATTTGGCTGCCCGGTATGTCAGCAGGATTCACTTGAGGCGAGGGAACTAAAGGAAGATCCCGGGAGTACGGTGTATGTTCAACATGTGGCAGATCATCAGGAAGCGTTTGAACCGGTCATACGGCTTTTGTTCCGTACACTTGCACCACCATCGCCGTTTGCAACAAAACTTGATGTTTATGCGTTACTCCATTGCACTGTGACACGAGTCTTCACACGCACTACGTTAGACTAGCCTGCTTCTACTCCGCGTGGCTCTTCTCGAGGTGTCCCTCTATTCACACGCATATGCACGCAGTGTTACCACACGTTGCCATTACGACATCAGTCCATTCATCGTACTTTTTAGACACACCTTGTATACAGGGTGATTCAGCAAAGTTGTCCAACTCAAATATCTTCTGATCCGTTAAAGCAGGGCCTCAATGCATCTGTGTATTGCGCGGAGCAAGGTGCACAAGACGACTTCGCTAGGTTGACCAGAGTGCAGACCCCCCACTCCTCGATTTTGAGCAATAGCTCTGCCTCTCCCTTTCCCTACGACTGTCTCGCTCACTCCGACTGTCTACCCCTCTTCCTCACTCACTCTGCAGCGCTCCACCATCCGAACCGAGTTGAGCCGAGATTAGCCAAGACAAAACGAGCCGAGTCGGACCGATGTACGGTGCACAGAACCTCTGCGCCTCGGTTTACACGCGTGAGATTTTGGGCGTTTGAGAGGTCTTGGGTTAAAGATACAGGCATTGTTTGCTTGTCCAACCTTTGTCCCGTTTCTCTACGGGGTCGGGTGTGAGGTGAGATGAATCTGTCGTTGCGGGTTTTTATGTCCGGGTGGCCTTCCTGATGTCAACCTCATCAGAGGAGTTAATGAGATGAATTGAATGACGGGATATATGACAATAGGGAGAGGATGAAACCCGTTGCCGGCACATAGCCCACTCCTGTCGAATAGCACCAAGGGGTCCGCTGAAGGCTTAACGTCTCCATCCGACGGACGAATCACCATCAACAGCGTCATATGCCCTCATTCAACATGAGCAATGCGGAGAGGTTTGGAATTTAATTTAGGCTTTTGGTACGCAATGCAGTGATTAGAAATTGTACACCACCACTTCTCCTACCCTGCCGGCCAGCATTCTGATGGTGACAATTTTTTCCACCAACTGGACTCGAACCGGCTAACCACGGTGTTATACCTTTAAGAGTTCAACGCCTTAACGATCATGCCTACCAGACTGGCTTAAAGATATAGACATTCTGTTTCCAAATTCGTAAATTGTATGAAGGGGCTCATAAATTACTGTCCTTTTCCTCTCGATCACACACGTAATTACCGAGAAACAGGCAGCAGCTTTTATTGTTTAGATAGGACTATACTAATTTCACCCAATAGAACAAGTAGGAGTTGAGATATAAATTCAGTTATGTGCTTATTTTGCAAACCCGACGAGTACTTTTGGAGATATTAAAGGATTTCCAATGTTCAGGCATTAGGCAGAAAGAGATGCGTCACTCGTCTGGATGTCGGGCGCGTAGTTCTCGTGGTTGACTCAAGCTTTGTCGATAAACACACATACCTCGATGGGGGGGGGGGGGGGAGGGGCATAGAAAGAGCAGTATGATGTAGGCGTACAGCATCTCGGAGGGCAAGTTTATGTTTCATTGCCGTTGAATCAGAAAAAGACCAGACAGGACAGTGAAATTGTAATAATTTATGTGTGTGTGGCTGACCATCAAACATTGTGACTGCACAATACCATCACAATATGCTGTGTATGGAATACGTTCTGTATGCTTGTTTATCAACAAAGCGTGAGTCATGGACGAGGACATCACAGCGAGAGGCGCATTACTTTCGGTCTAATACTCACACATAAGCAACCCTTTAATATTTGCAAAGTAAGCACATCACTAAATTTGTCTTTCGATTCTTAATTGTTCTGTTGGGTAAAATTAGTATAGTCCCACCTAGCAAAAACAAATTTGCTACCGGTTTATCGGTAATTACGTATGTGATCGAGAGGAATTGTAACAGAGTTTTATGAGCCACTTCATACAATTGACGAATTTGAAAACAGAATGTCTATGTCTTTAATGCATCAGAAGATGTTTAAGTTGGACAACTTAGCTGAATCCCCCTGTATATTGTACCTGGTGGCGAGGGAAATCATAAACGACTCTGTACGCGCAAGTGCATGGAATATTTTGCTATTTGCAAGAAAAAAATTGAAATCTCGGCAAAAAAGGAGAATGGCAAAACAGTACAAGTATACCGTGATGCTATAGGAAGAGTTCATGTTCACAAATTCTCACATCGTGACTTGCGCCTGATAAAAGAAGATCAGTTCAATACTAAGAAACAATGGGTACTCATCTCAAAATGTCCAGCAAGCAGCGTGCATCTGCTATGTTATAGAAGAGTCATCTGGAGTCATTTTTCACATCTGAGCTTTCAGAGCCCCAGAAGAGATAACATGTTGGAAGAGTGATCTGTATCATTAGCAGGGATTATCCACAGACCAAGAGGTTGCTAAAGCTACTTGGAATTTTACAAGAAGAAGCCTTGGTAACATGAGCTTCCGGCCGCTGCCTGCCACTGTTAGTTCCAACGTCAACGGAACGTGATTCGGACAACAGGACGGGATAAAGAGAAAGATTTCCCTTCATCCAATTGGTTTTTCTTTCGTCTTTCTCTTTCTCTTTCTGATAGTTTAATATTTCATATTCTCTCTTTCCAGACTTATCCACTTAACCGAATAAACTTGCAAACACTAGGCTATTTCACTCACCAATGTTTCCGCATTGGTTCAATAATCAGAAGCTATCCACACGAGTTCAAAGTCAATTTCAATGAACACGGGAAGTTCCTAAAACAACACGTCAAGTTTTTATATCAACAAGAATAGATTCACAAACACATTGTGAATTTTAACGGAACTCCCTATGGGTGAGGTAGAATAACACCTGCCTGTCGTAAGAGGCCCCGGGGGCTTTCAACTTGGGAGCGTGGGTTAGCGACCAAGGGGCCCTCAGCTGAGTCCTGGCATTGCTTCCAATTACTTGTGCGAATCTCCTCACTTTCATCTATCCTATCCGACCTTCCTTGGTCAATTGTTGTTCTTTTCGACCCAGACGATTGCGAATCCTAGTGAGTCTTTCATTTTCACGCCCTTTGTGGCGTTTGTTTTTCTTTGGCCGATGCCTTCATTTTTCGAAATGTCGGATCCTTTCCATTTTTTCTCTGTGATTAGTGTTAAAACAGAGGATGGTTGCCTAGCTGTACTTCCTCTTAAAACAATAATCACCACCACCACCAGTTTTAACGAAGGCAGGAGAAGAAGGTTTCATGACAGACTCTTCACTGAATGTTTTAATTAATGTTTCACCCACTCATTTCACTCATCATTTATTTGTCCATTTATTCATAGATTTTAAGATGTTCTCCAATGTTTTATTAATTATATACGACTGATGATGACCTCAAATGGTCGGAACATGTACTAAAATATAACATGACTAAACTTATTTCTCACCGAGCTCGATAGCTGCAGTCGCTTAAGTGCGGCCAATATCCAATATTCGGGAGATAGTGGGTTCGAACCCCACTGTCGGCAGCCCTCAAGATGGTTTTCGGTGGTTTCCCATTTTCACAGCACGGCCCCATCCTTCTCACTCCTAGCCCTTTCCTGTTCCATCGTCGCCGTAAGACCTATCTGTGTCGGTGCGACGTAAAGCAACTTCAAAAAGAACTTCTCTCTTCAATTGTTTGAGTGTTAGTGTAGGACAGAGGTGCTCAGCTGGGCGCCCGTTGAGGCTAGCCCAGTGCGGCCGGGGCTGGTATGACGTAAATGCAGGCAGCATACGTTACAAGTATACGTCACAGTGAAGCGAGAGAGTGAACACGCTTGGCAGGAAAGTGGAGCACGAAGCTCTCCTCCACTGCTCAGCGAAATGCTGAGTGAAGTACAGTATTTACGATGAAAATATATCCCTGTTTGATTTATACTGCGCTCGATGTAAACAGTCAGTTTTATTTTCTTGTATTTATACATTCAAGCAAATTATCACGTTATAATTTGTGTGCTACAATTTTAAGCATACAGGCTACGATTTATAATTCCATGGATGGGAATGACAGTATTTTCATTTCTTAAAAAAATAAAATTCCTATTATTCATTAAGCAAAAGGTAATATATTTACATAATTCAACAAGTTTACTGCTTTATGTTGCACAGTGTTGTTGTGTTGTTTGATTTTTCCCTGTTCACTCAATTTGAAAGTAGTATTTAAAACTCATGAGGTGTCCGATGATAATAGCCAGCCTCTAAATGGTGACGTCATACTATTATGAAACTCAAGAGAGAAAGAATCCACAAGGGGTATAGCTGCACTAGAACAAAGGGCACGGTACGGTAACAGCATCAAAGTGATCCGACAAAAGAGTAGCGTTACAAAAATGTTGCAAAGTTTGGACGGGGAAGAATTGGAAGAAAGAAGACGAGATGCTCGACTAAATGGTACGAGTATGTTCCGAGCTGTCAGCGGAGAGATGGCGTAGAATGATATTAGTACACGAATAAGTTTGAGTGGCGACTTGAAAAGTAGGAAAGATAAAGTCGGAATTCAAGAGGACAAATTGGGGCAAATATTCATTTATAGGAAGGAGACTTAGGGATTGGAATAACTCACCAAGCGAGATGTTCAATAAATATCCAATTTCTTTGAAATCATTTAACAAAAAGCTAGGAAAAGAACAGATAGGGAATCTGCCACCTGGGCGACCGCCCTAAATGCAGATCAGTATTGATTGATTGATAGTTGCATATCGAGTGGGGACATAGATATTTACTATCCAAGATTAATGTACAACAACAATGTAAATAAATGTACTATATACTTCAAATAAATAACCTAACTAATGTTATTCCCGGTAAGCATGATTGGATTGTTGGTGAGTTTATCAGATAATTTAAACCCATGCAACCACAAGCCATAACTTATCCACCTTTACTCTGTATTATATTAGAACCGTTTCTAAAGCACCTCTTCAAATGTAATAGTGAAGACTGTAATTCATTACGTACATTATAAGAATATTTAAGGTTGTAGGCTTAACTCTTTTTTTTATCCAGTACAATACATAAACTGCTATGAACATAAATAACTTGTTTCTTTCAACGTAAATTGAAAATGACGCGTATTTCTGCCCTCTTTCTTTCATTATTTTCTGTCTCCATTTCAAAGTCGTGTATCGCCGCGGTGATCGGGAGTGATTGAGAGAACTTCGCCCAACGTAGCCACGTCAGTGGCTGAGTAGTACACTCTCATCGCCTGCCCGCCCGTTTACATTGCTACGTGCCCGGGGACGAAGTGCCCAGAATGGAGCACCTCTTGTCTAAAGTATTGAAAGGAGGATCAAAAGAATAAAATTTTGTAAAATTCCAAAAATTTGTAAGTTACTATCGAACAGCAATTAAGTTAGTTCTGTGCAATGTTGGAACTACACTACAGCAAAGCTGAAGAGCGGTTGAATGTTTAAAGGAGGGCAGTGCCGATGCATGGATGCCTGGAAGTGCTACTGATATGAAACCTGCCTAAACTGAGTGTAGGTTACAGAGCATCTGTCTTGAGTCTGCGTGTAATGAAGAAAGTGCTAAGGCAAAATTGTCCTTCCTGCTGGTTACGTCTAACTGTAGTAAAATGTGGTTCATCTCATTAGAGTTACTGGAAGATTTTATCTGCTGCACCATAATATGAAGTGTCCACGGCAGACGTCTAGCACGCGTTTCAGTGGTTTCAATTGCACATTTTGTATTCGAGAATGACTGAACAAAGTTGTGGGACATTTTTCTTGGGTAGTATGGCTTCTTGAATTGCTATATACTCGTATGCGACCCGTTGCATGGAAAGGGACCCGAAGTCGGCAATGGAAATTTTACACCAGAGCTGAACAAAAGTGTCTATTGTGTAAACATTGTATTTCTGTGTTTTGACTTGTTGCGCTGCCTATGGGTCTCCTGAACAAACTAAGTTATGCAACAGTTCGAGTCTTCACCACTTGTTGTTATGAAAACTTTGTACAACTGGTAAGAAAATTAGTGCATTTTTCTCAAACTACAGTGTTCTTGAAAACAACAGGCAGTAATTAATGATTTCTGAAGTCTTGCACCTAGAAGCATGAACTCTTTTAAATGCTAAGTTTATTATGGCAATTTTAGAAACACAAAAACCTGAAAAATGAAAATTATCTTATGTTCCTTTCCGAGCAACGGGTCACAACTGCTGAAATTTTCCATTCTGCTGGAACGTGCATTCGGGATACCGACAGGGCTGATTTGGACAGTCACTGTCCTGAGAATGGTTTCCTATAGTTTTCCAATCTCCTACAGGCCATTCCTCTCACCTTCACAGTACATCTCCTTCACCGAGCCAAATCTCGCTGGCCTGGGAGACGGCGTTGCTGTCTAGGAGGCCCGCCGTCCCCTTCAGGGACAGAAAGGAAACTTGTGTGGTAGTGTCTCAAGGGTGCACTAGCCCATGGCATCTTGGAAAGGTGTAGCAATCCAACTAACGAGTCCGCTGTCAAACTGGGGTGAGACGCCGGTAATTTCACGACTAAAAAGGCTTAAGAGCTCGAATACTTGTGAACTTCAATTGCGGTTCCTTCTGGGCACGGAAACAAATTATTTCGAGTTTAGTGACTGTGGACTTACCTTGCCGAGCGGCACGAGTCGCTGTCTGAGGTCTGCGTGTAGGCGTGGTAGGGGGGAGGACCATCGTCCTCGGAGGTGGTGGTCGTGGTGGAGGTGAGCTCTAGAGACGGGGTGCTCAGGTGCTGCGGCCGATGCCAAGGAACTAGCACATCTTGCGATTCGAACTGAAACAAAACATCACACAGTGAGATGGCGACTGTTGTTCCCAGCTGCACACATCGAGTGAGGCGATGAAGGTAAATGTGGCCTGATTTGGGACAGCAGTGAGAAATGATGGTGGAACCCTCTTCATTTACTGTTTTGAAACATTGCTTGTGTTGTGTGTTGGACTTCTGAACTAAAAGGGAAAAATCTATTTACGAAATATTTTTGTGAATAATGCAGCTGTGAGTTTTAAAATGAATATGTATCTAAATTGTGAATCAGCGTTTACATGCAGGTGCCCTTTTAAAAGAAAATTTCTTGTGTCGTAAAAGAGCTCTCTCGAATATTTGTCAGCAAGAAAATGAAGAAACTTTATTGGACAAAATAAGCTCAAATATAATTGGTGAATATGAACATTTTTGGTTCGTCGTTTTATTAATATATTTGTTTACTTTAATGAAATGTTCAAGGGTAATTAGCATCTATTAATTCTTCATCCATAACGAATACGTTCCATTACCTCGAAGGGTCCACGCCATTTTTCACATCCATTTTGTAGTTGTCATGTTCCCCAACCTGTTGTTTACGTTTTATGATACTTCAATTCTATGAACTTTGAGTTTGTTTTGCAGTTTTTACTGCGTTCTTAAATTAATTAAATTTATCATAAAATTATTATTATTATTATTATTATTATTATTATTATTATTATTATTATTATTATTATTATTATTATTATTGTTATTATTGTTACTATTATTGTTATTGTGTAACCCAGCCGTTGAGCACTTAGAGTAAGAAATGAGGGCAGTACATCGATTTCTACCGCTTACTATCAGGATACTGAACTTTGAGTTTAAAAGCCATCGGCTGGTACCTTTGTTTGGGAAACTCGCAACTTGGCATTTCACCTTGTTTATTATCTCAGCATTGGCTGCTGTCCATCTCATAATATTGTCGACGTAGTTTTGCAGTTGCTCACTATCTTGTAACTTATTTATTAGTCTATACCAGGGCCTCTCAAACGCCCAAAATCTCACGCGGGAAAACTGAGACGCAGCGTCCCTGTGCACAGTGCATCGGTCCCTCTCGGCTCGGCTCGTCTCTGGACTACTCGGCTAAGCTCTGCTCAACTCGGCTCGGATGTAGAGCGCTACGGGGCAAGTGAGGAGGAGGGAGACAGGCGGAGCGAGCGAGACAGGGCAGGGAAAGAGAGAGACAGCGCTGTTGCTCCAAATCGAGGAGTGGGGGTCTGCACTCTGGTCAACCAAGCGAAGTCGTCGTTTGCACCGTGCACAGTGCATCTGCGGTGCACGCACTCTGACAGGCCCTGGTCTATACAATATGCAAAAAGCCTTACGTCTGATTTTAGTTCTTTACTCGTATCATATATATGTTATGAAATGGCGTATGGCTTTTAGTGCCGGCAGTGTTCGAGGACATGTTCGGCTCGCCAGGCGCAGGTCTTTTGATCTGACTCCCATAGGCGACCTGCGCGTCAAGATAAGTATGAAATGAAGAAGAGACAACACATACACCCAGCCTCGTGGCAGCGAAATTAACCAATGATGGTTAAAATTCCCGATACTGTCGAAAATCGAACCCGGGACCCCTGTGACCAAAGGCCAGTACGCTAACCATTTAGCCATGGAGCCGGACTTTGTATATATATAAGAAAACACCAAGGTCCAATAATACCGCCTTGAAGAGTTCCCCTCTTAATGATTACAGACTCAGATAAAGCTTCACCTACTCTAATCGTCTGCGTACTCAAAAGAAGGCGGAAAATGACGCTTGACCGGGCTGTAATGACTGTACGCGTCTGATTGATTGAACTCCGCTTGCAGTAACGTGAACATGGATGGCCACAGACATTATGCATCAGCGAACACCAAACTTAACCTCATTGAATTGCTTCTCCACCTGATTGCAGCACTGTGCTTTCACACTCATCGATATAAAAATGTCGTTTCTAGATTCCAAGCTCAAGCAATCTGCTGGCATTACCATATTGACTAATGTGTAGATAATCTATTTCCGATAGATATATGTCGCATTATATCAACAAGGTCGTTAATCCAGGATCGGAGGATCATCTTTACGACTTTGGTAGCTTAGTGGACTGTTCACTGCTTCGAATAACATTGATTCTGATCTTTGATGACCATATAACTGCACGCACACACCTCTTACATTTTACACAGCAACACACTCACAACAAAACAAAAACGTTAGTACATGAGGCAAGCATGGGTGATTTGGTAGCGTATCAAACAATGTTTATAATTAAATATTTACTTAAAAATAAGTAAATTTACGACAATATCAAAGCTGTCTCTGTGGATCAGTGGTAGAGTGTCAGCCTCGTGATCCCAAGAAAGTGGGTTCAAACCTGGCAGATCTAGTCGGATTTTTGAAGGGCAGAAAAATTTCCATTCGGCACTCCATGTCGTAAGATGTCGGCTTGTAAAAGATCTCTGGTGACACATCTGGTGTTTACCCCGAGGCCCTACACCGCTGGCTGCGCAGTAGCGTGTAACTGGGGAAGAGCTGTCCATGCGTGTACCGCCATCTTGCGGGCACTGCACAGCTCGCCGAGGAGACCGTAGTGTGGAATTCATGCATTAACTTCCATTACGCACGAATGAAAACACCTGTCGACAGATTATTTTTATTCCTGCGATACAGGATAATACGGTAAGAAAATATGTTCATTAGATACATCCAAAATAAAATGTTAGAAAGGTGCCGCATTAGAAAGCAGAAGCAGAAGATAGGTACAGAAATTCCCGTAAGTTCGCAAACCAAAACTACTGTACGAATTTTAAATGAAATACCTCGCAGAAGTTATACGGAGAAATAATCCTGAGGTCTGAAAAGTACAAGTAGACCGTGAATTGTGAAAGTCTGTGTGTTCTTTCACATTATTTTCCGGTAAACGTCTAATAGGCCTACTGTTACATTCCAAGCATCAGGGAAACAGACATTCCCAGGTCCAAATGGCACCGCCTACGCTGAATATACACGCAATAAATACACAAGAATCAAGATGGTAATAACACGAAAATGATACATATGCAAACAAACTGAACACATCTGCATTGTTATTGAACAAATCTGCACAAATCGTTTGGATAGCTAGCCTATAAGTAATAGACGTAATATAACAACATTTAGAAAACTGGATAAGAAGACACTAGAAATGATAGTAAATAAATACCTAGGTAGTTAAACACATCTCTTAAATTTAGAGAACACTCTCCAAAAACAGAAAAACATTGTATACCAGTACATTAAATTAATAATCTTCAAAAAAGAATATGTATGGTAGCTCACATTGGGCCTGCTATAATGATCAAGTTTGTGTTTACATATTCGGAATAGACACATGTAATAAAATCCTAGACTCTGCACTTAAGCTTTCATGAAAATACCAAGACATTTTCCAATCACAGCAGTTTACAACTTCAGTATGATTTTTACAACCTCAGTATGATTTACAGATCATAAGAAAAAAATTACCTGTGACTTAGCAGACTGAAGAACATCAATAATCCATCAATTCTTTCAATATTTACAGTATTTACAAACAGTTGTATCAAAACCAAGGATCTGTAATATTGGCAAAAAGAAAACCTGTGAAATAGAATGTTTTCTATGAAATTTACATAGCAGATCTTTCCTTTCTGATGAGTAGGTAATCACGGCAGGTATTATTCAGTACTATGAACAGATTGTTGAAAAGGAACATGACTGCAGAAATCTGTATTAAAAAAAAGAGCTATACCCAGTGTGCACTACAAGTAATTTTACTAATTCCCATCTGAATGAAAATTTTCCTTTTTATTATTTCCAGGGTATGAACTAATATATCAGGGTGAGTATACCTTCAATTATGATTTCTATATGGTTTGGAAAATAGATATCTAAAATCTACCAAGATATTCTTCTAATATAAGGAGTGGCTACTATCGATAAAAGTTAGCAGGGAAAAGGATTCTTACCTACTGGTTCATGAAGTGAATGGATTTAGTTAAATGCTGCCTGACAATCTTCTTGTGTAGACTCACACTGTATGTTTTAGCAGCATGGTGGAATCTCACTTTCATGTACATTTCCACAGTTAAAATTATAATCCTCAACACATGATTATCTAGGAATTCATTTTCCAGGATGTGATCTTGCAACTGGGGAAATAAGGAAGATACATTGAGCTGCTGAATTACCATCTTCTTTATAATGAGGGCAACAGGACCTTTGGGAGGTCTTCCCCCTGCTTCTTTCCACACTTGTCGAATTGCTACCTCACAATGATGACATATCTTAATGACATCTGGCGATGGTATTACAAGACCCCCATTATTTTTCCTAAGTAAAAAGGCCAGATGTATCACAGTTTCATCACCATAAAGTGCCTCCTTGCACTTATCGCAATAAACCCTGTCACTGATTTGCCTCACTATAAAACCAGCAATGTACACAATGACATTTTCCCCAGCAGATCTCTTAATTATCTCAAACATTACCTCAGAAAAGTTAGTATTTATAATTTCAAGAGTATGTTCATTAATTAAGTTCTGATCTTTTAATTCCTTGGTTAAGTTTTTAAGGTCACTGATTTGTATTCTGTGCCTGTCACACTGTTGTTTACTCCTAGATTTCTCTTTCTTCAATGCTGCAATTTGTTTATTTTTTATTTCAAGCCTTTCACTTAAAATTTTTATTTGTTTTGTGGGGCTTTCCGCACTACAATAATTATGCTCAGATGAAATGCACTGTGTAACAGTACTGACTGAACTACTACATGGACTGGGATCTATGGTGTTATTTTGTTGAGTCCCTCCAAAATCTAATTTCCTTTTTAAAATCCTACGGGGAACTTTTTCAGTCTGAAAAAAATAAAAATACATAGGCCTGTTCAGTCTACCATAAGCAAAACCTTATCATTGTTGTTTTTAAATATGAAGTAATACAATATCTAATCCAAGTTAATTGACCTACAAGTACCTTTCTTAGATGATCTGGAAAATCAAACAGTGTTGGCACTGCATCATCTTTCAAAATTTTGTTCCCTTGAGATTTCCAAAAACTTGCTTCTGAGAAGTGAATTGAACATAATCTATGGGAATAAGTTGGAACAAACTTGTCTCTTTTAACAGCAACAAGCCACTTTGACAGAAGTTCAGGCTTATTTAATGGAAACCTGTAAGCAGTATGTCTAAAAATAATAGCCATATATTCAAAACCAAAGAAATGTATAATACATTTCTATCCCTCATTTTTTTCTCAACGATTCCTGGTACAAAGACTCCCCCATTGATTTATCACAAAATATTCTTCTGCTCAATAAATAGAACCTCATGTGATATATTTCAGAACAGAGTGGTAGAGCCAGCAATCATTCACATTTCACTACATTATTTTACATTTTGAAAATCTTCTTCCTGAAAAAGCTCATTTACACTAGTGCTACTCTACCTCATAATTCTAAATGTAACAATGAAAATAATACCTAGCTTAGTTTGAGTTTCTATGAGTTTAACGTATTTTTAGCAGTTGTTTAAGTTTAACAGAGGAAAAATATATCATTTAGGATGCAAAATTCCCTCTCATAATATTATCATCTTAAATACCAATATTAGGCCTACTGATTTTATAAACTCGAACTGAAAGGAGATTTTCCGAACACAAATTAAAATTGAAAATGTGTTCTAACTTGTCTATTACAGGAGCATTATGATTCACATAAGGAAGAAGATAAAGGAGCTTGAATATTAAGCATATATGAATACAACAGTTAAACAGGTAATTTGATTAATGTGTTCTAGTGCAAAGTAGGAGTCAGCCCAATCAAACTTCTCTGGAACAGCATATTTAACAATTCTTTTATTATAAAAATGATATGAAAACATGGATAATTGTATCAATAAATCATTTTTCTCATAATTGTTAATAATTTGAAACCTTATTTTGACCTAAAATAGATGGGTTAGCCAAGCTTTTTATCAATCATATTTTCCGGATTCTAGGCCGTGTTACCGAAATTTTAATACGGGTAGCCCTACATAGTCTGTAAGAACAAAATGTGAGCTTTTTCAGAATAGCTGTTTAATTCTTAAGAACTGTCCCTAATGAAGTGAAAAACGCCAAGAAGGAGCCTAAACATTGAGAATGCCAGGTCCATACATCCTTGATCCACCACTCTATAGCCCATTCTCGATTATGGTAATTTTATAACATTTCAATTTGTACTCACTTGTGAAAAGAAATACCAGATCCTTTACGAAGCCGATTTGTACAATTGAAAGCTGCACAAGAGATCACCATCGTGAATACTTCTCCACTCCACACTTACGGCTTAACTTAGGCCTACTCTTTAATATCGCCGATCAATGTAAGCTCGCAGTTATCACTAAAAATAGTTGCCAATACTATATATTAATCACTTTATACATAACACAACCACAGATCCACTAACCGATAGGAAACACCATGAAAAATACACAACGAAATGTAAACAAAACCACGTGTTAACCATGCATTCAAAACTGAAGTGCCCGCAAGATGGCGATGCGCGAAAATGTTCAATTTTACGCATAACACCAGCGCACTCTGTGAGTCTAGATAATAATATTAATGTCTTTGGTTTACCCGACAACATTAATTAAAATCTCAGCCATAGACATGCAATAGAGATCCGGTTTACTCGGTCTGCCATCTAGTGGGCCTAGAGTAAAACGGGACGTCGAAATTGACGAGCAGATAGCGCCATACGATTATTACTATTATTATTACCACAACATGATATAAAATATACTCAACAGCCATAATAGTGATAAGCAGACATTGGATCTGTATGCAAATGTATATTTTGTTTGCCAATATGGAGACCTGAAAAACGGACAAGGAAGTGTGTCTGAACGTGAAATTGGCCGAATATATTAAGTTTAGTAGTGCATATCTGCACATAGTTGAGTTTAGTGAGTATTTTTCTAACTTCGGATTTATTTATATCATTTTTAGAGTTTTATCATGCATATTCTAATGTGTTTTACAAGCAGTTTTTTAAAGAAAATTTTAAAGCAATTAATGCCATGAACACTTTCGTCGATGAAACCACTTATCAAGACATAGTTCCAAATAATACCAGAATAGAAACTAGAAACACGTGGATTGCTTCTTGGGGATCCACTGGACATTATGGGGAACGTGTGAAATAGACGGTATCCCACGAAACCTCAGACTCCGTCCGCAAACAAAATATCGTGATGTTGTTAAACGAAATCCGGGGCACGGCATCATGCTAGGTATAAAAAACGTTTGGCTGATACTGATAATGTGAATCTACCAGAATGTTTAACAACTATACTCGCTCCCGAATTCAAGTACAGTCCTGTCACATTCTCCGATGGAAGCTAGTTTTAACAGACAAGCGCCACAGATTTAAACAAGAAGAGAGGACAGGAAAGGCAGGGTGTGCAGTGTACAATGAATGAGGAAACGAAAACCTACAACCTACTGTAATGTTCAGTCAGTGACTGGGTGAGGATAGGCGAGTATAGGAATTGTGCCGGCTGCCGAAGCCTGTCACACTCCTCTGGGGCAATGATTAATGACTGACAGATGAAATGGAATGATAATGGATTGTGTTGCTGCAATGAATGATGACATGTAAAACCGGAGAACCCGGAGAAAAACCTGTTCCGCCTCCGCTTTGTCCAGCACAAATCTCACATGGAGTGACCGGGATTTGAAGCACGGAATCCAGCGGTGAGAGACCGACGCTCTGCCGTCTGAGCCACGGAGGCTTTTTTTTGTAAAATGAAAGAGCAATGCGTACTTAAGTGTATTTCTTCATGTTTGGGGCTTTTTTTTACATGGTTTCCTTAAAAACTTACTGATTGCTTTATCATGTGTATTAATTAACACACAGTGTCTTATCTAGTAGACGTGTGCATATTGTTTTAACAGTGAATACGGATAGTTTAATGCATCTCACAAACTATACACGGATTGCTTGTACACTAGTGTCCAAAAGTTAAGCATAATCATTAAACCAGGCCATACCGCCTGATAGGAATGTCAGACGGATTGCTGAACGAACGGAAGCTGAATCACACACCATAGTCAAACATCTTCTCCGAAAACAGTGTCAGAAAGGCTTTGATAGCTAAGGAACACCTTTGACAACAACTAACAAAACTTGGCAATGTCTTCCACAACAAAATATGCTGTTAATAGGGTGTATAGTTACCGATAACGGCCATACATGCTCCTCAGCGACGTGGCATGCTCTCTATCAGATGGTCCAAGAGCTCTTGTGGCAGTCGATCCCATTCCTCCGAAAGTGCAATGCGAAGGCCTTGGAGGGTCCGTGGTGGAGGCTGATGGGATGCAATTCGCCTCCCCAATGCATCCCAGATATGCTATATAGGATTCACATCCGTAGACTTCGCTGGCCAGTCCATGCGATGAATGTCTTCCCCAGCCAGGAATTCATCCACCAGAGCAGCGCGGTGCGGTCTGGCATTATCGTCCATTAAGATGAAGTCTGGACCATCCGCACCTCTGAAGAGTCGAACATGTGGTCTCAGTACCTCATCCCTGTATCTCCGAGCGTTAACATTGTTCCTCGGACCACCCATGAAGACGTGCAGGTTCGTACGGCCATTCAACATGATGCCACCCCACACCATGATGCCGCCACCACCATAGTGGTCCCGTTCCACGATGTTTCTGTGGTTGTATCGGCTACCCGGTTCTCTCCAGATTAATGTGCGACGGGAATCGTTCTGCAAACTGAAGCGGGATTCATCTGTGAAGAGCACATTCCTCCATTAATTCATGGTTCATTTTCGATGTTGACGGCTCCACAGTAAACGGTCCCATCTCTGTGCTAGATTGAGCGGGACGCACACCGCTGGACGCCGGGCAAACATCCATGCTGTTCTGTGCGTCCGGCACACAGTTCGCCGGAAAACGGCAATCCCCGAGACGGCTGCAAGCTCCGCCAACATTTATCTTGCAGGTGCACTCCGATTTCGTCGGACAGTTAGGGCCAGATATCGGTTCTGCTGTGGGGTGATTACCGTTGGTCGACCTGGTACTGGCCTACGACTAACATCTCCTGTGTCTCGAAATCGTCTCCAAAGCCTGGAAATGACACTTTGTGGCACATTCAAGGATACGGCGACTTCGGTCTGTGTCTGGCTTGCTTCCAGGCAGCCGAGTATTATACCCTCCAAAACGGGGTCCAAATGGCGTCGTTGTGCCATTACGTTGTCACGTTCACCACGAGGCTACACTCCACACACTATAACAGGGCAAACACGAGTGAGGGAATATGGGGCGCAGGCACTGGCTGTATTTACCTTGCGGTTACGCCGCTAGTCAAAGCATAGAACACTCCTTTCCTATACAGAGCGAATATGTAAGGTTTGTAGGTGCATATCTCGTGCGATTTGCAGTCTATTTCCTGTTGCCCTGCTTACTCGTAACTTATGCTTAACTTTTGGACACTACTGTACTAGTAGAACAGCCGTAGCTGTAAGTAGAGCCTAGTAAAGGAATGTTACGTTTGAATTTCACACAAGTGTTTAATAGCATGAAAACAAGTGTATACTCAAGTGCATATTTCAAACTTACATTATACAGTATATAAATCTGATGTCTAGTGATAAGATTACCTTACTCGTTTCGATATTACGTGCTCGCCTGCGGCTCGGACGTAAACAGCTGATTGGTGATGTAAAATGTCCATTTCCGTGCCTGGTGCGTGTATAACATTTACTTCTGAAACGTTTTGAAATCGCTCGTATAATTTAGAGAACGTTTACTAAAATTTATTCATGTACAGTACGTGGTAGGAACCCAAAAATTCCGTCACGTGGTGTGAGTGATAAGTAAAAATACAACTAGTAGCGTTTAAAATGATATAAATAAGAT
Organism: Anabrus simplex; assembly: GCF_040414725.1. Lineage (NCBI taxonomy): Eukaryota > Metazoa > Arthropoda > Insecta > Orthoptera > Tettigoniidae > Anabrus > Anabrus simplex. The sequence continues at coordinate 22,032,642 of NC_090267.1, forward strand.
GTACTTACTGTGTATTCGTGACATATTAGACTACGTACTCTTTCTTTCAGTTCACATTAACTCAGTCACACCGGGTGTTCACTCTAAACCGAGCGAGTTGCCCTGTATAGTTAGGGTAGCGCAGCTGTAAGCTTGCATTCGGGATATAGTAGGCCCGAATCCCAACGTCCGCAGCCCTGAAAAGAGTTTCCTGTGGCTTCCCATTTTCACACGAGGCAAATGCTGGGGCAGTACCTTAATTAAATCCACGGCCGCTATCTTCCTAATCCTAGTCCATTTCCACCTCCATCTCCTTCGCCGAAATCCTCGATGTTTTATTGCGAAGTTAAACAAGTAGCAATAATGTTCACTCTAACACTTACAAGTTAACTCGGACCCACAAGCTACACACTAAATATTACACCCTGTTACACTCTGTCACGTATACTCTAATATAGCTCCACAATTATACTTGATCAAACTCTTCAACCCTGCATCGAAAACACGGCGCTCACTCCACACCAGCTTGGCACGAGAGTCTCAACTCCTCGACGCCATACTCAGCTCCAAGGATGGAACACTCACTTCACGGCACTGACAGAACTCACTCGACGGATGCTGTACAATGACTGACTGACTGAAATGAACAAACTCCTTGAGCTCGTCCAGTCCGCCTTAAATAAGGAGGCCGGCTCTTCGAGGTACTTCTCGAAAGAGGAAGTCTATGGAGGCCTTTCGACTTGGAAGGCTCTGGGTTTGCCTTCCAGGACTTTCCTGTACAGTGGGAAGGCCTCCAGTGAGAGTACAGATACATGAGTGAGAAGGGCTGGCTAGTTGCCTCGCGCGCAAGCAGGCAGGGCCAATACTAACGTAATAATGTCAACCGCTCAGGCGGTGCCAAGCTACCTGGCCTCTCCCTTACAGAAAATGGCGGACACCATCACAATATTTTAGCGTATTCATCCTATACTCGTCCGCTAAAGGTTATCTTGATTTACAAGTAATTATTAATGACCTAGTTTCCGGTCAATACAATCTGGTCGTCCCTGTGGCTAAAGCTGGAGATTCCATGAGTGTGCGTCTTCCTTTTAGTCCCGTTTTCTGATACGGGGTGGCGCTGAGGTGAGATGAACCTTGGTAGACGAGAAAATGAGGATGAAATGAATGATGGTGAATGAAATTGGGTAAAGAGATGGAAAGAATTGACTGTAATCTATGAATAGGAACTGTCTGGGAGAAGCCACAGAAAACCATTCTCCAGACAGCCGATGGGGGATTCAAACCCACGCGTCTCCCGAAAGCAGAGCTTGGCTTCATAACCACAGCGCGTTCACACGCGCGGCCACTGCGCTTGGTCTGGAGATCCCATGAATACGACCAGAATACTGGTAGTCAAGTAAAACCGCAAGTTAGCTTGCTTGCCTTATGTACACCGTACCGTGAAGGTCTCCGCCATAGTGATTCCTAACCGAGAGGAGCGAGCTGTTCTGGCCTCCGTCCCTCCCCCACAAGTGAGTGACGTCACAGTGGGGCTATTGTCCGCTTCCTGTGCGTTCACTTAAAGAGGGTCTCGTAGTGGCATGTTCGGGCTTCTTTCTGATGTCTCCCTGGGTGCTTCTGGCGATTACTAGAAACCTCCAGACGACTGGGGGCCTAGATGTTTCTGGTTCTTCTCGAACCACTAGAGCTGTCTATTTGAGACGGACAGGTAGCCAGTCAGAGTGCTTGTGTGAGCTGGTTTCAGTTCTGTTACAGGTTCAGTTGAGCGATTGCAGCCGTGGAGCACTGGATACATCAGTGGACCTTGAAGACTGAGTGCTGCCAGTACTGTGTGTGACAGTGCAGCTGAGCGACGAGGGACAGTGAGTAAGATTGTGTTGCGCGCACGTAAGCTGTGAATCGTGTAAGCGCATTCAGGGCCTAAGTGACAACTGTAGAAGAGTCGCACACTTCACAGCACTGTCTCCGTTGACTGAATCACTAGCAGAACTGTGACGGCAGCTGCTCTCATCGTGGACAGAACGGGATATAGAGTGTACTGCCTCAGAGTACTGTGTATACTTCTGTGGACTGAGGACCGTCGTAGAGTCAGCGATTGGAGCAGCTATCATCATTGTAATTAGAACAGTGTTAATGGTTGTTTTGTGAGGAGTACTATCCTGCTATTTAGCATAGTTGAATTGTTGCTGTTTAGTTGTTCACTGTATGTGACTGTAAATGACTGGAATCGAACCAAGGAACAGTCATCAGCCCTGTTTTCAAACGTACCGGTCTGCAGGCAGCTCCGAACGGAGTGGCTGACTTGTGAGCGCAAGTGGAAGGTCTGTCAATCAGGATTACCCCCCCCCCCCACCAGACCTGCAGGAATTAGGATGTAACCAACAAATCAGCAATTTTTCAAGAGAGAGGAAAATTATTTGGCGGTTTATTTCAAGATATACACTACTTGAAACAATTGCATCTGCAAGTGTACAAATGAGTTGATCTATTAAAAACAATACTTTATTGTTATATAATAAGGTTTAAAAATAATGTATGAATTGGAAGTGATAGAGTGTAAAATTATCTGCAAGTGTGTCTTACGTTCTTATATAACAGAAGAGAAATCGTGTAAATGCACTTGAAAAACAATGACAGCAAATAATGTTAGCATAATAATACATCAATTACAGTAAAACTTCCAAGAACATATTTCAAAATATAGATGTAATTTCGTCCATGGTCTTTATTTAAGATCTATTACACCTGGTGATGAACCAACACACGTCCATCATTCTGACTGGTGTTCCATCCTCACACCACGGAGGACAAAGTTCTGCTTGAAGTTCAAATGTAAGACATACGATGACACCACAACGCAGAGGCGTGATGATACACACTATTTACACTGAAGTCTTACTTTTCAAAAATTTTGTTGTTTACATCCTTATTCCAGCTCGTCCAGTCCGCCTTAAATAGGGAGGCTGGATCTTCGAGGTACCTCTCGACAGAGGAAGTCTATGGAGGCCTTTCGAACTTAGAAGGATAAGATAAACTTGTAAATGGGCGGGAATTAGTGTGGTCATTGGTAGTTGAAAGGAACTCTGTGTGTGTGTGTGTGTGTGTGTGTGTGTGCATTTATTAGGTCGTCCTGAGAAAAACAGAGTATTAATACAGACGGAGTTTTATTCGTAAAAAAAGAAGTGTCGGAAGTGTCATTGTTTAGTTTGCAAGCAATGGAGCGAATAACAAGTGCGCTTGAATAATGAGGACAGACAAAGAGGGCGAAGTGGTGTAATTGAGTACCTGTGTCGTTGTGTAAGCAATTATTAGGCATTCAATGTATCTTAGAGTAATGTCACCGTGCTGGTTGCCCATTTGCCTACGTCACAATGCTCTAATATTGCCGAATGTTCAGCGTACTAACCTTCGCTTCAGACAGCCTCGGGTTCCACTCCCGGTGGGCCGAATGACTGTTCCTTGGTTCGATTCCAGTAATTTACAGTCTCATACAGTGAACAACTAAACAGCAACAATTCAACTATGCTAAATAGCAGGATAGTACCCCTCACAAAACAACCATTAACAGTGTTCTAATTACAATGATGATAGCTGCTCCAATATACACACACCGCACCGCAGTAAGAACCAATAAATATGTACGTCACTCCACGTAAGGTTAGCGTCGGTAAGGGCACCCGGCCGTAAAACTGGGCTAAGACCATGTCCAGTGCTTACCGCAAAGTTTTGGGAGAATGGTGAAAAAGCAGAAGAAGAAGAAGAAGAAGAAGAAGAAGAAGAAGAAGAAGAAAGAAAATGGTTTGCATTGACAGCCTGTTTTCGATTATTTTCATAAGTAACGATTGAACAAGCCAGCAATGATAAATCTCGTTTAGATTCTTCATAATTGTTCTTTAAGGACCAAATTTACTCGATTTCAACAGTAGAAGTACGAAGCGAATGGCTGCGCGGCTTGGATCACGAGACTGTCACCTTGCAGCCGGGAGATAGTGGGTGCGAGCCCCATTGTCGGCATAAGTCTTATCTCTGTCGGTGCGACGTGAAGCAGATTGTAGAGGAATCTGTAGATGTTTCTTCTTTCATATATTTTTCACGTTAAAGGTAATGAACGCAGAAGCAGGTCTCACTTAAACACAAAGATACACTTGGAACTACGATTTATTATCAAACTCTTTCAGTAGCTTTGAATGGTGGCCTTTTATACTGAGGTACAAAGAAAATCTGTGTGTACACACGGCAGAGCCGAGCGTGAGAAAGGGTGCAGCACCGATGGCGAAACGTTGTACTGCCATTTAACGTTAACACGGGCCATAACAAGTGCTTTATTCCCTGTTCTTTAGACTTCGACATTCGTGCAAACATGAGTTCTCTCTGCACACAAGAGCCAGGATACTTATTCTTCGCCTGAAATCAATTTATTTCTTCTTCTTCTTCTTCTTCTTCTTCCACGTTTCTCACACTTGGCCCTGTTTCACGTCTGGAGGGATGTGTTCACTATTGCAAGGTTTTGTCAGATCGAGCGGCTTGATTTGTGCGTCTTTTATTTCTACATTTGTAATTTAATGTTTAATAGCGTTTCGATCAAGAACATAAATTTTGAGTTATTCCTGGAGTATTTTGATAATGTTAATGGGAACTGAAAATAGTTTTTTCACACAACTAATAGTAAAATTTATGCGAATGAAGTAGAATAAATTGTACACGTATTTTAAATTGATATAGCCGAAAACATAATAGAAGAAAAGACAAATTTATGTTCAGCTAAATAATATTCGGAATTAAAATTTGAAATTGTAAAAAAAATATTTAGATCGATGCTTTCACGAGCCGTACTTGTAGATATGATAATACAGTGAAACCTTGCAATGCGAGTAACTTGGTCTACGAGTGTTTTGCAAGACGAGCAAACATTTTAAATAAATTGTTACTTGATAAGCGAGTGAGGTTCCGCGCTACGAGCATCACGTGTGCCTACGTTTTCCCCTCCCTTGTTCGTTCGTTGAATGGATGAACGAGGTCTTTGGTCCTGTAGTGAAGAAATATCGTTCAGAAAATAATCTGCCGCTCAAAGTCTTGCAGGTTATGGACAATGCTCCTGCTCATCCTACAGGCCTTGAGGCCTTGAGAACGACTTGCTGGAGGAATTTAAGTTCGTTAAGTTCCTTCCTCCTAACACTACTCCAGTTTATGGATCAGCAAGTCATTTCGAACTTCAAGAAGCTATACACTAAAGCACTATTTCAGCGATGCTTCGAAGTGACCGAAGAAACAAAACTTACCCTCCGGGAGTTTGGGAGAAATAATTTCCCGATCGTGAACTGCCTGAAGATCATCGATAAAGCCAGGGGTGGGGTCACCAAGAGAAGTCTCATTTCCGCTTGGGGAAAGCTGTGGCCTGACTGTGTTCTTGGACGTGACTTTGAGTGGATTGTTGGTGACAATTGTGTCCTGGAGGTGAATGACGTGCATATTCAAGAGCTGGTGGAAGAACATAGCCGGGAACTATCTACCAACGAACTGATGGACCTGCATCGCAAACAACAGGAGGAGGTTATGGATATCTCGTCCGGGGAAGGGGAGGAGTAAAAGTCAATGGAACCTCTCACTTCAACTGAGATTCTTGAGAAGTCCAAAATGTGTGAAATGGTGCAAAATTTTGTAGAAAAACACCACCCGAATAACGCTGTAGTGGTGCGAGCGATGAATCAGTTCATTGAAAATGTAATGTCACATTTTCGTGATATTCTCAAAAAGAGGCAAAAGCAACAGTCATTGTACAGGTTCCTCGTTAAAGCTGCACAAAAAGAAAACAATTCCAGTGAGCCAACAGATAGCAGTGATTCCGTTAGAGAAATTCGTGCTACACGTCATCTCTCGTCTCCCTCACACCAACAATGATTCTATTGTAAGGAAAAGTGTGCTTTAATTTGTTTTACGTTATATTTTGTTTTAGAAATGGTATGCGAATACATATTTTTGTGTTGTGGACGAATCATCCGCGTTTCAATTGTTTCTAATGGAAAAACTTGCTTTGATATACGAGCGCTTTGGATTACAAGCATGTTGCCGGAACGAATTATGGTCACAATCCACTGTACGCGTTTGGGCTTATACCATGTCCAGAAAACAAGGTGAAACTCTTCACCTTTCGCAGAGAACTTTGCACCGCATCTTCAGAAGAAAATCTCGACTATTCACGAGGAAGACTTCTACAATAATGAGGGTTTGAATTTAAGAATGCTTTGCCGTTGGTCGATAGTAAGTGATACTCTCGTTTGTCACTAGATGGCCCACTGTGCGCTAACCTTCCGAGCTCCAATTAAAATATTTCTTGTTCCATGCGTGCGAAGTAAACAGCAAGGTCATGAGGTAAATCAGGGACTAATCTTAACTGGAGCTCGGAAGGATAGTGCGCAGTGACGAACGACAGTACCACTTTCTGCATACATACGGTAAAGCATTCTTATGCCCGAGTGCACCTAGCTCGGTAGTTATCAGCTCTTACGAAACCGTGGTAACATTTTTACCATGGCATTGTCGTAAAAGCAGTGCACCATTACAGTCTCTCGGTTTCGTCATCGCGGTTGTTCACGCTTGTTTATCTCGCTATTATTCCCCTCGTAAGAAATTCGAAGTAGTATTTGGGAGGCAGTCATAATTTCGATAGTCACTTGTCTCTTCTTTACATTTCTTGTGGCAATATAATCCCTAGGTTTTTGTCTTCTTTCCTTGGTAACATAATCCCTAGGTTTTTGTCTTCTTTCCTTGGTAAACCATATTATGTTATCCATGTTTATCTTATTTCGCTGCTTATATCTTTCACTCACAATTTCACAACATCCCGCATACATTTGGATCTAAGTATTAAGACGATTAGTCGCGAAGCCAATTAAACAAACTAAGAAGAAGACGAAGAAGAAGTATTCTATTATAACATTGTTCTGCGGGGAGGTGGGATTTTGAATAGATGTAAGGACAAAGGATTTACATCGATAATCTGCATCACCCAAAAGATATGATAACATACAATCTGCTTTCCTTTCAGTGACCGGGTCAGGGATGGAATGAATGAAGCCCCATCTTGCAGCGAGGATAGGTATTGTGCCGGCTGCCGAAGCCTGTCCGACTAAGTGGTATGTTCCGAGCTGTCAGCGGAGAGATGGCGTGGAATGACATTAGTAGACGAATAAGTTTGAATGGCGTCTATAAAAGTAGGAAAGATCACAATATGAAGATAAAGTTGGAATTCAAGAGGACAAACTGGGGCAAATATTCATTTATAGGAAGGGGAGTTAGGGATTGGAATAACTTACCAAGGGAGATGTTCAATAAATTTCCAATTTCTTTGAAATCATTTCGGAAAAGGCTAGGAAAGCAACAGATAGGGAATCTGCCACCTGGGCGACTGCCCTATATGCAGATCAGTATTGATTGATTGATTGATTGACTGTCGCACTCCTCTGCGGTAATGATTAATGACTGACAGATGAAATGAAATGATAGTGGATAGTGTTTATGGAATGAAAGATGACAGGGAAACCGGAGTACCCCGAGAAAAACCTGTCCCACCTCCGCTTGGACCAGCACAAATCTCACATGGAATACCGGGATTTGAACCCCGAAACCCAGCAGTGAGAGACCGACGTGCAACCACCTGAGTCTCGGAGGCTCGCCATAATCCAAAAGATATCCATTAGCTATTTCTCTCGTCTCGAGATCCGTGAAATATAGTGCTGTCGTGAGTCGAACCTGGACATCTTGCTACTATATCTCTTACCGTGATGTTCGAATAGCTCACAGTTTGAACGTTTAGAGAGAAATAAACTTTCTTTTTTTCTGAATATCTCCCCATTTTAGCCTCCGGGAGACTGTATTCCCACATAAGTGCAGTCCAGCGCACCCAATATACCAGAGAAGCCAGCTATTCGATAACCTCTTTGTTCCCGTTGCGCCAGTGGTAGTTTAATGAACTGTGGCGAAAACGAAGCAGCTACATCAGAAAACTTATGCAGAAGTAGAAGGGCAAAGTATGTTCTAAAACAATGGGTGCTGAGTCTGTGTTTTCCCCACGCTTTTTCGAGTAGTAAAATTATGATGTAGGTTCTAGGTCATTGACCTAGTAGTAAAGCTATGTAGGTTCTTACCCAGGTTCAATGACCTCCCGGTGAGGTTAAGACGCGGAATAACGTCATAACATAGCCTACGAGAGCAAGTCTAACCTCACAGACTCCATTGGAGGGGCCTACTTGGCCAGGGAATGATCTGGTGTGCTTTTGACCCCTAGGCGAGGTTATGACGTCATACCCATACGTACGAGGGCAATGCTAACCTCACGGGCCACTTCGGAGTAGCCTAATCGGACGGTCCCCATTGGAGGAGCCGAGTCGGAAAGGTCACCGACCCCCTTGGACGAGCCACAAATCAATTAGGTGACCTGTGGATGAGGTTGACGTGTTAACCTAAGCTTGGGCATGAACGCTAACCTAACCTAACATAGGATTTTTATCGGTTCTTCTTGGAGGAGTCCAATCGGTTAGGTGACTGGTAGTTGAAGTTATGACGCCATGATAACCTGTTAACCTAACCTCGCTACGAGGAACGCTTACCTAAACTCAGATAGGCTATTTACGGGCTCCCCTTCGAGGAGCCGAACAGGTGAGTAACCTTGACCACGAACGCTAAGCTAACCTCACACAGGCTCTTTGCCGTCTCCCCTTAGAGGAGTGACGGAGCTGTGACGTAATATGCGCGGACGATTTAAAATGCATGTTAAACTTTACATAGCCGAACACGCAGGCCTTCTCCTGACAGAGCTGTGACATCACAGCGTGGGTGATTTGAAATGCGGACTGCTAGCTAAGTGTGCACGACGTTATAAACTAACGTGTGTGCATTCCTTGTCCCGTTTCTCTACTGTGTTGGGTTTGTGGTGAGATGGATCTCTCAAGATGGATTTTTGTAACCGGATTCCCTTCCTGACGTCAACCTCATCAGAAAAGAAAATAAGATGAAATGAATGACATGATATATGATAGTAGGAAGAGAGAGGATAAAACCCAGTAATGGCACAGCCTTCTCCTGTCCAATAGCATCGAGAGGTCTGCTCAAGGCTTTACGTCTCCATCCGACGGACGAAACACGATCAACGGTGTCATATGCCCTCACTCCACATGAGAACTGCGGAGAGGATTAGAATTTAATCGAGGCTTTTTGGCACACAGTCTATAACTAGAAATTATATACCACCACCTCCCTTACTCTGCCAGACTGAGCGGCTCAGACGGTTGAGACGCTGGCCTTCCATCGCAAACTTTAGGTTCGAGCTTCGCTCATCTGTGTGGGTGGGGTTAGGGGGAGATATATCAGCGCACTCTCGTGGCGTCTTCGTAAGTTACTGTAAACAAATATCCCGCTAGAGACATAACAGTGCACTCTTACGACGATTTCGTGAGTTACTGTAAACAAACGACTATCGGATCCCGCTAGGGAAATATCAGTGCGCTCTCGCAGCGACTTCGTGAGTTACTGTAATCAAATGACTAACAGATCCCGCTAGAGACATAGCAGGGTGCTCTCGCGGCGAATTCGTGAGTCACTGTAAAATGATGACTATTAGATCCCGCTAGAGACATAACAGGGGGAACAGCTAGTGCACATGTGCGGATGTACATCAGCTTGTGGAACACTCTGACGGCGAGTTTGCAAGTTACTCTGAAACAGATTATTCACGCACTCTGTTAGCCGTAGGAGAAAGTAGGATTGTGGGGGTCGCTATCTATCTAAAGAAATGACAAGCAGTTCTCCATCCTTCGGATAGGTGTCGCATGCCTGCATTCATGACGGATGACATAGGCGCTAATTTTAAACCTTTGTATGCATGTGTTTAGAAGGAAGGGGGTACTGTGCGCTCGACATCGAAAATAACAAGAGATGACTAAGGGAGGTTGGATAGGAAAGTGGTAAGAGACGAGTAACCATTGTGTCAAGCATTATGCTACTGAGGTAGTAGAATAACAACTGAACTGATTGTCACGTCAATACATCTCTCTTTCTTATGCAAGATAGCATGTTACAAGTAACCTTTGTACTTAACGCTCTTTATACTACATATTTCCTTTTATTTCCTTATCTCATCTATCTGAATATCCTCCTCCAAACAGAGAGAGTCCTATCCTCCTTAGAGAAGCGGTAGCTTTTACTACCTTCTCGTCCTCCTCCTCATCATAGACTTAGACTTCCTGCTTTCCTCCTCCTAGTTAAACGCAGCTCTACTTAGTTGAGCACCTGTGCCAGAGTCCATCGCCCGCGCTTATTGCGTCACAGCTAAATCAATCCTCCAACGGGTAAGAACCTACATAGCTTTACTACTAGGTCAATGACGTAGAACCTACATAGCTTTACTACTAGGTCAATGACCTAGAACCTACATAGCTTTACAACTCAAAAATGCTTCGGAAAATGCAGACTCAGCACCCATTGTTTTAGAATATTCGTTGTCCTTCTACTATGCGAGATGATATTGTTCTGTCAACAGAGGTCACCGATCACACCTTGAAATGAAATGAAATGAAATGGCGTATGGCTTTTAGTGCCGGGGGTGTCCAAGGACATGCTCGGCTCGTCAGGTGCAGGTCCTTTTATTTGACGGCTGTAGGCGACCTGCGCGTCGTGATGAGGATGAAATGATGATGAAGACGACACATACACCCAGACCCCGTGCCAGCGAAATTAACCAATGTTAGTTTAAATTCCCGACCTGCCGTGAATGGAACCCGAGACCCCTGTGACCAAAGGCCAACACGCTAACCATTTAGCCATAGAGGCAGACACTCCTTGAAATATTTCAGTTGCACGTAACCGCAGTGTTATTAGAAGGCGATATCGGATAGTTTCTCCCAATAGAGAATTCCAATTGTTGACCCATTATATGTAACATATAACTCACTCTTTCCTTTCATAAGCGAAATCTTCTCTGGAACAAAGTATCGCTTAGTTCTTCAAATAATTCCCGTCTCTTCTATAACTCTTCCTTCATTCCTTTCAAATATATTAAGACACTCTTTATATAACCTGTAGTTGTAAGCTCCATTTTAGAATCTTTTACCACAGAACACAAATAATTAAAAACATTGGCACGGTTTTCCTAGATGACCGCTCCTTCAAAGACGTTAAAAATTACTCCGCGGCAAAACGTCGGTAAACTCAAAACCGAGCTTGGTGCAACAGAAATACGACTTTACCCGGGTAAATTATGAAGTTTACCGCGGTATTTTCTTTATGAAGGTCGGAGCACGCGAGTATTCAAATAAAAACTTCGTTATTAGGGAAGTTTTCCTCGTGAAAAGTCGAGATTTTTCTGAAGACGCGGAGCAACGTTCTCTGTGAAACGTAAAGAATTTCACCTTATATTCTTGACACGGTAAAGGCCAGAAAGGTGATATCATGTTTAAAAAAGTTAACTTACTGTAAATTATACTCATAAATCAGTGACACTGTTACCATCTAACTGACATCCTTACGAGAACATAGAAAAGAAGTACAGTATGTACGTATTTGTGCCCAGCAACCTCTGGGCTAGTTTTAGAGCTTATCTGGTCCATAACACGGCAGAACAAGAGCAATAGCATTAGGGAGATAAACCTGTCTTTCTTCCACACAATAAAGAGTGCAAATGGAATAGTTCTGCGCGCTACTTAGCATGGGTTTGTGCAACTCGTCACACGGCGCTCGGCCGCCTTAACTTTGAGACGCTTTTGAGGCTCAGCATTCGGAATTATGATGAGCCACTCTATCCTATCGAATGCTGTTTCGATAAATATGAAGCCATTTGAATCTGTGAGTAAAGAAAAGGCTTCAGACCATGATTCATAGTTTTCAGAAAAAAAGAAAACACCGCAAAGCCAAGAAGCAAGCAAACAAACAAACAAACAAACAAACAAACAAACAAACAAACAAACAAACAAACAAACAAACAAACAAACAAACAAACAAACAAACAAACAAACAAACAAACAAACAAACAAACAAACAAACAAACAAACAAACAAACAAACAAACAAACAAACAAACAAACAAACACACAAACAAACAAACAAACAAACAAACAAACAAACAAACAAACAAACAAACACAAGTCTCTCGCTTCCGTTCATTGCAATTAATTAGTGAAATTTCCCACCACTTTTCTCAAATGATCATAAATATGTCTCCCGGTCATGGCCATCCATCAACGGCTTCTAATTTCAGATGACCACCAGCCATAAGACATAGGCTGTATGGTTTCTAGGTAACATTGTCTGGTCATCCATCCATACCTTACGTCACGACCTGCACGGTTGCTAGGTAACATTGTCTGGCCATCCATCCATCCATACCTTACGTCACAGCCTGCACGGTTGCTAGGTAACATTGTCTGGCCATTATTATGTTTCTGTTTGCTTTGGACTGAAATTCCTTTTGGCACAGTATAAGAATGACACTAGTTAAAAATCTTGCTTGCTTGTTGTTTAAAGGGGCCTAATATCGAAGGTCATCGGCCCAGTTAAAAATCAGTGAAAAAGGTACTTTAATGCACTTGCAATATTTACACGGTTTTGTTCAACAAAACTCTACTTAATTGAAGTTCTTCTTTACTCATTTGTATCCTCTTGATCAGCTAAACCTGTTCCAGACACAGCTACTGACCAGTTGTGTATCTCTTGTCGTGCTCACTAAGTATGTATGACATAAGCCGCCTTAGATATTTTATTTTGAGCTTATTTATTGGTACCTTTCTCTCAGAATGAACTTGCACAATTGGAAATGTGATTGTCTGGCCACTTGTGTGTTATAGTCGGAATATCTGGGTTACTATACTGTCTAGGAATTCATGGCAATGGTGCAATCTGGAATTAATGAGCGTGACCTGAAATGGTGCAAGGTGCTTGTTTGAAAGTGAATTTTGTTTTCTCCCCGAGACTGTTTGCTTTTGGTTATTTTGAGATACAGTTGTGGCTGTAAAATTCTGGCCACGACTAAATTTATTTAGTGCTAACTTCTTTTGCCATGAATTTTCCTGGCTTTGCACTGTGCATTACTATCTCCATGATATCATGAGATACGCTTCTTGGCTGAGTGATTAGTATTTTTATCTTTGTTTCTTAGGGTCCCGCGGTAGAATTCCCGCTTGGTCGGAAACGTTAACATTTAATGGTTTATTCCTTTGGCTCAGGGACTGGGTGTTTGTACTGTTCCCAGCATCCCTGCAAATCACACATTAAAAACACTATCTTCCACTACAATATCACACAGTTTCCTATACACAGTAGGTGCCATCCACCCTCGTCGGAGGGTCTGCCTTGCTAAAGTAGCCGCACAATATTTTTATGAGATACATAAAACCTGTCCTGTCACCTGATCAGAGCAAAGTCTCTGTCATGGCAGAAAGGAATGCTTGTCTTCTTGACCTAATGCAATGTTGAATTTTCCCTCCAAACTGCACAAGAATCGCATATTGCCAACACATTACAACAATGGCCAGTGGATGTTAATTCATTTAAATAATAAAGTGTGAAAAATGCATGACGTAAGATCTTTCTGCACAAGATCTAAAATTACAGCTTCCGTTTGCCCCGTTTTAGACTCGTGGACTGAAGTTTTTTGTTTTTTGTAGTGGATGGTGCATCTGGTGTTGAAATTGACAAATATTTGCACATATTAATTTTGGCGATTTTTGGACTGGAACCCTTTCTGCATTTACAGCAATTATTCGCTCAATAATTTTCACAAATGTTCATGACTTAATGTGTTTTTCACATTTAATTATAGAACTGAATGAGACGGAATCGAACGACACCTCATATGACTTGCTGCCAGGCCGGACTAATTGGTGGTGTGTTAGCGGCATCACCCCATGCCGCATGTGTTGTCTAGTTATTGTTTCGACTTTAAAACGTTCATATTCGTGTAATACTGAGCTATGTAAAACACACAAAGTGTAACAAATGGGCGTGCGGACCTAATACTTGATCCACTTCCCGTGTTCATTGGATTCTCCGCGATATGGAGTCCATCTCACTCTGATCGAGACCTTCCCAAACCCTGTGAAGTTGATCCCACAACTGGTCTGCATGCCTCGGAAGGTCGTAGTATAGACGTCGAGCCTCCTTCGTTTTAACGTCGCTCATATGTTGTACGATGCTCAGGTCTGGCGACTTCGGAGGCCAGTCTAAAATGAATTTTGGCCTCCTATGAGCAACTGCGGCTTGATGCTCCGGATGGTTACAGAGCTGGAAAACGATTCTTGGGAATAATGATTGGAGTTGAAGGAAGCAACATGTTCTCAAAACTGTCAATATACTACTACAGTCAATAAATTTGTGGAATGGCGCTTACAATGTAGGCAACACGGCGTACACTCCTGTACTACAGTTAATAAGTTCTTAGACTGGCACCTACATTGTAGGCGACACAGTGTACAACTGTGTACGTATTACAGTCAATATGTTCGTGGTTTGGCGCTAACAATTCAAGGATTACATAGTCTTTTGACCTGTCTTATTGTGTCTCTTCACATTGTGGTGATCTGGGCGATTTCGATTTCATCTCTTAAACATTTCGCTAGCGAATTTGCCTAATTTTGGCAGAACTGGACATTTTCCCCTTGCTCAAACGACGACGTTCACAAATTCTCAACTGTCTCTTGTTGGGACTGGCGAAGAACTGTCACGACAACATCCTGTGGTGCATACTCTCGGCTGCAGTACACCACCGAGACACTACACAGCCAGTCCACGGACTTAATGACTGTACTCACGGCCGACTGGATCCCTCGCTGCGCTCTTTTACCGGCCTTGAGAACCGCTTGTGAAGCCCAATATAAAGCTGTAACAAATTTGAAAAAATCACCATCTTGCCGCTGGAGCGCTGCCCCTTTAAGTCACTGGCTATATACCGCAAATTACCACATTATTTTCCAGTTTCAATTATATGGTTTTGTTGTCGTACGTATTGGTAATGTGCTCGTTACGTGGCGTTTGTTGGCTCGTTATTGAGAGTTGATAGTTATGCGTTAATTAGTGTATTTTTTGTGTAGTGTGATGATGTGATTTTTAAAATTGTGTTTACAAATCTTGGATTATATGATATTGTTGTGCGCCTTTTTATACTTCGAACGGAAATTTTCTGCAAACAAGAACAAATGTAATGAGTGGCTCAAAGTGATTTCTCGCCGTAACTTTGTCCTAAACAAGAATTCTAATTCGTTTCTTTAAATTTGTGTAGTGTAGTGATTTGTTTTTCGTTAACTATCTTTGGAAATATTTGAACATGTATTGCTGTGTGCCGTTTTGTACTTCGAACAGGGAAAAGAGCGAAGAGACATTATCAACTCACGATTTCCCAGTAGACCAGGAAAAAACTAAATAGCTTTGTCCCTAACACTGACTCTACTTCTTCTGTTGCCTGTAGCCTTCATTTCAAAGAACATGATTATTCAATTGTAGGCAAAAGTAGAAGAGTACTAAAGAAAGATTGTGTACCATCAGTGTTCCCTAAATATGCTGGTTATAAGGTGACTAGTACCAGAAGTCCTAGAAGGAAAATTACTAGGGCCGCACCACCCTCACCCAGCAACCGTAAAAGAGTTGAAGCTGCTTATCATTTTCAAAATCCTGATGCAAGCAATTCAACAGCCAAAATGAAGGTACAGGCAATTTTGCAAATTTCATTCACACTGTAGAGCAACTAGCATAAAGTGAAGATATGACTGAAGCACAAGGATAACCGAAACACCTACGTTTGTACGTACCATAGCTCCCTACAACAACCCTTGAATTAGCACTTTCATCTTAGTTTCCCGTTTCTATTTACGGGTATTTATTGCCCCTAAATTTTCTTTCATTGAATAATCCTTTCGTCGGAGTCATATTTGCCACATGACAGCAATACAACACATTTTTATCCAAGATAATCTAACCTTTAATATTTAAATACTGACAAGTAGGAACTATTACTGTTATGATAGTAAGGCCAACGTATGAAGCCAAGTGTTACCTGTGCTATGAGCAGATTACCAAGTATTTACTCAAAATACTTTTCTCTCACTTAATTTTTATTTAAAATTCTAGTGAAAGGTATGAATGAAATGAAATATGGAACTATATGTATTGAAATTAAAATTTAAATATGTTTCAGTCAAAATATTT
This sequence comes from Anabrus simplex, assembly GCF_040414725.1. Classification (NCBI taxonomy): domain Eukaryota; kingdom Metazoa; phylum Arthropoda; class Insecta; order Orthoptera; family Tettigoniidae; genus Anabrus; species Anabrus simplex. The sequence goes on from NC_090267.1 coordinate 22,048,805, forward strand.
AGGTTATCCATACACGAATATTTAAGTAGAAAAAATAAGACTTTTATGTCTTGACCGCGCCTCCTTCCTGACAGCAGCACTTGAAGTATTATAAAACTGTAATTGAACAATGATATCAAGATTAACATCAGAAGACAAAAGTATTGTGGTAAGTTCTGCTATGTATCTAAATGCTATGGATAATAAAATTAATTGCTATTATTCCTCACAGTTAAGGAACGCCAGTTGGACTACTCCATCTCTCCGTAGTTTTATTTCACGACATTATTTTGGCAAATATCAACGAAAGTGATCTTTAGGATTAATTATTTTAACAGTAACATTCTCCATATCTCTAAATTAAGATAAATCGGCAATCAAAGTCAATATCTTTTTCACTGAGGAGTATGCATTTCTACGGCAAAATCCCAGGCCATCAGCGCCACGTATCGAGCTATTACAGTGCTTGGACCCGATTGTCAAGGCCGGTAAGGAACTAGCTAGAGCGACGCATCAACTCGGCAGTGCTCTACTACGTACTTACTAGCGGTTAACCGGCCGTGGATTCGCTCCAATACGCTAGCGCCATTACGAGAGATCCAGCTCCAGAAATGCGTGCTTTTACATCTCTACCTTTGAGCCCAGTGTATCTTATATCTGGAATCAATCTCACGATACACTCTGCCAGTCAGTTGAGATGAACGTCTTGTCGGAGAAGACGACGTTTCCTCAATCTATATGCTCCCAGCTGTCGGCAGAGGTTTCGCTATCCACACCCTACTCCTCTGCCATGACCTTCTTCATAAAGGCCCTACGACTATGGAGATTACATTCCTCAAACGATTGATCCCATTCTGGATCAGTGCTAGAGTGTTGGCTTCCAGACTGGAAGATCTTGAGTTCAAACCGGCAGAAGCTCACATCCTAATGCCCATGTAAAGGAGAACGAAAACGTAATCTCATGTGTAATAGTAAAATGAAGTGATTGTATGTGAAATATTTTGTGAAAAATGAACAAACAATATTCAGTGTTGGGGCGGGGTTCACACCTTCGACGTCGAGGTTCATGAGCGAGCATGCCTCTACTGAGTCAGCTGGACGACCGCGGTGAAGCCGTACGTGTGTCTCTCTCTCTCAAACTAGACCTGACTCTTATTACTTTCGATGAGATGTGATCTAGCCAGCACACCGAGTCAGTGGCTGCACAGTTTGGGCCACGTAGTTACCACTGGGTTCGAACCCCACTGCCGGCAGCTATGAACGTGATTTTCCGTGGTTTCCCATTTCTCACACCAGGCTGTACCTTAAATAGCGTATAGCTTTTGGTGCTGGAAATATCCGAGAACGTGTTCGGGTCGCCAGTTCTGTAGCTGCTTTTCCCCATAGACCCCATAGAGGTGAGGATGTTGGTGTAATGTAGGCGGTGGACATCGCAGAATTTTTCTTGAGCTGAAATAGGAAACCGCGGAAAAACACTTCGAGGATGGCCGACGAGGAATACGAACCTACCTGTCATTCGAGTGCAGGGGTAGCGTGCCTGGCTCTTACCCGGAGACCCCAGGTTCCATTCCCGGCCAGGTCAGGAATTTTTACTTGGACCTGAGGGCTGGTTCGATGTTCACTCAGCCTACGTGATTACAATAGAGGAGCTCTCTGACGGTGAGATACTGGCCCCGGTCTAGAAAGCTAAGAATAACGGCCGAGATGATTCGTCGTGCTGACCACACGACACCTTATAATCTGCAGGCCTTTTGGATGAGCAGTGGTCGCTTGGTAGGCTATGGCCTTTGGGAGTGTGGATAAGGGTGTCAGAAATGTATTCTTCGAAGCCATCTGTAGAGTGCAATTGAACTTTTCAGGGTAGGTACATCTGACGCCGGTAGCTCGCCCCGACACCCTGAGCCATGCATCACAAGAACAAGGCAAAATCCATAATCTTAGCGCTGCTTTGAAAAACAATAAATATGAAATAAAAATTGTGCCGAGTTTTTATATTTCCACTACAATGATCCCCACATAGTTCTACAAGAACGTTTTGGTAGTGATACTTGCAACACAATTCTTGATGTTTTGGTGTGACTTTCCAACAGTTAAAAATGCATAACTTCCACAAAACTTGGCTTAAGTTAGAAAAAATGTACAGAGGTCGTGTGGCGCAATTTTTTGTTCGATGACATGACATGTGGCCGTAAACCTTTGACCAGTGCTGTACAGCGCATAACAGTCCAACATGTGTCCTTGTGTGCCACTACAGTACATCACATGAATTCACCACTGGGAATAGTTCATTCATTTTTAATTCACTCAGAGCTAACGCAGCTCTGACACATTCCATAAAGTTGTTAATTTTTTTCGCAACTACATTGTTTTCGAAAGACATTGCCGACCTATTACGTCATGTTAAGCACGTACAATAAATAGTGAAGAGATACTAAGTACAGAACAAGAAAGGCCCACCGGACAACAGCGGAATCCTAACCCACAACCTCCCCATTTCGAGTCGGTTGCTCTATCCAACTGAGCTATGGTGGTCTATGTCATAGTTGTTCTGTTGGGGGTCGTGCGTTCGGCCCTCTGAAGTCAAGGTCACTACGACTCTTTAACCTAAAAGCCGGAATTTTATGATTATTACAAAATGATTGCCGAGCGAATTGGCTATGCGGTTCGATGAGTGTAGCTGTTGACTTTGCATTCGAGATCCAGTGGCTCCTAACATGGCTTTGCGTGATTTCTCATTTTCACCCCAGACAAATGCTGAGATTGTACCTTGATTAAGATCAGTCCTTCGCAGTCCTAGCCGTGTCCCATCCCATCGTCACCCAACCACTTGTCTGCGTTGGTGCAAAAAAAAAAATTAAAATAAAATAAGAAAAGTAGATATGAGATATTACTGAGCGGAGAGGCTGCACGGCTATAGAGTCAAGCTCTGCATTCGGAAGACGAGAAGGTTCCGATGTCATGAGAATGGTTTTCTTTGGTTTTAATCTTTCACTTCCAGACAAATGACGCGACAATTTCTATTCGTAGGCCACAGCCGATTTCACTCATGATCAAGTATTTCGTCTTCATTAGCTCCTCAAATGAAGTTGGCGTCATGAAGGGCATCCGGCCGTAAAACAGGCTTTAACCCTGTGTAAAGGAAACGACGATAAGGCGAAGATATATAGTGCATACACAATTTAAATTCTTATAGGAAGATGTGGAAAACCCTGCAGTAAGTATCGATAGAAAGCACTGAAGCTCAACTTGGAGGATCCCAGCAAGATATGGCGGGTATCTTGGATTCAGGAGTTCAAATGGACTGTATTGCGACTGACCTGTCTGAGGCATATGATAGGATAGATCACAGGAGACTACTGGCAAGAATGAGTGCAATTGGACTTGACAAAAGAGTGACTGAATGGGTGGCTCTGCTTCCAGAATATAGAACACATAGAGTAGGCGAAGCTTTATCTGACACTGTAATAATTAAGAGGGGAATTCCTCAAGGCAGTATTATTGGACCTTATGTTTCCTTATATATATATATAAATTATAGGAGTAATGAACTGGAATCAGAGATAAGGTTTTTTGCAGATGATATTGTTCTGTACAGAGTAATGAATGAGTTACAAGATTGTGAGCAACTGCGAAAAGACCTCGGTAATATTGTCAGATGGACAGCAGGGAATGGTATGGTGATAAACGGGGTTAAATGTCAGGTTGTGAGTTTCACTAATAGGAAAATACCTCTCAGTTTTAATTACTGCGTTGATGGCGTGTAAGTTCCTTATGGGCATCGCTGTAAGTACCTAGGTATTAATATAAGGAAGGATTTCATTGCTGTAATGTCCGACTCGTTGGCTGAATGGTCAGCGTACTGGCCTTCGGTTCAGAGGGTCCCGGGTTCGATTCCCGGCCGGGTCGGGGATTTTAACCTTCATTGGTTAATTCCAATGACCCGGGGGCTGGGTGTTTGTGCTGTCCCCAACATCCCTGCAACTCACACACCACACATAACACTATCCTCCACCACAATAACACGCAGTTACCTACACATCGCAGATGCCGCCCACCCTCATCGGAGGGTCTGCCTTACAAGGGCTGCACTCGGCTAGTAATAGCCACACGAAATTATTATTATTATTGGGGTAATCACATAAATGGGATTGTACACTGACTGACAGAGCAAATGCAACACCAAGAAGGAGTGGTTCGAAAGGGATGAAAGTTGGGGAAAAAACAGAGACGGCACGGACGAATAATTGATGTTTATTTCAAACCGATATGCAGGTTACACAATGCGCACGGCATCGACTCAGTAGGATGTAGGACCACCGCGAGCGGCGATGCACGCAGAAACACGTCGAGGTACAGAGTCAATAAGAGTGCGGATGGTGTCCTGAGGGATGGTTCTCCATTCTCTGCCAACCATTTGCCACAGTTGGTCGTCCGTACGAGGCTGGGGCAGAGTTTGCAAACGGCGTCCAATGAGATCCCACACGTGTTCCATTGGTGAGAGATCCGGAGAGTACGCTGGCCACGGAAGCATCTGTACACCTCGTAGAGCCTGTTGGGAGATGCGAGCAGTGTGTGGGCGGGCATTATCCTGCTGAAACAGAGCATTGGGCAGCCCCTGAAGGTACGGGAGTGCCACCGGCCGCAGCACATGCTGCACGTAGCGGTGGGCATTTAACGTGCCTTGAATACGCACTAGAGGTGACGTGGAATCATACGCAATAGCGCCCCAAACCATGATGCCGCGTTGTCTAGCGGTAGGGCGCTCCACCGTTACTGCCGGATTTGACCTTTCTCTACGCCGACGCCACACTCGTCTGCGGTGACTATCACTGACAGAACAGAAGCGTGACTCATCGGAGAACACGACGTTCCGCCATTCCCTCATCCAAGTCGCTCTAGCCCGGCACCATGCCAGGCGTGCACGTCTATGCTGTGGAGTCAATGGTAGTCTTCTGAGCGGACGCCGGGAGTGCAGGCCTCCTTCAACCAATCGACGGGAAATTGTTCTGGTCGATATTGGAACAGCCAGGGTGTCTTGCACATGCTGAAGAATGGCGGTTGACGTGGCGTGCGGGGCTGCCACCGCTTGGCGGCAGATGCGCCGATCCTCGCGTGCTGACCTCACTCGGGCTGCGCCTGGACCCCTCGCACGTGCCACATGTCCCTGCGCCAACCATCTTCGCCACAGGCGCTGCACCGTGGACACATCCCTATGGGTATCGGCTGCGATTTGACGAAGCGACCAACCTGCCCTTCTCAGCCCGATCACCATACCCCTCGTAAAGTCGTCTGTCTGCTGGAAATGCCTCCGTTGACGGTGGCCTGGCATTCTTAGCTATACACGTGTCCTGTGGCACACGACAACACGTTCTACAATGACTGTCGGCTGAGAAATCACGGTACGAAGTGGGCCATTCGCCAACGCCGTGTCCCATTTATCGTTCGCTACGTGCGCAGCACAGCGGCGCATTTCACATCATGAGCATACCTCAGTGACGTCAGTCTACCCTGCAATTGGCATACAGTTCTGACCACTCCTTCTTGGTGTTGCATTTGCTCTGTCAGTCAGTGTAAATAAAGGATACATATATCTGCAGATTAAGAGGGTATTTAGGGGTTGTAGTAAGGATGTAAAGGAGAGGGAATATACGTCTCTGGTGAGACCCCAACTAGAGTATGGGACCTTCACCAGGATTACTTGATTCGAGAACTGGAAGAATCCAAAGAAAAGCAACTCAATTTGCTCTGGCTGATTTCCGACAAAAGAGTTGCGTTGCAAAGTTTGCGCTGGGAAGAACTGGGAGAAAGGAGATGAGGTGTTTGACTAAGTGGTATGTTCCAAGCTGTCAGTGTAGATATGGCGTGATATGTCGAATAAGTTGGAGTGGTGTTTTTAAAAGTAGGAAAGATCACCATAAGAAGATAAAGTTGGAATTCAAGAGTATAAATTGGGGGATTGGAGTAATTATCCAAAGGTGATGTTCAGTAAATTTCCAAATTATTTGCAGTTATTTAAGAAAAGGCTAGGTAAACAACAGATAGGAAATCTGCCACCTTGGTGAGTGCCCTAAATGCAGATCAATGTTGACTGATAGATTATTACGATTTAGATTCAGAATGTCATAGAACACTACTGGGCTGCCACTGGGAGGGGATACACATCAAGTTCATTCAAAATATTCTAGAAACTGTTTGGAGAAGTTTGTGATAAAAACTAAAACTTTCTAATGGATTTATTGGACTGCGTTTTATAAGATGTGTCTGAAAAGAATTCCTTGTATTGCCCCGAGACCTGCAGAAAGTGGGAATGTAGAGCTCTTAATGCTCAGTAAATGGACCAAGCGTATCTCGAGGCAGAATCAAATCAGTTCCAGCCTGCAGTTGTATAGAGCACGTTACAGAGTGGGCGGCTACCGTTCTCGGGGACTAGGAATGGAAGACAGTGATGAATGATATAAACCGCAGGCAAGCCTCTAATGGCTGACTGAAAACGGTGTAGACACTCATTGGGAGTACAACAACAACAACAACAACAACAACAACAACAACAACAACAACAACAACCAACAACAAAAACAACGTTCTCAGTACCATGTTTCATTCATCCCATTTGGCGATTTTCTGAAAGTTTCAGCAATGCCTGAAATGGACTAGCTAGTTCTTAAAATATTACGAAATACAGTATTTACAAAGTTACTGAACAATCCTGGAAGGGCAAAATTAATAATTGTTGCCTCTCTCGCCGGAAGTGAACAACACTGTGCGACCAGTTTCCACAGATTCATTCACTGTAAACTCGTTTTCACTATCATCATATAAAGCACAGTTGTCGTTATTGTTATTTATTTAATCCTCCAGGGTTGGTTTCTCGCCCGGACTCAGTGAGGGATCCCACGTCTAGCGCCTCAAGGCCAGTGTCCTGGAGTCGCGGGGATACAACTGCCGAGGAGGACTAGTATCTGGGCCAGGTGGATGTTGATCAGGGGCCTTGTGGGCCTGGGAAGATGGAAGGAAGCGACTATGGCCTTAAGTTAAGTATCATCCAGGCAACTTCCTGGAGGAGAAGTGGGAGACCACGGAAAACCACGGAAACCACTTCGAGGATGGCTAAGAAGGGAATCGAAACCCCATCTAGTCAGTTGACCTCACGAGACTGAGTGGACTCCGTTCCAGCCCTTGTACCACGTTTCAGATTTCGTGGCAGAGCCCGGAATCAGCTAATAACACTAACCACTACACTATACATACACTTGTCATCATTCCTGATATCAACTACTGAGTAGAGACATGCAGGAAGACAACTGTCAAAGTTGAAGAACACAAGACATAGAATTATGTCGTCTTCGCAGGGCACTGCCAAGAAACCTATCTGGAACGCGGACTGAACCGTACAGCATTTCCTTTTAAACTGACCGAAGTTTCTTTGCTTTATAACATTTTAATGTTTTGAATCTCCCACAGTGTTTCAAAGGTCAATAGTGAAGAACTTCCTTATCTAATCACTATTGCCAGCTGTATTTCTGCTCACACTGCTTCAGCAATCTCTGGAATGTGTGATATTGAATATTACTTCAAACTTTCAAACGTGACAGAACTTTTAATTTGTTTATTAACAGAAAAATTACTAGTTATTTTCAGTAGTATCGTTTCCGTATCGTTTCTTTCTTTCTTTCTTTCTTTCTTTCTTTCATAATTATGAATATCTTCACTGATAATTTACTTGCTTAAGGGAACTTCCATGAGGACATTGCTGTTAGTTAGTTGATGGTTATGTTTTCTGATTTCAATATGTAACTAGTGAAGTTGGCAGCAGTGATGAGCTGTTAAAAAAAAAAGCAGGGCGGCCATAGTGTATAGCCTTACGTACCGAGTGCTAGTCTACACCCAAAACATCAGCACCAACAGGAGGCAAACGACCTAGTTGGGAGAATTCTGTCTGTGCGCTGGGGAGCGCCATCTCACACCGTAAAGAGTTACACAGCTCTGCACGAACACCTCCTAATGACATAAGATGATCAGAACCTTAGTTTTAAAGAGCGTTAAATGTATAAAGGTCTCCGTCCTTATATTTGTTCACACGAGTTTGTGTTTAATCTAGCACTGATAATTGATGCCTTTTATGATGTTAGAATAATTCATGAGTTATTGGAGAATGATTCTACTAGTCTGACTGATGCTTATATCGGAGAAGGAGATGTGCCGAGAAGGTGAGAGGGTTAGCAGCCGTGGCCTATACTAGGAACTGTCCCGCCATTCGCCTTAGTGCAGCAGAATGGAAAACCACGGAAAACCATTCTCAGGACAGCCGATGGTGGGAAGCAGCCCTTCCCGTCTCCCGAGTACAGAAGCGTGGAGTCACGGTAGAGCCGTAGCCACCCATCCTCTGCTCGGTTGGCCGGTCAGAGTGCAGAGCCGTTGGAACACGGACCAGCTGTGGCCACTTGTACGCCGAGAGTCAGTCTGCATTCGCCAACGCGGGCGATGACTAACGCTCACGAAGTGTACAGTGGGTATTTAAAGCGATCATAATAGCTACTAGCACCACTCTTCGTCGTCTAGCGCCCAAATTTGAATAGGCGTCATCTTTCAGATGTGCAAACACGCCTCCCGAATTTCGTTTATCCACCACAACTCCTTCTTGCTGTAGGGCTTTCATTTTCTGCCAGTGTTCATACACAAAGGTTACATGTAGCATCACGCAAATGCAAATTCATCAAACCTTCACACAATGTGCAGCCATATTGGTGTTACAGCCGAGTACCAGATAAGAGATTCAACTGCCGCTCTATCTTCAACATAGCTAAACTAGAGAATATTCCTCAAAACAAAAACCAAATCAACCTCCATGGCTCATCAGACCCGAAGGGCCTTGGTGTACCAAGTGACCACCGCCCATCTCGAAGGCCTGCAGATTACGAGGTGTCGTGTGGTCAGCACGGCTTATTCTTGGCTTTCTATACAGGAAAATATTCCTCTACATTGCATATAATCAACAGTTGTAGTACGCGTTTTCAACCTAACTTCCGGATATGCAACCCGCCGGATAAATTTAAACCGTCGTACTACAGACCCTTTAAGTAGTCAGTGTGGAATGAAGAGGATGCTAGCTGCCATGTTGTACGGTGGGGCGTGTGCTTCCAAAAATAAAAGGAAAGTATGAAGAAGATATTCGTCGTCGGGATTTTAAAACTGAATTTTAAGAAGGGGAAGTCAAGCCTACTTGTGCTTGGCGTGTGGCAGGAACAAGCAAGCTTGCAGAATGACTTCCACCTGAGGCCAGGGGATTTCCAAGCTTCCGTGGAATCCATACCGCATGGACATGACCATTCTTTTAATGCATTCTCTGGGATTTTTACCCTTGGCACTTTTTTGGGAATATCTGCAATGATACCCCTCATTATTTTGGCACACACTTTCCTCAAATACCCTCAAATTTTAGTTTCATTTCACCCAACTCTCTGTGATACTCCGTGTCTAAATGACCACACGCCTACTCTAATCATTCCTAGGAAGTGCAGTACAGTGTAGCGTTCTGTGTTGTGCTTCAGGCATATCCCTGACCATTTCCACCAGGTGTGTAATATCCGTTCGTTGTGTCAGTGGTTTTAAAGGCCCATCATTTACGTGCTTTTGGCCAGTTGTAAGAACAGAAACATTTAGATGTATGTGGGAATGTCTTTAGAGATTTCGCTAAGAAGGAAGTACAACAGAACTTACTCTATGCTCCTCTTGGACCAGAGACAGCGAAGAAAGGTTCCGTATTTTCCTAAACAAATCGAAGAATTTCGAAATAACAGATCCGAAATCCAGAAATGCCTACAACTTTTTGGGGTTATCAAATTTACCTCCCGAAGAAATACATACACATACATTATCATTAAAGACTGTTATGCCTTTCAGCGTTCAGTCTGCAAGCCTCTGTGAATTTACTAAACGTCGCCACAATCCTCTATTTGCAACTAGTGCTGTGGCCTCATTTAGTTCTATACCACTTATCTTTAAATCTTTAGAAACCGAGTCTAACCATCGTCGTCTTGCTCTCCCTCTACTTCTCTTACCCTCCATAGCAGAGTCCATTGTTCTCCTAGGTAACCTATACTGCTCCATTCGCCTCACATGACAACACCACCGAAGCCGGTTTATGCGTACAGCTTCATCCGTCGAGTTCATTCCTAAATTAGCCCTTATATCCTCATTCCGAGCACCCTCCTGCCATTGTTCCCACCTGTTTGTACCAGCAATCATTCTCGCTACATTCATGTCTGTTACTTCTAACTTATGAATAAGATATCCTGAGTCCAACTAGCTTTCGCTCCCGTAAAGCAAAGTTGGTCTGAAAACAGACTGATGTAAAGATAGTTTCGTCTGGGAGTTGACTTCCTTCTTACAGAATACTGTTGATCGCAACTGCGAGCTCACTACATTAGCTTTACGACACCTTGATTCAATCTTACTTAGTATATTACCATCCTGGGAGAACATAATGCCTAAGTACTTGAAATTATCAACCTGTTCTAGCTTTGTATCACCAATCTGACATTCAATTCTGTTAAATTTCTTACCTACTGACATCGATTTAGTCTTCGAGAGGCTAATTTTCATACCATACTCATTACACCTATTTTCAAGTTCCAAGATATTAGACTGCAGGCTTTCGGCACAATCTGCCATTAAGACCAAGTCGTCAGCACAGGCCAGACTGCTTACTACATTTCCACCTAACTGAATCCCTCCCTGCCATTTTATACCTTTCAGCAGATGATCCATGTAAACTACGAACAGCAAAGGTGAAAGATTACAGCCTTGTCTAACCCCTGTAAGTACCCTGAACCAAGAACTCATTCTACCATCAGTTCTCACTAAAGCCCAATTGTCAACATAAATGCATTTGATTGATTTTAATAATCTACCTTTAATTCCATAGTCCCCCAGTATGGTGAACATCTTTTCCCTCGGTACCCTGTCATATGCTTTCTCTAGATCTACGAAACACAAACACAACTGCCTATTTCTCTCGAAACATTTTTCAGTTACCTGGCGCATACTGAAAATCTGATCCTAACAGCTCCTCTGTGGTCTGAAACCACACTGGTTTTCATCCAACTTCCTCTCAACGACTGATCGCACCGTCCCTTCCAAGAGGCCAGTGAATACTTTGCCTGGTATACTAATCAATGAGATACCTCGATAGTTGTTGCAATCCTTCCTGTTCCATTGCTTATAGATTGGTGCAATTACTGCTTTTGTCCAATCTGAAGGTACCTTACCAACACTTCATACCAATCTTACTAATCTATGAAGCCATTTCATCCCTACCTTCCCACCAGACTTCACCATTTCAGGTTTAATTTCATCTATTCCTGCTGCTTTATGACAATGGAGTTTATTTACCATCCTTTCCACTTCCTCAAGCGTAATTACACCAACATCATTTTCCTCCCCCCATGAGCTTGGCTGTTTGCAACACCACCAGGAAAATTTCCTTTTACGTTGAGAAGATGTTCAAAATACTCCTTCCACCTCTCCAGTGATTCCGTGGGATCTATTATGATTTCACCTGAATTACTCAAAACACTGTTCATTTCATTCCCCCCCTCCTAATATTGTTTATTACTGCCCAGAAAGGTTTTCTGCTGCTTGACCTTGCCTTTCCAGGTTATTACCAAAATCTTCCCACGACTTCTTTTTTGGATGCAACAACTATTTGTTTCGCTCTGTTTCTTTCATCTACGTACAAATCCCTGTCTGCTTCGGCCCTCGTTTGTTTTAAAGTTTACAAGCTGCTCTCACTTCATCATTCCACCAAGATGTTCGCCCTTTCCCATCTTTACACACAGTTGTTCCTAGGCATTCCCTTGCTGTTTTTACTACAGCATCCCTGTATGCAACCCATTTTCTTTCTATATCCTGAAGCTGCTTACTGTCTACTGTTCGAAACTTCTCACTAATCATATGCACATAGTTCTGTCTAATTTCCTCGTCCTGCAGATTTTTATCCTTAATCGCTTGCAGAGAGATTTCGCTTTCTCTGCCCTAGGCGTACAGATACTTAGTTGACTACAGATCAGATAGTGGTCTGTATCATCGAGAAATATCCGGAAAACTCGTACATTTCTAACAAATTTTGCTGAATTCGAAGTCGGTTAAGATATAGTCTATTATAGATCTGGTACCCCTAGCCTCCCATGTGTAGCGGTGAATAGCCTTATGCTTGAAGAATGTATTCGTAACAGCTAAACCCATACTAGCACAGAAGTCCAGCAAACGCTTCCCATTCCCATTAGCTTCCATATCTTCCCCACATTTACCAATAACCCTTTCGTATCCTTCAGTTCTATTCCCAACTCTCGCATTGAAATCGCCCATTAGCACTATTCTATCCTTCCTGTTGACCCTGGTCACGATGTCACTCAATGCTTCATAAAACTTGTCAACTTCATCCTCATCTGCACTCTCACATGGTGAATACACGGACACAATTCTTGTCCTAATTCCTCCAACTGCCTAATCTACCCACATCATTCGCTCATTTACGTGCCTAACGGAAACTATGTTGCGTGCAATAGTATTCCTGATAAAGAGCCCTACCCCAGACTCTGCCCTTCCCTTTCTAACACCCGTCAAGTACACTTTATAATCTCCTATCTCTTCCTCGTTATCTCCCCTTACCCGAATATCACTTACTCCTACCATATCCAGATTCATCCTCTTAGCTGACTCAGTCAGTTCTACTTTCTTTCTTCCGTAAGCCCCATTCATATTGATAGTTCCCCATCGAATTCCATTTCGTTCACCAAGTTGTTTCCAAGGAGTCCCTCGCCTGTAAAACTGGAGTGGGACTCCATTACTCCCATAGGTCCGAGGCTTGCTTAAAATGTTCTGAGCTCGGTAAATTCATGAAGCAGGAAGCTACCCTACTTGCACATAGTCCAAGTGAGGATCTCTCCTCTAACGGGTTATGGACCACCGGTGAATTGTATAGTCCTAGCCGCCTGAGCACAAGGAGGGCCATGACTCGGAATATGTCCGAGATGTCCACTCCCATTCCATAGCAAATAGTATCCCGACTCTCAGGACCACTTAGTAGGCCACTCAGTCGTTGCCCATGGTTCACGAACTAGGACGTGACTACAGTAACCCACACCATGAACCATCCCGAAGGAATATCTGATAATAATTGTTCCTTTGTGATTTTGTTTTTAGTGTATGGTTTTGTTGCCGGAAATGTCCGAGGACCATTTCAGCACGCCAGTTCGGCAGCTGTCTTTCCCCATGGAGGTGAGCTGCATGTATCGCTGTTTGAGGGTGTCTGTGGGCGTATGTGCAATTAATTGTATGTGGCCGGAATGGAAAGGAAGTGACCGTGATCTAGACCAAGGTACCATTCAGGCATTTCTTAGAGTTGAAAATGGGAAACAACGGAGAAACCTGTTCGATGATGCCGATGAGGGATTCGAGTCGATCTGTCTCCTAGGCTAGCAATAATAACCAGCCGTGTCGCAACGCACTGAGCCAACGTGTTCGGTTCTACATTAATAATAAATATTGATGGTTTCATGAAAGTCACAATTCACCTCCGTGGTGTAACGGTTAACACTATTAGTTGTCGTCCTCTGAAACGCGGGTTCGTTTCGCGGTACTTCCAGAAATGTCCAGTAATATTGTCATGTAGTTCAGCTCGATTGGGGACGTGCCTGAAATGCGCTACACCACCTCGGGACTAAGACATGAATTGTTAGGTTCGAGGGATAAATGGTTTACATGCGGGTTTTGTCCAAGAGGATCCGGGTTCGACACCATCCGACTGCATCGGGAATTTTAACGCTCATTCGTTGATGCCCGTGCCCTGGCCGTTTAGGTCGTATACAACATTAGATTACATTTTCAAGTACAGAGCCACACACCATTAATATTATTAGTCTGCTTTCCTCCCTTTTGGAAGATAAGCCTTAAATATTCACATTCCGAAAGCAGTCAAAAGTCACTCTGTAACGTTTCTGAATGAGAAGATCTTTACATTGTGCCAGCAACAACAACATACTTTAGCTCACAGCGCAGAATGAGCTGCATATTTCAATCAATCAATCAATCGATCAATCAATCAATCAATCAATCAATCAATCAATCAATCAATCAATCAATCAATCAATCAATCAATCAATCAATCAATCAATCAATCAATCAATCAATCAATCAATCAATCAATCAATCAATCAATCAATCAATCAATCAATCAATCAATCAATCAATCAATCAATCAATCAATCAATCAATCACTACTGATCTGCATTTAGTGTAGTCGCCCAGGTGGCAGATTCCCTATCTGTTGCTTTCCTAGCCTTTTCTTAAATGATTTCAACGAAATTGGAAATTTATTGAACATCTCCCTTGGTAAGTTATTCCAATCCCTAACTCCCCTTCCTATAAGCGAATATTTGCCCCAATTTGTCCTCTTGAATTCCAACTTTATCTTCATACTGTGATCTTCCCTACTTTTAAAGACACCACTCAAACTTATTCGTCTACTGATGTTATTCCACGCCATGTCTCCACTGACAGGTCGGAACATACCACTTATTCGAGCAGCTCGTCTCCTTTCTCCCAGTTCCTCCCAGCCCAAACTTTGCAACATTTTTGTAACCCTAGTCTTTGTCAGAAATCACCCAGAACAAATCGAGCTGCTTTTCTTCGGATTTTTTCCAGTTCTTGAATCAAGTAACCCTGGTGAGGGTCCCATACACTAGAACCATACTCTAGTTGGGGTCTTACCAGAGATTTATATGCCCTCTCCTTTACATCCCTACTACAACCCCCAAATACCCTCATGACCACATGCAGAGATCTGTACCCTTTATTTACAATCATATTTATGTGATTACCACAATGAAGATCTTTCCTTATTTTAAGATCTAGGCACTTATAATGATTTCCATTACGTTTTTCCATTACGAATGCTTTGTCACACGTGTAGCAATGTTTTCTACGCATTCGCATATTTGCAGAATGTGAAACACTTATGTACACGTCATCACAGCGAGCACAATGGTATCTGGTTCACAGATCAACTCATTACTACTTATTGTTGTCTGATGTCTGGGAATCCTTTCACCACTCAAGGTCCGCCTTCGTCTCTCACTCTCCTTCACCGACTACTTATACATGTAGCATGATGGAAAACTGCTCTGTCACTTTTATCTGCAATGACATTTCTAGTCCAGCTCCTTGTCTGGATCGTTCAACTCGTAGGGGACTGGGTTTGATTCCCAGCCAGCTCGGGGAATTTATCAGCATCTGGTTAATTCCTCTACACTACAGAGACACTCATTCTTGCACATAGAGCTGTCGTCAGGAAGAACATTAAAATTAGCGGTTACCCAAGATTACAAGGATTGCAATCTGATTTCTACTGGTTTCTTTACAGTTTCACCCCAAAAATGTATTTCACATTAATCGCACACGTTAAGCCAAGCCGGACCGAGAAATCCTATTTACACCTGTTCTCATTCATATACTGTACACCCTGTGATGTAATTAAGACCACATGAATTCTCATTCCTGGTTATAGGAAATCATTCGTTCACATTCTGCATGTTAGAAAGAAGGAATGGTTGTTCAAGAAATAAAAAGTTCTAGGAACTTGCTTAGAAATTGAATTAAGCCAAAAGGTCAGCTAAAGAAAACATGATGGCGAGTATAATTGGCAGTCAGGAATTTTAGGGGAAAACATGAAAGGCAGAAACAGGTTCCAAAAAGACATGCCAGCGATCATTAATCAACAAGAAGAGGGTGTATGTCAGGACTTGCAGAAGGCAGAAATATTCAGTCAGCAGTATGTAAAGTTACTTGGGTATGAAGATAATATCCTGATAGTGGAGGCGACTAATACTAGCGTATTAATGAAATTTACTTATGATAATAGAGACAATAGGATACAAAAGTTGAAAACTAGAAAATCAGCTGGAACTGATAAGTTTTCTGAGAATATACTAAAGGCAATTGATTGAGGTACAGTGCCGTATATGAAATAATTATTTGATAAAGGTTTGCTTGAAGGAGCAGAAACGAATGAATGGAGAGCTCGTATAGTAGCCCCAGTGTACAAAGGAAAGTGTAATAAATATAGAACTTATAATTACAGGCCAGTCAATTTGGGAGGTGTTGCTCGTAAGCTGCGGGAAAGCATTCTTTATGATTATATTAGACATGTTCGCGAAGTTACTAACTGGATTGGTAGAAGACAGTTCGCATTTAGGAAAGGTTATTCCCCTGAAGCTCAACTTGTAGGACTGCAGCAAAATATAGCAGATAACTTGGATTCAGGAGGTCATATGGTCTATATCGCGATTGACCTGTCTAAGGCATTTGATAAGATAGAACATGGTAGACTACTAGCAAAAATGAGTGCAATTGAACTTGACAAAAGAGTGACTGAACGGGTGGCTATATTTATAGAAAATAGAACTCAAGAATTAGAGTAGGTGAAGTTTTATCTGCTCCTGTAATCATTCGTGATCACTCGCGCATCGGCAAGTCACGCTATCATTCACGTTGTTAGGTGGAACCTAACATCTGTATTTCTCTTATAAAGTCGTTAATTTCTTATGTTTCTTTTAATGTTTTTATTGCATACTGATAATTTTAACATGATTTATGATTTTTATTGAATACTACATACTGTTAAACTTAAATATTACATTTATTTCAAATTAAATAGCACCGACTGGTAAAATTAGCCTATAAACGTATCAGCTTACTTACTAAATCACAAGTACAATTTGGAATATTAATGAAGTGTATAGTATATTGGTTTACGGTCTAAAATATAGGTTACTTTATCCTATGGTATTAATGTTATTTTCAGCACCTTTACACAAGCAACACATAATTATTCCCAGGAAACCTCATGTGATCAACGTAATTTCCATCTAACAACTAGCTGATAATTTTCTGTCTTTGACTTACACTCATATTTCCGGTTATAATAATAAATATCAATCAAATTATAGAAAATCACACACACGTGATCACTCGCACTGTGAGATAGCAACTAACACAACGCGTGACGTGCTTTTCCCCCCACTCTTTCCAATCCTCCAGAATATCACGGCTACTACACAAATACATCATGGCGTGTTCAAAGGACCGAATGAAGCATTTTCAAATGGACATCGATTCAAAGCTAAGGACAAACGATTTGTAGCAAAATTTGCAAAAAATGTTAGATTGAACCTCATAGCGCGAGTGATCGCGGATTAAGAGGAGAATTCCTTAAGGCAGTATTATTGGACCTTCATGTTTCTTTACATATATAAATTATGTAAGTAAAGAATTGTAATCAAAGGAAAGGCTTCTTGAGGATAATGTTACACTGCACAGAGTAATAAATAAGTTACTGGACTGCCAACGACCGCAAAACGACCTCGACAATGTAGCGAGGTGGACAGCAGGCAATGGTATGATGATACAAGGGATAAAGAGTCTGGTGGTAAGTTTCACCTAGATGAACAGTCTTCTCAGTTATAATTACTGTATTGATGGTGTATTATTAACTCATGGGGAACACTGTGAGTAAAATGAGTTCTTGAAATATTATTATTATCATCATCATCAGGAACGTATAATAAAAAGTGGCATAATTTTGCCCCTGTTAAGGAACTGAATACATTATTTAATAAAATAATACGCCACATTACTAATTGTATTTTAATATCATAATCATTCTGTACATCGAAAGATACTTCAGGTATATGGTTAAGGGCCCCTCTTTGGCCATAAAGAACTCCGGTCAGCCTAGTGTTACGTCATCACTGGGAATATCACATTCAAGATTCTGTAAATAAAGGTTACAGATCTCTTCACATGGTTGTGAGGGATTTTAGAGTTGCTGTAAGGATGCAAGGAGTGAACATGAGTGTCATTGGTAAAAATCCAGTTGGAGCGTGGTTGAATTGAATGGGACCTTCGCCAAGATTACTCGATTCCAGGACAGGAAAAGATCCAAACGGAAGCAGCATGATTTGTTTGGAATAACATGTGAGTAATTTTTCATTGTTATTGATATGCTTACTCCGCTGAGTCCGAACGATATCATCTCGGGTTATTGTTGCTTCATGTGGTTAAGATTTAAGGACCGTAACGCTACCCATTCTACCTTCAAGGAACTTGCGTTGCTTTAAGATGATAATGAATGGATTAGGTGCTTAAAAGAAGCGTCTGTCTTCAAAATGTCGCGTCAGCTGAGACAGTTATTTGCTCTTATATGCATTTTTCAATGTCTTTCGGTTGGGGGATACTTTTAAAGAATTTCTCAGCGAACATTACGTCTCTCTTTAAAAGCGGGATACGGTATACAGCAGCTTATCAGTGCAATCTGAAGTATTTCGAGTGAACACTTAAAATTTTATATGTGCAACGTTCAGCTACCAATTACAGACATTTTACCAGCAGCTGCGGTAACTGAATCTTCTGCAAATCCTAATTTCAATTATGATTCGATGGTAAACCTAGCTGATGGTGAACAGATTACCATCATTAATAAACTTTCACATTTCCTTCAGAAAAGTAATACAAATAAATGCTGTGCGTACTTTGTAGACGGACCAGGGGGAACCAAAAAGATATTTGTGTATCAGCATCTCATGCAAATAGGGGCTGCCTGGCCGAGGCGGTAAAGGGGCGCTCGGTTCGCCCGGAAGGACGTGGGTTCGAATCCCCGTCAGGAAGTCGTAAAATTTAACAAACGAGATTTCCACTTCCGGAGGTGCATATGGCCCTGAGGTTCACTCACCCCACACCAAAAATGAGTACCAGGTTAATTCCTGGGGGGCAAATGCGTAGAGCTAACCGGTTACGAATAGCGGAAGCCTTTACCTTCCACCACTCCTAGGGCCTTCATGGCCTGTACGGAGATGACTTTGCTTTGCTATCTCATGCAAATGCCCTGAGACTTAAATTTGAAAGTCCGGCAATGCCTACACGTTTGTTACTGAACGGTCGCACAGTACATAACACCTTTAGGTTGTTACTGAAGCTGCATGGCATATCTGCTTTATCTCTGAAAATAGCTGTTATCAAGTCAGCAAGACTGATACTATGGGATGAAGCGACGATGACCAATGTTTATGCATTAATGCGCTTTAACTGACTTCCGAAAATCCGGGCTGGGTGGCTCAGACGGTTGAGGCGCTTGCCTTCTGACTTCTACATGATAGGTTCGATCCTGGCTCAGTCCGGTCGTATTTAAAGGTGCTCAAATACGTCAGGCTCGTATCGGTAGATTTATTGTCACGTAAAAGAACTCCTTCGGTGCAAAATTACGGCACCTCGGCGTCTCAGAAACCGTAAAAGAAGTTAGTGGGACGTAAAGCAAATAACATTATTACTGAACTTCCGAAATGCATAATAGGCTTTGAGTTTTGTTTTAGAGGTAAAATAATTATTCTTTTGAGAGATTCTCTTCAGGTCTTGCAGGAAATACCACGTGCCTCAAGGGAAGGAGTAATTCAAAAGTGCATTAAGTTCTCTGCTCTTTGGTCGGAGTTAAAGTATTCCCTCTGATTAGGAACATGACTTCGTTCAGGGAGTACTGAACCACCAGGACCGTCAAATGTTAATCATTTACAATTCACTATTCTAACGAAAGAAGACACCGTTTCAGTAATTTTCGGAGACAGATTACTGACACCGGATCATGTTTTAAAATTCTCGAGTTTGCTGTTGTTGCTCCAAAAATGAACATTACAATAAAATTAATGATGAAGTCTTAAGATCTTGTTAGCGGAACCGAAAATGGTCTTAAATATGTTAATAGTTTAATTACAGAACAACAAAATGAAATACAGTAGCACAGTTTCCAACCTGCGAAATGATCTCAATAATGTTGCGATGCACAGTACGCAATGGTATGATGATAAACGGGGTTAAGTCAGGTTATGAGTTTCACAAGTAGGAAAAGCCTCTCATTTTAAATTACTGCGTTGAAGGGGTGAAAGTTCCTTATGGGGATCATTTTAAGTACCTACGTGTTAATATAAGGAAATGTTTTAATTGGGGTAATCACATAAATGGGACTGTAAATAAAGGGTACAGATATCTGCATATGGTTATGAGGGTATTTAGGGGTTGTAGTAAGGATGTAAAGGAGGGGGCATATAAGTCTCTTGTAAGACCCCAACTAGAATATGGTTCCAGTGTATGGGACCCTTACCAGGATTACTTGATTCAAGAACTGTAAAAAATCCAAAGAAAATAAGAGTGGCGTTGCAAAAATCTTGCAAAATTTGGGCTGGGAAGACTTGGGAGAAAGCAGACGAGCTGCTCGACTAAGTGGTATGTTTCAAACTGTCAGGGGAGAGATGGCGTGGAATAACATTAGTAGACGAATAAATTTGAGTGGTGCCTTTAAAAATGGGCAAGATCACAATATGAAGGTACAGTTGGAATTCAAGAGGTCAAATTGGAGCAAATATTCATTTATAGGAAGGGGAGTTAGCGATTGGAATAACTCACCGAGGGAGATGTTCAATCAATTTCCATTTTATTTGCAATCATTTAAGAAAAGGCTAGGAAAACGACAGATAGGGAATCTGCCACCTGGGCGACTGCCCTAAATGCAGATCAGTAGTGATTGATTGATTGATTGATTGATTGATTGATTGATTGATTGATTGATTGATTGATTGATTGATAATTCTCAGATAGTTTAGAATTTAGTGGTGTTCCACCACAGGTTCTTATTTTAAAACCTGGCGCTATTTTTATGCTACAAACATAAGTAAATATTTAGTAAGGCCTATGTACAAACATTGACTGGATCGAGAAATTGTTACATCAAGAGAAGAGGCCAAAGGGTGGAGCTAACACCATCATATACCCTTCTTCCTCTAAACGACGACAGTTTTCCCTTCACCTGCCATTTTTATAAACAGGCCAGCATGACAGAATTTAGATGGTGTTAGTATTTATTTAGCCACGGACAGTTGTGTGTTGCAACGTCTCGAGTGCGATCAGTGAGAAAACTTGGAAGTACAATTTCTGCCTAGAAAGTAACAGCACTCAAAGTTATGTCCTTTAACATGAGAATTGACGGTCGTGCATAAATTTCCATTGTGATCTTGTGCATCGTTAAAATTAAAGGGACTATTTTATAGAAAGAGGTATTTTTAATCAGAGTTTGTTTTATCACGTTTTCCCTATGGTAAAAACATTGTGTTGTTATTTTGACACCAAAAGGATAATACTGATGCTGATGAGAGAAAGTACATAGATCACTTCTTTTTCTTGCAATCTGCTGTACATCGCCATAGGTCTTACGGCGACGATGGGACAACAACGGGCTAGGAGTGGGAAGGAAGCAGCCGTGGTCTTAATTAAGGCACAGGCCCAGAACTTGCCTGGTGTGAAAATGGGAAGCCACAAAAAAACATCTTCAAAGCTGCTCATAGTGTGGTTCGAACCCACTATCTCCCGAACTGGATACTGGCTGGACTTGAGCGACTGCAGCTATCGAGCTCGGTGCATACGGACGTTATTGTGTAACTAAATTCATTTGAGGCCTGTCGGTTGACCTAGTGTCTGTATGTCCTTACTTTCCTGATCCGGCTTGTTAATTTAAGCGAGTATAAATGTTATAGTCCTCGATTCACGCCGGTGTGCCACGGGCAGTAGTTCACCTTCTCTCCGCACTGCTTCTTGGAACTCTGCTATTACGTATGGCCCAGTCAGCTGTAGCCCCAGGGTTTTCAGGTCTCATTTCTTGGCCCGGCAGAGAATTGAATGTGTAATCTTCCCTTTATTAGCTCTACGTTTCCTTTCAGCACTCAGTTGTCAAAAGTTCTTTGAAAATTAATTCCTTTGATAGTCCTTAATGCTTCTCAGTGTTTCCAAGATCCATATTTTCCATTTTCCACACTATGTTGATACATCGACTCCTTCTTAGCCGCGTAAGTGGTCATAAAAGGGTAGCTGAGCAAAAATCAAATAGAATCAGATTCGTAGGCTATAGGCTAACTAAATATTCGCTCTTTTCCCTATTATCTTCGTCTTGTATTAGTTTATTTTTCTCCATGATTTTTGCATTATTATACAGGGTGTATCAGAAATATATGGACAAGAACAATCAGGGATGCTCTGTGAGTTATGTTAAGAACGATGAAATGAAATGTCGTATGGCTTTTAGTGCAGGGATATCCCGGGACGGGTTCGGCTCGCCAGGTGCAAGTCTTTCTATTCGACTCCTGTAGGCGACCTGTGCGTCGTGATGAGGTTGAAATGATGGTGAAGACAACACATACATCCAGTCTCCGTGCCATTGGAATTAACCAATTAAGGTTAAAATCCCCGACCCGCCCGGGAATCGAACCCGGGACTCTCTGAACTGAAGGCCAGTACGCTGACCATTCAGCCAACGAGTCCGATGTTAAGAACGATGATGCAATGGGATTGGCGGGGAACATTTTTCTTTTCGATAAAATGAGATTATTATCGGCACCCTGGATTCAATATTCGGGATTCTTACTGGCAACCTTTGAAACACAAACTATGAATCGCTTAAGCATCGTTGTACGATATCTGGCGGACAGTTTACGTACTAGTATTGTTGTTTACACAGCAAAGCCAAACTATAGAACTCATGTTAGGAACAAGATTCGCATCGAGAAATGTTATATAATGTTATATAATGTGTATGTGACACAGTTGTTGGCTTAAGATAATATCGGTTTAGAAACTTCATATCGATCGATCATATTGTCGATTCAATTCAGATTTCATTTTCATTCAGTTGGCAGCACTACCGGAACCGGGAGAGCTCCCTCCTTACTGCCGTACACAGATAAAGTGTGCCGATAATACTCTGCTCCGAGAGCGCGATTCAAATTGACGAACTTGCTGTATTTGTTATGCCAGAGAGCTAGTCGCTGCTTGTTGCTGTGCGTCACAGGAGGGAAGAGGGAGACAGAGGTAATGCTCGTTTCGCATAG
Organism: Anabrus simplex; assembly: GCF_040414725.1. Taxonomy (NCBI): domain Eukaryota; kingdom Metazoa; phylum Arthropoda; class Insecta; order Orthoptera; family Tettigoniidae; genus Anabrus; species Anabrus simplex. The sequence goes on from NC_090267.1 coordinate 22,071,763, forward strand.
TCGCTTCCCAGCCACAATAGGCAGCGTACTACTCTGCGAACCCTGTAGAAGGAGAAGATGAACTTGTACCAAGAATACAGGCAGCTTTCTAGGTCGTTCACGACACCTCACACTTCTGAACCGAGTCCAAAAGTAGCGAACTGTGCATCTATTACAGGGGGGCATTTTGAACATCTACTGTATTGTTTCCTTCGTTCAGTATTTCATTCCATTTACAATGTTGCGAGTAGAGGAATACACATTCGTGTGGCGACAGTGTTGCATCTTCTTGCACTGATAAAGAATGTTACTGCGACCAATGGACGAGAACAGGACCGCTCTGGTACATTCCTTGACTGACAAGTGTACAATGTGTGTGCAGTTACAACAAACTGTGCCTGTAGGAGACAAGCACAATCCTGTGCGAGTCGAACGAGGAAACTTGTGCTGAGCATTATCTCTGTCTCCATCATACACATCACTTCCCTTCCCTTCCCTCCCCTCCTTTTCCCTGAAGCACGGCAGCGGATTGCGCCCTGGCATAGCAAATACGGCCAGTTCGTCAATATCAATCGCACGCCCGGAGGTAAAGTAGTAACCCCATGTTCTCCAAGATAACATTTTCTCCGACTATCCGATTGAACCATCTTTCTTATTATAACACGAAGGGCATACCTGGCCTGTTTGTTGGTATATTTCTGATACAGCCAATATTTATGTTCTGTTTTGATTTCTGAAACATGTTTGTCAGTGGCGTATGCTGGTATCAAGACGTGGGCTACCACTAGACTTAGGTTACACCTTTCGGATACTTGGTTTAGGGAACGTCAAGCCTTAAGCCTTTGGAGCTGTAGCCAATAGCCAACGGACCCTGGCCTCTGCCACTGCCAATAATCAACACCTGATCAATCGAGTTGGTAGCCTAAGATTTTTTTTTTTGCTTTACGTCGCACCGACACAGGTCTTATGGCGACGATGGGATAGGAAAGGCCTAGGAAGTGGAAGGAAGGAAGAAGGAAGGAAGCGGCCGTGGCCTTAATTAAGGTACAGCCCCGGCACTTGCCTGGTGTGAAAATGGGAAATCATGGAAAACCATCTTCAGGGCTGCCGACAGTGGGGCTCGAACCCACTATCTCCCGATTACTGGATACTGGCCACACTTAAGCGACTGCAGCTATCGAGCTCGGTAGCCTAAGGTCTAGCAAATAGCAGTTCAGCTTTGAGGTTAAATGGATTTAATGCTTGCCTTTGGCCCGACGGCCCCGGTTCAATTTTCAGAATCAACCCCTCATACTGTTAATTCGCCTGGCTTGGGGACTGGGTGTTTATGACGCCTTCGCCATTCATTTTATCCTTATTAGGTCACCACCAAGCCTACACAGATGCCATGCACCATTATTATTATTATTATTATTATTATTATTATTATTATTATTATTATTATTGTTAACATTATCATCATAATCGTTAAATAAACGTGTTGAATTTTACAGCGGTCGCACCCATCGTTCACTGGTTAATTATGTTCCTCGGAAGATCAGTGGTGGTGCCCGACCCATGATCACGGGTTCGATTCCAACCAACAAAAGAGAACACTAAACCCGAAAGATTGCATTTCATTTTAGAAGATCTACCTATAGAAATAAAACTAAATTACTATACTTGTATAACAGCAGTCCTGCAGTGTCTTCCTACAAGGATGTAGAAGTAAACGTGAGTGAACTACCAGCACTCTGCTATCTATGAGTATGAGGTGAAGAAGTATGGTTGATAGTTAGCTGTGGCGATCTGACGGACGGAAGCCTAGCTTACCTATCCCACCCGGTCCCCGCGCTTATCACACATACAGCAACACCCCGCGCTTATCACACATACAGCAACACCCCGCGCTTATCACACATACAGCAACACCCCGCGCTTATCACACATACAGCAACAAGCCGCGCTTATCACACATACAGCAACACCCCGCCCTTATCACACATACAGCAACACCCCGTGCTTATCACACATACAGCAACACCCCGCGCTTATCACACATACAGCAACATCCCGCGCTTATCACACATACAGCAACACCCCGCGCTTATCACACATACAGCAACATCCCGCGCTTATCACACATACAGCAACACCCCGCGCTTATCACACATACAGCAACACCCCGCGCTTATCACACATACAGCAACACCCCGCGCTTATCACACATACAGCAACATCCCGCGCTTATCACACATACAGCAACACCCCGCGCTTATCACACATACAGCAACAAGCCGCGCTTATCACACATACAGCAACACCCCGCGCTTATCACACATACAGCAATACCCCGCGCTTATCACACATACAGCAACACCCCGCGCTTATCACACATACAGCAACAAGCCGCGCGAGGTGAGTCGAGGGGAGAGGGACGAGAGTCTGAGCTGCAATATCAGTCTCCGAAGCGTTGTTCTCAGAAAAACGTGCGACGTCTTTTCTCGATTGCTTTCAAGGTTTGCAAATGGAACAATGTGTCAGATGCTTACAATATAATGTGCTTTAGATTTCCATTGCTCGCATTTGAGGTTTCTGTTTCACTGGTAGCCTTGGTAGCCCTCAGCATACGCCACTGATGGTCTTATTCAAAATTCCGCTCCATACGCCGTGTCGGCTGAACTAATGTTACGCTGGTTGGAGCCGTATCGAGTTATTGCATTCATCACCCCAGTGACTGCCCTTGTGCAATTTACTTCTGACGCTTATAATATGAAGCGGTTCATGTGGGTCAATTAAATAAATTTTACTATTCATAACAGTTGGCTTTCCTTGCTTTTACTGTTGTTCCTTCTCTCCTACTTCCCCGCCTTCGTGAAATTTGCATGGTGGTGAAAACAACGACATAGAAAAGGAACCTTTCTAAGGGAGATATCAACCCTTTCACTCATGAATTTTGTTGCATTGAGAAAATATATTTGTGCATTTCTTATTGAGACTTCATGTGTAATTAGGAGCCTCACCCAATTTCATGTTCATATGCCTTATGGTATACAAGATATTTGGAAGTCCATTTCTGTGTACATCATATTTGAGAAGTAATTTTGGTGGGGTCCGCCTCTGTGGTGTAGTGGTTAGAGTGATTAGCTGCCACCCCCGGAGGCTCGGGTTCGATTCCCGGCTCTGCCACGAAATTTGAAAAGTTGTACGAGGGCTGGAACGGGGTCCACTCAGCCTCGGGAGGTCAACTGAGTAGAGGTGGGTTCGATTCCCATCTCAGCCATCCTGGAAGTGGTTTTCCGTGGTTTCCCACTTCTCCTCCAGGCAAATGCCGCGATGGTCCCTAACTTAAGGCCACGGCCGCTTCCTTCCCTCTTCCTTGCCTGTTCTTCCAATCTTCCCATCCCTTCACAAAGGCCCCTGTTCAGCATAGCAGGTGAGGCCGCCTGGGCGAGGTACTGGCCATTCTCCCCAGTTGTATTCCCGTAACAAAGGCCTAATGCACGATCGCTGTCGTGTGTACTCCCCTTTCTAGCCATCCCTACGTTCCCTTTTGTGGTACACATCAAGACACACCCTCCCCTCCCCAGTCCCTTTCTTCGTACATTTCTATTCTACCACTACTTGTACAAACCTGCATATTTCTATTTGACATCTGGTAGAATTCAAGGTGAAATACAGAAGGTGTTGGCCTGTATTTACCAGTGCGACCTTCCAAAGCCATAAATTTGCGATAGTGCAAATCATGTGTGGATGCTTCTTATAAACAAGTCCTTCAATAAATACAGATCCACCACTCGTCAGGTTTTAACCTAAACCCTATATTTAAAACCCCCGGGTTTTCTTCGGGCAGTCCAACTGTGGTTCTACTGCACCAATTTACATAATGCTTTGTCTTAAATTAAGATGCTTCGCTAGAGGTCAATGACCGCACATTTTTGCCTGATTGTTGGTTTTATGTTCGATAAATTGCCGTTCCAAATATGAGTGGGTGGTTCGTGTTTACTTAGTGCGGTGTTTGGCCCAGAGATTACGCTATGTCGCTAAGTACCCCCACTTCCCATTCATACGCATTAAGCGCTAATGTCTAATTCAATATGCTGATTTGAGTTTATTTCACTGTGTTTCTCCGAGAATATTATTTTTAGATTTTTTTTCTATTTGCTTTACGTCGCACCGACACAAATATGTCTTACGGCGACGATGGGATAGGAAAGGCCTAGGAATTGGAAGGAAGCCATCGTGGCTTTAACCTTTTCACTCCCAAGTTTCTTTCAGCCTTATGCGTGCCCCATACCAGATTTTTCTGGGCATTTCGACAGTGGTTGTAATAGGCCAAAATACTTTGTATTTACACAGCTACTTAAAAGGCATGGAACGACAATATTAGCAATAGTTTTCTCCTAACACTTTTCCCAAAACTTGAAAGAACATAGCGTGGTAAATGTCGACAGCTTGTTTCACTGAAACTTATCTCCACCATATTCATAAAAAACAGACTCATCATCACCGCCTAAAATTTTAAAAATATGATATTTCGTTATGCTTTCTTTACACTCCCGTGCACCCATCTCAGAAGAAAATACAAGGTAGACAATTATCGACAAAAAACGGTAAGGCGATTTATGAATCGTCCGTCGTCTGAACAACAGCGTAGGACTGAACTCGGAAGTGAACAAGAGCGCATTGCTTATCCGAATTAACTCGTGTGTGGGACAGGGGGAGAAATATTGACATCCGAGTTAACTCGGGCATGGGATGGAAAAGGTTAATTAAGGTACAGCCCCGGCATTTGCCTGATGTAAAAATGGGAAACCACGGGAAACCTTCTTCAGGGCTGCCGACAGTGGGGCTCGAACTCACTATCTTCCGATTACTGGATACTGGCCGCACTTAAGTGACTGCAGCTATCGAGCTCGGTTTTAAATAATTTGCTTTACGTCGCACCGACATAGATAATTGCCCTGGCCTTAATTAAGGTAGTCCTACATCTCCAGTATTTGGCTGGTATGAAAATGGGAAACCAAGGAAGCAACCTTCGGGACTGCCACTATCTCCCGAAAGTAAGCTCACAGCTGTGTGCCCCTAACCGCGCGGCTAACTTGTTCCGTCCGAGAATATGTAGATTGGAGATTTTGTTCTTTCATTACGTTTCTTCTAGAACTGTCGTGTAATTCCAGAGTTCACAGTTTACTTTATGCTGTGGATCAAAACAAACAGCAAGAGCCAAGAGTTGTAACTGCTCTTTGATGCTATTTTAACAATGGAATTGCTTTAAGTGTTGGTAATTGTTTATTTCGTTCTGTTATAATTATTTATCCAATACGGACGAGTATCATCGTCAATTTCGGCTGCAAGTAATCGAAAATCATTAAGAATAAATAGAGTTACGACGACTTCACTGTCGGTGACCATTTTTTATAGACTGATTATTAAAAATTCAACGGTTTATGCTGCCTTTGGACGGCGAGTTAGATGGTCAGGTTGAATTGAACTGCGTTAGACAATCAGTAATCTAAGACGTCGCCGGTCGGTAAGAGGCAAGCACGCTGCCCCTACGTACTGCAGTTCTTTTGAGTGCGAGTTTTCAGCTGCAAGACACGGGGACGTATACGTGAAAAACAATTTACACACAAATATTGCCAGTGAAGCTGAGTTTCATCATTTGTAGGGAAATCATGTTAAGGCTTCCTGTTTTCTCTCTCAGTTACAAGAGCAGCAGTTGGTGGAGAATAGTGCGATGTCAGCGAAAGTGAAACTTTTACTTCTTACGACATAAATCCCGGATAGAAATGGAGATGTCAAAGGGAAGCATTCTGGACATCTGTTATTTTAATATGCTGCCTTCTCAACATAATGGCCACTGCTGTGGTTGGGGAATTCGTGGAAGTGGGGATTGTTGCTGCCTCAAGGAGCCGTATGACGAACTACTGTATTATCAACCTCCTCTAGTAATAATAATGGTAGAAGGAAGGGTAATGAATGGTGTTTTGATTGTTAGCTGAACACCAGCCACTGCCAATACACTTTTTGATCGCATTTTCTCGACCTACATACCTGTTCGGTCTCCTTTCTTTCTATTGCACGGAGCGAGTTGGCCGTGCGGTTAGGGGCACGCAGCTGTAAGCTCGCATTCGGTGGTTGCCATTCATTAAAGATTTGCGTACATAAGTTTCCTTCCTGTTCTTTCTATATTGTTATTTCCTTTGGGTGTTTTCCAAATTCGTACGTTCGTCATCACCAGTTGGTTGACTCCAAGCTATGCGTTATGTCATATTGGAGCTTAATGTTGTCGTCAGCTCCCGCTTGGAGCGCTGTGCCAGAATACAGAGCCACCTGGTGACGAACGAGCGTACCACTACAGCTGCAACGGTAAAGCGTTCTTAAATTCAAACCCTCATTATTGTAGAAGTCTTGCTCGTGAACAGTCGAGATTTTCTTGTGAAAACGCGGAACAAATTTCCCTGCGAAACGTAATGAGTTTCACCTTCTTTTCTTGACATGGCATAAGCCCAGAGCATGTTTACAAATAAATAAAAGTTCTCAGCTTTCGATCGTGGTGTGGAGGAGGACTTTTATTTTGACGTGAATATACATGCTGAGCCAAACGTCACGTGACAGCATTGTCATTGGAAAGGCTGGTGTGTTGGAAGTCGACAATGGCCATACTGGGTTGCGGCGCAAACCCAAGGACTCGTGACCACTCCGCCATCTTCAATCAACTAAAGTTTTTAAAATGGAACGATAGGCGTGCGGCTTATCATTTCCAATTGTTTCTTCTTGAGGAGGTCAATGACGTAAACCGTTTTGTATTATTGTTGACCTCTCATAATGTTGGTCTGTTTTATCTTTCTACCTTTGCAGGTTTCAGCGACTGAATAATGGAGCCGACGGCCGAAGGAACTGTGTAGATCATCCTCACGTGAATTCGCGTTCGCGCGTGGTGGCTGCAGAATTTACTGTAATGCATTACTGCCCCAATATTATAATAATAATAATAATAATAATAATAATAATAATAATAATAATAATAATAATAATAATAATAATAATAATAATAATATACACAATTCACGATTTCATTAACGTTTGTTGGACATTTTATTTTCATGATACATTATTTCAGTTTTTCTCCTCACTGACTGGAGGTCTGTTCAGCTACTGCGGTAGCAGCAGTCGTGCGTGGATTCAGATAATTAGTGAAGACATGCGAGCAGACTTTCCCTGCAGTGCTGCAATCACCATTACTCTTCTATAATAACTACAACTTTTAGTTATACAGCCCAACTTCGATATCCCCAAAGTGCTTTTTTGAGCTGGGAAAAGCTTCGCCTTAGGGGATGAGACATCGACAGAGAAATATTGATACACTGACGTTTCGACATCGATCTTCTTTCTGCTGATATTTTATTCGCAATTTTGAGGAAACAGAAAATTATAGACTTAGCTCTATCCCTAAAAACTGCAAGAATTGGCTAACAAAAATAAATAAAGACGTACAAAAATAGTTTAATAAAGAAACCATTGAAGATACTGCAAAACAAAATTCAGATCCTCAATAAACAAATATGTGTTTATTGAAAAACCTAAACGAATGGAAAATGGGATGAAAAGAATGAAAAGCAGGCGCGTAGTGTTCATGGATGTGTTGAAGCGCTGCTTCTGTCCGAATTTTAAATACTTCACGAATTTATTGATTTAGAATTTGTATGCGATATGATAATTTATTTTAATTCACGTATATCGGTTAAGTGAATTTTATCTTGCACTAGAGGTGAATTAAGTCTTGCAGTAGGCTGCGAACTAGCGTAGATGTATGTAAGTTAAAAAAATGTATTTGGCCTTTCGCTCCATCAACCATACAGCCAGCAAACCATTAACATTTACAAATCACACAACAATGTATATATAGACATGGCAGCCAGAAAGTGCCATCTGACACTGTCTCTTTCACAGCACAAACTCCCTGTATGTTGTAACATTCACAATTCCTGATTTGCACTTTTTTTAACATGACTAAAATCAGTACAAGTGTCTGATTAAATAAGAGAGGTAGAAACGATACAAATTATATATTTAAAACACTATTTTTGTGAAATTGGACTAAACTCGCATATACTCTCTGACAGGACAAAAAAGAACTGGCACGCTAGTTGGAGAGAGTCTGTTTCACACCATAAACTCCCTGGATGTTCTGACATTCACAGTTCATGATTTGTATTTTTTGAACGAGACTAAAAATCAATACCAATTTTTGATTAAATAAGAGAGATAAAAAATAGACACAAATTATATATTTAGATCACTATTTTTGGGAAATTCGGCTAAAATCTCATATACTGTCTGGTTGCCAGGAGAAAGGAGAACTCTTACACTGGTTGGAAATGAAGTTCCAATTTTAATCAATTTTGAGAGCATTACTGATCGTGCAGCGCTGTACAAACACAACGCGGTTCAAATCTGCGACACACTCACACGTGGGAGACGGTAGACATGATTGCGTAACATTCTTGTCCGAATCGCGTGTGTATGAGGGATGTGATGTGACGTCCGTCAAGCTAGATGCTGTCGAACCATGGTTTGTTAGGGATATTAGCTTGAAGTGCGGCGTAATATCGTTATTTGTGCAGATCCTGTGTATTCCATTCCGTTGACCATTTTCTTTTAGCTTTTATAGGGATAATGGGGAGAAAGTCTGCAACAACTTCCTGCTTGTATTACTCATTAGTTGGCTGCAGTTGTACTTTGTTTACCGAGGAGGTTTGTGTTCCAGCATGTCCCTTGACCCATAGACAGTGAACTGTTATTCCTCGGAGTTCTGCGCTTCTCACTAATTGCAGAATATCGTAGTTATTGGTCTTTATGATCCAGTCAGGTTGCAACACGCTGAAGCAGTCTGTTAGGAATTGTTGTGAGGTGCTATAAAGTATAGCTGCTCGAATTGCGAGCATTTTCGCTCTTTAGATGGAAGTTGGCTCTGGTAGGGATCGTTGTACAGTATCCGCTGTTAATGGGCAATCATAATGTATGTAAGCTGGAAACTCGCATCCTAATACTGGACCCAGCATGGAAGACTTGGAGACAGCGGGCAAAACTACGGACTGCGGTACAGAGATTACAGAAAGTTGCTGGAAGTGTTCAATTGAAAACTACTTAAGGCTCCTTTCTTTTTGTTACCATTTCACGGGAAATTAGATATTGTTGAAACTGATCCACCGAAACCAACTCTTCTTTTGAAAACAAAAACAAAGGCATTTACTCAGCGAGCGCATCTGTGTGGCTGTAAACAATTAAATAAAATGTATTGTTGGCCCAAAACAAAGGAACGTATGGAACACGCATGGGTACGATGATTTCAATAACATTTATAAAGCAAATAAAAGACACGAATCTAAACAAAGCTTCAATTATCTGAAAAAATACGCGCATTTAGTTTTGTTTAAGAGAGCAGTATAAAATAGCTGTGGAAAAGCGCAATGAAACTATTAAAGAAAGAGAATTATGTGTCTTTTAATAACTAGGCTCTCAGGGACTTGATTTTAGGGGTTAAAAAAGAAAGTACACTGACTGACAGAGCAAATGCAACACCAAGAAGGAGTGGTCAGAACTTTATGCCAATTGCAGGGTAGACTGACGTCACTGAGGTATGCTCATGATGTGAAATGCACCGCTGTGCTGCGCACGTAGCGAACGATAAATGGGACACGGCGTTGGCGAATGGCCCACTTCGTACCGTGATTTCTCAGCCGACAGTCATTGTAGAACGTGTTGTCGTGTGCCACAGGACACGTGTATAGCTAAGAATGCCAGGCCGCCGTCAACGGAGGCATTTCCAGCAGACAGACGACTTTACGAGGGGTATGGTGATCGGGCTGAGAAGGGCAGGTTGGTCGCTTCGTCAAATCGCAGCTGATACCCATAGGGATGTGTCCACGGTGCAGCGCCTGTGGCGAAGATGGTTGGCGCAGGGACATGTGGCACGTGCGAGGGGTCCAGGCGCAGCCCGAGTGACGTCAGCACGCGAGGATCGGCGCATCCGCCGCCAAGCGGTGGCAGCCCCGCACGCCACGTCAACCGCCATTCTTCAGCATGCGCAAGACACCCTGGCTGTTCCAATATCGACCAGAACAATTTCCCGTCGATTGGTTGAAGGAGGCCTGCACTCCCGGCGTCCGCTCAGAAGACTACCATTGACTCCACAGCATAGACGTGCACGCCTGGCATGGTGCCGGGCTAGAGCGACTTGGATGAGGGAATGGCGGAACGTCGTGTTCTCCGATGAGTCACGCTTCTGTTCTGTCAGTGATAGTCACCGCAGACGAGTGTGGCGTCGGCGTGGAGAAAGGTCAAATCCGGCAGTAACTGTGGAGCGCCCTACCGCTAGACAACGCGGCATCATGGTTTGGGGCGCTATTGCGTATGATTCCACGTCACCTCTAGTGCGTATTCAAGGCACGTTAAATGCCCACCGCTACGTGCAGCATGTGCTGCGGCCGGTGGCACTCCCGTACCTTCAGGGGCTGCCCAATGCTCTGTTTCAGCAGGATAATGCCCGCCCACACACTGCTCGCATCTCCCAACAGGCTCTACGAGGTGTACAGATGCTTCCGTGGCCAGCGTACTCTCCGGATCTCTCACCAATCGAACACGTGTGGGATCTCATTGGACGCCGTTTGCAAACTCTGCCCCAGCCTCGTACGGACGACCAACTGTGGCAAATGGTTGACAGAGAATGGAGAACCATCCCTCAGGACACCATCCGCACTCTTATTGACTCTGTACCTCGACGTGTTTCTGCGTGCATCGCCGCTCGGGTGGTCCTACATCCTACTGAGTCGATGCCGTGCGCATTGTGTAACCTGCATATCGGTTTGAAATAAACATCAATTATTCGTCCGTGCCGTCTCTGTTTTTTTCCCAACTTTCATCCCTTTCGAACCACTCCTTCTTGGTGTTGCATTTGCTCTGTCAGTCAGTGTATATCTTTGAACCAAGATATCTATGTTCAGATGTTAATTTAATATTCACTCTCTCTCTCCCTCTCAGAGGTGTTACTTATCTGTTGATGTACGTATTTTACAAGAAGTAAGGTAAGTAATATTTTACCTAAATGCTTTCATAACTATTCAGTAACTGTTAAAAAGCTAAGAAACAAATACTACTCTGTTAGTGTCAACGATAGTCGCAAATGAATACTGTTACCGTAGTTTGGTGGATTAGCAGATGTGAAAGAAGGTGCTGGGATGAATAGGTCTCAATATACGAAATTAAAGTTAATTTAAAATTTAACAAGGTTATATTTTCTTTTTAAGATCAAGAAATAACAAATATAACAGGTACTCAGTAGCCTAGCAACAAATCGAGAATGTACAATTACAGTATTACAGGATTTGGGCTCCGAGAGCCAGACACATAATTCTTGAGCAATTAGCCCAACTTTAGCCAGATACCAGGTTTGACAAGGGGGCAGAAAACCCCAATCATGCCCAGGAGCTCTTGCTCCCAATTACACAGTAAAGCCTCCTCGAGGCACGCAGAAACAATTTTTTTGGGAAGAGCAACCCGCTCTTAAAGTTCCAGCCTATCAAAGGCCACACCAAACTCCACCTTCAAGTTGACCTCCAAGCACATAAAAACAGGGGTAAAAATACCCAACCTACTGAGGCCTACTCAATAAAGAAACAGGACAATTACATGGCCGTCAAAATACCAACTTGAGAGGAGGCGTCCTTGCACTCCTAATACACTTTATTTAAAACCTATTTGGCACTAGGCCGCATATACAAGGGCTAATCCCATACTAAAGAGGTGACACTATAGGAAAACTTATTACATTACGAAACGAAGAAAAATGGTTGAGAAAACGTAGTCACCTCAAAAACAATATGAAAGGGAGCTCGAGAGGGTTAGGCACTCTCTATCCCAATTTGTAGTTTAAAGAGGTAGAATTTATACCAAGGGTCTATTACATTTTAGAGGAAAGTTACATGATAAAAGGTATCGAACCTGCCCCGAGAGTTAAACTGCTGAGCTAGCAAGAAAAGAAATTATTAAAAGGCCATTACCTTATTGATGAACCGCTGCCCAAAGAAACAGGCGCTTCCCGCCCCCTGCTACATAATTTACACAATGATAGATGTTACTGAAGTGGCGCAGGGACCCGAAAATCAGCAGTTTATATACCCTCGCGGAACATTCGAGACCTTTCATGAATGATAGCACCCGCCCACAACCATTTTATTGGACGGCCAAAAGATTACAAGTCAAAACTGAAGAAGACATCTAGGATTGGTGGAAAATTAATTACAAAAATTAATGATTGGCCAATTTCAAAACTGGCGGAAAGAAAGGGTTAACGTTGCCAACTTAAAAAATGGCAGAAAGAAATTTAATAAAGAACAAAGTTATAAATACTAAATTTCTTCAAAAAAAAAAAAAAAAAAGGTTCCTACACTTCGCACTAGAGTGCACAATTGTAGTTCGTAAGAGGTGCCATCTAGAAGAGAATGTTCACACTTCTTGCTACAGGGAAAACAAAAATACATCGAAAACGACACAGTTCAGAACACTTCAAAATTTACAAGTAGGGACATCTTCTGAGAAACTTGAGACTTAACACGGTAGTTAAAGTTCAGGCTTCCTCCAGTAGAGGAGTTTCAACTGGCGCAATGTTTGAATTAGCGGAGCCGAGGTGTACCGCCCGGTACAAATACAATAACATGTTTTAGTTGGCAGCTTCCTCTAAGTTACGCTACTCCCCTGATGAGCAGAGAATGTTAAAAGGGATTGGGAAGAAAACAAGAAACAGTGCGCTAAATAAGTTCATACGGGGTTCCTAGTTGGTCAAGAAAGAGACAAAGGAAATTAATCCCCAAACTGAATGAACCGCTGACGAAGGGCAGAGACTTGCAGACAACCTAGCACACTTAACTCGAGGCATTTTAAGACAGAGGATGTCGATCTCGAGTGTCATTTGACAAATAAAGTAAAAATGCCGTAATACCTGCAGCAAACGATCGCACAATTCATGGAAGCAAAATGCGGCAAAACTAAATGAATCATACAATTTAAAAAAGTCAGTGAAACCATTCGGGGGGAATGGAATAGAGAAAAATGTCACGGAAATTATGGGAAAAGCACAGCGATACACACATAGTTATTATTCTGTTAGTGATTTAAGCTCACTATGGAGAGCTCATGAGTAGTTATTTCTGGATGCTCATTCCCAATACCTCTTGAGTCTTGCTAGTAGTTTGTCCTTTCTTTACTGTGAAAGAGGTTTGCGATATTTAACAACCTTTCGTAGAGAAGACCACGAATTTATGAATTTACAAAATTTAGGGCAGTCTGAGATATCTGGGGAGGTATTAAAGACAATGGGGTGGTATATAGTGCCTTATTTAAAATTTCTCTTTGACTATGTCATAAATAATAGTGTGATACCAAAGGAATGGAAGGAATCTATAATAATACCAATTTATAAAGGAAAGGGTGATAAAAGGAAACCAGAGAACTATAGACCAATCAGCCTGACCAGTATAGTTTGTAAAATACTGGAGAGTTTAATAGCAAAGTACATCAGAGGGATATGTGATGATAAAAATTGGTTCATGAGGAGCCAGTATGGATTTAGAAAGAAATTTTCTTGCGAGGCACAACTGGTGGGATTTCAGCAGGACATATCAGATCAGTTAGATTCAGGAGGCCAGTTAGATTGCATAGCCATAGATCTTTCCAAAGCCTTTGATAGAGTGGAACATGGAATATTATTAAAGAAATTGGAGGGAATAGGATTGGATGTAAGGGTTATATGTTGGATAAGAACATTTCTAAATTCAAGGGTTCAGAAAGTCAAAGTAGGAAATAATATATCACAGGAAGAGAAAGTCTGGAAGGGAATTGCACAGGGTAGTATAATCGGTCCGTTACTTTTCTTAATATACGCAAATGATTTAGGGAACAATATAACATCGAAAATAAGACTGTATGCAGATGACATAATTATTTATAGAGAAATAAATAACATTGAGGATTGTTCAGAATTACAAAGGGACCTTGACAGTATCCAAGAATGGGTTGAAGAAAATAATATGAAAATTAATGGAGGCAAATCAACTGTTACAACATTTACAAACAGGAGCTTTAAAACTGAATTTGAATATACTTTGGATGAGGTAGTTATCTCAAAAGATGGCAAGTGCAAATACTTAGGCGTGAGATTTGAAAGTAATTTGCACTGGAAGGGTCATGTTGATGACATTGTTGGGAAAGCATACAGATCGTTACATGTCATAATGAGACTACTTAAAGGATGCAACAAAGAATTAAAAGAAAAAAGTTACTTAAGTATGGTTCGTCCATTATTGGAACATGCAAACAGTGTTTGGGATCCTCACCAAGAATACCTAATAAAAGAACTAGATGGTGTGCAGAGGAAAGCAGCAAGGTTTGTAACAGGGGATTTAAGGAGAAAGAGTAGTGTATCAGAAATGTTAAAGGAACTTGGGTGGGAAACTTTAAGTAAGAGAAGGGAGAAAACTAGACTTATAGGACTATATAGAGCCTATACAGGAGAAGAAGCATGGGGAGATATCCGTGAGAGGCTTCGGTTGGAAAATAATTATATTGGTAGAACTGACCACAAGTACAAAATTAGAAGGAATTTTAGCAGAAGCGATTGGGGTAAATTTTCTTTCATTGGGAAGGGCGTGAAGGAGTGGAACAGTTTACCAGGGGTAGTGTTTGATCCTTTTCCAAAATCTGTACAGATATTCAAGAAGAGAATAAACAACAACAGAGATAATAAATTAAATGTTAGAGGGCATTCGACCAGTGCAGGATATTTTAAATAATAAATGTGTGTGATTAAATTAATTCCATCCCCTGGTCTAAGGAGTTTGGACAGCCCAAGTAGGGGACTGCCTGTAGGGGTGAAGTACAGTGGGGACTTCGAGGGCCCTGGGACCGTTACGGTAGCTGTGAAGGCCCTTCAGGAACTCTGAAAAGTGGTGGCAAAAGGGGCTCTGGTTAAGACGCAACAGGTCGTTATGCTACTTAGGTTCCAAAATGGGTAAAATATAAATATGTAAAAAAATTCAGTGTTAATTTTAATCTTATACCAGTTGTATAGTATTATTAGAAGTAATTTCACATACCGTACTGTATATGAGTTGACTATGTTTGTAAGATATTATAAGTAGAATTTTGTAAACAATATAAATTTATTAAGGATGATGTGTGTGTTTAATAGAAAAAATTATTAGCGTAAATTGTATTCTAGGAAATTTTTCTTCGTCTCCTGTTAATTTAAAATTTAGTGCTTGACAATAATGTATTTTAGTGTACCATTTGCCACCGAGGTAGACACCTCATTTGCAAATAAAGAGATTTTGATTTGATTTTGATTTGATTTTGATATCAGCATCAGAAATCCTAGCGGAAGGTAAGTCTTTCTTTACTTCATCGATCCACATGCTTCCTGTCTTGTAGCTTTTGATGAGTGAGAAGATCATCGTAAGCCTGCCGTTGTCCAGTCGCGGAAGGTGCCTACGTCGCTTGTTAGCTATTTCCAACTGTTGGTAAAGTTCAGAGTTCGCTTTCAGTGGTAGTTTCCATCTGAGAGCACTCTTGGCCTATGAATTTTCCGGAGGATAGGTCTTTCGACTTTTTACCAGTCGTCCCTGGTGTTTCTGTTCATCAGTAAAGTGTCCGCAGCATATACGAACTGGTGTCTGACAACAGTTTTATAATGGTATAATAATAATAATAATAATGATAATAATAATAATAATAATAATAATAATAATAATAATAATAATAATAATGAGATTTAGCAAACCTTAAGTTTACATGAAGCTAGTCCATAATTTGTGTGGTTGCAGGGATACTTGATGACCGAAACTTCCAACGGATTTCCGAACAATGTGGGTATGCGATAAAATTTGAAATAAAGAAAGATGTCGTGTTCATTGCCATACATACTGAATTTACTTTTTACAGTTAAAGGACTACAGTTCCCCATCATCCCAATATATTTATGATAAGGAATAAAGCGCAAGGGCAATTCGTCAACAAAGTTGGTTCTTCTGTTAGAAGGTCTATTCTGACACAGCCAGCAATATGCTGTGATCAGCGAAAAAAAGTAAACAAGTTTTAAATATTTTCATTCAACAATGACTTACACTAGGAAATAAAAATGTATAAAATATTTTTAGGAGTTTTCAGGAAAAAATGATGCGTTGAAAAAAATTATTTCGTAACAATGAGACAACAACTTCTGTGTTGGAGTGTTTAGTGTGATTAGGTGCCACCCTGGGAGGCTCGGGTTCTATTCCCGGCTCTGCCACGAAATTTGAAAAGTGGTGCGAGGGCTGGAACAGGGTCCACTCAGCCTCGGGAGGTCAACTGAGTAGAGGTGTGTTCGATTCCAAACTCAGCCATCCTCGAAGTGGTTTCCCACTTCTCCTCCAGGCAAATGCCGGGATGACACCTAACTTAAGGCCACGGCAGCTTCCTTCCCTCTTACTTGTATATCCCTTTCAATCTCCTCACCCCCCTAACAAGGCTCCTAATCAGCATAGGAGGTGAGACCGCTTGGGTGAGGCATTGGTCTTCCTTACCAGTTGTGTCCCCCGACCCAAAGTTTCACGCTCCAGGGTACTGCCCTTAAGGTGGTAGAGGTGGGATCCCTCGCTGAGTCCGAGGAAAAAACCAACCCTGGAAGGTAATTGGGTTAAGAAAGGAAGAAAGAAAGAGAAAGAAAGAAAGAAAGAAAGAAAGAAAGAAAGAAAGAAAGAAAGCAAGAAAGAAAGAAAGAAAGAAAAGAAAGAAAAAATAACATGAGACTACATAAACTCTACTTCTTGGCCTTATCTCAATTACTTGGGGCCGGTAAGCTCAGTTTTATGGCAGGATGCACTTCCTCACGCCAACCCTGCGTGAAGACATGTATTCACCACTGTTGCGTGTTTCTGTGGTTCCTTCCAAGTCCTAGCGTTGTCGTCAAAAGACTTTTCTATGTCGGTTTGACGTAAAGCCGGTCATCATCACCATAATACTCACGCCCACCACTTGTAGCTGCAGCTAGTCGCTTCAACTTTGCCGAACACTTGCAGTTCATGGCTTTCAATAGGTTCCTGAAATAAGACTCTTGGTTGTCCTATTCTTCTCTACTTCTAAATTGTTATAAAGGAAACTGCTGTGCCGCAGAAGGTGGCCGAGAAACTTCACTTTCCTTTTCTTCATAGTGTTAATGCGCAGAGCCTGAACGTCGAGGCATTAATTGGTAGGAATGCGAACTGGCCGGTGCGCTTGCACGACAGATGTGCATTGTGAGCTGCATAAATATTAAGGAAACTGTCAGTTATGTTACCCCCTCTACACTAGGGAAGAGCGGGTCGCACGACACATCCTGACCTATTATTGCCTATACACCCGCCCCGGGTTCCACTGAGACTCTCCATATGCCCTGTGACCGGGGGTGGTACCACCTGCATGTCGTAAAAAGTGACTAATAGGGATTCCTTTCATCTTCGGAGCGAGTACTGTTTCTACTTACTTGTGCCAGACTCATCAATTTCATCTTTCCCATCCGACCTCCCTTGGTCAACTCTTGTTCTCTTCCTACCCCGACGGTATTAGGTTGCGAGACCTAGGGAGTCCTTCATTTTCACGCCTTTCGTGACCTTTACCTTTCTTTTGCCAATAACTTGATTCTTCAAGGTGTCGGACTTCTTTCAGGTTGCTCCTCATTACTGTTTTACAGGATGGTTGTGCAGTTGTACTCCCACTTCTCTCTGGACTTCATTATTGCGTTTTCTGTCTGTCCAAGTCGTCCGATTAAGTCCCCTCTCTCCCCATGTTTCTGCTGTTCTCGCCTTTCTCTGGTTTTTCTAACGCCCGCCCTTCACTCCGGTACAGAAGCACACTTCAAACAAAAGTAAAGTCGATAGAAAAGGAATTAAATTTTCTAGGTGTGGGCTGTTAGACCCTCAAGTGTTCTGCCGCGTGCGAAAGGAAGCCAATGACGGCCCGCGACAGGCACAGAGCGCGAACAGCTCACAAGCTACTCCGGGCACTGTTACCACAGCAACCCCGCAATAAATAAGCCATGGTTAGTTAAAAGGCTTGTCAACGCTATCCTTTTTATTGCCGAGACCAACATCGTTAACTAGGACACGTACTGCAGTACCTCTAACTTGTAGGGGAAGCTAGTAATCGTGTTCAGAACTTGTTCCAAAGAAATACGCAGCGCGGTGCTTCAGAGACAAGTGTGTATTTTGTTCTATAATGTTTCCCAGAAACGTCCTGACATTCAACATCTCGACCTTCGATGTCCTTTGTTTAGGTAGAATCTAAACGCGGGTTTATCGCCTGAAAAGGTGAGATGCTTGTCAAGGTTTATATAGAGTAAATTACGAGCACAGTGCTAGCTGAGAAGGGGCAAGAGTGCTTCACACTGCTGCAATTTCGTTCCTCACTTGTTCGTTTCCTGTCCAGCCCTGTTGCCAGATGCGTGTCAAGACTCGAACGAGGACATGTTGACAGTGCGTCCGCCAGCACGAAAATGAAATATTCCTAGGAAGACTTTCTTAAGTGGGGGTGCCTGTAAAATTTGTTCGTTGGATATGTTTATGGTCCATCTGGAATTAGTGTAATCAATTTGCCGACTCCCCTGTAACCATGGCAACCAGTGTACGTCATCTAGAGATATAATTCACCTGATAGCCGCCTCAATTACGGAATCCAAAGATCGGCCTCCTAATCAATTCACGTGAATAATATTTATTTTATATAATGTTTGGATTAAGCAGGGCTTGAGTCATAATTTAAGATTACTATTGCCACCATCAAGCAGATTGTCTCTCTCAGATTTTATTTGAGAAAAAATATACAATACATGCTTCTTCAGGTTAGGGAGTACAAGTGGTGTCTTACCATCGCCAATGAATTTTTTAACGCTTAGTCCACTATGGTCTGGATAACAGTGTCCGGTATTTTGTTTATTCTTGAGAAGTTCATCGTCTCCTTAGGAATCGTCTCTCTAGCGGCAGTCATAAGGACAATAACTTCCCACTTTGTAATTTTGCACTTATTTCTGAGATCCTGAAGGCTTGGTTCATATATGGCCCGTTTTTTCTCACACACTAATCGAGGCTGCTGTTCATTTTCCTCGAATCTTACAGTGAGATCAATCACCACACCCGTACGTTTCGCCTGGTCGATGACAATATCAGCTCGTCTTGTGGATCCATTCGTGGAAAGGCATCCTACTTGTTCATAGATCTCAAAATGTTGTTGATTACGGAGACTTCTAGCAATCAATTGACAAGCTGCATTGTACCTATGGATCCTCATCAGCTCTCCCTTACGACAGAACCTAATACATGAGGTAAGGTTTCGAACTCGTCACCTCTTCTGCAACGTGATGAATTAAGGCTCCTCTCAGGGAGAGATCGAACTGGGATGATATTACAGTTCATTTTAATTGCTTTTGTCCATTGTCCACATGACGTACCAGTCTTATTACTGATCCAAGTGTCTCCTTTATTCCAGTGGGACGGTAATGTGCACTAACTTCTAAAGGAATCTTCGCGGAGTACTTTTCGGATGAGCTTGAGAAGAGGATTTTCGAGATGTTCAACTTGTTCCTTGCTAAGCGGGAGGGCGATTTCAGTACAGAGTATTATTTACTACCTCTCCTACTTGGTGGTGATTTGAACATCGATCTGAAGTCAGCACCTGGTCAAGAGTTTCTGTCCTTGATGTGTAACACTTTCGTCCTGTAACGGTTCAAATCCCGTTACAAAGTGATATCTGTATTTTTATTATTATTATAATTATATTATGATTATTATGTCCGTATTATTATTATTTTATCTGTGAGATTACTATTATTACATTATCATTCTTATTCAATTCGATTCTGCAATGCTTGTCGCTTGCGTGATTGTAGTTAGATGTATGCATATATACGTGTGTGTAAATTAACACTAAAGACATGTACAGTAAAGAATTGCTGGATATCAGATGTTGGATATGACATTGCTACATTGTACAATACTGCTGGCATTTTTTCAAGATGGCGTCAGCGAAGGATGTAAGTGAAGAAAGCTCCCAGTTCTCATGCGAAATAATCGAGAATAAGTGTGGTGTAAAAAAGAAACGAGTGAAGAATGGTATCCAGTATGATAAGTGATTAATTTGGTACCATTTTGATTGTATATGTAGTGCTGGCTTCGCTAAAAATGAAGATGCTTGGACCTGTGTGAGCTGTGGCGGGAACAATTTGAATAGCGGTAACAAACCTAGGCTTACAACGGGCAACGAATCGCTGGCGTCTCATTCCTTGGAGGATGGAAGTAATGATAATGTACTTGTAATTCTCTCTTTATTACAACAGGATTTACAGGCATTAAAAGCGGAGAATGAGATTTTAAAGGAGAAGGTACGTTTATTGGAATCGAAACTACCGGTGCCAGTAAACACTCGGAACACAGGTGGCTCCGTGAATTCTAGCGCGTGGTGTCAAGTTGCTTCAGATTCTAGGAGGAAAAGTGTACAGTTAAATAAGGACAACTTTGTAATTGACACCAAAAATAGATTTTCAGCCCTGAGGGAAGTAAGCGATACGCACGGTATCCGTACGGGAAGCGGTCAAACGTATAGCGCAAAATCCGTTACGAGAAGCGGCAAAGTTAGGCCTAAAATCGCACACAGTGCACCGGCGAAAGTGTCGAACATTCTTATATTTGGTGATAGCCAGGCGAGGGGAATTGCGGAGAAAATGAACAATGAAGCTATTGCAGCATCAGCCTTCATCTATCCTGGGGCCCCAATCAAGAAGGTATAGGAAAACACCGAACAGGCAGCAAGAAATCTCGGAAGTCGTGATGCAGTAGTGATCATCGGCGGGACGAACGACGTAGCTCACAACGACGCTAAGAATGTTATTTCTGAACTTAACTGTACACTAGGTAAGCTGACTCACACTAACGTCTTTGTAGTGAACGTGACCCACAGGCATGATTTGATTAGAGACTCGTGTGTGAACATTGAAGTGGACAAAGTTAATGCAGATATGGTTAAAATTTGTAAACATTTTCGTAATACACAGGTAATTGATAGCAGCAGTTTCGAGAGACACTGTTACTCAAAGCATGGCCTTCATCTGAACAATTCAGGTAAACGAAAGATAGCAAATATTGTTCTAGATTTTATTAATCCTAAGATATGTACTGTAAATAAGGCAACTCGCTTGAGTTATAATACTGACCAGGAAAACTAGTAGAAAGAGCCAGCTGTACTTCAAGCTGGCTCAGTCAACTAGAAAATGAAACTCAGGAAAGTAAGGAATCTCAAGTTACCCAATTGCAACAGTCAAGTTTTAGCGAGGAAGGGGGTCTGAGATTGCTCTTGGTAAACTGTCAGAGTGTAGTAAATAAACAATTAAAATTCGGTACATTAATAGAATCTTATGAGACTGATGTGGTGATAGGAGTGGAAACGTGGTTGAGAGAAGGGGTGGGTAATAGAGAAGTATTTCCAGAAGGGTACACAGTCTATCGTAGAGACCGAGGAGATAAAAAGGGAGGGGGGTGTTTATTCTGGTGAAGGAAACTTATTGTTCACATGAATGATTTACCGATGAAAGGGATGAAATATTAGGGATAAAATTAGTTTGTGATAATATGAAGGAGGTGGGAATTATAGGAACATACAGGCCTGGAAGAGAGGAAAGAGACATGGAAATATTTGAGAAAATAGATTATACTCATAAAAACAATAATAATGATATGGTAATAATTGGGGGAGATCTAAACTTGCCTGAAGTGGAATGGAATGGAGCTGCAAGTGAAGCCCATGAACAGAAACTGGCAAATAAGTTAATTTTGCGAGGGAGGATTTACACAGGTAGTACAAGAACCGACTCGTCTCAATAACTTACTAGATGTGTTCTTGGTTAAACCATGGGAAATTGTTGATAAAACTGAGGTAATTGAAGGAATAGGTGACCATAAGGCTGTAATAATGGATGTAGGACTGGTACCAAAAAGGCTTAATAAGAGGGTCACACAAGACAAGAAATTGAACAGAAAAACTAAAGTTGATGAATTTGGGACTTTCCTTAAATCACAATTCAGTTGTTGGATAAGTGAAGGGAGTAATGTGGATACACTTTGGGCTAAATTTAAAGGAATCATTTGGGAAGGAGAGAAGAGATTTGTACCTGTTAAGAAGAGTAAAATGACCTCAGACCCTGTTTATTATACAAGGGAAATATGAAAATTAAAAAGAAAATGTAGAATAGTAAACAGGAAAATCAAAGAGGGTAGGGAGAGCAGAGAAACTAGAAAACAGCTAATGAGGGAACTGAATAGAGTGAAAAAGGAAGCAAAAGAGAATTATATGAATGGCATACTTCAAGAGGGCAATGACCACAAAGGGAAATGTAAAAAGCTGTATTCTTATATCAGGAATCAAAAAGGAAAAGGAATCCAAATTCCTACAATGGTGGGAGAAGGGGGTGAATACTATTTAACAGATACTGAGAAAGCAAACCTATTTAGTAGGGAATTCAGAGATTAAGTAGATGATAGAGAGGAAGAGACACAGAGGGAAAAAAGTGGCTTCTCATTCACAAATGAAGATATTTTCAGAGAAATCCAACTGCTTCAGCAAGGAAAAGCAGCAGGAAGTGATCAAATTACTGGGGATGTGTTAAAAACCATGGGGTGGTACATAGTGCCTTATTTAAAATTTCTGTTCGACTATGTCATAAATAATAGTGTAATACCAAAGGAATGGAAGGAATCTATAATAATAATACCAATTTATAAAGGATAGGGTGATAAAAGGAAACCAGAGAACTATAGACCAATCAGCCTGAGTTTGTAAAATACTGGAGAGTTTAATAGCAAAGTACATTAGAGGGATATGTGATGATAAAAATTGGTTCATGAGGAGCCAGTATGGATTTAGAAAGAAATTTTCTTGTGAGGCACAACTGGTGGGATTTCAGCAGGACATATCAGATCAATTGGATTCAGGAGGCCAGTTAGATTGCATAGCCATAGATCTTTCCAAAGCCTTTGATAGAGTGGAACATGGAATATTATTAAAGACATTGGAGGGAATAGGGTTGGACGTAAGGGTTACATGTTGGATGAAAACATTTCTAAATTCAAGGGTTCAGAAAGTCAAAGTAGGAAGTAATGTATCGCAGGAAGAGAAAGTTTGTAAGGGAATTGCACAGGGTAGTATAATCGGTCCGTTACTTTTCTTAATATACATAAATGATTTAGGGAATAATATAACATCAAAAATAAGATTGTATGCAGATGACATAATTGTTTATAGGGAAATAAATAACATTGAGGATTGTTCAGAATTACAAAGGGACCTTGAGAGTATCCAACAATGGGTTGAAGAGAATAATATGAAGGTTAATGGAGGCAAATCAGCTGTTACAACATTTACAAACAGGAGCTTTAAAACTGAATTTGAATATACTTTGGATGAGGTAGTTATCCCAAAAGATCGCAAGTGCAAATACTTAGGTGTGAGATTTGAAAGTAATTTGCACTGGAAGGGTCATGTGGATGACATTATTGGGAAAGCATACAGATCTTTACATGTCATAATGAGGCTACTTAAAGGATGCAACAAAGAATTAAAAGAGAAAAGTTACTTAAGTATGGTTCATCCATTATTCGAACATGCAAACAGTGTTTGGGATCCTCACCAAGAATACCCAATAAAAGAAATAGATAGTGTGCAGAGGAAAGCAGCAAGTTTTGTAACAGGGGATTTCAGGAGAAAGAGTAGTGTATCAGAAATGTTAAAGGGACTCGGGTGGGAAACTTACGTAAGAGAAGGGAGAAAACTAGACTTATAGGATTATATAGAGCCAATACAGGAGAAGAAGCGTGGGAAGAAATCCGTGAGAGGCTTCAGTTGGAAAATAATTATATCGGCAGGACTGACCACAAATATAAAATTAGAAGGAATTTTAGCAGAAGCGATTGGGGTAAATTTTCATTCATTGGGAATGGTGTGAAGGAGTGGAACAGTTTACCAGGGGTAGTGTTAGATCCTTTTCCAAAATCTGTACAGATATTCAAGAAGAGAATAAACAGGAACAGAGAAAATAATTGAAATGTTAGAGGGCATTCGACCAGTGCAGGCTATTGTAAATAAAAACATGTGTGAATAAATTAATTCCATCCCCTGGTCTAAGGAGTTTAGACAGCCAAAGTAGGGGACTGCCTGTAGGGGTGAAGTACAGTGGGGACTTCGAGGGCCCTGCGACCGCTACGGTAGCTGTGAAGGCCCTTCAGGAACCCTGAAAAGTGGTGCAAGAGGGGCTCTAGTTAAGACGCAACAGGTCGTTATGCTACTTAGGTTCCAGAATGGGTAAAACAGTAATAAAAATAATAGTAAGTAAATAAATGCAATGTAAATTTTAATCTTATACCAGTTGTAAAGTATCATTTGAAGTAATTCCACATACTGCATATCAGTTGACTATATTTGTAAGTAGTACAGGATATATTATAAGTATAATTTTGTAAACAGTATAAATTTATTAAGGATGAGATGTGTGTTTAATAGAAAAACATGTTAGCGTAAATTGTATAATATTGTATTATATGAAAATTTCTTCTTGTTAATTTAATATTTAGTGCTGGACAATAATGTATTTGAGTGTACCATTTACCACCGAGGTAGACACCTCATTTGCAAATAAAGAGATTTTGATTTTTTTGAAGTCATTGCTACGTCATGGCTACGTCATCGTGAGCATTTAGCGGTGCGCTCACTGCTGGGAGAGCTACTGCGAGCCCCAGGCTATTTCACCATTGTATGTAATATCCGTCGTGAGGTGGGAGTCGATAATAGTTATTTCTGGAGGTTACGTAGGTGCGTCAACCTAACGTCTATAAAAGGTGGCTGCATATTGTAGCGTCAGTCATTATTCAATTGGAAGGAGAGGCGACAGTTGGCCATTAAGTGAACGAAATGGAGTGGCCTCAGTCAGTCAACGGGAGTCAATACTTAAACGGAAGGTGAAGAGAGAAGAAGTGGATGGTGAACTGATGGAGTCATAGAAGGACACACTTACAAAGAGGTCATATGATATGGAGAAGAAGCAGTCACATGGATACATCACCAAATTAAGCGTGACACATCTACAGTAAACACCAGATCTAAGGAATACGTCATAATAACACTCAAAGTGTTGAAGGTACAGTCAAGTGAAACAGTGAGGGATATATTTCGTATAAATTGCTGAATGTCCGGTCAAGAAGAATTCAAATTCATGCTTAGTTTCTTTCAGTTGCAATGTCATAATTTCATATTCTCATCTGTTTTATCGCAACAAGACTCACTATTTTTTGATATGTTATTTAAAGACTATATATTGTTCTATCAAACGAATTCATAGTTTTATTTCAATGACAGTAAAATATCTTAACCTCAAAATTAATGGGGAAACCGAACGCCAATCTCCTTTTCCCAGAACTTATATGGTATGTTGTCAAAAGTAAGCTTATTACCCCACACCCTAGAGATAGTCAAGATTCTCATTCTATTATTGCTGAACTGAGTTGTAGCTGGCGCCCTTCAAATAACGTATGTGTAAGTAAGCAGGTAAGAAGTAAGTGTGAGTACAAGGTCCGATGATTGTGTATTTTATTTAAAGCATCCTCCTCTGCGAACCATGTGACCTTGCCGCGGTGGGGAGGCTTGCGTGTCCCAATGATGCAGATAGCCGAGCCGCAGGTGCAACCATATCGGATGGGTATCTGTTGAGAGACCAGACTAACGAATGGTTCATCGAAAAGGGGGTAGCAGCCTTTCGGTAGTTGCAAGGGCGGCAGTCTAGATGATTGACTGATACGGCCTTGTAATAATACTCAACATGACTTAGCTGTGTTGATACTGCTACACGGCTGAAAGCAACGGGAAACTACAGCCGTAACTACCTCCCGAGGAAATGCAGCTATCTCTGTATGAATGATGTACTGATGACGGCTTCCTCCCGGGTAAAATATTCCGGAGGTAAACTAGTCCCCCATTCGGATCTCCGGGTGGGGACTACACGAGAGGGGGCGATCATCAGGAAGATGGATACTGACATTCTGCGAGTCGGAGCGTGGAATGTTAGAAGTTTGAATCGTTGTGGTAGGTTAGAGAATCTGAAAAGGGAGATGGATAGGTTAAAGTTAGATGTAGTTGGTATAAGTGAAGTACGTTGGCAGGAAGGACAGGATTTTTGGTCAGGTGACTACCGAATTATCAACACGAAATCAAACAGGTGAAATGCAGGAGTTGGTTTAATAATGAATAAGATATTAGGGCAGCGGATAAGCTACTACGACCAGCATAGTGAAAGAATTATTGTCGTCAAGATAGACACGAAACCAATGCCCACCACAATAGTGTAGGTCTATATGCCCACTAGTTCAGCGGATGATGAAGAAATCGAAAGAATATATAAAGAAATAGAAGATTTAATACAATATGTAAAAGGTGACGAGAATCTAATTGTGATGGGAGACTGGAATGCAGTGGTAGGCCAAGGAAGAGAAGGTAATACAGTAGGAGAATTAGGATTGGGACAAAGGAACGAAAGAGGAAGTCGGCTGGTTGAATTCTGCACTGATCATAATTTAGTCCTTGCCAATACTTAGTTCAAACACCACAAACGACGGCTGTATACGTGGACGAGACCTGGAGACACTGGAAGGTATCAAATAGACTTCATTATGATTAGGCAGAGATTCAGAAACCAGGTGTTGGATTGCAAAACTTTCCCAGGAGCAGACGTGGACTCTGGCCACAACTTGTTGGTCATGAAATGCCATCTGAAGTTGAAAAAACTGAAGAAAGGAAAGAATGCAAAAAGATGGGATCTAGACAAGTTGAAAGAAAATAGTGTGAGGGATTGTTTCAAGGAACATGTTGCACAAGGACTAAATGAAAAGGCTGAAGGAAACACAATAGATGAAGAGTGGAGAGTCATGAAAAATGAAGTCAGTAGGGCTGCTGAAGAAGTGTTAGGAAGGAAGAAAAGATCAACCAAGAATCAGTGGATAACTCAGGAGATACTAGACCTGATTGATGAACGACGAAAATACAAGAATGCTAGAAATGAAGAGGGCAGAAAAGAATACAGGCGATTAAAGAATGAAGTGGATAGAAAGTGCAAGGAAGCTAAGGAAGAATGGCTGAAGGAGAAGTGCAAGAATGTCGAAGGCTGTATGGTCCTGGGAAAGGTAGATACTGCATACAGGAAAATCAAGGAAACCTTTTGAGAAAGGAAATCTAGGTGCATGAATATTAAGAGCTCAGATGAAAAGCCACTTCTAGGGAAAGAAGACAAAGCAGAAAGATGACAGGAGCATATCCAACAGTTGTATGAAGGTAAATATGTAGATAATTTGGTTCTGGAACATGAAGAGGCTGTTGATGCTGATGAAATGGGAGACCCAATTTTGAGGTCAGAGTTTGACAGAGTTGTTAGTGACCTAAATAGGAACAAGGCACCTGGAATTGATGACATTCCCTCTGAATTACTGACTGCCTTAGGAGAAACCAGCATGGTAAGGTTATTTCATTTAGTGTGCAGGATGTATGAGACAGGAGAAGTCCCATCCGATTTTCGTCAGAATGTTGTTATACCTATTCCCAAGAAAGCCGGTGCTGACAGGTGTGAAAACTTCCGCACCATTAGTTTAGTATCTCATGCCTGCAAAATTTTAACACGTATTATTTACAGAAGAATGGAAAAACAAGTTGAAGCTGAGTTGGGAGAAGATCAATTTGGCTTCAGAAGAAATGTAGGAACACGTGAAGCAATCCTGACTTTACGTCTGATCTTAGAGGATCGAATCAAGAAGGACAAGCCCACGTACATGGCATTCGTAGATCTAGAAAAGGCATTCGATAATGTTGATTGGAACAAGCTATTTATGATTCTGAAGATGATAGGGATCAGATACCGAGAACGAAGAATTATCTACAACCTGTATAAGAATCAGTCTGCAGTGATAAGAATCGAGGGCTTTGAACAGGAAGCAGCAATCCAGAAAGGAGTGAGGCAAGGCTGCAGTTTGTCCCCTCTCCTTTTCAATGTTTACATTGAACAGGCAGTAAAGGAAATCAAAGAGAAATTTTGAAAGGGAATCACAGTCCAAGGAGAGGAAATCAAAACCTTGAGATTTGCCGATGATATTGTTATTTTATCCGAGACTGCAGGAGATCTCGAGAAGTTGCTGAATGGTATGGATGAAGTCTTGGGTAAGGAGTACAAGATGAAAATAAATAAGTCCAAAACAAAAGTAATGGAGTGCAGTCGAACGAAGGCAGGTGATGCAGGAAATATTAGATTAGGAAATGAAGTCTTAAAGGAAGTAGATGAATATTGTTACTTGGGTAGTAAAATAACTAATGATGGCAGAAGTAAGGAGGACATAAAATGCAGACTAGCACAAGCAAGGAAGTGCTTTCTTAAGAAAATAAATTTGCTCACTTCAAACATTGATATCGGAATTAGAAAGATGTTTTTGAAGACTTTCGTCTGGAGCGTGGCATTGTATGGAAGTGAAACATGGACGATAACTAGCTCAGAAAGAAAGAGAATAGAAGCTTTTGAAATATGGTGTTACAGAAGAATGCTGAAGGTGAGATGGATAGATCGAGTCACGAATGAAGAGATACTGAATCAAATTGGTGAGAGGAGATCGATTTTGCTAAATTTGACGAGAAGAAGAGATAGAATGATAGGACACATCTTAAGACACCCAGGACTTGTTCAGCTAGTTTTTGAAGGAAGTGTAGGTGGTAAGAACGGTAGGGGTAGACCAAAGTATGAATATGACAAACAGATTAGAGCAGATGTAGGATGCAATAGTTACATAGAAATGAAAAGGTTAGCACAGGATAGGGTGGCATGGAGAGCTGCATCAAACCAGTCTATGGACTGATGACTCAAACACAACACATTTAAAGCATATTAATTCTCATATTTTCCATTTTAAATGCTGATATTCCATATTTTTCAATTTAAATGCAGTTTTATACTGTTAAAGTATATAAAGGAGTCAGGAACGATTACAGTCCTCAAATTAAACAACGAACCAGCCACTTCCACTACGAAGAGTAGTATGTGTACCGATGTTGTGTTCGGCAAAGTCATCTCCGTACAGGCCTTGAAGGTCCTTGGAGGGGTGCACGGTAGCTCGGCACTTGTTGGGTAGAGTGGTCAACTATGCTTGGCCCCCTCTGAACTCATTATTGATGTAGGCTGAACGAACCTCAGCACCGTATGCAGGTCCGAATGTGGAAGTCTCATTTCTTAAAATTTTCGACTTCCAGACGGGGAGTCGAACCCACGTCCTTGAGGGAGAAACCGAACACGGCCAGGTAGCTCCTATGTTGTGTTCAGTCGCCACGTAAACTACCTAGTATTTACAACCCAACTGTACGTTTCGTACTTTTTCTGTCACCGTCCTTTGCTGTGTCTGTACATTAATGTGTACATATATTCTTGCTTCATTCCATCAGCATTGTATTTTTTCTTCGCAAAAATAAATTCTAATTGATCGTCTACACTCCTGTATTCTATCGCAGACACTCGTACATTTTCTCCTTTCTTCATCCTTTCTCAGTCTGTTTACCCTCCAGGGTTGGTTTTTCCGCCAGACTCAGTGAGAGATAACACCTCTACCACCTCAGGGGCAGTGTCGTAGAGCGTGAGACTTTGGATCGGGGTGTACAACTGGAGATGAGGACCAGTGCCTAGCCCAGGCGCCCTCACCTGCTATGCTGAACAGGAGCCTTGCGCGGGATGGGGAGATTGGAAGGGATAGGCAAGGAAGAGGGAAGGACGGGGCTGTGGCCTTAAGTCAGGAGCCCGAGGTTGAGTGGACCCCGTTCCAGCCCTCGTAGCACTTTTAAAATTTCGTGGCAGAAGCGGGAAGCGAACCTGGGTCTCCGGAGGTGGCAATTAATGCCACCACAGAAGCGGTCGCTACACGTAAAAGCATGAACTCTCTCTCTCATTTTCTAAACCTCAAAACGCATCCATGCCGGCGGTGCTGAATATTTTTTCCACACCAAACAAATGCTGGGGACCTCGCGGCCACTTTGTTACCAATAAGAGCCCTTTCCGTCCATGTGCCAGCGCGACGTAAGAATCACCAAATATAATGCTCCCGTGTGCTTTAAGCTCGTTAAGTTCGTCCATTATGGGCAATGGTTAGCATACAAAGTTCAGGAGGTCCATGGGTCGGGTCGTAGATTTTAGCCGCGTCTGGTTTATTTCTTAATTTCGGAGATGGGGTGTTTTTGATAGTTAAAAGATAACACACCACACAACACGCAACTCTAACTCAATGCCTCGACCTAGGCTTGACATCTTGTAGCTCATCCGGCCGGAAAACTAGGCAACGAGCAAATGGGTGATATGAATAAAAATGAGATGTAACTCGGAGACAAGTCTCGAAGGAGGATTGAGACGGAAGTCACTTGCGAGACACAACTCGTCATGTATATGAATAAAGTTTGCTTCTCGCTAACGAGACTTGTCTCCTTCCGCTTCAGATGAGTCTCGCACACTGGCTCTGGTATCTGTCAGCTGACGAGTGAATTACTACAAAAAGTGGTTTTGTTGGGACAGATGAAAGTGTTAGATTTACAAGCGAAAAAGATTGAAAAGCGACAGTGTGTTCTCGAAAAAGCAGAAGAACTCATTTCAGTGCAAAAATAGATTTTGCAACTGCAAATGGAAAATCTTTTACATGAAAGGGAGAAAAGAGCAGAACAAACAAGTACAACCGAAATGGAATACCCACCGAATTTTTTTTTATTTAGAATAGTTCTTGACAGACTTTTCTTCTTCTTAAGTTATGTTTAACTTGGGAGCCTATTCTGCAAACTATAGGCTACCTTTCGTATTAATCAATATTCAATAATCACTCCAGTTATTATTTAAATTCTTTCTAGGCTTACATAAACGTAGTGGCTCGTGCACTCCAGCTTGGGAACGACTGATTTAAGTTTCCTTCAAAATATTGTGTAAGAAGTTGCATTGTATTTAGGATCCACATTCAAATGCATAATTTTCTGCGGTCATTGAAAGTCACTCAAACACTTTTTAAACACGCTTTGTACTTCATTCTTCACGAATATGAAGAGTTTATTGATCATACCTGTGCATAGTTAGGGGTGTTTCTGCATACAATGTACTTTTTCTACAATTTGTTTTACGTCGCACGGACACAGATAGGTCTTATGGCGACGATGGGACAGGAAAGGGCTAGGAGTGGGATGGAAGCGACCGCGGCCTTAATTAAGGTACAGTCCCAGCATTTTCCTGATGTGAAAATGGGAAACCACGGAAAACGATCTTCAGGGTTCCCGACAGTGGGGCTTGAACCTACTACCTCCCGGATGTAAGCTCACAGCCGCGCGCCCCTAACCACACGGCCGACTCACCCGGTATATAATATACAACCAATACCTATATACTGTTGCATAAACTGTCTAAATTTCAAACTTTCAAAACATAGAAATAATACAATATGCTATCCATATTCATTAACGAATATAACTAACAAGGGAGTTGTTTGATTTGGACCGGACAAATTGCAATGAAACTTAGTAACATCCGGAACTCAATGGTGATAACCGTTCTGCCGCGAAATAACATTTTCGTACCGGTATTTATTGACAGTAAATTTTTGCTCCAGTTTTAAATGGAACGTGGTGTGTAGATGGCAGCGATTTCAATGAAACATGGTAGGATGGTCAATTAAGACATCAGAACATCGCTGCATGATTGACGTTGTTATATAGGTTACCCGCAGTGTGACAAAATGAATCACTCTCAACAAGAATCCGAAAGTTTAAGGCTATTTATAGCATTCAAATGACGAGGATTTCATATTACATATTTTAGCCTCAATTGTAAACGACAGAGAAGTATTAAAAGCCTAATATTTTGAAATATTCATATACTGTGCATGTTAGTAAAATGGGTTTGACGAGCAAGACATTCTGTTCATGTTGTCAAAATCTAATTTTCACTCTAAAGCTCACTGTTTAATGTAACTTTAAAATAGAACTATCAGTGCATACGCGAGGTCAATACAGCTGCAAACCACCCAGCTGTTCTTTAGCAATTAATTATAACAATGTCGTTGATTTTATGACAAATTCATCGAAGTGTCATCGAAATCTGTCTGATCCAAACCAAATGCTTCCCTCGTAGTATTCGGCGCAAGTGAGATTTTGGTGCGATGGTTGAGAAAGAGCAGCACTCTTAGAGGCAGCAAATCATTGGCCAAATAATGTCATTATGCGAATCTGTTAAATGTTGTGAAACCAGTTACAGCATATTTTTCTCAAGGGCACGAGCCGCCAGTTGAAACTTTTAAATAAACTTAGAAACAGTGCAGAGAATTTTACGGCACTTAAACATAAATGGGATAGCTCACACCAGGACCAAAGATACAAGCGACCGCTGCTCAGCCCGAAGGCCTGCAGATTACGAGGTGTCGTGTGGTCAACACGACGAATCCTCACGGCCGTTATTCTTGGCTTTCTAGACCGGGGCCGCTATCTCACCGTCAGATAGCTCTTCAGTTCTAATCACGTAGGCTGAGTGGAACTCTAACCAGCCCTCATGTCCAGGTAAAATTCCCTGACCTGGCCGGTAATCGAACCCGGGGCCTCCAGGTAAGAGGCAGACACGCTACCCTTCACACGTTCTCCACGTTTTGTGAATGCCCATTATGTGTAATTATGATTGAACAAATTTTAACTTAAAACTAATTCCCAATAACTTATATCTGGGCGTTGCATGTCCTGAAAGAAAACTTATAATTTAGGTAAAGTGAGGCAAGTTAAAGAGGGGCTGCCTGGCACGGTAAAGGCGTGCTCGGTTCGCCCGGAAGGACGTGGGTTCGAATCCCCGCCAGGAAGTCGTAAAATTTAAGAAACGAGATTTCCACTTCCGGAGGTGGACATGGCCCTGAGGTTCACTCAGCCTACCCCAAAGATGAGTACCAGGTTAATTACTGGGGGCAAAGGCGGCCGGGCGTAGAGCTAACCACTCTACCCCGTCACGTGCCGCGGTTAACAATGGTGGAAGCCTTTACCTTCCACTCCTCCAAGGGCCTTCATGGCCTGTACGGAGGTGACTTTGTCTTTGTCTTTGACAGTATAGCGTTATGAGCCAAAGGCTTACTTCTGATTCCAATTCCGTAGCCACATAATTTAGTATACAAGAAGATATGGAGGTCCAATAATACTGCCTTGAGTAACTCGCGTCTTAATCATTGTAGGGCCGATAATGCTTCACCTCCTCTAATTCTCTGGTTCATTGGCTGAATGGCAAGCGTATTGGCCTTCCGTTCAGAGGACCTCAGGACCCAGATGATCGAGGATTTTAACAGAATGTCCTTAATTCACCAGGAGTGGTGACTAACGACAAACACGCCATGGCGAATATAACCCTACAAGAGGATTAGCGTCAGGACGGACATCCAACTGTAGAACTTAGCCAAATCCACAAGTGCCTCCTCCAATAAGTCTAGAAAAGACCAATAATAATAAGAAGAAAAAGAATAGTGTTGTGACCAAGCGAGTTGACCGTCCGTTTAGGCCCGAGCAGCTGTGACCTTGCATTCAGGAGATAGTGGATTCAAACTCCAATATCGGCAGCCCCAAAGAGGGTTTTCCGTGGTTTCCCATTTTCACGCCTGGTAAATACTGGGGCCGTGCCTTAAAATTAAGGATCATTGACTACATTTTAGACCTATAATGCTATAATAATGGATATTTTGACGCAAGTCTAATAGATATTGAAATATACTTATGGTATCATTCGTATTTTAATGTTGACAACTTTCCTTGGCAGACAAAGTAGAGGTTTTCACACCACGAAAAACGTAAAATAAAGGAATTTCCTCAATTGTGCCAAAAGTTGAAGGGATGATGGGGAGGGAAATTTTCAAATTGTGAGTCTTAAATAGCTCAATCAAACTATAGAAGCAAATTTGGAAAATCACTTCCACCCTAAATGCAGTTGTGGAAAACCAGAGCTTGTTTCTTTACTCGTTTTCTTTTTTATCCTAATACTAGGCAAATTGACTTATTTACAGGCCAGAGCTCGAAGTGTAGCTTCCACCGAAGTCCCAGTCTCATCCATGGCTGTAGTCCGACTCGTTGGCTGAATGGTCAGCGTACTGGCCTTCGGTTCAGAGGGTCCCGGGTTCGATTCCCGGCCGGGTCGGGGATTTTAACCTTAATTGGTTAATTCCAATGGCTCGGGGGCTGGGTGTTTGTGCTGTCTCCAACATCCCTGCAACTCACACACCACACATAACACTATCTTCCACCACAATAACACGGCAGTTACCTACACATGGCAGATGCCGCCCACCCTCATTGGAGGGTCTGCCTTACAAGGGCTGCACTCGGCTAGAAATAGCCACACGAAATTATATTATCCATGGCTGTGACAGTATGGAAGCTGCTGGGGTATGGGTGGTGCTGAGTAGTGACTAATGTCTAAGTGTTGCTCATAGGATCAGTCGTGCTGCAGTGGCAAACTACCTCACTCCTCATCTTGCCGCGAGTTGGCCGTGCGGTTAGGGTCGCGCAGCTGTGAGCTTGCATCCGGGAGATAGTGGGTTCGAACTCCACTGTCGGTATCCCTGTAGTTATAAGGGCTTAAGTGAAGCTCGTTGTTGACTCACATTAGCGCTCCTAGTGGTAGAGAAAGGCAAACTGCTGATTTAATTGACCGGATAACGATGATTAAGAAAAGGATTTTAATTTTACGAATAAATAGGGAATATATTTTCATATTTTATTATATTATTTTATTTGCCTAAATGCCTTTGTTGGCGCACCATTCCTTATCCAGCCAGTCCCTTTTATGATTGGTGTAAAAATATCACTCATAGGGTCGGATGGTGCATGCATTTCAGTGGGCTTGGCAGACTGATGTGTAATAGCAACTTCTGGCTCAGTGAGGAAAGCAACGGGAAAGTAAATCACCCTCATTTCCCTGGTATGCCTCTTCATTGACACCTAGGCTATCTGTGACATCTCTATGGTAGCTGTTGGTGGAGCTGTAGAGAATGAGACCATCCTTTGGGCTGAAGGACGAAAACTGTGGCTTTTCTAAGTGTAAATACTGTACCTTTAAATTTCTAAATACAGGATCCTAAAAATTCTCAAACATGGGTTGAAAAAAAAAAGGTAGCTTTATGGTGGGCGATCGGCTCAGACGGTTAAGCCCAAGTTGGCAGGTTCGATCCTGGCTCAGTCCGGTGGTATTCGAAGATGTTCAGATACGTCAGACCTGTGTCGATAGATTTACTGTCACGTTAATGAACTTCTGTGGGACATCATTCCGGCACCTCGATGTCTTCGAAAACCATACAAGTAGTTAGTGGGACGTGAAACGAATAACATTATTATTAATTTTATTTGTCAAAACCTAAAAGCCCGGTGTTTACTAACTGTACATGAGGCAGTCTGGATTGTTGGCACCGCGATCTACTGATAGTGAGTGTTTCTGTAGCAGATAAGGGAGTCGCCCATCGAGAGTGCGCTGCAAATGACACGGAATAAGTGAAAGTTGGCCAGCTGATCGCAAGGCCAGTGTAACCTGCTCGCTATCTGCCCCAGTTAACACGCAGGACACTTACGTTCTGTGGCGAAGGCCAAACACTTCTCAGACGAGGGCTGAAGAAACATACAGAACATCGTCTATTGGATCTACACATAACAGTTTTCCTCAAACGCTCACACATTTCAAACAGTTTTCCTTCATTTTCACGGGAGAATCTACGAATGTTGTAATAATACCGAAATGCTTTTTAATTAAGTTGGAGGGGCGATGAAATGAAATGGCGTATGGCTTTTAGTGCCGGGAGTGTCCGAGGACATGTTCGGCTCGCCAGATGCAGGTCTTTCGATTTGACACCCGTAGGCGACCTGCGCGTCGTGATGAGGATGAAATGGTGATGAAGACGACACGTACACCCAGCCCCGTGCCAGCGAAATTAACCGCTGATGGTTAAAATTTCTGACCCTGCCGAGAATCGAACCTGGGACCCCTGTGACCAAAGGCCATTAGCCATGAAGCCGAACGAGGGGATGATGAGTGCTGTTTTAAGGGGAAGGGCAACGGGGCAACTCTCTTCCCGTAATACTAGTTAGAAGAAAGCACTGGAAGAGGTCCTTAACTTTGAAGGACGGAAAAATGAAGGAAAGAACTGTAATTTTTTTTTGCTAGGGCTTTACGTCGCACCGACACAGATAGGTCTTATGGCGACGATGGGATAGGAAAGGCCTAGGAGTTGGAAGAAAGCGGCCGTGGCCTTAATTAAGGTACAACCCCAGCATTTGCCCGGTGTGAAAATGGGAAACCACGGAAAACCATTTTCAGGGCTGCCAATAGTGGGATTCGAACCTACTATCTCCCGGATGCACGGCCAACTCGCCCGGTAAGAACTGTAAAAAAGGAAACCCTAGGAGAGGTCAGATAGGGGAGAGGAACCTCGAGTAAGTTCCGTTCACTTCTATGTCAGTAGATGAATTTGATGTTGCTGCGTGAAACAAAATAACAATTTCATCTCGGTGAAAGAGACG
This sequence comes from Anabrus simplex, assembly GCF_040414725.1. NCBI lineage: Eukaryota > Metazoa > Arthropoda > Insecta > Orthoptera > Tettigoniidae > Anabrus > Anabrus simplex. The sequence goes on from NC_090267.1 coordinate 22,108,396, forward strand.
CGTTCTCTCGAGAAAGAGTCCACCTGTGTAGTGTAGTGGTTAGTGTGATTAGCTGCCACCCGCTAAGACCCCGGTTCGATTCCCGCCTCTCCCACGAAATTTGAAAAGTGGTACGTGGACTGAAACGGGGTCCAGTCAGCCTCGGATGGATAAATAAGTAGAGGTGGGTTCGATTCCCACCTCAGCCATCTTCGAAGTGGTTTTCCATGGTTTCCCACTTCTCCTCCAAGCAAATGCCAGGATGGCACCTAAGTTAAGGCCACGGATGCTTCCTTACCTGTCCCTTGTCAGTCCCTTGCAATCCTCCCATCCCCCCATAAGGACCCTGTTCAGCATAGCAGGTGAGGCTGGTTTTCCTCCTCAGTTGTATTCCAGACACTAAGTCTCACGGTCCAGGCGGTAGAGGTGGGATCCCTCGCTGAGTCCGGGGAAAAACCAACCGTAGATGGTAAACCGTTTCAGAAAGAAAGAAAGAAAGAAAGAAAGAAAGAAAGAAGGAAAGAAAGAAAGAAAGAACCAAGCGTGTGAATTATATCTCACTTACAACGAAGCATTCACTATGGACATTTGTTACATGCCAATTCTCAAAATCTGCGTTGGGAGTTCTTCAGTAGTTGTGGTTATAGTTACATAAACCAGAGTGGCGAAGATGATACATTAAATTCACAGAAAGATGGTATTTTCCACGAAACATTTCAAATATGATTATCATCACTGCATTGTTCTTGTAGCGACAGTTTCACCCCTCCTACTGTTCTAGTTTCATCACTAATACCACGGATGGCAACCGAACTCAGGCTGTACGTAGTTGGAAATTATACCGACTTCCGGGGTTGCTTTCTACGTACCGAGCTCGATAGCTGAAGTCGCTTAAGTGCGGCCAGTATCCAGTATTCGGGAGATAGTGGGTTTGAGCCCTACTGTCGGCAGCCCTGAAACTGGTTTTCCGTGGTTTCCCATTTTCACACCGGGCAAATGCTGGGGTTGTACCTTAATTAAGGCCACGGCCGCTTCCTTCCAACTCCTAGGCCTTTCCTATCCCATCGTCGTCATAAGACCTATCTGTGTCGGTGCGACGTAAAGCAACTTGCAAAAAAAAAAAAAAAAAAAAACTTGCTTTCTACGTGAGCGGTAATCAAGTCACGAGGCTTCTCCTATCACTAGCTCCCAGCATCACTGTTTACTTGTTTACTGTTTCTCACAAACCACAAATGCTGTATTGCACCATCAATGTTTTACAGAATTCGAGTTACAGAGTACTTTTTGCTTCAAGGGAGGAAACGTCTGCTTCGAAAAATCGAGAAATTCGTCTAACCGAGCAATAGAGAAATAAATACACGTGAAGAATAGGACGAACGGCCGGGAAATTGAAGTTATTTCGAGATACTGGAGGTTCGACTGCATACGAACCGCGTGTAAATGCGTTAGAGTGTTGGTCATACTGATATCTCGCGCCATTGTCATTTTATCGCCAGTCAGAAGTCAAATGGCGCACCGACGCAGATAGGCCTTATCGTGACGATGAGAAACGAAAGGAATTGGAAGAAAGCGGCCGTGGCCTTAATTAAGCTACACACCAGCGTTTGCCTAGTATGAAAATGGGAATCCACGGAAAACCATCTTCAGGGCTGCCGACAGTGGGATTCGAACCCACTATCTCCCGGATGCAAGCTTACAACCGCGCGAGCTATTCAGTTGAATAAAATCTTTCTCACAAGGTGTACACTATTTCAGTGTAGAATTTCGTAGCGAAGCACGGGTACATGAGCTAGCCTTCTCTGGCAAGATCTAGTATTTACATTGCACTGTGTCTTCTGGTGTGGGTTACAGCAAGGTGCGTCCGCACTTGTAAAAACAGAGTTCTGTATCAAGATCCTGTAACAAATGATGGGATCGGGGATGTTCCCAGCGAGAGTCGTTGTTTGGCCGTCGCATGAAGCGTACAGATACGGCCAGTGTGGACGGAGCGCTTCCCCGATCAGCACTCCGTATCGTCGCCTCGTGTGGTGCGCATTCTCAGAGCCCCAGTCACTGTTGAACCCTACCCTATTCACCGTCCTTCAGTTTTGTATCAACCTTTGTTTAGGGATCTTCCGATTTGAAGAAAAATGGTTTCGGAGTGGTCCATGGAAAAAGTTTAACAGTTGGTAAATTATTATCAACAAAATACCGTTTTGTGGGATACAAAGGATCCGCACCATTGTAATCGGTTGAAAAACAATGACGCGTGGCAGGACATCGCGAAAAGACATTGGGAGCCCTAGCGAACAGTGCAAAAAGAAAAAGGATCTGATCGTGACTCTTGGAAGAGCTGGCAGCTCCAACCCTCAGCAGATGGTACGAGAGCGATGGGTGGATGCTAAGAGATACGTGATTGTCAAAAGACGTATTAATTCTTGATAAATATGCTGATCTGATACAAGTGTGGACGCACCTTTACTCTCTCTCATTGATCTGTCTCAGTCTTATCTTTAGCTTTGACGATGTGCAAGTGACTGAGGTATGAGCGATGCTTAAACGCCATTCCTTAAGCAGCCAGTTCCTGTTATGAATGGCGAGAAAATGTCGCTCATAAGGTCAGCTGATGCGTGCATTTCAGTGGGCTTGGCAGATTGATGTGAAATAGCAACATCTGGCTCGGTGAGGAAAGCAACGGGAAACGATATCTCTCCTCATTTCACCAAGAATACATCTTAAGTGTTGCCTAGGCTATCCGTAACAGCTGATGGAAAGGCTGTTTAGGCAACAGACAGCCTATTTCGCACCATTGTTGGGCGTTGTGCACTGGAATCACGCCAGGCTGTGAGCCGTGCCGAGCCACACCGTACCAAACGTGCTTTCTTTCGACACGTAATCCAGCTGTTTCTGTTATTTTCGTGGCAACATGATCATTACCCATATTTTACTTGCTCAGTTACCAAAGCCTGGTCGAACTGAAAGTGTTCCCTTGTTTGATCAGCCCATGGCGGTAGGGAGGGTTCCTGTCTTAAACCCCCACTCAAGCGCAAAATTAATCCTTAGTGCTCAGCTGGATCATTGTAAATTCGGAAAGTGAGATTAAAAATGGAAAGGAAATGAACAGAACGCTACCAGTATTGGCTGAAAACCTCTCCAAGTGGAATGACCAGTGGCGGTTCGTGACATGTTGCTCTTGGAGGCCTGTGTCGTGATCGCTTTCCTCTCCTCAGTCGGTCTAATTTTCACTGACCAGCGCCACGATACTTTTAGACGAATAATAATAATAATAATAATAATAATAATAATAATAATAATAATAATAATAATAATAATAATAATCCGATGACACTGGCTGAATAGAAATCTGCTTGCACTACAACATTAATCAATTAATTAACTACACTACAATGACATTTAATGCTCACATATTAACATGCCATCCCGACTACTACGGTACTGGACTGTTTCACTGATCACTATTACAAGTGATAATAATAACATTAAGATGTATTCTGCCCGAAGGCAGGTCCCAACCTCCGCAGAGGTGTGCCTGAGCCGGAGTTTACGTACAGTAGGCTGGCCACTTCCTTTCCGCTCCTCCATTCCCTTACCCCCACCAAAAGCGCGTGGTAACCCATACAAATCTTGACCACGCCCAATGTTGCTTAACTTCGGAGATCTCACGGGATCCGGTGTTTCAACACGGCTACGGCCGTTGGCAATAATAACATTCATGGAAACAAAATAAATAGTGCACTCCCGAATTTCTTTGTCTTTGCTCAAATTTCAAAGAATGACAACTTATTTAACAATTTGACCGTCACGTCAATCTTGAATCTTTATTGTAGGTTCTTTGTAGAAGTGAATTGTTTAAAAAATGAGTATAATGGAGCCATATTCTTTCACGGCCCGTACTTATAGACATGATCTAGGCTTTTGGGCTTATGGCGTATCAAGTAAATAAGGTGAAATTCTTCACGTTTCACAGAGAACTGTGCTCTGCGTCTTCGGAAGAAAATCTCGACTGTCCACGAGAAAGGCTTTACACTATTCCTTCCCATGACAAGTCCATATTGTCCTTCCAGGCTTCTCCCGCACCCCGCACACTTGTTTGCTATTTGCATTACGTCGCACCGACACAGGTAGGTCTTATAGCATCCCGCACACTTGTTAACTCCAGGGGCCTAGTGAGTGCTCTGCTGGACAGACCATACACCCGCCTGCACTCTTCCTTCTCCTGACTAGCCTACATCGGCCTTCCAGGCTCCTCCCGCACTCCGCGCACTAGCAAAGTCCTGGGACCTACTCAGGGCTCTGCTGCCACAGTCCAAGCGCCAAACTACTAAAGAGAAAACATCGTGCTTACTTGACAGCAGCCACGGTCTGATAGCCTTTGCCATTTTCTTGAAAATAGAAAAGCAAAATGTTTACAGCTGAAATAATAAAGATACCATTGTATGACTGAATATCACACCACATAAGTTCGACTTCGCTACATTTGTCCATCTCTTTATGTAATTACTCAGAGTGAAATAACGTTAAATGATTTTGAAAAGGCGGCGCCCAAAAGAACTTGATGCACGAACTGCTACTGGGAATGACAATGTGTATACGCAAGGCGACCCAAAGACCACACGCTCAAATAAACATATTTTTTTGGTGATATCTGAAGCAATCTCTGTTTCAGTTTCGATTCAGTTTCTTCAGTCTGCTGAAACTAATTTTGAATAAATACACTTATAAACTACATTGACAAGAAAACATATGGTACCATAATTATACCTGAGAAAGGAACAACTTAATTAAAATGGAATGGGACGTTTCGTTCTTGACAGGACATCATCAGATCACACTCAAAAATATTTAGTGGAGAGAAGTGAAAACATCGTTAAGAAAAGTTCGAAATTTCAAGTTTTTAAAGATTTAAACAGAAATAAACAAACATGTTTATATATTTCTAAATATTTGTGGTGTGATTTGATAGAATCTGATGATGTCCTTTCAAGTACGAAACATGCCATTCTGTTTTAATTAAGTTGTTTCATATTAATGTGGTTTATACATTTATTTAATGAAAATTACTTTCGGCAGATTTAATACCTTAACAGTTACAAACAAACATCGACAAATATAAAATGAGCAGATGCGTATTTGTTTCTCTTACCTTTGAAGCCCTATCACCAGTGAAAACAGAAGTATCCATGAAGTGAAGGGAAAACAGCCATGGATAGGAAAGACTTTCAAAGCTGAGCAGTAAGTAGGTGAACATAGCGACGAGGAAGAGCTTTATTGGATATTGGGGAGCCGCGAAATACAGTGATTGGAAGCAACGCAGATATGCATAGAGAGGAGAACGACTCGTACAAGTTGGATACAGAAGAAAAGTAACATCCAAGATGGGTGAAAACAGAAGCCTCATTAAAGAGATTGAAAGAAGGAAGGCAAAGTGTGGATTACATTTTAAACACGAAGGCTTCCTTTGTAATACCTTCGAAGGAAGAGGTAAGAGGCCGAGGAGAGTGGCGACTAGGAGCTCTGCTGCTCTTATTCAGAGCTAAAAAGAACTGCTCAACACAGAACTGCTTAGCTTTTATATCATGAATGAAATGGGGTTGCACACTGAAAGCCGACGTTCTCACATCAGATCTCACACGATACATGCCGAATACACGGATTTCTAATGTTAAATATTTTACAGAAAATCGGATGGCACCACAGCGAGCACCGTTAGACACATCATTCCTTCGCCCGGAAGATCGTAGTTTTGATTCCCCGTCAGGAAGTCGAACAGTCAAAGAAAGTAGATTTCCACTTCCGGATGTTCACTCAGCCTACATCAAAAATGAACCAGGTTAATTCCTGGGGGCAAAGGCGACCGGGCGTAGAGCTAACCACTCTACCCCATCACGTGCTGAGGTTACGGATAGTGGATTCCATTACCTCCAAAGGCCTTCATGGCCTGTACGAAGATGGCATCTTGCTTGTTTATATCATGTCAATGTATAATTTCTTGTACAATGGTAAATATGGCAAAGCAAAGCAGCGTACAGGCCAGGAATGAACCTGGTACTCATTTCTGATGTAGGCTGAGTGAATCTCAGGGCCTTGTGCAACTCCGGAAGTGGAAATCTCACTTCTTAAATTTTACGACTTCCTGTCGTGGAATCGAACCCTCGTCCTTCCAGGTGAACCGAGCACGCCTTTACCTTCTCGGCCAGGCAGCCCCCTGATGGTAAATATAGTTAGGATGAATTACAGTAATAAAACGTGTAGTGAAACAGTCACTTCTCCATAAGTGACCAGGGACACATTTAACTGTAAATCTAAGGATGGTGCGCCAGTCTCCAAATATAAGCGGAGATGAGGAAGTTATCCCCCTATTGGTAAGACATTTTTCAACGCAGGGCGCTAATTCAGCGTTGTTTACACTTCCCACACAGCACTGCCACCTAATAATCCTAAATTACTGGAAGAATGTATGAACATGAGGTACATACTCCATATGCACACCAAGACCTGAGAACAAAGAACTGGCTACCTATTTTATTTCCAACAATGTTAGCAGTGCGTTGCAAACTTACTTTACTGTCGGCTTGTGTAATGTGGGGATCATCTTTTCGTGAATCAGTTTAATGTTTTCAATTAATATTATATTGACGCCAATCAATATTTATTTTATGTTTTCGTCCAGAACAGCCAAATCTCTAGGTAGATATATATAGTATACTTTTATTCTTATGAATAACAGCTCACAAGTTACAATAAATCATTAAATTCTCTTTACAAATAAAAACTGTACTTTGTAGATAAACACATCATTTGTGAATGTAACATTTAGGAAGTTCACCAGATAGGTGAACACAAAGAGTTCTTTCAATATTAGAAAGATGGTTGTAATTCTCTTGTTAATGGAATATCGTCTTGGAAGGCACTCATCTGGGGAGAAGTAATTCGGATTTGTGCCCGAGGATGGTTAGTTAACACCCGTACTATACTCGTAATATTAAAAGAAGCGCTTTGACTGATAGTGCTGGAGGGTGGAGCATTGCACGGTGTTGTCACATTTCTGCGTTCCTTTCTCCTTCCCTGCACTTTCGGCTCAATTGTTTGTTCGCTCACACCGCTGTGCTCTGTTGTACGTAACTCAGAGGTGAGAGGTTTGGCAACTCCAAACAACACGAGCTGTCCAGCAGGCTTATCTCCATGGCAACCGCAGTGGGACCGCCCTCGTTTCCATGACAACCACACCTGCTATTCCCTTCTCTCCACCCAGGCACTCATCTTTCAGTATTACGACTATAGTCCTTTAAGACATCACCTCCATACAGGTGGTGAAAGTCGTTATACTAGTGAAAGGTAAAGTGTTCACCTTCCAGTAACCTGAATGGGACAGATTGGTCAGGTCTAGGCCCTCAGGAATTAACCTGGTATTCATTTTTGGTGAAGGATGAATGATCCTTCGATCATATATCACTCCAGGAGTGGAAATATCTCGTTTCCTCAGTTTTTCGTCCTCCCCATGAGGAATTGAACCCACGTCATTCTGGGTGAATCATGAACTCCTTTACCACATACATTCAGAGAAGTATTTACATACGTCAATATTCATCATCATCATCATCATCATCATCATAATCTGTTTACCCTCCAGGTTCGGTTTTTCCCTCGGACTTAGCGAGGGATCCCACCTCTACCGCCTCAAGGGCAGTGTCCTGGAGCTTCAGACTCTTGGTCGGGGGATACAACTGGGGAGTATGACCAGTACCTCGCCCAGGCGGCCTCACCTGCTATGCTGAACAGGGGCCTTGTGGAGGGATGGGAAGATTGGAAGGGATAGGCAAGGAAGAGGGAAGGAAGCGGCCGTGGCCTTAAGTCAGGTACCATCCCGGCATTCGCCTGGAGGAGAAGTGGGAAACCACGGAAAACCACTTCCAGGATGGCTGAGGTGGGAATCGAACCCACCTCTACTCAGTTGACCTCCCGAGGCTGAGTGGACCCCGTTCCAGCCCTCGTACCACTTTTCAAATTTCGTGGCAGAGCCGGGAATCGAACCCGGACCTCCGGGGGTGGCAGCTAATCACGCTAACCACTACACCACAGAGGCGTACGTCAATATTACAGAATAATATTCAAATTGCTTCAGTCTTTGCATTTTTAATAATAATAATAATAATAATAATAATAATAATAATAATAATAACTAATTATCAATCGAAAACTGAGTGCCGGGTTGAGTGGCTCAGACGGTAGAGGCGCTGGTCTTCTGACCCCAGTTTGGCAGGTTCGATCCTGGCTCAGTCCGGTAATATTTAAAAGTGCTCAAATATGTCAGTCTCGTCTCGGCAGATTTACTGGCACGTAAAATATCTCCTGCGGAACAAAATTCCGGCACCTCAGCGTCTCCGAAAATCTTGAAAGTAGTTAGTAGGACGTAAAGCAAATAGCATTATTATTAAACTGAGTAAACGCGAGAATGTATAATGGAAGTTATCGTGGTCCCTAGTTGGCCGATTAGCGAGTAATAAATGTTGTGTGTTGGTGGCTCATTCCACACGTGTACCCCTCTATATCCACAAAGAGCCATCTCCACGTTACGACGTGGCGTGAGCCACGCAAGGTACGCGGGCGGGTGAGTTCTATTCTTAGCTCGCTGTGAGAAAGTAGGTGAGGAGTGTTGATTATAAGAATACAATTTAGCCGTGTGCGCGCGGGGAACGTCGATATGGTTAGCCCACGTGACATTCCATTGCTGCGGCAGGGTCGAGATGTGGGGCATGCGATACAGACCGTGACCTCACACTGCTTGTTTACTTGCGACTGGGTGGGCACGCTACAGTGCAGCCGAGCACGGTGGCGCGTTCCTGGGGTGCTGTATATTACCACTCTTCTTCCCTCTGTTATGTACACTTTTCTTGGGGTAATGAAATGTCGTATGGCTTTTAGTGCCGGGATATCCCAGGACGGGTTCGGCTCGCTGGGTGCAGGTCTTTCTATTTGACATCTGTAGGCGACCTGCGCGTCGTGATGAGGATGAAATGATGATGAAGACAACACACACACCCAGCCCCCGGGCCATTGGAATTAACCAATTAAGATTAATCTCACCGATCCGGCCGGGAATCGAACCCGGGACCCTCTGAACCGAAGGCTAGTACGCGGACCGTTCAGCCAACAAGTCGGACTTTCTTGGGGTGGACGCCGTTCACCCACAGCTTTTGAGCAAACATCTCCAATTTTCTATTTAAGAAAACTCTGGTTCTCCGACTCTGTGGTTTAGTGGTTAGTGTGATTAGCTGCCACCCCTGGATGCCCGGGTTCGATTTCCGGCTCTGCCACGAAATTTCGAAGGTGGTACGATGGGTGGAACAGGGCCCGCTCAGCCTCGAGAAGTCAACTGAGTAGAGGGGGTTTCGATTCGCACCTCAGCTATCCTCGAAGTTGTTTTCCATGGCTTCCCACTTCTCCTCCAGGCAAATGGCACCTAGGTTAAGGCGGCGATCACTTCCTTCCCTCTTCCTTGTCTATCGCTTCAATCTTCCCATCTCTCCACAAGGGCCCTGTTTAGCATAGCAGGTGAGGCCGCCTGGGCGAGGTACTGGACATCCTTCCCAGTTGTATCCCCGACTAAAACTCTCACGCTTCAGGACACTGCCCTTGAGCCGGTAGAGGTGGAATCCCTCGCTAAGTCTGAGGGTAAAACCAATCCTGGAGAGTAAACGGATGAAGAAAGAAAGAAAAGTCTGAATAAATTTAAATTGCTTTTTATACACAATAAATAATTAACTATTTTTGTTTATATTGACGCTTTCACGGCCCATAATATAGAAAAGACATAAGCTTTTGGGCTTTTGGCGTGTCGAGAAAACATGGCGAAAATTCCTTACGTTTCGGAGAGAAGTTGGCTGCGCGTCTTCAGAAGCAAATCTGGGCTATTCACGAGGAAGCCTTCTCGAGCCCAGAAGCTTATATAATATCTACAATAAACCGTTTTATTTTTTGAACTGAAGTAACATGAGCATTTATGCGATTTATAATTGTTTAAATAATTAATTAAGCAAAGCAAGTGTGTTTAATGAGCACGCTTTAGAAGTAAACAGCTAGTAATTATCTTAAACAGCTCATACACTTTGCACTTACATTATTATTAATATTTGTTATTTAAAACATTGATCTTAAAAATAATGCAGAAGTTAAATAAATAAAAATGACTAAGATGCATTTGTTTTACCAATTCGATTGTCACAGAAGATAGATAGGATCCTGTCCCCACGGTGAACTGCTGAGTATTTCTCATCATCATACCATCAGATTTCTGCTTGCCCACAGTCTATGTCCAAAACGCTTCGCAACCTGTGAAGAGCAACAGACGTCATCGCCATCGACCCCCACACATCGACAGGCTACATAATCGACCCGGCTAGCCGCTTTGAGACAAATGAAGACCAATTCGAAGAAACTGACCTTGAGAAAAGACAAATCTATAAATACAAGTTTGAGTCCATGAACATCACTGGCCTCATGTTCGGTGCTGGAGAGACCATTCCCCGGCTGCTCATGGACTTTATGAACATATTTGGACTATGTCCTGACCTTTACCACTCAGTTGTGAAAACCGCATTAAAGGGGTCGACAGCCATCTTCAGAAACCAAACCTATAGATCATAACAACCACACTGATGCTATCCTCTTTTCATTCCAGCGTTAAAAAATCCACAGTTGTATCCCTTTAGGCGAGGAACTCAATGCTGAAAACATCCTAGGAATATGAGCTACGAATTTTAGGTAAATGAAATATGATAAATTACGAGAATATATTCTTCATTTATTCCAAAAATTGCAATCCATTCCTTAACCTTCGTTATCCGGTCGATTAGATTAGCAAAGCAAAGGCAAAGTCATGAAAGCCATGAAGGCCCTTAGAGGAGTGGAAGGTAAAGGCTTCCACTATCTGTAACCTCGGCACTTGATGGGGTAGAGTGGTTAGCTCTACGCCCGGCCTCCTTTGCCCCCAGGAATTAACTTGGTACTCATTTTTGATGTAGGCTGAGTGAACCTCAGGGCCATGTGCACCTCCAGAAGTGGAAATCCAGTTTCTTAAATTTTACGACTTCCTGATGGGGATTCGAACCCACGTCTTTCCGGGAGAACCGAGCACGCCTTTACCGCCTCGGCCAGGCAGCCCCGATTAGATTAGCAGTTTGCCTTTTTCTGTCACTACGAGCGCTAATGTGAGTCAATGGGGAGTTTCACTTAAGCGCTTATAACTACATTCGGCGCGGACATTTAAAAATAAAATAAATATCTGAAGCTATTGAACTAAGGAACACGTTAGAGTTATATAAATAAGATAATTAGGCTAGGATTTGAATAAAAGAGGAAACGACTGAAGAAACGAGCGAATCTAGGCTGGTTTTCCGGATCTGCATTTAGACCGGAAGTAATTTTCGAAATTTGTGTTTTTAGTTGGACAGACTTCAAGGTTCGGCACAGTTCTGGAAATTGCTTAATTGCACGTTTTCGTCGTACAGGGACCTCTACTTTGCCTGCTAAGAAAGTTTTCAACATTAAAACGAGAAATTCAATGAAAGATACTTCTAGGAATCCATTATGACACCTATTTATTGGACAGAGTGACTCAAGCCAGCTGCGGATCCACATGGACAAGGTCTAAAGTCTTACTGGCAGATCAACTGTGCGTTTTATCAAGAAATGGAAAGGGAAATAGGATTTCACGTAATTCCGTCTCAAGACATTCCTGTAATATGGTCTGATGCCAGGTGAGTGCATCAGTTCGAGTTTGGACTGTTGAAAAGACGTTTCCAGCATCGCTGTCGGTGCAAGCTGGGTGGTCTATGGAAATTTTTGGGTGGAGGAATGGGATAGAATTCCTATGTCTATACTTCGCCGGACTTGTTTCAACGCATAGTCCACAATGCAGTAGATCACGACCGGTGGTTGAGGCGAGGTACCTTTGGTAGAAACAGAAAGACATTCTGTACATTCTATAATCATGAGAAGAAGAGTCAAGAATGAGTTCGGTTACAATTCTGATTTTCGCACCATTTCTGGAGGGTTGTGACTGATGTATCACATTTTCGTTGAAACATAAATAAACTAGTGGCAATATTGATAGAACGAAACAAGTAGTTTACATTCCTTCAATGAGTCACCTTCCAAATGTTGGGAATCTCTTGGGGACCGTTGAAAAGGCGTTCTCTGGTAATGACAGCTACGGAGCATCCTACTGCACGGAGTACAGATGCTAGGTCAGGAAATCGGTGACCTCGGAGGGGTTCCTTCAACTTCGGAAACAGGTCGAATTCACAAGGACTCATGTCTGGTGAGTACGGAGGATGTTCCAAGAACTCATTTCGACCGGCATGGAACGTCTTGACCAATGGTGCAACCGTCCTGTACGGTAATGCATTCTCGCCATAGGCTTCACGTAATCCTCCATAACATTCTGATGCATTTTTGGCACGGACAGCCTTGATTTTAATACACCAACCCTGATCACCTTTTAAAAACATCCTTTAGAGCGGTGAAACCGATACTCTTCACTTCAACGCCACACAGCAACAACACTCCCAACTGATGCCCGTCAGATGCACACTACACATCGACAACAACGCCACCTGACCACTGCCATGCCCGATCTCCTGCGACTGTCTCGACTACGTTGCCATTACTTTATTTACAGCCCTCGTATGATAAGTTTTCCAATACTGAAATTATTGCCTTGCAAATCAAGTTGTCCTTTCGGTTGAAAGGACGTATGTCTTGTGCCCACTTGAAAGGTACGCAACACGCCAGACAGCTTAGATAGTTGGGTCACCTAAATATCATTTAAATAGGCGTGAGGGAGAAACATTAACCCTGTCTGTATTGTAACTTTAGAGCAGGTCTACTGTCACACTCTAATCAAACGTGAAGGCTCAAAGGGGCATGATGGACTACAGTTTGTAACCCACCCTCTCGCCTGAAACATGCACGCTCAAAGTCAATGCAATTTGTGGCGACAATTTCTCCGTCATGCATGTTCGGATGGAAGCAAGCAAAGTAGGATTATCATTTGCAATCTGAATTTCATTATAGCTTCTACTCATCTGGACCTCGTTCGGCTTTGGATAACGGGATGCCATGTTGGCCTATGGTCTGGTAGGGGGTCCTCGATTCGATTCCCGATCGGTCGGGGATTTTAACCTATATTAGTTATTTTCTCCGGCTCAGGGACTGGGTATTCGCGCCGTCTTTAGCATTACATTTCACTCTAGGTTTGATCCCATCCTACAGGATGCACAGGTTGCCCATTGGAGTCAACTCGCACCAGGCATTTACCGAGGCCACATACAATTATTATTATTATTATTATTATTATTATTATTATTATTATTATTGGACCTCAGTTCAGCTGTGCGGCAGCCAGAACAGGTCTTGACATTCGAACCTGTGGATCCCTGGATCGATTTCCGGAAGGATAGTGAGATTTGAAATATGATCGACTAATGTCTTGGGCTAGGGTCCTGGATATTTATACTATCCTAGACGCTACTTCAACTTAAATGCCTCATACAACGCAATCGTCTACCACACATAAAAGCAGGAGGCCCGCCCTTTGCGGAGATCTGTCCGGCTCCGTGGCTAAATAGTTAGCGTGCTGGCGTTTGGCCCAAGAAGTTCCGGATTCAATTCCCGGCAGGGATGGAGATTTTAACCTTAATTGGTTAATGCCTGGTTTGTATGTGTGTCGTTCTGAATATTAGAATTCATCTGAAGTAGGGCCCATCATCGCAGGTCGCCTATGGGCGTCAACTCGTAAGACCTGCATCAGTATTCTCCGGAGGCCATACGACGTTATTATTATTATTATTATTATTATTATTATTATTATTATTATTATTATTATTATTAGTTACCCACGGCTTCGCTCGCGAGGATTTCGTAATTTGTTAAAAGTAATCTCTCTTCGGTACTATATTAAGACATTATCTGAAAATCCCCAAAGAGTAAACGCTCATAAAAAAATTTAGTTTCATTTACCCCAGAAACTCTTTGTAAATCACGTTCGTGATATTGCCTTTTCGGGCTAAGATGACCATGCGACATAGAGCTTTGGATGTGACAGACAGTCTTATCTCAAGTCGAAAACAAGCAAAAAACATGTTTCTTTATTTTAAAAAGAGATTCGAAATACCTATTTCCACGTCTGTAACATCTTCCGTTTTTGAGGTATAAGTATCCCCATAAAAATAATTCAACTCCTTTATTTGTCCTTCTCCCATCCCCACCCCACCAAAGTGGATTTCCGTAAACTAAACAAAAATACATGTTCCGTTATTTTTAAAGAATATTCCAAATACCAATTTTCACGTCTGTAACATGTTACATTTTTGACATATACTGTAGATATACCGGTACTCATTTTAAAAGCTCACCCGATTTTTAAATTCTTTTCACCCTTTAAGTGGCTTTTCCGAAAAAAAATACTTGTTTCTCTATGTTTAAAGGAGATGCCTGAAACGTAGTATTCACGTCTGTAACATCTTCACTTCTTGACATATAAGTATTCTCATAAAAGGAATTCAAATTCGTCTTCACTTCTTTTCACACCTCTCCCCCTTAAGTGGACTTACTGGAAACAATAAATACGTGTTTCTTTATGTTCTAAAGCATATTCAAAATACCAACTATCACGCCTGTAACGTTTTCAGTTTCTGACATATAAGTATCCTCCAAAACACAATTCAACTTCTTGACTTTTGTTTTTGTTAGTGGCTTTACGTCGCACCGACACACATAGTTTTATGGCGACGATGGGGTATGAAAGGCCTAGGAGTTGGAAAGAACCGTCCGTGGCCTTAATTAAGGCACAGCCCCAGCATTTGCCTGGTGTGAAAATAGGAAACCACGGAAAACCATCATCAGGCCTGTAGACAGTGGGAATCGAACCCACTATCTCCCGGATTCAAGCTCACAGCCGCGCGCCTCTAACCGCATGACCAACTCGTAAGGCTTGACTTATTTTCACCCTCCCCCACTAAGTCGATTTTCCGAAAACAAAGAAATACGTGTTTCTTTTATTTTTAAAGGACATTCGAAATACCAATTTTCACGTCTGCATGATATTTAGTTTTTGTTAGATATAAGTACCATCATGTGTAATTCTACTAATTTTTCAATTCTTCCACCTCGGCCCTTAAGTGTATTTTCCGTGAACGAAGGAATACGTGTTTCTTTATTTTTAAAGCAGATTCCAAATAACAATGTTCATGTCCGTAAAATCTTCAGTTTTTGAGATATAAATATCCTCATACAAAGAATTCAACTGATTTTTCAATTCCTTCACCCCCCCCCCGTTAAGTGGATTTTATGAAAACAAAGAAATACGTGTGCCTTTATTTTAAAGGAGACTCCAAATACCAATTTTCACCTATGTAACATCTTCAGTTTTTGAGATATCACTATCCTAATAAAATAATTCAATCACCTGTTCAGTTCTTTTTACCCCACTAAGTGTTTTTTGAAAAAAAAATACATGTTCCTTTATTTTCAAAAGATATTAAAAATACCAATTTCCACGTCTGTAACATGTTAACTTTATGAGATGTTCTGCAGATATTCTCATTTTAAAAATTCACCCCCTTTTTTAGTTCCCTTTACGTGGATTTCTTAAAATTAAACGATCTATGTTTCTTTAATTTTACAGGAGATTTTCACGTCTGTAACAATTTCCATTTCTGAGATAATTATGCTGTAAATATAATAATTTTTTTAAATTCAGCCCGTTTGTCACTCCTGTTCACCCCCTCTCCAATAAATGAATTTTCCTAAAAATACGTGTTTCTTTATTTTGAAAGGAAATTCCAAATGCCAATTTTCATGTCTGTAACATTTTCAGTTTTTTAGTTTTGGCTGGGCGATGAAGAGTCAGTCAGTCAGTCAGTCAGTCAGTCAGTCAGTCAGTCAGTCAGTCAGTCAGTCAGTCAGTCAGTCAGTCAGTCAGTCAGTCAGTCAGTCAGTCAGTCAGTCAGGACATGTTATTTTACATATATAAGCTTAGATTATTATTATTATTATTATTATCATTATTATTATTATTATTATTATTATTATTATTATTATTATTATTATTATTATTATTATTATTACATCTATAATTTTGTCACAGTTCATCTCAGCGACCCTGAAAACTATGGGCCGACACTAATATCGGTCTTTCTTGATAATCTAGAATCTTTGATTTAACGTTGTCATGGTTACGGCGAGTCACTTCTTCAGCCGATTCCTAGAGCCGGGGTACTGAGGTGCTCGAAAACGGTTGGTTTTAGGGCCTTAAAATATGGTGTTCGGGTCCCGTGGGGACCTACCAAGTCGGTTTGTTCCTGGCAGTGCGAAGCTTCAAATGTCTCGTCCTTGTACGACAAATTCGATATTTCGCCTATATTAGCCTATTGTGATGTCCGGCTCCATGGCTAAATGGTTAGCGTGCTGGCGTTTGGTCACAGGAGACCGGGATTCGATTCCCGGCGGTTAATTTCGCTGACACGGGGGCTGGGCGTATGTGTCGTCTTCATCATCATTTCATCCTCATCACGACGCGCAGGTCACCTACGGGAGTGAAATCAAAGACCTGCATCTGGCGAGCCGAACTTGTCCTCGGGCACTCCGGCATTAAAAGCCATACGCGTTTTCATTTTTAGCCTATTGTGATGTGCCAAAGGGTCTAAATCTAGGGAATGGTGAGGACCTAACATGTCAAACCATTTTCATAACCCTCTCAAGAGCAGTAAGAACAAAGTATAAAATTTCCAGCGAAATGGATGCAGTAGTTTTTGAGTCTATAGAATACGATCAAACAAATATTCATTTTTATATACGGTATAAGACTATTATTATGATCAGATGACGCTTGTTATTTAGAGGGGCCTAACACCAAAGTTATCAGGTCAAGATGAAATGTAATAATAATTAAAATGTACCCACTGATTTGAATTTAAAAGATGATGAAGAGGATGATTATGAATGCTTTACGCCGCACCCACACAATCGATTTTATGGCGACGATCGGATAGGAAAGGCCTAGGAGCGGGAAGGAAACGGCCGTGGCCTAAATTAATATACATCCGCAGCCAGGTGTGAAGTTGGGAAACGACGGAAAATCATCTTCAGGGGTGTCGAGAGTGGGGTTCGAACCCACTGTCTCCCTAATGCAAATTCTCTTTCAGTCTCTAGCAGGAACTCGGGCTTGCGTTATATTAAACCTTAGGTTAATTAGACTGAGCTCAATATGTTCAGCCTAGGTCTTCTTGGATACTTTCCTTTCAACTTTCCACTGTGCAGGTTTTTAGAATCAAAAAAGTCATACATGGCCAAACCATTAAAATCTTCCCATCTGTATTATTCCTGTTCATCATGTTCTTTAACCGTACTGATATGCCTCCATACATAAAAATAAATAATTAGCTTTTGGTTTTAATGGATTAAGGAAACTTCTCGTGAGCCGTCATTTGCGTACCTCTATGCACGCAGTTTTTGTCTCCAATGCAGAGAAATATCCAGAAATGCGCAGTTCGCCCCTTGTAACTTCTAACTAGAAAGAGATGAACGGGATAAGGCGGATCAGACTTCCGTTCTCCCCCCCCCCCCCCGCTACTTTAATCTGAACACTGCCTGAAAGAGGGAAGGAGATGACAGCAAGAAGCTCATAAGAGGATATCGGAGACTACAGACAAAGGATAAGTCGCATGTCTTTGAATATACAAGGCTTTCACTGTGTTTAAGTCTTCCTTTACAAATAGGAATTCCAAGGCATTGTAAATCAATTCGACTTCTAGAACCATCTTCAGCAAAGTTTCAACATTGTGATAGTTCATGTTGACTATTGCAAGTAAAGATATTGAAGCTTCCTTTGCCGAAGTGGGGTTTGGTGTGGGTGAAGGCGAGCTTATAGAAACAGTTTGATTGATTTTTGGTTAATGATGTATTTATCGTGGGAAAACGAAAGAAAATTGGTCTTCTCTTGTATATAAAATGTTAATAGACTAGTTAAATGAAATTGTTTATAATTAAACATCAGTGGGTTCAAAAAGTTAGCGAACATGCGTAGAAACTTTCATTGGAACCTTTTACAAATCATCACTTGGAGCATGCGCAGTGCTTTGACTTTCGGAAATAGGTAGTAATTTGCTAGAGCACGCATGATGCCCAGGGCTTGGCCGTGAGGGCTTTTACGTCGCACTACATCGCGAACACGCCCAAGAATGGCAACAACGTACGTCTCCTTACGGTTAGTTCAACCTTCAGGAATTAATTCGAAATTTTGAAGTTCCTGGAATCGGACTATTCTCCGAAGATAAGCTTTCCGTTACACCTGGTTCTGTAGACTGCACTCCACGCAGACAAGGTGGAACTCTTCATTTACTCTTTGACAGTACTGGTGAAAATAACTTAATACTTTGTAATTAATGTGATACTTTAAATATAATATTATTATTATTATTACCTATGAAGGGTGATACGGCATTAATCTGATCGTCATTACCCTGATGGATATCTTAGTAATGCTATTGAAAGTTTTGTGTATACGAAATTACATGACAAAACATCATCAGGCAGTGTTTCCCAGTCTTCTTGCTGAAGGCCATCCTCTCTTGGTTCATCTTTAATGTGTCAGTTTCCTTTTTCTCATCATCATCGTAACTTGTTCGATGATTTTATAGAGTTATTGGTTCTATTTCAACCGGAAAGTACGTCGGTCTTTTGCCACACTTTTGGACCCAAGATTTTTCGGAGGAATTTTCTTTCTCTTTTTTCAAGGTCCGAGTGTGCCATCCCTGACAGTGTTTCCGGTCCGTTCTGACCGTTGTGCAGTAAAGAATTAATATGGTTTCAGTGGAGATGTACATGGACTTGTGAGTCTCATTGCATGACATGAACGCAAATCCATCCCCTTCACCGTTTCTATATGCCACACTTACATTCCCATTTCTCCCAGGAATTCAAATTCATGAAAGCGATAATAATAATAATAATAATAATAATAATAATAATAATAATAATAATAATAATAATAATAATAATAATAATAATAATACTTTCGGAAGACATCCCTGCTTATCTCTCCAGCAATTTTCGTCACCTTGGTTCTTTACATCTCCATAATACTCGCTCAGTGTCCCTCCTAGAAATACCTGTCCACCGAACAACCACATACCATCGATCATTTACTATCACCGCTTCGGGATGGTGGAATGCTCTTCCCAAAGACATCAAGGATGCTGCATCAAAAAGTATATTTAAAACATCTTACCAGCAGTTCCTCGTTAAGTGCTTCCAGCAAGGTACAGTACGTGTATGAGTGGAACGAGTGATTGTGTGCGAAAATGATATGAGATTATTGGACAATAAATCAAATATTGGTTTAATATGATAATTTAAATTAAATTAAAAACATCCATATTGTATTTACGAAGTAGAAGTAGCCTAAAAATAGCTAGTAGTAAGTACATTATTTAACTTAGATCTAGTCATGCAATGATACAATTAGTTAAATTTCATTTAACATTTTTATTAAGCTTACTAGTATTTTTACATTCGTATTTATTTCCTTGTTCTTCTTTGCGTGTATATATTCATATTTTTGTCTTAAAAATTAGTGTTATTTGTAGTTCTTGGTATTTTAACTTAATCAATGTCATTATATGGAATAATAACAATATGTGTGTGGTTAAGTGTAAGAAAGGGCCAAGAGCCCTAAGTTCGCCACAGAAAATAAAGGCTTTATCTATCTATCAATTTATCTATCTAATAATAATAATTTAATATTTAATATTTTTAATAATTTTCTTCTTCTTCTGCTTCTTCTTCTTCTTATTATTATTATTATTACGGAAATATCGTGGAACAGAGAGGTGTTATACTGCTCTGGGGTGAATGGGTGGACGGGGAAATGACCACAGCATAAGTTAAAGCACTAATTTTGAAATTTTATTTCTTTCCTCCTTTTTATTTTACTTTAAAAGCAGATTTGGGAGAAACAACAACAAATGAGCTCGTCAGCTCTGATAAGAACAGCGGGCTATAAGTCCAAAATCAGGTACAACAACAAGATAATATATAAGGTATGAGTCTTTTAGCTGTGAACAGCATGTTTGCTCCACCAATTTACATCCTAGGAGACTGAGCTCCAAAAGTTACTACAGTCCAGCCTCTCAGAGAGGCATAAGCTTCTTACAAAATTATGCCTGATAAGCTTCAAATACTGAGTTTACAGTCACTTCTGAACACGCTCACCTATAAACAATTACCAAACAAACAGGGACAACGACTGCCCATACTAAACGGTCTCAGTGTGAACGGTTTGACACGATCGGCCATGAGCAAAGGCCAGGAGGGGAAACACTTGCACTCCTTTTAGGAAAAGTTCTTAAAACCCTAAACGGGCTCATGGCCCGAAGTTGCCTGTACTACAGAGGGGTGACTAAACGAGAAATATTAAATGCCGAAGGAGTGAGAAGAATTTAGAAGTTTAGAAAATTTTAGTCACCCCATACCAAGTTGAATGGGTATCAACAGAGGGCGAACACTCTTTGTTCCCTTAATTTACAACTTTCCCAGCAGGGATTTGAACAGAGTCCTAAGTCTTGTGGAAAATCTACAATTAAAACCTAAAATTAGGACTTTATATAAAATTAAAGAAGTTTTCGGAAACTTCCCCTCACCCTATCTGCCATTACCTTGAGTAGTTAGGTCTTCCGAACGCCGCACTCACTAGACCGGAGCGATGAAGTTGACAATTCGGCCCCAAAGCCCCCAGTTTATATAACATTTACAAGGGGAAGTTTCCACAACTCTTTACAGATAGGCAGGATGCCTGTACAGACTCCCAATTTTAATCAGCTAGAGAAAATATACACAAAAATCCTGATTGTTAATAACTAAGGAAGAAGGAAGCCTCAGGAGTGTTGACAACGTTGATACATGAACAAAACAATCTACAAAAACTTAATTTTTAAAAACTTTGAAAATTGAAATTCCCTGAAAAATTAATTGTCCTTAATCCCGCCAGTGGGGGCACATATGCCGATGGTAGAGACATCTAATGGGGTAAGGTACAACTATCTTGTATAACATTAGTTCAAGATCCACAGTACAGGTGGCCTTCTAGAAGGCGCGCATTTCAACGGAACGGAGAAGGTGTACCCCTGTAAATTATTATTATTATTATTATTATTATTATTATTATTATTATTATTATTATTATTATTATTATTATTATTATTATTATTATTATAGATTGCCAAGCAAAGCCATCTCCGTATAGGTCATGTAGGCTATTGGATAAGTGGAAAGATATTCGTATCCTTGGCACTAAATGGGTTCCTCTATATCCCAACAATTAACGTGGTGCTCCTTCCTGGTGTAAACGAGCTTAATAGCTGCAGTCGCTTAAGTGAGGCCAGTAATCGGTATTAGGGAGATAGTGGGTTCGAAGCCCACTGTCGACAGTCGTAAATATAGATTTCCGCGATTTCCCATTTTCAGACTAGGCAAATGCCGGCCACAGCCACTTCCCACTTCTGGCTCTTTCCCGTCCCGTCATCACCAGTGTCCCGAAAGTTCGTATATGCGGATGATATTTGCCTTACAATTCAACGACCCAACTTCGCAGAAGCTGAAATAGTTCTTAACCGAGACCTTGAACTGTTGGATGACTACTTTCAAAGATGGTACCTTCATCCCAATCCACAGAAAACAGTGACATCTACATTCCATCTGAACAACGCAGAAGCAAACCACCATCCAAGGGTATTCTTCAAGGGCCATGAACTACAATATTGTGCCAATCCCAGTTACTTAGGAGTAACATTGGACAGGTCTCTTACGTACAAAAATCATCTGCAGAAAACCGCCAACAAACTAAAAAGTCGTAATAACATTCTCCAACGATTGGCTGGAACTTCCTGGGGAGCGGATGGAAACACATTAAGGACAACATCTCTGGCCTTAGTCTATTCTGCAGCAGAATACTGCTCTGGTGTTTGGCTTAACAGTGCTCACACACAGCTAGTAGATTCACAACTTCGTCAAACCATGCGAATCATAACTGGTACACTTCGTGCTACACCGACCCAATGGTTACCGGTTCTCAGCAATATACTACCTCCACATATCAGGAGACAGAAGGCCCTTTTTCAGCTATGGACCAGAATGCTAAAGAATGAGCGTCTACCTGTTCATGAGGATATCAGACAGAAATGCACACGCCTGAAGTCTCGCCAGCCTGCTTGGAAGACGGCCGTGAAGATAACATCTAATGAATTCAACCCCACCTCTAAATGGTTAACAGAGTGGTCTTTATCCCCACGTCGGGCAATAGTGGATATTAATAACCCATCCACAAAGCTGGCAGGCTTTGATCTGCCACGTTGCACCTGGAGTAGACTAAACCGCATGAGATGTGGAGTAGGTAGAACAGCATCTACTTTACACACCTGGGGCTGGTCAGTTTCTCCATACTGTGATTGTGGGGAGGTTCGACAAACAATGAAACATGTAGTGCAGGAATGTCCACTCCGTGCTTTCACTGGCACCATGGAAGACCTCAACTCAGCAACACCCGAAGCAGTGAAGTGGGTGGAGGGTTTGGACATTCACATTTAGTGACATGTACATCACTCGCACTCAGTGTGTATATGTGAACTGTCAGAGTTGATAGGTGGATAGCGATGTAAATATATTGTGTTTTCTTCTTGTACTTTCAAACTTTGTAAATTGCTTTCTTTGACTGTATAGATATGATAATTTGTATTTACTTTGTACTCATCTTTCACTGGTTGTGTAAATAGTTTATAGGTTGTCATTATTCATCATACTCCAAATAATAATAATATTCACCAGAAGACCTATCTGTCTCGGTGCGATGTAAAGCAACTTGTAAAGAAAGAACTTCCTGGTAGAGGCTCGGTGAATCTCCTAGCTATGTGCCTCTCAACAAATACAGGTCTAGTTTTAAGATGTTTCTGCTTCCTGCTGGGGGGAATTAGATCCCATGTCTTTCTCGGTGAACCGAGCACGCATGTACGGCCTCTCCTAGGCAACCCCCAATACTGTAGACAAGTGTATACATTCAGTGAAAATAAATAGGTGATGTGGTTTAAAGGAGAACTAATTTGACTTCCAGGATACATTTCTCACACGTAGAAGAAGAAATTATGTTATGGTCAAAGGTCCGGGAACTCTTTGTTTGCATGTTAGAACGCTTCTTCTACAACTTTACATACATACATACATACATATATACATACATACATACATTATCATTATAGACTGTTATGCCTTTCAGTGTTCAGTCTGCAAGCCGCTGAGAATTTACTAAACGTCGCCACAATCCTCGATTTGCAACTAGTGCTGTGGCCTCATTTAGTTCTATACCTCTTATCTTTAAATCTTTAGAAACCGAGTCTAACCATCGTCGTCTTGGTCTCCCTCTACTTCTCTTACCATCCATAACAGAGTCCATTGTTCCCCTAGGTAACCTATACTGCTCCATTCGCCTCACATGACCCCACCACCGAAGCCGGTTTATGCGTACAGCTTCATCTGTCGAGTTCATTCCTAAATTAGCCTTTATCTCCTCATTCCGAGTACCCTCCTGCCATTGTTCCCACCTGTTTGTACCAGCAATCATTCTCGGTACATTCATGTCTGTTACTTCTAACTTATGAATAAGATATCCTGAATCCACCCAGCTTTCGCTCCCGTAAAGCAAAGTTGGTCTGAAAACAGACCGTTATAATGATAGTTTCGTCTGGGAGCTGACTTCCTTCTTACAGAATACAGTCGATCGCAGCTGCGAGCTCACTGCATTAGCTTTACGATACCTTGATTCAATCTCACTTACTATATTACCATCCTGTGAGAACACACAACCTAAATACTTGAAATTATCGACCTGTTCTAGCTTTGTATCACCAATCTGACATTCAATTCTGTCGAATTTCTTACCTACTGACATCAATTTAGTCTTCGAAAGGCTAATTTTCATACCATACTCATTGCACCTATTTTCAAGTTCCAAGACGTTAGAGTGCAGGCTTACGGCACAGTCTGCCATTAAGACCAAGTCGTCAGCATAGGCCAAACTGCTTACTACATTTCCACCTGACTGAATCCCTCCCTGCCATCATCCATGTAAACAACGGAGTTTATTTACTATCCTTTCCATTTCCTCAAGCATAATATCACCAAACATCATTTTCCTCCTCCCCATGAGCTGGGCTGTTTGCAACACCACCAGGATGATTTCCTTTTACAGTGAGAATATGTTCAAAATATTCCCTCCACCTCTCCAGTGATTCCCTGGGATCTATTATGAGTTCACCTGAATTACTCAAAATACTCTTCATTTCCTTTTTCCCTCCCTTCCTAAGATTCTTTGTTCCTGTCCAAAAAGGTTTCCCTGCTCTTGACCTAGCCTTTCCAGGTTATTACCAAAATCTTCCCACGACTACTTTTTGTATTGAACAACTATTTGTTCCGCTCTGTTTCTTTCATCTACGTACAAATCACTGTCTGCCTCGGCCCTTGTTTGGAGCCATTTCTGATAAGCCTTCTTTTTACGTTTACAGGCTGCTCTCACTTCATCATTCCACCAAGATGTTCGCCTTTTCCCATCTTTACACACAGTTGTTCCTAGGCATTCCCTTGCTGTTTCTACTACAGCATCCCTGTATGCCATCCATTCACTTTCTATATCCTGAACCTGCTTACTGTCTACTATTCGAAACTTCTCACTAATCATATCCTTCTGTCTAATTTCCTCGTCCTGGATATTTTCTACCCTTCAAAGGTTTGGAAGTTGTTAATCTGTTAATGACAAAAATTTGTAGTCCCTTTGTTCTTTATTTTGTACATAAACGATATTTAATCTAATTTAAAGAAATTTAAAGAATTGTAGCTACCATTTCTGTGCGGATGACTTACAAATATACTGTCACTGTAAGATCTGTAATTCGCCTCAGGCCGTAACAGGCATCAGTGCTGACCTGTAGCGACTTAATGCTTACACCCTGAAAAATTCCCTCGCTCTTAACCCCTCCAGGACAAAAGCAATTATTATTAGCTCTCAACAATTGTTGACCACACTACGATACAAAACTATTCCTCCAGTTATACTGAATGGCAGAGTTATTCCATTCAGCCAAACTGTGAGAAATCTTGGAGTGACAATGAATGAAACTTTAAATTGGTCTGAATATATTAAACATGTTTGTAAAAATATTTTCAGTACTTCATTCAGTTAAAAGAAATAGCAATGTTTTGCCTTGTATTGTGAGAGTTCCTAGTGCTTCCCCTCCTCGACTAGTGTGCCGTCATTCTTTTAGACGCAACAAAAGAACAGATTTCGAGAATTCAGCGAGGG
This sequence comes from Anabrus simplex, assembly GCF_040414725.1. Classification (NCBI taxonomy): domain Eukaryota; kingdom Metazoa; phylum Arthropoda; class Insecta; order Orthoptera; family Tettigoniidae; genus Anabrus; species Anabrus simplex. Next base: position 22,133,777 of record NC_090267.1, read on the forward strand.
CTTAGATTTATATACAGTCTGAGTTATGATGCACATGTCACCCCATACTATCACACTATTTCATGGCTGAAACCTGATAAACGACAAGTGTATCACATACTGATACAGATATACCGACTGCTCTCTGAAGACAGACCACTATACATTTAATCCCAGCTTAAGTATTTGTCCTCCTTGCACAGCAGTTACACCCGCTCTGGTTCCTCCCTTTCTATTCCTGTTCACCGACCCTCTGTGTATAACAATTCTTTTGTTGTGACGGGTCCTAGACTTTGGAATTCCCTGCCGTTCAATGTCAGAAATACCACCTCATGCTTGCCGAGACTACCTGCTGAATGCAGCTGACTTGTATGACTGGATGATCGAATGAATGTGAGTTAGAAAAGTGTAATGTATTTTTGTGTAGGTAATTATTTACTATATAATGTTATGTATCCAAGCTCTGCTCCCAATGATGTATCACTACAGTGGTTAAGTGTAAGAGAGGGCCAAGAGTTCGCCACCTACAAAGGCATAATAAATAAATAATTTCCCACCGAAAAAATATCAACTTTCCTGAAAATTAACTTGAACCTCAATTTTAACATTGTATCATAACTTTCAACAATGGAAAGTTTATTTTTTCAAGCTTTATTATTGCTTCATTGAAAGGTACTCTAAATAGATAATTTTAACCATGTCAGAACCGGGCACTGTTCAGGATTGTCATCATCTACCTGACGGAGCAGCTGGCAGACCTGCCGTGGAACATTCTTTATGCAGACGATATTGTTTTTGTTGGTGATTTATATCGAGAGGTTGAGTCAGTGTTGGAACGATGGCGATTAATACTAGAAGCAAATGGATTAAGAATAATTCTCAAGAAGACAGAGCATTTGTTGTTCAAGTTTGCGCAGCCAGCGCAAGCGGGCCCACACAACACTCTTCCTTGCTGGGGAACCACTGATGATGACCGATAAGTTCAAGTATGTTGGATCAGTCATCGCAGCACCGCGTCAGTGTTGGTTGGATGAAATGCTGGCCTCTTACTGGTGTTCTGTGTGATAAGCGGATGCCACTCAAATTAAAGGGCAAAGTGTACAAAACCACTGTTGCTGCAGCTCCGAATGTTGGGCAAGAAGTAATGCATATCACAGAGATGCGGATGTTGCGGTGGTGGTCCGAGGGAGTCACTCTGAATGATAAAGTGCGCAATGAATATGTGAGAGGATCCTTGAAAGTTGTGTCCATCAGCGACAAGATGGAGGAAAACAGCTTCATTGGTATGGTCACGTCAGAAAAAGAAATGAACGCCATTTAGTAGCGAAAGCTCTTGTCATGGAAGAGCCGAAGGGAGGAAGAGGGAGTCCTAAGGCAACATGGAAACAAACTGCTGGAGCTGTGAAGTGCCGCTAGATCCGGTGCAAGAATGTCGGACATACTCTCTCCGAGTGAGACGAACCGACCCTGAGTGAGCTCGGGAGTGCCAGTTTTATTGGTGCATATACCATGTCAGAAGTGAGTTGTTTAATCATTGGAGAAAAGGGCATCCCGTAAGCTGTTAAAACGGGACAGTACGTTACAATAAGGGGCAACTGGCAACCCTAGCACCAACCCGCTGTCACACTGAATCCCGGGTGCGCTTGTGTATTGCTAACGGAGGGCATTTTGAACATCTCATATAACAAAGAGTTTAATTTTTTCGGCTAGTACGTTCTGTTTCAGTGTGTTTCCCGTGATAAGTGTACGAGGGCAAATCAATAAGTATCTGCAACTTTCCTCTAATTGTCTTCATGTGTGCTCACCTGCCGCTAGGTGGCACCGTTGTCTACGTCTGTGGTAGGTTTCAGCGCTATCAGATCAGTACAGCTTGCGCTGTTACGACACTCCCTGTTTGCACTCGCATGTTATTCAGGATCATATCACACACTTGTTCAATATTGGCATCAGTTAAGGCTACAGATGGACGCCTGGATCTTTCCTCACCCTTCAAGCTCGTGCGACCACTTTTGAACTGTTCAATCCACCGGTAAACACATCGCCGTGGCAAAACATTTGCTGAAAGTCTTCTGTGAATATACGGACAAAAACCGGATTGCGCAACACTGTTCTTCCTTGGTGCAAACAGAGAGGGGCGCAATCTGTACTGATCTGACAACGCTGAAACCTAGCACAGGCGTAGACAATGATGCCATCTACCGGCTGGTGAGCACACAACGCCATAGAGCCAACCTAAAGGCAATTAGAGGAAAATTGCAGATAATTATCGTCTTGCCTATGTACTGTCCGGGTTCATAGCTAAATGGTTAGCGTCCTGGCCTTTGGTCACAGGGGTGTCAGGTTCAATTCCCGACAAGGTCCTGAATTTCAACCATAATTGCTTAATTCCCCTGACACGGGGATTGGGTGTATGTGTCGTCTTCATCCTAATTTCACCCATATCACGACTTGCAGGTCACCTACGGGAGTCAAATCAAAACACCTGCACCTGGCGATCCGAAGTCCTTGGACACATCCCGCCACTAAAAGCCATACGCCATTTCTTTCTTTTTCTGTCTACATAAAGTTGTAGAAAATGACGTCTAACATGTTCATATAACATATTTTCTTGCGCATGTGAAGAATGTGTTCTGAAAGATTGGTCTGTCTTATTTTTGCACTCTGCAAAATAATAAGGGGTCGTTATCTCGAGCTGTATGTGTGTGATCTTTTCGCACATAAGGACGTAGGCACGACTTATGGACGGGAATACAAAGAAATTGGGAGTGAGGTTTCTACTTTTGGACAGGTTCACTCAGCCTGCACTGACAATGAATATCGGGGCCGATGACCTTCGATGTTAGGCCCCTTTAAACAACAAGCATCATCATCATCATCATCGACAATGAATATTAAGGATCAAGGCTGAAAAGCATTCAGCTGACCAATTACTGTCTTGGTGCCTACTCCTCCAACAGCCTGTGAGGAGATGAGTTTACTTTCAATTTCCTCAAAGGTTAGGATTTGTAAACAACTTATTCCAGCTGGGAAGGAGTAAGCATATCGGTCAGTGAAGGGAGACTGCTCCCACCGTGAAGTGCAATGTTATCTTTTGCATGCTGTTGATGATATTACCATTTCAGAGCTGTGGCATTGATAAGTAGAATGCACTTTCTCTGGACATGTTCCATTATGACAAGGATTTACTTCTCAAAGCCAACAAGTGCTGTACTTTCCCACCGAGTGTTCCCACGGCCCGTTCTGCTCATCGCCCTCACATACAGAGAGCATTTCTGAGTACAGTGTGTGTATACGATGCCGCTCACACTTTAGTTTTAAGCAATCCGTAGTTCATAGAGGATGTAAAGATATCGGTCCCTGTTCCTATTCCTATACATAAATATGTCTTGTAGCTGGGACCATCCGAAAATTTCTGTAACGTGACGCGACAAAGTATGCAACGGATATTTAAACATAGCAACCGTGCAGGCTCTGATGTAAAGTGTGAATTGATGGCCAGATAATGTTACCTAGCGGCAGCCCTGAAAATGGTTTTCCGTGGTTTCCTATTTTCACTCCAGGCAAATGTCGGGGCTGTACCTTAGTTAAGGCCACGGCCGCTTCTTTCCCACTCCTAGCCCTTTCCTGTCCCATCGTCGCCATAAGACCTATCTGTGTCGGTGCGACGTAAAACAACTAGCAAAAAAAAAATCTTACCTAGCAATCGAGTAGGCTCTGATGTAGGGTATGGATGGATGGCCAGACAATGTTACCTAGCAACCGTGCAGGCTGTGATGTAGGGTATGGATGGATGGCCAGACAATGTTACCTAGCAACCGTGCAGGCTGTGATATAAGGTATGGATGCATGGTCAGACAGTGTTAACTAGCAACCGTGCAGGCTGTGATATAAGGTATGGATGCATGGTCAGACAGTGTTAACTAGCAACCGTGCAGGCTGTGATGTAAGGTATGGATGGATGGTCAGATAATGTAACCTAGCAACCGTGCAGGCTGTGATGTAGGGTATGGATGGATGGCCAGACAATGTTACCTAGCAACCGTGCAGGCTGTGATGTAGGGTATGGATGGATGGCCAGACAATGTTACCTAGCAACCGTGCAGGCTGTGATGTAGGGTATGGATGGATGGCCAGACAATGTTACCTAGCAACCGTGCAGGCTGTGATGCAAGGTATGAACTGATGGCCAGATAATGTTCCCTAGCAACCGTGCAGGCTGTGATGTAAGGTATGGATGGATGGCAAGACAATGTTACCTAGCAACCGTGCAGGCTGTGATGTAAGGTATGGATGGATGGCCAGACAATGTTACCTAGCAATCGTGCAGGCTGTGATGTAAGGTATGGATGGATGGTCAGACAATGTTACCTAGCAACCGTGCAGGCTGTGATGTAAGGTATGGATGGATGGCCAGACAATGTTACCTAGCAACCGTGCAGGCTGTGATGTAAGGTATGGATGGATGGTCAGACAATGTTACCTAGCAACCGTGCAGGCTGTGATGTAAGGTATGGATGGATGGCCAGACAATGTTACCTAGCAACCGTGCAGGCTGTGATGTAAGGTATGGATGGATGGTCAGACAATGTTACCTAGCAACCTTGCAGGCTGTTATGTAAGGTATGGATGGATGGTCAGACAATGTTACCTAGCAACCGTGCAGGCTGTGATGTAAGGTATGGATGGATGGCCAAACAATGTTACCTAGCAACCGTGCAGGCTCTTATGTAAGGTATGAACTGATGGCCAGATAATGTTCCCTAGCAACCGTGCAGGCTGTGTTGTAAGGTATGGATGGATGGTCAGACAATGTTACCTAGCAAACGTGCAGGCTCTTATGTAAGGTATGAACTGATGGCCAGATAATGTTACCTAGCAACCGTGCAGGCTGTGTTGTAATGTATGGATGGATGGCCAGATAATGTTACCTAGCAACCGTGCAGGCTGTGATGTAAGGTATGGATGGATGGCCAGATAATGTTCCCTAGTAACCGTGCAGGCTGTGATGTAAGGTATGGATGGATGTCCAGACAATGTTACCTAGCAACCGTGCATGCTGTGATGTAGGGTATGGATGGATGGGCAAACAATGTTATCCAGCAACCGTGTTGCAGGCTATGTCTTATGGCTGGTTGCCATCTGAAATTAGCACCGTTTTTGGATGGCCGTGACCGGGAGATATATTTATGATCATTTGATTTTCGAAAAGGGAAAAGTAGTTTCTTTATTTCAACCGTTTGTTTCAAAGAATGAAATCATGTTGATTCACCCTAAGATACCATCAAGTGATTGGTTGAGGTCGAACCTTAATGAATGGTGTAAAACATGAATGAGATGTATGACACAGAAAGGTGACAAGGTGTGTTAAGTATAGTTTTCTTATTTAGCTATTGCAGCCCTTGTAAGACAGACCCTGCGCCGAGGGTGGTTGGCATTTGCCGTGGGTAGGAAATAGCGTCTTACTGTGGTGGAGGATAGTGTTGTGTGTATTGCAGGAATGTTGAGGACAATATAAACCCACAATCCGCGAGCCAAGGAATCAAACCTGGAAGAAATCGAACCCGTGGACCTCGAGCCGAAGAACACTACGCTGATTATTCAGTCAAGGTGCCGTACATTGAATTAAGTGATACTGGTATTTTAGCAACACAGGATAGACCGTATACTACAGGGAACTCGTCGAAATTCTAAGAAAGTTGTTAAAAAGAATCAGGCTATTTGTAACGATATATATAATAATATCCGCCTCTGTGGTGTAGTGATTAGTGTGATTAGCTGCCACCCCAGGAGGCTCGGGTTGGAATCCGGTCTCTGCCACGAAATTTGGAAAATTTTGCGAGGGGTGGAACGGGGTCCACTCAGTCTAGGGAGGTGAACTGAGTAGAGGGGAGTTCGATTCTCACCTCAGTCATCCCCGAAGTGGTTTTCCATGGTTTCTCGCTTGTTCTCCAGGCAAGTGCTGGGATAGTACCTGACTTAATGCCACGGCTGCTTCCTTCCCTCTTCCTGGCATATCCCTTTCAATCTTCCCATCCCTCACAAGGCTCCGGTTCAGCATAGGAGCTAAGGCCGCCTGGGTGAGGTACGGGTGCTCTTCCCCAGTTGTTTCCCTTTAGCCATATCTCATCCACCAGACACTGCCCTTGAGGCTGTAGAAGTGGGATCCCTCACTGTGTCCGAGGGAGAAACCAACCCTGGAGGCTGAAAGGGAAGAAATAATTTAGCCATTTATTTTGCATGATAAGTAACCGATCTCTTATTGATTGCATTCAGTGGTCCTCTGAAATCACCTCAGCACCCCCGAGAGTAGTATGACCTTCAGGAACAGTTTGCCATACATGGCAGCATATAACTGGCCATGGGCTGGGGGTGAGATACCAACACGATGTATAGTTCACCCCGGTGCTTTGATAATCGTCATGCAATAAATATGACGAATAGGATACTTCCTTCTTCTGGACAAAGGGGAAACCGTGTGTCAGGTGGTGTTAGAGTGATTCCGGAGATCAGAGTTCTTTGAACTATCAGTTGACCAGTCACGATTTCTATACGTGTCCTGTACAATTAATCGTGTTCCATTGAGAAGGTTTTACAAGTAAGATCATTATAGCAAAGGTTTTTACGGTGAAGTATTTGGTGCCAAAATACTTCATTCCACACTGTTTGAAAGTGCTATTGCATACTAAAAGAGTTATTTTTTATGTTTCATTATGTATATTAGATGCACATTTTTAGAAAAATGGATGTCGGCTGAAAACGTTGTTATAACCTATATCAAGAGGAAAGAAAATTGCAAACGTTGTGTTGTCTGTTGTGTAGGAGAAGTGACTGTACTCCGACGGAAACTAGCGGGTTGAATCTTGTTTACTTCCACTTTGCCTCATCTTCTATTCAAAGTCGCTAGTATTCCTTTCTGCATAATTTGTATAGTTCTTCCTAAGTAAGTCATTAAGTTCATATTATCAGAACTGCAGAGATCTAAGAACTAAGCTTGGAATTGACTAAATTCTTGATAGAGGTGATTTACTGGCTGTCGCAACAATCACGGAGCTTGGTATAGCTGTTTCAGCTGAGCATGTATATGTTAAACGTTTGAGTAAGTATCTCTTATTTGTGTGATATTCTTTTTGCCTAGTTCTACACTAGCTGCGTATAATGAATTTTACTAAGGTAATAAATCAAGTGGGAGCCTCCGTGGCTCACACGGCAGCTCGTCGGCCTCTCACAGCTGGATACCGTGGTTCAAATTCCGGTCACTCCAAGTGAGATTTGTGCTGGACAAAGTGGAGGCGGGACAGGTTTTTCTCCGAGTACTCCGGTTTTCCCTGTCATCCTTCATTCCACCAACACTCTCCCTTCTCATTTAATAGCATCTATCATTCATTAATAAATCACCTTGTGAGTGGTGACTCCATCGTACTAACAGCCCATATCTCCTTCATTCATTACATCCCTGACCCGGTCAATGACTGGAAAACAGGTTGTAGGTTTTCAATGAATGAAGTCTGGTTTTAAATAAGAAACATTAAGCACTATTAAGATAATTTAAAATATCATAAATTGCTGCAGATGACGAATTTATTATTGTGTACATCAATGCAAAACAACGTGATCTCCGTACAGACCCTGGGAGGTGTGCAAGGTAAAGACTTCCACTATTCGCAAAGAATGTGGTTAGCTCAATGCCCGGTCGCCTTTGCCGCCCAGGAATTAACCTGCTCATTTTTGCTGCAGGCTAAGTGAACCTCAGGGCTATGTGCAGAAACTTTCTGGCTGGGAATCGAACCCACGTCCTTACATTTGAACAGAGTACGCCTTTACCGCCTCTATATTGTGCACAGCGATACACGTAAATAATTTCTTGTATTTAATGGGATTAAAAAATAATGTTAACGTCAATGCTAATACAAGTGGCAGAACACCTCGTACTTATTGCCAAGTATCACTGCAATGATAATAATATTACAATGGCCCAAACAATAAAAGGGAGGGGTACGAGAGACCCACCACATCAGAATAAGTCACAAAATACTAAAAGGACCCACCCTAAAAAATCCCCCAACCAAACCGTCATGCCTCATTCCGTCAGAGGATACGAATAGATCCAGGGTGGAGGACAGGAGGATAGCCAGAATAACACAGGACGGAAGGTGGGTTCAAGCAAAAGAAGAATATTTGGAAGGCCGCAGAAACGCTGAATGGATAGGAGGATATCATCCTCAGAAACAGAATAGCATGTGTTGTTTGAAGTTATAGGTTTTAAGGCTGAGCCAAGAGGAAGAAATACTATGATTCTTCAGATCTGGTACATCAGACATTCATCTTAATGATGATGACGACGATGATGAAAATTGTCATTTTAAGTGTGCGAGCTTCAACTTGCCGCCTCTGTGGTGTAGTGGTTAGTGTGATTAGCTGCCACCCCGGGAGGCCCGGGTTCGATTCCTGGCAACGTGGTGCGAGGGCTGGAACGGGGTCCACTCAGCCTCGGGAGGTCAACTGAGTAGAGCTGGGTTCGATTCCCACCTCAGCCAAACTGGAAGTGTTTTTTCGTGGTTTCCAATTCTCCTCCAGGTAAATGCCGGGACGGTACCTTTCTTAAGGCCACGGCCGATTCCTTCCCTCTTCCTTGTCTATCCCTTCCAATCTTTCCATCCCCCCGGAAGGCCCCTGTTCAACATAGCAGGTGTGGCCACCTGGGAGAGGTACTGGTCATTCTCCGCAGTTGTATCCCTGACCCCGAGTCTGAAGCTCCAGGACACTGCTCTTGAGGCGGTAGAGGTGGGATCCCTCGCTGAATCCGAGAGAAAAATCGACCCTGGAGGGTAAGCAGGAAAAGAAGAAGAAGAAGAAGAAGAGCTTCAACTTGAGCTGTGTTTATAGTTCACCAAGTTGCAGAGCACACGGAGTGCGGTGGTGTATTGTTCAGGCTCGTTGGTCTGTCGTGGCCGAACAAGTGCAATCAGTTTGGCCAGAACCGTTGCATTTATATTGCCTTACTTTTCTGGGAAGTGTGTTAAGTCCCCCGGCTATACCCTGCTCCCAAACCACAAAGACTCACTCTGACGGAGAATAGTAAAGCCCCACTTGTTACGTCACGGATAGTCATTTCTCTCAAGGGATGTTGTAGTAATGTAAGAACTCCATTCGCTTCATTGCGAAACGCACTCTCTTTCGAGGACTTGCAGCGCTGTTCTGCTGTCACATGTACATAGCTTGGGACGATCAGTTTCGCCGTGCAGACTCCTCAATTGTGTGTGCGTGTTACTGGAAATGTATAAAGAATAATTCAGTGGGGATGTGTCCATATTTAATCTATTTTATTGGTAAGTTTACATTAACTGAGGGTCTCGGGAGTAAATAATGCTAAGGGACGTACCGATCTCGATAACTCCAGTGGCTCAAGTGCGGCCAGTATCCAGTATTCGGGACATAGTGGGTTCGAACCCTACAGTCGGCAGCCCTGAAGATGGTTTTCCGTGGTTTCCCATTTTCACACCAGGCAAATGCTGGGGCTGTTCCTTAATTAAGGCGATGACTGCTTCTTTCCTACTCCTAGCCCTTTCCTATCGCATCGTCGTCATACAACCTATCTGTGTCGGTGCGACGTAAAGCAACACGTAAAATAATAGGCACGGGACGTTTCCATAAAAGTTGGGTTAATGCATGTAAATAATGGTAGGGAACCTCCTAATCTCGTATTAGTTCCTTGATTGCTCAACAAATGACAGCAGAATGCAGTTTTAAGTATTTGAACTCATCTGCAGGTGACTCACTTTTGGCATCTAGACAGTGGTAAGAGGCAGCAAAATGGCTGGCCATAGCAGTCGAGTGTTTGACTCTTATGTGGACGTAATGGACTGTTTAGAAGAATCCGCGGAAGATATTGATGGTGGTGGCTTTCCAGATTATGCTCCTAACAAAGATGAAACATTTGAAAGGGGAAATTATCAGGAAAAATTATCTATAACTTACTCTCGTAAATACTGTTGAGTGCTGTACTTTAACATTGTTCACTTGCTGTACACACGCAGTAAAATAATTAAATGGCGTATGGCTTTTAGTGCCGGGAGTGTCCGAGGACATGTTCGGCTCGCCAGGTGCAGGACTTTGATTTGACTCCCGCAGGCGACTTGCGCGTCGTGATGAGGATGAAATGATGATGAATACAGCACACACACCCAGCCCCCGTGTCAGCGAAATGGTTAAAATTCCCGACCCTGCCGGGAACCGAACCCGGGACCCCTGTGACCAAAGGCCAGCACGCTAACCATTTAGCCATGGAGCCGGAAACATACTCAGTGAGAACTTACCATGAATGTTTAATAGGGTTACAAGCAATTTACATTTTAAATTTATTGTTTTAATATCATTGTGGGCAGAATGGATACAAAACGTGACCATAACTGTCACACATTCCATCTTGACCTTCTTTCGTTGAATTAAATAATCTAATTAGTGTGAAAGTGACATAGTATGATTTTCTTTTCTAGCACCATTAGCCAGTTTATAACAGTGATTGTCAACAGGAATAATGTAATAAAGATTATGGCAATACTGAAGACCAAAACGTTTTGCAGATCATCAGTATTTACAGATGTAAACAGCTTTAAATACACTCATTTATGACATAAATAATGTTAAGTACATATGAACATTTAGCTGCCACCCCCGGAGGTCCGGGTTCGATTCCCAGCTCTGCCACGAAATTTGAAAAGTGGTACGAGGGCTGGAACGGGGTCCACTCAGCCTCGGGAGGTCAACTGAGTAGAGGTGGGTTCGATCCCCACCTCAGCCATCCTGGAAGTGGTTTTCCGTGGTTTCCCACTTCTCCTCCAGGCGAATGCCGGGATGGTACCTAACTTAAGGCCACGGCCGTTTCCTTCCCTCTTCCTTGCCTATCCCTTCCAATCTTCCCATCCCTCCACATGTCCCCTGTTCAGCATAGCAGGTGAGGCCGCCTGGGCGAGGTACTGGTCATTCTCCCCAGTTGTATCTCCCGACCAAGAGTCTGAAGCTCCGGGACACTGCCCTTGAGGCGGTAGAGGTGGGATCCCTCGCTGTGTCCGAGGGAAAAGCCGAACCTGGAGGGTAAACTGATGATGATGATGACATATGAACATTAATTTAATTAGTCATTTTTGACACAAGAAAAAAAATGTTAAAATTGTTATTTGAAATAGGAAAGTTTTAAAAGCTTAAAGGGTTTTAGGAAAGTTTTTATTACCCTTGTGTGTTGAAGGAATTGATTATAAGATATTCCAGAAATTTATTCTCTTTATTTCTCAAAACATGCTACACGTCCCTTAATCACAAACTGGTTGTACAGTGGTACTGTAAAAGTCACAAGTAAAATTCATATGGGGAATGATTGACTTAACAATTATGGTAGAAAGATGGATATGGTCAATATTTTCCAAAGGTTGCCTTATTACTGCAAATATTTCTCTTTTCCTTTTTGTCTTGCTGTACTTTTAAATTTTTACAACGGACTCTCATGCGTGCGAGGTCATGAACGGCCAATGATACTGAATGCGCCTATCTACTTTATACCCCGCGTGCGCAGTATTGGCTGCTAATGGCAAGAGGGGGCGGAACCGTAGGTGAAGATGGGACGGCGAACGTATCACCAGGCGCGAGCAACACATCCCAAAACTTGTCCGGCCGTGGTGATAATGAGAGTTGTGAGTCGCTTTCTTTCCTCTGGACACAAGGTGCGCGTATCATGAGCACTGTCAAGAGCATGCTTGTCATATTTTCCATCGATTATTTAAGATGTTATCATTTAATTTATTCTTAAGAGGTCCAGTGACAACAGAGCTGTGAAGATTTCTGTTGGGGAATGAGGACTTCCATTTGAAAGCCCACTACCGTCATAAATAACCACCTACTGGGCACAGGCAAATGCAAAGGAGAAGACTGGGGTGATAAATATCCCACCCCCAGGAAATTGTGAATTTTAGAACTTGTGATTAATTGTGGCAACCATGTCAATGAAGATTTTACAGTAGGTAGCTCATTGTTTTGTTTTAATTTGAACTGCGGATTTGTTAACAATGTGTTGATGCTTCCATTAATAAACATAAATACACTCATGTTCATAGAAAACAGAATACCTTGAAAGACTAGAGATAGGAGGTTCATATTCGCAGGACATGTTCATTTGTATGTCCTGCAGAAACGATGAACATTTCAGTCACCCAGGTTCAGCATGTGTCCTGTTGCCTAGTAGGCACTGGGTCCTCCATGGGCACTGATAACTTGTTCCATGCGTGATGGCATCGACGCGTATAAGGCGCGAATGGCGTCCTGGAGTATCCATCCATGCAGCATTCACTTGGTTCCACAGTTCATCTTTGGGGTTGGCATGGGGTCACAGCGCCGCATCTGACATTTCACCATATCCCACACATTTTCGATTGGCGACAAGTCCGGTGATCGGGCGGGCCAGGGCAACAGTCTGACATCCTGTGACAACAAGATGGCACGTGGTCGCGCATTGTCCTGCTGAAATATGGTGTCTGGGGTGTCGTGCAGAAAGGGTATGGCTACCGGTCGCAGGATGTCATTAACGTAGTTCAAACTGGTCACACTGCCCTGGAAACGCGCCAACTGTGATTTGTGGTTGTACCCAATAGCAGCCCACACCACAAGGCCTTAAGTTAGCGTCGTATGTCTTGTGGGAATGCAGTCAATGTGATGCCTCTCCCCCCTGTCTGTGGCGAATCAGAATTCGGCCATCATTTTCAAACAAACAGAACTTGAATTCGTTCGAAAACACTATCTGCTGCCATTCCTATCCCCAGTGACGTTGTTCCATATACTATTTTAGTCTAGAATGTTTATGCACATCAGTAAAAGGTAGGCGGAGAAGTGGACGACGCGCCGGTAACCCAGACAGTAATAAACTGTCACTCCTGATAGTGTACTACTGTATGTGGTACACTGTTCCACTGTTGCGCCAGAGCCGAGGAAGACGCTGATCTGTTCTGCAATGCCATTCGGATGAGGTGTGGATCTTCTCGAGGAGGTGATCTGAGTGGTGTGACCAGACCCATCTCGTCTTCTGCGAAGCATTCTGTACACTCCCGCTGCACTGCCGACACACTTCTTCCCACACGAACAGCAATTTCCCGGATGGATGCATCATGTTCCCTCTTCCAAACTCACTCATTTGACGACACGGTTCTCGCATATACCTGCGAGGCAGGCATCCTGCTCGTCTGCTCAAGTCGCATTGATCCATTACATTTGGTTTATAGCGACAACAAGAGCCGCAGTCGGTGATGGTGCGCAGAGATATCGATGTGGACCTTGAACCTGAGGGCCGACATGGTTCAAATGGTAATCATTTCTTCAGAACATAAGACACAAGTCTTGTGAACGTGAAATTCCTATCTCTAGTCGTTCAAGGTGTTCTGATTTTTATGAAAATATTTTTTTTTTTTGCTATTTGCTTTACGTCGCACCGACACAGATATGTCTTATGGCGACGATGGGATGGGAAAGGCCTAGGAAATGAAAGGAAGCGGCCGTGGCCTTAATTAAGGTACAGCCCCGGCATTTGCCTGGTGTGAAAATGGGAAACCACGGAAAACCATCTTCAGGGCTGTCGACAGTGGGGCTCGAACCCACTATCTCCCGAATACTGGATACTGGCCGCACTTCAGCGACTGCAGCTATCGAGCTCGGTTTTATGAAAATATGTGTAAATATACAGGATATAAGATGTTCTTCTAAAAGCAATCATCCTGATCCAATGGACATCATTTCTGCACTTAACATTTGCGGCAGTGATGTGTTCCCAGCAGTACTCAAACTGTTTGTTGTCTTACGCTCTTTTTGTCCCTGAAATATTTGGAAGGTTATTTGCAGAATATGACTGCACAGAAAAGATTGAATGTGTTAGCTCTTCTGTGTATATATATCATCATATGTTTACCCTCCAGGATCGGCTTTTCCCTCGGACACAGCGAGGGATCCCACCTCTACCGCCACAAGGGCAGTGTCCTGGAGCTTCAGACACTTGGTCGGGGATACAACTGGGGAGAATGACCAGTACCTCGCCCAGGCGGCCTCACCTGCTATGCTGAATAAGGGCCTTGTGGAGGGATGGGAAGATTGGAAGGGATAGGCAAGGAAGAGAGAAGGAAGCGGCCGTGGCCTTATGTTAGGTACCATCCCGGCATTCGCCTAGAGGAGAATTGGGAAACCACGGAAAACCACTTCCAGGATGGCTGAGGTGGGAATCGAACCCACCTCTACTCAGTTGACCTCCCGAGGCTGAGTGGACCCCGTTCCAGCCCTCATACCACTTTTCAAATTTCGTGGCAGAGCCGGGAATCGAACCCGGGCCTCCGGGGGTGGCAGCTAATCACGCTAACCACTACACCACAGAGGCGGACTATATATATATATATATACAAAGAAAAATATGTGACCGTAGAAAATATAATCCATGCGCTGGCCAATACCCAGGAGACGTCTGCTATTGTAATCAACATGAATACAAACGTGTCTTAATTAAATTATTGTGTTATTTTGAAAGTTTTAATTTAGTGTTTATAATTTCACAATATGCACCCAACATTATTTTATAGAAGTCCTGATATTTTAATATTTTAATTTTCTGACTAACCCCTGATATAATCCAATAACTGCATTGTGTTTTGCTGATGATATAGCAATTGTTGGAAATGATAAAGAAACAGCCTCGATCTTGGTCACAAGCACCACCAATATACTGCAATTGATAGGTCTAGAAATCAATACTAAGAAATCTAGAGCTATTATCATCCAAAATGGAAAATTAATTTGTAACAGAATTCCAACAATCTGTGGCAATATCACAAGTGTCGATGGCGATGATGAAGTTAAATATCTGGGTGCGTCCTTCAATAAGACGCTGATAATAAAAAACAAACTTTATAAATCTAAGAAGTAATTTAGACAAGCTTGCTGCCTCCCATTTGCAGCAACCACAACAAAAATTAACTGTTATAAATCAGTTCATCGGCCCCACTTTAATATATCCTTTTCAATCAGCGCCTGTAGAGAAAATTCTCAACACATATTTAATAAAAACAAACAATTTAATCAAGGACAATTTTCAGCTACCGAGTGACACACCCAACAGTATGTTGTACACAAGAAGTAAATATAAAGGCTTGTCTATACTTCTTGCAACGTGGGAAGCATATCTCCAACAATTAAACATCAACCGCAAGCTTGAAGTAGTGAATGATCCTCATGTAAGTGCTATCAGACATTATAACGCCTTCAGTAATCATTGCTTCTCCGAGCTGCAGATAAATACTGACGACATGGCGGCAGAGTAAGAATGGTGTCATGATCGGCTCCTGAACATTGTGTAACATCCTGTGCAACCAGTGTAAATGTGAAATACTGCAAGCGTGAACGTATAAAGGTAACTAGAACTAGTTGAGAACGGCAGTTTCATTTATTATTAATAATTACTTTGTGGAGCCAACGAAACACAAGAACATGGCAACCTGCGCTGTGTGTGACAAGGAGCTGGGCAAGAAGAAGAAAGTACAGTGTGGACTATGTGAAAAATGGGCTCAAGGTAAATTTAGTGAAATGAACAATGGCAAGTACGAGTCAAAAGCAGTGCTATTCCATTGAGGACGTGGTAAAGTTGCTACTAGAGCTGCAAAGTGAAATAAGGGAACTCTAATCTGAGCAAATGAAGAGAGAGTGTGAGCTAGGGAAGTCTATAGATCTCTGCCATGAAAAGACAGACAGCAACACCAAGTCTATTGCTCAGGAAAATTAGTGAACAGATGGAAGCAATCCGAGTCCAGAATTCTAATCTCAGAGCTCAGCTGAAAAGTCTCGGTACTCGATTAACAGAGTCTGAACAATATTCTCGCAGGAACACACTTGAAATATTTGTTGTTCCAGAGAAAGCCAACGAAGACGTTCTGGAAACTCTAAAGGGCATAGGGAGAGCTCTGGACCTTCAAATAGAAGAACATATGATTGATACCTGTCACCGGTTACCCAGACTACCCGGCCAGTCTCACAGTGGGATCATCGTGAAGTTTGTTCGACGTTCCGACAAGGAGAACTTCATGCAGAGAAGGCGAGTTAAACACAACTTATCAACACGACACCTAGGACTTCCGGACGACAACATCATTTATGTGAACGAAAGCCTGGCGCCGGAGAAGAGGAAGCTGTTAGCACTCGCTCGCAGATTCAAGACGGAGCACAACTACAGGTATCTATGGGTAAGAAATGGAATCATACGACTAAGAAAGAGTGAAGGTTCCAAGATATGTGTAATTAATGAAACTGAAGTTTTGAATAAGTTGAATTAGAAATGCCAGCTATGAATTCAGTTATGTTTCATGTCCTTTGTATTGTCTGTAGTATTAGGAAAGTGAGTGTACTCCGAGTCAGGTATGTTCAGAGAGCAGCGGGCCTAATCTTCTTTACTTTCACTTTGCAAGGGCTTCTATTCAAAGTTACCGGCATTCCTCCCTCCCTTTCTTGAAGAGTTCTCTCTAAGCAAGTCATTAAACGTGTATTACCAAAACTGTAGAGGTCTAAGGACCAAGCTTGATTTATTTTATACAAACTTATTAGGTGAGAACTTCGATCTGTTGGCTTTGACGGAGAGCTGGCTAAATTCTTCTATTAGCAATTATGAGCTCTTTGATCAGAGATATAACGTATTTCGAGGCGATCGTAATAAAATATCTACAGGTAAAGAACTTGGCGGAGGTGTTGTACTGGCTGTCAGCAACAAATATAAGGCCTCACAGGTTGACATAGATGTTTCGGCTGAGCATGTATGTGTTAAACTTCTGAGGGAAAATCTTGATAGTATCTTTATTTGTGTGGTATACTTTCCGCCTAGTACTAAACTGGCTGCATATAATGAATTTTACGAAGGTATTGAAGCCAATCCCGTTTTAAATAGTAAACAGTTAGTAATATTAGGAGACTTTAATTTACCACAAATTATTGAAGAAAACGATATAACGTGTACATCCGTACGCATGAATAATTTCTTACAATTCATGGGATTAAGAAATGTTAACGGCGTTGTTAACAACAATGGCAGAATGCTTGACCTAGTATTGTCGAATATCACTCACATTACTGTCGACCAAAACTTTCATCCTCTCGTACCAGAGGACAAACATCATCCGGCCTTCAACATTACTTTTTGTTACCAAAAGAAGGGAGAAAAATGTAATGATGCGGGAAATAAAATTGTATACAATTATAACAAGGCAGATTTTGAATTGTTATACAGAGCACTTTCACACATAGATTGGAGCTTTCTGGACAATTACACTGATGTTAACCAGGCACTAGATATATTTAATTCTAAATTTTATTCTGTTTTAAATGTCTGTGTTCCGGCAACCGTCAGGAAAAATAAACGATACCCTTGTTGGTTTACGCAAGAGATAATAAGAAATATTAGGCGGAAAGCATACCATCACAGGAAAATGCGCGAAGGGCAGAGAAATCAGACTCCCATTTCTTGAAATTCAAAGAATTGAGAAGAAGTGTTAAGAAAGATATAAGCATCGCGTATAAAGCCTATATCGGGCAGGTAGAGCACGAAATAGGCGTAGATACTAAGAACTTTTGGGCATTCGTTAAAAGTAAGCAAAGGAACCCCTATGTCAGTGTAATGAAATACAATGGAAAAGAACTAATAAGCGACAAATCTGTTGCTGACAGTTTTGCAGGCTATTTCTCATCTGTATACTCAGAGAAACGGGCGCGGTATGATTTACCGAAATAAGAGAATACGGAAATAGATCCATTGATGAATGTACTAAATGTTAATGAAATTAGTACTACTGAAATTCAAAACGCAATACGCAAGATGAAACCTAAAAAAGCCGCAGGCCCAGATCTAATCCCTCCGTATGTAATTAAAGGCTGTGGAGATATTTTATTACACCCTCTCTCAATTATTTTTAACATTTCGCTAAAAACTGGAACTTTTCCTACAAAGTGGAAGACAACGCGAGTTAGTCCGCTTTACAAATCCGGAGATAGGTCAGTAATTAATAACTACAGACCAGTTGCAATTTCTTCCGCATTAGCAAAAGTCTACGAACAAACCCTATATCGGCATCTGTTCGAACATGTAGAAATTATCATCAGTGACACCCAACATGGCTTCAGACCGGGGAAATCGACAACGACAAATTTGTTGGAGTTCAGTCATGAAGTGTCGGCAGCCATGGATACAGGAGGCCAAGTGGATGTAGTTTTCACAGATTTTAGAAAAGCATTCGATAAAGTTGATCACGATGTACTTTTAAATAAATTAGCTTATTATGGACTCTCTCACACCTTAATAAAATTATTTGCATCATATCTCTCTGATAGACAACAATTTGTGTCTTACAAAGGATTTGAATCTGAGTATTACAATACTCGACCTGGTGTCCCACAGGGCTCAAATCTTGGACCATTACTCTTCTTACTACTTATTAATGATCTTCCTAAATGCGTACAGTATTCAAACATATTGCTATTCGCAGACGATGTAAAAAATTTCAAAACCATTCGTTCACAGGTGGACTGTAGATTTCTTCAGAAAGACCTCAATAGCATATCACATTGGAGCGTTATTAACAAGTTAGATTTTAACATTAACAAGTGTCATGTAATGGTATTTTCCAGGAATAAAAATAAAATTAGTCACTCGTATAATATTTTGAATACTAATCTGTCATCAGTGAATTCTATCAAGGATCTTGGCGTGCATTTTGACGCTAAATTGACGTTCTCTCTGCACATAAACGAAGTAGTTGCAGATGCTTACAGAATATTAGGATTTATTAAGAGATGCACACGTGACTTCACAAATCCCGAGGCAATAAAGCTATTATACAACTCCTTTGTAAGAAGTCGGCTAGAATATGCACCAACCATTTGGAATCCCACCTTTAAACTATATGAAAACAAAGTTGAAATGGTGCAAAACAAATTTCTTAGATACCTTACGTACAAAATAACTAATAATTATCCTAAATTTTATTCGTATGATGACTTAATGAAACAACTTGGCTATAAGTCCTTAGCAAAAAGACGAGTAATTGCAGTTCTTCTATTTGTCTACATATTATTTAACAATCTTATTGGTAGCTCTAACTTGCTCTCTCTGTTCAACTAGTCTGTCCCTAATCCATCTACACGCCCAAAATATGTTACTTTCTACTGCTCTAGATCAAGAACCCAACAACATAGTAATTCACCAGTGTTAAACTCAATGAAAATATTTAATAAATATAGCAATGAGTATAGAATAGATATATTTGCAACTACATACACATCCATAGTAAAACAATGTAAACAAATAGCTTAATTGTTTTCTGTTCTAAGTTAAAATCCCACTTTGCTGATTCCTATTGTTAACCTCATAACTTCAGTTAATATTCTAGTTTCTAGTTATACCATCTAGCTCATCATCATTATTATCTTCGATAACATCACTACCATCATGTATAATTACAGTACTAATGCAGCTTTAAAGCAGTTCGTAAATCATTATAATTGTAATATTTTAAATACCTTGTTATAATATGTGCATATGTAACTGAATATTTGTAATACTATGTTACTGAAGAAAAGTGTATTTTTTATTTCATTTATGACTTTATTTTACAAGGAATTTCATAAGAGGTATTATAATTTTAATTTAATATTTGTTTTTATCTAATGTAATAGTATATGTATATGTGTTTCACATCATTAGGTTTGTACCTGTCTGAAGCACAATAAATAAATAAATAAATAAATAAATAAATAAATAAATAAATAAATAAATAAATAAATAAATAAATAAATAAATAAATAAAGAGTGTTAAGAAGATCTGAGAAACTCTACGACCAAAAGAATTTGGGAGAGGAGTTCCATTTTTCGCTGAAGTACCATCCGCCAACTCGTGGGCGATGAAATGGAATGGAGAGACATGCTAAATATGTTGGAAATGGCCACCCCAGTGCACACCCTTCCTGGACAGGCCACAGCAGGCTCTGCAGGGAGTATGAAACCCTACCCGATGTGCTCGTGACCTGCCCTTAGGGAGAGTTACTTCGCACTGAGTGTCATAACACCGTGAGATCTTCGTTAGCGAGCAGTCCCTTGAGGTTCTTGAAGAAGTCCACTGTGTAGCAGAAGGTGGAAATAACCGTCGTATTGATATAATTGCCATCAATCGGAGACAAAACGCAGCGGAAATCATTGACCTAATGATAAGGTTTGGAGACTCTGTTTTCCAGCCAGATGACGTAGATAAAGGAACACAGGATATACGTGCACCAACAATACCGTACTTCCAGAGAGCCTACAGCGTCAGGAACATACGAGTAGGACTGCTCCTGGGTGCTAGATGGACCATCCCCAGAAATTTTGTTGAATACTGGCAATCGTACAGACTGGGCAGAAATATTCAAGAAAAATTCTTACAACGATTATAAAATTCTCAGTGGCAATGATGTGAAACCATTTGTACGGAAAACATAGTATTTAATTTCCTTCAGACAGCATAAAAGAATGTTCATATTCATTAGTACATTTATATTTCTTTTCGAAACCAACACTTCATTTTTTCAAATAACTTGTGAGCTATTCTGTGTCCTTTGGCAAACACGTATTCATATCGGAATAAATGAGGAAAGAAAAATAATTTTAAACGTATGCCGTTCTCTCTGCTGCCGGTTGAAGATCGGTTGCCCGTCCCAAAAGTGAACAGAGTGTGAGGCAATGAGACGCAGTACATCACAATAGTGCTATACGGCAAGTGGTATTGATGTAAACCAGTGAAATGGCAAAGCAAACATTCACTTACTGTATGTCTACAGCAACAGTTGCGGACGTTAACGTTCCGTCAGAAAGGAGCGTGCGAGTGAGAAGGAAGTGGCAGATGACATGTTAGATGAGACAATGACTCTGTACTATGTGGACACTGCACATGTCCAGGCATGTAGTTCATAGTCCATGTGAGAGCCACAACTTCCGGCTCCAGTGAAGCGTAGTAAAGACCAATCGTTGTCGAGTAAGCGGGTACAAGACACAATTACGTACATAAACGACTATCCATAACAATAGTAAAAACAAACAAAGCAATTAGTAACAGATTTCGAACAAGTCCGCAGCAGTATGGCCGTGTGGTGCATACGAAAAACGATGGTAGCCTACTTCAAGGGAGGGCAAGGCTAACCTGCTAAAAACGATTGTTGTTTGCACGATTCAAGGACGCTCGGGACAAGTTACACGTTGTGCATGATAGTCGTTAAGAGGTACCAAGAGAGTTACAGCACGAGCAACGAACATCAATGTCCTAACTCATTCGTAAGCCTACTCTTAGTCTGGGTGGCAAATTGACTGGGATGTTCTTTATTTTTCTGGAGAAGTCTAACTCCAACGAGACTATCCCGTGTCAGGGACCTAGCAAGGGCGTTATATAATGTTGACGTCACAGCGAGCGAGTGTGCGGAAGATACGTTTACCCAAACTACAGCTGTGTTATGAACACTGCCTTTGGCCCATAGCTGGTGAAAATATCTCGCTGTTGCTTCAATGCTGGTTTGCCTATCAAAATTGTACCATCCCTCCTGGAAAGTGTGTGCCATTTCAATTCATATCACCTGGAACCACGGGAAAAATTCAACCTCTGGATGCCTGTTTTCCCGTGCCTACAAAACATACTATCCCACCATCTACAGCTACAATAAACTGCACGACAGGCTGGTTCGCATTCGGTTGCACCTTTCTATCAGTTCCCGTCACCACGTTATAATAATATGATTATCCATGCATTCTGAAAGAGTAGACACCTAGATGATCGCTCTGAACGATTTATAACTCCCAAGGCGTTCGACTTTGAACTTCCTGGCGGTAACGTTTGTGGCCCATCATTTTTCATTCGGTATTCATGGTGTAAGTTAAGGGTTTGTTTTGAACGTCGATGAAGTCCATTTTGTGAAGTGTAATACATACGTTCCATAAAAGGTTGATCTCTGCGCCACCCAGACACTCACTCGCTGGCATCCTCCTATGCATATGGTGCGTCATTAGCGGCTAATATAGTTTCCTGTCCCAGTTGTTACTACAGCACTTTCAAATGCCCCTTACTAGACATCGCACCTGCGACCTCACACTCGTGTGGGTCCCTTGTTAAGAGTACTCACATCTGATGACATCCAGTATAAATATTCAATTCTCTTTTTACATTGTCTCCCTCTTCCTTTCATATCCATTTTTTGTCTGAATAAATGATCAAATTGTTCTATATTACCTGCGAGACCTCTTTGTACCTTTACTTGTTGAAAATTTTCTCACTGGCTTGTCTTTCTGTCTACCTAGTTATCTTTACGTAATATCCATAGTTACCTCTGACTCCTAAATCCCTTTGTCTTCTGTCCAACGTTTACAACCATGTAGCAATACATTCCAAACAAAACATGTTTTCTTCTTCCCATGGTGAAAGAGTTGTTTAAAAACAAAATTCTTTCCCTGAAAGCTCGTTTCGCTGTTGTTATTCTTCTTAAACATTTTGTTTAATTCTCAGCAAGAAAATTATTCTACCAATTTCCATACATCTCATGACTTTCGAAATGTAACTGCTTAGATGACAACATTTATTAGTGTATTGTATTGCGTCTCTTCCCATTTTATGGATTTACCATAAAGCACTACCCTATCGAGACAAATCAGCGAGGGAAGAGATGAGATTACCTCTACTGTTTGATATCTGGAGCACCTTTCTGAAAGAACTTGACGAGTCTTTATTCACCTCCACGACAAATACACACACACACGTAGCTGAAAATAAACTTAGCAAAGACTCTTTTCTCTCCACGTACCTTAAGGTAAGGACTCGTGTGAGAAGGAAGTCTTAATGTGTTTGGGGGAAATGTGAGTGTGGGAAACTTAAAAGATATATTGCACCATTGGCGAGACTCGCCTCTTGCCTCTCGCACCGTACATACGTGATTTATGTTTCTTGTACGTGCTGCGCCCTCTGTTTGTATAGAAGAGAAATATTCCGACTAATTTATAGCTACAAGGCGATAGAAAATTTGCGGCCCTACTTTATTCAAACTAAAATATGACTCACAAGTGCTCTTAAATACAAATATACATAGGGGCTCGTTGATTGAATTTTGAGCGTCGGGATCTTCGGGAAGAAAGACGAAGAAAATTATACCATTTCAATTTCCAAAGGAGATCTTGGACCTGTTACACTACAACTCCATTCAAAATTTGCGTGTGGGTAGCTGAGCTAATGTACATTCGAGAACTAAAAATCGTGAGTGCTCAGCTTAATAACTAAGACTGTTTATTTAATGCTGAATCTTATGGAAATACGTGCGAAGACTCGCCTGCAGTAGCGAATAACCAAGGCAAGGTTGCAGTCTCACGGTTCGAGAGTTGGAAGAAGAGCACTCGCCGAGGAGCAGGGGATATTGCACGATTGTGCAGCAGTGTGAAACTATAGCTCATTCCACTGAACACACGACCTCTGAAACACCCATAATTCCTCGTCATTAATATAATGTTTTATGAAAGACAGATGAAAAGTATGAGGCATTTTTGCCCATGAGTTATTAAAATAACTACAAAACATTTTCTTTTTCATTAATACATTTGTAGGGAGGAAGCACAACAGCAGGAACAGCCATCGCTTCGTTGCCTTCCTTCTTCTGTGCTGCTCTGGCACAAGTGTGTGTAGTCCGTCGCTCTGTGAACCGCCGGCAGCTCGCTTGTGTGCTTTGAGGCTTTAAATCAGTGCGCACTTGTCTTGTATTGAGTGAGAGCTGGTTGTATATTGCCAAGTATTTGTGTGTGTTCTATTATTTTCGTACTGTACAGAAGTTGTTACTGAAGATTTTGGTGTTGTGGTGTGCAGCGATAAGTCATGGCATAACTTTTACTGATAAAAATATTGCCATGTGTTTTATTTGTGCATGGTTTTGTCATTTAGTTGTTCTTTCTTGAACACATTTTAATTTTGGCACCTTTTTCACTACTGCATTTAATTTTTACTATTGTTTTTGCGAGCGATACGGCAGCATGGTAGTGCCCCGCGTTGCCTGGGGAAATGCATCCCTCACCCCTCCAGCCCATTCTCTATTTTCTCCCCAGTTTGCCTTACACTTCAATGCTGAAGTTTCTATGTGCCGTGGTTTATCTCTGATTCTGTAAAAACCATAAGTAGCCGCTTTATACTCCCCGTTTCCTTTAGTTCATAAAAATAAGTTGTTGCTTAGGTTTTTTCGCCTTTTATCTTGAACTTAAATACTGAATTTCACAAATTTGTGTGCCGACGTTTACCCGTTATGGCGTTGAGCAGAGCCCTCCGATATAGCAACCCTGTTGTCATAAGAGCAATACTTAACATGGAATGAACTGTAGAATTTATATATACATAGCAGCATCTGTTAATTATAAAAATGTATTTTATTTATACTGTGACGTAATTTCCTTCTTCCCGCAGTTAAGAGAGCACGGAAAATGGCACTTTACCGCACTCTAAATAATTATTTACTTACTGTTTAATTAGACATTGTTTTGAACTGCACAGTAACGTAAACACAGATAGTCAGAGAGGTCACGAATCAGAAACACCAATCTTACCCTTGTTGAATTGATTCTCCACCTGATTGCAGCACTGTTTTCCGTACCCATCTACACAAAAAAGGGCAGCTCAAGGAATCCACCGCCAATACAACACTGACTAATGTATGGGTTAATTCATTTCCAACAGATAAATTCACATATATCATAAACTTCGTATGACCTTCATTAATCCAGGACGAGAGGACCATGTTTACTACTCTGGTAACTTAGTGGGCTGTTCATTGCTTCAATTAACATTAATTTTCATCTTTTATAACTACATTATTCCATACGCACACGTCTTATATCTTTCATAGCAAGATATGAACAACAGAATAAGGAAATCTCTTTGCATGGATCAGACATGGACGATTTGCATCGCGATGAACCTAAACTATTTGTAATTGAATTGATTTAATTAAAAATAAGTAAATTCGTCACACGATGAAATAAAATATTGTACACAAAAGCCATTAAATTGGTAAGCTTACGTCACTCGTTTCGGAATTCCAAACATTTCGCTCGTAACGTAATAGATCAGTCTCCGTGGAAGTTGTGTAAATAATTTAATTTAATTATGGAATCTCCACTGTGGATGAGCTGTAACAATCTACAAAGAAAAACGAACACTAGTAGAATCATGATAGCCGAGTGGCATATCTACCGGCTGCCTACCCAGGCAGCCGCAGTTCGAATTCTGGTCAATGTATGGGGCATTTTGAAAATTCAACTACGCACACCCAAATTCAGTAACGGAACTGGTGTATAATGCCCAGAGAATCCCTCGAAAAGTCAAAGTTTCTGAAACTTCCCGATAGGATTCGAGGTTAGGGGTCAGAAACCAAACAGCTTAAGTAGGCCACAGTGCCATTCTTTTCACACAGTTTTCGAAAACGATGATCTATAATTTTGGTAGGCTTAGAAATTGACTGAAATTCGAAAGTAATTAAAGGAGGGGGAGCGGGGGGCAGGAGATTTTAGATTGGGAGCGGGAATTGGCAACCACAAGGTCCTTATTTGAGTCACGGAATTGCTACCAATATTTTTTTTACAGTTTGTATTATGTCGCGCCGACACAGGCTACGATGGGGTAGGAAAGGCCTAGGAGTGGGGAGGAAGTGGTCGTGGCATTAATTAAGGTACAGCCTGGTGTGAAAATGGGAAAGAACGGAAAAGCATCTTCAGGGCTGTCGACAGTGGGGCTCGAACCCACTTTATTCCGGTTGCAACCTAACAGCTACGCGCCCTTAACCGCACGGCCAACTCGCCCGGTTTGCTTCCAATTACTTGTGCCTAGCTCCTCACTTTCATCTCTCCTATTTGACCTCCTTTGGTGAACTCTTGTCGTTTTCCGCCCCCGACGGTATTAGGTTTGCGAATGATAGGGAGTCTTTCATTTTCACGTTCTTCGTGGCGTTTGCCTTTATTCTGACGATACTTTCATTTTTGAAGTATCGGATCTCTTCAGTTATTTCCCTTCTGATGTGTGATGATTGCGAATGGCTGCCCAGTTCCATTTCCTCTTAAAACAATAACAACCAACACCTCTACCACCACCACCTTTTTCTTTTCCGACCCCGACGTTATTCGGTTTGCAAGGCCTAGAGAGTCTTTCATTTTTCGAAATGTCGGACCTTTTTAATATTTTTCATCTGATTAGTGTTAATAGAAGATGGTTGCCTAGTTTTACTACCTCCTCCTAAAACAGTAATCATCACTACCACCTTGAGGAATATTAACGAAAATACTCGGGATATTAGCCTAACCAAATCAATTTCAAACCCATAAAAATACTGTTACTGTTAATTTAATCAAGGATGACCAATTAAAACACACACACAAGGTGATACTCGAAAATGAATGACAACACTTCACTGATTACTGACTATTTACAAGAGTCACTTGTCCTCACAGCGGGTTTTCGGCGGACAGTTTTTACATGGAACTGGAGATCTCTGTATTATTTATTGACTAGTTTCAACTCTGCATGCACTACTGTAACTTCATATAGCAGTTCCATGTAGTCAGATTCGAACACACGATCGATGGCCGTCATGACGGACATGAAGTGTACACTTGGCTCGACTCCAGACAAAACCTATAACTCACGTGGCTGCTCCATGCACTGAGCTATTCAACACATATCACTCGACAAGGCAACAACACAACACAACTCCTGTTCGACGGGAGCCTGCTTTTATACTGGAGACCCCAAGCCCCGTACCTTCTACTTATAAGTGTCCCGCATGCAATAGTGATGAATTGGGTGCCTAGTCATTGGTTTTCAAAGGAGCGCAACAACGTGTTATATTTCGGACGTGAAGCAAATAGCAGTAATTTTACTACACACGTTACAGGCTGCATTTGTAAATCCGCCAAAGATGCAGAAAATACAGTATAATAATTAAAAAATTTATACACGTACAAATATTCCACTCTAGTCTGACTCGTAGGCTGAAAAGTAAGTGTAATGTCCTACGGTCCAGGGGGCTCCGGGGTCGATTCCCTGGCGAGCCACGGATTTTAACAGCTTCTCATTAATTCTTCTGGCTTGGGGACTGGGTGTTTGTGTCTGTCCCAAAACTCAGCCCTTCATGTTCAGACAACACACCACAGAACCACGTAAAAGTGATTACATCTCTGCGGAACTTGGCGTGTTCTGGTGCAGCGTGGAAGAGAACATCAGATTTCAATATCGGGCTGCAAGTGAGGTTCTACCGGAGTGTTTGGACAGCGGATGCCATCCTGAAATTCAAGACTGACATTTGCTGGCTGTGAACTATGGACCGCGACAGCGCTAACGAGAGTAACTGTGTGACTGAGTGAAACTGCAGTGCTAGTGTCCGGCATCTGTGTGATTATGTGTGAATGAGCAGTAAGAAGTAACAAAGGGAGAGTGCGAACTGTGTAATTGTGTGTCATGTACTACGAGAGTAAATTGTGTTCTCGGTAAGCTTGTGTGTGTGATGGGTAGCTTTAGTAATCGGTAAATAAATGTTAGAAATAGAGCGATACCTGTTGCTGTATTAATTTATTTAACCAGTCTACAATACGTTACTTCAGGGTTATGGCATTAACGTATTAGAAAGACCACAAAACAACATTTAACTTCTAATAAATGTCCTAAATTAGATGCCCAAGAAGACCACTCCCCTAGGTACTTTGACCAAGACATCGCCTTCTAACTGCACAACACCTTATTCTGTAAGGAGTTTGTTAGTAAACGATACACGAAATTAATCGAGAAATTGTGCATTTATTTGTAAAATAAACATGTAAATGTCAAAATTTTCGAATTACGCGTTTTAACTCGTTTTACGACATACAATATATTAAGCTCCATACTGGGGAACCATCGGTACATAACATAGCCATCAAGGGAATTTCTTGACTCTTACCTTACGATGCCGTTGTTCCATGGCCCACACGGATATGATGAGGCGACCTCCTATACGAAGCACTCTCGCCAACTCCCGCAGCGCTCCGACGCGCCTCTCCGTTGTCGCGAAGTGGTGCACGACGGCGACTGAGAGTACGGCGTCGAAGCTCTCGTCTCGGAACGGCAACGACAGATTGTCACACATCAGCACCTGCAACACATCGTACATGGCGTGTAGACACAGCGGCAGATTGTGGCACATAGTATGGAGAGATACACTGAGGAGGATGTTGGTCGTCTAGTGTCGCACCACATAGTCCCAGCAAGAGGCATTTGATTGCTTACAGTATAATCAGATTCACGGTCTCTGTTATGAAGCGTAGCTGAACGACAGTGGTGGAATTTGAGAATGTCGTACTCTGAGTAACGGGCACATTTCAAGTTCTGCCAAAAATTATGCAAATCCTCCAGCGAAACGTTTGAGATGATCAAGTGGAAATCACCCGGATCACCACGACGGGAAAAAGACGCGAAAAGACAGGTCAGAAGAATATGTGATACTTGAGTTGTTAACACCAGTCCACAAACATATTGACTGTAGTACGTACACAGGTGTACAGTGTGTTGCCTACACTGTAGGCGCCAGTCCAGGAACGTATAGACTGTAGTACGTGAGTGTACACCATGTTGCCTATACTGTAAGTGTTAGTCCAAGAAGTTGGAGACTATCATACGCGAGTGTACGCCGTGTTGCCTATACTATAGGAGCCATTCCATGAACTTATTGACGTCAGTAGTATGACAGAGTAGTACGGGAACTGTATAACTGAAGACATGGAGGAAATAACTATGAGGCTGCATGAAAAGTGTAACAAAGTTAATTGTTATGTTCTAAAAGCTTTGTCGAACTATGGCATGGCATTTGGAGTGTCAGTGCATGTCATATTATTTCCACTGAACGAAATTATTGTTACTCATGGCAAGTAATCAGGAGGCATTAAAGGTCTGGTTTTTCTAGTTACACAGGGTAGTCGGAAACAACCTGAATAGGGAATAATTCTTGTTGAATCATTCGCATGACCTGATTTTGATTATTGTGATATAGTTTACAACAACCTACAGTAGGAGTAGAATGGGGAAGGAAATTACAGCGTGTTCACAATGCTTGTGTAAGATTTATCTGTCTCGGGTGGCTTTGCCTACAAGAACGACGCACACTTCATTCTCTTTGTTTTTTTGCATAATATTCTTAAAACTTCACAAGCCTCATACCATGATCGCATCAAATTACTCTCCACAGAGCATAACGAAAATACCTCATCCTGCAGCACCTTCCTGTACACAGAACGACATTCACCCTTACCGCAGCGCGACAATGGAATCTCTTACTAGTGAACGTTAGAAGTACGTCCAGCAGCTTTGGAAGATACCTGTGTCGAAATACTACGCAAACATACATGAATCATCAAGTTTTGACCTGGAAACACTTCTTCCTACCTCCTCTTCAACATTATTTCCCTTTTCCTTTAATAAATCTTCTTCTTATTATTGTTATTATAATTATATTAATTCTTCTCTTCAGCTCTCAGTTGAAGGCGATATCTCGGGATCGTCTTGAAATGTCTATGTTTTTGAAACTTTCTCTTAAGTAGTATATATAGTACTCATTACTAACATATTTTAATGTACTCTACGTACGATGTGTGTTACATGGATGATATGATTTGTTTCTTTACGTGTGATTACTTTTATTAATACTATTATTGTTAATGTACCGGGGGTACACCTCAATGCCGCGCATTCAAAATTTGCGCCTAAAGGAACTTAGAACTTTAATCAGAAGATGTCACCACCGAAATATTATGTAATTTTGTAATTGTGTAGTTTCCTAACCTGAGTGAATTTCTCCCGGTTTTGTTGCCATTCATTAAGAAGTTTGAACATTTTTCTACAGATGACACCACTAAAGAACATTTTTGATCATGCCCTCTGGTGCAAGGTGAAAGAACTTATAATTTAAAGAAAATTTGTATTTCTAGGTTTTTGTAACTGATTGATGCTCATTTATTTTTGAGTTGGCAATATTTCCTTTTTCTTTCCGCTAGTTTTGAATTTAGCCAATCACTAATTTCTGTAATTAATTTTCAACCTATCACAGGCTTCTTGTTCGATTTTGATTGTTACTTTTGAACTAAACCAATAAAATCGAGAAGGTGTGGCTAGTTTAGTCTTGAACGATCTCAAACCTTCCACGAGGGTTCATAAACTGCGGCTTTTCTCGTTTCTTGGCCAACTGATCGTCGTCTATCAGAGTGTGTGTGTTAAGCAGGAGGCGGGCGGTCTCTTTCGTCGGCAGAAGAACATTTATAAGGTAATGGCCACATAAATTATATCTTTCTTGTCATAGCTACCTACACAGATTATCCCAAGGGAAAGGTCCGAATCTTTAACCAAGTAACCTACTTTTCTAAAATGTAACTTTCTTTCGGCTAAGGTAAAAATTTCATAAAATCTTTAAGTGTAAATCGGGGATAGAGAATGATGTACGCTCTCGAGCTCCCCTTCATCTTGGTTTGAGGTGGCGACGTTTTCACAACCTTTCGTTTCTGTAATGTATTACAGTTATTTCCATCCGCGCCGCCTCAGTAGCTTGGGATTAGCCCCTGTTTCTTCGGCCGAGAGCCCTATTGGTTTTAATTTTTCATTATCTGGGGCGCAGTGTTCGCCTCCATTCAGTTTGTGTTTCAGGCCGTTTACTTAACCTGTTTCTTTTCTCAACGGCCCTGTAGGTTGGGTACGAGATACCTCTGTGTAATAATATTTCTATTTGTAAATAGTGCCTTGAAAGGCCAGAGTTTGTCACTTTTCATGCAATGTTGCCTTGAGTAGGCTTGGAAACCTGAGAGCCTGTTAGCTCTTTTTAAAGTTTTGTAACGGTAAAGTGTGCCTCTGGGAGGCTAGATATTGTGATTTACGGAGCAAGTGCTCTTGAATTAGGGGATTTCTGCCCCTCACTAAATAATACCTCTTCCTTTTTAAAATTGTAAAATTAGGGGCTTGAAGCCCAGAGTTTGTAAAAGTTCACTAATCTTGAATTTTCCTAGTCTTGTTTCAAGATTGCTTTTGTACCTGATATGTTTTTTATGTTCACCAAGTGAAAATTGTTAAGTTGTAGTTGTTTTCTGGAAAAATATAACCTTCAGTTCGAGTTTTAAATTAATTTTGATATTGCAGATAGGTCCATTCACCCCAGCACCTTCTTTAGTTTCTTTCTGCTCCACGGGTACATTTATTGTTAATATCGTTTTCATATCATTGTCGTCAGTAGTTATTATTAAAGTGTTCTAGGTTAAGACTGGCTAAGTGTAAGAATGTGAGTATATCCCTAACTTTACCAGAATAAACAAACCATATTCTTTTTCTTCTTTCTTCTTTCTTCGTTATGCCCAAACAAGGGGCAATGGAACTTATTTAACTGATGCCGTTGCCTTTTTCTTCTCCCAAAATATCTTCATCTTCTCGCTGTGGCTTTTCCTGTGAACTTCTGACCAGGTTTTGTTGGCGGTAGTGCTTGGAGGATGTTTAAAGTGTTGATCGTCGAATAATTTTCTTAACTTAGATCTGTCGAACACAATGTCATCTGTGATGTCTATTAAATAAAGATCTTTTCCAACTTCGAGCAGCCATTGACAGGACAAGGTTCAGAATTCTTTTGGTCAATCTCTAATTACTCATTCTGAGAATATGTCCATCGAATTTCCTAAATGTATCTGAGGTCTGAGAATTCTCCTGAGTGTGCAGGTCATGAGATTTCCTTATCACCCAAATTCCTCCTGTACAGACTGGTTCGAGAATTTCCATTAAGATTTTTATTTCCTGCCCTTCTACAACCTTAATCAATGATCTGCCCCCAATGATCAGTGTTGCAGATGCATGTAGTGCTTCAGGCTTGATTACAGTGTTATGATGTCTTAATTTTGATTTCGAGATATAGATCTTTTATTATATCTGCTCCAAGTGAGTCTGTGTGTTCTTTAGAGGTTAGGGACTCTTTCTTTGTTTGCTTATTATTATTATTATTATTATTATTATTATTATTATTATTATTATTATTATTATTATTATTATTGTGCCGGCCGGTACACCTCTACGCCGCACATTTGAATTTTCCGCCTTAAAGTACTCCTCTGCAGGAGAAACTCTGAACTTTAAAAACTGCATCAATTCATAAGTTTTTCAGAAGATGTCACTACCGTATATTTTGTGATTACGAAGTTGTCAATACTGTGTGGATTTCAACTTGTTTTGTTTTCCATTGATCAAGAAGTGTGCACATTCTCTTATAGATGTCTCTACTAAAAAACTATGACCATGCACCCTGGTGCGAAGTGGAAGAACTTTATTTGAAGAAATGTTATATTCATAAGTTTGTTCTTTACTGAATTTCGTTCTTTCATTTGTGGGTTGGCAATATAAATATTTTCTTTCCACCAGTTTTGAACTTAGCCAATCCAGAATTTCTGTAATAAATTTTTTACCAATCGTGTCTTTCTTCTTCGATTTTGATGTGTTACTGTAAGCTACCCAATAAACGCCTGTGGGTGTGTCTTAATTATTCATGAAAGGTCTCGAATCTTCCCCGAGAGTATAGAAATTACTGATTTTCCTGTCTCTCGGCCACTCTAACAACATCTAGCATGGTGTATGGAAGTGTAGCAGGAGACGGTAGCGCCTCTTTCATCCGGCAGCAGCTCTTCAACAAGCTAATGGCCACTTAACATCTTTATTTCTTGCTAGCTCAGCAGTTCAATCCGCGGGGAAGGTCCGAAACATTTGCTATGTAAAAAACATGTAATCTCCCATCGTTTTGCAAAACTTCAAATATCTTTAACTGTAATTCGGGGATAGAGAGTGCTTTACCCTCTCGAGCTCCCCTTCATACTAGTTTGAGGTGACTACGTTTTGTAACTGGTTTTCTTCCTTTCTGTAATGTCTTAACTTTTTTATACGAGACACCTCCATAAGTTTGGGAATAGCCCCTGATTCATCGGCCTTGTGCCTCTTAGGTTTTAAAAAGCTTTCACGTAGGAGTGCAAGTACACGCCTCCATTCTACTTGGTGTTGCGGGCCATTTACTTAACTTTTTCTTGTCGGCTAAGGCCCAGTAGGTTGGGTACAAGATACCCCTGTTTCGTTGTCAGTTGTGCCTTGATGGCAATCATGTGTAAATGTCTGGTATTGCCTTTAATAGGCTTGAAAAATTGAGAGTGGGTCAGCTCTTTCTTGTATTTGGATATGTGCCTCTAGGAGGCCCGATATTGCTAGGTGGGAGCAAGTGCTCCATGTTATTAGGGGTTTTCTGCCCTTTGATAAATATGTGGTTGTGAGCTGAGAGCTCAGAAATTGTGAAAAGTGGGGCTCGAAGCCCAGATTGGTAAATTATCTCTAGATCTTGGCTTTTCCTGATCTTGTACCTGATTTGTTAACTTGTTGTTATTGGTCAAACTTTGAAATTCTATGTGGAAATTGTTAAGTTTTG
Source organism: Anabrus simplex (assembly GCF_040414725.1). Lineage (NCBI taxonomy): Eukaryota > Metazoa > Arthropoda > Insecta > Orthoptera > Tettigoniidae > Anabrus > Anabrus simplex. The sequence goes on from NC_090267.1 coordinate 22,167,299, forward strand.
CTATTTTCGAAAATATAACCTTTAATGCAATATCTCAGCTTTGTAGTTAGACCCATTCCAGCTCGCACCTTCTTTCACCTCTACATTCCACGGGTATCCCCGTAACAATTATTATTATTATTATTATTATTATTATTATTATTATTATTATTATTATTATTATTACGAGCGTTAGAGGGTTGGTCATACTGATAAATTATTTGAAGAAAGTTTAGATATCACTCGCCATTATTATTTTATCAGCTGCTGAAGTTAGCCTGTCATATAATTTCGCGAGAGCGTTTAATGAGCTTTGCGAGGCGATCTTTCTAAGTATCCAAGCGGCTTAACCTCGGCTTGAGAGCGGTGCATCAAACACAAATACACCTGTTACTGCAGCGTACTTGCTAGGGCGCGAGGCTATCAGCTTGGAGATCCGTGTTCAAATCCCTACCCCGACGATTTTCTTTTATTAGTGCTCACATGCATATGCGATCCGTGAACACATCCGAGATTCATTGCAAAGATACACGTATCAACGCTTACTGAGGGCAGTTCGAACATTTCATACAAGAAAGAGTTTGATGTGTGACGCTGGTACGTTCTGTTCCTGCGTGTTTGAAATAAGACCTTCGAAGATTACCGCCTTTTTAACAATGTATCACTGTTTCCCATGAAAATTCTAATCTTATAAGGATAGTCGTACTTTCCCTCTTTAAAGTGTGTATTAAACCTCCACCTACAAAATGAACCTCAATCACTAACATACACTGTGCTTTTGTCGAGTTTTCATTCTGAGCACCTGGAAATATTATTTCTTTTGTAAATCTATATATATTAAAAGAGTTTACTGAAAACAGGTTTGAAAGAGCTGAGAAAGAGCGCTGCCAACATTCAGACGCGTAACAACATAATTCGAAAACTGTGTAATTCTTCTTGGGGTGCAAGTGCAACTACTTCACGCTGCTCAGCTCTAAGTCTGGTTTACTCTACTGCGGAGTACTGTTCCCCCGTCTGGATGAACAGTCCTCATGTGAAGAGAATAGATGTTAAGATAAATGACACAATGAGAATGATCACGGGCACGATCAGATCAACTCCAATTCAATGGCTGCCCGTACTAAGCCATATTCCTCCACCCCACCTCCGTAGATGCATTGCTCTGATGAATGAATACAATAAGATCCAGAATAATCACAGTTTGCCCATTCATGAGGATATCCCCACCTACATATAGACAGACTTAAGTCAAGACGTCCACCCATCTGTACGGCGGAGAACCTTGTAGCCAATCATTTCAATCTGACTGAGAGATGGTCTAATGAATGGAGACTATTTGCTTCAGCGGAATCCATAGATATTTCGTGTATTACACAGAAGGTACCTGGCTTTGAACAACCTCAGAAAGTATGGTCCAAGTTAAACCGGATCCGGACTAACCATGGTGTGTGTGCAGATCTGCTGTATACAGGGAGGAAAAAATCACCATCCTGCTGCGACTGTGGTGCTGAGAGGCAAACTGTGAAGCACAGCACACAAGAATGCCCACTGAGATGTTTCAATGGAGAAACAAGTGAATTTTTCCTGGTGACGCCACAGGTGATTACCTATGTAAATAATGTAGATATAAATCTGTAATTTATGTACTGCTCATGCCTCTGCCATAAGATAAATAAATAAATAAATAAATACTGGACCGATTTGCTTCATGTTTATTTTATTCTCTTCGGAATTACATAACGGTGAATCATGAGACACTGATAGGTCTCGACAGCTTTGCGTGATCATAAAATCAAGTCATTAAACGGTCACTCCAACAATTGCAGGCGAAAGCCTACGCTAACCGCAATACAGCAGGTTGCTAAGCGACCAACACTTGCATTAATATTCTGGTATATGTGATTTTCATCCTTAGTAATGTCATTGCAATGCAGCCATGTTTGATTACTACCTGTGAAGCCACAGAGTACACACTTCCTCTGATCGTGGAAGAATATTATTCTGTCCTATATACTCTTTCATTCTCTGACATTCCCCAGCTTCTAAATACCCAACGGATGGCAGAACTTTCCTAACAACTTACATGCTGCTAATAGAAAACATGGACGTGCGCACAGGCGGGAAGGTATCAAGTCGTATGACCATTACAGGGACAAGCTCTTGATAAAGTGCGTGTCTACTTACCCGAACCAGTGTTCAGTAACGGCCAGTTGTATGTTGCACCATCTCGGGCAAGATTCTTTGAAAATGTTAACATCCAAGTACGGCCGAATGGAGGAAGCACAGAGAGAAGTGTTCTAAGATGAGTCGCTTATTATCTACCGATATTATATATTGAAAAGGGTCGGTAAACAACATGACTACGCCAGGCCTATCCAGATGAGTTACCTCACCTATGTATAACGAATGCTGCGGATCCACTAGTAGATATGTTATATAAAATCTAATATAAATCCTATTCACCTGAATGAGGTACATATTGTAGTACAGGACGATGGGAGGAAACCCTGAAAAATTATCATTATTTTATTTCAAAATGTTATAATTTAAATTTTGACGTTATCGAAGTTGCTTCTCTTTGCCAGGAAGAATGCCAAGACTGGGATATGTGCAGCATTTGTCAACAATATGTGTGGCAGGGATGAAATGGCTTCATAGAGTAGTAAAATTAGCATGGAGTGTTGGTAAGGTACCTTCAGATTGGACAAAAGCAGTAATTGCACCTATCTATAAGCAAGGGAACAGGAAGGATTGCAACAACTATCGAGGTATCTCATTGATTAGTATACCAGGCAAAGTATTCACTGGCATCTTGGAAGGGACGGTGCGATCAGTCGTTGAGAGGAAGTTGGATGAAAACCAGTGTGGTTTCAGACCACAGAGAGGCTGTCAGGATCAGATTTTCAGTATGCGCCAGGTAATCGAAAAATGCTACGAGAGGAATAGGCAGTTGTGTTTATGTTTCGTAAATCTAGAGAAAGAATATGACAAGGTACAGAGAGAAAAGATGTTCGCTATACTGGGGGACTATGGAATTAAAGGTAGATTGTTAAAAGCAATCAAATGAATTTATGTTGACAATTGGTCTTCAAGGAGAATTGATATGTAATGAGTTCTTGGTTCAGGGTACTTACAGGTGTTAGACAAGGCTGTAACCTTTCATCTTTGCTGTTCGTAGTTTACAGGGATCATCTGCTGAAGGGTATAAAATGGCAGGGAGGGATTCAGTTAGGTGGAAATGTAGTAAGCAGTCTGGCCTATGCTGACGACTTGGTCTTAATGGCAGATTGTGCCGAAAAACTGCAACTTGAAAATAGGTGTAATAAGTATGGTATGAAAATTAGCCTTTCGAAGACTAAGTTGATTTCAGTAGGTAAGAAATTCAACAGAATTGAATGTCAGATTGGTGATACAAAGCTAGAACAGGTCGATAATTTCAAGTATTTAGGTTATGTGTTCTCCCAGGGTGGTAATATAATAAGTGAGATTGAATCAAGGTGTAGTAAAGCTAATGCAGTGAGCTCGCAGTTGTGATCATCAGTGTTCTGTAAGAAGGAAGTAGCTCCCAGACGAAACTACCTTTATATCGGTTTATTTTCAGACCAACTTTGCTTTACGGGAGCGAAAGCTGGGTGGACTCAGGATATCTTATTCATAAGTTAGAAGTAACAGACATGAAAATAGCGAGAATGATTGCTGTTACAAACATGTGGGAACAATGGCAGGAGGGTACTCGGAATGAGAAGATAAAGGGTAATTTAGGAATGAAATCGATGGATGGAAGCTGTACGCATAAACCGGCTTCGGTGGTGGTGTCATGCGAGGCGAATGGAGGAGGATACCTAGGAGAATAATGGACTCTGTTAGGGAGGGTAAGAGGAGTAGAGGGAGACCAAGACGACGATGGTTAGACTCTGTTTCTTTCTTTTTTTTTTTTTTTTTTTTTTTTTTTTTTGCTATTTGCTTTACGTCGCACCGACACAGATAGGTCTTATGGCGACGATCGGACAGGAAAGGCCTAGGAATAGGAAGGAAGCGGCCGTGGCCTTATTTAAGGTACAGCCCCAGCATTTGCCTGGTGTGAAAATGGAAAACTACGGAAAACCATCTTCCGGGCTGCCGACAGTGGGGTTCGAACCCACTATCTCCTGGATGCGAGCTCACTGCTGCGCGCTCCTAACCGCACGGCCAACTCACTCGGTGGACTCAGTTTCTAATGATTTAAAGATAAGAGTTATAGAACTAAATGAGGCCACAACACTAGTTGCAAGCAGAGGATTGTGGCGAGGTTTAGTAAATTCACAGAGGCTTGCAGACTGAACGCTGAAAGGCATAACAGTCTATAATGACAATGTATGTATGTAGGCTATTTATCAATCGAATGAATATTGGCCTTTTTTCCCTCTGTTACGATGGGTCTCCGCGATCCCCCGTATGTACTATGTAGTGTTGTAATAAATGAGTTTTAACGTGTAAATACAGCGTTTCTGGACTCATAAACATATAATATATTTTCTTCTTCTACGTGTGAGGAATGTGTCATGAAATGTATTGTTACACTCTGTATAGTCCATGCTGTCGTTCAATACAGTACCATTTTAGCCTGTAACCGACAGGTTCCGCAGCTAGATAAAAACAAAGATATTACACGGGAACAGAAGCAGTGTCAGCGCGTGACGGAGGTGCCTTCATTACGCAACGAAGAAGATAAATATGATGTGGCAACGGCACAATTATTGCCTTACCGCCTTTGTGAGAAGTAATTTGCTGACGCTCTTGGAACTTCACTGTTGTGGCATTAAGGTGTCCGCAAAGCACGACGAAACATGTAACTTCAATTGTGTTCTATCTTCCAGGAGAATGAGAACAGTCTATGCGTGAAATATGCGGATATTTTGTCACGGTGTGGTGAGTTTACCTTGAGTTTCAGGTTCACTGATAATGAATCATATTTCATGCATAAGAGACTTGGTGGGATAAACCTATCCCTGTGAAGAGGACACGGCAAGTGAATCACCTGGGGCAGGGGCTCATCTATAACAGGGAGTGAAATGTTTGTTGAAAGCTTGCCAACACTGTAGTTAATTTGTCGATGCACCCCATAGAGATGAGAAAATTGTACCGCTGTGTGAGGGTGTAGGTGTAATTGTAAGGGATAGGAATGGGAAGGAATTGGACGTTCCCTTGGGAAAGGAACAATCCTGGCATTTTCTTGGAGCTGTAATGTGAAGCCACGGAAAAAACATTTCGAGGATGGGTGACGACGGATTGAACCCACCTGTCTCTGAGTACAGAGCTGCTAGTTGGCACTTAGCACAGAGCTGGGTTACTCGGTGCAAATGTAGTGTTTACCCACTTCCCGGAGGCCCGAAGCTTGATACCTTCATACATTTCATCCTAGCTTGATGAGTATTATGACCGCCTCTGTGGTGTAGGGGTACAGTGATTACGTGCCACCGGTGGTGGCCCCGGTTTGATTACCGGCTTTGCTACGAAATTTGGAAAAGGGTACGAGGCCAGGAAAGGGGGTTCACTCAGCCTCGGGAGGTCATCCGGGTAGAGAGGGGTTCGATCCCCCATCAGGCATCCTCGAAGTGCTATTCCGTGGTTTCCCACTTCTTCTGCAGGCAAATGCCGGGATGCTACCTAACTTAAGGACACGGCCTCTTCCTTGCCCATGCCTTCCAATCTTCCCATCCCCCAATAGGCCCCTGTTCAGTATATCTTGTGAGCCCTCCTGGGTGAGGTACTGGTCCAGCTCACTAGTTGTATCCGCATCCAAATGTCTCACGCTCCAGAACATTGCCCTTGAGGTGGTAGAGGTGAGATCTCCCGCTGTGTCCGGAGAAGGGACCTACCCTTCGCGATTTTTGTGACGCAGCTATCAGCTTGCATTCGGGAGATAGTGTTCGAACCACACTGTCGACAGCCCTGAAAATGGCTTTCCGTGGTTTCCTATTTTCAGACCAGGCTGTACTTTAAGTAAGGCAATGTTTGCTTCCTTTCCATTTCCAGTCCTTTCCTATCCCATCGTCGCCAAAAGACCTATCTGCGTCGGTGCAACGGAAATACTCGCAGCCGAAAAACCGAAAGATTCCGGAAAATGTCGAAATGAAAGTTTAGGTGTTTCTTGAGTGAGGAACACTTGATGGAATACAAAGTATTGTTTTAATAGCAGCTTTTTCAACAGTAGTGAATGGGTACAAATAAAAGTCCACGTAAATCCGCACACAATCGACATAAAATTCACGTAAAGGATGAAGGTGTGTTTTTATCATGAAAAGTAAAAGATATTTACATTTTAAGTATATGTGAATTAAAAAGGAAGGAAGCTAAAAGATACAAAATATGTCCCTAAAATATTGATGTAAACATCTTAATAGTTCAGTTTTCTCGTAGAGTGATACCAAACAGAGCTGAAAGGAGCAAATTTGGCGTTTATTACTAATATAATGTGTTGTGTATGTATGTTGGGTATTCACCCTGAAGGCTGGTTTGATCCTCCACAGTTCCGCCAACAGCTGCCATAGATAGCCTAGGCGTCATTGAAGAGGCGTACTAGGGAAAAGAGGAGTGAGATATGTTGTCATTAATGCTTTCACGGCCCGTACTTAAAGACATGATACTTTATAGTCTTTTGAGCTTATGTCGTGTCAACAAAATAAGGTGAAATTCTTAACGTTTCGCCGAGAACTGTGCTCTGCGTCCTCAGAAGAAATCTCGACTGTCCACGAGAAAGGCTTCTTAAACAATGACACTTTAAATCTGGAACGTTATAATAGAAGTGGAAAATGGTACGTTCAATCGCCACCAGATGGCCCCCAAGACGTGGCATCGCCAGCGTTCGAAGCGGAAGCTGATCGAACCATCACAATCAGTCTAAGCGGTTCACATAACGTGTGAGGTGGTTTTCCATTGCTTTCCTCACTATTAATAATAATAATAATAATAATAATAATAATAATAATAATAACACTAATGGAGAAAAACTGAAATTCTTAAGTCTTGAGTACAAAATTTAAAATCTTTGTGGAACTTCTAGTTCTCACTCATAAAGAGTGTTCCTACGAACAGTCGATCGTTTGATGAAAATGTTCGCCACAGTTTCGAGCTTCAGTTTAGTTTTGCTTCTTCGTTATGGACATGGTTGATTGCATTGTGTGGCGTGAGACCTCTGGAGAGGTCTGGTGATGGTCTTTCGATTTGACGTCGTGGTAGGTGACGGGGACATATCTAAGATCAAATCTCATGATGAAGAGATCGGGAATCGAAGCCGGGACCCCTTGAACCAAAAGGTCAGCATGGAGCCGGACACTGCGCATGTAAGTTTTAAGTCTTCTCAAGGCGGTAAAATGACGTTCTCATTTACATGTATAAACCCATATATTTAAAGCCATCTTCAGTAAATTTAACATCTGAAATCAATTACCCTTCATCAAGTTTTGGATGAATCAATGTACATGAAGTGGCCATGTATGGTAGTTCGCAGAGAATTGACATCATAGTCTTTAAAGGACAACAGTTCTCAAGAATTCATCTTAGATCCTACTGTGAGGTTCGAGCACCATAGCAGTCAGCCAGAGGAGGTCAAATTAGAAAATATTAAAAAATACAAACCCACTGTCCCTTACTACAAGTCTAAATACCACCTTCATGGATAATGATTGGAGCTCGTGTACCGTACCTCGTCAATTTGTCGTCACGTGGGACCGTTTCCATCTTCCAATGAAGCTCATTCCCGGAATTGTGACTCTCGTCATCCGAGGCTCCTTCAAGATCCTGAGACACCATCTCTACAGCGCAAAACTGCCGCACTCGTTATACTGTTTCTTTATAATGTAGACTTTTCCTCACTTAATAGAACTGTACAGAAAATGTTATAAGTTTTACCTTGTTCTTAGTTAATACAGGAGGTTGATCCTAAATAAATTGAAATATAGTAAAAAACATTCACGTAACTCACTTGTTGTTGAGAATAAGGAAGCGAAACATTTTTTGTGGGCTCCTCAGCCTCCCTTACCCCGTTTGGTAGTGTAGATATAAAAATAACTTCGTAATGCCAGGGTTAAGAACTATGATTAAAATTCCCCTTATTTTTCATTTATTTTGCCACTATCTATTTTGTTCAAAGTTTCTTCTCTCTGTTTGTGGGGAGGGAAGTGTTGGGCACTCACACAAAAATGTCCGGGGGGTCCTTGAGCACCATAGCACCACTGGAGTCTCTATCCCTGATTACGGTAATAAATTTGGAAACGACAATTGCAGCCCCATAAAATTTATCATAAAATGCAACTTAAAGAAAAAAGTGGAAGTCATCCACTCTACAGTAGCTCCGATAGGGGAACCAAAACAGAAGTAATTACGACATGATGGTTGCCAACTTTCTGCGACGAAAAGGTACCGGGAGAAAAATTTACCATCCTGTCTTCTTGAAAAAAATTCGAAAGAGGAGATGCAGTAAAGTGTGAAAGAATCGTACGTGGTAGTGATGGTATAATCGAATACAAGTAATCGTATATTCGATTATTGCATTTTATTCGATTATTCGATTATATTTCCCATTCGATTATTTTTCGATTATTCATTCCATTGAATCAGGATATCGAATAGTGAATATTTTTTCCATCCGATATTTTCGATTATTTTTTGTTTATCTATCCGAAACTCGATTAGAATCCAGTAGTGGATTTTCCATTCGATTATTTTTTCGATTATTCATTCGGAAATGCATAAGAATGAATTAGTTCACTGCATTACTTTCAACATTTGTAGATACGTTTGAAAAAATACGTAATTCTACTTTTTATAAGAGTTCATCTATTCGCTTATTTGAATCGATTGTCTATCCGACACACTTAAACCGAAAAATGAATTTAGGACGCATCCGAATATTCTATACGACATAACTGAGTGATATTTGGAAATCATTCGATTACTTTATTTGATTATTTATTCCATTATCGAAATAATCGGATGGAGGTTATTCGAATATTAAAAGTATTCGATTTTGCCATCACTAGTGCGTGGGAAGGAGACACATAAAAACGCTTTCTTCAGGTTGAGCCACACATTTCTGAGGGCGCTGAAGTCACCCTGTGCTCTTCCTGCTCATATACTTTAATATTGCAAACATTTCTCAACAGACAAAGTAGGGGTCCACATACCACGAAAAACTTAAAACTTACTCAATTACTGCGCCGAAAGCTGAAGGGACAAGTCTCGGATAGCTCTATCAATCTACAAAAAAACAAAATTCAAAAATCACTTCCCGCCTAAATGCAGTTCCGGAAAAGCAGCCTAAAATCACTATTTTCTTTACTCGTTTTCTTTTTGATTCCAATCCTAGGTAAACTAAGGTATTTAAAAAAATTATTTCTGTAACGTGTTCCTTGGTTCAATACTCTCAAGCGTTTTCTGATTGTTTTGAAAAATATCCATAACGAATGTAGTTCTAAGGACTTAGGTGAAACTCTCATTGACTTACATTAGCGCTCCCAGTGGTACTTAAGTGAAACAATGCATTCACTTACGTTAGCGCTCCTAGTGGTGCTTAAGTGAAACTCTCATTGACTTACATTAGCGCTCCTAGTGATGCTTAAGTGAAACTCTCATTGACTTACATTAGCGCTCCTAGTGATGCTTACGTGAAACTCTCATTGACAAACATTAGCGCTCCTAGTGATGCTTAAGTGAAACTCTCATTGACTTACATTAGCGCTCCTAGTGATGCTTAAGTGAAACTCTCATTGACTTACATTAGCGCTCCTAGTGATGCTTAAGTGAAACTCTCATTGACTTACATTAGCGCTCCTAGTGGTGCTTAAGTGAAACTCTCATTGACTTATATTAGCGCTCCTAGTGGTGCTTAAGTGAAACTCTCATTGACTTACATTAGCGCTCCTAGTGGTGCTTAAGTGAAACTCTCATTGACTTACATTAGCCCTCCTAGTGGTGCTTAAGTGAAACTCTCATTGACTTACATTAGCGCTCCTAGTGATGCTTAAGTGAAACTCTCATTGACTTACATTAGCGCTCCTAGTGATGCTTAAGTGAAACTCTCATTGACTTACATTAGTGCTCCTAGTGGTGCTTAAGTGAAACTCTCATTGACTTACATTAGCGCTCCTAGTGATGCTTAAGTGAAACTCTCATTGACTTACATTAGCGCTCCTAGTGATGCTTAAGTGAAACAATGCATTGACTCACATTAGCGCTCCTAGTGGTGCTTAAGTGAAACTCTCATTGACTTACATTAGCGCTCCTAGTGATGCTTAAGTGAAACTCTCATTGACTTACATTAGCGCTCCTAGTGATGCTTAAGTGAAACTCTCATAGACTTACATTAGCGCTCCTAGTGGTGCTTAAGTGAAACTCTCATTGACTTACATTAGCGCTCCTAGTGATACTTAAGTGAAACTCTCATTGACTTACATTAGCGCTCCTAGTGATGCTTAAGTGAAACTCTCATTGACTTACATTAGCGCTCCTAGTGATGCTTAAGTGAAACTCTCATTGACTTACATTAGCGCTCCTAGTGGTGCTTAAGTGAAACTCTCATTGACTTACATTAGCGCTCCTAGTGATGCTTAAGTGAAACTCTCATTGACTTACATTAGCGCTCCTAGTGATGCTTAAGTGAAACTCTCATTGACTTACATTAGCGCTCCTAGTGATGCTTAAGTTAAACTCTCATTGACTTACATTAGCGCTCCTAGTGATGCTTAAGTGAAACAATGCATTGACTCACATTAGCGCTCCTAGTGATGCTTAAGTGAAACTCTCATTGACTTACATTAGCGCTCCTAGTGATGCTTAAGTTAAACTCTCATTGACTTACATTAGCGCTCCTAGTGGTGCTTAAGTGAAACTCTCATTGACTTACATTAGCGCTCCTAGTGGTGCTTAAGTCAAACTCTCATTGACTCACATTAGCGCTCCTAGTGATGCTTAAGTTAAACAATGCATTCACTCACGTTAGCGCTCCTAGTTTTGCTTAAGTGAAACTCTCATTGACTTACATTAGCGCTCCTAGTGATGCTTAAGTTAAACTCTCATTGACTTACATTAGCGCTCCTAGTGATGCTTAAGTGAAACTCTCCTTGACTTACATTAGCGCTCCTAGTGATGCTTAAGTGAAACAATGCATTGACTCACATTAGCGCTCCTAGTGATGCTTAAGTGAAACTCTCATTGACTTACATTAGCGCTCCCAGTGGTGCTTAAGTGAAACTCTCATTGACTTACATTAGCGCTCCTAGTGATGCTTAAGTGAAACTCTCATTGACTTACATTAGCGCTCCTATTGATGCTTAAGTTAAACAATGCATTCACTCACGTTAGCGCTCCTAGTGATGCTTACGTGAAACTCTCATTGACTTACATTAGCGCTCCTAGTGATGCTTAAGTGAAACTCTCATTGACTTACATTAGCGCTCCTAGTGGTGCCTAAGTGAAACTCTCATTGACTTATATTAGCGCTCCTAGTGGTGCTTAAGTGAAACTCTCATTGACTCACATTAGCGCTCCTAGTGGTGCTTAAGTGAAACTCTCATTGACTCACATTAGCGCTCCTAGTGATGCTTAAGTGAAACTCTCATTGACTTACATTAGCGCCCCTAGTGATGCTTAAGTGAAACTCTCATTGACTTACATTAGCGCTCCTAGTGGTGCTTAAGTGAAACTCTCATTGACTTATATTAGCGCTCCTAGTGGTGCTTAAGTGAAACTCTCATTGACTTACATTAGCGCTCCTAGTGATGCATAAGTGAAACTCTCATTGATCACATTAGCGCTCCTAGTGGTGCTTAGGTGAATCTCTCATTGACTTACATTAGTGCTCCTAGTGGTGCTTAAGTGAAACTCTCATTGACTTATATTAGCGCTCCTAGTGGTGCCTAAGTGAAACTCTCATTGACTTACATTAGCGCTCCTAGTGGTGCTTAAGTGAAACTCTCATTGACTTACATTAGCCCTCCTAGTGATGCTTAAGTGAAACAATGCAATCACTCACGTTAGCGCTCCTAGTGGTGCTTAAGTGAAACTCACATTGACTTACATTAGCGCTCCTAGTGGTGCTTAAGTGAAACTCTCATTGACTTACATTAGCGCTCCTAGTGGTGCTTAAGTGAAACTCTCATTGACTTACATTAGCGCTCCTAGTGGTGCTTAAGTGAAACTCTCATTGACTTACATTAGCGCTCCTAGTGATGCTTAAGTGAAACTCTCATTGACTTACATTAGCGCTCCTAGTGATGCTTAAGTGAAACTCTCATTGACTTACATTAGCGCTCCTAGTGATGCTTAAGTTAAACTCTCATTGACTTACATTAGCGCTCCTAGTGATGCTTAAGTGAAACAATGCATTGACTCACATTAGCGCTCCTAGTGATGCTTAAGTGAAACTCTCATTGACTTACATTAGCGCTCCTAGTGATGCTTAAGTTAAACTCTCATTGACTTACATTAGCGCTCCTAGTGGTGCTTAAGTGAAACTCTCATTGACTTACATTAGCGCTCCTAGTGGTGCTTAAGTGAAACTCTCATTGACTCACATTAGCGCTCCTAGTGATGCTTAAGTTAAACAATGCATTCACTCACGTTAGCGCTCCTAGTTTTGCTTAAGTGAAACTCTCATTGACTTACATTAGCGCTCCTAGTGATGCTTAAGTTAAACTCTCATTGACTTACATTAGCGCTCCTAGTGATGCTTAAGTGAAACTCTCCTTGACTTACATTAGCGCTCCTAGTGATGCTTAAGTGAAACAATGCATTGACTCACATTAGCGCTCCTAGTGATGCTTAAGTGAAACTCTCATTGACTTACATTAGCGCTCCCAGTGGTGCTTAAGTGAAACTCTCATTGACTTACATTAGCGCTCCTAGTGATGCTTAAGTGAAACTCTCATTGACTTACATTAGCGCTCCTATTGATGCTTAAGTTAAACGATGCATTCACTCACGTTAGCGCTCATAGTGATGCTTACGTGAAACTCTCATTGACTTACATTAGCGCTCCTAGTGATGCTTAAGTGAAACTCTCATTGACTTACATTAGCGCTCCTAGTGGTGCCTAAGTGAAACTCTCATTGACTTATATTAGCGCTCCTAGTGGTGCTTAAGTGAAACTCTCATTGACTCACATTAGCGCTCCTAGTGGTGCTTAAGTGAAACTCTCATTGACTCACATCAGCGCTCCTAGTGATGCTTAAGTGAAACTCTCATTGACTTACATTAGCGCCCCTAGTGATGCTTAAGTGAAACTCTCATTGACTTACATTAGCGCTCCTAGTGGTGCTTAAGTGAAACTCTCATTGACTTATATTAGCGCTCCTAGTGGTGCTTAAGTGAAACTCTCATTGACTTACATTAGCGCTCCTAGTGATGCTTAAGTGAAACTCTCATTGATCACATTAGCGCTCCTAGTGGTGCTTAGGTGAATCTCTCATTGACTTACATTAGTGCTCCTAGTGGTGCTTAAGTGAAACTCTCATTGACTTATATTAGCGCTCCTAGTGGTGCCTAAGTGAAACTCTCATTGACTTACATTAGCGCTCCTAGTGGTGCTTAAGTGAAACTCTCATTGACTTACATTAGCCCTCCTAGTGATGCTTAAGTGAAACAATGCATTCACTCACGTTAGCGCTCCTAGTGGTGCTTAAGTGAAACTCACATTGACTTACATTAGCGCTCCTAGTGGTGCTTAAGTGAAACTCTCATTGACTTACATTAACGCTCCTAGTGGTGCTTAAGTGAAACTCTCATTGACTTACATTAGCGCTCCTAGTGGTGCTTAAGTGAAACTCTCATTGACTTACATTAGTGCTCCTAGTGATGCTTAAGTGAAACTCTCATTGACTTACATTAGCCCTCCTAGTGATGCTTAAGTGAAACTCTCATTGACTTACATTAGCGCTCCTAGTGGTGCTTAAGTGAAACTCTCATTGACTTACATTAGCGCTCGTAGTGATGCTTAAGTGAAACTCTCATTGACTTACATTAGCGCTCCTAGTGGTGCTTAAGTGAAACTCTCATTGACTTACATTAGCCCTCCTAGTGATGCTTAAGTGAAACTCTCATTGACTTACATTAGCGCTCCTAGTGGTGCTTAAGTGAAACTCTCATTGACACACATTAGCGCTCCTAGTGATGCTTAAGTGAAACTCACATTGACTTACATTAGCGCTCCTAGAGGTGCTTAAGTGAAACTCTCATTGACTTACATTAGCGCTCCTAGTGGTGCTTAAGTGAAACTCTCATTGACTTACATTAGCGCTCCTAGTGGTGCTTAAGTGAAACTCTCATTGACACACATTAGCGCTCCTAGTGTGCTTAGTGAAACTCACATTGACTTACATTAGCGCTCCTAGTGGTGCTTAAGTGAAACTCTCATTGACTTACATTAGCGCTCCTAGTGGTGCTTAAGTGAAACTCTCATTGACTTACATTAGCGCTCCTAGTGGTGCTTAAGTGAAACTCTCATTGACTTACATTAGCGCTCCTAGTGGTGCTTAAGTGAAACTCTCATTGATTTACATTAGCGCTCCTAGTTATGCTTAAGTGAAACTCTCATTGACACACGTTAGCGCTCCTAGTGGTGCTTAAGTGAAACTCTCATTGACTTACATTAGCGCTCCTAGTGATGCTTAAGTGAAACTCTCATTGACTTACATTAGCGCTCCTAGTGATGCTTAAGTGAAACTCTCATTGACTTACATTAGCGCTCCTAGTGATGCTTAAGTGAAACTCTCATTGACTTACATTAGCGCTCCTAGTGGTGCTTAAGTGAAACTCTCATTGACTTACATTAGCGCTCCTAGTGATGCTTAAGTGAAACTCTCATTGACTTACATTAGCGCTCCTAGTGATGCTTAAGTGAAACTCTCATTGACTTACATTAGCGCTCCTAGTGATGCTTAAGTTAAACTCTCATTGACTTACATTAGCGCTCCTAGTGATGCTTAAGTGAAACAATGCATTGACTTACATTAGCGCTCCTAGTGATGCTTAAGTTAAACAATGCATTCACTCACGTTAGCGCTCCTAGTGATGCTTAAGTGAAACTCTCATTGACTTACATTAGCGCTCCTAGTGATGCTTAAGTGAAACTCTCATTGACTTACATTAGCGCTCCTAGTGGTGCTTAAGTGAAACTCTCATTGACTTATATTAGCGCTCCTAGTGGTGCTTAAGTGAAACTCTCATTGACTCACATTAGCGCTCCTAGTGGTGCTTAAGTGAAACTCTCATTGACTCACATTAGCGCTCCTAGTGATGCTTAAGTGAAACTCTCATTGACTTACATTAGCGCTCCTAGTGATGCTTAAGTGAAACTCTCATTGACTTACATTAGCGCTCCTAGTGGTGCTTAAGTGAAACTCTCATTGACTTATATTAGCGCTCCTAGTGGTGCTTAAGTGAAACTCTCATTGACTTACATTAGCGCTCCTAGTGATGCTTAAGTGAAACTCTCATTGATCACATTAGCGCTCCTAGTGATGCTTAGGTGAATCTCTCATTGACTTACATTAGTGCTCCTAGTGGTGCTTAAGTGAAACTCTCATTGACTTATATTAGCGCTCCTAGTGGTGCTTAAGTGAAACTCTCATTGACTTACATTAGCGCTCCTAGTGGTGCTTAAGTGAAACTCTCATTGACTTACATTAGCCCTCCTAGTGATGCTTAAGTGAAACAATGCATTCACTCACGTTAGCGCTCCTAGTGGTGCTTAAGTGAAACTCACATTGACTTACATTAGCGCTCCTAGTGGTGCTTAAGTGAAACTCTCATTGACTTACATTAGCGCTCCTAGTGGTGCTTAAGTGAAACTCTCATTGACTTACATTAGCGCTCCTAGTGATGCTTAAGTGAAACAATGCATTGACACACATTAGCGCTCCTAGTGGTGCTTAAGTGAAACTCTCATTGACTTATATTAGCGCTCCTAGTGGTGCTTAAGTGAAACTCTCATTGACTTACATTAGCGCTCCTAGTGGTGCTTAAGTGAAACTCTCATTGACTTACATTAGCGCTCCTAGTGGTGCTTAAGTGAAACTCTCATTGACTTACATTAGCGCTCCTAGTGGTGCTTAAGTGAAACTCTCATTGACTTACATTAGTGCTCCTAGTGATGCTTAAGTGAAACTCTCATTGACTTACATTAGCCCTCCTAGTGATGCTTAAGTGAAACTCTCATTGACTTACATTAGCGCTCCTAGTGGTGCTTAAGTGAAACTCTCATTGACTTACATTAGCGCTCCTAGTGATGCTTAAGTGAAACAATGCATTGACACACATTAGCGCTCCTAGTGGTGCTTAAGTGAAACTCTCATTGACTTATATTAGCGCTCCTAGTGGTGCTTAAGTGAAACTCTCATTGACTTACATTAGCGCTCCTAGTGGTGCTTAAGTGAAACTCTCATTGACTTACATTAGCGCTCCTAGTGATGCTTAAGTGAAACTCTCATTGACTT
The DNA here is from genome assembly GCF_040414725.1 of Anabrus simplex. Lineage (NCBI taxonomy): Eukaryota > Metazoa > Arthropoda > Insecta > Orthoptera > Tettigoniidae > Anabrus > Anabrus simplex. The sequence continues at coordinate 22,183,747 of NC_090267.1, forward strand.
ACATTAGCGCTCCTAGTGGTGCTTAAGTGAAACTCTCATTGACTTACATTAGCGCTCGTAGTGGTGCTTACGTGAAACTCTCATTGACTTACATTAGTGCTTCTAGTGATGCTTAAGTGAAACAATGCATTGACTTACATTAGTGCTTCTAGTGGTGCTTAAGTGAAACTCTTATTGACTTACATTAGCGCTCCTAGTGGTGCTTAAGTGAATCTCTCATTGACTTACATTAGTGCTTCTAGTGATGCTTAAGTGAAACAATGCATTGACTTACATTAGTGCTTCTAGTGGTGCTTAAGTGAAACAATGCATTCACTCACGTTAGCGCTCCTAGTGGTGCTTAAATGAAACAATGCATTGACTCACATTAGCGCTTGTAGTGGTACAAGAAAAGCAAACTGCTAATATAATCGACCGGCTAACGACGATTTAGAAAAGGATTGTAATTATTACGAATAAATAAAGAATATGGTATCACACATTATTATTATTTTTTACCTAAAATTCGTAGCTCATATCTCTAGGACGTTTTCAACATTGATTTGCTTGCCTGGTTTTTTTGCCGAGAACTTCAACCCAGGGTCGGCTGGGGAAAGCTCACAGCTGAGCCACTGAGCTGATCATGCACCCTATTCTTAGCGCCGCTAGGCTCTAATGAATCATGTGATCAACTGGAATGACTGCATATTAGCTAATTAACCCACATCCCATCCCGCCTCTACGTGTGTGCACTGTACGTCAGAGCGAGGAAAGAAGCAGTTCTCGCGAAACGAGGCAGGCAGTTCTGCGAATGACAGCACATCTTCGCACAAGAGGCACAACTGATATGGAACTCCTCAACTCTTCTTTGTGTGTGCAACTAATTAAAAGTCTACGAACATCAGGTTCCTCTCCAACGTCAGTATGGATGTGACAGAGAAATGTTCGACTTGAGAAAACGACAGCCATTATCAGTACAGGGAGCACAACAAGTATCCTGTTTGTTTGGGGCCTAACAGCTAGGTCCCGTCATGTATCTCCGACTAGAGGCATTGTAAAGTCAAACGCATTTTTAGCATGTTCGACACCATGATTGACTCTAGTCGATTACAACTGAGTTGTCCAAACTCCTGTGATCGACCACAGTTAATTACATCTGAGTTGTCAAAACTCTTGTAGTAAAATATGGTCAATTATATCTTTCTTTCTTAATGCGTTTATCCTCTAGGGTTGCTTTCCTCTCGGACTCAGTGAGAGATCCCAAGGGCAGTGTCCTTATGGGGGATGAGAAGATTGGAAGAGAGAAGGAAGCGGTCGTGGCTGTAATTTAGGTACCCTCCCAAAATTTGTCTGGAGGAGAAGTGGGAAACCAGGGAAAGCCACTTCCAGGATGGCTGGAGTGGGAATCGAATTCCCTCTCTACTGAGTTGACCTCCTGAGGCTGAATGGACCCCGTTCGTACCCTCGTACCACTTTTCAAATTTCGCAGCTGAGCCCGGAATCGAATTCCGACTTCCGAGGGTCGCAGCTAATCACACTAAACACTACACTACAGAGGCGGACCTCGATTATATCTGAGCTGACGAAACTCCTGCAATCGGCTATAGTCGATTACATCTGAGCTGTCGAAACTCCTGCAATCGGGTATAGTGGGTTAGCGGCCTGAGCTAAAGGAGATGTGAGAAACCTTGAATGTGGTTCATTGCATTTTTGTGAACGTGTCTGGCAGACAGCACTAGAATGTTGAATTGTTGCATTACATTTCTTTGTTGACAAGAATAGAGGACAATTGCTCATTCTTAGAATGTTTATGCAAATTAGGCGGTGCAGCAGTGGGTGGGAGAACGTGAGGTAACTGCGGACAGTAAAAGGGACAATCACAGGCGTTTTATTTGTGTCGTCACCTCTTTGCCGCCCTGCGCCCCGCCATTTGTTGGCCATCCAGGAGTGAACTGTGAAGTAAGGAAATAACGATGTTCGTTCAGCCTGTTGCTGATCAAACACACTGTACGCACACTGGGTGTCACGCCGCTTCACAACGTATTCTATACAATATTTGAGGAAATTTTCAGGCTTAGTGATCATCCCTGGCGTTGTACATGTGGAGATATTTTAGACTAACGATTCTGTCTTCAAATCTCCTATATTTTCTACAGTAATATCCTAAATTAGATTTGATTTTTTTCTCGAGTCTGTACATTTCAATGGCAGTAGTTTAAATTGAACAGAAAATGAAATGGCGTATGGCTATTAGTGCCAGGATATGTCCGAGGACATGTTAGGCTCGCCAGATGCAGGTCTTTTGATTTGACACCCGTAGGCGACCTGCGACGACACATACATCCAGTCCTCGTCCCAGGGGAATTAACCAATTATGGTTACAATTCCCGACCCTGCCGGGAATCGAACCCGGGACCCCTGTGACCAAAGGTCAGCACGCTAACCATTTAGCCATGGAGCCGGACTACACTAAGCCGATTCCAGTTAACTGTACACAACCGATTCGATTTTGAAATTAGAATGTAAGATTCGTAGTCTAAAATGACGGAGTGAGTTGGCCGTGCGGTTCGGACCGCTCAGCTGTGAGCTTGCAATCGGAAGATAATGGATTCGAACCGCACTGTTGGCAGCCCTTAAGATGGTTTTCTGTAGTTTCCCATTTTCGCACCAGGCAAATGACGTACAAAGCATATAATCTTAGAATGGGCAAAGATTCATTACGTACTGCGGAATATTAATACCACGAGTCACCGTTATATGGGAGATAGCCAGACTGAGTGGCTTGGACGGTTAAGCCGCTGGCACGTAAAAGAACTACTGCGTGACTAAATTCCGGCACCTCGGCGTCTCCGAAGACCGTAAAAGTAGTTAGTGGGACGTAAAGTAGATACTATTAATAAATCAGGGCAGATATTTAGGTGCAATTTCACTTTCATTTGTTCCTTTCTCGTGAACACCATGATCGGGCAGTGCCCAAGGCTGCCAACTTTTTAACTTACGAGCTAGTTGACCATTGTTAGGCACGGGAGCCGAAGGACTGCGTGCTAAGGTAGGTTGCATCTACGAAATGACCTTCTTTCTTGCCGTGCGGGCAGTATGCGGCGCTTCTCGAAGGGAGTGTCACTATTCTCATGACAGAGACTGGCCTGCGTGTGCAGAAATAGGCCTCCAGTACTTAGGTTTCCGTAGCGCGATAGGGGCGCATTCTATGTAGGATAGTGGGGAAGAGCTGAACTATTTCAGTAGTCAGTAGGTTTATACCGGATGGTGGTTACGTGCAGCAGGTTGCATTTAGTTGTGTTTCTATTGTGCGCGGGTTGGTGACGGAATGTATTTCTCTTGCTTGCTAGTAATCACACCATAGTAGATTATATCTGAACCAATGGAACTCCTAGTGCGTGCTTAAGCCATGGAGAATGGCGCGTTATACATTTAATTAAGTCATGAATGTGCAACGCCTTTGCTGGCGGGATCTAGTGTTTACAGTGCACTGTGTCTAGTGGTATGAGCTACAACAAATTGGTTACCTTCATTCCTTCCTTCTGTAATGACTGGTGTAAAAGTGTTGCTCATGGGGTCGGTTGCTACGGGAATTTCAGTCAGCTCGGCAGGCTGATTTGTGATAGCAACTTCTGGCTCGGTGAGGAAAGCCGCGGGAAACTACCTCACTCCACATTCCCCTAGTATGCATCTTCAGTGACGCCTGGGCCATCTATGACAGCTGATCTTGAGGTCCAAACTAGCCTCCCGGCTGCGCAGTCAAAATTCATGAAAGTAAATGTACTTCTGGGGCTGGCGGCTGGGTCTCTTTACATCTCTCTTCTACAAGGTATTTCGCTCATGAATAGTACTATTTCAAATCCATTATAAACTACAGAACTTCTGAAGTACACACTGAATTACTATCTTAACACTAAGATTACAGAGCATATTTCAGCCAGTAGACTACCTTGTGAGTGGATAAGGTCCAACCGGACACTCGAAGGCGGTATGACTGATTGTCAGTCGTTCACTTCAACAGTAACGTACAGGTGATTGTGTTATTCCCATTTTAAAGTCGAGCAAGCACAACATCCATGATGTTTTCTTATTCTGTTGAGACTCGTTCGTAGTGGACAGCATAGCATTGCGCCTTATTAGGGGATGCCACTGTGGAGGCGATATACGGACCGCTTGTAATCTCATTACTGTTCTAATTTAAGGTCGATCAAAGTTTGAAGTGCTTTAGGAGATAACGAATGGCTCTTTGAAGTTAGCCAATGAAACAGGTTCCTGAGTTATAAGTTTCAATTCATCAATCAGTCATCAATGATTTGCATTTAGGGCGATCGCCCAGGTGGCAGATTCCATAATATTTGTTTACCTCGTATTTATAATTGTTTAACTAGATTTATCTTAAATATTTTCAACGAACTTGGACATTTATCGAACATTTCCCTTCATAGTTTATTCCAATTCCTTACTCCTCATCCGGTAAATGAATATTTGACTTAATCTGTCCTCTTAAATTCCAACTTTATCTTGATAATATGATCTTTCCTACTTTTGAAAGATCCACTAAACTTATTCTTCTACTAATGTCACTCGACGCCAGCTCACCACTGACAGCTGGAAATATACCACATAGTCGAGCATCTCGTCTCCTTCCTACAAAGTCTTCCCAAACCAAAGTTTGTAACACTACTCATTTGCCGGAACACCCACAACAAATCGCGCTGCTTTACTCTGAATTTTTTTCCAGTTCTCGTATCAAGTGGTCCTGGTGAGGGTCCCATGCACTGGAGCCATAGTTTAAATGCAGTCTTACTAGAGACATACTACGCCCTCTCTTTTAAATCATTTCTTGAACCCCTAAATACTCTCATAACCATGTGAAGATATCTGTAACCTTTCTTAACTAACTCGTTAATATGATTAGCCCTTATATTAACACCTACGTGCTTGCATTGTTCCCAATGAGGTACCATTTATTTATTTTCTTTATTAGTACCTTTTTTACAGTGGCGAACTTAGAGCTCGAGGACTTGAGGGCCTTTCTTACACTTAACTACATACTAATAAAAATCTTCAATAAAATACTGAGTTACTTAAAATAGTTAAAACTACATAAATTAATAGAACTGAAAATAAGTTGAAATAAATTACTAAATTAATATTAAAAACTCCTAATAATGACTAAACCTCAGACACGCACACATTCATACTTCAACCATTCAATCATCTGTTCTCAGCAGGTAGTCTCGGATCAGAGGACTTTTCTTCTTCGTGAAGCTTACAACTGGACTTTTCATGCCATTTACATTCGTACCATTGTCTGTTGTCCATCTCACGACATTGTTTAAGGCCGCCTGCAGTCGCTCACAATACCGCATCTTGTTTACTACCCTATACAAAGTAACATCATCCGTAAATATCCTTATCTGAGGTTCCAGGCCTTTACTCATATCATTTATATACACAAGAAATTATAAAGGTCCTATAATGCACCCCTGTGGGACCCCACTCTTAATCATTACAGTTCTAACACGTCAGCATGAACTGCGGCCTGCCCTCAAAGAACGTTGTATATCCGTATTTGTACAAGTTTATATTTTCATGGAGTAACGCTGTATATCATGTAAGGAATATCTTGGCAGCAGAAGGTTACTTCATATTCAAACAAGTGAGAGAGACATTTATTTTGAAATTTGACTTCCCTGCAAGAACGTTGCACATCAACAAGCATGGCCGACGACAGTAATTTGTCCCCTTCATCGATGTTAACACCGAAAAAGAGCAGGAAGGGGGAGATTAATAAACTGAACTGGAAGGGAAGCGGAAGAAGCTATACATCAACACCGGGGCGTGTAGTGGAAGGAAAGTAACGTCCAGTGTAGGGAAGGGAAGAACGTTGTATAAGGAGTGATCAAAAAGTGTCCGTTTGAAGTCGTTGCTGTAGCGGGCATGCAAGGTAGCGCGACTCCGATGCGGGTGTATAAGCACGGACATGAAGGCAAAAGGTTTAGTGTGGCCGAGGTGCGTGTGTTAAATGCGGCCACGGGAACTACGGCAACGTTATTACCAAATGCGTCCAAACAGGACCAACGTGATGTTATTCTGTTTTTGGCTGCCGAAGGACAAACACCGATAGACATCCATCGAAGAATGAAAACCGTGTATGGGGCAGCATGTCTGTTGTGAAATGGTGCATTAAGTTCCGTGAAGGTTGTGTTTTGACACAAGACGCCGGTCAATGTGGGAGGCCAGCCTCGTCCATTACGGACAACAAGTGGACGGTGGATCCCTCCCCATGGCGCGCTCGGTCCCCTCAAAATGGCCTTGAAGTGTCGATGCTTCCTGTCGGACGAGGATGAGCAACAGGCGGGAACCGATCCCATGACTTTCTGAACCGTAGGCCTCAACACTGACCATTCAGCCAATGAGTCGGACAAGTAGATATACTTCATTAGACTGGTTAAAATGTTAAAAACATACCTTCTGGAGTGCTACCAGGTTTTGAAGTGAGTTGATCCACTGTGCGTCGCAGTAAACCTTCCTTTATCATTATTATTCCTTCTTTCCCGGTTAGCGTCTTGTAGGGACCACGTGACAATTTCAACGCTTCATCCTTTGTTGTTTCCTCTCCCTCCTCCAACACTCCTTCATCTGCTCACTTCCTTTTCTCAGACCGTGTTGAGACTGTTTTCTTTCCGTCGCGACCTTGGAATCCTTCCATTCTAACACTTTCCTTCTAAAAATCTCTCTCTGCTGCTTCTTCTTTCCTTATCTTGTTTATTTCCAAATCTTTCTTGACTTCATAAATCCAGGTCGTTGTCGACTTCCTGTTCCAAAGATTTGTTTGGTTAACCTGATGTCATCCATTCTGTAACTTCTACTTCTATTTCTTCCGCATTTTCACACACCCGTGGGGTTGCGGGTGCGAACTGCGTCGCACATATTGATTTGGCCCTGTTTTAAGGGTGGATGCCCTTCCTGACGCCAACCCTATATGGAGGGATGTAATCACTATTGCGTGTTTCTCTGGTGGTTGGTAGTGTAGTATGTTGTCCGAATATTAAGCGGGACAAACATATACACGAACACCCAGTCCCCGGGCCAGAAGAACGAATCAAAGGCGATTAAAATACCCGAACCGGCCGGAAATCGAAACCGGGACCCTCTGACCATTCACCCAATGAGTGTCATCCATTCTGTATAAATGTCCAAATAATATCAATCGCATCTTCCGCACTGTTTCTCTTATATTTTCTATGTTCCGGTATATTTCGTTATTACTTCTTGATTTCCAGAGTCTTGTAGTTCTTAGCGCACCGAGTATTTTCCGTATAATTTTTCTTTACAGTCCTTATAATTTATTCAGCTTGTAATTAGGTACTACACATTCACTCGCGTGTAGGTATTACGGTTTGATTACTGTGCTGTAGTGTTGTATTTTGAGGTTTCAAGATAAACACTTTTTTATTAGTATTATTATTAACAAATACATAGCCCGCCTGGTGGCCATGATCGTTAAGGCGCTGAAGTCTAAAAACGGTCTAACACCGAGGTTAGCCGGTTCGAGTCCCGTTGGTCGAAAAAATTTTCACCATCAGAATGTTGGCCGGCAGGGTAGGGGAGGTGGTGGTATACAATTTCTAATCACTAGATTGCGTGCCAAAAGCCTGGATTAAATTCCAAACCTCTCCGCAGTGCTCATATGTAGTGAGGGCATATGACGCTGTTGATGGTGATTCGTCCGTCGGATGGGGACGTTAAGCCTTGAGCAGACCCCTTGGTGCTATTCGACAGGAGTAGGCTATGTGCCGGCACCGGGTTTCACCCTCTCCCTACTATCATATATCACGTCATTCATTTCATCTCTCATTAACTCCTCTGATGAGGTTGGCGTCAGGAAGGGCATCCGGTCGTAAAAAACCGCCACGACAAATTCATCTCACCTCATACCCGACCCCGTAGGGAAACGGGACAAGGGTTGGACAAACAACATTAACAAATACATCGCAATTGGGAAATATCCCGCTGGCAATGGTCACTTACCGTAGTGCGATAATAAAGTTGAAGCATAAATAGTGGAGAGATGGCGTGGGATAACATTAGTAGACGAATACGTTCTTAAAAGTAGAACGGATTATAATATGAATATAAAGTTACAATTAAATTGAATAAACTGGGGAAATATTTGTCTATAGGAACAGGAATTAGGGACAAGAATAACATACCAAATGAGATTTTCGATAAATTTCCAACTTTCTTGAAGTGTTTTAAGAAACATTTTATTGAGAATCTACCACCTACATGGGTGACAGCCCAAAGTAGGTTCAGTGCTCAACAACATCAACAAAAACAAAGCAACAACAATAACAACATTAACAAAAACAGTTTAACCGATGCGAGTGGTTGTAATTTATCTCCTGTGAAGCAGACAGCAGCGATCCTGTCTCCAGGTAGTGCTGTAGTAATTTGTCACTGTCCTGTTCTGCGCCCTCGGATGTTTCAAATGTGCATGCAGTCTGTTTTTGAGGTCGTGCATCTGTGTGGCTGTTCGTGACAAGACCCTTCACTTTGCTGCGAGCCACACTAACATGCCCAGCTGATACCGACTTGAAGTATGGCGAGGACGGAAGTTCTATTAGTTTCCGGGCTATACCTCCGTATTTTCCCAAACTATTTCTCACAGATCACGATATCCTGCAATAACAATGGAAAAGTGTACCTCACTTGATCGAATTCCACGCTAGATGCCGTAGCTCTGGCAGAATTCCTCCTAAAAGCATCGTCACATTAGGCAACATTTTGACATAAAAAATAAACCACTTTTCCCTTTACGAAAATCAAATGATCATAAATATGACTTTCGGTCAAGACCTTCCATTAACAGCTCATAACTTCAGACGGCTACCGGCCATAAGACAAAGCTGCAGGGTTGCTATGGTTACACTTCCGTCACACACTTTGTCACGTCACAACAAAATATTGTTATCTAATGAAGTATGTGACGCGATGTTACCCAGCAACAGTATCTTGAGACCTGCACAGGCCGCAATACTTCAGATCACAGCCTGCAGGTTGCTAGGTCAAATCCGTCACTCGTTTGATTGAAAGACGTATTTATGATCGTTTGATTTTCCCAAAGGGAACTTTATGTTTCGACATAAACACGTCTTATGACCGGGAGTCATCTGAAAATGTATGTAACGTGACGTGACAAAATGTGTGGCGGATGTGTAACCATAACAACCGTGCAGGCTGTGATGTAAGGTATGGATGGATGGCCAGACAATGTTACGTAGTAACCGTGCTGGCTGTGATGTAAGGTATGGAATGATGAGCAGACAATGTTACCTAGTAACAGCGCAGGCTGTGATGTAAGGTATGGAATGATGAGCAGACAATGTTACCTAGTAACCGTCCAGGCTATATCTTCTGAAATGATCAGCCGTTGGTGGATGCCCACGAACAGGGGGCATATTTATGATTTTTTGAATTTCGCAAAGGGAATACATTTTTGTAGAATGCGTTGTTGCTGATCGTGACGACGTGCAGGGAGCGAGTTATCAACAGCTGTATAGAGCATGCGTGCCCACATTTACCATAAAATATTATCAAATATAATTTCATAGTATCAAAAGTAAAATAATCCTATTTCTTTCAGTAATAATGCTATTGGTTTTATGTCTCAGTAACTGTTTTTAAAGTTCTGGGAGGCTCAGAGGTGCTGGATTTTTGTCCCGCAGGAGTTTTTTTACGTGTTAGTAAATCTGCCGGTCCGTTCCCGCGATGTAGGGGGCAGATTTACTGCCGACTCGAGTTTGACCTATTTGTGCACCTTCAAATTTCACTGGACTGATCCGGAAGAGAACCCGTCTACCGGAGCTCAGAAGGAATAAACAAGACTTTGTAATTTGGTTGTTAGTTATTGTTAAGAAGTTTTGGTTGATATGGTAAATGCGATGAACATTAAACATTAGAATAATAGATAAGGTGAGAAATGTGTAGATAATAAAATATAGTTCCCATAGGTCTACCCTCTGAGCTACTCAGCTCTGCAATCCCTTTTTAAAGTGTGTATCAGAAATACTTGAAAATGCGGGTGGTTTTCCCGCACCGAGATCTGGAAAGAGTGCCCTATAAGTCGACACCTTCAAATGCTACATTTTGAGTTTATTATTATTAATATTATTGAATGTGTATTTTCGAGGTACATGCCAACAGTGTGTGTTAGAATAATTCATTTTGTCTCGCAATCAAGTGATGTTAGGAACAGCCAGCATAGGTGGGTACGTTGTTAGCACGTTGTACCCATATTCCCAATACCTTGTGTTCGATCCCGGCCGAGGTCGGTGATGTTCGTGAGGTTGCAATAACATAACGTGCCATGCCATGCCGTTTCCACACGTCAGTCTGTAATTTGGCAATGGACAACACCCACCCTCAGGTTTTACGACCGTATCTATGCTTACATTAGGTGTCGGCTGGAAGATTCATTTGAGTTTCCATGAGATTCCAGTGTTAAACAGGTAATGTGTCATTAATCTTTAAAGGAAGCCTTTTCGAATACATGTTTATAGAATACTTCCCCCTTGCTTTGGTGTGAGGATCCCGCTCCCAGTGCTTGTACAAGTATTTCTGATATAGTCTGTATATTACGTGTTTAGTTTATATACATGGCAAGCATTTACGAGTGGATTCCAGACATAGAGAGAAGAAAAAAGTTTATGACAACATGAGTCCGGAGACGTATACTTACAGATTCATTTACTAGATGTTAGGCTTCTGTAAACAACAAGCATCATCATCATTTAAAAGCAGGAAATATAATTTGAAGCTGAACTTTGAATTCAAGGGGAAAATTAGGGCAAGTATTAATTTATAGAACGAGGAACTAGGGATTGAAATAATTTACGAAGACAGATATTCGATAAGTTTTCAAATTCTTTGAGAACATTTCCATCGATCTGTTTTCAGACCAACTTTGCTTTACGGGGGTGAAATTCTGGTGGAATCAGGATATGTTATTCATACTTTTGATGCAACAGAAGAATCGCTGGTACAAACGGGTGGGAAGGAAAGGCAGGAGCGTACTCGGAATGAGGAGATAAAGGCTAAGTAAGAGATGAACTACACTGATGAAAATGTACGCGTAAAACGGCTTCGGTGGTGGGTCATGTGAGGCGAATGGAGGACGATAGGTTACCTGGGAGGGTAATGGACTCACTTAAGGAGCGTAAGAGAAGTAGAGGGAGACTAAGGCGACCACAGTTACACTCAGTTTCTAATGATTTAAAGATGAGAAGTATATAACTAAACGAGGCCAGAGAACTTCTTACAAATAGAGGATTACGGCGGAGTTTAGTAAAATCACAGCGGCTTGCAGACTGTACGCTGGAAAGCACAATAGTACCAAGATGTAAGCATGTGTACGAAATACTTTAAGAAAATCCTAGGTAAACAACTGGTAGGCTATCCACCACCTGGAGAACAGCCGTGAACTATGACGATGATGAAAATTATGACTTTTTCCTTCATCTCCAGTTGAATACTCGGACCGTAATGACGACATTCAGAGGCAACCGCGCGTTGATGAGGTAAGCGACAGTCGCGACAAAAATCTTAACTATTCTGGTTTTATTGTAATCATTTCTATATTATTGAACACTAGTGAGTGATATTTTGTTATTTATTTGCACATACTGTAGACCATGGGCGTAACGAATGCCAAAATAAAAATTTGGGCCCTCTCAAATAAAATGTAAAACTTATGAATAACTTAGTATACATTTAATTATAGCAGGCAGAAGTAATGAAATATGTTGTCAAATTATATGTAAGATTATTAAATAATATTTAATAGGTTTTATTTGCCCTCCTCCGTGGTTTAACAGCTAAGCTGCTGAGCTGCCAACAATGAACCACTTAGATGTTTGTACTTCATTTTAGTTGTTTTAATTTTTCACCAACTACAGAACTATACTCTGTAACCGATACCGAAATCTCCGACAATTTATTCGATTGTAACACAGAACAAAACTAAACCAATAACTGTTCAAATAAAATCTCGGAAATAGGATCAGCTTTTGGGTTTCGCCCAGTCGTGCCACTGCTGAGCAGAGTCTTGGAGCTGCGTGCCAATCGAACTGATGAGCCCAAATGGCATGTCTAGAAGAAACTCTGCAAACGCACACGACCTAACTACCCAAAAGCTCGTTCTATTCCAGAGATTTTAAGATCTGCGGCGGTGAAAGACATTGTTCAAATAAAGTTCGAAAAATATCAAGCCGTACAACTGATAAACCGAGCTCCTTCGAAACTGAGTTGATTGATTCTTACTACACTTGACAATGTATACTGTTGTTGAATAAATGTGTGACAATGGTAAAATGTTGTGCAAAATTTGATAATAATACCATCTCATGTACAGTACACAGCCAGGAAGTATAATTTTGTAGCTAAAATACGATATTTTGGTATCTATTTTCATTGCTATAATTGTTTTTAAATAATTCGTTGTTCCAAGAGGCGTGCAATCAAATGGCAATTATTCTATTAAAAGTGATAAAAAGCAAACTATTTCGACCGCCCTGACTATTTACGCGCAGAGTGACATTAGGCTAGATATACAAGACTTTTGTTTTTTGCGGGGAGATCGCAGAGCCCCTTAAAGGTCCTGTCCCACCTTCATTGCAGGCCCTACACATTGCAGAGGAGTTGAAATATTTAATCTATTCCGATAAATCTTCAGCTCGGAGACTTGTTGAACCTTAAAACATTACCATAAAAGGTTACATACGGGTCTCTCCCACCTCATAGCAAACCTGATCAGTCCGTAATTTCTCTCATTTGCATGTAAGATCTCCGATTCACAATCATTGACAAGTAAACAACATAAAAAATATATAGTACACGCAGACGCGTGGTTAAATTATTTGATAGAATTTACGGATGTTCTGAAAGAAGAAACCATGACATTTCTCGATTATTAGTGTGTATTTTACATGTAAGTTTTAGTGTTTATGCGTTATAATTAGCGTTCCGACAGACCGAAATGTAGAAAGCATTATCATCAAAAAATACCACCAGGAGAATATCAAAATATAAGTACAGTTTTGATAAGAGATTTGTTTTGAAACTTTGTCATCAAAGTGTGTTGCATTTCTTTAAATATTATGAGTGTCACTGTACATAAAGCAATGTCATTAAAAAACTACCTTTTTTATCAGGAAGTCCAGGAAGTTTCAATTTAAAATATCCTGTAGAACTACAGACAGGCTCTGGCTTATGTAAGTGCATTCAAGCGCCATTGGAAAGAGATGGGATCGAGCCCGTGACTCAGAAGGCCAATGCTCTATAGCCATTCACCGTGACATGTGGGGAGGAATGGCTAGAATAAAGTGGACAGAAAGGAAAAGTAATGATGATGTTGTTAAGGAAACAGATAGAAAAACTAAGTCTCGCCCTGAGAAGAAAGGAGCAGTGTCACTTCATCACACACAACTAATTTTACTTCCAATAACGCTGAAGAGAAGGTTATTGAAAAGGGGGTGGGGGGCGAGGGAAGAAGATAACCGAATATTAAAATTTTGACCAGTATGTTGACATGCAGCCTTTATGTGGAGATTAAATTTACAGCCTTGTTGGCAGCCCTGAAGATGGTTTATCTTGTTTCCTCATTTTCCCACTTGGCTGTACGTAAATTATGGCCATGGCCGCTTCCTTCCCACTACTAGCCCTTTGCTATCGCATCGCCACCATAACACATACCCGTGTCGGTAAGACGTAGAAAAAAAGAGAAGAGTCGACACTCGATATCTCGAAGCTCCATTCCTAGAATTTTACGTATCTGGAAGTAACTCGAACATCCCGAACGTACATCCTATTCTTCTTCTTCTTCGCGCTTGTTTATTTTCCTGTTGCCAGAAATTGGATGGCAAGAATTTCTCGTAGCAAACGTTCCCTCTCTAGAAGCTAACACTACTCTGTAGCTTTAACTGTGCAATACAACCTTTAAGGTTTGTGTGTTCGTGTTCTTTAAGCCCTACAGTGATCTATGGTGGCATTTTAAAGCAATCGAGCCAGAGGCTATACAATGAAAGCCGCTGAATGGATCATAATGTAATTACCTACGGTAGAAGTTGCTGTCCCTATAAGAGCGCTGAGGTCCTAAACTCACCACTGGAGGGACATGGGTGCACACCACGTTGATCGTCCACTGCACTCAGTAGTGCTGACAACAGTGAGGAGTAGCGAAGGGGCGTAGAGCGTTTGCTGACAGCAGAAGGAGTAGCGGGAAGAATGGCACAAATGTACCGAGAACACTGCATGTCCGTCGTAAGGGTCAAGGCACGGCACTAGCGATTCAGATAAGGATGGATGTCGCACGGTCTGGAACGTCACACCGCATTGCCGATGCCATTGTCCAGCAGGTGGATGCGCTCATCAGTAAGACGGGCGAGTTACGTTAGCAGACATTGCTGCAGAGGTCCTAGTGCGCGTCGGATGTGTTCACGTCATCCTTGACAGATTGAAGTTTTGCGCCCAATGGATGCCTCACAGTATTCAACCAGCGTAGGAAGCGTGTCGAATGGAGCTATCTCTTGAACATCTCATGTGCTACGCCAAGGAAGGGGACGAGTTCCTGTCACGAGTCTTCTTTAGCTCACATTGGATTGAAATAACGGTACAGCGTTCATTTAAGCCTCTGGCTCATTTCTTTTTGAATGGCCCTTATACATCTACTCGGTATGTTTACACAGCAGCTTACCTGTCTACCCCTGGTGCATAGGCAGTTTTAGCTGCACGAACACTCACCTGTACTGTCAGTAGACCAGGCGTACGGCTATTATTCGATCCTAGATACGGCTTCAGTCGAATGTAAATTATTTTGATTTCACAAGAAAAGCCACTGTTGAGAACCATGTGAAAAAAGAGAAAAATCGAAGAAGCTAATACATATTTTCGTAAGGTGTTAACGACGGTATGTTTTATACTCCTTTATTGTCTGTGTTCTCTCCTCGACGAGTGCTTATAATAAGTGTTGTAACTAAAATTATATTATTATTATTATTATTATTATTATTATTATTATTATTATTATTATTATTATTATTATTATTATTATGTGCGTATGGACCCAATGGATCATGCAAAGCTCTAGCGATTCTGTTTTCTGAGTTGCCAAACAGCTCTCATCCTTTCTCAGTGGATCATTTTTCGTTCTTCTGTCCACTTTGCTCCAGTCTTCTTTTTCACTTCGTTCTCTGGTTGCACTTTTCATCCATTAATTTTTTTACTATAGAGGTTTCTGTCCGCGGTTTCATTTGAGTTCATCTGGGCTTTTTCCAGACCTTTCTTCACTTCTAGTACCCATGGAATATTTTTCAGATGTTCTATGCAGGTGAGAATCTTGTGTGTCAGTCTACTTGTCGGCAATCTGCGGACGTGCCCATAAAATTTCAGACGTCTTTTGCGGATGTCTGCTGCAATGTTGGAAAGCTCTCCTGTCACTTTGCATGACCTCAGTCTATATCTATCTTCTGTTTTTCGGGGGCCGAGAATTTTCCTCAGGGTTCTTCTTTCTTCTTTTAAAATGTTTTCTAGGTCACTTTTATCATTTATTATTATTATTATTATTATTATTATTATTATTATTATTATTATTATTAAAAAGTATATCGAAGTTGGGAAATATCCCGCTGGCAACACTCTCCAATATCATTTCATTTCATTTGTCAGTCATTAATCATTGCTCCAGTGGAGTGCGACAGGCCTCGGCAGCCAGCACAATTCCTAGCTTGGCCACTAGATTCATTCCATTCCTGACCCGATCAAACTACTGGAAACAGGCTGTGGATTTTCATACTCTTATTGTAGCTGTCTTTTGTTGTTCTCTTGTTGTTGTTGTTTGTTATCACACTACTGTAAGCGATCATTGCCCGCCCAGCACTGTTGAGGCACTTGTCGCACTGCGACACAAGGTGGTGAATGGCCGTCTGGGGCTGCGTTGTGGACCAGTTCCGAACGTACTGCTTGACGTCGTCGTCCGTGGTCAGAGCCTTTTTTAGGTTTCACTGGAGACTTTCCGTTATGACTCGGGTTCGAAATGATGACATCATGTCTCGTCTCCAGCGACCACTCGTCGATCCGGACATGATGTTCTTGGCACCATCACATTCTAATTAGTTAGCACTGTAAATACAGCACGTTCATGCAAGCATTCGGATGCTTTAATGCAACAATTTCCACTGCTCTGTAGGTCTCCAGTATCAACCAGTGTTATATAATATACACGCTAAATACTGGAAATATCCGTATCCCAAAATTTCGATAACTCGAAATAAAATTTAGCTCCCGGCGTTCGACTGTATTGCAGCGAGAGAATGAAAGAATATATATGCAGAACGTGCGTTATGGCATATTTTACTACTTAATACTCCACTGTCATAGGAATATTTTACATTAAAAATTGATAATTCAAATGAAAATACATAGAGGTGAAAATAATTAGTTTGCACTCGCACTGCCTAATGCGTCATTGATTACATTAAATGATCCGATTTTATAATAATTTTGATTAACCAGCCTTTTCCGGCCGTATGCTATCAGTGTTGGTAGAAAATGATCAGTACTAAGCACGCAATAGGTAATTAAATGTATTTCATCACAAATACAGGAGTAGTGTCTGAATTTTTCAGCTGATTTTGTATTATCGAGTCAGTGAGTGACCAAGAGGGCGGCGTTGTCAGGTGGGCATTAGGCTGTGGTAATCGGACTAGAGGAGCGGATCACAGTGAAGTAGAATTGTTCCTGGATTCGCACCACTACGGCCGTGTTCGTATCCCGTCTAATACATGAAGGTTTTTTCAAATGGTTTATTACTTTCTGTTCCGGATTTCATGTAAACTGGAATTCCTGAGCCCATAACAGCGATATCAGCACGCACATAAAATTACACGCTTGTTACGTTTATACTTATGGCGGTACTGAGCGGATGTCCTGGCTAGAGAGGAGGCGTTACCGTCTAGGTGGCCCGCCCCACCCTCAAGGAAGGGGAATGAAAACTTTTCATGATGATGAGCGGATGCAGAGTGGGCTTCGTCCTACAGGTGGCCACGGCTGGTCCGTGGTTCGATGGCTCTGCACTCCGACCGGCTGACCGAGCAGAGGAAGGGTAGGTGCGGCTCTGTCATGGCTCTACGCCTCTGCATTTCGAAGACGGCGAGGGGATGGTCCCCACCGCCGGCTGTCCTAAGAATGGTTTTCCGTGGTTTTCCATTCTCATGCACTAAGGCGAATGCCGGGACAGTTCCTAGTATAGGTAACGGCCCAATCCGCTCAAATTCTTCGCACATCTCCTTCACCGTAACACGTCTCCGTCACGGTCTAGGAGGAAACATTTTAGTAGCAGTAGAGAGTGTGTATAACACCAGGCAACACATTTTTACTTTTTGTATTTTTGATCTTTTTGTTTGTGACTCGGTTCTCTTTACCCGGAACTGGTTTCTTTTGTCCTAAAGTAAATGAAACTTAATTGTATAATGGGCCTTAATTTGATTTTGCGGTCGGGACATTGATCTTTATTGCTTTCATATTTTTCCCAAGTTTCAAATCGGAGGTTGCTCTGGACGACGTATAGAAACTCTCTCCAGCCTAGGCGACCCTAAAGAGTCCATCTACAGTAGAATACTTAGTAAAATCATTGCGGAGCAAAAAATTACATTATTATAAAATTATGGTTTGAGAAAAACTCCTGTTCTTTCTGTTTTTGCACGTTTTGCTTGAAACAAAGATGTTTATGTTATCTTAAAATGCGAATGGATGGTTAAAGTGTGTTTTAATTGGTAACTACTAACGTATTCTAACGAGGGGATATCGGCGCTTCATTACAATATCCAGTTCTAGTTCATTTTTAGAACTAATGTTTGTCAGCTTTTATTAAAATTCGACGTACCCTGCTGTGCAAAACGTAAGGTTGAGATAGATAAAGCAACATAACCTATCAACTACTCGGTGAAAAAGAATGAAAGTGCGGTAAGATGTTGCCAAAGATCTCCTACAAGTGCATAGCAACCTGGCGTGAGGTCATCACATGGGTCTGGTGCCACAAAACGAGACAGTGTGAGGGAATCAACGAGCTGCTATGGTGCATTGTGGTGGTGTCTTCGCACGGGGAAGAATCACCGGAAAACTGGAAGAAGGACGAAGTGTGACGAGTGTAGCTCAGGAGTTTTGGTATTGCTCACATCACTGTTTCACGTGCTTGGAGAGAATTCCGAACAACAGGCACTGCTGCCCGAAGGAGAGGAGGGTGTCGACCACGATCAACTACAGCAGCAGATGACCGCTATATAATACAACAGGCAAGAAGAGATTCACATCAAACAGCGGGTGAAATTGCAACCTCATTTAACAGGACTGAAAGGCACCACCCAATGTCTCGCTCCACAGTAGCACGGCGACAGTTTGCCCGACGACCATTACGTTGTATTCCGTTGACACCCGCACATCGGCGGCATCAGGTCTGGACTGACGAGGAGTGGGGTCGCGTGCTCTTCTCAGATGAGAGGAGATTCAGTCTGAGTAGTGATTCTAGACAAGAGGTGAGAACATGTAATGCACCCAGGAACATTGTCGAACATGATCATTATGGTCGTCCAAGTGTTACGGTGTGGGGAGGCATAATGTTGCATGGAAGTACCGACCTCCAAATCTCTTGAACGGGGTACACTCACCGGTCAACGTTATTATCAAAGTATACTCCTTTCTCAAGTGCGTCATTTCATGGGTGCACTGGGCCCTGACTTCCTTTTTATGGGGGACAATGCACGAGCTCTTGGAACGATAGGATATTCGGCGAATGGACTAACCTGCCCCTTCGAGCACGTGTGGGACGTGTTGGGCAGGCGTATTGCAGCACGTCCACACAACAGTTATCAACCGCGCTGATGGAGGGATGAACGCCCTACTATAAGAACTCCTTACCAATCTTGTGGCCAGCAGGGGAACACGTTGCAAAGGATGCATCGCTGTTCGTGATGATCACACATCCTTTTAGGAACCATGTCCCTTCTTTTTTTATGTCCAGGGGACCATCATTAGTCGCACTGACTTACGAGTCATTTCTGTTCGTCTCAGTGCACATTCCTTTCAGTTGTCTACTGTACCATACTGTAGCAGTTTTTCCTACGTATATTTCAAGTTTCATCGAGCGATGTTACTTGGCAGTGACACAACATGCGAAAATTACTTTCGTCCTTTAGTTTTGCACAGCAGGGTACAGTAAATACACTTAAAATTACTTGTGTATACATAACGTGGGCTTTTTTTTGCTAGTGGCTTTACGTCGCACCGACACAGAAATATCAACCTGCAAGAAGTTAACGGGAAACAGGTTTCCATGTCCGTTGAAAAAGGTTTAACGGGAAATTAGCATTCATCACTGAATTAGCTCTTTGAGAAATTACACCGGACCGGAGGTCGGCGGATGCACAGTGTGCTTCCGCCTACAAGTGGCCACGGCTGGTCCGTGGTCCGACAGTTTTGCACTCTGACCGGTCAACCGAGCAGAGGAGGGGTAGCCACGGCTGGTCCGTGGTCTGACAGCTCTGCACTCTGACCGACCAACCGAGTAGAGGAGGGGTGACCACGGCTCTCTATTGGGAGATTGAGAGGGCTGGTCCACGCTCTGCTGAGAATGGTTTCCCATTCTCCCGCACTAAGGCGAATGTGGGGATAGTTCCTAGTATAGGGCACGATCGCCAACCCTCTCATCTTTTCCGCTACAAATCTCCTGGCCCGAGAGCGGGCGTAATCCTATATGAGGCTCTGGATTAAACTTTTGTAGCAATCCACCGAGGAGAGCGGCTTGGCAGAGAGTCGGATGGTCAGACCTAAGAATAGTTTACTGTGGTTTCCCATTCTCACTTCTGGCAAACTTTGGTACGGTTCTTTCATGCTCTCTCAGCCTTCAGCACACCTCACGTCTTCTGGCCAGAGAGAGGGCTAAACGTCTAAGTGGCCCACCATATCCCTTCACGCAGCTCTCCGAAGATGACAGTTGTGTACATGTAGAGTGTACGGTGGACAGAACAAGGACAACGGGAATTATCCAATACTTTCTGACATAACATTTCAGGAAACTTCTTCTTCTACCTGGTCTTTTCCACAATGTATTATCAGTCACGATATTATGGGGATTTGGCCCAATTTTACGTACGGATGCCCTTCCAGACGCCAAACTTATTAATTATTGCATATTTATTTGCTATTGACAGGTGTCGTATCTACACGAAGAGCAATCTATTGAAATGAGCACAAAGGTCCAGGCCCCGAGCAGTACAACTAAAAATCAGCGGCCCGGCCGGGAATCGAACACGGGGCTTCCTAAGTCGAAGGTCAGTAGCCAAAGCAGCCATACTCTCACATTCTTACTTTGTAACTAAACTGGAATATTTAAGTAATGCTGCAAAAGTTATCGTAAACAATCTGCTGAAAAAATTAAGAAGATTATGGATAGTGTAGAACAGTAATTATTAAGTCATATAAAGTAAGAAATGATTAATTAATAACTAATTTATTTCTAAGTAATAAAACTATAAAACATTAAACATAACTATTTGAGTCATGATTAAATGTTAATTTAGCAAGTCAGCGAGTTGCATTACGAGGATATAAGACTGATTACCGAGTCCCCTTAATAAACACCGTAATGTGTTCGAACCATCAGCAAACTGTACGTGCTGTACTTAAAACAAAGACACAGTCCAGCCATCAAAAAGAACGTTACAACAATCTGCAGAGAGTTAATTTGAAAACAGAATGTGCAATATTTATGTGATACGTGCTATGTGTTCTTACTTTTCTACGAGATATTATTTTGTAGGTCGTGAAGGAAAGTGGGAAGCATTAATAGCTTCGGAAGTCACGGAATTCAAGGTCGAAATACAGTAGTTGTAAATTTATCTTACAAGGATATTCAAGACAGCAATGATGGGCCTTAATGTGCGAAGCCATCTTCTTTATCTCGGCAATAAAAGCAGAATGGGAGGTGATAGCTGCATTCTGTTCCTCGATATGAAGAAATTAGACATTTTTAATAGTGTAATATTATCTTCGAGTTTCTTTTCATGGCTGAGAGAGGTATCATTAGAACAGGTTCTTGAAGGATATAATTTGTGATCGCTCAGCCATGACCACGTCCATTAATCGCGAACTGTTCCGGAACGGTTGATGGTGATACAATCATGAATGAAATATTTCAGTGGTGCAGGGTTGTTCTTGACTTAGTGGTGGCGTTCAGTGTAAGCTGGCGAATACTGCCTGGGGTTGGTGGATGATGTAGTTCCCTAAGAGTTTCACAGTGTATGTAAGAACCTCGATACTACGGGAGTTTGCTACGTGCTTTACGCTGTGTAGCTTCTAACTCGCGTTCGAGAGACGCTGGGCTCAAATTCCGCTATCGGGAGCCCAGAGGATGGTTCAGGCCCGTAGACAGACCGATTTTCTCGCATCGGCGTAGATCGCAAAAGAATAAACAAACCAAGAAAATACTTCTTCTTCTTTATCTATTTACCCTCCAGGGTCGGTTTTTCCTCGGATACAGCGAAGGATCCCACCTCTACCACCTCAAAGGCAGTGTCCTGGAGCTTCAGACTCAACTAGGGAGGATGATCAGTACCTCGCCCAGGCAGCCTCACTTGCTATGCTGAACAGGGGTCTTGCGGGGGATAGGAAGATTGGAAGGGATAAACAAGGAAGAGGGAAGGAAGCGGCCGTAGCCTTAAGTTAGGTACCATCAGGCATTTGCCGGGAGGAGAAGTGGGAAACCACGGAAAATAACTTCCAGGGTGGCTGAGGTGGGAATCGAACCCCCCTCTATTCAGTTGACCTCCCGAGGCTGAGTGGACCCCGTTCCAGCCCTCATACCACTTTTCTCAGTTTCGTGGCAGAACCGGGCCTCCGGGGGTGGCAGCTAATCACACTAACCACTACACCACAGAAGCGGACAACAAAAAGCTAAATTAATAAAAAATGGAAAGTAAATGAAGTAAGCCACCAAGAATGTCTGGTCGAACTTGCAATTCTTTACATTCTCGTGTTTGTAATATAATAGAAAAGGTTGTTGTCTACAGGGGAAGAGTGCGCGGTTGATAAGACTGCCTGTCTAACTCCCCCTCCTACATTTTTCTCGTCACTCTTCCTTCATTGTTGTAACGACGTTAATTGCTAATATTGTCATATACAGCGAAGTTCGTTTATCTGTTTTTTTTTTCGATCTTAATTTTCTAGTTGAGTGATCGCGTTCCTGAAGTAACTACGCCGTAGTAAGTTCACTTGTTAAAGTTTTTTTAACTGGTTGGTTTTCATTTTTGATTTTATTAGTGGCAATAGTGTAACATCAGTCAGCATGAACAACTACTATAGGCCGGAAGTTAAGTCGTATTTAGCCTGTCTTCAGTAGAGTAATAATGCATTCTTCTTTCTTTTTAATTGTAGTGCTAGGCCTACCAGTAAAGCATTAATAATCACGTTTTTGAGACAGTCTTTAAGGAACCAAAAATCATTAGTAACAGACCACGTGTATAATTTAGGTATGTTATTCTAATTTTAAGGCAGTTTTAAGTATTGTACTAAACTTTTGCATTGTACTGTGCTGTATGCTACGACCATGTCAGGTAGCTGTTATATTTTACCTCAGATCCACAGCCCGTTTCCAGTCAGTGACCGAGTCAGGTTATGGAATTAATGAAGCCCCATCTAGCGGCGAGGATAGGAATTTTGCCGGCTGCCGAAGTCTGTCGCACTTCTCTGGGGCAATGGTTAATGAATGGCACATGAAATGAAATGATATTGGAGAGTGTTGCTGGAATAATATATGACAGGGAAAATCGGAGTGCCCGGAGAAAAAACTGTCCCGCGTGCGCTTTGTCCAGCACAAATCTCACTTGGAGTGAGTGGGATATTAACCACGGAGCCCAGCGGTGAGAGGCCGGGGCGCTGCCGCCTGAGCCACGGAGGCTACTGTCTAGTGAAAATTACTTTCATTTCATTTAGAAAAGAAGGTATCCCGCACATCCACGTGGGCTCCACATTAAATCGAAGCCTCACTTTGCAAGTCCTCGTGAAATAAAAGGAACGTTAAGTTATACAAACAAACCTATTAGATAGAGCAGGGAGGAATGTACTCAAATTTTGTTTAATGTATATTATAATTATGTTGGGATGAACTAGTCCAGTGTGCCTATATAAAGACTTCGTTAAATTCTGAACGTTGGAGTAAAACAAGGAATAATTTTTAAGAAATTGAAAATCGTATTTTCAATATTTACTCATTCCAAAACAAGATACAGCGCATAATGAAAGGTTAAAAACTTAACTTAAGCTTTTAGAATTTTAGGTTTAATTTTATGAAAGTTGAGCTTTAAGAAATATATAAGAAATTTACCGAAAACTACTTAACTTTTTTGTAAGAGATGTCAACGAAATTTTCTTGCTCGAAGCATTTTTTGAGTAGGGCATGGGGGTGGGGTGCGGTCAAGTCATTCACCCGGGGATCGAAACAGCTATCTACGACCCTGGAATGATTATATGCTCGTTCTCAATATAACGCCAGGCGAATCCTGGGACTGTACCCTAAATAAAGCCACAGTTGCCTCCTTGATGTACAAACATTGATCTGGTTCAAAGCTTTCAAGTACTGTTTTGAGGATTATGGTGGATTCAGGCGTACGTTTTTATAAAGGTACTGGGGACAGGAAGGTCAACAGGGCCTTAGACTTGAGATTTATTCACTTACAAGAATGCTAATTTTTTCAGTAGGCAACTTTGAAACTTCGGGTATTGGACAGTCCGGCGCCAGAAGAAGAAAGCGTTCTACTGTCCATAATTGTCTATCTGGGTGAATTCTATGATCCTGAATATACTCCGATGCCATCGCTGTCAACAAACTGTCTGACAAGGGGAGCTTCAGTGACTTCACGCCGCAACATGTATGAAATTTCGATGACAGAGTAGATATAACATAAGATATCTTGCACCAACTATCGGTTGAGATTTCGAAGCCGGATTTCTTATATCAAGAGGCACTGTGACATGATCTATCAGCTTGTTTGGTGACTGAAGACCACAGTTCGCTCTTCGGGGATGAGAGCAAAACGAGTTGATGAATGCGGCGATTGCGTGCGAATGATCTATTGCACACCGCACGGACTTGCAAGGGCTGACCAAACCAACTGATTCTGAATCTCAGTAGATATATATGACTCTCTCCTAATTTATTGATAGTAAAGTCACCAACAGTAATAAAAAATGTTTTACCACATTTATTCCAAATATATTCTAAACATTTTAGAAAAACTTTGGAGAATTTGGTATGAGGGTAATATACTGCCATTAAGCGAATATCATACATAAAACCCTTTATCTCGCTTAATAATATACTATATGAAATAGCATTACTCTTAATAGATAACAATATATAAGCCTTATACGGTTCGTTTATATAAATGGCAATTCCATCACCCCTATTATGTGATCTAGAGCAAAAGCGACCATAATATCCAGTCAGTTCAAAATATTTTTCTTCCTCAGGAGAAACCCATGTTTCAACAATTACAATGATCAGGATTATGTGCTTCCTGTATTGTATAAAGTAAATTACTCCACTTATTATGAATGCTTTGGGAGTTGATATATAGAATTCTAATTCCATCTTTGTTTATAAGCTCCTGTAATTTAGTTGGAATTCAAAACCTTCCCTAAGAAATAACGTGGATTATTCATGTACCTGTAAGTAGATAGCCTACCTAAGTCCTAAGAGGAAGAAAGAGGTAAGACATCTTCTATGTTTCTGATATGTATAATGCCAGAGGTATCATTTCTCCTTACAAGAATTCTCCCTTCCCTTGACCACAAGTAGTAGAAGCCTTTAGCTCTAAGGTCTTCTTCTCTCTTAATGAGACCCTTAGATTTAGCTGGTAGGTGTCATTGTTATAAATAATATGGTTAGTGGCGTTAATATTAAGTGCAGTGGTTGAAGGTTGTCTAACATTTTTCTTTGCAATCATAAGATTATCCTTTTTCCATCTATTCACGAACTTATCCACAGTAGTTCTAAGCAGAGATTTATTTGATGACCTAAGAGGGATGTTTTCGATACATCGTGAAGAGTGAGTGATAAGTGACAGTCGTTTGTGGATGGGATGCTTTCTAAAGAAATTACAATTCTTTGTATTTAAAGTATTTATTTATGAGCATTAATCACTTTTTAATAAAATAAAATGTGTTTATATTAAAGAAGCAACCAAACCGTTAAAATAAATTACGAGACCAATCCAACCAACCAATCAACCAATCAATACTGATCTGCATTTAGGGCAGTCGCCCAGGTGGCAGATTCCCTATTTGTCGTTTTCCTAGCCTTTTCCTAAATGATTTAAAAGAAATTGGAAATTTATTGAACATCTCCCTTGGTAAGTTATTCCAATCCCTAACTCCCCTTCCTACAAATGAATATTTGCCCCAGTTTGTCCTCTTGAAT
The DNA here is from genome assembly GCF_040414725.1 of Anabrus simplex. NCBI lineage: Eukaryota > Metazoa > Arthropoda > Insecta > Orthoptera > Tettigoniidae > Anabrus > Anabrus simplex. The sequence goes on from NC_090267.1 coordinate 22,209,257, forward strand.
TCCAACTTTATCTTCATATCGTGATCTTTCCTACTTTTATAAACGCCATTCAAACCTATTCGTCTACTAATGTCATTCCACGCCATCTCTCCGCTGACAGCCCGGAACATACCACTTAGTCGAGCAGCTCTTCTTCTTTCTCTCAATTCTTCCCAACCCAAACATTGCAACATTTTTGTAACGGTACTCTTTTGTCGGAAATCACCCAGAACAAATCGAGCTGGTTTACTTTGGATTTTTTCCAGTTCTTGAATCAGGTAATCCTGGTGAGGGTCCCATACACTGGAACCATACTCTAGTTGGGGTCTTACCAGAGACTTATATGCACTCTCCTTTACATCCTTACTACAACCCCTAAACACCCTCATAACCATGTGCAGAGATCTGTACCCTTTATTTACAATCCCATTTATGTGATCACCCCAATGAAGATCTTTCCTTATATTAACACCTAGATACTTACAATGATCCCCAAAAGGAACTTTCACCCCATCAACGCAGTAATTAAAACTTAGAGGACTTTTCCTACTTGTAAAACTCACAACCTGACTTTTAACCCCGTTTATCAACATACCATTGCCTGCTGTCCATCTCACAACATTTTCGAGGTCACGTTGCAGTTGCTCACAATCTTGTAACTTATTTTTCACTCTATAGAGAATAACATCATCCGCAAAAAGCCTTACCTCCGATTTTACTCCTTTACTCATTTCATTTATATATATAAGAAAACGTAAAGGTCCGATAATACTGCCTTGAGGAATTCCCCTCTTAATTATTACAGGGTCAGATAAAGCTTCACCTACTCTAATTCTCTGAGATCTATTTTCTAGAAATATAGCAACCCATTCAGTCACTCTTTTGTCTAGTCCAATTGCACTCATTTTTGCCAGTAGTCTCCCATGATCCACCCTATCAAATGCTTTAGACATGTCAATCGCGATACAGTCCATTTGACCTCCAGAATCCAAGATATCTGCTATATCTTGCTGGAATCCTACAAGTTGAGCTTCAGTGGAATAACCTTTCCTAAAAACGAATTGCCTTCTATCGAGCCAGTTATTAATTTCACAAACATGTCTGATATAATCAGAAAGAATGCCTTCCCAAAGCTTACATACAATGCATGTCAAACTTACTGGCCTGTAGTTTTCAGCTTTATGTCTATCACCCTTTCCTTTATACACATGGGGCAACTATAGCAACTCTCCATTCATCTGGTATAGCTCCTCCGACCAAACAGTAATCAAATAAGTACTTCAGATATGGTACTATATCCCAACCCATTGTCTTTAGTATATCCCCAGAAATCTGATCAATTCCAGTCGCTTTTCTAGTTTTTAACTTTTGTATCTTATTGTAAATGTCATTTTTATCATATGTAAATTTTATTACTTCTTTGGCCTTAGTCTCCTCCTCTATCTCGACATTATCCTTGTAACCAACAATCTTTACATACTGCTGACTGAATACTTCTGCCTTTTGAAGATCCTCACATACACACTCCCCTTGTTCATTAATTATTCCTGGAATGTCCTTCTTGGAACCTGTTTCTGCCTTAAAATACCTATACATACCCTTCCATTTTTCACTAAAATTCGTATGACTGCCAATTATGCTTGCCATCATATTATCCTTAGCTGCCTTCTTTGCTAGATTCAATTTTCTAGTAAGTTCCTTCAATTTCTCCTTACTTCCACAGCCATTTCTAACTCTATTTCTTTCCAGTCTGCACCTCCTTCTTAGTCTCTTTATTTCTCTATTATAATAAGGTGGGTATTTACGATTCCTTACCACCCTTAATGGTACAAACCTGTTTTCGCATTCCTCAACAATTTCTTTAAACCCATCCCAGAGTCTGTTTACATTTATATTTACCGTTTTCCACCGATCATAGTTACTTTTTAGAAACTGCCTCATGCCTGCTTTATCAGCCATATGGTACTGCCTAACAATCCTACTTTTAAGACCTTCCTTTCTATCACATTTATTTTTAACTACCACAAAAACAGCTTCATGATCACTAATACCATCTATTACTTCAGTTTCCCTATAGAGCTCATCTGGTTTTATCAGCACGACATCCAGGATATTTTTCCCTCTGGTTGGTTCCATCACTTTCTAAATCAGCTGTACTTCCCATATTAACTTCTTTGCCATTTGTTGGTCATGCTTCCTGTCGTTCGCATTTCCTTCCCAATTTACATCTGGCAAATTCAGATCTCCCGCTACAATCACATTTCTTTCCATGTCGTTTCCCACATAGCTGACTATCCTATCAAATAATTCCGAATCCGCATCAGTGCTACCCTTTCCCGATCTGTACACTCCAAATATATCAAGTTGCCTATTATCTTTAGAAATGAGCCTTACACCTAGAATTTCATGTGTCTCATCTTTAACTTTTTCGTAGCTTACAAATTCTTCTTTCACCAGAATGAACACTCCGCCTCCCACCCTTCCTATCCTATCTCTACGATACACACTCCAGTGCCGTGAGAAAATTTCTGCATCCATTATATCATTTCTCAGCCATGATTCAACTCCTATTACAATATCTGGTGAATATAAATCTATTAATTTACTTAGTTCTATTCCTTTCCTTACAATACTTCTACAGTTCAACACTAACAATTTTATGTCATCCCTACTTGATTTCCAGTTCCCTGTTCCCTTATCACCGCTCCCTAGGCCATCCCGTTTCCCTGAATATACCTCCCTATTACCCTTCCAAACAAATTTCCTAACTTATACGTACCACTGGGGTTTAAATGAAGGCCATCTGAGTGCAGATCCCTATCTTTTACCCACCCATTTGGATCTAGAAATTTCACTCCCAGTTTCCCACATACCCACTCCATAGTCTCATTTAAATCCCCAGACGCCAGAACGTTGCATATGGCGTTCAGTGTAGCTTTCTGTACTCGTTCCGCGGAGGGTTAAGTACTTTAGTAACTAATAAAGAACTAATCATAACAAGTACTTGTTGGATACTAACAGTGTAAAGGATGTTCCCTTTCTAATGATGAACTCGAACTTACTTCCCTATATGACAAGACTGGGAGAATTTACTATCGGGCTAAGTGCCTCGAGGAAGGAGCACTCGTTTCTCGATACAGTATGCGGTCGGGCTATCGACTCCCGATAAATCAATGCTGCACATATGGCGGTCATTAGCGTCCCAGATACAAGAACTCTCTCCTTGAGGCCGCATTAGCTCGCTCTACACTACTGCACCAGTTGATTACTCATTACCACTGAAACTGGGAAATGTAACCACGAAATGTTACTACTCTTTGTTGTTATAGGCTTATATTTGGTCATCTGAGACCGCACGTTGGGATCTAGGAAGAATAGCTTCCTAAACAAATTTACTGTAAATGAAAATTCAAAGAATATAATTAAATATGCTAACGATTAAGATTAGCGTTTTGACGCCGTCTGACGATTCTCGAATCTAATTGCAAAGGTTAACCTTACCTCATCCATATCAGTAAACGTTCTTCTGTGGATAGGTGAAACTGATTTATCTACTTAACATTGTATTATGCAACAAACCTATGATGCGCTTATTAACACCAATGTTTATTTACAAACCGAGCGTAGGCGAGTTTACCAATTACCAAGTGGACTTAGGTTCTGAGTTCGATAAATTGCTGTTGAAACTACATTCGAAACATAATTATCTAGGCAGCAAGTACAATAAATAAATAAATAAATAAATAAATAAATAAATAAATAAATAAACGAAACTTGAAACGAAATATTACGTATCTAGCCACAATCAATATAAACTCCTTGATCAAGACCGGAAAGCTTAAGCATACACTTGATGTACTGAACGACAAGAACATCAGTATAGCAGCTCTCCAAGAGACTAGGTTTCCGGACGAAGAAGCCATAGAGTCTCAAGGATATAGAATATATAAAGGGAAACCTGGTAATAGAGTAATGGAAAATGTACCATTCCTTGGGACTGGTTTCGCAGTACACCATCTACTGCTTAAAAGCATACTTGACTTTTCATCACCAAACGATAGAACATCGGTGCTTTCCTTCAGATGCAAGAATAGGGGATACTCAATGATTAACTTCCACGCTCCTACCAATGACTCTAACAGGAAAAACCCAGAAATGACAAACCAGTACTGGGATGCCCTTGAAGAAACCCTTGATAAAGTACCAAATCATCATACGACTATATTGTTAGGAGATTTCAATGCCCAGATCGGTAGAGAACAGAAATACCGGAAGATTGTCGGAAGATATCCTGCCCATAAGAGAACCAACAAAAATGGGGAACGCTTAATCAGTGTCTGCACCAAGTATGGATTACTTTTGATGTCTACAGCTTTCAAACACCTTCCCAGAAAGGCAATGACATGGCGATGCCCAAATAGCATGATGGGTGAATTCCAAATTGACCACGTAGCAATAGACAAGCTGCACCACAGGGATATTATGAATGTCAAAGTGATACGAGGAGCCAACATTGACTCTGATCACTACCTGTCTCTGGTTAAAACGAACCTGAAACCACTAATAAAGACCACGGGTATGTTAGCAAAAAACACGAAGATCCCTAGGTTTGATATCACCAAACTCAAAGAAGACAGCACTAGTTACCAAGAGAGGCTGATTCATAATACCAACAGGATTAACACATCTACAAAATGGGATCAACTTAGGGATGCCATAACAGTAGCGGCTCAGGAAACAATCCCCAATAGACCTAAAGGGAACAAGCATCCGTGGTGGTCCAGCGAATGTGATAAAGCTATAGAAGCTAGGCGGCTAGCGTGGATCAAATGGAATGTACATAAGAACGAAGCTAATTTACAAGCCTTCATTGCACAGAGGAAAACTACGTCGAGCATCATAAGAGGGGCCAAGAGGAAGCACAACCAGGAACTGATTAAGCAAGCAGAGGAGGATTTTGTAAGGAACAACTCTAGAGATCTATACAAGGGTCTCAAGCAACAAACAACCCAATTCGCTTCCCCTGCTTTACATCTCCAGAGACCAGATGGATCGCTGTGTCTTAATGACAGCGATTGTACCAAGACCCTAGCTAACTACTTCAAAGGACTCTTAAATGCAGAAGAACCTATTGAACGTCTCCAAGTTACAGAACCAACTAACCCCAATACTGAGTTTATCCCTCCTCCAACGTATGAAGAAGTCAGAGATGTAATTAAATTACTCAAGAACAATAAAGCTTCTGGAGAAGACGGGATAGTAGCAGAAATGCTAAAACATGCCGGAGAACACACCTTCAGGAGCATACATAAAGTAATTCTGGACATATGGACTAGTGAGAGGCTCCCAGATGATTGGACGTCAGCCATTATCCATCCAATCCACAAGAAGGGAAGCAAAACAGATCCCAGTAACTACAGAGGAATATCACTCCTTGCTGTTACCTATAAGATATTTTCCAAGATTCTGGAACGCCATGTCACAAGACAGTTGGATAAAGAGTTAGGAGAATATCAAGCAGGGTTCAGAGCATCGAGGTCCTGTACCGAGCAGATACAAAATCTGAAGACCATCCTTCAATACAGCAAATCAAGAGCTCGACAATGGGTAGCTATATTTGTCGACTTCCAGAAAGCATACGACTCAGTAGATAGAATTACTCTTTACAATACATTAAGAGAACTAGGACTTAACGACAAGATCAACAGGCTGGTGCAAGCAACCTTGCACAATACCACAGCCAGAGTAAAGTTTAGAGGACAACTCTCGGAGAGTTTCGCCATTAAAACAGGGGTGAGACAAGGAGATGGCATCTCATGTATATTATTTAACTGCGTTCTGGAAAAGATAATTAGAGAGTGGATGAGATTCCTTCCAGAGAACACTGGATTACGGATGGGGATTAAAGCAGACAACCTGAGGATACCATGCCTAGCCTTTGCAGACGATCTGACTTTATTGGCAAATGACATACAGGAGGCTACTACTCAGCTCCAAACACTGCACTCAATAGCGGCTAAAACGGGTCTTTTGATCAACATAGGAAAGACCGAGTTTGTTACTAACATCAAAGATGCCCCTGGAAAGATGAGAGTCAGTGATAATATCTACATCAAGAGAGTCAAAAGTGTAAAGTACCTTGGGGAATGGTTCTCAGAGGACCTCAGCGAAACAATGGCTCTTGAACACAGGAGACTCAAACTAGATAAGGCTTACCATGCCTGTAGAAAGCTGTATGCTTCAAAAAATCTGTCGATGAATGTCAAACTAAGACACTACAATGCAGTAATCAGACCGTCAGTCCTCTATGCAGCAGAGTGTCTATATTTAACTAAGAAGACCCCACTAAGAGCCCTCGAGGTACAAGAAAGAAAGTTCCTGAGACGGATAGTGGGACCAAGAATTTTACCAGATGGAAGCCGATGGTATCAACCAAATCGTGAGCTATATAAACACCAAGAAAATCTCATAGATGCCATCAGAAGAAGGCGACTGGCTTTTTACGGACACCTATCCAGAATGGACTCAAATAGATTATCTCATAGGATCTTCAAGGCTGCTAACAAGGGCAAAGCTACTGGGTTCGTGTGGATGAAGCAAGTGGAGAAGGACCTTTCGGAACTCCACATAAATCAAAACGACATAGCTGATCGGAGTAACTATCATTCAACTCTTAAAACTAAATCCTTTGTAACATCCCTCACAGAAGTTACCCACAGACCAAAAGACGAGACCAGGAAATGGTCTGAGGAACGTAAGATTGAATTTAGCCGGAAAATGAAGGACTACTGGGCCATCAGGAAAGCTCGAGGTACCAACAAGAAAACAGCTGCCAAACCAGCCGCTAAGAACACCAATTGTGGCAAACAACGACGATGACTTCAAGAAACAGCTAAAACACAAGCACCGTGGTCCATAGATGGCCCTAACGAATTAAAAAAAAAATAAATAAATAAATAAATAAATAAATAAATAAATAAATAAATAAATTCGATGTTTTGAAGGATTTCATGCACGTCTGCCCTTGAACATAGATCTGGTAAGTGATAGTAAGAATATTACAAATATTACAAATTTCACGTCATGTCTGTGCAAGATTATGCCACCTGGACTCCGTAGATTATTCTTGCACAGGACTTGAAGGTAATTTTAGTATGATTAATAATACTGGGGAACAATATTCCAAAACGGGATCTCATAATTATGCAAGCCACACTGTGCTTCTGTTCTAATATTTGTATAAACTGCAGGATTTATACAAGTGCGTCAGCGTTATGCAACCACTTTTGCATGTGCGTATGGAGGGTTACTGTTGTCATAACTTCCACAGCTCTCAAGAAAATTCCATTACATTTTCACGACTATTACTTAACGGTGTTTATAATTTGAATTTAAAATAATTAAGAGAACGTTTATTATAAAATATTTTCTGATGAAGTAATGCCATAATTTAAGTGTTGTGAAAATTATTTTCTAGGAATTCTTTCTTTATTCATCAACCCGTTTACCGTGCAGGGATAGTTTTTCCCTCGGACACAGCGACGGATCCCACCTCTACCGCCTCATGGGCAGTGTCCTGGAGCGTCAGACTTTCGGTCGGTTGGATACAACTGGATTGAGGGTCAGTACCTCACTCAGGTGGCCTCACCTTCTATGGTGAATAGTGGCCGTGCGGGGAGATAGGAAGTTTGGAAGGGATAGACAAGGAAGAGGAAAAGAAGCGGCCGTGGCCTTAAGTTATGTACCATTCCGGTATTTGCCTGAAGAAGTGGGAAACCACAAAAAACCACTTCGAGGATGGCTGAGGTAGGTATTGAACCCCCTCTACTCAGTTCACTTCCCGAGGTTGAGTGGATCCAGCTCCAGCCCTCGTAACACTTCTCAAATTCCGTGGCTGAGTCGGGAATCGAAGCCGGGCTTTCGGGGGTGGTTCTCGGAATGAATGTTCAAAAATGATGGTTTAGTGCAAACTTTACAATGAGAATTTTGAAAAGCTAGCATTCAAAAACCTTTCTGAATAAGGCAATATATTTTTCCTTTGGTTCAAGGGTAAGTTTCAAATTTCATTGTGACAGGGAACAACATGTGGTGGAATGTGTACGTGTCCCTTCAATTGAGTGAGTAGGAGGGCGGCTGGGTTGCGTTCTTAACAGTCGTAAATCCTCTACGTGAGAGGTGAGAGTGGCCTTGTGGGAGTCGTGATGGGCCCTGGTCTCCAGGGGAGAGACACTGTGAACGAGCGAGTTCTGTAAGAGGAGGCCTGGGACAATAACAGAGGTCTGACGAATGGACAAAGATTAATCAAAACTAGTTCTTTGAATTGGCGATTAATATCTGATTCATAGATATATTCTAATCTCCTGTCTTTGAATAGGTTAATGCACTGGTTTATAGAAAAATTCAGTTATCAGTCAGGACATGTTGGCGTAAAAGTGAGCAGTTTACTTGTTATTTCAACCTCTCGAGCCGTTCCATGTGCGGTTAATAAATATGAGTCCTTGGAAATTATTTAGGACTACTTAAGTTCACTTTCAGCCCCCAGGGAATTTGTCATTCTAGACCTTCTTCACTGATTCCGAATCTCTAAAAGCCAGATAAATATAATAACTGGTTTGAAAAGAGAAAGGTTCCAAGTATCTACTCCTACAATTATCAAAGTTATATGGTTCAACAAGGAGCGCGCTTATCCACCATGCTACTGCTAAATCGACGCTTGACGCGTGCGGTTAAGTTAGTATAACTCGGGAAGATGACATTTCGTTCATTTCGACTACGAATGATCTATCGAAAAAAAACCCCACCCCTTTGGCACTACAGCTCTTGAAGTGCCTTGGCCTAACAGACCGAAGGCCTGCAGATTACGAGGTGCCGTAGGTCAGCATGACGAATCCTCTCGGCCATTATTCTTGGCTTTCGAGACCGGGGCCGCTATCTCACCGTCAGATAGCTCATCAGTTATAATCGCGTAGACTGAATGGACTCGAACCAGCCCTCAGGTCCAGGTAAAAATCCCTGACCTGGCCCGGAATCGAACCCAGGGACTTTGGGTAAGAGGCAGTCACGCTACCCCTGCACCAGGGGGCCAGCAGATCTATCGATATCTGTAATAATATTGCTAAGGGAACGTCGTATAACTGTGTGAAAAATGGTTAAATATTTGACAATGATGTTAAATGTCTTTTATGTGTCAATATATTCATTTGAATACGATGCAAGTCTCCCGGAAATACAAAAAAAAAAAAAAAATTGAAGGAATTAGTCAAAGAGCAGTCAGGAGTTATCACCATCTGATTTTCTGTTATCGTTTGCCGTATTTGCATCACATCAACTACAGTAGTACAATCCTCTTGTTTGACACACTCCATGTATTCCGTCCCTGTCATGTTGTGATAGTGGTGCAGTCCTAAGCATCAAGCCTCGCTTTTCATTCATGGCCGAGCCAGTATTGGGTCTCACTTGCCAGCATAACGTCGGCAGCAGGGAACGGACTCTATTTGTGAAGAGTTTGCAGGTCAGCAGAAAATGTATCCATGAATAACACAATAGTGTAAGGCGGGTCCTTAATGGACACCGAGTCGGATGTTAAATGGCTCGCTGATGCCAGCAACGCAAGAGGCGGAGAAGAGCTGCACTGGACGGCGTAAGCTTCTGCTATACATTGGGAGCAAAGGCAGTACCAAAATAGCTCATTCGGGACCCGATCGAATGCCTGTTCCAAATCTAAGGTGGCTAGATGCTTTACTGTCTTTTTATGCTGTCTGTCTTTGTGAGCAGTCGGATGCCGTGGACCGCATTTGTTTTATCGTAGCCCCTCACGAAACCAGGCTAGTTCGATGTTGCGAAGACTCACATCATCGCATGGCAGGTGAGCCATATAGGGCGGTATGTGGCTCAGCGGTGCGTGCCTGCCAGGCAGGTGGGATCTCGTTGTTCTCGATGCATTTCTTTCTGCACGTTGCTCCATTCTTTCCCAGACTTCAGTAGGAATTCCATTGGGTACAGTCGCCTTGCCGTCGTCCACGGAACAAATGGTAGCCATGACCTCAGCAGGTGTGATCACTGGCACTGAATTCTGTTCAGCGGTGAGACTAACTGGATGTGCGAACTCCTAGTTGCGAATGTTATCAAAGTAATTCCTCCAACGCTTCAAATGTCTGTTCGTCTACGCAGGAGCGTTCCGTGTTCGTTCTTGAGCGATGTCCTGTGTAGCCCACTGATGAGACGAGTCCATACACACCATTGGCCCCCTCAGGCCTGTCTAGTCACTGGCAAGACTCATGAAGATGTATGAATTTGGTGACGGCAACAGACTGCTCCGAGAAAGAGAAACGCAGCGTGAATGAAATGTCAACCTTTCTAAACTATGGCCGTGATCTATCAGATCGGAAGGAAACAATTCTCCGTACACTTGGAAGCGTATATGAATCAAGGTCTTACCGTGGTAAGGTACAAGTACCATGAGCTGGGTGGCCTGATGTAACAGGTGCTTTGTAGAAGTCCCACTGTGACAGCACGATCTACACTAAATAAAGTATAATGCTACAGGTTCACGTTAGAATAAACCAGGTTTTCTACGACTCACTAGATGGCCGTTAAAACATCGTGCAGGAGGGGAAGGGTATCTCTTGACGTAACTATTTCGTTTACTGTAGAGAATTGGTAAACTTCCTCGCTGAATATTGTTGAATGATGTTGGTGTTTGGGGAATACGACGGGGCTCATCCGACGTAACTTTCAGCATTGCCTGATAAGAAGAACGATCTGGAAAGCCTTAGGACAGCAAATAAATGCATCAAAATTCTCAGATATTGATGGTGCAAGAAATCATATCAGGTATATAGTTGTTTCTGGGTATTTTGGACATGTTTTGTAAATACAAGGGTACTACAGGCAACTATATTACAGGCAACTATATTACACTCTTGATTTTTCTTCATTCGACTACTCGAAATATTCCCCTGCATAACATACCATCCCGCTGAACAGACAACGTAGAGAGGTTGCTGGAACATCTAAAGCTTGAACTGAAAATCCAGAGTTACTTTAGGCCACTCAACCTGCTGAGCTACATGTAATGAAGGATACCGTTCGGTGTACATTTTGTAGATCTTCCGGTAGGGTTTTAATATTCATTGTGACTATGATGGTGAGGTCTAAATGTTTAGGTATAATCCCGGCATTAATCTAGATTAGAAGTAAATACGGAAAAAATGAATGGCTGACTACGAAATTCATTCTGTTCCACTTTTCGTCTGAGTTGTGTTTTCCATTTTTGATAAATGTGTTAATTGAAACTTCAACATATGGAGAGAAAGCTACAATATTACCACTCATGCCATGAGTTCTCCATTTCACGTCAGATGAAAATTACAGTTCTGTAAAAATAATTGCAAGTTGCTTCATTCGCACCGACACAGATAGGTCTTACGGGGACGATGGGATATGAAATGGCTAGGAGCGCGAAGGAAGCGGCCTTAATTACGGTGCAGCCTGATGTGAAAGTAGGAAACAACAGAAAACCATTTTCAGGGCTGCTGACAGTGGGATTCGAGCACACTATCTCCCGGACGCAAGCTCACAGGTGAGCACCCTTAACCGCACGGCCAACTCGCTCGTTAGTTCTATGAAATTTTACGACTCAAACATTCAAGAATTTTAGAATCGTCATTTCTAAGGCTTGTCAAGTAAAATTTATGCCCGGAATGAAAATGAGAGACATTAAAATAACGACTGATAAGAAATAGTTTGAAACAATAATAATATGGCATTCGTCTTGAAATGAACGAGTATAGGAATAAAACTCTTCAATATAAAGGCTGAAGAGGTCATGTGAGGGGGTTGGAGAGGGTTACGACGGTAATGGGATCAGCTATAGATTGTAAGAAATCCAGAAGGTGTGACCCGAGTGATGATAGTTGGACTCGATTTATATAAATTACGAGAATATAGATCCAAAAAATGAAAGCGATACAGGTTCGGCTGTAAATAGAAGACCATTTAAACGCACAGTCCGTTCACATTGGCTTGCAGACTGAACGCTGGCTGTTATACTAGTCTAACATGAAAATACATACCGGGTTGCCCTCCAGCGTCGTACTTTCTAGTTATAATTGTCCCGCATGCAATAATGATGAATGGGATGCCTGATAACTTGTTTCCACAGGGGTATTGCTGCCTGCAGGCAAGTTACCTTAGAATACATAGAGATAACAACCGGACGGCCGCTCACTGCATGTTCCTCAATGATACCCGTCAAATGCGTCCCCAAGTGTTAGTGAGAATCGCTTTCGAACGAATAGTACTAGGCTGGTATTTGTTACAGTAGCCATAAAACTGCTGTTAAAATATGAACTACCGGGCGAGTTAGCCGTGCGCGTAGAGGCGTGCGGCTGTGAGCTTGCATCCGGGAGATAGTAGGTTCGAATCCCACTATCGGCAGCCCTGAAAATGGTTTTCCGTGGTTTCCCATTTTCACACCAGGCAAATGCTGGGGCTGTACCTTAATTAAGGCCACGGCCTCTTCCTTCCAACTCCTAGGCCTTACCTATCCAATCGTCGCCATAAGACCTATCTGTGTCTGCGCGACGTAAAGCCCATAGCAAAAAAAAAAAATATGAACTGGTGTGTTTAGTAACAACGAATACACAGACGTAATTTTAATCTATGGAGAATCTGGTAGGAATGCAGCCGAAGCTTGCAAACGGTTTGTGCAGGAGTCCCTAAGCAGCCGTCTGCCTTCTATACACGTATTTCGCTGAACAGAGCTGCAGTGAATATCTAGTGAATCGTTCTAGGCACATACCACGTATGAACAACTCCTTGGTAGAGAGGAATACCTGTATGTGTATACATTAGTGAGTTATTAAATCTTCGGCGTGTTTAAAAATGCACTCTGTTACAGGACGAGTGTAGTAAAATGACTGGTGTTTGTTTTAAATCCGAAATATAGCACGTTGTAGCGCTCCTTTGTAAACTAGCGATTGCGCATCGCAGTCATGCGGGACACTCACCTGTAGAAAGTGCGGGGCTGAGGGCCGCCTGGTACATATTCACTCATGTATCCATGCACATTCGTTGTATTGGATATATTCAAACAAACACCTAGAGATTCGACCAGGTCTCCTTTCGTGCCATCCACCTCAGATGGTGAAACTAGCAACGGAGCGGCCGAGCTATGGTGACTAGATCTTATAATCGGTCTTCGCTTGGCCGAGACCCAAGAATAGAATGTGGTTGGAGATGCTGATCCAAACTCTTTTCTGATCGTATCTGGGGTAGTTAAAGTGACTGCAGTACGGGTTCTGATTGGGTGTGGAGATAGTGGAATGTTGCAGAACGATCGAAGAGAATCTCTATAAAACAGAGATAACATTTATACACGTTTTGTGGCGACGTACTGGGAAATCAACTCAGCGAGGGCCAGTTCCCTGTTTAGAAGAAAGAGAACTCAGAGAGAGAGAGAGAGAGAGAGAGAGATTTATTAAAGAAATAAATTGTCCGTCCTCCAATGAGGGTGACCATTTGGATCCGGAATACAGTTTCAATTCCAATGGAGTTTAAAAATATTAAGAAATGAAGTTTTAATCGCTAATACTGTTATCTTCTTTTTCCCGGTGTTAGTGGGGGAGAAAAGTCAATCACGTTCTCAGGTACAGATGGAAGTGAATGATTTGCAGAGAGTTCCTCAGTATCTGTATTACTATTTCTTCTAACTCGCAGAATGGAACTTTCAAGTTTTGTAGGAAGTTCGATGTCTGACTCCGAATAGCAGGCCTCTCACAATCCACCGATCGATAGGTATTTTATACTTAGATGAAAGGTAAGACAAGCATGGAATATAAATAGCTTGCTTTTCTAGGTCCACATCCCGAGCCTGATCCAGGTCCCTTTCAAAGCGAATGGTGGGATCTAAGACCATCGCTTTATTTTCCTCTCTGTTGATGGCTACGATGTCCGCCCTCCGATTGGAGTCATCGGTAGAGACGCAGTGAACCTCCCATCCACGCTGTCTCAGGCCTTGAGCAATCGACGTTCTTACCCGGTGGTGGCGATGGTTGCGCATTAGCTCAGTGCTCCGGCAGAATTCCGGCACATGTCCAAGGGTTTCTGTCTGGTTGCAGCCATTTTGGCGGCAACCGGGTTGTGTTGAATGACCTACCAGGAGCCGGCCTGACTGCGGTGAGGTTGCATGTCATCTTCACTGCATTCATGTATTCAGAGGAGGATAGAGGTGATTTATGAGTCATCCAGGAGTTTGCTTTCGGGCAGTCTGAATATAACACTACTCCTTTTCCTTTATGTGGTAGCTGACACCACGACTGAAAGGATCGATTTCTCATAATTTCGCGTAGTTCGAGATGCCTGAGGTACCACCACCCACAACCGAGTACGTCTACTTCTCCCGGTGGAGAAAGATAGGCCTGAAGACAGTTGATTGGATATATTGGAACAAATAGAAGCAAGGAAAGTCACAACATCTGTGCAAAGTGATCTTTTAGTTTATGGGTGCGGTATTTGGAAACGAGTAACGTAGAATTTAGTGGCTGACGTGTAGAATATTTGATTTCATACCAATGTGAAGTTACTTCTTTAAAATTAAATATTGAATTAAAAATAATTTTGACACACACAAATTATCCATGTTCGACTCATGCAGTGACATGTTTTTGCTTTGTTGTGAGTTGTTAAGAAAGGTTTAAGATGTTTCTACATAGAGATATATGGTAATAAAACATAAAAATATTGTTACCTGAAGCATTTAACAGTCTACTAAGCTACCAGAGAGATAAATACGATCCTCCGGTCCTATACATTAGTCAAATATTGTGATGATGGCTGATTACTTCAGCTGGGAATGTAGAGACGGCACTTCGGTGTGCTGTAGATGAGTACGGAACTACGGTGTTGCAGTCATTCAGAAAAACAATTTAACAAGGTGAAGTTTGATGTTCGCTGATTCATAATCTCTCTGAATATCAGTATTTACAATTCTGTAAAAAGGAGTTCAACCGGTCAGAGACGATTTCTGATAAGGCAGTGTGGAAAGTGTCATTTCCGTACACTTTAGAGTGTGGGAAGAAGACAATTACGTTAAATTATGAAATAAAATGTTATTTCATACTATGACACACTTTCTGCACTTATATATTTGAAATCATCCCTGACTGGTTGAAATCCACTTCACAACAATGTAAACACGGACAATCAGAGAGAACGCCAAACGTAACCTTGTTGATTTGTTTCTCCGCCTGATAGCAGCACTGTGGTTCCGTACTCAAGTACACAAAATATGTCATCTCTACATTCCCAGCTCAAGCAATCTGCCGCCATCACAATATTGAATAATGTATGGGCTAATCCATTTCGAACAAATATATATCACATATATCATGAAGTTCTTATTACCTTCATTGATTCAGGACCAGAGGAGCATGTTTATGACTATGGTAGCTTAGTGGATTGCTTTAAATAGCCTTTGATGTTTTATTACCACATAACTCCATGCACACACCTCTCATGTCTTTCATAACAACACACACAGAAAGACAAACAAAAATATCGCTGAATAAGTCATGATTTGCGCGAAGACGTGTCAACATTGTTTCTCAATTCGCCATAGTTTGAAATATTATATTTCACGCGAAAACCGCTAAGTTTACGTTATTCGTAACGTACGTAAAACATTACTTAAATTCAGCAAATTCACTTGCTTCTAACACCCGCGTGACGTTTTATGCCCCGAAGAAGACACCTTCCCCTCTCCTACTGTAGTAATAAGAACGATGTTTGTAATTAATTTATCAACTCTGGAACCATTACAATATTCACCTGTGTTTACCATACTTCCTGAAACAAAGATTTAGTTGTGTACTCAAACGAGTTTTAGTCCTCGTAGTTTCCCCGCTGAGATTGCATAAATTATTTAATAGAAAGAATGAGTTAACAACATTAATAATAATGAACACAAAGCAGGACATTTTGTTGTTGGTGGAACATGAGACACACATCGTCTTATATTTTTAAATGATGCGACCTGTTCTATTACTGTCCATATCAGCCAAAGTAAGAACATCATTTGTAAAGGTTTTATTTTCATATGAGTATTGCGAAATATGTCTAATAAAGGCTGTACCCATGTAAAATAACGAATACTGGAGGTCCGAGCTTGAATGTGACCCCATGACTTTGTCACATACGTTACACAATTGTATGAGTTTTCAGGCTCTGAGTAACACCTGTTACGCAGTTCGTGAGGGAGCTACTATTTAGAGATGTGATTATCATAAAGTTTCGTTCAATGTTACATTCCATATTGAATTGTACAATTTATTTGCTTGTTTACTGTAACAGCTCCGCTTGTTTGATTAGCCCGCTTTTTTGATTGGATACGGGGTGTGTGGGCGTTGTTTACGCAGGTGATTTGGGATAATTTCCTCGCTCACAAATACGATAATGGACTTTACATTCGCTATTTATTCCACTTCCTGTCACTCTCGATGGTCATGTTGTTGCAGTCCAATTAGCTCCGTCAAAATATGTGATGCACTAAGTGCTGTTACTGAATGTAGTCTCTTTCGAGTGGGGCGTTCTCAGGTGTACTGTGCAATGTGAGGCTGAGTAAATCCAAAACTCTGGATCAAGAATTGTCAAATTGGGAAATACATATCATTAGATCTCGAATGTGTAGGTAGGAACAAGTTAGAATTCAAACTAATTTGTCGAGTAGGAGTTGTAGCCTAGCCCGTTCTTCTGTAATGTAACGATAGTAACATAACTGTCAGGGGCTTCTAAGAGGCCAAGCCCCTAATGTTTATGCAAAACTGATAACGTGTTTGTTAACCGGGTTAGAGCATACTTGGTCGAGTAGGAGTTATCGTGTAGCCCGCTCTTCTGCAGTGTAACGATAGTAACGTAACTGTCAGCTTGCACTCGGAAGATAATGACTGTCAGTAGATCTGTACACTCTGTACTCTGATTGCAGAAAGGATGTTAGAAGTGAATAGAGAAATGTATATATGTTTTATCGATTGGGAAAAAGCGTTTGACGTCGTGAACTGGTGTATTCTGATGAATACCTTGAAAGATATTGGTATAAATTGTAAAGACAGGCAGAATACTGATAAAGGAGTTGTATAAGAATCAGAAAGTGATGGTTAGAGTTGAAGAATATGAACAAGAAGAAGTGGGTGTCGGAAGAGGAGTTGGACAGGGATGGTGCCCGCCACCGTTGCTGTTCAACATATATGCCAAGAACTGTTTCAGAAAACCTTGAAAAAGAAAGGGCGATTTAGTGGGTGAAGAACCAATAAATACCATAAAATACGCGGATAATGTGGCGGTATTAGCGGAATCAGAAAAAAGATCTACAAGTCATGCTGGAAAATATTGAGTGAGTGGGCAAAGAGTTATGAATAAAGGTCAACATTGGGAAGTGTAAGGCGATGAGAGTAGGAAAGGAGAAAACTTCAGTTAATATAACAATAGAGGGAAAGAAATTGGAATAAGTAAAGTCATTCAGATATTTGGGAACTTTCTGTGCTCTTTCTGAGACCTTCCGGGCTGAGTGACTCAGACGGTTGAGCCGCTAGCCTTCTGACCCCAACTTTCAGGTTCTATCCTGGCTCAGTCCGGTGGTATTTGAAGGTGCTCAAATACGTCAGCCTCATGCAGGTAGACTTACTGGCACTGAGGGACTGAATTCCGGCACTTCGGCGTCTCCGAAAACAGTAAAAGTAGTTAGTGGGACGTAAAGAGAAATAATGTTATTATTATTATTATTATTATTATTATTACAATGTGTAAGGTATCTGGTGAGCCAGTTATTTAGATTTTAGTTCTGTAGCTTTAAATTGTGTTATGGAACTGTACTCCTGTCAAGTAGCTGTGACGAATTTCAAAGTGCTTCATGTGGACATAGTATTGGGGCGAGCGTACCCGCATTGACACCTTATAAAGCGTGGTTAAATCTACGTCTTGAAACTTTTAATCGAAATGTGATATATTTAGAGAGGACGTCATTCATTATCACTGTTCAAGGAATTCCCCATATAACAGAATGTTTGAACATTCCAGCCACCATTCACACTGTATATTTCCAAAACTACCAAAGACATCTCCCTTATAAACTGCAATATTACGGTATGTAAATGCTAGACATTAATCGTATACACATAGACAATGATTAAAAACTAGTATTTATACCCGTTGTTCGCATGGAAATTTGCAGTGGATTACATGTTACCTTCAGAAATTTGGGCCAAGTAACATGGCTCTATTCACACGTACAATGCGACATGTTAAAATAAAATTTTCCTACGACAGCCCGGAACAAGCTGAACAAATTCGAGACTGAGGACGATTTCCGAATTTATTGTACGGTACAAATTCTCCGTGCTTCTCAGGTTGCATTAGGAATATCCAGCCAGCCAGCCAGCCAGCCAGCCAGCCAGCCAGCCAGCCAGCCAGCCAGCCAGCCAGACAGACAGACAGACAGACAGACAGACAGACAGACAGACAGACAGACAGACAGACAGACAGACAGACAGACAGACAGACAGACAGACAGACAGACAGACAGACAGACAGACAGACAGACAGACAGACAGACAGACAGACAGTGTTCAGATACATTACATGGGGTTAATTTTCAAGCCGAGAGAAATATTAATAATCCTCTGATTTTCCCCTCTTATGGATTCTTCAAGTAACTCTATGTCTGCGAGATTGTCAGTCACTGGCTTTAGAATATGAAGCCCGTAGGAAATCGTACGTAGTATTTTGCTCTGTCATTTGAAGAGTGAGTGAATTTATGTACATAACAAAAATTATTTAAAATGAAGGGGCGTTTCACATATAGTCCACAGATTTTAAATATAATCAATAGCGTAAGAGGAAATTGAACAGAAACGTCTTCTTGTCTTCCTATAAACCCCAGTCTATTCAGTGATTTTTAAGTGATGTGCATATAAAAGCGTACTCCTGGGTGAGTAGACTCTAAATATGAAGTGCGTTTGAGGTCTATTCAGCCGTTTACCCGTGATGGTGGAACAAACAGACAAACAGACAAACAAACAAACATACAGACACGAAAGATAGAAACTAGTGATATGATTTCGGTTTGACCTTAAACGAATAAATATTTTAAAATTTGGCGAAATAAGTAACATTACATACAGCGGACCCCCTAGAATTTTATTTATAAGATGTTCACAATCTAAATAATATTCATATAAGGTGCACTACCGAAAAACCAGAGGAGTGGTATATCACAACTTCTGCAAGAGGTTTCGTATTACCATTGCCACCAAATTGCGCCTGGTCAACACACTGGTGTTCGCTATCTTTCTATACTATCTGAATGTTGGATACTAAAAGAGATCGATCTTCACTATATTAATGTCTACGAAATGTTCTGTAGGTTACAGATACTGGGAATTCCATGGACTCAGTGGTTATTTGATGAACTGTAGATCAAAATGAGCCTGAATTCCATAGTGAAGTAAATAATTGCGTTATATTTCGGGCACACTGTTAGGAAGGCTGAATTTGAAAAACTTATCGTGAAAAGGGATAATTGAAGGCTTGAGGGACCGTGGAAGACCTCCAACATTGCCGAAACTAAAAGAAGAGTAGCTATTGTAATGTTAAGCTAGTAATAAGCTCAACCTGTAGTATTGTAAGCTGTAGTGTTAGCACTGGAATTAATTAAGCTGCGTGTAAATTTGTATGTGATGATGCTGTATTTAGAATGTTAAAGTACTGGCATTTCTCGTAATATTTTCTATCAATGGAATTGCTTCTTGTAGTCTTGTAGTAGTAGTAGTAGTAGTAGTAGTAGTAGTAGTAGTAGTAGTAGTTTTGTTGGGTAATTATGTTTACATTTTACTTTATTATTACACTACTGTAAGTGACCATTGACACAGAAATATTTCCCAATTGCTATGTATTTTTAATAATAATAATAATAATAATAATAATAATAATAATAATAATAATAATAATAATAATAATAATAATAATAATAATAATAATAATAATAATGCCAAGAGTGCTACGGTGCAACCTTCAATATTGACTTACTTACAAGAGGTCATGGGAATGGCGGAAATATACTTATATGGCACAATTTACAAGTAGGATTTAAAATAAAATTTTCAATTTCCGTTTGGGAAAATGAAGTGGTCATAAATATGTCTTTCAGTAAAATGTGTGACGCGATGTTACCTAGCAACCGTGCAAGCTGTGATGTGAAGTACTGATGGGTGGCCGTGTCATACAGATCCATAGCTTATGCGTCTCTCAAGATACTGTTGCTAGGTAACATCAGGTCACACATTTTGTTACACAAAACTATTTCATTACACAAACTTTCGGATGTCCCGGCTATAAGACATATTTATGTTACAATAGTTCAAATTTCATGACACTCAAATCGGATGATCGGGAAACAAGAAGACCGATATATGTTAATGACCAGATGTTAAATATAGGGGCTGGTAATAGGAATCCATTACCTGTTCCAGTCTTAGAGCTCAAAACTATAAGTTCCTTCAAGGAAAGACTCCAATTTCATGAAGGTTTTCGGTAAATTTCTATGTGGTGATATTGTTTACCCTGTCAAGTCTACAGAAATGGTAGTATTAAGGTATTGGACGCATACACTATAAGCAGTGTGTTAATTAGAATGTGCTCAATCACTTATTAACTACTGATCTGCATTTAGGGCAGTTGCCCAAGTGGAAGATTCCTTATGTGTTTTTTCACTAGCCTTTTTTTGAATGATACAAAGAAATTAGAAATGTATTGAACGTCTCCTTTGGTAAGTTATTCCAATCCCTAACTCCTCTTCCTATAAACGAATATTTGCCCCAATTTGTCCTCTTGAATTCGAACTTTATCTTCATACGGTGATCTTTCCTACTTTTAAAGACACCACTCAAACTTATTCGTCTACTAATGTCATTCCACGCCATCTGACCGCTGACAGCTCGGAACATACCACTTAGTCGAGCAGCTCGCCTTTTTTCTCCCAAGTCTTCCCAGCCCAAACTGTGCAACATTTTGTAACGCTCCTTTTTTGTCGGAAATCACCCAGAATAAATCGAGCTGCTTTTCTTTGGATCTTTTCCAGTTCTTTAATCAAGTAATCCTGCTGAGAGACTCATACACTGGAGCCATACTCCAGTTGGGGTTTTACCAGAGACTTATATTCCCTCTCCTTCACATCCTTACTACAACCGCTAAACACCCTCATAACCATGTGCAGAGATCTGTACCCTTTATTTACAATCCCATTTATATGATTACTCCAATGAAGATCTTTTCTTATATTAACACCTACATACTTACAATGATCCCCAAAAGGAACTTTCACCCCATCAACACAGTAATTAAAACTGAGAAGACTTTTTCCTATTTGTTAAACTAACAGCCTGACTTTCAACCCCGTTTAACATCGTACCATCATACCAGGTATTTTTGCAGTTGCTGACAATATTGTAACTTCTTCATTATACATAATTACATCATCCGAAAAAAGCCTTATCTATGATTCGACTTCTTTACTCTATTATTTGCATATATATAAAGCACGAAAATTGAACAATACTGCCTTGAGGAATTCCCCTCTTGATTATTACAGGGTCGCGTACTCTAATTTTCTGAGTGGTCATGTTGAATTGTGCTAAACCTCTTGTGATGTATTATTTGTTCTATCTTTTTAAGCTTCGTGTTCATTGTTGTTTGATCACTACGCACTGGATTTATCTGCTGAATAAGTCACCAATATAAGCATGCAACTATGCTGGAAAAAGTGGAGATCTATGCATTTATGTATGCGCTTATTTTCATGCTATTAAACAGTTTTATGAAATTCGAAAGCAACATTCTTTACTATACTCGCGCGATTTAGCTACGCCAATACATAAAATCATGATAGCGGATAAATAACGGAATGAAAAGCAAAATTCACACCACTTACTTCTTCTAGTACAAACAATTCGTGTATAGATTGTGAGACGCATTAATCTGTCGATGTTCACTGTTAAAACACGTCTTCTAGATATGACACAGTGTGTTAATTAACTCACATGATAAATCAATTAGCAAGGTTTTAGGAAAACCGTGTAGAAAACCCAAAACATGAATAAATACGCTTAAATACACATTCCTCCATCATTTTACAGTGCACAACCTATTTTTTCTGTCCATAATTTACTTTGCAGCACACTAGAATAGTCTTATCAGACTTCTCTGGTTTAAATCTATGGTGTTTGTCTGTTAAAACTAGCTTCCATGCGGAGAGTGATCTCTCAACATCTGGGAATGTGGCGGGACTGTACTTGAATTCGGAAGCGAGTGTAGCTGTTAAATATTCTGGTAGATCCACATTGTCAGTACGAGCCAAATATTTGTGTATAGCTACCATGATGTCGTAGCCCGGATTTCATTTAAGGACATCACGATATATATATATTGCATACGGACTTCGTGGTTTACAGGGATACCTTTCATTTCACGGTTCACGTTCTCGATAACGTTCAGCAAATCATCAAGACGTAAAATAAGTGTTTCTATCTTCTTGATTGATTGTGGTGTGATTTGGAAGTGTGTCCTGATAAGTGCCAGTTCCCTTTTAAACGACTGAGTTCTTGGCATTAAATACTTAATATTTTGTTAAAGACTGCTTGTAAAACACTTTCAAATATGCATAATAAAAGGTGAAAACATGCAACTATAAAACTTAATATTTCGTCCAGTTTCAGGTCCATATGTCGGTAAACAAAACATATACATATACATATACATATACATATACATATACATATACATATACATATACATATACATATACATATACATATACATATACATATACATATACATATACATATACATATACATATAAATATACATATAAGTATGATGTCTGCTGGTCACGTAGTTGCTCTAAATTTAAGGGAATTTTAAAACTTATTTTCAATTCCTATCTGATTACTTGTAAGTTTGCAAGTAATTTTCGAATGTTACGTACTGTTGTGTTCATTCACTTCTCTTGTTTCGCTGTAATTACATTTATAATCTATCGTAATGACTGTTAACTTTTTGTGTTTCCTTGGACCAGATCACTTTAATGGCCTAAAATGACCCAATTTCTATTTCGAGGAAGCATCTTCATGGACGTGGCCGAAGCTTTGAGATACCTAATTAAATGGAAGAAAGAAAACTATTTTAAGAAAGGAAATATTTGGTATACTTCGTCTTGTGGTAACCTTTAACTTTGAGAAGTTGTTCTAAATAACTGAAAAGTTTTAACTTAATATCCTAGCTATGCTACTGTAAGGAAATTTGCACCTGGCATATCACCCAATTTCAAGTATTTGCTAATAATAATTATAGAGTCCTGAATCCCGTGGTTTGAAGAGTAGCCATTCAGCCATGGAGTCAGCATGTTAATATTGATGTAAGTAGGCATTTAATTCCTGCAATTCTTCTTGTGTTTCTAGCGTGGAGTGTTTAGCCACAAGCACGTGGTGAAGGCTATTTTGCAATTAGTTCACAAGATCGCTCCCTGCTCCAATAACATTCATTTCGAGAGCTTGTAGTATTGAGCACTGCAATGCGGTACCGGTCCAGGAAGTGTGAAGTGGGAACACTATAATGCAGGCTCATAAATACTGTGTGGTGGGGTCACCTTGCAGGTGGAGAAACAATAACAGAATCGGAGCAGATAATTGAATTTTTAGAATATCATAGATAGTTTTTCGTGGTCTCAGATAACCAGAGTATGGGGAAAGCGTGCTGTGTATTCGGACAGCCTCCTCTGCAGTCCTGGACAGGATTCGTCCACTCAAGTCAAGGAGAGCTGCTAGTAGTTTTATTTTCTCTGGGCAAGAACTGCGCAGCAGGTTGATACAATATGATGAACATTGCCTCTCACATCGACAATGGCATTAGAGCGACACTGCTAAAAAGGAATTTGACGAGCCAAATTAATGGGAGTGGTGATGGTGATTGTTATCTGAAGAGGAAGTACATTTGGGAAACATCCTCTATTGACATTAATCAGAGGGAAAAACGTGGAAGGGGTCTAACTCTTCGAAAAAGGAAGGCATCGTGTGAAGAATGACAAGGGTCACAAAGGACGTGCAAATTCAAGATACCCTGGGTCTGCATACGTAATACCGTAGGCGTCGAAAACAACAAGATTTGCCGGGGTGAGTTGGCAGGTTCGATCCTAGCATAGTCCGGTGGTATCCGAACGTGTTCAAAATAGTCAGAGTCCTGTTGGCAGATTTACTGGCACGTAAAAGAACTGCACGGGAACTAAGTTCTGGCACCTCGGCGTCTCCGAGAAAACCGTAAAAGTAGATAGTGACTAAAAACCATTATTATTATTATTATTATTATTATTATTATTATTATTATTATTATTATTATTATTATTATTGTTATTGCGTCTTGACAGATAGGACTGAAGGGAGATGCATTGCATGGTGTTGTCACATTCCTGTGCTCCTTTCTCCTTCCCTTCACTTCCGCCTCAGTTGTTCGTTCGTTCAGACCACTGTGTTCTGTTGTACGTAACTCAGAAGTGAGAGGTTTGACAACACCAAACACGAGGCGGCCAGCAGGCTTATCTCCATGCCAACCGCAGTGGGTCCACCCACGTTTCAATGGCAACCAAAGCCCCTAGTCCATTCTCCTCACCCACGCAGGCAGTAAACGAGCCTCCCTCTAAGAACTGTCAGAACACATCTTTCAGTATTACGACTATAGTGTGATCCGTAAGCCTGCACCCTTGCTTTACTGAGCCGCAAGCTAAGTTGTTTTTCTTATTGCAGAGCAGCTTGGGCCAAGCAGACCTAAAATAGAATTTGTACACCTTCGTCCTATACATGGTAGATGCCGCCCACCCTCGTCGAAGGGTCTGCCTTAGAAGGGCTGCACCTAGCAAACTGAGCTTGTCGTCGCACTCTCGCGCGACTAAATAAATAACAGTCATATTTATGACCGTCATACTATTGAAACTGCAGATGGTATGGAGTAGTGACATTCACAGCACGACCAGTGCGTTTGGATGTTATAAAACAAAGTAGGCCCGTTCATAGTGTCAGTAACACTTCCTGGCTCAGTGAGGAAAACAATGGCAAACTATCTCACTTCTCATGCCTTGTGAGACTTACTAAGGGACCAGCATCAGAATTTGGGATTTTCTTATAACTACATAATATTTAGTGTTGCTTTTTGATGATCCAACCAGCCTTAGTGCTGATTACCAAACTGGCGGACAAGTCACCATGATCTTTGTCGATCATCATGGACTTTGTGAGACAAATTGCGAGGAACGGGTTCTTTACTCGATAAGAAGCAAGGTGTTAAAAAACGTGTACTTAACGAGGTGAAAGTAAATGAAATGGCGCCTACAAAATCCCTAAGACGACTTGTACAAGAAGTCGGGGTTGCTAAGAGCTCAGCCTGGCGGACTACGAGGATACAAGATAAGTGTAGTTCATGAACTGCATCCACGTGACCGCGATAAGTGGACACCTTTCTTAACTGGATGTTCATGATAAATAATTGATCCAAACTTAATATTTTCCTCTGACGAAGCATGGTTCCATTTACACGGGTATGTTTCGAAACAGAATAACAGATATTAGAGTACAGAAAATCTCCATCGCATATTCGAAATTCCTCGACATGACGAACGGATCGAAGTATGGTGCGCAGTGAGTGGATACAGAATTATAGGACCTATCACTTTTCTGGGCACAATTAATGCACAATCATATATGGATAATATACTCAAACCATGTTTTGGTGAACTGACTGACACTGAATCTCGAAATGGATATTTTCAGCACGACTCTGTCACCACGCATAGGCTACAGCTAATGACATATAAAAATTAATTGAGGGAATGTTTGGATACCGTACGTATGGCCGTCACTGTCCCCAGATTAAACTGTGTGTGACTTTTATTAATGGGTGAGCTTAAAAAATAAAGTGTATGCCGAAAACCCTCACACGTTGGACGAACGGAAAGAACATATTCGGAGAGAAATAGCCTCAATTTCGGAAGACTAACTTATGCGTGTGAATCGGAGTTTTCCAGAAATGTGTGGATGCAGGAGGACATCTCCTGTCAT
Organism: Anabrus simplex; assembly: GCF_040414725.1. NCBI lineage: Eukaryota > Metazoa > Arthropoda > Insecta > Orthoptera > Tettigoniidae > Anabrus > Anabrus simplex. Next base: position 22,235,386 of record NC_090267.1, read on the forward strand.
AAGGTGCGAGTTTATTTTCATTAATTCTTAATTAATAATTTTGTTAATTTTAATGTTTATCTCATGTCATGCACGGATGAAGTGAACGAGGTGCGGAGCGGGCAGTGATGAGTCAAGGGGTGGCTGGGCGCCGCTGCCGGCCAACCGATAAGAGAAACTCACTGTCTATCTTCCGTGAAAGACTGAAAGTGGAGAATGATGGAAGGGAATATTGAGGACAGAGGAATGTTGCACCGAACAGAAGATCCTTGATTGTTTGTGATACGAGGTGAAAGGAGAATAAAGCGGGAGAAGAAGGCGTCTGTCTCTGCAGTGACTGTATCTAGCTTATCCCTGGGGAGTGTGTAGGCTGCATGTCTCTGATTGAAGAGCTGCTTGTACAAATCCGTGGCTTGCAACGCGTGGGTGGCAAATCTCGCAACCCGATACGAATGAAGTGCGTGGAACTTACCACTTCGCGGAACCGAGGCACGTGCGTTCGACGTCTACACAATATCAAGTCTTTATAAATCTCGTAATGTAAGTCGCCATCTGCTGTTCACATATATTATATAATATCGAAGTTGTATTATTCGTTGTTGTTTTTGGTCATCAGTCCATAGACTAGTTTGATGCAGACCTTCACTTCACCCTATTAATTTCATTTCTGCTTAACTACTACACCATACATCTATACGTGTGTGTCATTTTTATGCCTTGCTCTACTTCTGCCGTTCTCACCACTTACACTTCCCTCACAAGTCCTGGGTGTGTTAACACGTGTCCTATCATTCTACCCTCAGTACCTCTTCATTCGCGATTCGATCTGCTCGTCTCATCTTGAGCATTCTTCTCCAACACCACATTTCAAAGGCTTCTAATGTCCTTTTTCTGAGCTGATTATTATCCATGTTACACTTCCACAGAGGGCCATGCTCCAGATGAATGTCATCAAAAACATATTTTAATTGCTATATCACTTAGGGTCACGTAGCTGTGGGCTTGCATTCGGGAGTTCGCGGGTTCGAGTTCCACCATCGGCAACCTGAAGATGGTTTTCTGTGCTTTCAAATTTTCACACCAGGCAAATGCTGGGGCTGTAACTTAATTACGGCCGCTTCCTTCCCACTCCTAGCCCTTTACCTATCATTGCATCGCCAAGAACCATCAATGTGTTAGTTAAACAAGTAGAAAAAATCCTATATCATTGTTTGAAGTTAGCAAATTTCTTTCCTTAAGAAAGCTCTTTCTTGCTTGTGCTAATCTGAATTTTATGTCCTCCTTACTTCTGCCATCGTTAGTTATTTTACTACCCAAGTAACAATATTCATCTACTTTCTTTGAGACGTTATTCTCTAAGCTAATATTTTCTGTATCAGCTGGCAAACTGCGTTCCATTTATTTTATATTAGATTTATTTATTTTCGTCTTGTACTCCTTCTCAAAGATTCTGTCCATACCATTCAGCAATTTATTCTGATTTCTGCAGACTCACATAAAATAACAAATTACCGGACGAGTTGGCCGTGCGCGTAGAGGCGCGCGGCTGTGAGCTTGTATCCGGGAGATAGTAGGTTCGAATCCCACTATCGGCAGCCCTGAAGATGGTTTTCCGTGGTTTCCCATTTTCACACCAGGCAAATGCTGGGGCTGTCCCTTAATTAAGGCCACGGCCGCTTCCTTCCAACTCCTAGGTCTTTCCTATCCCATCGTCGCCATAAGACCTATCTGTGTCGGTGCGACGTAAAGCCGCTAGCAAAAAATAACAAATTTTCCGGGCTAAGTGGCTCAGACGGTTGAAGCGCTGGCCTTCTTAACACCATATGGCAGGTTCGATCCTGGCTCAGTCCGATGGTATTTGATGGTGCTCAAATACGTCAGCCTCGTGTCAGTAGATTTACTGCCACGAAAAAGAACTCCTGCAGGACAAAATTCCGGCACCTTGGTGTCTTCGAAAACAGTTAAAGTAGTGGAGCTTGCATTCGGGAGTTCGCGGGTTCGAGTTCAACCATCGGTAGCCTGAAGATGGTTTTCTGTTGTTTCCCATTTTCACACCAGGTAAATGCTGGGGCTGTAACTTAATTACGGCCGCTTCCTTCCCACTCTTAGCCCTTTACCTATCATTGCATCGCCAAGTACCATCAATGTGTTACTTAAACGAGTAGAAGTGGAAATAAAGCCAATAAAATTATTATTATTATTATTATTATTATTATTATTATTATTATTATTATTGTACCGGGCGGTACACCTCCACGCTGCTTATTTAAACTTTGCGCCAGTTGAAACTCACCTACTGGAAGAAGTCTGAACTTTGTCTTATGTGTTAATTTTCAAGTTACCCTGAAGATGCCACTACTTGGAAATTTTGAAGTTTCTGAACTGTGTTGTTTTCGATGTAATTTTGTTTTGCTTGTAGTAAGAAGTTTGAACTTTCTCTTCTAGAGGACACTATTGAAGAACTACAACGGTGCACCCTAGTGCGAAGTGAAAGAACTGTTTTTTTTGGAGAAAATTTAATTTCAAAAGTTTGTTCTTTGCTAAATTTCTTTCAGTCATTGTTTAAGTTGGCAATATTAACCCTTTCTTTCCCCTTATTTTGAATCTAGCCAATCCCGAATTTCTTTAATTAATTTTCCACCAATAATGTGTTTCTTCTTCATATTGTGTAGGGGTTTTTTTTATCCACCAATAAAATGATTGTGGGCGGGTGTTTTCCTTCCTGAAACGCCTCGAACTTTCCGCGAGAGTATATAAACTGCTGATTTTAGGGTCTCTGGGCCACTTTAGTACAATCTTTCAGTGTGTAAAGTACATAACAGGGGGCGGGAAGCGCCTCTTTCTTCGGGGAGCAGTTCTACACCAAGGTAATGGCCTTTTAATATCTTCTTTTCTTGCTAGCTCAGCAGTTTAACTCTCAGGGCGGGTCCGAAGCGTTTCTACCATGTAACCTTTTCCTAAAATGTAACTACTCTTAGCATCTATTATCTTTTAAGGCTACATATTGGGATAGAGAGTGCTTAACCCTCTCGAGCTCCCACTCATTTTGTTTTGAGGTGAACTTATTTCTCACAACCGATTCTTCCTTAATGTAAAGTAAATTGTTCTTTTCTAAAGTCACCTCTGTAGTATGGGATTAGCCCTTGCATTAGTGGCCTAGAGCCAGATTAGGTTTTAAAACAAATGCATTAGGAGTGCAGATCGCCTCCTCTCAAATTGTTATTTTAGAGGTCATGTAATTAACCTTCTTCTCCTTCAATAGACCTCAGTAGGTTGGGTATTTTACCCCTTTGTATATGTCCTTAGAGGACAGCTTGAAGGTGGAATTAGGTGTGGCCTTTGACAGGCCTGAATTTTGAGAGCAAGTTGCTCTTTCTTGAAAATTTTGTTTTCTGCGCGCCTCAAGGAGGCCTTACTGTGTAATTTGGAGCAAGTGCTCCTAGGCATGAATGGGGTTTTCTGCCCCTCTGTTGAAACTTGTGTTTGGGGTAAAACTGGGCTAATTGATCAAGAATTGTGAGGTTGGGGCTCGAAGCCCAAATCCTGTAAATATTGTAATTGTATTTTTATTGCCTTGCTACTCTGTACCTGTCTTTCGTGTTATTTCTGAATTTTGGAAAGAGAATATAACCTTGTTAAATTTTACATTAACTTTAATTTCGTAGTTTGAGACCCGTTCACACCCGCACCTTCTTTCACCTCAACCTACCACAAAAATACGGTAACAAGTGGTAGCAGAGCGTAGTTGAATGGGTCTCAATTTAGCCCCTTTTGACGGCTAAACATTGTTTTGATTCGAACTCTAACAATTTTCTCTGTTGCTGGAAGTTTTGACTTTTTTCCTTTTTCAAAATTGTTCTGTCATCATGCCCGGCCCTCGCGATGTTCTCCATCTTAATTATTTGCGCAAGGAGGAGTTGATCTATTAATTGACTATTAGAAATGTGCAATCTGGAGGCACGGTTGCAGTAGACACAAACAAGCTTAGAGAGTCCCTTGATTTGCCCATTTCCATCCCCCCTTTGGGAGAGAAAGAAATTGACGACTCTCTTTCCACGATCACCGAGAATACTACTGGGCTAGCATCTGTAGTTAGTTTTTTTTGACGAAAATGATCCTTCTCCGAATCAAATTAAGCGGGTGCAAGCCAGGCTATTTCATTTTTCAAATAGAGTTAACGATCTGTTGTCTCTGAAGTTGAATGACGTTCAGAGGAAGGAAGCTAGTACGTTGCTTGAAAGTATTTCGGAATTATCCAGTAAGGTTACCCAATTGTTAACTGGGGAAGTTCCTCCCAAAATCGATCAACCCACCACGGTGAATGTAGGTAGCGAGGAAGAGCCTCCTAAGGGAGAAGTCAATAGGATAACCGTTGGAGCTCAAACGATCTCTGCCCCATTGGACAACGAGTCTGAACGCCGTGCATCGTTGAATAATGTACGTTCTGAATTAACTTCTTTGCCACTGAAACCTTTACCTACTATGTCACCTGGGTTCAGCAGCTTGCCTCATCCATTGGCAATGTTGCTCAGAGGTATCTCGAAGTTTTCTGTTATCACCACCAGTGAAGTTATTTCTTTCTTAAGGTTTTTAGTTGAATTTCAGGATCATGCCCTTGTTTTTTCTCTTTCCCCATGTCAGATTTTGCAAATCATCTATCCCTATGCAATAGGTATTCTCTCAGACAAAATAGTTAGAGCCATTGCCGAGCAATCATCGATTGAAGACTTCCACGCCCACTTGCTAGCTAACTTCATCCCGGCTAGGGCAAGGTCCTCCCTCATTCAGAAGTACTATTATCGGGTACAGCGCTTGGATGAAAACTTGGCAGATTTCATCCAAGATATTAAGTTCTATACTAGGGTGTTTGCTCTTCACTTCCCTGAGGATCAGATTGTACAAGCTATTGTGGAAGGCATTTCACCATCCTATAGGTCATATTTGTGTTTCGCGGCGTGCCCGCAAACTTTCTCTGAACTTGAAGCATTGGCCGTCTCAGCGGAAGGAGTTAGATACGCCGATTCTTTGCGTGTCGCGAAAGAACCCCCTCCCTCTTTTAGTAATCTTCGGCCTCCACCTCGCCGACCAGACACACCCCGTAAATGTTATGCTTGCGGGTCGCCTGACCATCTTCGCAATAAGTGTCCACTGATCAAGTCTAGTAGGGCAAATAATGGAGCTGGTTCATCACAAGGCTGTTTTAAATGTGGGGCTTTCTCACATATCGCCAAGAATTGCCCAAACTCAAATAGCACCCCCTCCTGCTCAACTTCTGGTGCAAATTCCACCAATGCCAATAATAAAAAATGACTAGTGGCTTCGGCTGAGTCGACTAATCCCTCTTCCCGAGGCTCAGCCCCTGGTAAACAGGTCGAAAATTCAGGGAACGTTCTATCTTCAAATTCATCTTTTGAATGCCCCAAAGAATGTCTTAGGATTGCGGCGGATACCCCCGCACCGGTTCCTTTTCTTAAAATTGAGTTAAATAATGAACCAATAACTGCTTTATTAGATTCAGGCAGTGTTTGTTCAATTATTTCGGATCAATGGTATTCAAAATTGAAATCTGTTTGTAAACTACCTGACTATGGTTCATCTCCTGTTCAATATGTTTCGGCTAATTCATCTCCATTAGAAATTCTCGATTCTGTAAATGTCAAAATTCGTATTTTTAAATTTACATGGAAAATCATATTGTTTGTGGCTAAGCACTTGTCTTGCCCCATCATATTGGGAACCGACTTTATTTCTCACACTGGTCTTGTGCTCGATCTTCAGAGTAGGTCGTGCACTTTCAAATTTGCTTCCAATTGTAAAATCCCCTTGTTAAAATGTAATTCTGCATCATGTTCATCTATTTCGCCTACCCAGGATGAGAGGTTGTTAGACCTTAGACATCTACCTGAGGAGCAGGCTGATAGTATTCGTAAGTTGTGTCAGTCGTTTCCAGAGGTGTTCTCTGATACTCTTGGTGTTACTGACCTTATTGAATACAAAATTGAGGTCACGGATTCGATTCCTGTCCGTTTTCCACCTTATAGGCTATCTCCACCAAAAATGAAGGCTCTGAAAGAAATCATCGATCAGATGTTGAAGGATGGTATTATTAGGCCCTCTAAGTCGGCGTATTCTTCGCCTATTTTTCTAGTCCAGAAACCCCAAGGGGGCTTCAGGCCTGTCATTGATTATAGGGCTCTCAATCGGAAGGTGGTGTTACAATCTGTGCCCCTTCCTGACCTTCATTCTTGTTTTTCATGGTTTCGTAAGGCCAAATTCTTTACTATGCTGGACCTGAATCAGGCCTACAATCAAATTCCCCTAGCGGAAGAGTCTAAACATCTTACAGCGTTTGCCACGGATTGGAATTTGTATGAATACAACCGCGTGCCTTTCGGGCTCCCCACGGGAGCAGCTGTACTCACTAGGCTGCTAGATAGGGTCTTTTCTGACATCAAATTTGAGTACTTGTATCACTACTTGGATGATGTCGTCGTATTTTCGGAGACCTTTGAAGAACATCTAGATCATCTGCGAGAAGTTCTCAATCGCCTTCGTAAGGCTGGGTTAACTGTCAAGTTGTCCAAGGTGGCCTTTGCGAAGCCCTCTATGTAATTCCTAGGGCATATTGTGTCACCTGATGGTGTTGCCGTCGATCATTCTAGAACACAGGCCATCCGTGATTTTAAACCTCCCAAGGACGTTAAAGGTATCGCCAGGTTCATTGGTATGGTGAATTTCTTCAGGAAGTTTATTCCTAACTTCGCTAATAGAGCGGCGCACTTGAACCTTCTTCGTAGGAAAGGCATCAATTTGAGTGGGGACCTTCGCAACAAGCCGCGTTTGAAGATCTTAAATTAGCTCTCTGTAATGCCCCTGTACTTGCTATGCCTGATTTCTCGAAGAAATTCATCGTCCAAACCGACGCGTCGTCGTCGGCGGTAGCTGCAGTTCTTCTTCAAGAGACTGAACTAGGGAGGCGACCCATCGCCTATGCATCTAGGACGTTATCGGCTCAAGAAGCAAAGTATTCCATATATGAGCTCGAAGGTTTGGCAGTCTTATTTGCCTTAGAAAAGTTCCGTCTCTATCTGGAACATGTCAAATTCGACCTGGAGACAGATAATCAAGCCTTAAGCTGGGTCTTAGGTAGGCCGCGTCGTACTGGTCGTATAGCCCGTTGGGCCATCCGTATTTCCTCCTTCCAATTCGATGTCAGGCATATCAGAGGTACCGAAAATGTTGTTGCTGATGGACTCAGCCGTATGTTTTCCAACGAGGTCGAGACCCATGATCCGGACGATAGTTCTTCACCTCCCGAGTCCATGCTGTCTGATGTTAATGCCATCTTAACAGATGCTCCCATGCTCTTTAGGGATATCGAGAAATACCAACGTGAAGATCCGACGCTGGCTCCGATAATGGAAACCCTTTCTTCTGGGGAACATGTCGTCCCTTATGTTTTGAGGAATGTTGTTTTATGTTGCCCTTCGAGGCATGATAAGATGATGAAGGTTGTCGTTCCAGCTGTTCTTGTACCTATGATCTTCAAGTACTATCATGATACCCCATTAGGAGGGCATCTAGGCATCTTTAAAACTCGTGAGAAGATTCGTGAAATGTTCATCTGGAAGGGGATGGACTGTGAAGTCCGTGAACTAGTAAAAGCTTGTAAATCCTGCTTGCTTAGTAAACCCACCATGTCCACCAAGGTAGGCATGTTGTCCTCTCATCAGGCTTCGCGCCCCATGGAACGCCTGTATATTGATTATGTAGGACCCTTCCCTCAGTCGAAGGGAAATGCCAACAAGTTCATCTTTGTATGCGTAGATGGTTGTACAAGATTTTCCTGGTTATTTCCGACTAAGCTGGCTACCGCTCAGTCCACCATTACTTGTCTAAATTCTATCTTTGCTTCTTTTGGTCCGTGTCAATATATTGTATCTGATAATGCTAAGGCTTTCACATCTAATTTATTTCGTAAATTCTGCTTTGACCTGTCCATTTCTCATGTGACAACTTCTGCTTATTACCCTCAACCATCTCTGGCTGAACGGGTTAATCGTAATCTCGTGTCCGCGCTTATTGCCTATCATCATGAAGATCATTCTAGATGGGACACGTCCCTGCATTGGTTAGCTTTTGCTTTGAATTCGGCGGTTCATGAATCTCACAAGTTTACTCCAGCTTATTTGATGTTTAAGTTCGTTCCCAACACGCCGCTCTCTAACCTCTGGTCTCTGAGTGACATTCTACCCGAGACAATAGACCCAGACAACGTTAAAGATCTTTGGAAGAAGGCTAAAGCCAATCTTAAAGTCTCTCATGAAAATGTTAGGGAAAGATATGATCGTGGACGGAGACCCACCAATTTGAAGGTAAGCGACCAAGTGATGGTCAAGAATTTTGTTCCCGCGGGCAAGCTTGCCCCCAGATTTCATGGGCCGTGCATAATTCTCGATTTCCTTACGCCGGTTACGTTGTTATTAAGTAATCCAGCCACCGAGAGGATATTTAGGGTTCACCTGTCCCAGGTGAAACCGGTGTAATTTCTGTGTTAACTTGCTTCATATAATTTTAAAAGAAATAGGAAGGTTATATTTTTTTGAGGGGTTTCACTTTTAAGGCCTTCTGCCCTTGGGAGCTGTTTCCTTTATGTGTAATTATTTTGTGTAAACCTCCCCCGATTAGTTAAACTGCCATCCTGACCTTGCCACGGCCATTACCACGCTCCCGTCTCCTGCTCCACTATACACAGTGGCTTGCTTTTGAAAAGAATTTCTCCACGCCGCTGGCCCCTCAACCTCACCACCATGAATGTACCCTACTATCATTCTGGTTCAACAAAAATTCTGCCGCCGAGCTTTAATGTTTCAGTGCCCCCGCAGCCGCGCGGCGCCGTGCCGCGACTGGGATAGAGGAAAGGCCCCCTCTACTCCAGCGAGGACGACATGTGCACGGCGAGCCGGAGCTGTCCTCCCGGCCAAGGCTGGTGTGCGGCGCACAACCTGTAACTGGCCCGCGACCTGCATGTTCACCGCGGGCGCGGCGTGCTTCAACTCCACTGCTCCCCTCATAGTGCGGGCGAGCGGTATCTCAGGGTACTTGAGGGGTCCGAGCAGCCGCCTTGGAACACAAGCTGCAGCGGCCGGTCTGGCCATCCTATTTAATCAACTACATGGACATTTACTATCAGCAATTACTACACTTGGGAATTCAACAGCAATATTTGGTGGACTTTGAAAATTTTTCTTCACTTTCAAGTATTAAAAGTTTTCTTCTGAATTCAACTTCTACAAACATAAAGACATTACTTCAGCAGTTACTACGAGAATTTTTGAAACTGGATCAAAGCAAATTTCAACAATTTTGATAAATGCTTCTGCAAATAATCTCCATAGCATCATCATAACTTGGACCTTGTTTTCAGACAAAAGTTTATGTTATTCTGTGTTACCCCTTGGAGGAACTTTTGGGGGGGGAGGTCTGTACCGGGCGGTACACCTCCACGCTGCTTATTTAAACTTTGCGCCAGTTGAAACTCACCTACTGGAAGAAGTCTGAACTTTGTCTTATGTGTTAATTTTCAAGTTACCCTGAAGATGCCACTACTTGGAAATTTTGAAGTTTCTGAACTGTGTTGTTTTCGATGTAATTTTGTTTTGCTTGTAGTAAGAAGTTTGAACTTTCTCTTCTAGAGGACACTATTGAAGAACTACAACGGTGCACCCTTGTGCGAAGTGAAAGAACTGTTTTTTTGGAGAAAATTTAATTTCAAAAGTTTGTTCTTTGCTAAATTTCTTTCAGTCATTGTTTAAGTTGGCAATATTAACCCTTTCTTTCCCCTTATTTTGAATCTAGCCAATCCCGAATTTCTTTAATTAATTTTCCACCAATAATGTGTTTCTTCTTCTTATTGTGTAGGGGTTTTCTTTATCCACCAATAAAATGATTGTGGGCGGGTGTTTTCCTTCCTGAAACGCCTCGAACTTTCCACGAGAGTATATAAACTGCTGATTTTAGGGTCTCTGGGCCACTTCAGTACTATCTTTCAGTGTGTAAAGTACATAGCAGGGGGCGGGAAGCGCCTCTTTCTTCGGGGAGCAGTTCTACACCAAGGTAATGGCCTTTTAATATCTTCTTTTCTTGCTAGCTCAGCAGTTTAACTCTCAGGGCGGGTCCGAAGCGTTTCTACCATGTAACCTTTTCCTAAAATGTAACTACTCTTAGCATCTATTATCTTTTAATAAGGCTACATATTGGGATAGAGAGTGCTTAACCCTCTCGAGCTCCCACTCATTTTGTTTTGAGGTGAACTTATTTCTCACAACCGATTCTTCCTTAATGTAAAGTAAATTGTTCTTTTCTAAAGTCACCTCTGTAGTATGGGATTAGCCCTTGCATTAGTGGCCTAGAGCCAGATTAGGTTTTAAAACAAATGCATTAGGAGTGCAGATCGCCTCCTCTCAAATTGTTATTTTAGAGGTCATGTAATTAACCTTCTTCTCCTTTAATAGACCTCAGTAGGTTGGGTATTTTACCCCTGTGTATATGTCCTTAGAGGACAGCTTGAAGGTGGAATTAGGTGTGGCCTTTGACAGGCCTGAATTTTGAGAGCAAGTTGCTCTTTCTTGAAAATTTTGTTTTCTGCGCGCCTCAAGGAGGCCTTACTGTGTAATTTGGAGCAAGTGCTCCTAGGCATGAATGGGGTTCTCTGCCCCTCTGTTGAAACTTGTGTTTGGGGTAAAACTGGGCTAATTGATCAAGAATTGTGAGGTTGGGGCTCGAAGCCCAAATCCTGTAAATATTGTAATTGTATTTTTATTGCCTTGCTACTCTGTACCTGTCTTTCGTGTTATTTCTGAATTTTGGAAAGAGAATATAACCTTGTTAAATTTTACATTAACTTTAATTTCGTAGTTTGAGACCCGTTCACACCCGCACCTTCTTTCACCTCAACCTACCACAAAAATACGGTAACAATTATTATTATTATTATTATTATTATTATTATTATTATTATTATTATTATTATTATTATTATTATTATTATTATTATTAGTTAAAATAACAATCTTAGAGTTGTTGATTTAGTCTTCTTGGATTGTGATTCCTCTTTGATTTCCTTTACCACCTGTTCTATATACATGTTGAAAAGGACAGGGGAAAACTATAGCCTTGCCTTACTCCTGCTGTTTCCTTTTCTATAGACCTCCATTCTTAGGAATGCACACTGATTCTTGAAGTATTCTTAGTAACTGTGGCTGTCCGTTTTGAGTCCCGTTGGTAGAAAAAATAATCACTAGTAGGAATTTCACCAGCAGGGTAGAAAGGGTGGTAGTAAGCAATTTCTATCCACTAGACTGCGTGCCAAATTACAGGGCTCAATTCCAAACTTGTCGGCAGTGATCGTATGGAATGATGTCATTTAAATTCAAGCCACAGCTGTACCAGCCGCGCGGATCACATTGTTTCACTTTGATTTTTCCCATAGAGCGATTTTTCTTTCCTTCCTTATTTCTTTGGGAAACTAAAACAGCAAGATGCTGATCTATACGATTCCGCAGTGAGAAAGATACGAGAACTGTAAATAAAGTCGTAGCTATATTGAGATAAAGCAATATTTAATAAACTAACAAGTTCCTTCTCTGCAGTCATCCGCAAAGTCTGTTACCTTTTTCCAGCTATCGGGAAGCAGTTGAGGACCGTTTGCAAGGCGTTCTTGGTTGATTACAGCGACGGAGCTCAGACGCCAAGTCAGGAAATGGGCGTCCTGGGAGCGGTTCCTTCAACTTCACAAACAGGTCGAAGTCACAAGGACTCATGTCTGGTGAGTACGCAGGCTGTTCCAAGACCTCGGTTCTCCCCGCACGAAACGACTTGACCCATCGTGCAACCGTCCTAAAAAGTACGGTAATACGCGAAATCGCGAAATTCCCACGGTCAACTTCGATTTTAATCCACGAACGCTGATCACCTTTTGGTAACATACTTTGGAAGGCACTCTTCACTTCAACCCCACACAGCAACAAAACTTGCAACTGGACGTCTGTCAAATAGACACTACACTCAAAAACAGCGCCACCTGACGACTCCCATATCCCATTTGCGCATGCTCGATCTCCTGCAGATGTCTGGACTACGTTGGCACTACTGTATGTACAGCCCTCGCGTTTACAAGGGCGTGGCTCAACGCGAACTTAAACAATAGAAACGGAAGACCAGTAAGGAAATCAAATAATAACAAAACTAGCGGAAGAAAATGAAAGGAAACATGATAAACGTACGGAAAGAACAATCAACAATAAATATAATGTAAAATGAGTGAAATAAGGAAAATTAATGTTTAAAATGAAAAGCAGAACTTATAGCTAGGCACAGCATGAAAATGCTGATAAGATGCATATGCAACGGTGCAATAAAAATACAATAGAGGAGATAGCAATGAGAAGAGAAGAAAAGGAAGGTGAAGGAGAGGAGCTAGGTTAAATTAAGGAAGATTTAATTAAAAGAGGCATACAAAGATAAAACGTGCAGGTCCCTTGCAGGAGATAAAAGTTAAAGAGGGCTGAACAAGAGAGAGGCGGGAATACGCATTATGAACGGTAGATTTATCCTGGTTTTCCAATTCGGGACATGCAGGGAAAAGAAGGATACTGGTTCAGGAGAAGGAAATAAGCCGTTAACAGAGTTATATAGGAATTTTAATGTGGCTATTTTACCGCAAGAGATTGCGGGCGAAGGTTTAACTTTTCCGGTGTCCGATTGCTGCTCAAATTTCGACAATCATATACCCTGTCTCTAACAACGTTATATTTTTCAACCTTCCCTTATATTGAAATAAAAAAATTTCAACAGGAGACCATTACGGCCGAATCTCATTTTCATAAACCTCGTGAATTGGCTTGGGTCTTCCATGAACGGGAGGCGTAGGCTTCTCACGGAGCTCAAGAACGACTCACCAGAGGGCAGTGCTCTCTTGGTGCCAGGAATATTGCACCATTTGTTAATAATTCCCACCCTTCTTCACCATGCTTTCTCTCTACTTTTATCTCGTCCTGTCCTGACCAGTGCTGCTTTCATCCCAGAGTTCATATCTTAGTGCAATTGATTAATATTGTATCTGAATATCCATTGAGATGTTGTTTGAAGATGGGATAGGAAAGGCCTAGGAATGGGAAGGAACCGGCCGTGGCCTTAATTAAGGTACAGCCCCCGCATTTGCCTGGTGTGAAAACTGGAAACCACGGAAAAGCATTTTCAGGGCTGTGGACAGTGGGGTTCGAACCCACTATCTCCCGGATGCGCCCCTAGCCACACAGCCAACTCGCCCGTCGTGCTCCGCAGATAACTCGTCTTTATATGCCTTCCCTTTCCAATAGTTTAGGGGCTGCCTGGTCGAGGCGGTAAAGGTCGTTGGTTCGATTCACCGTCAGGAAGTTGAAAAATTTAAGAAACGAGATTTCCACTTCCTGAGGTATAGATGGCGCTGAGGTTCACTCAGTCTACACCAAAAATGAGTACCAGGGTAATTCCTAGGGGCAAACGCGGCCGAGCGTAGAGCTAATCACTCTACACCAGCACGTGCCGGGGTTACGGATAGTGGAAGCCTTAACCTTCCACCCCTCCAAGGGCCTTCATGGACTGTACGGAGTTGACTGCTTTTTTCAATAGTTTTATAAACATTTAATATCAGTATATAATAACCGATTTATTTGTAATGTAGCTTATAACACCTTCTTCCATACAATATTCACTGTGCTTCCACCATTCGGCTGTGTTTGGATCTAAACATTTTCAAACAATCTTGCCCGAGATGGTGCAGCATACAACTGGCCGTGACGGAACACTGGTTCGGGTAAGTGGACACGCACTGTCCCTGCGCTTTACTAATGGTCATACAGAAGGCCAGTCGACTTGAATACCTTCCCGCCTGTGCGTACGTCGATGTTTTCTATTAGCGGCATGCAAGTTGTTAGGAAAGTTCTGCCATCTGCTGAGTACATTTATAAGCTGGGGAAGGTTAGAGAATCAAGGAGTACATAGCACAGAATAATATTCTTCCATCATCAGAGGTAGTGTATACTCCTGACAGGTAGTAATCGAACATGGCTGCATGCAAGGATAGAATCAGATATATCAGAACATTAATGAAAGTTTTAGTCACTTAGAAACCTGCTAAGTAAAGTATGTATTGTGCGGTAGGGTGAGCCGTCGTCTGAAATTATTGGGGTTATCATTTAATGGTTTGAATTTATGATTATTCTAAATTGGCTGAACTTAGAGACCTATCAATGTCTCAGGATTCGCCAGCAGACAATTCCGGAGAGAATAAAACAGAAATGAAGCAAATAGGTCCAGTAGAATGGGCGAATTTGCCAAAACTGTTTTTAGTAAACTCTTCTAATATACCGTATAGATTTTAGTCATTTTATTGTCGCAAAGATCCCCTGAGCTAATGCTCATATTGGGGCAGTACAATGAAGAGCTGGCTCAGTTACAATATTAAAAACAAATTGAAATATTGAGAATACAGAGCTCATAAAAACGGATAATTTAAATGTAAAATACAATATTTTTCATGGATACAATTGAGTGTTTAAATCTATTATAAACAGGACCATATAGCTCGAAATGAAACCTGATAATAAGTTCATCTAAACAGTCTAAATCCAAGAGCATTAAATTTTGTCCATAAATGTTTCTTAATATTTCTGTTGAACTTACTGAAATCCTGACAAGCTTTTATAGAGAATGGAATGGAATTAAATGTTATTATAGCCCTATACAATGCACCATTAGTTCCAATCTTCACTGTATTCATTCTAGGGATATGTAAGTTTCCAGATTGCCGTGTTGCAAGAACACGAATACATGAATTACTGATGAATTTGTGTTTTACTTTCCCCCGAGCCAAACTATGTTTAATTTTGCACCGACACAGATAGGTCTTATTGCGACGATGGGACAGGGAAGGGCTAGAAGTGGGAAGGAAGCGGCGGTGGCCTTAATTAAGGTACAGCCTCAGCATTTGCGTGGTGTGAAAATGGGAAACCACGGAAAACCATCTTCAGGGCTGCCGACAGTGGGATTCGAACCCACGATCTCCCGAATACTGGACACTGACCACACTTGAGCGACTGCAGCTATCGAGCTCGGTGTTTAACTTTGAAGGCAAGTGTTACCAGACAGTGTGCAGTAAGACAACTATTGGTGTACTGCCTTAGTTCTTACTAGGAACAATTCTATATCGTTTCACTTGTAGCAGGTTGCGCACAGGATGCAACAATGCTCTGGACTATTCCTCTACTTCCATTATTATTATTATTATTATTATTATTATTATTATTATTATTATTATTATTATTATTATTATTATTATTATTATCATTTCTTAATCTATTTATCCTCCAGGGTTGGTTTGTCGCTCCTACTCAGCGAGGGATTTATCCTCCACCGCCTCAAGCGTGGTGACCTGGAACGTGGGACTTAGGGTCCAGGGGATAAAACTCGGGAGGAGAACCAGTACTTTGCCCAGGCGGCCTCACCTATTTTGCTTAACAGGCGTCTTTTGGAGGGATGGGAAGATTAGAAGGGAGAGGCAGGGAAGAGGGAAGCAAGTGGCCGTGACCTTAGGCATTTGCCTAAAGGAGGAGTGGGATACCACGGGAAACCACTTCGAGGATGCCTGAGGTGGGAATCGAACCCCTAAACTCAGTTGAAGGGTCGGGGGAAAAACCAGGTAAGTCACTTTTTCATCGAAATTGAGATATTGTTACAGTCCGCTTCAGAGTGATCATGCGCATCTATTGAGAGGTCCAAAATGAAAAAACAGCAGGCGAATCAGGAGAAATTAGCATTCAAATTTTCGCTTTTAGGGGAAAGAACTAGAGAAGTCAAGCACAAAAGTTGCTTTTTCTCAAGATGTACACATATTGACTCTCCTGCTTTTTTCCCCTGACCCTTCAGTTGACCTACCGAGGCTGAGTGGAGCCCTACCTGCCCTTGTACCACTTTTAAAATGTTGTGGCAGAGCCGGGAATCGAACCCGGGCCTCCGTGGGTGGCAGCTAATCGCGCTAACCACTATACCATGGAGGTGGACATTATTACTCATGCACTCATTCATTCTTTTATTCGATTAGACCATCTTGGGACCACATGAAACTGTCTTCTTCTTCTTCTTCTTACATTCCCAAAACTTCTCCATCCTTTCTCGGTGGTGTCGTTTACTTTATTCCGTCCATTTACTGTCTTATTTATTTTTGGCTTTCTCTGGATATTTCCCGTCAAATATTTCTTTCCTAACTTATTCTTACATTTGCAGTTTGTTGTTTTAATGTTTAGTTACTATTAAGTAGGTAAGGCATATTTGATGGTTAGGACGTAGGTATTTTTCGCTCCAATGTGAGATCTACTGCACAAATGGAAATATGCAGATGAGAGTGTGGAACGTAAGGAGCTGTGGATTGTGTGCATGATGCCGGGCAGGTTTACCAGGTGTAGAATATAAAACGAGCAAACTGTCAGACTTGAAATACTTGTCTTATATAATGTTCATTATTTATTCCGGTAAACCCCCAGACTAGTCTCCTAGTCACTTTGCCAACATGCGTGAGACGTCGGATCCAAGTAGCCGCACCATGTGTGAATTTTGCACTAGTATGTTGGCAATGTCCTCTTTTGTCCCAAAAAGTTTCCCACTCAATGGTTCTTTCACTTTGTGGATGAAGTCAAATCCTACGGAGACAGATCTGGTGAGTACGGTGGCTGTTCCACTACTTGCCATCCCTAGGATGAAGTTGCCTCCGTACAGCCTCTGCTGCATGTGGTCTGGCGTTGTCATCGAGAAGATCCAGGCATTTGTACTTAATGACACAACAAAACTGTCTCTGACGAAAGGTTGTGCAGTAAGTTGCCGTCGCCGTTGTAAATCTGGATGTCGCTATTCTGTAGACCAGTGTTCGTTTTCTGTACACGTCCATGCACTGGGTAATTACTGCATGTGGCACATCTACCCGGACACTAACAGGTCTTGTACGTCGCGTCTTGT
Source organism: Anabrus simplex (assembly GCF_040414725.1). Taxonomy (NCBI): domain Eukaryota; kingdom Metazoa; phylum Arthropoda; class Insecta; order Orthoptera; family Tettigoniidae; genus Anabrus; species Anabrus simplex. The sequence continues at coordinate 22,252,414 of NC_090267.1, forward strand.
TTCACGTCCTTGCTGTATCGCAATGCTTCTCCACAGCATCCACAAGCTCTATATGACATTCCCACAGGCCAGTGTGATGTATGCGCTCTGTTCTTGTCTCGTCACATGCATTCTCCACCAGTGGCGGCGATAAGGACACCGCAGACCCCGCTGGGTGGGGAGGCCCGCGGCTTGTAAAGGGCCCATCACCATTTCTTGCTTCAGTAGCTGAAGAGAGATTTTTCATATTGATAAAGCTACAGCACACAACACAGCATAATTTGTATTACAGAGGGTTATTCCAAACTTAGGCCGTCGTAGTGCAGAGTTTCCTTCGTCGGTAGGAGTACGGTGGTTATTTCTGAAAGAACATGGGTTTGCGAACCTGTTCCATAATAACTCACAACAATCAGCAAGGCTGTTTTTGTAATTAGCCAGATCTAAGAACCCAATAGTGAGCGAAGATGCGATAACGAAGACATCCTCCTTATCTAACACTGAATACTCAAGTTTACATCCTGTTTATAACTCTCGGCTGTCGGTGAAGCTAAGTAGGCCTACGATGGACTTTGATTTGTAAATAGTACTAAATTATTTGGTCTTGGGAACGAGATTATTTCTTAATATTGTGTCGGCCAGCGTGTTTTGGTTACTATAATTGGAATACGCATTTCCTGTGTGTGTGTCTCTGTATCATATTAATTCCATTGGATTTGAACACTACATTCTGACACTTATTATTATTGTTATTATTATAATTATCGCTGCTGTTCATTGTAGTAATACTACGAAATAATCTTGTAACTTTTGTAATCCGCAAACGATGGGCCCATTTTCAATTATTGCGGGGGTCCCCGAGCTCCTTACCGCCCCTACTGGGGATGACTCACTACAGCCATCTCGTGCTGTGTCCATGTACTATGAGTGTTATGCTTTCCATTGTACGGTAGCACTGATTAAATGTGAGGAAAATATATTTGCCACGACTTATGCCCCAAACCTCGTATTACTTGGATGTAAGAGAAATTGATACAAATACATCATCAGTACATAACGTGGCGCTTGGGTGGAGTAAATCAGTCTGGTTCCAACGGCGGACGAATAGCTGAGGTGCCTTTCCAATCCTCGCGCTACAACGGACAACTTATAGAAGACGAGACGGGATAGCCACTGCTGCCAACAGATGTCCCTCCGCGAGTGTGGAAGCGACGAAAATTCTGAACCCACCAGCGGCTTCTCCTTGTCCGGACAATTTCCAAGGGCAAGTCTCCCTATATAAAGGCGACGGACGTACGCGAGCGAGTTCAGTGTGAGCTGAGTCACTTAGCGGTTGAGAACGAGCGGTTCAGCGATCATAATGGTTCATTTCTGTCAGGAGAGCGCGGAGCAGTGAGTGCTGCAGCTGATCGGCGTGAGACTGAACATAGGAATTCACTGTGTGAATGTGTTGCTCTCTCGCACTCAACTCGTTCTACGCCCGTCCACGTCTTTTTGCGGCTGGGTGGCGCTCTTCTCTGCGCATCCTCAGCCGACCCACACAAGCAAAATTGGGCTGACGCCTAGTTGGTTGTCGCCTCCCCACTATGGCCTCTTCCTGTCTCGTCAAGAACGTGGACTCTGCCTATTCTCCCGAGGCAATCCGACAATGGCTATGTCACTCTGGGGTCGCTGTTCGAGTGGTTCTCCTCCTTCAAGATGCTTCCTCTGGCCAGCCCTCACCGGATGTCGTGGTCTTCTTCCACGACCCTCAACTGGCCTACTTTGCCGTCGTCCGTGGTGACCTTCAGCTCTTTGGCCGCGCATATCAAGCTCTTCCTACCCCAGACCATATCTTGTGCCAGTTGGCCTCCGATCCTGACTTCCCTATCGCTGTCACGGCTCCCTCCCGTCCTCCTCCCGTTCCCCCTCTCACACCACCGCTGTCCACCACCACTACCACCATTGTCACTACTTCTGTTCGTCTCTCCCCGTCTCCTTCCACTGCCACTCTTACCTTCAGTCATCCCTCTCCCATCATGTCTACCCCCCCCTCTTCCCGCGCTACGACCGTTCCGAGTCCCTCCCTGCCTCCTCCGGAGCTTATGGATACCGCCGCCCCTGCCCAGCTGGCCTCTGCCTCTGCGTCTGCTGAACCTGCGCCTGCTCCCCTATCTCACTCGTTCAGCTGTGTTCTTCGTGGCGTTGATCCTGCGATTGCCGAAAGCGACCTTTTGCACGATCTTCACCAAGCAGGGGTTCCGGTACGGCGTGTCTTCCGCATCCTCAACGCTCAAGGCCCGACGTTTATGGTTCGCCTTCAGCTGCCCACCACCGAGGACGTCCACCGCTTGCTGACTGATGGCGTTCATCTTCACCGGCGGACCTATCGTGTGGAGCCTTCTCGTTCCCCTCCCCGCACTGACCGCTCTCCTTCCCACCCCCCCCTCTCTCGCTCCCTCCCTCCCTCGCCCCCCGCCCACCCGCCGCCCCCCTCCGGCCTCCCGCCTCTCTCTATCCTGGAAATTCTCCGTCTCCTTGCCACTTCCATCACTAACATCACCACCAATCTCTATTATCTCCTTCTCCAATCCTACCCGTGTCCTTCTCCCTATACCTTCCCCGCCACCGCCCTCCCCGTCCCCCCACAACCAATGTAACTGCTGTAGCACCTCTTCACTTTAACGTTCTTTTTCTGTAATGCGCGCCCGAGGTACATTACTCTTAATAAAGTTCTCCTCTCTTTTTCCTCTTGTGTTCGCGGGGGTTGGCCTGTGCGGGGTTCTTTGGGGGGCTTCGCCCTGGGTCCCGGCTTGTTGTGATGGTGCCCTTGCGCCAGTCTATTTCTCTCACTTTTTCCTTTTTTGGTGTGTACGACACACGCCTCGGTTTTTCCGTTCACCTTCTCCATTCTTTTCCTGCTCTATGGCCCAAGAGCTCCTTGGTCGAGCTGATGGCCCGCCCCTCATCGCTGGGGGGAATGAAATAACTTCCTGACGACGACGACGAATGTGTTGCGGCCGTTAGAGTTTTCCAGAGAAGCCTGGGGGACAAGCCATAGCGTACAGTGCGTGTGTATGTGAACTGTTCAGCCTGTAAGTACTGGACTGAAATAGTAGTGTGACTGAGCACTGAGAGCACTAATGAGTGTAACTGTTCAGCCTGTAAGTACTGGACTGATACAGTAGTGTAACTGAGCACTGAGAGCACTAATGAGTGTAACTGTTCAGCCTGTAAGTACTGGACTGATACAGTAGTGTGACTGAACACTGAGAGCACTAATGAGTGTAACTGTTCAGCCTGTAAATACTGGACTGATACAGTAGTGTGACTGAGCACTGAGAGCACTAATGAGTGTAACTGTTCAGCCTGTAAGTACTGGACTGATACAGTAGTGTGACTGAGCACTGAGAGCACTAATGAGTGTAACTGTTCAGCCTGTAAATACTGGACTGATACAGTAGTGTGACTGAGCACTGAGAGCACTAATGAGTGTAACTGTTCAGCCTGTAAATACTGGACTGTAACAATAGTGTAACTGAGCACTGAGAGCACTAATGAGTGTAACTGTTCAGCCTGTAAGTACTGGACTGTAACAATAGTGTAACTGAGCACTGAGAGCACTAATGAGTGTAACTGTTCAGCCTGTAAGTACTGGACTGTAATAGTAGTGTGACTGAACACTGAGAGCACTAACGAGTGTAACTGTTCAGCCTGTAAGTACTGGACTGTAACAATAGTGTAACTGAGCACTGAGAGCACTAATGAGTGTAACTGTTCAGCCTGTAAGTACTGGACTGATACAGTAGTGTGACTGAGCACTGAGAGCACTAATGAGTGTAACTGTTCAGCCTGTAAGTACTGGACTGTAACAATAGTGTAACTGAACACTGAGAGCACTAATGAGTGTATCTGTTCAGCCTGTAAGTACTGGACTGTAACAATAGTGTAACTGAGCACTGAGAGCACTAATGAGTGTAACTGTTCAGCCTGTAAGTACTGGACTGATACAGTAGTGTGACTGAACACTGAGAGCACTAACGACTGTAACTGTTCAGCCTGTAAGTACTGGACTGTAACAATAGTGTAACTGAACACTGAGAGCACTAATGAGTGTAACTGTTCAGCCTGTAAGTACTGGACTGATACAGTAGTGTGACTGAACACTGAGAGCACTAACGACTGTAACTGTTCAGCCTGTAAGTACTGGACTGTAACAATAGTGTAACTGAACACTGAGAGCACTAATGAGTGTAACTGTTCAGTCTGTAAGTACTGGACTGTAACAATAGTGTAACTGAGCACTGAGAGCACTAATGAGTGTAACTGTTCAGCCTGTAAGTACTGGACTGATACAGTAGTGTGACTGAACACTGAGAGCACTAACGACTGTAACTGTTCAGCCTGTAAGTACTGGACTGTAACAATAGTGTAACTGAACACTGAGAGCACTAATGAGTGTAACTGTTCAGTCTGTAAGTACTGGACTGTAACAATAGTGTAACTGAGCACTGAGAGCACTAACGAGTGTAACTGTTCAGCCTGTAAATACTGGACTGATACAGTAGTGTGACTGAACACTGAGAGCACTAACGAGTGTAACTGTTCAGCCTGTAAATACTGGACTGTAACAATAGTGTGACTGAACACTGAGAGCACTAACGAGTGTAACTGTTCAGCCTGTAAGTACTGGACTGTAACAATAGTGTAACTGAGCACTGAGAGCACTAACGAGTGTAACTGTTCAGCCTGTAAGTACTGGACTGTAACAATAGTGTAACTGAGCACTGAGAGCACTAACGAGTGTAACTGTTCAGCCTGTAAGTACTGGACTGATACAGTAGTGTGACTGAACACTGAGAGCACTAACGACTGTAACTGTTCAGCCTGTAAGTACTGGACTGATACAGTAGTGTGACTGAACACTGAGAGCACTAATGAGTGTAACTGTTCAGCCTGTAAGTACTGGACTGATACAGTAGTGTGACTGAACACTGAGAGCACTAATGAGTGTAACTGTTCAGCCTGTAAGTACTGGACTGAAATAGTAGTGTGACTGAGCACTGAGAGCACTAATGAGTGTAACTGTTCAGCCTGTAAATACTGGACTGATACAGTAGTGTGACTGAACACTGACAGCACTAATGAGTGTAACTGTTCAGCCTGTAAGTACTGGACTGTAACAATAGTGTAACTGAGCACTGAGAGCACTAACGAGTGTAACTGTTCAGCCTGTAAGTGCTGGACTGATACAGTAGTGTGACTGAACACTGAGAGCACTAACGAGTGTAACTGTTCAGCCTGTAAGTACTGGACTGATACAGTAGTGTGACTGAACACTGAGAGCACTAATGAGTGTAACTGTTCAGCCTGTAAGTACTGGACTGATACAGTAGTGTGACTGAACACTGAGAGCACTAATGAGTGTAACTGTTCAGCCTGTAAGTACTGGACTGATACAGTAGTGTGACTGAACACTGAGAGCACTAACGAGTGTAACTGTTCAGCCTGTAAGTACTGGACTGATACAATAGTGTGACTGAACACTGAGAGCACTAATGAGTGTAACTGTTCAGCCTGTAAGTACTGGACTGAAATAGTAGTGTAACTGTTCAGTCTGTAAGTACTGGACTGATACAGTAGTGTAACTGAGCACTGAGAGCACTAACGAGTGTAACTGTTCAGCCTGTAAGTACTGGACTGTAACAATAGTGTAACTGAGCACTGAGAGCACTAATGAGTGTAACTGTTCAGTCTGTAAGTACTGGACTGATACAGTAGTGTGACTGAACACTGAGAGCACTAATGAGTGTAACTGTTCAGCCTGTAAGTACTGGACTGATACAGTAGTGTGACTGAACACTGAGAGCACTAACGAGTGTAACTGTTCAGCCTGTAAGTACTGGACTGTAACAATAGTGTAACTGAGCACTGAGAGCACTAATGAGTGTAACTGTTCAGTCTGTAAGTACTGGACTGATACAGTAGTGTGACTGAACACTGAGAGCACTAATGAGTGTAACTGTTCAGCCTGTAAGTACTGGACTGAAATAGTAGTGTAACTGTTCAGTCTGTAAGTACTGGACTGATACAGTAGTGTAACTGAGCACTGAGAGCACTAACGAGTGTAACTGTTCAGCCTGTAAGTACTGGACTGTAACAATAGTGTAACTGAGCACTGAGAGCACTAATGAGTGTAACTGTTCAGTCTGTAAGTACTGGACTGATACAGTAGTGTGACTGAACACTGAGAGCACTAATGAGTGTAACTGTTCAGCCTGTAAGTACTGGACTGATACAGTAGTGTGACTGAACACTGAGAGCACTAATGAGTGTAACTGTTCAGCCTGTAAGTACTGGACTGATACAGTAGTGTGACTGAACACTGAGAGCACTAACGAGTGTAACTGTTCAGCCTGTAAGTACTGGACTGATACAGTAGTGTGACTGAACACTGAGAGCACTAATGAGTGTAACTGTTCAGCCTGTAAATACTGGACTGTAACAATAGTGTAACTGAGCACTGAGAGCACTAATGAGTGTAACTGTTCAGCCTGTAAGTACTGGACTGTAAGTACTGGACTGTAACAATAGTGTGACTGAGCACTGAGAGCACTAATGAGTGTAACTGTTCAGCCTGTAAGTGCTGGACTGATACAGTAGTGTGACTGAGCACTGAGAGCACTAATGAGTGTAACTGTTCAGCCTGTAAGTACTGGACTGATACAGTAGTGTGACTGAGCACTGAGAGCACTAATGAGTGTAACTGTTCAGCCTGTAAGTACTGGACTGTAAGTACTGGACTGTAAGTACTGGACTGATACAGTAGTGTAACTGAGCACTGAGAGCACTAATGAGTGTAACTTTCAGCCTGTAAGTGCTGGACTGATACAGTAGTGTGACTAAGCACTGAGAGCACTAACGACTGTAACTGTTCAGCCTGTAAGTACTGGACTGATACAATAGTGTGACTGAGCACTGAGAGCACTAACGAGTGTAACTGTTCAGCCTGTAAGTACTGGACTGAAATAGTAGTGTGACTGAGCACTGAGAGCACTAACGAGTGTAACTGTTCAGCCTGTAAGTGCTGGACTGTAACAATAGTGTAACTGAGCACTGAGAGCACTAATGAGTGTAACTGTTCAGCCTGTAAGTGCTGGACTGAAACAGTAGTGTGACTGAACACTGAGAGCACTAACGACTGTAACTGTTCAGCCTGTAAGTACTGGACTGTAACAATAGTGTAACTGAGCACTGAGAGCACTAACCAGTGTAACTGTTCAGCCTGTAAGTACTGGACTGTAACAGTAGTGTAACTGAGCACTGAGAGCACTAATGAGTGTAACTGTTCAGCCTGTAAGTACTGGACTGTAACAATAGTGTAACTGAACACTGAGAGCACTAATGAGTGTAACTGTTCAGCCTGTAAGTACTGGACTGATACAGCAGTGTGACTGAGCACTGAGAGCACTAACGAGTGTAACTGTTCAGCCTGTAAGTGCTGGACTGAAACAGTAGTGTGACTGAACACTGAGAGCACTAATGAGTGTAACTGTTCAGCCTGTAAGTACTGGACTGATACAGTAGTGTGACTGAGCACTGAGAGCACTAATGAGTGTAACTGTTCAGCCTGTAAGTACTGGACTGATACAGTAGTGTGACTGAGCACTGAGAGCACTAATGAGTGTAACTGTTCAGCCTGTAAGTACTGGACTGAAATAGTAGTGTGACTGAACACTGAGAGCACTAACGAGTGTAACTGTTCAGCCTGTAAGTACTGGACTGATACAATAGTGTGACTGAACACTGAGAGCACTAACGAGTGTAACTGTTCAGCCTGTAAGTACTGGACTGATACAATAGTGTGACTGAGCACTGAGAGCACTAATGAGTGTAACTGTTCAGCCTGTAAATACTGGACTGTAACAGTAGTGTAACTGAGCACTGAGAGCACTAATGAGTGTAACTGTTCAGCCTGTAAGTACTGGACTGAAATAGTAGTGTAACTGTTCAGCCTGTAAATACTGGACTGATACAGTAGTGTGACTGAACACTGAGAGCACTAATGAGTGTAACTGTTCAGCCTGTAAATACTGGACTGTAACAATAGTGTAACTGAGCACTGAGAGCACTAATGAGTGTAACTGTTCAGTCTGTAAATACTGGACTGTAACAATAGTGTAACTGAGCACTGAGAGCACTAATGAGTGTAACTGTTCAGCCTGTAAATACTGGACTGTAACAATAGTGTAACTGAGCACTGAGAGCACTAATGAGTGTAACTGTTCAGCCTGTAAGTACTGGACTGTAACAGTAGTGTAACTGAGCACTGAGAGCACTAATGAGTGTAACTGTTCAGCCTGTAAATACTGGACTGAAACAGTAGTGTGACTGAACACTGAGAGCACTAATGAGTGTAACTGTTCAGCCTGTAAATACTGGACTGATACAGTAGTGTGACTGAACACTGAGAGCACTAATGAGTGTAACTGTTCAGCCTGTAAATACTGGACTGTAACAATAGTGTAACTGAGCACTGAGAGCACTAATGAGTGTAACTGTTCAGTCTGTAAATACTGGACTGAAACAGTAGTGTGACTGAACACTGAGAGCACTAATGAGTGTAACTGTTCAGCCTGTAAATACTGGACTGTAACAGTAGTGTGACTGAACACTGAGAGCACTAATGAGTGTAACTGTTCAGCCTGTAAGTACTGGACTGATACAGTAGTGTGACTGAACACTGAGAGCACTAATGAGTGTAACTGTTCAGCCTGTAAGTACTGGACTGATACAGTAGTGTGACTGAACACTGAGAGCACTAATGAGTGTAACTGTTCAGCCTGTAAGTACTGGACTGTAACAATAGTGTAACTGAGCACTGAGAGCACTAATGAGTGTAACTGTTCAGCCTGTAAATACTGGACTGTAACAATAGTGTAACTGAGCACTGAGAGCACTAATGAGTGTAACTGTTCAGTCTGTAAATACTGGACTGTAACAATAGTGTAACTGAGCACTGAGAGCACTAACGAGTGTAACTGTTCAGCCTGTAAATACTGGACTGTAACAATAGTGTAACTGAGCACTGAGAGCACTAACGAGTGTAACTGTTCAGCCTGTAAGTACTGGACTGATACAGTAGTGTGACTGAACACTGAGAGCACTAACGAGTGTAACTGTTCAGCCTGTAAGTACTGGACTGATACAGTAGTGTGACTGAACACTGAGAGCACTAACGAGTGTAACTGTTCAGCCTGTAAGTACTGGACTGTAACAATAGTGTAACTGAGCACTGAGAGCACTAATGAGTGTAACTGTTCAGCCTGTAAGTACTGGACTGATACAGTAGTGTGACTGAACACTGAGAGCACTAATGAGTGTAACTGTTCAGCCTGTAAGTACTGGACTGTAACAATAGTGTAACTGAGCACTGAGAGCACTAATGAGTGTAACTGTTCAGCCTGTAAGTACTGGACTGATACAGTAGTGTAACTGAGCACTGAGAGCACTAATGAGTGTAACTGTTCAGCCTGTAAGTACTGGACTGTAACAGTAGTGTAACTGAGCACTGAGAGCACTAATGAGTGTAACTGTTCAGCCTGTAAGTACTGGACTGTAAGTACTGGACTGTAACAATAGTGTAACTGAGCACTGAGAGCACTAATGAGTGTAACTTTCAGCCTGTAAGTACTGGACTGATACAGTAGTGTGACTGAACACTGAGAGCACTAACGAGTGTAACTGTTCAGCCTGTAAATACTGGACTGTAACAATAGTGTGACTGAACACTGAGAGCACTAATGAGTGTAACTGTTCAGCCTGTAAGTACTGGACTGTAACAATAGTGTGACTGAACACTGAGAGCACTAACGAGTGTAACTGTTCAGCCTGTAAGTACTGGACTGTAACAGTAGTGTGACTGAACACTGAGAGCACTAACGAGTGTAACTGTTCAGCCTGTAAATACTGGACTGATACAGTAGTGTGACTGAACACTGAGAGCACTAACGAGTGTAACTGTTCAGCCTGTAAATACTGGACTGAAATAGTAGTGTAACTGTTCAGTCTGTAAGTACTGGACTGATACAGTAGTGTAACTGAACACTGAGAGCACTAATGAGTGTAACTGTTCAGCCTGTAAGTACTGGACTGAAACAGTTGTGTGACTGAACACTGAGAGCACTAATGAGTGTAACTGTTCAGCCTGTAAGTACTGGACTGAAATAGTAGTGTAACTGAGCACTGAGAGCACTAATGAGTGTAACTGTTCAGCCTGTAAATACTGGACTGTAACAATAGTGTAACTGAGCACTGAGAGCACTAATGAGTGTAACTGTTCAGCCTGTAAGTACTGGACTGAAATAGTAGTGTAACTGAGCACTGAGAGCACTAATGAGTGTAACTGTTCAGCCTGTAAGTACTGGACTGAAATAGTAGTGTAACTGAGCACTGAGAGCACTAATGAGTGTAACTGTTCAGCCTGTAAGTACTGGACTGTAACAATAGTGTGACTGAACACTGAGAGCACTAACGAGTGTAACTGTTCAGCCTGTAAGTACTGGACTGTAACAGTAGTGTGACTGAACACTGAGAGCACTAACGAGTGTAACTGTTCAGCCTGTAAATACTGGACTGATACAGTAGTGTGACTGAGCACTGAGAGCACTAACGAGTGTAACTGTTCAGCCTGTAAATACTGGACTGATACAGTAGTGTAACTGAACACTGAGAGCACTAATGAGTGTAACTGTGTGTCTGCATGTAAGCAATTATTAGACTCAAAATAAAACATGAGTAACGCTACAATTTACGTATTTATTTATCCACCATCCAGTCATGACGTTACATTAACTTGCAAAATGTGTAGACCTAATATGCGCGGAGGAAACACAGATCTCACATCCTCGCCGCGTGTCTTGAAGACTCCGTCCCGTTTTAAATTTAGTGTGGTAGGTTCAAGTGACCATGTGCGACCTTTACACCTTCGACACCTTGATATGTTGGGAAGTAGATCTCGGTTTAGCAGCTAGCTTGTTGTGCGAAGTATAGTTAATCCAGCGGAGTAGGCTACGTGCCAGAACACGGTTTTGCCCTCCCCTACCTCATTATCATTATCGCATATCATGTCACGCATCTAGCCCACCGGCGTGTCGTCTGACACTGGTGGCATCCATCCATCCATCCATCCATCCATCCATCCATCCATCCATCCATCCATCCATCCATCCATCCATCCATCCATCCATCCATCCATCCATCCATCCATCCATCCATCCATCCATCCATCCATTCATTCCATCCATTCCATCCATCCATCCATCCATCCATTCCATCCATCCATCCATCCATCCATCCATCCATCCATCCATCCATCCACCCACGCGTCCATCCATCCATCCATCCATCCATCCATCCATCCATCCATCCATCCATCCATCCATCCATCCATCCATCCATCCATCCATCCATCCATCCATCCATCCATCCATCCATCCATCCATCCATCCATCCATCCATCCATCCATCCATCCATCCATCCATCCATCCATCCATCCATCCATCCATCCATCCATCCATCAATGCTGATCTGCACTTAGAGCTGTCACCCAGGTGACACACTGCCTATGATCCGTTTTCCTACCGTTTCTTAAACTATTTCAAAGAAATTAAAACTTTATCAAACATCTCCCTTGGTAAATTCTTCCAATCGCTATAAGAGAGTATTTACCCCTACTTATCCTCCAGAGTGCGAACTTTCTCTTCATATGGTGATCTTTTAAACTTGAAAAAACTCCACTCAAGCTTATACATCTAATAATGTCATTCCACGCCATCTCTCTATGAACATACCACTTTTTCTACCAGCTCGACTCCTAACACCTAAGTATTCCCAGGCCAAATTTTAAAGATTTTTTTTAACAATATTCTTGTTGAAAATCAGCGCGAAGAAATCGCACTGCTTTATTTTCGGTCTTTTCCAGTTCTCGAACCAACTAATCCTGATCAAAGCCCCATACACTAGAACCATAATCTGATTGGGGTCCACCAGAGTCTTGTACGCCCTTTCCTGTACATGCTCACGACAATCACTTAGTACCCTCATTACCAGGCGAAGTTATTTGTACCCTTTCGTAACAACCTCGTTAATATGATTACTTCAGTAAAGAACTTTCGTTACATTAACACCTGGATACTTACAGAGACCACCATCAGGAGCTCTAACTCCATCAGCAGAATGACATTGAGAGGAATGTTTTCTGTTAGCCAATCTTATAACCAGACATTTCATTCCGTTGAAATCATAGCATTTTTTGCTACCTATGGCTTTTTTTGGAGAATCTGAAGCCATCTGTTTTCAGCTTTGACGTAATAATTTAATTCGCTTACTATACGTTTTCTTTTCCGAATAGTTTATAATTTATTCGAATTTACAGTTATTAAAAGTTAAAAAAAAAAAGATTCCCAATTCATAACGTTGTCATGGTCTTCACTATCGTAACTCTCCAGACCGTTCACTATTTAATTCACTGCATTCTGCACAAAATGACTTTCATGTTACTGAAATCGTTAACCCGTGTGTTCGCTTCGCACTCTCAGTGTAGACAGGCCGCTCGAGATGTGTGAATTCCACGTCCTGACCTTGAATATGTTCAGAAACAGTTCTTATTACCCTACATTAGGGTGAAGAGACGTCCCTTTGTTTCGGGTGTCCTGCCATTATCCCCATGAAACTCAAATGGGACGCTAAATTGTTCCATTTTATTAATTCCGTACCATTTTGGCCTTTTTAAGATAATGGCATGACAGCAGTGGTTATATAATTTTTGAATGTTAAATACACTGAATGCCTTGCTAATAGTGCATTAAGTAATCGTTATATTCCGAAGTCGATTATATGAATGCTGCGCGATTAGCAACTACAAGAGATGGTGGATTATCCGGATTAATAATGGAAATTGCGGGCGTCTCAGTAACCAAATATCCGACTAATCTAATTCAAAATGTTAATAAAATGACTACACAATAGACACAGTACAATATATGAAACATTGGTGAACAATTATTTGTCAAAATTTAAACATTTGACTTTTGACATAAATATACAGTACAATATATAAAACGTCTATGAAAAATTGTGAAGCCTCAGATTTCAGGTAACATGTGGACGTAAGAAAAAAAACAAATCTCTGTTTTCGATAAGTTGATGCAACGTGAAGCAGTACGGCTGTATCAGCTGTCCTCGCAAAGAACGGCAAAAACGTCGCATTGAACGATCAGAAACCTTTGGACGAAATAGTTTCTTCAGAAAAGTATGTGAATAATGGCAGTCATAACTGGTAGTGCTATTCTCACTTCTGTGATTAAATCTACTGTATTTCTTCCAGTTTTCATATTTTAAGTCAGATATATCAAAGTATTATGGTTCGTAATTCATCTGAGTGATGTATTTTCGAACATATAATTTTTGAAACATTGTTAAAACCTTAATAAAACTTCAAAAGTCGATAATACACTTCAGCTCTTTGTTTCAAGTGGCAAATAACTTATTCAAGTGTGCCATATTCTGGTCAGGTACTGCTGAATATTAATGACATGTGTCTCGTTTTGACCCTACTTTCAGTCAAGAAAATCTTGCAATTTCACGTTTTATATGTTTTGAAAATCTGATCAGCCTTCTCTACATACATGAACATACAAGTGGATTGTACTGTGTGCAGTGTACTACATTTTACGTACAAGGTCGAAAATCCTCCCTATTTATGTCTCACTGAATTTGGTATCCTAATTTATGAGTTGCATTCGCTTCAAACAAATCAACCACGACAGCAATTAAAAGCAAAGTTACTAAGGAAACTCTACTTGAATGAGCTCACAGTTTGAGGTAAGCAGACTAAATTGAACTTGAACGTAACTTTGTAGAAGTGAATGTCGCTAGAGTGGAGCGCGCTTGCTAGCTCGGTGGTGGGCAAATAACTCAGAGTGACACTTGAGCGGAGAGAGTCAGTCACTGCGTTACGTGTCCGAGAATGAAGTCACTCAGATCTGTGGGCTGCTCTCACCTGCAGACAATGAATGACTAGAATAAAAAAGGTGGAGCACAAATAATTCATAGAATATTTATCGGTTTATAGCACGATATTTCATGGCATAAGTATGAGAACGCATTTTAAAGCGCAGTGCGGTATTGGTCTGTCCGCACCTGGTACACACGTCTTTCCCCTTGACGGGTCTGGAGGTTAGCTTCCCTTATTTTATACTGTGTTGAATTTCTTCGTCATCATCTATTCTGTGTTTCTTGGATCCAGTCCATGGAATGGTTTGACGCAGCTCCCAATGTCACCCTATCCTGTGTTAACTTTTCATATCTACGTATGCTACATTGTACAAACTACAGCGCCTTAAGGTTCCTAATTACATATAATTAGGTCATTATGTAGTTAAACTTAAATTATCGTTATAAACGACGGGTACATTTCTGAGAGTTGCTATAAAGAAACATTACATTATGTACTAATTTTTTAAGTCTGTGTACCATTTATGACATCTCGTTTAAACCTCCCGAGGCCCACGACATTTCTCTTTTGGTCAAATGCCATAAAAATGTATACTTCTTTAACGCTGCCTTGATGGGAGACAGTGAAGTGAGAAGCATATCACACCAAGATAAATGAATTCCCAATAAAATGGAACACCAACAAAAGGTCATTTTTAAATTTATTTTATTTTTAAAATATTTATTTTATGGGATATTACATTTTTAAACAGTGTCCTTTTAAAAAGACGATCCGTTCTCAGGTAACTTAGTGTGTCTGTACGGAGGGTGTTGTGGACAAGCAAGAGGCCAAGTGAAGGTGTTTACTCTGCCTAAAATATAACCACATCAGCTGTTCGAGACAGGACGACACATGGCAATACCTGGGCATATATTTAGAGCCTACACTTCCATCAGAAACCGACTGCACAAGTCCTGGGCCTCTTAAGATTTGTCCTGTCATTATGTCTTTTTTTCTCGTCAGATTTCACCAACTCGTTCTCTCCAATTCGATTCAGTATTTCTTCATTCAAAAGTCGTCCACCCATCTCACTTTAGCATTCTTCTGCAACCCCACATTTCAAAAGCTTTTAGTTTTCTTTCTGAACCAGTTATCGTGAAGGGGAAGGTTGTATGGTAAAGGGGGTTAGACAAGGTAGTTTCTTTCATAAACCTTGTTTGATATATAAGCTGAGGAAACAATTCAATGTTGCTATAAAGTTAAGCAACGTGTTATTGTGTGAGAAAAAAGAATGAATGCATCAGATTGGTTGATGACGTGGTCGTGTTAACGGAAACTGAGAAAACTATGAATGTCGTGCTGGAAAAATTGAGCAGATCGAGTGAAAACTTTGCTATGGAAATGAGCAGAAAAAAGACTAAGGAAATAGTCATGCATAGGTAGAAGGATGTAACAGCAAATATATTTCTCTCAGGTGAAGAAATAGAACAAGTGTTTGCAATCAGACATTTAGGAAGCACAATCAGAAGTGAGCTGTGTTGTTCTGGATGAGGATCGCAATAGCCAAGGAAGCAAAGCGTACTGATCAGTGGGACCTGTACAACAGGTTAGTGAAGTGAGCTGTGTTGTTCTGGATGAGGATCGCAATAGCCAAGGAAGCAAAGCGTACTGATCATTGGGACCTGTACAACAGGTTAGCGACGTGAGCTGTGTTGTTCTGGATGAGGATGGAGATGGCCAAGGAAGCAAAGCGTACTGATCAGTGGGACCTGTACAACAGGTTAGTGAAGTGAGCTGTGTTGTTCTGGATGAGGATGGAGATGGCCAAGGAAGCAAAGCGTACTGATCATTGGGACCTGTACAACAGGTTAGCGACGTGAGCTGTGTTGTTCTGGATGATGATGGAGATGGCCAAGGAAGCAAAGCGTACTGATCAGTGGGACCTGTACAACAGGTTAGCGACGTGAGCTGTGTTGTTCTGGATGAGGATGGAGATGGCCAAGGAAGCAAAGCGTACTGATCAGTGGGACCTGTACAACAGGTTAGTGAAGTGAGCTGTGTTGTTCTGGATGAGGATGGAGATGGCCAAGGAAGCAAAGCGTACTGATCAGTGGGACCTGTACAACAGGTTAGCGACGTGAGCTGTGTTGTTCTGGATGATGATGGAGATGGCCAAGGAAGCAAAGCGTACTGATCAGTGGGACCTGTACAACAGGTTAGTGAAGTGAGCTGTGTTGTTCTGGATGAGGATCGCAATAGCCAAGGAAGCAAAGCGTACTGATCATTGGGACCTGTACAACAGGTTAGCGACGTGAGCTGTGTTGTTCTGGATGAGGATCGCAATAGCCAAGGAAGCAAAGCGTACTGATCAGTGGGACCTGTACAACAGGTTAGTGAAGTGAGCTGTGTTGTTCTGGATGAGGATCGCAATAGCCAAGGAAGCAAAGCGTACTGATCATTGGGACCTGTACAACAGGTTAGCGACGTGAGCTGTGTTGTTCTGGATGAGGATGGAGATGGCCAAGGAAGCAAAGCGTACTGATCATTGGGACCTGTACAACAGGTTAGTGAAGTGAGTTGTGTTGTTCTGGATGAGGATCGCAATAGCCAAGGAAGCAAAGCGTACTGATCATTGGGACCTGTACAACAGGTTAGCGACGTGAGCTGTGTTGTTCTGGATGAGGATGGAGATGGCCAAGGAAGCAAAGCGTACTGATCAGTGGGACCTGTACAACAGGTTAGTGAAGTGAGCTGTGTTGTTCTGGATGAGGATCGCAATAGCCAAGGAAGCAAAGCGTACTGATCATTGGGACCTGTACAACAGGTTAGCGACGTGAGCTGTGTTGTTCTGGATGAGGATGGAGATGGCCAAGGAAGCAAAGCGTACTGATCAGTGGGACCTGTACAACAGGTTAGTGAAGTGAGCTGTGTTGTTCTGGATGAGGATCGCAATAGCCAAGGAAGCAAAGCGTACTGATCAGTGGGACCTTTAGAACAGGTTAGCGACGTGAGCTGTGTTGTTCTGGATGAGGATGGAGATGGCCAAGGAAGCAAAGCGTACTGATCAGTGGGACCTGTACAACAGGTTAGTGAAGTGAGCTGTGTTGTTCTGGATGAGGATGGAGATGGCCAAGGAAGCAAAGCGTACTGATCAGTGGGACCTGTACAACAGGTTAGTGAAGTGAGCTGTGTTGTTCTGGATGAGGATGGAGATGGCCAAGGAAGCAAAGCGTACTGATCAGTGGGACCTGTACAACAGGTTAGTGAAGTGAGCGTTGCGCTTTATGGTTCTGAGACTTGGACTTTGAGTAGGGACGAAGAAAGAAGATTGAAGTAATTTGGAATGTGGTTATTAAGATAAATGGAGAAGATCAACTGGCAAGGCAGATTAAGGAATGAAGTAGTATTGGAAAGAGTAGGTGAAGAAAGAACGACAATAATAGAAACCATTCAAAAGAGGAAGAATAATTGGTTAGGTCACTCTTTACGAAGGAAATGTTTGTTAACAGAGGTATTGGAATGGGAAGTTACAGGGAGAAGGATGGGGGGGGGGAAAGAGTGAAGAAAGTGTGAAAATTAGTGGAAGACACTGGAAGACTAAAAAAAAGGCAGAAGGCTGATCAGCTTGAAAAATACATGCGAGAATCTACTGATAGGCAGAGAAATGATGATGACCCTGTAGATTTAGTGTCGTGCTTGTGTGTTTAATGTTAAGTTTTCATTTAGTTAAAACTTTGCCTCATAATGTGTCCTCGTGACAGCCCAGATTTTCTGGGAAGTAGCTGATCCTTTCATAACCATTTGGCGCCAAGAAAGATTTATCTGTGGTCCCAGTCGGTGAAAGGAGAGATAATGACCGCCGACCTTGTCTACAGCCGGGGTCAGTAATGAGCGCTGTGGTGGGTGTGAGCTGTTCCCTTACCTCACGTGCAGCCGTCTCTTGACACACACTGCCGTTTATGAGTGTCCAGCTTTCGTGCAAGTCGGACTGTAGGTAACCACATCCTCTGAGTCCGGACAACATGTCCTGCATGCACTGGCTAGGGTTCGTGGTGAGAAACCTGTGACCATACACTCGTCTATCAGAACCCCTCACAGTTTTTTTGAAATGACATGTGTGAATTCTGATTTTAATATTATAGTGCATGGCTGAGTGGCTCAGACGGTTGAAGCAATGGCTTTATGACCCCAACTTGGCAGGTTCCATCCTGGTTCAGTCCGATGTTATTTGAAGGTGCTCAAATACGTCAGCCTTGTGTCGGTAGATTTACTGGCACATAAAATAACTCCTGCGCTACTAAATTCCGGCACCTTGGCGTCTCCGAAAATCATAAAAGTAGTTAGCGGGACGTAAAGCCTATAACATTATTATTAATATTGTAGTTTTATGGGTATTAGAGTGACTAAGTTCGTGCAATGACCGTTTTGTGTCGCTGTGGTGAACTGTAGCGGGTAGTTTGCATCACAGGATGTTGCTGTGCCAGTTCCTCGATAGTCTCAGCGAGGGGCAGTTACGTGCATACAGTATAAAAAGAACTACGATCTCTGTTGTGAAGGGCGGTTGAGAACTTGAGAATATTGTAGTTTGAGAAACGGGAAAATTTCAAGTTCTGCCATAAATTAGACAAATCTATTGGCGAAACGTTTGAGATGGTGAAGTCGAAATCGTCCGAATCACTACCACGAGAAAAAGACGCGAAAAGGCAGGTCAAAAGACTGTGATCCTAGAAATGTTAGCGCCAGTCCACGAACATACTGACTGTAGTACGTACATATGTGTGCACTGTGCGGCCTACACTGTAGGCGCCAGTCGAAGAAGTTCTTGACTGTAATATATGAATGTACGCCGTGTTGCCTAGACTGTAGGCGACGGTCCAAGAATTTATAGACTGTAGTACAGAAGCGTACGCCGTGTTACCTGCACTGTAGGCGCCAGTTCAGTAGTACATGAAGCAACGGTGGAATTGTATGAGTTAACTACTGTTTAGAGGTATGCTCGAACATTGTTCAGGCATAGCCTTGTTAAATTTTCAAAATAATGAGTATTTTTCGAGCCTCACGTTCTCATTATGTGTGATTTCAACGAAGAATCCATATTTGGAGTTAGATGTCCTTTCTGTTGCCATTCGAATGTGAGATGTCTTTCAAATTATGGGTAGTTTATGTCAAATGAAAAATCTATAATATAACGCTTCTCAAGAAACATTTCAAAATATTACAGCTCCTATATAGGAATTGTTTATATGCTGTTTTAAAGTACAAGAAGCGATCACGGTAGCTGAGGTGATGCCACCAAATAGACTTAATCTTACTTCGAAAATCTCTTGCTGGCGCAGTTACGTTCTCTCCACTCTAACATCGTAGCTTGAATATGGTTAATGCACTTATTTTCAAGAAATAGGGACAATTCGAATTGTTAACAGGAGCGTAGGCCATAGACTCCAAAATGAATCGCGAAAACACGAAACGTCTTGAAGAGGTTTTCATTACAATAGAAATTTTATAATATTAATGGAGGTCTTCACTAAGGAAGTTGTCTCCGCATATGTTCACTGAATATTCATTTTTGAACACTTTCCTTACATTTATGACGTATGTCTATGAGCTGCTATTATGATCCATTCTTCTTCTTCTTCCCTCCACATTACCGTAGTTCAGGAAACGACTGCAACATTCAGCCTGTCTCTCTCTCGTATCCGTTTTCTCCCTCAGGTTACCCACGATCCGCTCCCTCCGCCTCATCTTCTGCCTCCTCTTCTCTCTTCTGTCATCGTTTGATACTATGCTCTCTTCACGGTCTCTGTTTCCTCATTACCTGTCCATACATTCTCCACCTAACTTCGTTTATCTTTTATGTCTTGACAATCACATCCGTCCTCCATCCAAAATAGCCTGTGGCTAACGTCGGTTCATCACAAAACAACGCTAATATTTACATATATCGACTATAACTCTCAAACGGAAGTATCTGGATATTCGATGTTTCTGGTGTTGATAGATTCTGATTAGGCACATTCTGCCAACCTCTGCACATAAACATACACAATTATAGGGATTTAATTCATGGTAATTTTACTATAGTTAAAACGGTGTCCGCGATATAATGATTACTTCAATGTTGCGGTTTTCGAAGTTGAAAAAATCAATATATTTTCATTTGTGTAACGAAATATGGGACATATAGGCGTCCTGACAAAGTTCTACGGGAAAACAGGACAGGGTTACAAAAAACGTGGCGATCTCGTATTTGATGGTAAGTATACAATCCCTGAGCCAGAATACAAATTTCTCTATGCGGTGCCCATGGTACCTTGTTCATCTAAATTCTACCAACATACTCTTTGGCAGGTGGAGTATTCATGGGGCGAGCAGTGACATGATGTGTACACGCTACTTGTTTAGAAATCTGAGATCATAGCTGCCATAGACTTACGTTCTTACTGCGTCTGAAAACTGTTGTTTATATAATTCCGCTAATGATTTACTTTAGTTGTGTTAACGATCGGGAGCTGGGTTACAGCGATAATCTAGACGTTACAACCCTACTAAAATTTTAACATGTATTATTTACAGAAGAGTGGAAAGACAAGTTGAAACTGTGTTAAGAAAGATCAATTTGGGTTCACAAGAAATATAGAAACACGTGAAGCAATCCTGACTCTACGTTTGATCTTAGAGGATCAAATTAAGAAAAACACACCCACGAATATGGCGTTCGTAGATCTACAAAGGCATAGGATAATGTTGATTGGACCAAGCTATTTGAGATTCTGAAGATGATCAGGACCAGATATCGAGAACGAAGAATGAGCTAAACCTGTATAAAAATCAGTCTGCAGTGATAAGAATCGAAGGATTTGAAAAAGAAGCAGCAATCCGGAAAGGGTGCAATTTGTCCCCCATCCTTTTCAATGTTTATATAGAACAGGTAGTAAAGGAAATCAAAGATAAATTTTAAAAGGGAATCACAATTCAAGAAGAGGAAATCAAAACTCGGAGATTTGCCGATGATATTGCTGATTGGTATGGACGGAGTCTTGGGTAAGGAGTACAATATGTAAATAAATAACAAAAGTAATGGAGTGCGGTGCAAAGAAGTTAGGTGATGCAGGTAATATTAAATTAGGAAATTAAGTCTTAAAGGAAGTAGATGAATATTATTACTTGGGTAGTAAAATAACTGACGATGGCGGAAGTAAAGAGAGCATAAAATGCAGACTAGCACAAGCAAGGAAGAGCTTTCGCAGGAAAATGAATTTGCTGACTTTGAACATTGATATAATAATTAGAAATATGTTTTCGAAGACTTTCGTCTGGAGCGTGGCATTGTCTGAAAGTGAAACATGGACGATAAATAGCTCATAAATATAGGGGATAGAAGCTTTTGAAATGTGGTGTTACAGAAGAATTCTAAAGGTGAGATGGATAGATCCAATCGTGAATGAAGAGATACTGAATCGAATTGGTGAGAGGAGATCGATTTGGCTAAATTTGACTAGAAGAAGAGATAGAATGATAGGACACATCTTGAGACACACAGCACTTGTTCACTTGGTTTTTTACTACTTCTTTTACGTCGCGCCGACGCAGATAGGTCTTAAGCTATGGCAACGATGGGACAGGAAAGACCTAGGTGTGGGAAGGAAGCAGCCGTGGTCTTAATTAAGGTACTGCCCCAGCATTTGCCTGGTGTGAAAATGGAAAACCACGGAAAACCATCTTCAGGGCTGCCGACAGTGGGATTCGAACCCACTATCTCCCGAATGCGACCTCACAGCTGCGCGCCCCTAACCGCACGGCCACCTTGCCAGGTTACACTTGGTTTTTGAGGGAAGTGTAGACGGTAAGAACGGTAGGGGTAGATCAAGATGTGAATATGACAAGCAGATTAGAGCAGATGTAGGATGAAGTAGTTACGTAGAAATAAAAATCTTAGCACAGGATAGGGTGGCATGGACAGCTGCATCAAACTATCTATGGACTAATGACTCAAACAACAACGCAACCATAGTAGAACTTTCCCAACGTTAATGTAGAAGGAAGACCGAGCTCGATAGCTGCATTCACTTAAGTGCGGCCACTATGCAGTATTCGGGAGATATTAGATTCGAACCCCACTGTCGGCAGACCTGAAAATGGTTTTCCGTGGTTTCCCATTTTCACACCAGGCTAATGCTGGGGCTGTACCTTAATTAAGGCCAGGGCCGCTTCCTCCCCACTCTCAGCCCTTCCCTGTCCCATCGTCGCCATAAGACATATCTGTGTCGGTGCGACGTAAAGCAACTAGCAAAAAAAAAAAAGTAGAAGAAAGTGACTGGGGTATGAGCGATGGTAGTAATGCCATTACTTATGCAGCCAGTCACTGTTATGAATGGTGTGAAACTGTTGCTCATAGGGTCGGTTGGTGCACGCATTTCAGTGGGCTTGACAGACTGATATGTAATAGCAACTTCCGGTGCAGTGAAGAAAGCAACGGAAAACTACCTCACTCCTCATTTCCCTAGTACGCCTCTTCAGCGATGCCTAGGCCATCTATGACAACTGATGGCGGAGCTGTTGGGGATCCAACCAGCCTTCGGGCTGATGACTAAACATACATACAATGCAGAACTATAGTAAACATCGTATGAAATGAATTAATTTACTTTTTGAGGATAATTGAGGTGATTCAGCTTGAATGCCTAAGTGTTTCTACTCTTTTACGGTGTATTTTCTACGCTCAGCCTGAGCAATTCCTTTCTTTCTTGATTATAAGGCCCGCTAGTTATCTATGCAGCATCATTCAGCAAAATTATTGAGTATTCCAGCTCACACAAATGCTTGAATGGTACTAAATATACAGGCCTTAGCGTCCATCGCATCTTCAAAATTATGTGCTTAAATATTTAAATGAAGGTAATTTTTTCTACAGATATACTTAATATTCATCTTGCGACCTTTTTCCTCAGCACTTTGTTTCTATGTTCCTCCCACATTTTGAAAAATACTTTCATAACCGGCGAGACAATGCTTATTCTTAAGTACTTATGCTGTTTTGCTCTTGAGTCACTGTTTCGAATATCTCAGACAGCTCACTTCGCAGAGGTTTAAGGACCTTGAGGGTATCAGGATGAACAATTCTAGAGTGTTTGGAAGTGCCTAATGAAGAGTTGTGAGATGAATAGCCGACAATGGTGTGATTGTAAACCTGGCGAAATGTTAGGTTTTAACTTTCACCAAGAGGACGAGTCCCCTCAGTTTCAATTGTCGTGTTGACGGAGTGAAAATACCTTATGGGAGCCACTGTAAGTACTTCATGTAACGGAATATCTTAATTGGGGTAATCATTTTACGGAGGCTGCAAATAAAGGTTACAGGTTTCTTCGTACGCTCATGAGACTGTTTAGGGATTGTAGTAAGAATGTAAAGGAAAGGGCAAGTAAATCTCTTTTACCAGTAATTCGACCGGGTCAGGAATGAAATGAATGAAACCCCGTGGATATGATTTATGTTGGCTGTCGAAGCCTGACGCACACCTCACGGGCAATGATTAATGACTGACAGATGAAATGATATTGGAAAGTGTTGCTGGAATGAAAGATGACAGACAAAACTGGAGTACCCAGAAAAAACCCTGCCCCGTCTCCGTTTTCTCCAGTACAATTCTCACATGGAGTGACCGGGATTTGAACCACGCAACTCAGTGGCGAGAGGCCGGCGTGCTCTCGCCCGAGCCGCACGATTTGTTCTTGGTGATTTCTGACAAAACATCCGTATTACGAAAATGTTGCGAACTGTGTGCTTGGAAGACTTGGGAGAAAGGAGACGAGCTGCTCGACTATGTGGTATGTTACAAGCTGTAGACGAATAAGTCTGAGTTGAGCTTTTATAAGTAGAAAGGGTGAAGATAACATTAGAACTGAAGAAGGCAAACTGGTGTAATGATTCCTTTGTTAGAAGAGAAATTAGGGACTGGAATAATTTACTAAGTGTTATTTTCTATAAATTTCCAACGTTTTTGAAGACGTTTAAGAAAGGACTAGGAAAACAATTGCTGAGGATCTTCTGCCGGGGCGACAGCCCTTCATACAACCCAGGCTGATTTTTTATTATTGATTAATTTATTTTCATATCTGCCTTGATACACCACTTTACTTAGACTGCCATTTGTTAGCGTAGAAAATGAATGGTAGAACATTTTTTTTGGATCAGGTAATGCTAAAGTCGTACGTACTTATCAAAGCAGGTCATGGGGCATTTATAATATATGGCAGTCATTCCACAATTTGAAGGATAAGTGGGCCGTTTGATTAAATCATTCACGAAGGCCTTTTACTTTGTACGTTACTCCTGTCTACGATGTAAATACAAACACCAACTGTGATGTCACGCAATGTGATGTATGTCAGTAAACACCCTTAAGATTAATAATATAATTCCCAAGTTACTCTACATTATTGGTGGTCAAGTTCTGATGGAGCGATCTACGATGAATATACCTACGTCCAACTTTCTCACCCAATTAAAATTGTCTACAACTAATATGGACTCACTTTTAAACGAAGTGAGTGCAGTTCTACACTTACTCAGGAAGGACAGACGCAGGTTTTTATAGTTTCGTCCAAATGCTTGAAATCATGTATCACTACTTCGCGTCAGATTTCCACACTTAAATTATATTTCCTTCTCTGTACATCCTCTGCATATTCCCTCATTTCATTCTTCACACATAACTTTCCTCTCTTCTTTATTTTTTCTTTCTTTCTTTCTTTCTTTCTTTCTTACGTTCCTCCTTTTGTTATGTTTTAATCTTACCCATTATTCCTTCCTTTGTTTTTCTTCTTTCCTCTTTATTTTTATTGTATTTCTTCCTTTCGTATTTGCTGTCTTCGGTACCCATTTTACATATTTCTTTCTCTGTTCACTTTTTTCTGCTTCATTTTCCTTCTTTCTTCCTCTCTTTATTTCTTTGCTCTTCGTTTGATTTATCAATATTTTATTTCATGTTTCCAATGTCTAGTTTGTAATATGCGTAATTTTTATTTCTTTGTTTGGATTCTTTGCTTAATTCTTCATGATTCCTTTTTTCTTTCGTCTCTTCGTTACTAACTACCTTGAATATTGGGTTCATTTCTTTCTTTACTCTTCGCATTTATTCCCATTTCTTATTCCCCCTTTCTTCTCCAATGTTTTTGATTATTATTTCGTTTCTTACAACGATCCTACTTCCTCGACCTTTTTTTCTTAATCTCTTCACCCCGCCTACAATATCCTTCCCCCGTACCTTTCTTAACTCGGCTGGAAAATCATAGTACAAGAGTAACTTTTATTTAACGTATAATTCTATTTTGTGTTCTAATGCTCTCTTACAACTTTAGTGTTTATGTATCTCTTCAGAACTGTTTTACATTTGTGTAATACTGTATTATTTTCTTTTCAATTTTGGATCTTTTAATGTATGAATAGTTACAGTTAGCTACAGTTCAGTAGTTCTAGGGAGTCTAAATTTACGACTAGTCACTTTTAAAGATGTGTTAGCTATCAATCTAAATCGTGTTACTACTTAATTGTGAGGCAGGGACTGCTGTTGGCCCTATCTTCGGCAGTATAAATAAACTATCTATCTATATCTTGAGTTTATCGTTTTTAACAATAAATAGAAATGCGTGGTTTGGGAAGAGTGTCCCCAACAAGTGACTTCTAAGCCAACACCATGGTTTTTTTTTTGCTATTTGCTTTACGTCGCACCGACACGATAGGTCTCATGACGACGATGGGACAGCAAGGAGGAGCGACCGTGGCATTAATTGAAGTACAGTTCCAGCATTTCCCCGGCGTGGAAATGGGAAATCATCTTCAGAAATGCCGAAAGAGGGGTTCGAACCTACTATCTCCCGAATGCAAGCTGTTAGCTATGATACCCAAAGCGCGCAACCACATGTTCGGTGCGATTATTTTGTTGAAGTTGAAACACTGGATGCAGAATATGTCACCTGTTTCTTGGCTCAGGCCAGAGCAGAACGCAGCTTCTACTGAAATCTCGGTCTCATTTAAGCCTGTGCCAGTCTGGAAGCTGCTGGGGTTTGGGTAGTGCTAATTAATTACATTTGGGACACCAACAGTGTGTCTGAGTGTTATGAAAGGTGTTACTCATCGGGCTAGTCATGCTGCGATATCACTTTCTGGCTCAGTGAGGAAGGAAATAGCAAACTACCTGTCTCCTCATCTTGCCTAGCATGACTAATTTCAGCGCCGTCATTTGTTTTGGTACTATTTGAGGATCCAATCTTCCTGCGGGCGGATGACCTAACAAGCAGACTAAGCAAATTATTGATTCAGAGAATGTTTTGTTGCTAAATGATTATATTTTTCCCGATGTTTCTAAATATTTCACTACTATTTTTAAAAATAAAATATCAGATCGGGAATTCAAACCTGGAGCAGGTAGATCATTTTAGGTATTTAAGATATTATTTTCCTACTGCAGGGATGGCGAATCTTTTCCAACTAGTGTGCCATTTTAACTCTGGTTTATTATTCTCATCTATTGATTGTGCCACTTGTTGTTTTCCATTTCCATTAAGGGATGTCTACAACCTACACCCCCCCTCGCAACTTCCTTTCAATTTCCCGATTATGTTTCATAATACGTTATTTATTTATTCGTTGATTGATTCATTTATTTATTTATTATACATATTTGCATAACGGGTGCAATATATCTTGTAAATACATTTGATTGCATGTTCCGTAGGGCCGCGGCGGTTTCCTACCCACTCGTAAGCCTATCCCATCGTCGCCACAAGTCCTATCTGTGTCGGTGCGACATAAAACAAATTGTAAAAAAATTATTAGATATAAAAATCTAAAGTACTAATATTGCGAATGGACTTCACTTCCTCCATTAGCTTCATTATCTTCCCATGTTGTAGTTTGTACGCTCAACAATTAAACTAATTTCTCCCTCATCACATTTACTTAAGGAAATGTAAAAGGAAAAAAGCAGCTATCCTTGTTTGTAAGGTCACATTCAGGCTTTCATCAAAACATACTGCATATATGTGGGAGTTATCCAAATTAGCTTTCAACTGCTCCGAAATTTCTTCACTCATTTTTTATTATTCTATCCTTGACAACAGTTGAGCTGGCTGGGATTCCTTTAATCTTGTTAATTATTAGTTGTTTGTTAGGGAAGTTTTCAAATGATGTGTCGGACGTCAATAAGAAACTTTCTTTCAACAACTCACCGTCAGAAATCTGTATCCCATGCATGCTGTACTATGCAGTGAGACAGAGAGAAACAGCCTCACTGATATTATTCCTTGGCCGGAAAGATGATACAAAAGAACTAGTTTTTTTTGTGTAATGTTGGATATTTTGTGAAACGAACTCTCTTCTTTCTTCATTTGAAATGGAACAAACATTTGAATGGCCAGTCTCGAAATTGCGCTTTACATTAAATGTGGGGGATACAACTGTTTTCTAACACAGGCAACACATCTTTTTAACAGTCCAAATTCCCTTGGCCAGAGTTTTGAAAAATACGGTCACCACCTTTGTTAAGTTTCTGTTTTTTTTTCGGCACCGAAAACATATTTGCGATGTCCGTATACAAAACCACCAGAAAACGACACTATCTCACTTGACTTTCGGACGTATCAGTGTAGCAGTGTTGCCATATTGCAAGTCCGAATGGAACTAGTATTTATATTTTCGATATTTATTTCTTACACGTGAAACACTGTAAGTAATGCACTGTCTGCTGTACGAGACGTATATATAAAATACTGTATTATTATGTTGATGTGGCGTGCCACCGAAATCGTGTCCGCGTGTCACCTAGTGACACGCGTGGCATTGGTTCGCCATCCCTGTCCTACTGTAACTGAATGAAGGTGCAGAAAATGTATTGCAGTGGGTTAGCAGTTGCGATCAATGATATTCTGTAAAGAAGAAGTCAACTATGCGAACAAAAGGCTCTCCAAACTGATCTGTTTTAGGTCGACTTTGCTGTACGGGAATGGAATCTGGGTGGACTCACGATATCACATTCACAATGTATAAGTAAGAGAGATGAAAGTAGTGAGAATGATCGCTGGTAAAACAGGTGAGAACAATGGCGGGGGGTACTGGGAATGAAGAGATAAAGGCTAACTTAGAAAAGAGCTGATGAAACTGTACACAGAAACCTGCTTCGGTGGTGGTTGGAAGAGGAAAGTGTACTCTATGAAGGAGGAACAACATGGAAGAAAATGCAATTTTTAACCACATGTAGGTCTGCAGGGCTAATATGCAGTATCCGTCCTCTGTGCCTTGTGAGTGCTGTGTTACGCTTGACTATTACGGTTTCTTCAACGTAGATAGTTTTTAAAGCATTTACTCCGTAACCCGATGGAGGACTCTTCTACGGTGGCGCCCTGCTTATCGCCACGAGATTTGTTGCGGTGATTTGAGGAGTGGAAAATGTGAGAGGGGAGAAGCAGTGGCTTATAAGAGGAACGGTTCCATTACTTTCTTAGTGTGGAGAATTGGAAACCACGGAAAACCATTGTCAGGACAGCCGACGATAGGACCTGTTCACCGCCTTGTGAATGCAGAACTGTAGAATTGAAGCCACCGTTAATAAAAAGCAGTCCTCTTGATCACATCGGTTTGAAATTTTGAGCTATTCTTCCAATTTGGGATATTCACTTTATTTAGTTTTTAAAGTTATAATTGCTGTTGTGCTGGGTGATGGCCCCGAGTAAAAAACATACGACTGCCAAAGGAAAGCCTAAGGTGCAGTATGTATACACGTTTCGGACAAAAATCTATACTATTCAACCTGTTTGCTTGAGTTTTTACAGTGAAACGCTTGCATTTAGGGAAAATAAACTTTTCCGTAAGTTTCCAAAAATGATACTTTCCTGGAGAAAGTTAATTTAATGTATTTTTGTACAGAAATAATAACAGTAATAATTCTTATGATAGGCTAAACTGGAACAAAGTATAAGATATAAAATATAATGAATTATATGATCATTTTTCACGCATTTTTCATGGAATTTTTTCTTAAGGTTGCTTTTTATGGGCAAGCGTGGAGACATGGACACATACAATGACTTCTTCGTCTATCATCCAAAGGCAAATAACATCTTATATCTTCCAGCGCCATTCCCATAGACCTAACTCAGAAACATTTGTAACCACTAAGGTTAAGGTAAACTCGTCTCCTCATCCCGAGGTGGTGCAGCTCTTTTCAGACATTGGAGGTGAGCTGCATGTACGACCTCTACCACATACCAATCCTCCTGCCATCTTAAATTTCTGGCAGTGCCGGGAATCGAACCCGCGCCCCCGAGGGCGGCAGCTAATAACACTAACCGTTACGCTTCGAAAGCGGACAGAAAGTATGTTCCTGATGCTTAATTATAAAAGGGCCAATATCAAAAAACCTCTCTCCGAGTTGTAATGATTTAAATATTTGATTATAATTGTCCAACTATTTTTTTCAACAACTCATTAAAACGTATATAAAATCTTTGTGTAATTCAAATGATTGAATACTGTTTCTTCTATCGTATTCTTAAAAGAAAGTCTGTAATCTTGCAGTAATATAATATTATTAGATTAGGCTTATGTAATTAAATGTTATCTGTTCGCTTA
This sequence comes from Anabrus simplex, assembly GCF_040414725.1. Lineage (NCBI taxonomy): Eukaryota > Metazoa > Arthropoda > Insecta > Orthoptera > Tettigoniidae > Anabrus > Anabrus simplex. The sequence continues at coordinate 22,281,990 of NC_090267.1, forward strand.
ATATTTATGTGATATATTGGTTCTGAAATATGTTTCAGGCTGGGATAAACAACTTTTGTGTCTATTATTATCTCAATTTCGTTAAGAGATGAGACTGGCCCATTTAGAACGAAGCCACAGATATATAAACATGAACACCTCAGTGGTGTGCAGTGGTATCAGCTGAGGGCAAAGTATAATGCTATGAGCTGCTTTAGTTTGGGAGATTTAGAAGACACACTGGTTCCATGTCTCCCTTTAGAACGGTACATATCCACGACTGTCTCACCTAATCAGTGACCGCACATCGGCACTCTGAAAAAACTCTCGATACTGCACATTAAAGAATTATGAGAATAATCCTGGAACACTTACCTATATGACGATAGCGGCGTGAAAAGATAGAAACACACACTGTTATTTATTTCATTTAACAACCACATATATATAGCACAGTTTATATTCATACTTAATATTCATTCCTCACATTAACAGAAGATTACGGTAGACATCACCTGGTGGGTTTCATATCATCTCCTACTATTTTCACAGCAGAATGCTTGAGGAAAACGTGATCAAGTTCACCTTTAGGACACTGTTTACACAATGCTGTGGGAAAGAGTGCGAAATAAGCAGGAAATGAAATTATTTTTGCAATGTTCACGTGATCACTCACAGAAAATGAACTTGGGACTTCAACATACACTTACCGAATGAAATAGCTATGCTACTTTTTACTTATGGCTTCGTCTGCACCATTGTAGTTCCCGATATAAATATCTCCTAGGTGGCTCGTCAGCGCCGTACTTTCTACTTATAAGTGTCCCGCATGCAATAGTGTTGGATGGGATATCTAATAACTGATTTTACAGGGGTATAATTGCTTCCAGGTGGATTACGTCAGAAGCGCTACCCGTCTAATGCGTCACCTTGAGTTAGTTATCGAACGCTGAGTAGTAGGCTGGTATTTAGTAGTGTAGCACTACAGTTGCTGTCAATATATCGAACATGACTGGTGTGTTCAGCAAATACGAATAAACAGACATAATCTATGGAGAATCTGGTTGGAATGCAACTGAAGTTCACAGACGATATGCGCAGCAGGAGTTTACAAATAGCCACCTACCTTCTATACACCTATTTTGCCGAACAGAGTTGCAATTAAGAATTAATGGATCGTACAAGGCACATACAAGCTCTTTGGTAGATTGGAATGTCTGTATATGTATACATTAATCACTTAATTTTCTGCAACTTTGGCGTATTTAGAAATGCACTGTGTTACAGAATGTGTGTAGTAAAGTGACTATTTGTTTAGGACGTTTTAGTTCTCCTTTAACCGGGCGAGTTGGCCGCGCGGTTACGGGCACGCGGCTGCGAGCTTGCATCCGGGAAATAGTGGGTTCGAATCCCACTGTCGGCAGCCCTGAAGATGGTTTTCCGTGGTTTCGCACTTTCACACCAGGCAAATGCTGGGGCTGTACCTTAATTAATGCCACGGCGGCTTCCTTCCAACTCCTAGGCCTTTCCTATCCCATCGTCGCCATAAGATCTATCTGTGTCGGTGCGACGTAAAGCAACTAGCAAAAAAAAAGTTCTCGTTTCTAAACCAGCGATCAGGCATCCCATTCATCATTAATGCATGTGGGGCACTTATTAGTAGAAAGTACGGGGCTTGGGCCACCTGGTATAGGTATGTATATCAAACATGCTGATTTGAATTAGAACGCATTGCATCCAGCATCTCGAGGATGGGAAGACAGTACTTAGAAATGATCAACCACAATCTATAAGTGTTGACCAATTGAAACTTAGACTTCAGTACGAACGTCGTTATTGTGAAAGAAATCGGGGGAGGCTGTGCCATTTTTACACGGCTTTTAATTTTAAAGACGCGTAAATATCCAAAATAAAATTGCAGGATCGTAAACTATGTCGCAACTCACATAAGAGCGCTGTTAATTTTTAAAAAATGTACTCCACTAAGGACATACGCACGGTAAGCCTACTTAATCCTCATGCACCAGGTCTTTCAGTCGTGAATGTTTTTCAAACACTGTACAACGTTTTAGGATTTATTTAGTACGGATTAATTCTCACCAGGCAACTCTTAAGTTACGGTTTCGTGATAAACAAACTTCGTGTAATTATTACTTAGGTTCTGCTTAAAAGGAAGAGAGATCATTAATTGTCGCTAGTGAACTTTGGGGTGACCACGGGATAAAAGTATATCATGTGAATAAATCTCCTGTCAAATGCTAAATGTACGCCAGACAGACAGCCTGTGACCTTGCGATACAGCGTTATCGATGGGCGAGTCTAACGCCCTGACGTAAAGTGTACAGGCAGGCAACTTATCGCCCACTGGTGTGTGGCACATTGCCTATCCATTCCGAACTACTGAACCGTGCTTCACGACACGGTGAAGCCCTGCTTATAGAAACTGCGTCGCAGTACTTGCCGCAGAACCACCGACACGGGCCTCTTACAGTGCTCAGGTTTAAGCTGGGTGATAGGATGTGTCCTTTTTGCACCGTTAAATATTAACAATGCTTCAGATTGGATTGGGGCAATCAGCTAAGACAGTGCGAGAATTTAAACCAATGAAAGCTGGATTCCCTCGTGAAATGAATTAGAGACCATCTGATTTAAACATATATACTATTAGTATTTACCTACGCCATAAATGAGTACCAGATTAATTCTTGGGGGCAAAAGGTAGCCGGGAGGAGTGCTGACCACTCTACCCCACCAAGTGGTGAGGTTACGGACAGTGGAAGCTTTTACCTTCCACCCCTCCAAGGGCCTTCATGGCCTGTAGGGAGATGACTGACTGTACGTCATAAAAATATTGCTGCTTGCATTGAGGTTAGTTTGTTATGGCAATGTTTAGTGATTTCAATGTGCAGCTGGTAGCAGTGACGATACATAAAGAAGAATGTTACACTTCTCTTTGTGAAAATAAAATGATCATAAGTATTTTTAAATACTACTAATGGCGTTAACCGTCTGGAGACCATGCGGCCAGCAGTTACACAGTGAGATAGCATACATTCATAGATATTTCTGGTTGGAAAGAGCCATAACTTTAACTTAATACTACAGTCTGACAAATACTGAAAAATTACAGCGCATAACGGTGAGTTAAGTTTGGTACGCAGATGATATCTGAAGTTTGCAGTGGGATATTTACCTGCACTAGAGAAGAGTACAGACAGTTCTGCTGTTGGGAGTACTTCCTACATGGCAGTAAGATGTGGTTCAAGTCAGCTATTTGTCCAGGGTATTCTGGGCTGTGGGAAGTGTCCAGTACCTTGATTCTCTGGTAATGACTCGGATAGCATCCATGACCCAGACTCATTATTATTAGAGATGAAAGGTGTCTGCGTGTTAGTTTCAACTTCTTGGGCTACATTTGCGTTGGGATCGTGGCTGTATTTTATCGTAGTGCTTGCAAGTTGTGCCGTCTTCTAGTACTTAGAATGGACGTTTGACTGTGGATATGAAATCAGAATACGGTAATAGTGTGTAAAGGTGGTGTTCACATGTTTTATGGCTTCTATCGCTAGCTGGTCTACTATCTCGTTCATCGTTATACCAACGTGGAAATGTACAGCACTTCCTAAGCGGCTCTCCGGGGTCTATAGATTATGTTCAAAATGTCTAATATATACTGATGAGAAGACAGGTCCCAACGAGAATTTTGTAGAGTTTGAAGGGCACATTCTGTGTCAGAAAGTATTAGAATGTTACGGAAGTGAGGGATCCCGTTGCTAATAGCTGAGAGGATAGCTAACATTTCTGCAGTAAGCATAGATGTCTCTTGTGGTAAGGAGTACTTTCTTGATTCATGTGGTGCAACACAGAAGATCACAGAGGTGTCCTTCAATAAAATGTGTGATGCGATGTTACCTAGCCACCGTGCAGGCTGTGATGTGAAGTATTGATGGATGACCGTGACATACAGCTCCCAAGGTACTGTTGCTAGGTAACATTGCGTCACTATTTCGTTATACACATTTTCGGGTGACTCCCGTCTCTAAGACGTATTTATGTCAATAACCGATCTACTCAAAACAAAGTGAAATTCAGGAAGTAAAATGATGACAATAAGGACTGAAGATTAATTGAAAAGCAATTGAAGGCGAAACTTCGGTGGTTAATGGGGTTGTCCTACGATAAAGATATAAGGAGTGGAAATAAGAAAGATGTATGCAATAAAGTTAAGAAAGCGGCGCATCTACTGTAGGTTGTGATCAGTAGCGGCGATTGGGAATTAGACGCAGGGGGCATGAGATATACTGGCAACATCAAAATGGGGGGAAAAGCTACAATGTCGTAAGATTTTTGATGCTCTCTGAGAGAATGTAGACAGAGTGGTAAAGGTTGAGGGTTTACTAACTTAATTGCGGTAATGAGAGTTTGGTAAAACTTTCACCAAAGGATCAATATAACACTTGAATTGCAATTAAATAGACATATGGCGTAAATATACAATTAAAATAATTTAGTAATTGACTACACACTTAGAAATTAACATACACTAAAGACTAAAGAGACTGCAGAATGAAAAATGCGGACAGAAAGCGGGTGAATAATGCCTTTCCGTCCATGACCTTGGCAAAAAACATACCCGTGCTACCCTTCCTCACAGCACATGTTGAGTGCCCACTACTTGCAGTGGCGCTACACAAATCAGTTGGCGTAAAGAAAGACGTTTTGTGTGTATTTCCGGTAATAATTTTGTTAATAATTAAAGAAAATAAAGGAAAAAATCGCTAAAAAGACAACAGGGTTTGTATAAATTGCTTTTTAAAAATAATTCCTATAATTCCTAATGTAATGAAAATGTATTATTTTCTCTACAAATCGACGCTACTGATGTCATCGAAGTAGGAATGATAATAAAATATCGGTTTTTGTAATAAAGTAACAGTTGGTTAGTGTGCTGTGTGTACGTGCGGAAGCAAGGTGACTAGGTACGGTTTTGCCACGAATTGCCTAGCACTAGTTACTTATGATGAAGATGGAGTTACGGGAGGACTTGTGTGTATCACGCTCTAGTACAGTGGAAGGAAGTATGCAGGCGCGGGAACGATTGAAGTAAAGTGAGGATTTGTAGGCTCTAAAATACTCGAAATAGGAAGGCAAGTGCATTAAAAATCTCTCCAAATTATGCACTAAGTTGGCAAAAATAGGGACTAAAACAATCCGAATATACCGTCCTCTTAGCATTTAAAACACTCAGCATTTGTGAATCGTGGAGCTTCGTTCACGGCTAAAGGTTTTACACCAGGACACGAATGGATTACTTGATTCAGGAACTGGAAAAAATCCAAACAAAAGCAGCTCGATTTGTTCTGGGCGATTTCCGACAAGAGAGTAGCGTTACAAAAATGTTGCTAAGTTTGGGCTGGGAAGATTTGGGAGAAAGTAGACGAGCTGCTCGACTAAGTGGTATGTTCCGAGCTGTCAGTGGAGAGATGCCGTGGGAGGACATCAGTAGACGAATAAGTTTGGATGGTGTCTTTAAAAGTAGGAAAGATCACACTATGAAGATAAAGTTGGAATTCAAGAGGACAAATTGGGGCAAATATTCGTTTATAAGAAGGGAAGTTAGGGATTGGAATAACTTACCAAGGGAGATGTTCAATAAATTTCCAATTTCTTTGCAATCATTTAAGAAAAGGCTAGGAAAACAACAGATAGGGAATCTGCCACCTGGGCGACTGCCTTAAATGCAGATCAGTAGTGATTGATTGATGGTCACCAAAATCAGAGAAAGGTAAAAATTATTATTATTACAAATAATAAAACAATTGAACACACTGTTATCCTTTCTAAGCAATAATTATGCCAACAGGACACATAAAATGTATCTTAGTCAGCACATTACAACCAGATATAGTTCCAAATTTTGAACAGTAATGTTTTGCCTGTTATATTCTTAAACTGAAAATTGAGAGAATGACCCTTCCACGTGACATGACGTCAGGGGAGAGTATGTAAGAGCAGCAATGGCCAAGGCGTCCTTCCAGCCGGGATTCCTCAGCATTACACTGCTCCATTGAGGTTAGATATTGTCGCCTCCACCTCATCAACAATCCCTGCAGCATTTACAAGAGGTAATTCTATCCCTTCCAGCTGTTTATTTCGGAAGGTAGCTGTTCAAACTTGGAATAAATATAGGTGAGTGCGCTGTAAATCTTGGAGTTGGCCAGTGCAGGGTGCACATTTAAGGCCAGCTCGTTCCAAGCAGAATCAGAGGACAGAAATAATGCTGTTGTCCCTTAACCATATTTCAGTGCCTGACTTTGGTAGCTACCTGCAAGGAATGCCTTCTTTTAGCGGCAATCTGGCAAGGAAAACCAGCAAAGCAGAGGCGGGTGGAAAAATACGATTTAAAAACGAAACAAATCTCGTTATAGGATCTTAACACGCAAATATTGAAAATACGCATTGAGAAACGAAATAGGAATTTATTGGCATTATGAAACCCATGTATTCCCTTCACAAATCAACTGAAACAGGTTTTAGACTTATGAGCTTGCTATTTTTAGTAGAAGATAAAAATAGGCATATATGAGAAAATCTGCGCTTTAGTTAATAGTTAACTATGGATATACAGAATGAACGAACAGTATTAAATTATGTATACATATACAGTACTATTTGAGTATTTTGTGAACTGTATAAATATTGAAGGTGCTGCCAGGCCGAGGCGGTAAAGGCGTGCTCGGTTCGCCCGAAAGGACGTGGGTTCGAATCCCTGTCAGGAAGTCGTAAAACTTAAGAAACGAGATTTCCACTTCCGGAGGTGCACATGGCCCTGAGGTTCACTCAGCCTACACCAAAAATGAGTACCAGTTTAATTCCTGAGGGCAAAGGCGGCCGGGCGTAGAGCTAACCACTCTACCCCATCAACGTGCCGAGGTTACGGATAGTGGAAGCCTTTACCTTCCGGTCCTTCAAGGGCCTTCATGGGCTGTACGGAGACGACTTTGCTTTGGTTTTTGTATAAGTATTGATCTCATCTTACGATAGGTCAAGGGAATATTTTCCTGCAGACCTTCCATATTTCTCAAAAGAACCGTGGAAAATAAATGAGACTAATACAGTGTTCAAATGGAACGAGGAATATTACATCTGGCCCAGTAAGGAAGTGCTCAAGCACAGTGGGGAGCCTGGGGAGAAAAGTAAAAGTAAGCAATCAAGGGCTGTCGGTTTGCAAGCAGTGGTCGGTCCGAGACGCTCCTGAAGAGTGTTCCGCTGCCAGCCATGGATGTTGTATCCGTTATGAAGTTATCAGGTGTTTAGTGTTAAACACTCCAAATAATTAAGCTGTGTGTTAATTTGTATATGATGGTGCTGGATTTACAATGATAAACTAGTAGTATTTCTTGTCATATTTCATTGCCATGGAATTGCTTGTATTCTAGTTGTTGTTGGGTAGTTATGTTTTAACGTTTTATTTTATCTTCCTTTACCTTACGTCGCACCGACATAGGTATGTCACGGTTGACGATGGGACAGTAACGGGCAGGAGTGGGAAGGAAGCGACCGTGGCCTTAATTAAGGAACACCCTCGGCATTTGACTGGTGTGAAAAAGGGAAACCATGTGACCCAAACTACTGAATATAAACAAAATGTAAATTTAACTTAGGGAAGAGAAAATAAAATGCACTTATAGATAAATAGCACACTGTATCTGGTCAGGATCCAATTCAAATTCTACTGAGGATTCCGTGAAACTGTTCCACGGTCGTGAACTGCAGATGGTTGTGAGAATGTAGGAATGTTGAGAAGGAAGGATTTATTAAACACTGACAAATCTATCGTTAGCTGAAAAGTGTCTAACTGGGAAATACCAAGTCTAAACGTACTCACTTCATGCCCCAGCCTTTCTCTACTATGCCTAACTTTCATCACAAAGGAAGTATTATAATTTACAGAGTTGCCACAAAACACGGTGTACTTGACAAGCACATAGCACATGAAATATCAGAGAGTGTGGTCTGTAGAATCAGTACTGATAAATCTATAACAGAGAGAAGGTAATCAGAACTGTGGGGAATGCAGAGAAAACTTAACCATTAAGAGTATGTTCAAAAATTCTCCTAAACTTTCCGCTACGATTAATGTTGGTACAATTAAATCTGCGTTTGGTAGGCGACAAAAATATGCCAGGGGTGCCATGGCACCCTCGGTCACCGCGTTGGACAGCCCTGTTCTAGGCTATATAACATTGTTAACGTCTAGGACAAAGAAAGTATATCTAGTGTAGTAATAATCAAATAATTGTTAGTAGGAGAATGTAATTCGTGTATCGAATTTAATAAATTGCAGTAGAATTCAGTAGATCCTGAACTAGGGGTCCCAATACTATGAAAAACGTAAAATTGAGGAATTACCTAAATTGTTGAAGGGCTAAAGGGCCTGAAAAGGTTTTAAACTGTGAATCTAGGATAGCTCTATCAAACTGAAAAAAAGAAAAATCGAAATTCACTCCCAGCCTAAACGCAGTTTCGCGAAAACATCTTAAAATCGCTTGTTTCTTTACTCGTCTGCTTTTTCATTCAAATCGTAGGCAAATTAACTTATTTTGCATAATTCTTTCTTTAGTGTGTTTGTTCGTTCAATATCCTCAGGCGATTTTTGATTTTTTGAAAAATGTCCACACCGAATATAGTTTTAAGGGCTTAAGTGAAACTCTACATTAACTCACATTAGCGCTCGTAGTGGTGCTTAAGAGAAACAATGGATTGGCTCACATTAGCGCTCGTAGTGGTGCTTAAGAGAAACAATGGATTGACTCACATTAGCGCTCGTAGTGGTGCTTAAGAGAAACAATGGATTGACTCACATTAGCGCTCGTAGTGGTGCTTAAGTGAAACTCTACATTAACTCACATTAGCGCTCGTAGTGGTGCTTAAGAGAAACAATGGATTGACTCACATTAGCGCTCGTAGTGGTGCTTAAGAGAAACAATGGATTGGCTCATATTAGCGCTCGTAGTGGTGCTTAAGAGAAACAATGGATTGACTCACATTAGCGCTCGTAGTGGTGCTGAAGAGAAACAATGGATTGACTCACATTAGCGCTCGTAGTGCTGCTTAAGAGAAACAATGGATTGACTCACATTAGCGCTCGTAGTGGTGCTGAAGAGAAACAATGGATTGGCTCACATTAGCGCTCGTAGTGGTGCTTAAGAGAAACAATCGATTGGCTCACATTAGCGCTCGTAGTGGTGCTTAAGAGAAACAATGGACTGGCTCATATTAGCGCTCGTAGTGGTGCTTAAGAGAAACAATGGATTGACTCACATTAGCGCTCGTAGTGGTGCTTAAGAGAAACAATGGATTGACTCACATTAGCGCTCGTAGTGGTGCTGAAGAGAAACAATGGATTGGCTCATATTAGCGCTCGTAGTGGTGCTTAAGAGAAACAATGGATTGACTCACATTAGCGCTCGTAGTGGTAGAAGAAGGCAAAGTCCTAATCTAATCGACCGGATAACGAAGATTAAGAAAAAGAATTGTACTCTTCAGGAATAAATAAAGAATATTTTCTTACGTAAGTGCAGAAGATGTGGTGAACTACGCGGAGTATAGAAATAGGGTGTTTGGTGGTAAAAGTCATTACAGTGTAAACACATAAGTGTTCAAATGTGTCATTAATCGCTATAGTTAGTGAGTGTGTGAAACCCAGCTTAGGAATAGTCAGATATAGAATTTATGAGTGAATTTGATGTCATTCGCTAGGTGTATTTTGTAGACGCCATCTTGTCAAAAAAACAAAATATCCGAGAACGACGTTAGTAAGTAAATACATGTGAATCCCGCGGCTTTGATATACGCATCTCATCAAGGAATAAAGGTGAAATAAATCCGCAAACATGAACAAAACAAAAGAAGATGGATCGTCGTGCAAGAAATGTGGCAGAGTTTTCAACAGCACGGAAAATGCAGTCGGATGCGATGGTGGATGCAATCAATGGTACCATAGAGATTGCACAAATATAACAACCACTGAATTTAATGCATTAAAAGGGAAGAAAGGCTCCTTGCTTTGGATGTGTAGCAACTGCCGTCATATGCTAGAAACATACGGAATCAACTCAGCACCGCCAGAACACACGAACTTTATCAAGGAAATGAGAGACGCTACAACCGCAAATACTAAAATGTGTGAAGTATTAAATGAAAAAATAAACATGATTAACGAAAATATGTTGCAGAAAATGCAACTACTATTGGACACACAACTTCAACTGGCAGCAACTAAAGCATGCACAAAAATAGAAGACAACGGGACATATCACCAACACACGACAAGAGAAGATACTGAAAACATAGACGTGAGCATAAGCTCTCAATCAAACAAGATAACGAAAGCGACAACTGGGGTGAACACATCACCGGAAGCAAACAGTGAGGCGGAAAAAGTAAGGCCAAAGGCACGGAAAATTAAACCGAACGAAGACACTCGAGAGCAAGCTGTTGATAACTCGCTGATATCAGAAGAGAGGACGAGCGAGAAAAAACAAGAAAGTGAATGGAAAGTTGCCACACATAGCCGTGGAAATAAGATTGCTACCAACATTAGAGATAGCAAAGCAACTAAAGTAGACAGAAATGACAAAGTGAGAGGCTCAAGAGAGGGGCAATACAGACTACAAGCTGCTGAGAAGAATGCATGGCTCTATATTGGCAGGCTCAACCCAGAAACCAAGAAGGAAGATTTGGAAGAATATTTGAGGGAAAACGGAATAGTAGGAAGGCTAGACTGCACGAAAGTCAGCGATACACCAACAAGTAGTGCTTTTAAAATAGGGATACCAATCAGTGAACTCGAGAAAGTGTATAGAGACAGCTTCTGGCCCTCCAATATAATCTGTCGGCCATTTCGTGCCCCATGGAGATACAGAGGCCCCAGAGAGTAATGTGATACGGATTTTAACCTGGAATGTGGAAGGTTTAAGAGGAGTCTTAAGCAATTCACCAAGTGATATATTCAGAGACTTCGATATTTGTGTATTAACTGAGACTTTTGTAACTAGAGAACAGAATACTGTGGTACAAGGCTTTTACAACATACTTGCTCCAGCCGAGAAACACACCAGGGGAAGACCATCAGGGGGCGTGCATTGTCTAATCAAGTCAAGGTTATCCCCGTTCCATGTGCTAATGACAGACGAGGACCTAGTGGTAGTAAGAACAAGAATAGGAGTCATCATCTGCGCATACTTTAGACCGGATTGCAGCTCAGTAGATATAATAGACAACATTCAGAAAGCATTTGATAGTATTACTAACAACCCCAATGTAATTTTAGCAGGTGATTTTAACTGCCCCTTAGACAGACCAAGCAGAAAAACAGAGTTAGTTCTGGAATATTTAACTGAAGTAGGACTAACATTAGTGAATGACCGGAAAACGCAAACATACATCTGCCACAACGGAGGAAGCGCAATAGATCTAGTCCTGGTAAAGGGCATAGAGGAGCAGTCCCAAACTCTTCTCACAACTACTGATGGCGCACTAATAAGAAAGCACATTCCAGTGATCACAAACGTGTACTGCAGTCCAGCTATAGAGACAAGACATAGTAATGAAAAGAAACTAAAGAGATGTCTAAATGTATCTCTACTACAGGAAAACTCAAATGAAACTGAGCATATGCTCCAAGAAATCAGAGCAGGAAAGATCGATGAAGCTGCACTTCTCATAGAGGACTACATAAAAGAAGCGACCGAATCGTGGAATGGTAATCGCAAAGCCAAAGAATGGTTCGACAGTGAGTGCTTCCAAGTAAGACAGGCAACTTTGAAGAAAATGCGAGTAGCCAGACAAAGTATGGACGTCGTCCACCTAGCAGAATATCAAGCCGCTAGAAAGACATATAAAACTCTTTTAAAGGATAAGAAAGCCAGTTACATAGAAGCTCAATATCAGGCGCTAATGAAGGAAATCAAGGAAAACCCGTACAAAGCAGTGCGCCCGCGCCAACCAAGATTCCCAGCAGACATACCAATGGAGACCTGGGAGGTATACATGGAAAATATACTTTGTAAACGGGGCTTAACACCTACAATGGAAGGAGAAGTTAAACCATGCAGTCCTTTCACTCAGGAAGAAGTAAGGAAAGTGATCTCAAGTGCAAAATCTAACAAGGCGGCAGGCTCAGATGGCCTCTACAACGAATTTCTGAAGACATCTCTCCCTTACCTAGAAACAGTATGGCTAGAGCTGATGAACAAGTGTCTGGAAACAGGAAACATTCCAAATGTATGGAGAAAATCAGTCGTTAAGATGCAATACAAAGGGAAAGGAGAAGTAAACAAACCGGAATCATATCGCGGAGTGGCTCTTGAATCAGCAGCTTTTAAGATTCTAACCAAACTGATAACCCAGAGAATCAATAGAATAGCAGACCCGCTTCTCCCTGACGAACAGTTCGGATTTAGAGCCGGGAGATCGACTCTGAGGGTAGTGGAATGCCTCCTCCAAGATATTCACGAAACAACCAGAGAAAAGCAAGGCAAAATGTTCGTAATATTTATTGACTAATCCAAGGCTTTTAATACAGTAGATAGACAGAAACTTGTTAGAAAACTAGAGGAAATCATCGGTCGTACCTGGCTCACTAGACTAGTTGCCAACATACTTGCGGAGAACTATATCCAAATAAGCGACAATCTCTGCACATCAAGATGGATTCGGCAGACAAATGGGGTATTACAGGGGGACCCACTAAGCCCTCTGCTGTTTAACATCTTCACACAGGACGCAATAAAAGAAATTAAGAAGCAAACACGAAAGGTTAACGCGTACATATATGCGGACGACATGGCTATTGCGTCTGAGAGTAAAGTGGAACTACAAGTTGCCATGGACTTAATTTTGAAATGGGCAGAAGATAATAAAATGGACCTTAATGCAAACAAAACAGAATTGGTTGTTTTTAGGAGGGGAGGAAAATTATCTAGAGGCGATTACATCCTGTGTAAAGGACAAAAATTACGAATTAGTAACCAGTACAAATATCTAGGGATCACAATACAGGTAACAGGAACAACATTCACAATACACCTAAAGGAGAGAATCATCGCAGCTATACGAAGCATTAGTGATATTAAACATCTTCCACAGCTATCTTTGGAGACAGCCATGGCTCTGTTTAATACGAAAGTTGTTCCAACAGCCATATATGGTCTAGAGCTAATATGGGAACATCTCTCAAAAAGACAACTGCAAGAGCTGGAAAGTTTGAAGGCTAGATTCTTGAAGAGAGTTTTATGCGTTTCTAAATATACATTATCAAGGCTAGTATACGTTCTGGCAAAGGAGACGTACTTCGTTGAAGACATAAGACTTAGATTGTTACTCTCAGCGACAAGGAGTTACAGAGAGCTGCTACAAGAACTGCAAGCAAAGAGGGCTATGATATGGGACGAGTTTTACTCAACTGATGCGATGTTAAACAGGGACTGGACACGTGGTGGATATGACCTGAGGCATACAGTGACCAGGTTTGCCGTACACGGGTTCCACCATAAGGTATGCAGAACCATGGAATTTCACAAGTCAGGACCGGGTTGCGTATGTGCCTTCTGTGACCAACGATGCGGCATATACCATGCTATCGAATGTGTCCATAGAAAAGGAAGCTTGACACAACTGTGTAAATAACTGATCATGTTTTGCAAGCATTGACTGCATATTATCACTATTAGTGATATACATCTAAGTGTATTTAAGTGTATATATCATGACCATTTGGTTGCAATACTATTATTATTTAATATATTCTCATACTTTAATATATTTTATTTACCTAAAAGTCGTAGCTCATATCTCCAGCTGCTTTTTTTAGGCTAGTGGCTTTACGTCGCACCGACACAGATAGGTCTTATGGCGACGATGAGATAGGGAAGGTCTAGGAGTTGGAAGGAAGTGGCCGTGGCCTTCATTAAGGTACAGCCACAGCATTTGCCTGATGTGAAAATGGGACACCACGGAAAATCATCTTTTGGGCTGCCGACAGTGGGATTCGGGCCCACTAACTCCCGGATGCAAGATCACACCCGCACGCCTCTAACCGCACGGCCAACTTGCACGGTCTCCAGATGCTTGCCTGAAGGGCTAGAACTGTATATTTTTGGTCAAGTCCAAATTCTGTTAAAACATTATAATTATTATTATTATTATTATTATTATGATTATTATTATTATTATTATTAGATCGATAAACATGCCTGTACTTATTTGAAGCGTAATGAAGAGTAAAGTTTGATACCAGTTTTATTTATATTAACATTATTTATCCGACCCTCCGAAGAAGGAACTAGAACTATTCTACATTGATTTCCGTGGCCGTATGGCGGTGTATCGCTTCCTGTCCACGGAAGAGGAGTGCTGTAGAGAGGGAGTATGATGCTCGTCTCTTTTCTCTACCGTAATTGTTTTTCTTTATCCCTCGTAAATAAATCAATACTCAACGGTCAGTGACCTCGGCCAGTTTTAGCACGTGATACAAACTCTGCTTGATAACGCAGGATGTTCTCAGGAACATCGCATTAATATTAATGATTGTGATTCGCGAACGCATTGAGCATTAGGTAAGTGGGTCTGACATCATAATTACCTATAAAATTAAACGTACGAGCCTTCGACCTGTAGGCTCAATGAGTGAGAGATTTTTTTGTTATAACCTGCCTTTGTCACATGCCAACACGGCCAGAATTTTGATGACTTCAAATGTTTAAAAGTGATCTACACAAATCCTGTAAAATGATCTGAAAACCTTTAAAATGACATAAATTTTTACAATTAATTTGCTAATCCAGTTGGTAGGCATATATTTATGTTATAGACATGAAAATAAGCTTTTGGGCTTACGCCGTGTCAAGAAAACGAGGTGAAAGTCTTTACGTTTAACAGAGAACTTTGCTCTGGTCTTCACAAATAAATCTCGACTGTTCATAAAGAAGAAGACTTCTCCAATTGGAGGTGTCTCCTAGAATGTGGACATTTCCAAGCAGTAACAAAGTTTCTTTAGTCTCCAGATTGACAAAGCGCTGTGAAGATTCTCATCTCCGTATTTATCCTCACTTTATCCAACACCACAAGTGTAAATGTCTCAGAATCCTCAAACATTCAAGAAAATGAATCACAAAGTATAAAATAGCCTAATAAATTCCTTAAAATTACCAGATAACGACGTATAATTTTAGGATATGAGCTAAAAAAAATTACAAAACATTACCTAATAAATGAGTATTTACAATGTGAACTATGATCAGTTAGAAATGTCTGTTTTGAACCAGTTAAAGGACGACATGTCAACAAGATCCTAGCCGGGCTTATCAAGTACACCTAACTAAGAGCAAGGACGGCTCTCCGGTGTCATCATTTCACTGCTGCATTCCGGGTTCATGTGGAATTTGTGTTGGACAATGTGAAATTAGGAACAGTGTTTTCCTGTGCAGCATTTAGGATGCGTGGGTGCGCATGTGTACATTTCATTTCATTTTACCAGGCGGTAGGGGGTCTGCTGCCATGTCCTAGTTGGTGAACCATGGGCGCCGGCTGAGAGGTATAGGTGGTTCCGTGTTGCAAAGCTTTTGTTTAATACATGATATGTTTTGCTCATGTATGTCTCCGTGGCTCAGCCTTTCACCGCTGGGTTCCATGGTTCAGATCCGGGTCACTCCATGTGAGATTTGTGCTGAAGGAGGGACAGATTACTCTCCAGGACTCCGCTTTTCCCCGTCATCTTTCATTCCAGCAGCACTCTCCAATATCATTTCATTTCATCTGTCAGTCATTAATCATTGCCCCAGAGGAGTGCGACAGGTTTCGGAAGCCGGCACAATTCATATCCTTGCCCCTAGCTGGCGGCTTCATTCATTACCTGGTCGAATGACTGGAAGCAGGCTGTAGATTTTCATATTGATGTTTTGTTTCTATCTTGAACGTAGCCTGTTTTAAATTCCTATAACTCACATTTAATATTTAATTATTCCAGAGCGTTGTACGTATCCTTCGCAGCTAGAGTAATTTCTGATACGATTAAAGAACTAAAACAGCAAAAGGCTGGCACATTTCCAGATGACGCATGGTTAGGGCAACGAAGTATATCGGGCTTTATCACTGACTGCAGACTGAGTCCATTATCTGACCTTCGGACACCCCCTGAGCTGTTCTCAGGTAGGCCTCACGTCAAACTCCCTGACTTTTCTTCCCACTTGTTTCACGTCGCACGGACACAAGGGAAGTTTTGGGTGACGAAAAGATCGTAAAGAAGTAGAAATGTAAAGGTAGCGATTAAGGTAATCTCCGGCGTTTAGCTGGTGTGAAAATGGAAATCCACGGAAAACCATCTTGTGGGCCGCGGACGGTGGGATTCGAACCCAATATTACCCGAATGCATCCTCACAGCTGTGCGACTCCAGCCGCATCGCCAACTCCCTCGTTAAGCTTCCTGGCCTGGCGGGAATCGGACCCGGGACCTTGGGTTAGAGGAAGGTTCACGAAAGGAAAGAAATGGCCTACCTAAATAGAACCTCGTATTACAATAGATGAAATGTTCACTCCTCAGTACCTGTAGGTTGATAGCATTAATTCATTCACTGACTTACCCATTCATTCAGTCAGTAATAAGGACTGTCTCCCCAGTTTGTAGTTATCCGTGATGGGCTGAGGGACTCCTTTCTCTTTTTTTCGTGCATGCATGAATTCATTGCATTCATACATACACTTATTCATCCACATTGTAATGATCTAACCGTATCTGCTGGTGTTCCGATGATGATGACTTACAGTAGAGCATTCATTCATTGCTTCATCAATTCATTCATCGATTCATCCAGTAATAAGGACTCTCTCCCCTGTTTGTGGTTATCTCTGACTGGGAGAGGTAGTTTTAAACTCAGCTCATTGATTTATACACACAGTATTTCATTCATTCATTCATTCATTCATTCATTCATTCATTCACACTGGAGTGTTCTGCTGATAGATATAGACTGAGAGCATTCAGTTCATCCAGTCACTTATTTAATTTTCATGAATGAATCCAATCCAATCATTCACTCTGTGGCATAGCCAAGCGGGGTTTAGTGGTTGTTAGAATCCCCCTCCCCCAATAGCAAATTTACAAAAGGAAAATACACAAACTGACAGTAAACAATAAACTAAATAAACCTTCAGAGACTAGAACCAAAAGATCTGTCAAATCTATTTTCTATGAAGCCTCGAAAATCGGATTTTACGTTGTATACTGAACACACCATTCGCCGTAAAAGTGGTAACCTTGTTCTATATTTTAATGTAAGATTGTTTAATGTCCTGCAATGTGAATGTCAAAATAATTCAGTTGTATCGGTGTCATTATAATGCGCGCACCACACTGCCACCTTCTCCCTCCCGCCCCCCTATCCTGGCTACGATAACGCATGCAGTAATCCATCCCTATAGTGACACAGTTAATTCACAATGTCTACTTTAAGTTAAGGAGAAATCTGTTTGGACTCCTAACAAAATGAGTACTTGCACTAATTAATAATAAGGTAAGATACATGTTGTCCTAGGCCAAGGATGGCGAACCTATGACACGCGCGCCACTAGGCGACATGCGAACACAACTTCTGCAGCACGACACACAACGTACTAATTGTTAATGTTTTTAACATACAATGAATTCGTGAACATTTTAATTTTTACGGACAGCCAAGCGGCAATCAAGGCACTAGAGGCAGTCCGGATAATATCCAGAATTGTCTGGTATTGCCACTCCCTTCTTCTGAAGCTCTCAAAGTACAACATTGTCAAAATAATATGGGTACCAGGGCATGCAGGTATAGAAGGAAATGAAAAGGCAGATAAACTGGTCAGGAAAGGGGCAGAAACACATTTTGTAGGTCCAGAACCTGTATGTGGGATTTCCTAAGGACAAGCCCGACACTACATAGGAAAATGGGTACAAGAGAAACAAATGGAGAACTGAAAAATACTCCAGGATGCAGGCTTGCAAATGAACTGATAAAATAACTAAACAAGAAGCATACTAAAGAGCTGTTGGTACTCTGCAGAGAAAATATATGTTGGGTACTAAGACTGTTGACAGGACACTGCCATCTGAAAAAACACCTACATAGAATTGTAGTAATAAGGGACAACATATGTAGGAAATGCAATGAAGCAGAGGAATCAGCTGAACACATACTTTCCGAATGTGACGCTCTGGCTAGAATCAGACTCTCCGCTCTAGAACTACCAGGTGAAAAGAGAGAAAAATCCAAGAAGACCCAATAAGAACAACCTGCAGCTTTGTGAAGGGAGCAGGCATGTCTAGGTGGGAATGAAGGAAAAACATGCATGGTAGCAGAAGATCTTAGAGGTCGACACTAATTAGGAACTAATATTTAGAGGCCCCATGAAGAAAAGAAGAAGAAGAAGAAGAAGAAGAAGAAGAAATAGGTCCTAAATCTACCAACGTAGCATATTTTAACATTACGATTTAATCAGGAAATATGTTACAATTAATTCTATGGCTATATTTTTTACACATTTTCTTAGGCTATAGTAAAATTCTTAAAATTTACCTGTTTCCTTGATGTAATTTTCAGTGAGGTTTGCAAATAATCAGTCGAATGGATTTATCTGTAATGCAACCTAATTTCTAAATGAAGTCAAATGAGAGGGTTTATGATAATTTTAAAGGAAAATAACCGATGAGACACTAGACGGAGAAAACTAATAAACAAGAATTTGATTGGCACGCTATTCGGAGAAGGTTTGCGTTCCTGTGCTAGACTATAAAACACTGTCAATGTCTAGGATAAAAATAAATCAAATTAAAAGAACTGAAATTTAGAGTCTGAGTGTAAATAGTGATTAGGTGTAATTGTAATGCTTAATGTAGTAGTAGGTGAATTAATTCTAAGACGAAAATCATTCCTTTAACAACACTGATATGAAGTGCAATAGTTCTGGAAGTAAGGCATGGGAGTACATTACTATTGTGATGGATGTGTGTATACTGATCAGTCGGACCCGGATGTTTATGCAGTAATAGGTTAGAATGCAAACTTACTGAGGCAACCAGCACGACGGTAATGCTATAAGGTTTGCATAAACATTAGGGGTTCGGCCCATTAGAACCCCTAGAATTTATGTTACTCCCACCACACTACGTTAGAGCGAGCTAGTCGACATTTTCTACTAACAAAATTATTTAGTAACAAAATTACTTAGTATTAAATGTCGACTAGTCCGCTCTAAGGTAATGTAGTGGGAGTAACATACATTCTAGGTATTCTATGGGCCGAACCCCTAATGTTTATGCAAACCTTATAGCACTACCGTGGTGCGGGTAGACTTTACTTCAGTAAGTTTGCATTCTAACCTATTACTGCATAAACTTACGGGCTCTACTGATTAGTTTGTATTGCAGATACTGACATTCCTTTTCCAGCAAAATGACTCTTCCTGTCATTTTCTGGGACAACGCAGTGTTACGTCTGGTCGAAGATCATGCGCTCGCTGCATTCTGCACGCTAGACGCGACTCATTGTCTGGCAAGACGGAAAAGCACAGCACGACGTTGGATGGCGCCAATCAATGGACCGGCGCCGCAGACTCCGACGCTAAATATAGAACAAATGCGCTAAATATAATATGTGCGCCTTCATCTATAATGCATTAGGCGAAGAAGATTCCGCCTGCACTGCAACCCACAACTCAGAGCTCTGGAGTTATTTCGGGAAATGTAAGCAAGTTTATAGTTTTGTATGGCTGTTGATAACTACGAGAACTCGTCTTTTACTTGGAATTCATAGAATTGTGACTTGAACTTTCAGTTCACATACCTCAAATGTAATGGCCGGTAATCGAATGGTGGACACTTTGATTAGAAGCTGCCCCTCCCTTCACAGTTCCAGAAACTGCTCCATTATTGTTGTGATAATGGAGAGTTCCGTTCGGTTCCTTGTGCTGGGCTGACAAAAATATTGCAAAGTTTGTGCTGGGAAGACTTGGGAGAAAGGAGACGAGCTGTTCGACTAAGTGGTATGTTCCGAGCTGTCAGTGGAAAGATGGCGTGAAATAACATCAGTAGACGAATAAGTTTGAGGTGTGTCTTCAAAAATAAGAAAGGTCACAGTATGAAGATAAAGCTGGAATTCAAGAGGACAAATTGGGGCAAAAATTCGTTTATAGGAAGGAGAGTTAGGGATTGGAATAACTTACCAAGGGAGATGTTCAATAAATTTCCAATTTCTTTGCAATCATTTAAGAAAAGGCTAGGAAAGGAAAAGATAAGGCATCTGCTACCTGGGTGACTGCCCTAAGTGCAGATCACTAGTGACTGATTGATTGATTGATTGATTGATTGATTGATTGATTGATTGATTGATTGATTGACCGAGGAGTCCTTATCAACCCAAGATGACGGCTACTCACATTCGTCTCATTCTTTCTTTTTTCTTTCTTTCTTTCTTTCTTTCTTTCTTTTGGAGACACCTACTGTCACCCAAGGCCCCGGGTCCGATTCCTGCCATTAGATTTCGATTATTTTTTACATGCCATCACTGGATAAGATACAACTTTGGAAGTCTTTTACAAAGGAAAAGTTGAAGACATGAAAATATTCGAGAGACACCCCAATTTGCATCAGAACGAGAGTAACATTTACTACAGACCAACGGTAAAGCTTTCTAGAATTCAAATCTTCATCACTAGAGAAATCTTCCTCATGAACAGTCGAGAAGCCGAGCAAAGTTCTCTGAAGAACGTAAAGTACTTAACCTTGCTTTCTTGACGCTGTAAAAACCCAACGCTACATTATTGGATTATCATGTCTACTGTATAATTGCGGGCCTTGAAATCATCAGTCTAATTTTTATATTAAACAAATAATAAACAGATATGGGGGGAATGAAACCAATCACTCTATACATTTGACTACATTACGACATACCTCCGTTTGTTCCAGTGCAAACTAGGTCGTGGTGCTGTTTATTGAATGTAGGGCTAGACAATTAACCCTTCAAAACACAAGAGTCATATACATCTTTGGAGGTCCGAAAGAGTGGTACACTGGAGAACAAACATTTTTCTCTCTACTTCTTAAAGCAATACTTGATTTCTAGGTTGCACTCTTGTGACATCACAGATTATTTAGATGTAGGGCACATGTGCGACGTTGTGGGAATCCTACTTGAAAGCAAAAACAGTCACTCATACAGTGGTGCTGTACGCAATTAATTGCTGAACAGCTAAAAATTAAATAAATAAATAAATAAATAAATAAATAAATAAATAAATAAATAAATAAATAAATACATAAATAAATAAATAAATAAATAAATAAATAAATAAATAAATAAATAAATAAATAATTATTCACTTCTATGGAGATGAAGGTGCTGCGATGAACCTTAAAACTTACATTAGAAAGTTTGATCACGCTGTCAACCACGATATTTGGTAAAATTTTGAAGTAACATTATTTGAGGAAGAGACGTGAGATAGTATGGGCATTCACTACTTATCGACGGAAATTCTGTAGCATAGAAGACACATAATAAGAATTTTGTACGCCTCCGACCTCAATAGAGTTCAGAAATGATTCTGTGCGACGATAACCGTGGTGTGTCAAATGGAAGTGGAACTTCACAAATTACGGTCTTCTTTGAAAATCGAGACAATTCCAAAGACACCTGCTTTGATGTTTTAAGTAAGAGATGAAAAGTATCGCATGTGCGTTTCAAGATATAAAATGGCGAAGTCACAAAATGCATTTTCTGAAATATCTCGCTTCTTATCAATTGATGTTACAACATTACGAGAGCATGGAAGTTTGTACCTGCGATGCTATTTGCACATTTTTACAACAAACCGTTTTTGAGATATTGCGCGGAGAATGCCAAACAAATACAATCATTCAAGGGGTAATGATGTATAAACTGCGGAGCGTGACATGCCATTAACTTCCAGACATTCATTAAATTGTAAAAAATTAAACAAAAGCTTTGACTAGTATCTTAAGTGTCAGGAGCACCTTCATTTCACTTTTACATTCCAACTTCTGTGCTCCTTCACAAAGGAAAATTTTAAGTCATAAAAATGTTCGAGAAAATCCCTAATTTTCACCAGTCAGCACAAGTATGTCATTAGGAAAATTAATCTCCAAGTACATTAACTGATAACGGAAGACGTTTTCTCCTAGCGATGTAAGGTCCTCAAAATCCGGAAAAAATCCATAGATATTTACAAGGTAGTTAAGCTAAGGTAACACAGCTCAAAAGTTGGGTAAAATTGTCATCTCTCCAACCCACAAGAGCAGTAGTTCATTAGCACCTGAATCAGATTTATTTACGGGGAGATAGTGGGTTCGAACCCGACTGTCAGCAGCCCTGAAGATGGTTTTCCTTGGTTTCCCATTTTCATACCAGGAAAATACTTGGGATGTTCTTTAATTGTTAAATGCAATCATATTTCCCTACCAGGATGTGGTTTTTGGGCAAACCGTACATATTGAAAAGAAGGACTGAAATGCTGCACAATGATGACTAAAGGCTTCTTAGACAAGTTCCGAATCACGTGATTTGGACGTCGAATCAAGTTTCAAACCTCTCGACATTTTAGCATCAAATGTGACTGGAATCGACGATGACGATTATAACCCAGAGATTGAATTTCATTGACCGGAAACTGAAGATGAAGAACTTTGAGAACAGACATTTCTGCCTACTGGTGTAGATATTTTCTAGCGTCATTCACTAGGAAGCTGTAATGTAACGCTTGACGCATTAATTTGAAAATGCTCAACTTGACAAATTATGACACTGATACAACGTGGATTAGGACTACCTCGGAAACCAGGTGACAGGGCTGCCGACATGGGAGTACGAAAGCACCATCTCCTGAATGAAGCGCACAGCTAATTGATCGCAAACATGTTGCCAACTTATTCAGTCAGAAGTGTTAGTGGAACGTTAATTCACAGTCGATAGCACAATAAACCAGTTACAGGCACTTTACAGAACTTTATAGATCTCTAAAAGTATTTGTAGGGAACAGAGTTGAGGGCTTCCAACTTGGAGCTCAGAAGCCACACAATATAATCACAAAGCCGCAATTATTTTTACATCCCTTGAAATTGTTTTTAGAAAACCATGAATTATAGATTTCGTTGACCCTAGTGTCCTGAAAGTCCAAATTAAATTTTATCACCAAATCCGGAGAAAGCGTTGAGGGAAATTTTCCATATATTAAAGTAGGTGAAGAGACTTGATTGCTCAATAAAGATGCTCCATCGAAATGATCCCGTTGGTTAGCGGTTGGTGAGAGCACAAGCTAGAACTTCAGTACTCACTAAAATAAGATTAATGTGGATTAATTGGGAGTATAACGTGACATTAACAGGTACAAGATTCCGACACGAGAGACATCAGACATACGTAGCAACAAAGCTGAAATTTTAGTTCGGCTTCTCCACTATTATCAGGACCTCGTGTTTTGCCTTATAAACATGTTAAACAATTTCAGTAGTTTATTGAAACATGTGGCCATAGATTTACCCTAGATTTTGCCATTAAGTACTAGAGGGCTCATAGAATGTTATAAATCAAAAGGCCAATTCAAGCAAAGCAAAGCAAAGCAAAGTCATTTCCGTACAGGCCATAAAGGCCCTGGGAGGGGTAAACGCTTCTACTATTCATAACCTCGGTACTTGGTGTGGTAGAGTGGTTAGCTCTACGCCCGGCCGCTTTTGCCCCCAGGAATTAACCTGGTACTCATTTTTGGTGTAGCTCAGGTCATGTGCACCTCCGAAAGTTAAAATGTCGTTTTTTAAGTGTTTAGACTTCCTGGCGGCGAATCGAACCCACGTCCTTCCGGGTGAACCGAGCAAGCCTTTACCGCCTCGGCCAGCCATAACCTTTTAAAAAAAGTGGGGTAAATTTTATATTCATTTTCACTACGAGAGGGATAAATTGATTAAATTGTTCGTTATGCTCGTGTTGAATTTACACGACACATTATGTCTGATTCTAGTCTGTTGTGAAGGGGATTATACTTCAGATTGTAAACGGCATATTAATGACATTAAATAATTTTTAAAGTTAATATTCTTACAGCCAATCAATACTGTTTATTATGCGTTCATTATTTCAGCATACATATCTCACCAAGTTTTATGGCTTCTTCGGGAAGTAATTTTTTCGATAAAACCCGAAAATCCTCAATGGTAAACCACCTTCTGCATTAACATACTTCAGTCATATAAAAACAAGTGTACACTCAGCTTCTGGAGGTCATCTGAATAGAGAAGGGTTTAATTCCCACCTCAGCCATCCTCGAAGTAATTTGGCGCGGTTTCCCACTTCTCTTTCAGGCAAATGCCAGGATGGTACCTATCTTCAAGCCACGGCAGCTTCCTTCATTCTTACTTGTCTACCCCTTCCAAACAACCCATCTCCCTACAAGGCCCCTGTTCAGCATAACAGGTAGTGATTCTCCACCCCACTTGTATCCCCTGACAGAAAGTCTCACGCTCCATGACGCTGCCGTTGAGAAGGTAGAGGTGGGATCTCTCATTGAGTTCGAGGGTAAAACCAACCCTGGAGTGTAAACGGATTAATAAATAAATAAATAAATAAATAAATAAATAAATAAATAAATAAATAAATAAATAAATAAATAAATAAATAAATAAATAAATAAATAAATAAATAAATAAATAAATAAATAAATAAATAAATAAATAAATAAATAAATAAATAATACGCGGTTCAGTGGGAATATTGCGATCTCATATGTACAACCTGTAAAAGTCAATTATATTCCACATTTGTATTTTTAGCCACCTTCAGGGAGCCTTCTCTTAATTCATGACAGTTAGCTTTATAAATTTACAAATTCATTAGCCTTTTTTAACACATTGTCGTTTGTTGACAGTGAGTACATGGGTAAGTTAATGGTTTTAATAAATAATATTTCTACCTCTATATGATGTTATCAAAATGTATTAAATTGTTAGAGTGTAATGTACTTTTCGTTGAGGTAACTCTAATAATCAGAGATGGGAATTACAGGCACGAATACGTTCGTTTGCAAATGTGTTTGAACAAGGCGCAAGTGTCATCTAACCCATCTACAGCTATGTCGGTGAGTTGCATACATATTAGTGGTTATGAGAGTTCAGGTCGCTACTCACTGCACAACTGTCGTGTGGGTACAAGACATGTGCGCCTTGGTTAAATACCTCATTCCATCTCTACTAATGATACTTTAAGTATTTAGCTTGATATAATAATTCTGGTCTGGCATATGCTGACAACTTTGTCTTAATGGCAGATTGTGCCCAAAGCCTGCAGTCTAATATCTTGGAACTTGAAAATAGGTGCAATGAATATGGTATGATAATTAGCCTTCCTAAGAAAAAATAATATCAGTAGGTAAAAAGTCTAAGAGAACTGAATGTCAGATTTGGGATAGAAATACCGGACAAGTTGACTGTGCGTTTTGGGCCGAGAAGCTGTGAGCTTGCGTCTGGGAATTATTGGGTTCAAACCCCACTATCGGCGGCCCTGAGGAGGTATTTCCGTGGTTTCCCAATTTTCAAACCAGGCAAATGCATGGGCTGCACCTTAAATTAAGGCCACAGCCGCTTCATTATCTTTCCTAGACGTTTCGTAACCCATCGTCGCCATAAGACCTATCTGTGTCGGTGCGACGTAAAGCCACTTGTGAAAAATGGGATACAAACAAGGAATTGATAGATAATTTCAAGAACTCTGCCAAAATGGTAATATAGTAAGTGAGTTTGAATGAAGGTGCGGTAAAGCTAATGCAGTGAGCTCGCAGTTGCGATCAACAGTGTTATGTAAGAAGGAAGTCAGCTCCCGGACGAAGCTGTTTTACATCGGTCTGTTTTCAGACCAACTTTGATTTATTAGAGTGAAATCTGCGTGAACTCGGGGTATCTTATTCATAAGCTAGAAGTAATACACATGGAAATAGCGGGAATGATACCTGGTATAAACAGGTGGGAACAATGGCAGGATGGTACTCGGAAGGAGGAGATAAAGGCTAAGTTACGAATGAACTCGATGGATGAAGCTGTATGCATCAACCGTCTTCGGTGGTGGGGTCATGTGAGGCGAATGAAGGTGGATGGGTTTCGTTGGAAAATAATGGAGTTTGTTATTGGAGGGTAAGAGAAGTAGAGGGAGACCAAGACGACAATGGTTAGACTCAGTTTCTAACGATTTAAATATAAGAGGTATAGAACTAAATGGTGCCGCCACTAATTAAAGGAAGAGTACATTTTTTATGGTTAGTAAATTCACAGAGTCTGGCAGACTGAACGCCCGCAAGGCATAACAGTCTATAACGAAGATGTATGTATGTAAATGTAATACGAATCACTGAACACACACGCGCCGACTGCAAAGTATTGGGAAATATGTCGCGAAGGCTCGCGATGAACAGAGGAACAGAATTTAAGCGATGGCTTTCTGAACGCACTGTGTCATTACTTTCTAAAGTGTCTAAACTCGTAAAGACTCGTGATAAAAATGTTTGTTTTCATTTTATTTTTATTTCCCGATTGAAATGGTTCTAATTAGGAAGTACTTGTGTAAGAGTTATCTCCAAGCAGCATCTTTTCTTGAGTTCGTCATGAATATGATGCTACTGCGACGGTAGTTAATGCTGAATGTGTATCAGACCGCTCCATTATCGTATTGAGAAATACGTAATAAAAAGTGGAATGTCCGGTTAAACGGTCAGCTGAGTGGCGTGCGAATCAGAGGATATTGGGTTCAGTTTCCAGTCTGGCCGAGGATTTTAACCACGATCAGTTTAGGCCTATTCTTCTGGTCGGGAACAAGCAGGGTTTCAAAAAAATTCATTAAAATATTTGCACACACTCATAGACGGAATTAGTTCGTCTCACTTTGTGATATAACGGTGCTGCTACTCGATGATAATAATAATAATCGCTGCTAAACGTCCTACTAACATATCGAAGGTTGTCGAATCCATGGCTAAATAGTTAGCGTGCTGACCTTTGGTCACAGGTGCCCCAGGTTCGATTCCCGGCAGGGTTGGGAATTTTAACCATTAATTGGTTAATTTCGCTGGCACGGAGGCTGGGTATATGTGCTTTATTCATCATCATTTCATCCTCATCATGTCGCGCAGGTCACATGCACCAGGCGAGACGAACATGTCTTCGGACACTCCCGGCATTAAACGCCATACGCCATTTCATCGAAGGTTTTCGGAAAATAATAGTCAATAGTCCATGGAGCAGCTCCCAGAGCCACTTTTTTAAAACATGGATATGTGTCTTGGGCTGCGGATCTACTTTGGAATCGCCCTCATCAATTCCCGCCACCATTGTAACCATGGCAACCAGTGTTGGTCAGTAGCGACATCTCCTCACTGTGCGCTTTCTTCACGTAACTAAGAGCTTGAGAAGATCTCGTATCAAGTGAACCCCGTTCTACTCCTCAGTCCAGAATTAAAATCCTTGTACTGGCAGGAAAACGAACCCGGGGTCTTGAAATAAGAGACTGGCAAGGTACCGCTTCACCACAGGACTGGATAATAATAATTAGATTAGTATGGTATTTACGAGGTCTCCTTCAAATGTCTTGAGGGTGCTCAGAAACACACAGCGTACAGTGTTGACATTGATGGTGGCGACTTTGCGGCTGATGTCTGATATTTCCTGTATTGGGTGTATTTGTTTCATACCCATTAAAGTTTCCTCATTGAAAAAACAGCAGTTGTTAGACCCGGAGAATGTGGTGCACAAAAATAGTTGCTAACCGTTCATTCCGAAATGAAGACATCATAGATTTGCTGCAGAGATACATTAGACTAATGGCACACCATCCTTCCTTTATGAAAGAAGCAGCTCTATCTTCCGTCTTCAGTCAGTTGATAAACAATGCCATATAGACAACCGTGTCGACGACAGTTCACAAGTTATCGATTCAATGGTGCGCGTTCCCAACACACCACGGCGAACACGATGAAATGTTTGACGGAGATACAACCATAGCAACCGTGCAGGCTGTGATGTAAGGTATGGATAGATGACAAGACACTGTTACCTAGCAACCGTGCAGGCTGTGATGTAAGGTATGGATGCATGGCCAGACAATGTTACCTAGTAACCGTGCAGGCTGTGATGTAAGGTATGGATGGATGGTCCAACAATGTTACCTAACAACCGTGCAGGCTGTGATATAAGGTATGGATAGATGACAAGACACTGTTACCTAGCAACCGTGCAGGCTGTGATGTAAGGTATGGATAGATGGCAAGGCACTGTTACCTAGCAACCGTGCAGGCTGTGATGTAAGGTATGGATAGATAGCAAGGCACTGTTACCTAGCAACCGTGCAGGCTGTGATGTAAGGTATGAATAGATGGCAAGGCACTGTTACCTAGCAACCGTGCAGGCTGTGATGTAAGATATGGATAGATGGTCCAACAATGTTACCTAGTAACCGTGCAGGCTGGGATGTAAGGTATGGATGGATGGTCGGACAATGTTACCTAGTAACCGTGCAGGCTGTGATGTAAGGTATTGGTGCATGGCAAGACTCAGTTACCTAGCAACCGTGCAGGCTGTGATGTAAGATATGGATAGATGGCAAGGCACTGTTACCTAGCAACCGTGCAGGCTGTGATGTAAGGTATGGATGCATGGCCAGACAATGTTACCTAGTAACCGTGCAGGCTGTGATGTAAGGTATTGGTGCATGGCAAGACTCAGTTACCTAGCAACCGTGCAGGCTGTGATGTAAGGTATTGGTGCATGGCAAGACTCAGTTACCTAGCAACCGTGCAGGCTGTGATGTAAGATATGGATAGATGGCAAGGCACTGTTACCTAGCAACCGTGCAGGCTGTGATGTAAGGTATGGATGCATGGCCAGACAATGTTACCTAGTAACCGTGCAGGCTGTGATGTAAGGTATAGATGCATGGCAAGACACAGTTACCTGGGAAACGTGCAGGCTATATCTTATGGCTGGTTGTCATCTGAAATTCTCAGTCGTTGATGTATGGCCGTGACCGCGAGACACATGTATGATAGGGAGAAGTGCTTCCTTTATCATGATGTACTCCGTATTCTGAGAACTCACGAGGCAGGTAAGACGAAATCGTGTCTCATCACTCATTATGTCCCGGACAGAATCAAATAGATCCGCGCTCATGTTATTCATAAGCCAGGTGCAGTAATCTACATGTTTGCGATTGTCAGCATCTTGCAATATTTACAGAGCCGTCGCATGATATGGCTTTTTAATATACTGATATTCCTCCCACTTACATGTGCTTGTTGTGCCAAGTTACGTGTGGACTTCTTCCTAATCCTTTGTCCAATGCCCTCAGTAACTTCTGGTGTGCAAATTGAAAGATTTATTCGCATTTCTGCCACTTTGCACAGATCTACCGCACCACTATTAATGAAAGCCGGTAGGCTATAACTCCCTTTGCCGTCTGTCCTCTAACCGAAAACTTCGGCCTGAACATCTGGCGCGTTTCCTTAAACGAACCTATTCGCACACATGCTTCCACAATGTTCACGTTCCATGTATCGGGTAAGTAATTGTGCAGAATGTGAACAGGCACGTGTAAGTCGAGTGGTACATTGCTGACTGGATGCAAAAAATAATCGATAAAGCTGTTAACTCAATACGTAACGACGCGATATAATACGGTAATAGAATTTCAGGAGGGTAAAAATCCACACTCATTTACAAATGGGAGGCTATTAATTTGTCGTGCACCGCCCTGTATTACCTCCTGTGTCTGCTGTAACCTTTTGTCATAGTAATACCTTCCCCTGTGAATACTGTTCTTACCCTCTACACTTCCCTCAAACTAACTGAGCAAGTGTTGATTGCCTCCCTTGAATCTATCAAGTCCTTTGTTCAAAATTCACCTAAATCGATTTATTACCATTTCGATCATAACCCGATCGACCCATCTCATCTTCTGTATTCTTCTGTAACACCACATTTCAGAAACTTGTCCTTCCTTCTTCCTTAGCTCTCTCGATTATTCTATGTTTCACTTTCACTCAATGATATGATCCTCTCAGAAGCCTAAATTAGTTTTACGTCCCAGTAACTACTTTCATACCTTTCAGAGACGCCCATGTATTGGAGTTTAGTCGGAGGAGCTTCCTGAGTGCCAGTAAATCTACCGACATGAGGCTGGCGTATTTGAGCACCATCAAATACCGCCAGGCTGAGACAGCAATAAACCTGCCAAGTCGCTCTCAGACTCTACCACCTGAGCTACACTGCACGTGAGAGAAGTCTTCGCATATGTGAGGTCAAACAATTTCTTTTCTTAAGAAAAAAACCTCCTTTTGTTCGTCTGAATTCATGTTCTCCTTACGTTTTCCACCGATAGTTGTTCTGATCCCCAAGTAATGATATTCATGTGCTTTCCTTCACAATAATTCCTCTAATCTAATATTTCCTGCACCATCTGACTTCATTTCGCTACTTCAGTACTGGAATTATAATTGTTTTGCATTTCTTTTCCAAGACTACGTCCATATCGTTCAGTAATTTCCTCGGATCTTCTGTAGACGCAAAAGGGATGACAAAATCACTCGTTCATTTCAGAATTTTGATTTTCTTTCCTTCAACTGCAGTTAATTTCCTAAATTATTACTTGATTACGTTCAGTGCCTGTTCTAGGTGAATATTAAAAGGAAGGGTTAAATTTACAGCCCTGTCTCACTAGTTTCTCAATTATTGCTTCCCTTACGTGGCCCTCTATTCTTAAACTGAAGTTTAATAATACTGACTAGAGGAACCGTGTTATTAACAGCCCACTTGACATAACGCGTGCACAATGCACTGCCCGGGTTCTTGTTCGAATGATTACTTTTATGATTATTATCACCTGTTAATTACGTGACGAGTGTATTTAGTAGATTTCTTTATTTGACGTTGATTTATATTTTGCGAACTATTTTGTAATTTAAGTCATAGTGTTACTTTACTTTCTTTTGGGTGGAAGTTCGGCCTTGTTACAGCCGATGTTGTCTCGGAAATAGATGATCTCTTCCAATAAATAATAAAAATAAATGATAACTGTTTTTTATAACGTTCCTCCATACCAGCTCCATCCCTAGGGGTGCTAGGTGTGTCTTATTCCCACAGCATCCCTCTCCAGTTAGTCTTGCGTGTACCAAACTTGACTGAAATGGTAGGTTTGTTTATAGTCACCTTCATTTATAATCGTTTAGCTTCGTCCATATCTTTGCGTGAAAATATAGTGCCTTCAGTGCATGCAACCCGCTAAGTACGGGATGTATTGCGGGATAGGAAAAGCCTTCGCCTGCAATTATTGGCGTGGTCATTTAGTGATATGATTTTATGATTAGTCGAACTTGACTGAGCTTAGAGACTTATCAGTGCCTGATGATTCACTGACAGGTAATCACGGAGAGAATAATAAACATGAAGCAACTCGGTCCAGTAGAACGGACGCACTGGAGAAATATGTTTTAGTAAACTTTTAAATATGTAGATAATAACACTAATAATAATAATAATACTAATAAATATGCACGACCTTCAGATATCTTTTGAAAACAGAGAATACATGAACCCCAATAAACATGCACCAAAATTCATGGAGAAACATAGCAAAACTAAACGATTATCACAATTTAAGTAAAAGGAAAGTGGACTCCAAACAAAAGCCAATGAAATTAGATGCCAGAAATTTAAAACTGCACATCGACTAATCCAAACTATCTACAACAAAAATGTATCTCCAAGCATACAACACTTAGACACTACAATATCTATTAAACCAAAATGTCCTTATGGATCAGAGACGCTAATTTTGAGTAGAAAAAGAGACATTGAAAACATTGAGGAAAAGGAACGCAAAATCATGAGAAAAATTCTACGCTTGAAACTCACCAACGGACAATACCAACTTAGAGGGAGACAGGAAGTCAAACAATACAAAAATATTTACAGCGATATTAAAAAACCTAGGATGAAATTCTATGGTCATATTAAAAGAATTCATCCAGGCAGACATAGCGATCAAATAGTCGAATTCTTTGAAAATATGAGTAAGGCTAAAACAGACACAATGAAATGGATTGGCGAAATTAAAACCGATTTGAAACAAGCAGGAATTAGTACACCAGAAGATGTCCAAAACTGGGTAATCTTCAGATCCAAAATTCATAAATGGCAACTTGACCAAGAGGAAAGATCAAAGAAGACTGGAACATTCTGGTCTGAAGACTGAAAGGAAGCCGACAGTAAAAGTATGAAAGAAATATGGGCACAGAGGAAGGCCTCTAAGTGCTTTGGGTAGTCTTAATGGGCGTGTGTGCATATATAAAAATATGCACAGAAACGTAACGGAAAATATACATAATGGACAGAAGAATGCAACAAGAACGAATTAAGACCTACTGGGAAGAAAAGAAGAAACTAAATAAGGTCAAACGCACTGCTTAGCTGGGCATAACGAATCAATGATAATAAGACCTGTACTCTGTCATTTTCTTTGAGGAAGGTCCGTGTCATGTTTTATGAACATCTCCGTCGAATGTCTTCTAGGAGAATATCTTGTGATGAAATCTACTACTCCATGAGGAACTGAAGTGAAGGAGGATGTGACTGGCGCCTCACTGCATTATTAGTCAAGATGAACAACTACTGGAGATCCACAAGGCCTGGCAATTGTTAACCGTAGTCTTAATTGACCAAAAAATATTATACCACCACTTATTGTAAGAATGAAATAGGGCATTCTATATGTGTATGGCCATTTGCGCTCACTGAGATGCATTTGTGCCGGCCGAGGTATCTGCCTCCGGAGAAGTGCTCTCATCACTGGAGTCGACCAAAATATTACGTGCACTCCAGTTTGAGCAGTAACACCGTCATATTTCACGTTAGGTAATTTAGGTTGTGGAATGTCGCAGGTGTCTTTCAACTATGCGGAAACTTTAAGACACTGTTCGTCTAAATAATGTTAGAAGAATGTTGTTCTCGAAGCGAGTGAGCAGGAGCCCAGGTAGGTTAGTGGAGATACACCGAGATTAAGCAAATTTTCTTGACCGCAAATATCCGGCAACCATCGTAAATCCAAAAAAAAAAAATTCACACACACAGAGACGAAAATTTCACGGCACTTTCAATGTAATAATGTCGGGTTTTTTGGTAGTGGCTTAACGTCGCACCGACACAAATAGGTTTTATGGCGACGATGAGACAGGAAAGGCCTAGGAGTTGGAACGAAGCTGCCGTGGCCTTAATTAAGGTACATCCCCAGCATTTGTCTGGTGTGAAAATGGGAAACCACGGAAACCATCTTCAGGGCTGCCGACAGTGGGATTCGAACGCTTTATCTGCCGGATGCAAGCTCACAGCCGCGCGCCCCTAACCAAACTGCCAACTCGCCCAGTAATGTCGGTTGCAAAATGATAATAAGTTTGACAGTCCTACGGAACATCGGTATTAAGGGACGTGTGACTGTGAGAACTTTGGCCTAAGAATAGGTTTCATTTAACCACTGCTCAACCCAAGTCCTTATCATGTGAGCACGACAGCAAGTGAACTACGCCATTTGTCTTGCTGGGATCTATATCCCTCGCAGTGAATTGCGGAGGTTCTTCATTAAAGTTGTCATACGTTGTGGGGAACCCTATTATTACAACATTTTGGCTATGAAATACACGAGTAACCACTTTAATGATGCCATGAGAAGAACTGAATATTGAGAAACAATGGAGGGAAAACTGTTTATATTTTATTGTTTGCAAATAATCCGTCTGCGAGGGCCAGGATCTCTGGGAACAAAGGGGAGACTATAATTAGCGGAGTAACGAGGTTGCGAGGGAAACAAATGAAGTCTCTTACGAAATGGAGCGTAATATTGAACAAGAGGAATCTTATAGGTTTCTGAGACATAAGAAAACAGGTCACTTGCTTGAGAGACCGGCTCCATGGCTAAATGGTTAGGGTGATGGCCTTTGGTCCAGATGTTCCCGCGTTCAATTCCCGGCCGGGTCGCGGATTTTAACCTTCATTTTTTAATTGCATTGGCTCGGGGCTGGGTGTTTGTGCTGTCCCCAACATCCCCGCAACACACACCACACGTACACTATCCTCCACCAAGACAACACGCAGTTACCTACACATGGCAGATGCCGCCCACCCTCATCGGAGGGTCTACCTTACAAGGCCTGCATTCGGCTAGAAATAGCCACACGAAATTATTCTTATTACTTGCTTGAGAGACATTGAGAATGCATCTGGGCTTAATATTGCACTGTGTTACTTCCTAAGGGACGTGATGGGCGGATGATTTAGTCACTGGCTTTTCATTACAACAGCCACGGCACGAATCCCAGCCATGAATGTGAAATCATGTGAAATGTAAAGTCAGAAAAATCAAGATAGATTTAGCAAAACCGACATGTTCGCTCTGTTACCCCTGATCTACATTTAGGGCAGTCACCCGTGTGGCGAATTCCCTGTGAGTTTTTACCTAGTGTTTCCTTAAATAATTGTAACCACTCAAACGTATTGTCATTCCACACCATCCCTCCACTGACAGCTAGAAACATCCCACTTAGTCGAGCACCTCGTCTCCTTTCTCCCAAGTCTTCCCAATCCAAACTCTGCACCATGTTAGTAACGCTACTCTTTTGTCGGAAATCATCCGGAACAAATGGAGCCGCTTTTCCATGCTTTTTTCCAGTTTTCGAATCAGATTTTCCTGGTGAGAATCCCATACACTGGAACCATACTCTAATTGGTGTCTTACCAGAGACTTATATGCTCTGTCCTGTACATTCTTACTACAACCCCTAAATATCCTAATGATCATGTGCAGAGATCTGTACCCTTTATTTACAGTCCCATTTAAGTAATTACCCCAATATAGAGTTTTCCTTAAATTAACACCTAGGTACCTAAAGTGATTCCTGTACTGGAGGTACACCCGCTCCGTGCATTTAAACTGGACGCCTTTTAGAATGCGTGTACTTCAAACTGTGTATTGAAGAAGTTTGAACGGTTATCGTCAGATGTCTCTACTGTCGACTTATGCGCCTCCTCTGGTGGGAGGATGGACAGTTAAATTTCAAGAGAATTTTGGTATTCACAAATTTTCTAAACTGAATTGTTTGTATATTGTTTTTGGTGCTCTAAGGTTTCTAGCACATCTGTCTATTTCCGCCTGCTTAACATTTTAGCCAGTCAGGAATTTCTGATATTGATTTAATTCTGGGACCTTCCTCTCTGCTATAGAGTCTGGGACGTTTTGGGCCATGTTGCCTTTTCGATCGCTCCAGTCAAGAGGCTTAGAGTATGTTCGTAGAGGAGCCTTGCTCATCATAGGAAGGCCCACCAGCTCAAGGTAATGGCAGACATCTTTTAATCATATAATAATCTCAGAAAGATAATTTGAGGGGAAGGTTTCAAAGTTCTTTCTTAATGTAAAACTCAGTCTTTCGATGTAAACTTTCAAACCGGTCTAGATACTTTATTCTAACTTAGGGAATACAAAGTGTGAACTTTCTTTTAATTCCCATTTAATTTGGTATTTGGTGGCTGTGATTTCGTAAACTTTAAACTTTATCTAGTCCTTTTGTAATTTAAAATTTTCCCTCCATCTAGTCACCTTTGTAATTTCGGGCCATAAGCCCACATAGAGTTTTAGAGTTTCGGTATGTAATGCCAAAGGAGTGCAAGTATGCACCTCCCAGCATTTTGGTTTACGGCCGATATTTAATCCTTTCCTTTTTTTCACTAAGACCATGTAGAATGGGCACTTATCGCCCCTGTTAAATGTTAACTGTCCATATTTAAATTTAGCTTAGGCTGCCGACCGAGTAAGACAGTGAAAACTGTTGGTATTTAATGTAATGTAAAAATAGAGAATTGGGCCTTGGAAAGGCTGGAATGTTATAAAGTTTGGAGCCCCGTCTCCTAAGTGATACTTAATTGGAGAAGTAGTGCTCTTTGTTTAGGCTAACATACTCATCTTTTAAAAGTCATAACGTCTATTGTACCTGAGTATTCTGAGGTTTGAGATAACTGTTGTTTCTTGAGCTAACGAGCTCTCCTTTTGTCTATCCACTCCTAATTGGTGCTGTTCATTTAAATTTGAATTGAGGAAAAACTTCTGCTTACTTCTCAGTCCTAAGATTGGTTGGCGGCATTTCGTCTCCTCCACTCTTCTCTGTAATCCGCTAATCTTTTCATTTCCACATATGAGACTGTTCCTACGTCATCTCTGATCTGTATTAAATATTTCAGTATAGGTCTTCCTCTTTTACCTTGAATCATTCCTTCCATGACATTAACTATGAAACCATTGTGCCTATAGCGATGGTCAATTAATTGGTCTCATCTCTTTCTTGTTGTTCCTCGAAGAACTTCTTCATTGGTGAGTTTTGCTGTCCATGAGATCTTTTCCATCCTCCTGCAGCACCACATCTCAAATGCTCCCAGACGTTTCTGAGCCACACTCCAGACAACGAAGGAAATAAAATTTCAAATTTGGGAGTTTCAAATTAAGATTTGATCTTTTCTCTGTCCATCCCTTCACGCCCGCACCTTCTTACACCCCTCTGCTCAACGGGAAGTGCGTGACAGTTCCCACAAGGAACCTTCACCCCATCAACACAGTAATTAAAACTGAGAGGACATTTCATATTGGTGAAACCCACAATGTATCATTTGATATGAATATCAGAATAGTTAAATGCTGAATTTATATGTTCGTCGCCATAAGACCTATCTGTGACGGTGCGACTTAAAACAAATAGAAAAAAAAAATATATGTGGAGTTGAGTCTTGAACACTGACCGAAGCGTATGAGGAGGAGGTCGAGGCCTTTGGAATGTGGATTCGGTTGTGGTGATGATTATTGTTTTAGGGGGAGTACAAGTGGGGAACCGTACTCTAATAACACTAAGTAGGAGGAAAATGAAAGATCTCCAACACTTGCAAGCAGGGAGGTATCGGCGAGTGAAGGGGAAGGGTTACGATGCGCGTGAAAATGAAACACACTGAGGACTTCGCGGGTCGGAAGAGAACGAGTGTCGACCAAAGGAGGTCGGATAGGATAGGTGAGGAACCTGACAAAAGTAATGGAAAACTCAGCTAGGGAACCCATGTTTGCGAACGAAGTGTGTGACTGAAGAATCTTGTGGACTTGTACGAGTTGAGCCAGATGTTCCTGTTCCATGTCGCTGAGATCGTCAACCTTCGCTGGAAAATGGTGAGCTCAGAAGAAGAAAATATATCTTTTATGTCTACTTACACTTTACTCACATGTGCTTAAGCCAGCTTTCAGTGAAACTCTGCTTCTCAAAGTGGAGGTACATATCTCCCCTAATGCACCGTCATTACATTATGCTAGAAAGCACGCTTGCAGTGGCGTCTCAACGGCGCACTAGCCACTACCACCTTGGAAAGAAGCCAAAATCATACCGAGAATGCGGCTGGCGGGAAGGCGGCGGAAACCCACGTAATTTCACAATGTTGACAAGGTCTAAAGAGATTAATACAAGGCGTGTTTTAAGTAAGGGCTGTTTGAAAATAACTACACAACGAAAGGCGATTTTCAAGCACCACATTTATTTGGAGATTCTACACACCTTACTCTATTTTCCAACACAGCCACCAACACTTATCATACCTTACAGCTAGGTTTTCATAGGCACTTTCCGCCTTCTCCGATAACCAAGAGTTCTTGATCTTGCGCTGGGACAGAGTCTGTTTGGCCTTCACCTTTACAGGCAAATGTGTGTGTCTCTATTCCATGCTCTGTTGCTTCGATTCCGGCGTGATATGAGAAATCTCTTGTTACGATCTGGCTCAACATGTCGTCACTTTCTTCGGCATAACGAGTCAAAAACGTCATCGAACACTCAAATCTGTACAAAAATAAAAGATGTGAGTGTTCGATGAGTGTTGTGTGTCCCAGCGCAAGATCAATATCAAGAACTCTTGGTTGTCGGAGCAGGCGACAAATGTCTAGGAAGAGTTATTTAAAACTTAGTTGTGTTGGTGGCTATGTTGAAAAATAGAGTAAAGTGTGTAGAATCTGCAAATTTATGTGGTGTTTGAAAATCGTCTTTCGTTGTGTAGTTATTTCCAAACGGCCCTTAGTTAAAAAACCACGCCTCGTACCTAAAATCACAATCGAGGGAACTGAATTATGGTTCCCTCTCGAGAACTTAATTTTTGATATTACTTGTTAACTTCACTGATGAACGATTTCCCAGGAACGATGAAATGAAAGGTGAAATAATGGACGTCCTTCTTTCGTCTGGGAAAGGAGAATCTCGTTTTACGACACGACAAATGGTTGAGTAATTTAAATGATTATAACCAAAACTAAGCTACTGTTGCCGTAATGATTGACCTTCCTTTATCTGCCCAGTTTTAAGGAATTAGTGAAACTTATTTTTGATATATCATTGTAAAGTGGAGAGCAAGAATTCTGCAGATATAGGAAAACTGTTTTGTATTGATAATATGATGTTACAACACCCCCCCCCCCCCCCAGGGCAGCCCCTTACTTACACTGTGTTGCTGTCAGCCCACCTGTGTTTGGCGGGTACAAGTTGCAGGGTGTAACGAGGTCAAGACAACTAATGACTAAGTTTTAACAATTTGATAGGCTGGAAATCTCACTCAGTATTCATAATTAATCGTACAACATCCTGGATCTCAGTGACCCCCTTCAGAGATGTTTACTTTCGTACTCCGTCGTATTAAGTGAAAAAAAATTCAAATGTTTTTTTGTTTTTTGTTTTGCTAGTTGTTTTACGTCGCACCGACACAGATATGTCTTACGGCGACGATGGGAAGGAAAGGGCTAGGAGTGGGAAGGAAGCGGCCGTGGCCTTAATTAAGGTACAGCCCCAGCATTTGCCTGGTGTGAAAATGGGAAACCACGGAAAAACATCTTCAGGGCTGCCGACAGTGGGGTTCGAACCTACTATCTCCCGAATACTGGATACTGGCCGCACTTAAGCGACTGCAGCTATCGAGCTCGGTAAAATTCAAATGTATGTCTACTACATGTGCATAAGTATAGATAAATACTGCATGTTTATTAAGGTTTAAATTATATAAATGTAGACTAATGCATATATGAAATAGCAGCTTGTTCACTAATTAATATACAAAGTTTGTAGTCCCTGTGCATGACTTCTGTTCACTTTCATTATTATTATTATTATTATTATTATTATTATTATTATTATTATTATTATTATTATTATTATTATTATTTCTGTCTCCTCACTCTAGGCGTATCGTGCCTACTTCCCCATCCGATGATCTAGAGTCAATTCCCGGTCGCGTCAGGAATTTTTACCTGGATCCGAGGTCTGGTTGGAGATGCACTCAGCCTGCGTGATTCTAAATAAGTGAGATGGAGACCGCGGTCTGGAAAACCAAGAATAACGACTGAGAGGATTCGTCACGCTGACTAAGCATCACCACGTAATCTGCAGGTCTTCGGGCTGAGCAGAGGTCTGTTGGTAGAACAAGCTCCTTCAAAGCCGTAGTGTCATAGGGAATTATTATTATTGTTATTGTGTGATATTGCCAATATTACCAAGTGTGTAATTTTTAGCTGTTGGGCAAGCAGGAAAGCTGAAGAAACGTTAATTGCGCCTGGCCCTAAGTGAGCTATTTGATCAGAAGATGAACAATATTTGATAGTAGGCCAAGAGTTCCTAACAAGTGTTTCCAGGAGGTGAGGAAGGACTTCAACAAGCCTGAGCTAAGGCGGGAGGACATCTCAGATCGAGCAGAGTACCGGTTACAAGTCAACCACTTCAAAGGCTTTCATGAAGAACAAAACAAAGCAGTGGTTGGACGATGAAAAGACGGCAGGCTATCAAGGAAAGAGTTAAGCGAATCTGGGCTGCATAACAGACCTCCAAATATGTGTAACAGTTATTTAATGCGGACTTTATTGGCCCTAAACGAAAACTACTAATCAATGTTTTTATCGTCATCTGTGTAGGTATGCTAAAATTGGGGACGTTTGTGACGTACTGTACGTCAGAACTACTAAAATGAACTAAAATACATTAATCTATTATGCAAATTCAAAGAATTTGCTAAAAACGGCTTGCAGTCTGTTCTACTGGACGGACTTGCTTCACTTTGTTTTATTCTCTCCGGAGTCACTTGCCAGTGAATTATGAGAAATTGATAGGTATCTAAGTTTGGTCAACATTGTGTAATAACAAAATCAAATCATTAAATGATGACCCCAATAAGTGCAGGCGAAGGCTTAGCCTAACCCGCAATACTTAGCAGGTTGCTAAGCGATTACCACTTTCATTAACATTCTGATATATGTGGATGTATCTTGGTAATGTCATTGCAATGCAGCCATGTTTGATTACTACCTGTGAAGCCACAGAGTACACACTTCCTCCGATCACGGAAGAATA
This sequence comes from Anabrus simplex, assembly GCF_040414725.1. NCBI lineage: Eukaryota > Metazoa > Arthropoda > Insecta > Orthoptera > Tettigoniidae > Anabrus > Anabrus simplex. The sequence continues at coordinate 22,322,493 of NC_090267.1, forward strand.
CTCCCTGCTACATATTCTTTGATTCTCTAACGTTTCTAAGCTTCCGAATATATTCAACAGATGGCAGAGGGTTCCTAATAAGTTACAAGCTGCTAAGAGAAAAACGTCTACGTACACACAGACCCCATCATGACATACACTTTAGACATTATCTGGGAATACCTATCGAAGGATAACCTAACTACACTAGAAAGAGTACAGGCCATGTTTTATAAAAATGTTCTCTGCCTGGAAATAATGCTCCTTCGACGCTAACCTATGAGCTCACAACACAAGACAACATTTCTATATAGAAGAACTGCGATCAAAAATACCGTTGCCTTCTACGACACAATACAGAATTGCAGGATAGCAAGGAGAATAAATGGAGAGATTTTTACCAAACAGATGACATGATGACGTCAGAATGGATGAATTCTCACTACGAACTGCGGCATACCATAACGAGCTTCTTACCAAATATTCATAAAACTATTGAATAGGACAGACTACGACAGGCCTATCAAAACGTGTTATCTGACCTGCTTGTGACGAATGCTGCGGAGCTGTGCTGGTCCTCTAGTTTTAATTAAATTTAATAAAATTAATTTAGTTATACGTCCAGTGTTTTGTGGAAACGAGGTAGTTTTCTATGTGGAATGTTTCGAGCTGTTAGTGGTGAGTTGGCGTGAAATGACACAAGTAGAATAAGCTTGAGCGGAGCTTTTAAAAGTAGAAAAGATCAAAATTTGTATTAAAGTGGGAATTCAAGAGGACAGGTTGGGGAAATACACTGACTGACAGAGCAAATGCAACACCAAGAAGGAGTGGTTCGAAAGGGATGAAAGTTGGGGAAAAAGCAGAGACGGCACGGACGAATAATTGATGTTTATTTCAAACCGATATGCAGGTTACACAATGCGCACGGCATCGACTCAGTAGGATGTAGGACCACCGCGAGCGGCGATGCACGCAGAAACACGTCGACGTACAGAGTCAATAAGAGTGCGGATGGTGTCCTGAGGGATGGTTCTCCATTTTCTGTCAACCATTTGCCACAGTTGGTCGTCCGTACGAGACTGGAGCAGAGTTTGCAAACGGCGTCCAATGAGATCCCACACGTGTTCGATTGGTGAGAGATCCGGAGAGTACGCTGGCCACGTAAGCATCTATACACCTCGTAGAGCCTGTTGGGAGATGCGAGCAGTGTGTGGGCGGGCATTATCCTGCTGAAACAGAGCATTGGGCAGCCCCTGAAGGTACGGGAGTGCCACCGGCCGCAGCACATGCTGCACGTAGCGGTGGGCATTTAACGTGCCTTTAATACGCACTAGAGGTGACGTGGAATCATACGCAATAGCGCCCCAAACCATGATGCCACGTTGTCTAGCGGTAGGGCGCTCCACAGTTACTGCCGGATTTGACCTTTCTCCACGCCGACGCCACACTCGTCTGCGATGACTATCACTGACAGAACAGAAGCGTGACTCATCGGAGAACACGACGTTCCGCCATTCCCTCATCCAAGTCGCTCTAGCCCGGCACCATGCCAGGCGTGCACGTCTATGCTGTGGAGTCAATGGTAGTCTTCTGAGCGGACGCCTTGAGTACAGGCCTCCTTCAACCAATCGACGGGAAATTGTTCTGGTCGATATTGGAACAGCCAGGGTGTCTTGCACATGCTGAAGAATGGCGGTTGACGTGGCGTGCGGGGCTGCCACCGCTTGGCGGCGGATGCGCCGATCCTCGCGTGTTGACGTCACTCGGGCTGTGCCTGGACCCCTCGCACGTGCCACATGTCCCTGCGCCAACCATCTTCGCCACAGGCGCTGCACAGTGGACACATCCCTATGGGTATCGGCTGCGATTTGACGAAGCGACCAACCTGCCCTTCTCAGCCCGATCACCATACCCCTCGTAAAGTCGTCTGTCTGCTGGAAATGCCTCCGTTGACGGCGGCCTGGCATTCTTAGCTATACACGTGTCCTGTGGCACACGACAACACGTTCTACAATGACTGTCGGCTGAGAAATCACGGTACGAAGTGGGCCATTCGCCAACGCCGTGTCCCATTTATCGTTCGCTACGTGCGCAGCACAGCGGCGCATTTCACATCATGAGCATACCTCAGTGACGTCAGTCTACCCTGCAATTGGCATAAAGTTCTGACCACTCCTTCTTGGTGTTGCATTTGCTCTGTCGGTCAGTGTATTTTTATAGGACGAGGAGGAAGGAATTTGAAAAAAAGTATCTAGGAAAATATTCGATAAAGGTCCAAGTTCGTTGTAAATATTTAAGAGAATGCTAAGTAATCTGCCACCTGGGCGAGCCTTAAGTGCAGATGATTAATTGATTTTAAGGAACTGAGCTGAAAGCGAATATTGCAATCCCCTCTTCCCTCCACGAAAACCTTGTTTTTTTTGTATCTGCTTGTCATTGGGATGAAACCGATTAAATGTGGATTATAGAATTAAACATTTTATTAAACACTTTACTGTAAAATATTTGAAATGTAGATAATTACATTTAAAATGTAGTTACACTTCAATGTGTAGTCTCTGTTTACAAGGCAGTGCATTTCAACCAGTCAAGTTTACCTTTTCCTTACTCTCAAATTTTACTTCTCACCTAGAAGGGATCTCTGCGAATGGTTTGCAGTTCATATGCCATAATTTACTTCAAAGCAATTAGGGACTGGCTTATCAAAGGGCTGGTGTGGCCAACATCAGATAAGAGAAATCACTTTTGGAAACGAGATTCCCTCCGCAGTAACACAGACTAAGTATTCTTGGATCCCCCTCGTAAGTGTGAAGCAATCCCCACCTTCCCAACGTAAGAAACAAACCACTGGCACGACATCTGGTATCTAATATGTGAGACCGATTTAGAAGCGTCCTAGAGAATGTGTGTGTTAGCGCGCATGTTTTGTTTCGTTCCTTAATCCTCCCTGGAAGTGTGCAGAGAAAATAGAGTGAGGAAAGCGAAGGAGGGTGAGGATCAATACGCAGGAGAGCGTGAGGTCGAGCTCTGGACCGGGAAACATACGTCTACACACCTCCTCTTCTCATCTACCAAAGAGAAACATAAAATATGACTAACACGAAACTTTCTATGACTTGTATATGGAGACACTTCTGTGGTGTAGTGGTTAGTGTGATTAGCTGTTACCCGGAAAATCCGGGTTCGATTCACGGCTCTGCTACGCAATTGAAAACTGGTGCGAGTACAGGAACGGGCCCACAGCCTAAGGAAGTCAACTGAGTAGAGGGAGTTCGATTCCCGCCTCAGCCATTCTCGAAGTAGTTTTCCGTGGTTTCCCACTTCTCCTCCAGACTAACGCCGGGATAGTACCTAGCTTAAGGCAACGGCCACTTCCTTCTCTCTTCCTTGCCCATCCCTTACGATCTTTTCCCTAATACCGTTCCTAGTTTTAAGGTAAAATTTTGTTTTATGTGCAGTTGACCTAAGTGGAGGCTGGTATTCGCTTCTGTATGTTACTACGGTGGATAGTATTGTTTAGGTGACGATGTGTATTCAGAAAGAATCCAAGGTGGATAAAATCCTCACCTGCCAGGATTCGAAGCCGTGACCATACGAACCCAAGTCTACGAGCCAGGCATTCGTATATATGTCAGCCATTGCCCCGTTTCTCTAAGGGGTCCGGTGTGAAGTGAGATGAATCTTCGTATCTTTTCTTTCTTTCTTTCTTAATAAGTTTACCCTCCAGGGTTAGTTTTCCCTCCGATTGAGGGAGGGATCTCACGTCTACCGCGACAAGTGCAGTATTCTGGAGCGTGAGACATTAGGTCGGGGATACAACTGAGAAGGAGAGCCAGTACCTCGCCCAGGTGGCCTCACTTGCTATGCTGAACAGGAGCCTTGTGAAGGGATATAGAAGGAAGGGGCCGTGGCCGGAAGGTGATTATTGGTGATTATTGTTTTAAGAGGAAGTACAATTAGGCAACCATCCTCTATACAACACTAATCAGAGGAGAAAACTGAAAGGGGTCCGACACTTTTTTTTTTTTTTTTTTTTTTTTTAAATCAAACACCTTTTATTACTCTATTAACCTTTTACAATAAACATGTATAATATATACACAAAAACTGATGACATACACTTTCCGAAGTTCATTGTCCTAGTTCCTTAATGATAAACAAATGTTGTCAAACACTGATCACATTTTAACTGTGGTTGTTTTTGTCGGTCTTTACGTAGTCTGTGGCACATTAACACCTTATAGCCTACTGATCTAATAATTAAAATATTCAAACACTGTTACGCCATGAATTAAAACTGATATAAGAATGAACCAAAACCTGTTGACATCTTCTCATTGCACTTATATGTCCATCTTTCCATCCGTATGTATTGCTGAAAAGATCGTAAGTTCAGTTGTCTTGGTTTCCGTCGGTGTTCCATAATGAAGTGAATGGTTGCTGCAGTGAGCCATAGAACTGCGTTGTTGACCGTGGCCGGGAGGAAAGCATATTCTATGTTGAGTAGTCGATATTCTAAGATGGGAGTTGGAGTCATGTGAAGTATGTTGCATATTTTCGCGAAAGACCACGCCCATATGTCCGCACTGACACAAGACTTAACACGATGTATTAATGTATCTCTTTGTTGACAATGTTCACAGATATTGCAGTCAGACCGTCCATGTCGAAATAACTTATCCTTTGTTGGTATAGTTTCATTTATTGTTAAGTATAAAGTTGTTTTCCACTGAAGAGGAATCCATTTATTAGCAATATTATTCCATACTAGTTTCCAGTGTCGCGAAGGATACTTTGCCTGTATTTGAGGTGGTTTAATATTCTGGTTCATTATATGGTTATAGATGGATTTTGTTGTTACAACTGAAGTTGGATCTATTAAAGTTCTTGTAAGGTTATCTACAAAGCTCAAAACTCGTTTGAAATGCAGTGGCAAATTATGATGGGAAGTGAGAAAGGCCACGCTTCGGATAATATTATTCAGAACCGCCTTAGCATAATCGCCATCAGGTCTGCACTCACAATTAATAAAATTTCGCGCGATAAGTGCAGTGCATTTAGCTTCTGCAGAAACTAGTCCTAACCCTCCACACTTAATGCTTTGGTACAATTGTGTTCTGGCTATCCTGTAGTGGTGTCCTCTCCATAGGTAATACCCTATAATTAGATCCATTTTCTTGACTATTATAGGTGGTGGAGGTAAAATCTGTGCGACGTACCACAGTTTGCTTAGTGCAAAGGTGTTAACTGTCCAGATTTTTTGACATATATTGAGGTTTCGAAGGTGTTGAGCAAATAGGACAGCGCGAACTGTATTGAGCATTTTTCTCCAGTTGTCATCTATCATCTGGGTCAAATTCGCAGAAAATGTTATTCCCAGGATTTTATGTGTTTCAGCAGAGGGAAGCCAGTGATCTTGTGTCGGCCAGGGCCCAAATGGTAGTATGGCAGATTTGTGGGGATTAATTTTCGCTCCAGAATGATGTTGATAGTCGTCGGTGACCAATCTTAAGTCGTCAAGCTGTTTGGGCTGTGTCAAGATAACAGTGATGTCGTCCGCATAGACATGTGCTTGTAAGGACGTTGCACCTAGTTGTATTCCTGGAAGCTTCAAAGTTAATTGTCTAATGAATGGTTCCACACTGATGGCGAAAAGAACTGCAGAGAGGGGACAACCTTGTCGAATCGATCTGCGAATGTGGATTGTTTTGGAGAGAAAGCCATTAATTTGTAATCTGGATGTTGCAATGTTGTATAAGTTTCGTAATGTTGTGGTTATCCTGTCGGGGAAAGCAAATCGTCGTAGAACGGACCATAGATAAGAATGTCTAACACGGTCAAAAGCTTGTTGAAAGTCTATACTGACGAGTGCGGCAGAGCTGTTGGGTTGAGAGGACATGTGCAGCACAAAGTTACGTAGAGTTGAGAGTCCATGTATGATGTTGGAGGTATTCAACACATTATGTTGCTCGGAACCAAAGATATGAGGCAAGGTGAGTCGTATACGTCTGGCAAGAATTTTTGCAAACAACTTGTAATCTGTATTAATTAGGGTCAGCGGACGGTAATCCGACAAGGATTTGGGTGATTTAATCTTAGGTACTAACACCATTATTCCTTCAGCGAAATTATTCATCTGTGCTTCACTTGTGAATAGTTCTTGGAAAAGTAACAGTAAGTCGTCCTTTATGTATTGCCAATAGGATTTGTAAAATTCGAAAGACAGACCATCAGGGCCGGGTGATTTTTTACAACATGCGTCGTTGATAGCTTGTAACAGTTCATCTTGGTGTATGTCGCTCTCTAGTTGCTGGGCGTCATCTATTGATAGTTGTTTCCGTAGAGGTTGCAAAAAGACTTGGACTGTTGTGTTTTGTTGAGGCGAGTCCTGAGCGAAAGCTAATTCAAAATGATTGGTTGCCATTTGAATAATATTGTCAGTTCCGGTAATGGACGCCCCTGTGATTTGTAGTTTTGAGATAAATGTCTTCCTATTTCTACCCTTCTCCTTGGCAATATGGTATAACGACGTCCTTTCGTCTTCATCTAAGGAAGGAATACGTGTGCGGGCCTGTACACCTTGTATATCAAGTTCTTTCAGCCGACAGAGTATATGTTTAATTTCTGTTAATTTATGCTGCACGTCATATCCGTGCTGTTGCGCGCGACTGTAGTCGTGTAAGGCTTGTTCGTAGAATTGCTGTGTGTGTCTTCGTTCCAGAGCTTTATGAAAGGACAAATTTCGGAAGAAACGTCGTATGGCAGGTTTAGCCGCGTGAATCCACCAAAGGAGTTGTGAGGAATAATGCCGTTTCCTATCGACCAATCGTTCCCACATCGTAGGAAAATGTTCTATAGCATCTGAAGTCTTTAAAAGGTTATTGTTCAACTTCCAATATCCTCTTCCTATCACTGGAACAGGCGTGTCAACACGTAATTGAAGGAGTACTGTTTGATGGTCAGAGAAAGGAACTGGGATGACGGATATTCTGTGTGTAATTGTGGACATTGAATGAGAGAGATAAACTCTGTCTAGTCGAGATGCTGAATTGTGGCGGAAAAATGTGAATTCAACATAATTCCCGTGTTTCATTTCCCAAGCATCTCTTAAACGGAGCTGCTGGACTAGTTCTGAGAGCGCTACCGAGTTGTTAACGTTGGGTCCGGTTTGATCCTTCGGGTGGAGGACGCAGTTGAAATCACCTGCAAGTACAATGTTGGTTCCTCGCGTGAGATGAATATTGAGGTCTTCGAGAAAAAACTTTTCTCGTTCTAATCGGTTTTGCGCTCCTGATGGACTATATATATTAATAAGTATGAAGTTTTCATAACGAGCGGAGAGCACTCTACCGTTTGGATGTGCAACAAAGTCATGAACGTCAAGACCAGGTCTATATACAATAGCTGTTCCTCGAGTATCCTCTCCTAAGTTAACATAGTATTCATATGGGCTTAATATATCTAAATTGTAGGTACACACTTCTTGGAGAAATAAAATATCAATGTCATGGTCTCTAATAAACTTCTTAATGAGTGCCCATTTCGTGATACTCAAAATGCCACAGATGTTTGCCGTAGCAACAGTACGCAGAATCATCTCTGGAAAGTAGGTGTCACATGTGCTCTGTGCACGGGTAAGGTCAGGATGACATGGTGAATCGGTCTTGGTGGAGTGCTGGTGCTGGAACACAATGGCCAGGAGACTAAAAAGTGTGAACAAGCTGTAGATCCGAAACATAGTGCGACCGTGATGAATTGAAAGGAGATTATTCTTTAAATTGGCAACTAAGAGCTGTATCCACTTCTTCAATGACCGACCTTCTCTTTACGCTGCAATGCTTGCATGTCCTTGGTCGAAAGGCTTTTAGTGGAATTAGGTTTATTTCGATTCCCGGAAGTTGGGTTTCCCTTAAACAACCGCGGGTCTTTGGGACTCACTTGCTGCGATTGGCATTTACGTGTTTTGGTTGTTAGAGAGCTATCGGAATCTTCTGATGTATCAGCTGGTGTATCGATCGTGGGGGTGTTAACTTCCTCCGCCAATTTAATTTTCTTGTGTGTGACGTGCTCTTTACTTAACTGGGCAGTAGTGTCAATATTAACGGGATCATCCTGTATTGTGGACTGATCTACTCTCAGTTGTGAATCGGGTTGCTCTGTAACCTCCATGTGTTGGTCTGTAGTGTGTTGTATTACGTGGCTTGGAGCCGGCTCTGATGTGGTGAGTGTGTGCATAGCATCTGTTGACACATGAACAGCTGTTTCGCTCTCAGGGTCAAGTTGTTCCCCAGCAAGTAAGGTGTTTACAACAGGTTGCGATTGGGAGTCCAGTGTGGCGAGGTCATCTCTGATAGACCTGTTTACGAGGGGAGGAAAGGCTCCACTCGTCAATTGTAAGTCAGATTGGAGAGTGGTGGCTGTTGTTGTGGGTACATAGGGGCGAAATAGTGTGGCAAGTGATGTCGTTTGTCTCAAAACATTGCCCGCACGACGGGGACAGTCAATACGCAGGTGATCCGAGGCGTTGCATATAGCACATGTTTTTTCTTGCCCCTCATATGTGACTTGTCCCCTGTACCCCTCTATGGTTACGAAGGATGGAATTTGCTGTTTTAACTGAATTTTTATTTGTCTGATACCATTGGGAACTGGTAGACGGTAGAGCTGAGACCACGATTCATCATAAATGTCTTTAACATGACCGTATTTCGTGAAAAAATTCCTGATTTTTTCGTTCGGCAATTCCGGAGGAATATTAAACAGACGAACTCTAGTCGCCTCAACTCCAGCTGCTTCAATAACTACCGGTACTGTCTCTCCACTAAAAAGTTTGAGTGTGCAACCTGTTTCAAATTTATGTAATATTCTCTCCATAATGGTTGATGAAATTACCTTTATGTATACTGCATTAGCCGGGGCATCCAGTTGGAGAGCTGCTAGCTGGTCGATGTTTACTTGCAGTGTTTCTGAAACCCAGGTGTGTATTTCCGCTGCTGTTGGCCTTGTATAATTCCTCTGGAAACTGCATTTCAGCGTATTTTTTCGAATGCTTTGCATGATTACTTTCAAACTGAACAATTACTAACTCAAAAACACTAATCACAGAGAATATTATCAAGACTTGTTGGTAAAAGTGCACTTATCACTGCGGTGTTCTTGTTGTACGTAAGACAAAACTGGCACGTCTAACTCGCTCCGCTCTCTGCGGACAACTGTCACTTCGAAATATGAAGATATTGGCTAAAGGAAGACAAGAGCCACGAAGAGCGTGAAAATAAAAGACTTCTAGGCCTCGAGTGCTCTAATACCGTCGAGGTCGGAAAAGAACAGGAGTTGACCAAGGGAGGTCGGATAAGATAGATGAACGTGAGAAGCCAGGCACAAGTAATTGGAAGCAATGTCAGGACTCAGCTAAGGGACTCGTAGTCACCAAACCACTCTTCAAAGTTCAGAGCTCCTCGGGCACCGTTTAGTCGCCTCTTACGACAGACAGGGGATACCGCGTGTGTTATTCTACCACCCCGACCCTCTGGGGGACGGTGGCCGTAAGTTAGGTACCATCCCATAATTTCCGTGGATGAGAACTGTGAAACCACGGAAAACCACTTCGAGGATGGCGGAGGTGGGAATCGAACCCCTCCCCTAATCATTTGACCTCCCGGGGCTGACTGTACCCCGTTCCGGACCTGGTACTACTTTTCAAATTTCATGGCTGAGCCGGGAATCGAACCCGGGCCTCCGGGGATGACAACTAATCACACTAACCACTGCATCACAAAGGTGGACTAAAAGGAAACATTAAGGCCCATTAATATTATGTTCCGCAACTCCTTAAAGATCAGATAATGCGTCACCTGTGTTCCATTTTCTAGAAATCTTCATCATTTCAACATCCATGATACAGAGTGTCTTCAGAAATCCAGTGCCTTAGCCATATACTTTTCCACTGATACACCGACGAACTTTTCATTCTTCATGACTAGTTCCGCTCGGTGCAGCACAGGCTGTTTGTGCATTGGTATATACTAAGGTGTTGTTATACCTGTCATAAGAAATACAACGTAAGAACGTGGAAATAAATGTGTAACAACTCTATTTCCAACTCATATCCTAATTTATTCCCACTGTCTTTTTAAAAACTGACGTCATTTTTTTCCCGTAGCGAGTATAAGCCTGGAAGCAAATACAATAATGTCCACACGAAATATTACTCGGGAGTTAATACGGCGATCCAGCACCGGCTTCTAATTCCGCGGCCTTATCCTGGCTAAATGAGAAAGTATTCTGTTGACTGGGCTGCTGATATATACCGCACGAGACATCTGCACTGTTATCTCCTCCTGCTGCAGCCAGGTCAAAACGTGGGCGGACTGACTGCTCAAAAGGTCGCAGGTTCAACAGCAACAATGTGTTTTACACTAGTAACATCAGTTGGCTGTCTAGGTCGAGCGTGGGTGACTTCATATTATAGATAGTCGTTGCGCAATGCAAACCTTTTAGTTTAAACAGGGGCGCAGATTAGCTCCTGCTTTTCTGCTTGACGGTACAGGTTTAAAACCCGGTGATTGTAAGATAGGATTTTCACCTGAAAAATGTCCGGCTCCATGCTGGCCTTTGGTCCAGAATGTCCCGAGTTCGATTCCCGAACGGGTCGGGGATTTTAACCTTCATTAGTTAATTCCAATGGCTCGGGGACTGGCGTTTGTGCCGTCTTCAGCATTAAAATTCATCACAGGTAGGGACCCATACACATAGACGCAATGGTCGCCTATACGACGTCAACTCGACAGACTTGCACCAGGCCTCCACGGAAGCCACACGCCAAAACTTAAAACTCCCACATTATTAAGTATTATTTAGTCGTAGCAAAGTTACAGCAAAACTACCGCGTACATGCGTGGAGCCCCGTGGAGGGGCTGAAGATAAGAGCCTGCATGTTCGTAACCTCGGTATTAAGATACAAAATTACGTGAACGGCATGAGGGAGAGCTCCAGTTTTTGCACTCTTCCTTTCAATATTAATGTAGAACAGGTGGTAGACCCTAAAGGGAATCGAGGAGGAATTTGGAAAGGGAATCTGAATCGAAGGAGAGGAAATCAAAACTCTGAGATTTGTCGATGTTGTTGTTATTATATCCGAGTGTGCAGAAGATGTGGAGAAATTGCTGAATTGTACGGACAGAGTCTTGCTGGTGGACCACAGAATGAAAGTTAAGAAGTCGAAAACAAAAGTAATGCAGTACAGTCGAACGAAGTCAGTGGAGGCAATAAACATTAGATGAGGAAATGAAGTCTTAAGGGAAGTAGACAAATATTTATACTTCGGTAGTGAAATAAACTAAAAATGGCTGATGTAAGGAGGACATAAAATTCGGACCAGCACAAGCAATGATGGCCTTTTGTCACTTCGAACATTGATATAGTAATTAGAAATATGTTTTTGAAGACTTTCGTCTGAAGCGTGGCATTGTATGGAAGTGAAACATGGATGGTAACTAGCTCAGGAAGAAATAGAACAGAAGCCTTTGAAATGTGGTGTTACAGAGGAATGCTGAGAAGGGTAGATGGAATCAGAAATGAACAGATACTGAATCGAATTTGTGAAGGAAGATCAATTTGGCTAAATTTGACGAGAAGGAGAGATAGAATGATAGACACCCAGGACTTGTTCAGTAATTTTTTAGTGAAGTTTAGGCGGTAAGAACGGTAGTGTTAGACCAAGGTATGAATATGACAAGAAGATTAGAACAGATTTAAGAAGTTTTAGTTTGGTAGAAACGGATAGATCACCACATGATTTTGCTGCATTAAACCAGTCTGGACTGATGACTCAAACAACAACAACAACAATTATGTAACCTATATTTATGCAGCTCATGGGTAAAAATGACCTTGATTTGCTCGGGTACAAAGAATCAGGTGAACAATATTCACACTCCCAAAAGTTTCAAATATAAGTTTATGTATTGCCGTTAAAAATAAATTATTTGCAATGAAACATAATTACTATGCTAATTTCTCGCCACATTAACATCGGATCTACCAGACAAAAAGAAATACAGGCCCTACCAGAAGTTTAAGGACACCTGCCTATTTCATGAACATGATTCCTGTCCTTAAACGTTTGATCTCAGACAGACGATTTTCTACACGAAACTAGCAAACAGTTAGAGGAACGCTTACTGAAGTCTTCATTAAGATATAACTCTTTGTTTTGTTGTTGTTACATTCTTGTTTATAATGGTTGGAAAGAAGATAGCTACTTATTAATACTTGAGGGGATTACAGTGAGAGGATTATATTAATAATGTTTTTATGGAGAAACACAGAATATTTATAATTGTAATAGAACAACAGAATGTGTCCCCCCCCCCGTCTTATTGCTCACAATAGAACCAAAGAAAGAACAAACAATCCTTGACCTTCGCTGGAGAAGAGACCACTCAAGTTACCGAGATCGTTTGTGTGTTTCGTTATAGTGTGAATACGCCGCTACCAACGTAACACACAAACGATCTCCGTAGCATGAGGAGTCTCCTGTCCAGCCAATGCTAAGTTTATTTTATGACCTCTCTGTGGTTCCATTGTGAACAAATTTTTTAATGGAAACATCTTCTGTTGTTCTATTACATTTATGAATATTCTACATGTATCTGTCTTTCTCCTTAACAACAATTATTAGCGTAATCCCCATATTGTAATGTCCAAATCTCCTCAAGTATTAAAACGTAGCTATTTTCTTTCCAACCATTCTAAACAAAAAATTGTAACTTAAACACAAAGAGTTATATTTTAAGAGATATTTCAGCAAATATTCCTCTACTGTAAATATTTCCTAGTTCCCTGTAAAAACATCTAATGCCTGATACCAAAAGTTTAAGGACAGATATCATGGTCATGGAATATACAGGTGTAGGATGTAAAGCGAGAAATCTGTCAGGCTTTTGATACATAATATTTACTCTCAGAGTGTACAGTAACCTTTCAAATTAGTCCCGTAGATAGTTCACAACACTTTGCCAACGATGCGGGACGCGTCGGATACCAATAACCGCACCAGGGTTGAATTCTTCAATCCCATATTTCACAGCGTTGTCAATGTCGTCCCATGTTCCAAACAGTCTCCCACACAATCGTTATTTTAGTTCGAGGATGAGATCAAAATCCCACGGGCCAGTTTGATGTAAGCCATTCTGCACGTAGCCTGACCCACTACTGCTGCCCCATCACCCTGTTCGTGGTAGCTGTGCAATACACCGAGATCGCGTACTGTATCCATGTACTACGAGTGTCATACTTTCCAGGACATATGCACATTGTATGGTAGCACCATGAACATTTGGGTAAAAATAGTTGCCATGACTTTCGTCACAACCGTCGTATTAAAAAAAAGATAAGCTTAGGTGCACCATAATTGCGTGTCTTTTGAAGGTCAGTAAGTATCCAGGGGAATAAAAGTTTAATTTGCATCACAAGAGCCAAATGTGAGGTTTTACCATTTGAGTTGAAATGTTTTTGTGGAGACCGTGATATAAGGTAGGGAGACCATATTTCGTCCCCTTAGCAGATTTGGACTTGCAGAAATTCAAGAGTACTGTGGACAAGGCTAAACATTGGTATATTACTGAATATACTCTCCACCTACGGGCAAGTTATAATGAAACCGTTATAAGGTAGTCAATATTTGACATAACCATAAACAATACAAAAGTTAAACTACCAAGAATATGTTCGTAATTTCCTCCCTCACCAAATTTATGAAAAGTACATTTAATTTTAATATAATTTTCCTTTCTAATGTTACCAAACACTTTCCCAGTAATGAATTACATAAAGTCTTTCAGCGTTGCTCGTGGGATGTTAAACATTTTACTTGCACGTTTGAAACGCATTATATTGTCCCGCACTGCCTTAATAGCCTTTTTATAGCCTCCTTATCCCACTGCTTGAGTTTTCCTATCTGATAATAATAATAATAAACTTCATAAATATAACAAATAAAATTTAACTTTAATAACAGTTCCATATTTCGTACTCGGGACGAAAATAGGAACGCTAAGGGGGACGAAATTACGAACATTCATTATAATGGCCGCTACAGTAAGTGACGCCAACTACCTTACTGTAGCGAATATAGGCCAGGAATTACACCACACGACTGAAATGCGGCCCAGTATTTCATACATATATCAAAGCTCGCTCTAGGAATAACAGACTCTTAATATGAATGCTATCGGGCGAGTTGGCCGTGCGGTTAAGAGCGGGCTGCTGTGAGTTCGCATTCGGGATATAGTGGGTTCGAACCCCACTGTCGGCAGCCCTGAAGATGGTTTTCCGTGGTTTCCTACTTTCACACCAGGCAAATGCTGGGGCTGTACCTTAATTAAGGCCAAGGCCGTTTCCTTCACACTCATTGGCCTTTCCTGTCCCATCGTCGCCATAAGACCTATCTGTGTTGGTGCGACGTAAAACAAATAGCAAAAAAATGAATGCTGCGCGAACTCAGTTCAACATGATTAATGAATCCACGTTGTACGCGGAAACTAAACATGGTGCACACAACCAAATGTCACAACAGATCAAGGGGTTGAGGTTACTTGTGTGAGCGTTTCTAAACATTAGGTACCAACTATGCAAACTGGAAATCCCTAGGGGGACGAAATTAGGTGCGGGGACGGAATTTTCCCCTCTCCCCTACCTTAAAGAAGCAGGTCATGTAGTGTGCGCGCATAGTTATTTACGAAACTGCCACCAAGAGTGATACTTAACGTTATGAGCGAGGTATTTAGAAATGAGTAACGTAAACTTATTACTTTAGTGGCTGTTGTGTGCAATATTTTATATCTTAATGTGATGAATTCACTTATTTTAAATTAAATTAAAGTCGTCTCGAAAAATCATCCATTTTGACACATGCAGAGACGTTTCTTGTTTAGTATGGAGTTATGTAGTATTAAAACACAGAACACTCCATTAAACTACCGCAGTCGTAAACATGGTCCTCTGGTCCTGGATTAATGAAGGTGATATGATTTGTTGCACCTGTTCAGTTCCCTGATTTTCCGTCTATTGAGTCTGTTCCTTCTCATAGTCTCAGTAATCTTTCCACCTCTGAGTCAGAAGTCTATTCGTTACTTTCCTCCCTGCCAGAAAATAAACCTACTGGTCCGGATGGTCTCAGTCCTGTCTTCCTTAAGAATACCGCTACGACTCTTGCCCATCCTATTGCTGTTATATTTAACCGTTGCTTCTTAGCCGGCTACTTTCCTGACGACTGGAAAATCGCTAACATCACTCCGGTTTTTAAAAGTGGAAAGAGGTCTGATGTCAGAAACTATCGTCCGATTTCTATATTACCCACTCTGTCACTCATCTGTGAAAAGATTATTCACCAGCGCCTTCTTTCTTTCACACTTCCTTAGATATCGTCCCAGCAGCATGGTTTTCTTCCTGGTAGCTCCTGCCTAACTAATCTGGCTGTTCTTCTCCATCGTGCAACATCTGCTCTTAACGCCGGTTCTCAACTGGACGTGTGCTACATTGATATTGCTAAGGCTTTTGATACCGTAGACCACGCACTTCTTTCCTATAAACTCTCAGAACGTTTTAATATACATGGTCGCTTGCTAACTCTCCTGCAGAGCTTCCTCAATACCAGAACTCAGCGTGTGGTTCTTGATGGGTTCAGTTCGACTCTTGTTATGGTACATTCTGGCGTCCCACAGGGCAGTGTCCTAGGTCCGCTTCTTTTTGTCTTATTTATTGACGATCTCATTAATTCTATATCCTCCGTTTCTTGTGAAATTCTACTATTTGCAGATGACTGTAAAATATTCAAACAAATCGATTCTTTATCTGACGTAAACTCCTTACAGAGTGGGCTTAATTCACTCTCTGAATGGTGCTCCACATGGCGTCTTAAGCCTAATCCTGCCAAGTGTTCCTCTATTTCGATCACGCTTCGTAAATCCCCTATTCTCAGTAAATACTCCCTCCTCGGTAACCCGTTCCCAACTCTAGCAGAACAAAATGACTTAGGAGTGATGTTTGACAGTAAATTGTTATTTGTCCCCCATATACTAAAGATAACCGCGCGAGCAATGTCACTTCTCGGTTTGTTGTATAGATTTTCTGACATCACCGATATCCGCGCCCTCCGAGCCTACTATGTATCTTGCATCCTACCGATTATTGAATTTGCGTCTCCCATTTGGTCTACCTCTTCACCCACTAATCTGAATCATATTGACCGCGTGCAGTCATTCTTCTGTGCCATTGTTAGAGCCAGAGTATCTGATTGTCGAAACTTGAGCAGTAATCAGATACTAGACAAGTTAAACCTTCACCTGTTATCTAGTCGCAGGAATGTAGCCGACCTTAGATTCCTATATAACGCTGTTAACGGTTTATTTCGTTCTCCTGAACCTGCATCCTTCTTTTCCTTACATGTTCCAACTCGCAAAACCAGGATTACTCCGCCCCTTCATATTCCGTATTCCCGCCTCTCTCTCGTTCAAAGAAGTTTATTTATCCGCATACCAACCCTCCTTAACTCTTTATTTCTGACAGGAACTTGGACGTTTTTTCTTCGTATGCCTCCTTTAATCGATTCTTCCTTAACTTAACCTAGTTCATTTTGTTCATATTCCTTTTTTCTCTTCTCATTGCTGTCCTCTCTTTTGTACATAATATAATATTTATTTATTTTTTACTGTACTATACAATTACTTAAGTGTTATATCTGTATTTATCTTATTGTGCCTAGCTATAAGTTCTTCTCTTCGTTTTACTTTCAACAATTTTTCTCGTTGTTTCTTTAGCCTTTATTTTTTGTTTTTATATGTTGTGTCTCAAATTTTGTTAGTTTTTAATTTTTTCCTCTATTTTTATCGTTACATGTTTTTTCGTCATTATTCTTCCACTTTTCTTTATGCTTGCCTTGTGCTATTCTATTGTAAATATGTATTTCATTGAGGAACTCTGTAATTCGGCTTCTCGCTGTTTTGGTTTCCCAAATAAATAAATAAATAAATAAATAAATAAATAAATAAATAAATAAATAAATAAATAAATAAATAAATAAATAAATAAATAAATAAATAAATAAATAAATAAATAAATAAATAAATAAATAAATAAATAAATAAATAAATAAATAAATAAATAAATAAATAAGTATTGTGATATTTGTCTCTTGGATGTACTATGCATTAGTCAGTATTGTGATATTTATCTGTTGGATATACTATACATTAGTCAGTATTGTGATATTTGTCTCTTGGATGTACTATGCATTAGTCAGTATTGTGATATTTATCTGTTGGATATACTATACGTTAGTCAGTATTGTGATATTTATCTGTTGGATATACTATACATTAGTCAGTATTGTGATATTTATCTGTTGGATATACTATACTTTAGTCAGTATTGTGATATTTGTCTCTTGGATGTACTATTCATTAGTCAGTATTGTGATATTTATCTGTTGGATATACTATACGTTAGTCAGTACTGTGATATTTATCTGCTGGATATACTATACATTAGTCAGTATTGTGATATTTATCTGTTGGATTTACTATACTTTAGTCAGTATTGTGATATTTATCTGTTGGATATACTATACATTAGTCAGTATTGTGATATTTATCTGTTGGATATACTATACCTTAGTCAGTATTGTGATATTTATCTGTTGGATATACTATACATTAGTCAGTATTGTGATATTTATCTGTTGGATATACTATACTTTAGTCAGTATTGTGATATTTGTCTCTTGGATGTACTATTCATTAGTCAGTATTGTGATATTTATCTGTTGGATATACTATACGTTAGTCAGTACTGTGATATTTATCTGCTGGATATACTATACATTAGTCAGTATTGAGATATTTATCTGTTGGATATACTATACTTTAGTCAGTATTGTGAAATTTTTCTGTTGGATGTACTATGCATTAGTCAGTATTGTGATATTTATCTGTTGGATATACTATACCTTAGTCAGTATTGTGATACACTGACTGACAGAGCAAATGCAACACCAAGCAGGAGTGGTCAGAACTTTATGCCAATTGCAGGGTAGACTGACGTCACTGAGGTATGCTCATGATGTGAAATGCGCCGCTGTGCTGCGCACGTAGCGAACGATAAATGGGACACGGCGTTGGCGAATGGCCCACTTCGTACCGTGATTTCTCAGCCGACAGTCATTGTAGAACGTGTTGTCGTGTGCCACAGGACACGTGTATAGCTAAGAATGCCAGGCCACCGTCAACGGAGGCATTTCCAGCAGACAGACGACTTTACGAGGGGTATGGTGATCGGGCTGAGAAGGGCAGGTTGGTCGCTTCGTCAAATCGCAGCCGATACCCATAGGGATGTGTCCACGGTGCAGCGCCTGTGGCGAAGATGGTTGGCGCAGGGACATGTGGCACGTGCGAGGGGTCCAGGCGCAGCCCGAGTGACGTCAGCACGCGAGGATCGGCGCATCCGCCGCCAAGCGGTGGCAGCCCCGCACGCCACGTCAACCGCCATTCTTCAGCATGTGCAAGACACCCTGGCTGTTCCAATATCGACCAGAACAATTTCCTGTCGATTGGTTGAGGGAGGCCTGCACTCCCGGCGTCCGCTCAGAAAACTACCATTGACTCCACAGCATAGACGTGCACGCCTGGCATGGTGCCGGGCTAGAGCGACTTGGATGAGGGAATGGCGGAACGTCGTGTTCTCCGATGAGTCACGCTTCTGTTCTGTCAGTGATAGTCACCGCAGACGAGTGTGGCGTCGGCGTGGAGAAAGGTCAAATCCGGCAGTAACTGTGGAGCGCCCTACCGCTAGACAACGCGGCATCATGGTTTGGGGCGCTATTGCGTATGATTCCACGTCACCTCTAGTGCGTATTCAAGGCACGTTAAATGCCCACCGCTACGTGTAGCATGTGCTGCGGCCGGTGGCACTCCCGTACCTTCAGGGGCTGCCCAATGCTCTCTTTCAGCAGGATAATGCCCGCCCACACACTGCTCGTATCTCCCAACAGGCTCTACGAGGTGTACAGATGCTTCCGTGGCCAGCGTACTCTCCGGATCTCTCACCAATCGAACACGTGTGGGATCTCATTGGACGCCGTTTGCAAACTCTGCCCCAGCCTCGTACGGACGACCAACTGTGGCAAATGGTTGACAGAGAATGGAGAACCATCCCTCAGGACACCATCCGCACTCTTATTGACTCTGTACCTCGACGTGTTTCTGCGTGCATCGCCGCTCGCGGCGGTCCTACATCCTACTGAGTCGATGCCGTGCGCATTGTGTAACCTGCATATCGGTTTGAAATAAACATCAATTATTCGTCCGTGCCGTCTCTGTTTTCTCCCCAACTTTCATCCCTTTCGAACCACTCCTCCTTGGTGTTGCATTTGCTCTGTCAGTCAGTGTATTTATCTGTTGGATATACTATACATTAGTCAGTATTGTGATACTTATCTGTTGGATATACTATACTTTAGTCAGTATTGTGATATTTTTCTGTTGGATGTATTATGCATTAGTCAGTATTGTGATATTTATCTGTTGGATATACTATACGTTAGTCACTATTGAGATATCGATCTATTGGACATACTATACATTAGTGTTGTGATATTTATCTCTTGGATATACTATACTTTAGTCAGTATTGTGATATTTATCTGTTGGACATACTACACATTAGTCAGTATTATGATATTTATCTGTTAGATATACTATACATTAGTCAGTATTGTGATATTTATCTGTTGGATATACTATACATTTGTCAGTATTGTGATATTTATCTGTTGGATATACTACACATTAGTCGGTATTGTGATATTTATCTGTTAGATATACTACACATTAGTCAGTATTGTGATATTTATCTGTTAGATATACTATACATTAGTCAGTATTGTGATATTTATCTGTTGGATATACTACACATTAGTCGGTATTGTGATGATGGCATATCACTTGAGCTGGAAATGCAGAGGCGTTACTTTTTGTGCGGATTATACGGAATCACAGTGCTGAAATCAGGCGGAGAAACAGTTAAACAAGGTTAATTTTGGTGTTCCTTGATTCATAATCTCTCCGATTATCCGTGTTCACGTTACTGTGAAGGGGAGTTCGACCAACCAACGTAACCGTGACAGTACGGAAAGTAATTATTACAGTACGGTAAAGTGGCATTTTCCGTACTCGTTTCAGTGCGTGAAGATGGCTATTACGTAACAGTATGAAATAAAAAATTCTAATGTCAGGCTGTTATAAAACGCCCAGATATTTTTTCGACAGTAGATAACAAAGGCCTCCGTGGCTCAGGCGGAAGGGCACCGGCCTCTCACCGCAGGGTTCCGTGGTTCAAATCCTGGTCACTTCATGTGAGATTTGTGATGGACAGTTTTTCTCCCGGTACTCCAATTTTCTTTGTCATCTTTAAATCCAGTAACTCTCTCCAGTATGATTTCTTTTCATCTGTCAGTCTCAGAGAAGTGCGGCAAGCTTCGGCAGTCGTCGCAATTCCTATCCACCCCGATAAATGGGGGCTTCATTCATTCCATCCCTGACCCTGTCGAATGACTGGAAGCAGGCTGATGATTTTCGGATAACACATATTTTTTCATATAAAAGGAAAATTAGAATATCGGGAGGAGAAAATGACGAGTTGAATGAAGTGACTCGAGTGAGTAAGAACCGCAGTTTAAATTTAAAATAAAAGATAAAATATAGAGCATGCTTTTATCCACAAAATGCTAAATTATCCACACATTTTCTAATTCACCGAACTCCTGACCTGTAATTTAGAGCAGTAATATAAAAGTAATTAACGACAGGTGATTTCTGTTACAACAGCGATATTTTTTCGGGACTGCTTTCTATGTTGATCCACGCGTCGGACTGAAAATGACAACATTTAATGGAATTGATGAGAAGGGGCATCAAAACTGGGAGCTGAGCATCACACAAGTGTGACCGAATGAAGCAGAGGATCGCTTGGGGCTGAATTACCTCCAACTCAGAAGAACGTGCAGCGGATTGGAAGCCGCATGAATACGTGACCGGAATGTTTCTTTACATGAGATCTGGATGTGGACCACCAGCCAGAGATTTCATCCTCATTAAGTTCTGAGATACATTTCGTTCGAGAAACCTTACCGAGAATTCGAGTTCGTTACCACAAATCAAATAAGAGAAAACTCACAGTCACAGGGTGGTGCAGCTTGTTTAACTTTCGTATGCTGAATACACTTGGTTGACAAATCTCCCTTACATGTGGAAATAAATAAATAAGTAAATAAATAAATAAATAAATAAATAAATAAATAAATAAAAGAATGGCATGATGTTTGTCTAAATCACTAAAATGGAATTTTATACAAACTCTCTCAGAGGTATCAGAAACATGAATTATTTCAAAATATGGATCTAAATATAATAATTGCGTGATCGTTTGCTAAAAATTGCATTATGGCTTACATTCAGAACAACTGTAATAATTACGTGAGCATGACAGTTTATCTGCTTAGCGTATGCAAACTGCATTTTTAAATTGTATACCACGTGGTACTGCAGTCCCCTACATTATGCTTACAAGTGTCCCTCATACAATAGTGTTGAACGGGATGCCTATCGCTGGTTGACAAAGGAGAGTTACAATGCCCTATCATTTCAAGGTGAAATAAATAGTTATTTCACTATACATATTATGTAACAGGGTGCATTTTTACACACCGAAGGTGCAAAAAATAACGTTTAATAACTCGTTGAATTATACACGTACAGACATTGTACTCTGCCAAAAGGTTGCTTCTATGTGGTACGTGGATTGAACGATTCAGTAGCTCGTAATTACATCTGTTCGGCAGGTAACTATTTGGAAACTCGTGGACATACCGTCTGCGAGCTTCGGCTGCATTACGACCAGATTCTTCATAGAATAAAATTATGTCTGTGTATTCGTTGTTGCTGAACGCACCAACAATTGTCGATATGTCGACAGAAGCTGCAGTACTACTGAACCAAATACTACTGAGCGTTCGAAAACGAGGCTTACGAATGCAAGGGGGCTTATGTGACGGGCAATGCTGAGGAGTACGCAATGAACAGCTGTCCGGTTGTTATCTCTGCATTTGTGACCGTTTGCGTGAAAAGGGACCTCAAGTAGGGCATTTTATATTTGAGTTTCTTGTGGTTCTAAAATTTCCATAAGATACTGAGCATTCTTAAAAATATTCATGCTTCTAGGTGCAATACTTAAGAAGACTGGGTGCGTTTTATCATGAACACAGTATTTTGACAAAATTTCAATCACAGTTTTCACTAATTTTCTTACCAATTTTACAAGTTTTATAACATCGAGTGGTGAAGACTCGAACTGCTGCGCAACTTGGTTTGTTAAGAAGATCCATGGCTAGCGCAACAAGTCAAAACATAGAGATGACATTTCTACATCATGGACACTGTTGTTGAGCGCTGCTGTAAAATTCCCATCGCCCACTTTGGGTCCCTTTCCGTGCAACGGGTCACATATTCCGACGTAGATAACCTGCAGTCAGTAACATCTCTGTGAAAATCAGTTATCAAGCAATCCGTTCGTCAAAACTGCATTCGGGACATTTATAAGTAGAAAGTAAGGCGCTGGTATATTTTATTCATTATTATTTTATTTATTCTTTCACGAAAGTTTGGGGTTACCAAACTGACAAAGAATATCGTTCAATACTAATTCAATAATCTGCGTAAAATTGATTAATAAACAAAAAATACCTACACAATATATCTAACGGTAATGTAAAAAAATATAGTTAGTGACAAAGATATATAGAGGAAGATAAAACACATAAACGTTCGATTGTTTAAATAAGAGGGGGGGAGCGTAGAGGCGATGCCTGCATGTCCGAGTTCACTTTGGTCTCATTCAGCACACCAAAGTGTCGTATGGCTACTTGCTTTTACGTCGCACCGACATAGATAGATCTTATGACGACGATGAGACAGAAGAGAGCTAGGTGTGAAAATGAGAAACCACTGAAAACCATTTTCAGGGCTGCCGACAGTGGGTTCGAACCCGCTATCTCCCGGATGCAAGCTCACAGCTGCGCGCCCCTAACCGCACGGCCAACTAGCCCGGTTCCTGATTATTTGTAGTAGGCAATTTCTACGTAACATACGACCTATCCAAGATGTCTTCCTCTCCTGAATCATCATCATGAAGTTCCTCTCCTGTCCTGGCCTGCTCAGCACCTCCTCATTTCTCACTCTATCGGTACATTTCACTTTCTCCATTCTTCTCCATAACCACATTTCAAATCTTTCTAAATATTGTTGTTCTTTCTGTCTGACTGTCCACGTTTCAGAACCATAAGAAACCACACTCCACACAAAACATTTGGCAAACCTCTTCCTATGTTTAATTTGTATGTTTCTAGCTGTCATCAAACCTTTCACTCTCCCGAAAACCCTCTTTGTCATGGATATTCTGCGTCTCACTTCCTCTGTACAAATTCCGCTGGAAGCTATCAAGCTTCCCAAATACTGGAATGATTGAACCTGCTCTGACATTATTCCATTTATTAATGTATTGATTGTGCCTTTTCCTTTTTTAATTTCATCACTTTTGTCTTGCCAATGTTCAGTTTCATTACACATTCTTTACCTACCCTTACAATATTTTCCATCATTTTCTGGAGCTCATCTTACGTTTCTGCTAGCACAGACATATCATCAGCATGTTTGAAGGTTTTTATTCTTTCTCCTTCCACTACACGTCCTTTTGAATTTTTCAAGGCCTTATTAATTAGATTTTCAGCATATATATTGAAAAATGTTGGTGGCATACAAAAACCCTGTCTCACACCTCTTCCAATATTTATCTCTTCTTTTACTTGAACTACCACTTTCTGGCCCATATAGAATTGCTTCTATCTTTACAATCTATACCAGTATCGTTCAGAATCAGCATAAGCATACACCAGTCAACTCTGTCAAATGCTTTTCCCCAGTCGATGAAACAAACATATATTTCTCTATTAAATTCCAAAAATCTTTCTGTCATTATCTGCAGACTCTCAACTGCATCTCTGGTCCCTCTTCCTTTCCTGAATCCGAACTGATCTTATCCTATATTCTCCTCTATTTTCTTTTCTATTCTTCTTAGCACTATTCTGGTCATAGCCTTAGTGATATGACATATAAAGCTAATTGTCCTTACATTGATTATGAGTATAATTCATACATAATTGACACCCTGAAAGTGATAGTGTTGTACGTCATTATTAAATCAGGCATTAATAACGTCTCATAAGTTTCATTGTCCTTGTTTACTACAACGCTAAATTCATATAATTCGATAATTAATTTTGTGGCTGATTCCAGATTTCACTTTTCCTGTACGAAAGTCCGAATTCTTTCCTGCGAAAAATATTAAGGGTAGTTGTGACTGAATGTTGAAACTTCTTCAGTGTAGATTCTAGTTATGTATAAATAAACACATACTTTACCAAATTAGAAATATGTAGATGTATTTTCCAGTTTTCTCTAATACAGTACTAGAAAGATACCCGAGCTTTGCTGCGGTTTTAAATTGAAAGTAATATTTCAATGTTTTAAATTTCGGGGTGTCCACTGTCGGCTAGCCTCACCCTCAGATAGCATATCAAACGGTTTTGGATCTAACATTCATTTGGACGCCATAAAAATGGATGGTTTTAAAACCCTTTGTTATTTAACATCTAGGGCTTAAATGCGACAAACCTGTGAAATTTTGACTTCGTGAATGTTTTGTTTTAGGAGTAGAATACTATTAAAACATCTAAGACATAAAAGACCAATCTTCGTGGAAAATTTTATGTCCATATTTGAAAGGTTTTTTGGAAAAATAAATATTGTGATCGTCAAACTCCTTAGGGGAGCAACATCATGGCTCAGATCGTTTCTGGTGCCCAAGTTGGCAGGTCAGTCCGGTGGTGTTTGAAGATGCTCAAATACGTGAGCCCGGTTTCGGTAGATATACTAGCACGGTCCGGCACGTTGGCCCCTCCGATATCATAAAAGTAGTTAGTGGGACGTAAAACGAATAACATTATTATTAACAATATTTTGAAGTTCATCAAATTTGACACCTAGGACAAAAAGTTACAACTTCGCACTTCAAACGGTTTTGAAGAGATGAATAATTTCGTTTCCGGAGCTAAGCTCATTTAATCCCTTAAGTGTGGAGTATTTTAAAATATTTCTTGTTTTACATCTAGGATTTAAAAATATATACCTCCACTTGAAATTTTGTCTTCGTACGTTATAAGGTTTTGGAGGAAGCAGTATATTCGTTTTCGGGTCTTAACCCCATTTTAACTTTTAGGGATTAATCTCCTTTCACATCAGGTAAATTCTGGGACTGTACCATAATTTAGGCAACGGACACTTCCTTCCCCATCCTAGCTCTTTCTACTAACACCTTGTGGGTGGCGGTGGTATAATAAGGCCCACGGTATCCCCTGCCTGTCGTAATAGGTGACTATAAGGGGCCCCAGGTGCTCTGAACTTTGGAGCGTGGGTTGCCGACCATAGGGCTCTTAGCTGAGTCTTGGCATTGCTTCTATTTACTTGTGCCAGGCTCGTCACTTTCATCTATCCTATCCGACCTTCCTTGGTCAACTCTTGTTCTTTTCCGACCCCGACGGTATTAGGCTCCCGAGGCCTAGGGAGTCTTTCATTTTCACGCTCTTCGTGGCCCTTGTCTTCCTTTGGCCGATATCTTCATTTTTCGAAGTGTCAGATCTCTTCAATTTTTCCCTCAGATTAGTGTTATATAGGGGATGGTTGGCTAATTGTACTTTCACTTAAAACAATAATCACCACCACCTTTCTGCGACTACTGTTAAATGTTTTCATTCCATCCCTGAAGGGGATGGCGGGCCTCCCAGACGGTAACGCCATCTATCAGTCCAGGGAGATGTGGTACGATGAAAGAGATGCTCTGAAAAGGTGAAGAGGTTGGCGGCCGTGGCCTTTACTAGGAACTGTCCCGGCATTCGTCTTAGTGTAGGAGAATGGAAAACCACGGAAAACCACAGGACAGCCAACGGTGGTGACCATCCCCTCTCCCTCTACCGAATGCAGAGGAAGAGCCATGGCCACTTGTAGACCGAAGCCTACTCTACAACCTCCTTTCCCGTCGGTTCGACGTAGCAATGATTTCTTTTTTCAACAGCTCCACACTACGCGGTAGAGTGGCATACTCTAGCTCTGCCTTATATTTTCTTGAATGACTGATTCATGTATCATTGCGTTATGCATTCATTTAAAACTCGCAGACTTGTGTAATATTTATTCTGACTTGGAAATCACACGTTCAATATGCTGTTGTTTGTTTGCATAAAAGTAATCATGGTTGAGGATGAAAATAAGAACAGTCCAACATTTGTTCCTTGCAGAAGCATTCGTTGAAATAAATCATTGCTGTGAAAGCTGAAACCCCAAATTTGAATGCGATTATCCCGCCAGCTGGCCACCGCGCCGCAGTGGGGGGCTGCCTACCGCGCTATTGATCTGGAGAAGCGCCAAATCTAACTGCCAGAGAGCGCTTCAAGTTCAAGGACTAAGGAAGGGAGAAAAGTAAATTATAACTCTTGGAAATTCTTTATTTCATCTTTCACTAGTGACTTGTAATTATATATTTTATCACTTATATTATAAAAGAAAGTAAAATTAAAACGAAGTAAAATTATCACCTTCCTCGGCAATCACCACATTGTGAGGTACCGATACCCTAACAAGAGGTACGTATTCCACAGGCATAGGCTACTAAATTCATATTTATTGTGACATCAAACGTGTAAAAACGTTCACCTTCGACCAACTGAACAAACCAAAAACCAGAGCTGCCAACTCCTCCACCTGAAAACTTGGTCTGTCTACCACAGTACAGGGCCGACGTAAGACATGTGAACAATACCATGTGGTGTAAAATGAATTGTTACAGCACCCTGCGACCTTTCAACGAACTAAGCGGTGGAGGTGGTTGTGATTATTGTCTTAAGAGAAAGTACAAGTTACCAACCATCCTCTTTAACACTGAAGTAAGGGATCCTTCATTTCCAAAAATGAAGGTATCGGCCAAAGGAAGACAAGGGCCACGAAGGGCGTGAACATGAAAGACTTCCGAGCCGACCTAACGTAATATCGTCGGTTTAGGAAAAGGATAAGAATTGACCAAGGGAGGTGAGATAGGATCCTGGTACAAGTAAGTGGAAGCAATTTCAGGGCTCAGCTGAGGGTCCCGTGGTTACCAACCCACACTCCTAAGTTGATATCCTCTGGGTCTCTTTTAGTTCCCTCTTACGGCGGGAAGGACACCGCCTCCATTCACAGGGGATTCAACACTACCAAGTGTCATAACAGCTTGTCACGATCGCTACGAAGCATTACCACAAATTTGTAATTTTTCAACTTTGTTACCCCGTAGAAGCTGAGTTTTCTAGAAAGCTTCTTATCTGTTATTTATAACGTAAGATGAACTTTCCATCCGATTGTTGGCTCCTAAAATATCGTCAAGTGTGTGAGAAATTTGTATACACCAGCTGTTGTGCCCGTCCTTCACAACTGTAACCTGGTGGGGCGGCGGAAGCGACAGTGTGCAGTTATTGAGGCTTATGGACTCGTGCTTTCACATGCAGAGACGTAATTACCTGGAAGAGTTGTTAAGAATATGCATCTGACCCTTTGTAGAAAAACTTGCCCAGTAATTCGTGCTGCTGATGTTTGTTGTTTAAAGGAGTTTAATATATAGGATATCGAACCACGCCAATAATTCGTTCAGGACGTAAAGTCCTCTCAGTTTTCGTTACTGTGTTGATGGGATGAAAGAACCTCATAGTACCTGAGTGTTAAAATAAGAATGACCTTCATTGGGATAATCATACTAACGAGGTTGTTAAGAAAGGTTACCGATCTCTTCACATGGATATGAGAGTATTTAGGAGTTGTAGTAAGGATGTAAAGAGAGGGCGTGTAAGTCTCTGGTAAGTATGATTACAGGGACAACATGATACGAGAACTGGAAAATCCAAAGGAAAACAGCACGATTTGTTCTGGCTGATTTCCGACAAAATATTGTAATGCTACGGAAATGTTACAAACTGTTAAGACTTGAGAATAAGGAAGGGAGAGGCTCGACTATGTGGTATGTTTCGAGCTGTCAGTGCAGAGATGGCATGGAATGACATTAGTAGACAAATAATCTTGAGCGGGCCTTTTAAAATTAGCAAAGGTTATAAAATGAAGATAAAGTTAGAATTCAAGAGGACAGATTAGGGCAAATATTCATTCATAGCACGAGGACTAAGGGATTGGAATAAATTATCAAGAGAAATGTTCGATAAATTTCCAAATTTTCTGAAAACATTTAAGAAGAGGCTTGGTAAATAACTGATAGAGAATTTGTCACCTAGGCGGCAGCGCTAAATGCATATCATCGATTGAATGATTGATTTATTGATTGATTGATCAATAGATTGTAGTGGACAAAAACGTGGAGAATTTCAGTAAATACCAAAAACTTTGGAAAAATTTATAGTGGACAATTTAAAAGATTCGATGACAATTTCAAATCATCACTTGTACTACTCCTAATGATAAATCATCTAGTTTTTCCTTGCTGCACAATAATTTTAATATTTTTGGTTATCATCATCTAAATTGTAAAAATCAGGATCCTTATTGTCGTTCACGCTTCGTAAACTGAATCCATTTGTAAAAGTCGCTATTTAGAAATGGAGAATTATTCAAATATCGTTTTGTGTTTGAGCTGAATACCTGGGATAAATCCATGCGAAGATTCAGCTCAATTAGTCGAATAGTTTAGGCATGAATGAGCGAGAAACAGACAGACACTATCTCACTTACATCAATTACGCGACTGTTTGCAAATAATTCCTCTATTAATATAGAGTTACGTGCCAGCCCTATCGCAGCCAGCCTGCGGACATCCCGGCCGGTCCTTGTATTCTGCTTTCGTCTGGTTTCCTGCGTGCCTTCTCGAAGAGAAAAGAGAATGTTCTGTCTCTATCCGAAGCTCTAAGATTCTAGTACTCCATCTTCAGAATACTATAAGTATCCTAGCCGCGGACATTTACGGACTGGTTGAAGTCGAAGAACAGTAGTGTTGGCTGTCGAGTTGTTGTGCGGGAATGTGGACGGTGTGGTTGATGTTCTACAAGAGTCAGTGTGTGTGTAGCAGTTGTTGTGAGTAGTATTATAGTACTCGTTAACGCTATTGAGCTGTAGCTCTTTAGTAGTTCACTGTCTGGAGTCACCACGTGAATTGAATATGTTGGTAGCGTGACTGGTAGACTTTTTCTGCGGTCGAATCAAGCAAGAGTCATCATGTGTTGTGTTGGTCAGCAATCCTGTTTTGAAACCTATCTGCGTGCAGCTGTTGTGCGTGAAAATGAATGATGATGCCTGGCAATACGGACCATAGCCGTAACAAGACAAAACTACCGAGCTGGAGTCCTGTTGTGAGAGACTTGTAGATAGTAATTTAGTGGAGCGTGGTCATTCGTGGTTGAATATAACTCTCTGTGTGTGTGTGTGTGTCCGACTCGTTGGCTGAACGGTTAGCGTACTGGCCTTCCGTTCAGAGGGCCCGGGTTCGATTCCCGGCCGGGTCGGGGTTTTTAACCTTAATTGGTTAATTCCAATGGCACGGGGGCTGGGTGTATGTGTTGTATTCATCATCATTTCATCCTCATCACGTGCAGGTCGCCTACGGGAGTCAAATAGAAAGACCTGCACCTGGCGAGCCAAACCCGTTCTGGGATATCCCGGCAGTAAAAGCCATACGACATTTCATTTCATTTTTTTCATTGTGTGTGTGTACTAATTAATTAAATTAGTTCGATAAAACAAACAATATTTCATTCATAAGTCTTGTGATAGTTGCATCGAGAAATGTTTGTGCAAAATGTCATAAATTTCCAGCCAGTAATTTAGATGTGATGGCGTTTCGGAAAACAGACAGACGCTATTTGATTTACACATATGTGTGTGTGTGTGTGTGTGTGCGCGTCCATAACTGTATCAAACTCGCACCTAGGCCTCTGCTGAGTTCAGCAAGCACATCGGGAAAGGCACTGCCTTTGACGAGCGACCTCGTATGCACTTCAATTAAGCTATCACAAACATGGCTTACTTCACGTATACAGAATTAAAAACCAGAATTATAACACTGAAGCACAAACCGGTAAGTCGTTTTCTTAAAATACAATACCATAATATTTTAAAATTAGTTTTGACCGAGCTCGATATCTGCAGTCGCTTAAGTGCGGCCAGTATCCAGTATTCGGGAGATAGTGGGTTCGAACACCACTGTCGGCAGCTCTGTAGCTGGTTTCCCGTGGTTTCCCATTTTCACACCAGGCTGTACCGTACTTAAGGCCACTACCACTTCCTTCCCACTCCTAGCCCTTTCCTGTCCCATCGTCGCCGCAAGCCCTATCTGTGTAAAGCAAATTGTAATTTAAAGAAAATTAAAACTTTAATTCAATAAGTTATCTGGTTTGATGTCACCTGAAACATGACATCATTTCGTTTGTGCTTCCTATGTATGTAACTGGTTCGAGTGCCGTTGGTCTAAAAAGTTTCACCATCAGAATGTTGGCCGGAGGGAACGTGGTGTTGCACAATTCTAATCACTAGATTGCGTTTTATTTCCAAGCCTCTTGATGTGGAGAGAGTGCGTATGACGCTGTCGATGGTAATTCGTCCGTCGGATGGTGATGTTAAGCCATGAGCGGATCCCGTGTTGCTATTCAACAGCAATAGGCTACACCGTCTCCCTTCGTACTATAATACGTCACATTTTTATTTCATTTACAACGTTTATAGTCGCTTTGACTCGATGAGCATATCGCGACTTACATTTTAAATGTATACATATTTTAAAAAATTACAATTTTACATAAACAATATACTTACGTTGAGCATAAAATCTGTGAAAAATAATCCTTAAATTTGAAATATATAATAAACCATCTTTAACAAAAATTAATTTTGAAGCATACTGA
The DNA here is from genome assembly GCF_040414725.1 of Anabrus simplex. Lineage (NCBI taxonomy): Eukaryota > Metazoa > Arthropoda > Insecta > Orthoptera > Tettigoniidae > Anabrus > Anabrus simplex. The sequence goes on from NC_090267.1 coordinate 22,353,565, forward strand.
AGGAGGGTTCGGTGCTTTTGGAACCCATTAGGAATACTGTGGTACTTTCGCTGTTGATTGGACAGTTGGCATTCAGTAATTATATATTTGATTGTCAATGGAGAGTTAGATGCACTGCAGATGGGATGTTTGCACTTTTCTTAGCAGATAATTGTGGGTTAGCTTTGAGTGTCCAATCCTCAATCGTGATATTAATTTAATTATTAGGTCAAGCCCATGGAGGCCATTTTACAACAACAACAACAACAACAACAACAACAACAACAACAACAACAACAATAATAATAATAATAATAGTAGTAGTAGTAGTAATTGTTTCAGGGATACCATTAAACGCAGAGGCGAAAGAAGATTCAGGCATGAATGGCTGGATATATAAAAGATGGAAGATTAATTTAAAACATTAAAATTTATATTTCTTCCTTGTACCTTTAAAAAAAATTTAAACAGAATTAGAAAATAACAATTAATCAGGTACAAGAGTTTAGCTCGTAAGCTTGAGTAACACTTTTAGAATAATGAGATAAAAGTAATTTACAATATGAGCTTGAAGCTCCATAAATACAAACTTTGCATGAGATCTACTGCTCCTTTCAACCAACAGTGAAGGAGACGGATCTCCCAATTCTCACATCAGTGGAGAGCGTCTTTGCTCTACCAATTTACACTTTAGGAGACTATTCTCCAAAATTACAAGCTCCAGAACTATCAAAGCAGTATTCACTGCCTTATCGGTCCAACAGTCTGATTTTCCTTAAAATGAAATGAATGAAATTCAATTTAACAGCAGTAGCAAGCACCCACACTACATGGCCTTTGGTAAAAATGAAAGGTTAAAGTTACTGGCCGAAAAGAAAATAGGGTTAGGAGGCGAACGCTTGCACTCCTTGAAATTCGCATGATAATCCTAAAATCCTATGTGGGCTTATGGACCGACGTTACAGAGGCTAAGCCTCTGTACTACGGAGGTGACTAGATGCAGAGAAAGTTTACAAAATTAAGAGATAGATTTAAAAGTTACAATATCATAGTCACCTCAATACAACAGGGTAACTCACTCTTTATTTCCTAAGTTCTTCAGACTTGTCAGAGAATTTACATTAATAAATAAAAGTTTCATTGCGAAATAAATCTGAAACTTCACCTCGAGCTAGCTAGCGTTGTTAAACAGAGTCTGCCATTACCTTGAACTGGTGGACCTCCGTAAGATGGACGAGGGAGCCCTTTCCCCTACCTCCGCTACAAGATATTGTAAACCTCTAGACTGGAGCTTTTATAGCGGAGAGGAAGGTTCCAGACTGCTCTGGGCCTAGGCCCTGAAACACCCACACTTCCTATCGGATAATTTAATAAATATCAAAAATTTATTATTGATTACTTAAATAAATTATACACATTTTCCAATTGGCTAACATATTAAGTTGATGGGAAGAGATAGAAGTGTTGGCAACTTTTGAACACCAAAAACAAACTATAAACAATTCAGTTTAAGAAACCTTGATACACAAAATTACTTTGAGAATTAATAGTTCATCTTCACCCCAGAGGTCGCAACATAAGTTGATAGTAGCGACTTCGGCCGAGAAATGTTCTAACTATTTCCGAAATGAGTTTCAGATTTCCTGTTATAGATGACCTTCTACGAGGCGCTAGTTTTCAATGCATGAGGCGGGTGTAACTGCGGTACAATAATAATTTTAAGTAAGTATAAAAGTTAACAATCCATATAAAAACAATATGAAGTATCAACAATAAATTATTATCAATTATTGGCAATAACAATGTAACAACAATAATTAAAACTTGATCTTGCCTGCAAATATTCTTAACTTTACTGGGTACTGTGTTATGAAACTGGATGTTATTAATAATAAACACTTTATTAATCATCATAATTAATAAAGATACAGCACACAAATTGTGCATTGTATAAACAAAGTTTGTCATATGTACTGTCACTTCTCACTATTACAAAAGTTCACAATAGATAATCCCCGGTTTTTGCATGTGATTACGTGATATCGACTGCAATGTTCATTGTACAGCTTGCAAACACAGGTTTCGTCGGGGTCATGGAAGTACTCAGTGTTGCACAGTTTATGGTGATACCCATGGACGGCCATCGAGTAAACGAAATGTCGCATGTCTTGATTGGTCTTTGTTCATGTTCTATTCATCATCGCCTCCGCTAAGTAGAAATCGAGCCAGATTTCTTCTCTCTTCTTCACTCTGTCCTGCGTTAATTTTTCCCAAGCATCTGTGAATGGAAACCCTCGATTCATTCGGAGGTCCTCGATGAAGAAGGTTTCCTTTGCAAGCCTTGATTTTGTGTATTTTGATATTCCCAGTGTAGCTTTCACGGAGTTTTCTTTTTGAAGCGGCCAGCCATTCGATCTTCCATTGTTCAATCAATCAGTCAATACTGATCTGCATTTTGGGCAGTCGCCCATGTGTCAGATTCCCTATTTGTTGTTTTCCTAGCCTTTTCTTGAATGATTTTAAAGAAATTGGAAATTTATTGAACATCTCCCTTTGTAAGTTATTCCAATCCCTATCTCCCCTTCCTTAACGAACATTTGCCCCAATTCGTCCTCTTGAATTCCAACTTTATCTTCATATTGTGATCTTTCCTACTTTAACATTTTTCTGACATGTGTGACTATGTCTCGTAGCTTCTTTCACTGCCTGATCAGAAGACTCATTGCCTTAGATTCCACTGCGTCGTGAAGGTATTCACATTACGGTAACATGTTTTCTTACGTTCTTGATTTCTTGAAAAAACAACTGAATTTCCTTTATGAGAATGTGGGTTGATGAAGAGTTTCTAATTGCAGTTAATGCACTTTTGGAGTCAGAAAAGAATATAAATGAATTGAAATAGTTGGTTTGTAGAATCTGTAACATGGCCGGTTTAAGTGCGAATAGTTCGTTAGAAAAGACAGTATAGAAGTCAGGCAGTCTAATGAGCATGCTGTGATCAGGGTATATTATGGCACAACCATTTTTTTCGTTGCACTTTGATCCATCGGAATGAATTAGACTGTGTTTTGAGTGTCTGCTGCATATCTCATTGAATAATTGTTGATACGCAGATTTATTAGTTTGATCTTTAGCGTTGTTTGTTACTTATAGGTTGATTGTGCGCAGAGTCATTTTGCAAGGTGGAGGTATAAGAGATCGATGTGTGTGTGTGTGTGTGTGTAGTATAGGGGTATCGTTAAGGTTCAGATATTTAAGGTATTTAGATACCCTGAGATCGAAAGGCAATGATTGTGCATGTGAGACAGTAAATTTATTGCTATGTGTGTTAGAAAAGAGGGGCCGATGACCTTCGATGTTAGGCCCCTTAAAACAACAAGCAAGCATGCATCTGTTAGAAAAGAACTGAAAATTTTGTGAACGTCTATGATATCCATTTATTGAAGATTACCAAACACATTCCGCAGAAGGTTGTCTCTGTATCTGTTTCTTGTCGTTCTCCTAAACCCACGGTATGTCAATAGCACTTGTCACCATTGTTACTACCGATATTTTCAAATGGTCCTAACTTCTATTTTCGCACTCGAGTGAATTCCTGACTTCAGTGTTCTGTTCTTGGTCGAGATTTGCGTTTCTACGGAATCAATCTAGTGTCATGATAAATATTGGAGAGGTGAAACTCAAGGAATCATTCTATTGACGGCACATCAATTAGTAACCCACAAGGCAAGATGTTAGTCACTCTGAATCGCATAACATTCACAGGCATACTGGAACAACTTCAAATATCATTTATTGCCTCTATTTATGTGGATATTAAGGCTTATGTCGCTCTGTTGAACATAATCTCATAAAACTCATTAATAAGCATACAGCAGCTGCCACTTAATCTACTTCATAAACCACAATTAACTTTGACTAACCTAAATACAGGTAAGGGTTATTCTGCCCGAAGGCAGGTCCGAACCTCCGCAGAGGTGTTCCTGAGCCGGAGTTTACGTGCGGTAGGGTGGCCAGTTCCTTTCCGCTCCTCCATTCCCTTACCCCCCACCAACAGCGCGTGGCAACCCATCCAACTCTTGACCACGCCCAATGTTGCTTAACTTCGGAGATCTCACGGGATCCGGTGTTTCAACACGGCTACGGCCGTTGGCAACCTAAATATAAGTGGTTAAATATGACACAGTTACATTACAACATTCATACTATTGGTGGTAATTGAGTTATATAAATTATGTTTAAGAAACTCTTGTACTGAAATATTCCCTCACCAATTCCCGTTGAAAAGTTCATTTTGCACGGAGCCCTAATTCTATTTGACAGACCATGGATTCCTTAGAAACAACTCACATGGAAAGTTTGCTATCACTATCCACGTGGGGATACAGACGAGTGAGCAGATAGGATGAGCCTTTTTGTGTTCAGATTTATCGAATATAAGTCGAAGAAAAAGCAGGTGTTTTAAAAGATGCTAAAAGGTGGAAGACAATGTGTGGATTGAGACTGCTCATCATAAAATCTGCAGAATTTTCTTTTTAGTAGATTTGATAATTGGAGGAATAATTTTCCGCGGATTCCTTCACTGCACACTTATCTTCACTATCTTCAAATCTGTCTGTTAGATCATCATTCCGAAGGCTGGTTGGGTCTTCAAACTGGACCATCAAAGGTTATGCGGTCGTAGGACAACCACAAGTACAGATGGCGGTGAAAATATAGGCAGGATAAGGAGTGAGGTAGTTTAAATTTCTTTCCTCACTGATCTAGAGGGCGGCATTGCAACACGATTGACGCCACGAGCAGCACATTTCATAACCCTTAGGGGCAACATTTCTGGTTTGAATGTGATTATTATACCTCGGGTTTGTAGGTGGTAATAGGTTAGAATGCAAAGTAATTTGGTTTGTAGGAAGTGTCATGCAACCCGTTGTACCACAATGTAGTAAGCGTAGCATAAATTCAAGAAGTTCTATAGGCTGTACCCATAATATCTATGCAAATCTCATGGCATAACCGTTGTACAATTCTGAACCTATTTTATTGAGTTTCGTACCATAAAACAAAAAATATTAGACTAACAGTTTCGTATAATGCAATCAAAATTGTGTGCCTTATCTTCATCCAAAAATTTAGTTTAATGAAAAAACACATAAATTTTCAAAATGTCATAAAATTTCCAAAAATGTTAGAATCTTGAAATTGTTTTCACCAAGTTGAAGTATTTCATTGATAGAGTGTTGTGAACTAGGATCTTCTAATTATCAAAAACAGAAAGGGAGCTAGACATAATTTTTGACAAAAGTTTAAAAATAATTAATCACCCGTGTTACAATGGCTATAAAAATAATAATAACAATAACAATATTCACAATATTAAGAAAGTACTAGTTTACAACATTCCCACATTCATTAGCTTTAATATAATCTATCATTGATTTTTCTATCTCAATTTTAAGGATATTTAAATGTATTTGAAATGTGGGAAGGTGTGCAAAAAATTACATTCAAGAAAAACAGCACTGAAGTTTTAGGACTAAGTTATGAACATAACCCACTTGTTTGGGCACCTATAAACTTGCCTGTTCCATAGGCTGGACCCTGTTTTAGAAGTTTCTTGTCGTCGTTTAGTTTCCTTCTGCCTCTCAAGTACTGCCTCCTCTGCTTTTGTTCTGCAGTACTTTGATTTGCACCTTTGTGCAACCGTACTGCATCAGCTTCAAGTACACCAGATGATGTGTACTAGCCAGGAGCAATTCCCATCTTCTTCAGTATTTCCACTCTGTTTTCCCAGTTGAAATGGCAAACAGCATCCATCACTCCTAATTTTAAGGTTTCAAGCCCCACATATATGTCTCCTTAGGACACCTTCTCCATACCATGGCATTGAATGACTCATTATTTTGAGCCAATCCACATTTCTGGGTCGGTGAGTAGCTCATATATAGGCTTCACTGTTTGAAGAATGCCGAAGGACAGGCCTGGTTTGAATTAAAATTGTTCTATCTCATTCTTTGCTTTAGCTCACTGATATGAGCACCAGCTGTCAGTTCCTACAGAACTCCAATGGTGGGTGGGACGGTTCTTTGTTGCTGTCAAATGGTACAGTGTGGCCCATATGCCATTTGACATGGCGTGAATACTGCTTGTGTTGGAACGTAAAGCAATTCCAAATAATTTTGCATCTTATCGATGAGTGCTCCTGTCAGTTGCGGAATTCATAATCACAGTTGCTGCAAAACAATGCAAGGGACATTCCCCAACCAAATCTCAGAATTTCTAGGTTTTCTACAAAAACTGTACTACAGCTGAAGCAACTAGGGCAAGCTAATGCAGACAATATACGTGTAAAGCACTCTATGTCAATAATGATATTGTAAATGTCACTAACACTATCAGATTCAATATTTACAGATGAAAGTTTGGACTGAGAATAACTAGCAAATGATTCCCTTACATTAGGCCTACCTCCCGTCTCACTATTTATACTAATAGCACAAGTAACACTGACATTCACCTTGCTATGTCTGTTTCCATGAAATTTTCTCTTTTTCTTTGCTCTACATCGGCTTTTAGAACCCATTTTATACACACTCACAGAGAAACAAGCTCTTTGGTCACAATGTGAAAGACCACTTGGCCACAAGGAAGGTTTATTTATATCCGTTGCCTATCAATGGAATAAAAGTCTTTGGAATATACAAGTATTGACATCTGTTAGTCAGAACTATGAACTATGTACTCAGGAGGCATGTCACACCAAAGAGGTAAATTTGAATAAGAAAATCTGACAAGATGTTTACATGTAAGCAGGACACTGCAGCCACGCCCCTTATCACGCGCGCACGTGGCTATTTAAATCTTATTTTCGGATACTTACAGTTGGAATATATGTATGAATTATATCTCATTTTGAAGTATAGACTTCAAGCTTTCATTTCCAGTGAAAAAATTAAAATGGCATTTTTGGGCGAACTGCATTCTAACCTATCAGCACCTAATAATCCGGACTCTAGTGATTATACTCCAACTTCCACACTGTCTGCCATAAAAAAGCACTGGAGGCAACATTTTACTCTGGCCTGTGCCAAGTATTGTGTCCATAAAGAAATAGAAACAGGCCTAAATATGTTCATGTAAATCAGAATTACCCCTTTATTAAAACATCGTCTTTAGTCCTGCTTTACAGCAGATTATGTTGGAAAGAGAGAGACAGCTTTCGAAGTCCATTCAGGCTACGTTGATTATTATTGAGGAGATATCTGACGGTGAGATGGTGGGGCCGGTCTAGAATAACGACCGGGAGGATTTGTCGTGCTGACCACATGGCACCTCGCAGCTGTTTCTTGGTCTGCCATGGGCACAGACACCGAGCGAGCTGACCGTGAGGTTAGGATAGCGAGGCTGTGACCTTGCATTCGGGATTTGCTGCCTTCGAATCCCACCGTCGGCAGCCCTGAAGATATTTTACGTTCTTCCCTATTTCCGTACCACGCTGTATCTTAAAGCCACTTTCCTAATCCTAGCTATTCCACATTATTAAGTCGCCAAAAATCATCGATGTGTTACTAGTACATAGCGCTGCTATTGGTCGTTACGGTTTCCCCATAACCGTACAACTTTTGGTACATTTATTAGAGGATCCAGCCAGGCTCCAGGATGAACCTATTAGAGGCTGGCATCAGTCAGCAGAGTGAATCAGGAGTGGGAAATAGGTATATCAACAAGCCAATATCATAAATCTTAGGTATTTCATTTCACTGGCTTGAAATGTATTTCCTCCTCCCTATTTCCCTATGTCCAGGTCTCAGCTGCATAAATCAACTAGCAAATGTACCCGTGCTTCGCTACGGTATTCTACAAATTTACAGGGATATCGAAGTTAATACTGTGCGTGCTGTAAATGAGATTCTTTTAAAATTGCATGTCTCTTAGCCTTATCCGAGAAGTAGCATGGGGAGGTCCCCATACGTTGTTTCCAACTTAAAGTGTGTGTTGCGAAGTTGTAATGATAACGGCAGGCTCACTTGCGTACTGCCATTCACAGTCGAGTTGGCAAATTTACATTATAATTCCAGGCCCTATTTGCCTACTGCGCGGTCACAATCGATTTGGGAAGTTTTAGTTTTCTACTTTCAGACAGATTACAGTTGAGAAGTTTTTATTATAATAGCAGGCAACTTCCCTACTACCAGTCAAAATTGAGGTGCGCAGTTATCATTATAACGACAGGCCCTTTTTCCTGCTGCCATCCAGCTTACTGCCAGTCACACAGAAGTAGTGAGTTTCCATGAAAATAGCAGGCCACTATGCCTAATGTTAGTCACATTTTAGATTGGAACATTTGTTTATAATGGCGGGCACCCTGGCCTAGAGCCAAACACAATAGGGTAGGGGACTTTTGAACAAAACTGCATGCTTCCTTGCCTTCTGCAAGACAAATCGAGAAGTGAATTATTCATTACAATGGTAGGCCCTCCTTACTAATGACATTTACACAGGAGTTGGAGAAGGACCCAATTCCTACTGCCAGTCAAAGTCGGTGTAGGGAGTACTGATTACAATAGCAGACACACCCTTTCTCGATCGCTACAAATCGACATCAGTGAATATATATAGATGGACAAACGAAAGTATATGCATGTTTACAATATTGCAGACCTTCATTTACAGATTAACTGCTGCTAAGCGGTACGTCCTATCGACAAAGGATTGTACCGTAAGGCGCAGTATTTAACGATCTAAATGGTAGGTCCTGTGATATTTTCTCGCATCTCATCTATTCATGATTCAGATTGAGTCAGAAACGTTGAATAGGTTGAAATTTGTGTAAGATTATCTTACATTGCATTACTTTTCGGATAATTATGTGACATAGCATTTGGCTCACGTATGAATATTTGGCGGTTCAGTATTCGTGTAGAGTTTGATTATACTATCTTTCCTGTAAGTGATTGAAAGTATGAATTATGCAGGTAAAAAGTCCAAGTTTACTTAAAATCGAGAAATAGAGAGGAATGAAACGTATAAGCGATACAGATACGACAAATGTCATAAGACCAAGGTTGAAGATCACTCTTAATTCAACGAAGATTGTGCCATCCGTTATGTGATAAGACTTCCAGTTTATCCCACGAAATACCTCGAAACGAAAGTCTGCATCATCATTGAAATTTTCTCCATATTTCGATATTCTTCGGGGATAGAAAAATAATAATTTAAAGATCTTGGAAGTTTTCCGTCCGTTACAGGCTGAAGCGTATAATTTTGTCAAATTTTAATTTCCTTGCTCGTCTGGCAGATTATGCTGCAATCTGGATTTTGGGTGAGAGGGGTAAAAATTAGGACTTTCAGGAAATTAAACAAAAAAATATTCAGAAGATAATTATAACCCCTCAAACGGGTAGCTGTACGAAAATTTCACCAAAATAGTCAATGTAAAGGCACACACAGTCGTTACGATTTTATTTATATAGATAGATAAGGAATCTGCTCCACGTACAACATCTTTTGGCTACGTCCGCTGGACTTAACCTGCAAAACCAACCGTTCGTGATATTTCACTTATCAATCCTCCTGTCGAAAAATTCACATGAGAGAAAGTCTTGGAAATGGATTTCCGTTAAGGATTGTAGATTTCGACTAATTTCAGATGTGCATATTTTAAGGAAGTGCAAAATCATGGTTCCGGTTTCGGATAAACCCCCAGTAAATTTAGGTATTGAGAAATAATATTGGCCCTAAAACTTACACAAGGACAAGTGGATTCTAAATATCAAGTTTGGTAGAAATATATTCGGTAGTTTTCAAGTTATAAAAACTCATACAATCAAACCGACAAATAGTCACCAAAGCTTATAAAATATGCAGATGGTCATTACTACTACTGAAACGGCTAACTGTAAGGAAATTCCGCCAAAATAGTCAATGTACAGACAGACGGTCGTTACGATTATATTTACATAGATGACAGATATGCATGTGCACGTTTGAGCCTAATTGCAAACCTTCATTTCGAGATTTACTGCTCCTAAACTGTACATCATACCAACAAACGGTTTGCACCCTCAGACGTCCGTTTTATCGCTCTACATGTTTGGTGTTAAAGCATTTTCTCGTATCTCACATATTTATGGGTTCGATTGAGTTACGTTATTTGAATGGGGTGAAATTTGGGTACATTTTTATCATTTTACATTATTTTTCACATAATTATGTGGAAGCTAGAATAATGAAATTTGGTTCGCATATAGCCATTTGTCGTGTCAATGTGCGTGCCAAATTTGATGACTCTATCTTTCTTACATATGTGTCAATCTAAGTAAGAAAAGTGTAATAACCACAAAATTTACTAACAATCGAAATATACAGCCAAATCTACCCTATAAGTGAGAGAGAGAGACAACAAAATATCACAGGACCAAAGTTGTAGATCACTCGAAATTGAACGTAGATTGTGCCATCCGTTTTGTAATAGGACTTACCGTTTAGCCGCGAAATACCTCGAAACGAAGGTCTGCACCGTCATTAAAATGCCTATATTTCGATATTCTTCGGTAAAAAGTGAAGTATTTAAAGATCTTGAAAGTTTTCCGTAGGTTACCGGCTAAAATGTGTAATTTTGCTTAATTTCAAATTTTCAGCTCCTGTGGCAGATTGTGAGGCAATCTTGATTTTGGGCGAGGGGGGTAAAATTTAGGACTTCCAGGAAACTATAGCTAAAATATATGCAGGTGGTCATTATTACCCCTTAAACGGAAAGCTGTAGGAAAATTTTGCCAAAATAGTCAATGCACAGACATACGGTCGTTACGATATGATAAGATAGATAAGGAATCTGCTCCACGTACAACACCTTTTGGGCTATGTTCACTAGACTTAACCTGAGAAATCGACCTTTCATGTTATCTCCCTTATTAATCCTCCTGTTGAAAAATACACATGAGAAAAAATAAATTAGAATTGGATTTTCAAAAAGTTTGATCGATTTCCAGTCAGGTTGGTCTTGTACTTCATATATTGTGGGAGAATAAAATCACCATTTAGGTCCCTTATAAAACCCCAGTCCTTTCCGGGAATTTGAAATGCTATTGACCATAATACCTACCCTTGGAGAGGTGGGTTCTAAATATAAAGTTTGGTTCAAATATCTTCAGTAGTTTTCAAGTTGTAAGAAATACGCTTTACGCGCACCCGTTCGTGCGTTAAGTCCGGTGGGACTTGTACCGAAAAACGGTCCGTTAATGACAACTCCGTTATTAATCCTGGTATCGAAATAATGCTCATGAGAAGAAAAGGTTTAGAAATTAATTTCTATTAAGGCAGGTAGATTTCCATTAATTTGCGTTGTGTACATTTTGAGGGAGTGAAAAATCACGGTTCCGGTTTCGTTTAAACCCCCAATCAGTTCAGGGATTTAGAAACAATATTTGCCCTAAAACCTACCCAAGGACAGGTGGATTCTAAATATGAAGTTTGGTGGAAATATATCCAGTAGTTTTCAACTTATAGAAAGACAGACAAACAGACAGACAAACAAACAAACAAACAAACGAACAAACTAACTAACAGACACCAAAGAAACCTACCCTTGGACAGATGGATGCTATATATAAAGTTTGGTTCAAATATCTTGAGTAGTTTTCAAGTTGTAAGAAATACGCTTGACACGCATCCGCTCTTGGGTTAAGTCCGCTGGGACTTGTACCGAAAAACGTTCCGTTAATGATATCTCCCTTATTAATCCAATTATCGAAATGATGCACATGAGAAAACAAGGTTTATAAATTAATTTTCATTAAGGCAGGTAGATTTCCATTAAGTTCGGTTATGTATATTTTGAGGGAGTGCAAAATCACGGTTTCCGTTTCGTAAAAATCCCCACTCAGTTCAGGGATTTAGAAACCCAAGGACAGGTGGATTCTAAATATGAATTTTGGTGGAAATATATCCAGTAGTTTTCAAGTTATAGAAGGACAGACAAACAGACAAACAGTCAAACGGACAAACAGACAAACCGACAAACAGACACCAAAGCTAAACATTTTTCAGATAGTCATTATTACACCTGAAACGGATAACTGTACGGAAATTTCGCCAAAATAGTCAATGTACAGACATACGGTCGTTACGATTTTATTTATATAGAAGAAGAAGAAGATAGATAACGGATAATCATAAGCACGTTGAAAAGTGCAGACCTCCACTTCGAGATTCATAACTCCTAAATGGTGCATGATATTAACAAAAGGTTTGCGCCGTAAGACGCCCCATTTATCATTATATATGTTTCTTTATAAATCATTTCCTCGTATTTCCCATATTTAGGGGTTAAATTGAGTTCAAAATTTGAATAACGTGAAATTAGGGTACATTTTTAACGTTTTACATTACTTTTTGCCTACTTATGTATAAGCTAGAATCATGAAATTTAGTCCATAAATGGCCCTTGACTGTGCCAATCTGCGCACCCAACTTGGTGAACCTATCCTTTCTATAAGTGTATCAAACAATGAAAAATTCTTGTAAAAATCAGCAAATTTACGAACAATCCAGAAATACGGCCAAATTTAACGTATAAGGGAGAGAGATACGACAAAATGTCGTAGGACCCAAGTTGTAGAACACTCCGAATCGAAGATAGATTGTGCCATACGTTTTGTGATACGACTTACCGTTTAGCCAACAAATAACTCAAAGGGAATGTCTGCACAGTCATTAAAATTGCCTCCATATTCCGATATCTTTGCGGATAAAAGTGAAAAATTTGAACATCTTGGAATTTTTGCGTCGGTCAGGGACCAAAATCTATAATTTCACCAAATTTCAATTTTCTATTCCGTCTGGCAGGCTGTGCCGCCATCTTGATTTGGGGGGACGGGGGATAAAAATGAGGAAATTCTTGAAAGTTTTAAGTCCATGAAACCTATAGGTTGTCGCTTTGGATAAATTATACGACTGCGTTCTTATGCTGAGCCCAAAATTTGAGACCCCCAGCGTGCCCCCTTCAGGGAATTTTGAGAATTTTCGTTTTTTCTAGGGATCCTGAGGTCATCAGCTTGTCCCGTACCAAGTTTCAAAGTTCTGAGATGTCTGGAAGTGCCTCATTAATTCACGTCTTTTTTCATTTAAAAATAATATTTATATATACATAAGAGTCCACGGCTTGCCCGTAGTCCAACAGCTCTGTACTCTGACCGCTCAACCGAGCAGAGGAAAATCGGCCACGGCTCTACCGTGGATCTACGTCTCTGCATTCGGGAGACGGGCCTAGGGTACAGTGCCGGACTTCACGCCTGGCCTCACCCGTCGGCTGTCCTGAGAATGATTTTCTGTGGTTTACCATTCTCCTGCACTAAGGCGAATGCCGGGACAGTTCGTAGTATAGCCCACGGCCGCCAACCCTCTCACCTTCTCCGAGCATCTCGTTCACCATAACAAGACGGCGTCACCGTCTAAGAGGCCCGCCTCCCCCTTCAGGGGAGGAATGAAAACAATTAGTACTAGTCGGAGTTTTAATTAATAAAATCGTTGCATAACAAAAGTCGGCTTCAAGGTGTAAGGTGTAGCGTGCCTTCCTGTTACCCGGAGGCTCCGGGTTCGATTACCGTTCAGGTCAGGAATTTTTACCTACGAGGAGGTATCTGACGGTGAGATAGCGGCCCCGGTGAAGGAAGCCAAGAATAACAGCCGAAAGGATTCGTCGTGCTGACCACACGACACCTCACAACCTGCAGGCCTTCGGGCTTGGCAGCGGTCGCTTCGTACGACATGGCCCTTCGGAGCTGTTGCGCCATGGGGTTTGGTTGGTTTGTATTGCATGACAAAGGTTGCATTTTGTTAAATATCGTTCAACCCATTTTCGTACGGGTCTTAATTTCTGCATCTGCAATTGTGACGTTAGTAATCCAGCAGAAAATGGCTTATGTTAGCTGTTGACGTATATATGAAGCGGTTTCTTCTTTATCTTGCACATCCTATATTAGCTTACTGTTAACTTTTCAAATAAAGGATGAAGAACATGACATACAGCAGAGTTCCATTAAGCGAACTCTCCATAGAAGGTTTCCTGTAGCTAAAATAATCCCATCAGCTATGACAATGCCGGTTAGTCTGCTACATAAACTAATTGTCTGTCAAATTAGTTGTAAGCTACTGGAAAATCGATGAGTGGAAGCGCTTCTAGCGTGTTTCCAGTGGTTTCACTCGGAACACCGCCAACACGACCGTCAACTGTTCTGACATATCTCTCTGTTCATTTCCCTTCAGTAAGTAATCTGGAGCCCACCCCTGGTAGCCTCAGCAAACCATCAGTAATAACAGTGTAGACATTACTGCAGTGGACTTTCTACGGCTTTCTCTTCATACATGCAACGCATTTCTCTGTAGACAGGGGTTCAAGAACCAAAAAAATCTCATTTATGAGAACAATAATAGTTAAATACCTAAGAGAATAGATAGAAACTGGGCTGACAGGAAAAACGCAATGGGAGCTTGAATGTACAAAATGAATTTAGCATACAAACTAACAATGCACGTCTACAGTAAGAAGAATATTTCGAATAATAAAAAATTGAGACGGTAGCAAACAGTGAAGCATTATATGCAGCAGAAAATCTTAACATAGTAAGAACAGGAGTACTTAAGAGATGGAGCGAAACATCCAGAGGAAGATATTGGGAGCACAAGGAATAGAGGACGATCAATTTAGAACATGAGCGAATCAGGAACTGTATACCAAGATAGAAAAAGAAGGAGGGTGTTCTTCGGACACATCCTCAGAATGGACTAGGAAAGGTAAACACTGCAAAAAATTGTGAAAAAAATTACGCTGGGTCCAACATGTACAAAGGTTTCTAGAAGAAATGGGAATACAGGAAACAGAGATATACAACAGAGTGATTTTTAAATCAAAATTCAGACTTGCAGAGGTTTTCAGGACTGAACTAGGCCCAAAACGAAATAATCATGGACAGAAGAGCGGCGAAGAAGGTTGCAAAATACTGTTTGAAAATGAAAGGATAATGGACAAGGAGAAAGACTAGAAGAAAACGAACCTGAGATGAATTAATGTGATCCTCAGGAGGTCAGTACGAAAATAAGAAGAAGAGGTGGTGGTAGTGGTGATTACTGTTTCAAGAGGAAGTAGAACTAGGCAACCATCCTCTAATTAAGGAGGAAAAATGGAAGGGATTCGAAACTCCAAAATACGAAGATATCGGCCACGAAGGGCGTGAAAATGAAAAACTCCGTAGGCCTCGGAAACCCAATACTGTCGGGGTCGGAAAAGAACAAGAGTTGACCAAGGCAGTTCGGGTATGAAAGGTGAGAGCGAGGAACTTGACACAATTAAGTGGAAGCAACGCCGGACTCAGCTAGGGGAACCGTGGTTGCAACCCACGCTTCCAAGATGAGAGGACCTGGTCCCCTCTTTAGTCGCTTATTATGACAGGCAGGGGTACCGTTGTCATTATCCTATCACCCCACTTACAGGGGGACGTAAGGTTAAGTAGCAAAATGGGATGCAGATGTGCATTACCTAGCTTACATTAAACCATACTTGTTATTCTAGTGCCCATTTCTTTCATTATAAGTGGATATTTTAATTACTTTACTGACTATTTCCTAAATTTTATGTGTTTATTTGCAGCGTATTTTAGCCAAAGTAAAAGCCTGAACTACCGGGCTCTAGTTATATCCTTGACATTGGAGCACGGTATATTTCTCTTATTCGTAGATTCTGCGAGTCGCGCCAGCGCAGTAACTCGCGGTAAAGGCCTCGTACAGCGGCAGCCAGGCTGTGTTCAACTTAGGTTTTATTTGCCGCTTTGTGTGTACCCGTGGTATGTGAATTTATAAATTAAAATTATGATGATAATAATAAAATATTATTAAATTATTCATATTAATATAAAATCATCACAATGCCACTTCCAATTTAGATATGTATTAATATTAATTACACTAAATTAATTAAAATAGCATCCTCTGTCAGTCTGTTACATTTGTCGCAAGCTACTGTGCACGTAGCTCAACTGCATATTTCGCTGAATAATTACCCGCAGGTTGTTTGGCACTAGGAATCTATTCGCCCAGTCAATAATAATAGAGAATATACTACGGCGGAGAGTAGTGTTAACATGATAGTAGCTAATCGGCAGCATTGAGCCTGGGCCAGGGAGTAAATCACGGAGCGCTGTCCCTGAGAATGAGATATGCATTAATTTCTTTGTCTGATAAAATGATCCCCGCCTGCTGGTGGCAGAGATAAACCACGCTTGTGTTTTGTTGCCAAGATTAATGATAGTTCGCCACACTTGATACGAGCGCTAGCAGTGTTTTCACACCTCGCTCTCTGAGAACGGTGACAGATGGGACGAACGGACCGTCTCCGTGGAATTCAAGCCTTGGGGACAGAACCTGCTGAAAGACATACCAAAACAAAATGATCCAATCCTCAACTCGATAACTACTGACTGTTCTTGAGGGAAATGCTTCATTCCCGGGTAAGTCAGTGGCGTATTGTCACTTTTTGGCAGGTTTCCAAAAATAAATTCAGTTATATATACTAGTAGCCTGTCGCAACATTGGCTGCGAGCAAAAACTATAAATGGAACTCGTAATAAAAGAAGCGTGAGGAAAGTAACTGAAAATATACTGAACTCCGGAATACCGTATACAGGTAGACCTCGTTATACGCGATAGTTACGTTCCGCGAAATTGCCGCGCATAACGAATTCGCGCAAATCGAGTCATTTTATATACAAAATACAGGGTTAAGTTTCCGTTTACTCACATATTAAGATTAAAATATCAGAGATTCTAAGTATTTTTTTTACAAAAAATAACCATTGTCATGTTTCTAAAACGCAATTTTAATACACACTTTATACACAAATATTTAATGTACAAGCTTGAATAGCAGCTTCAGAGAGAGGCATGTGTTGTTGGTTGTGATGATCAATCCAATCCATTATTTCCATCGCTTCCGAGCGAGATTTGGTCACTCTAGTCACACTTAAGTTAGTGGCAGATTGACAGATTTCGAATTGATTCCGCATTCTCACGAATAGTTCTCACAGTGGATTCACTAACTCCCAAAGCACGCTGAATGTTTTTTTTTTTATTGATAAATGGGGTTCCAGAGAGCAAGAGCTCTGTCAAGAGGAACAATACATAGATAATCACAACAATGGCGGATTAACGCATAAGGTCTAAAAGTGAAAGAGTAATAATAGTGGTTTTACATATACTTTAAGTATCACAATTTATCTAATGGATAGGATTATATTAAGTGGATTATCATCAGAGTAACAATACAGGAGGAACAACTTTTTGACTTTTAAGATTTGGAAATGAAAATATCAGAGAAATAACTGTTACACATTTATAGTGCCTAACAGGTACTTCTTAAGCTTATTACGAAATGGCACAGTTTTAGAGATGATTGCTATATTGTCAGGAATGCTGTTATATTCAGATATTAGTAAGTGTTGCACTCCCTTAGTGCCAAACCTTGTTGTATAATTTCAACAATACGCTCACCTTTGTCATAGCGATCCAAAACTTCTCACTTGATTTCTAGCTTATACGACTTTGGTACACGCTTCTTTATTTAGATAGGCACTATTTTTTTCCTTTTACAAAGCATTTTAAATACGAAACCCGCCAAGTGCAACTTTACAGCTCTACTGAACGGAACTGATGATTCACGACAGAAGGTGCGTGTCCCGTTTACCCTGCCGCGCGACGTAATGTCTGTACCCGTCTTAAGGCATTACAGCTTCCACGTACTGTTAACAGATGGCATTACTAGACTTAAGTCCAAAATCGCGGATAACGTATTCGTGTATAACGGGGTTTACGTCTATTTGCTTTGAAACTTAGATTTTCGTTGCGACTATGTATATGGAATTTTTGAACCTTGGCAATTTATAAAATTGATAAAACGGATTCTGTCTGGCCGTATAGTGTTCGGCAATTTCCAGTAGGTAGCCAGTCCGAAATGCACCTACGAATCATCCCTTGAGTCTTGAAACAGTAACGGTCTAGTCCTGGAATGTGGCTACAGTCAGCAGAGGAGGATCAAAAGGACACTGTACTATTGTCCTGCCTCATGTGGTTCATGAAATCATTATCATGTATCATCATACCTTTAAGTTACTTGAAGGTGTGCGAAATAAACGAAACCATTGTGGCAACACGAATTAGAATGCCCATTTGAAATTTACGCAGTGAAATGTTGTGCTTGGCAGTGCAAACAGATTTCATTTAATAACCTTACAGTGAGTAATTCATTGTAAGTTCCATAACAAAGGACTTTTTGGAAGGTAGAATATCCTCAGATCGATTTATTTCTGTTCTTCATTGATTAGAACCAACATGGAGGAACAACTAACATTCTGGTGATAACCTGATTTCACTAACATAACTAGAAACAACTGCATTAATTCTCCCATGATACAGCCTTTTGGATTTATGGCGTGTCAAGAAAATAAGGACCGAGCTCGATAGCTGCAGTCGCTTAAGTGCGGCCATTATCCAGTATTCGGGAGATAGTAGCTTCGAACCCCACTGTCGGCAGCCCTGAAAATTGTTTTCTGCGGTTTCCCATTTTCACACCAGGCAAATGCTGGGGCTGTACCTTAATTAAGGCCATGGCCCTTCCTTCCCACTCTTAGCCCTTTCCTGTCCCATTGTCGCCATAAGACCTATCTGTGTCGGTGCGACGTAAAGCAACTAGCAAAAAAAAAAAAAAAAAAAAAAATAGTAAAATTCTTTACGTTTCGCAGAGAACTTTGCTCTACGTCATCAGAAGAAATTCACAACTGTCCACGATTTTCAGTAAAGGATGCTTCGCTAATTAGCAGTTACGTGTTATAGCGATGTTTAATTCATCCTGATCTATTCTCAAAAGCAAGTTTTCAAGACGGGTGATGTAAGGCCCACGGAACCATCGCAGCTGCATTCCCATAACATCAGACATGTCCTGACATGTATTAATTGAGATAATTTTAATTTCATTTGTTTAATACAAAGTTTATCTTCCTAGCATCCAGTTACATTTTTACGGTGACAATCAGTGTTCTACTCGGCTAGCCTGCGACGTGTTTGACCATGTTCAGTGTTTTGTATGCATAAGCTCTCACACAAGGTAATTTCATTTCCGCGCTAGATGTAAGCTGTCCGATGTCACGGGTAAGAGTTCATACAGGCTGGAAGTTCCGTCCCATACATCACAATGACTAACATTAACATGTATGATTGTATAGTTGCAGCAACTCAAACAAAGATGGCCCTCTCTCTCTTAATCATCCAGAACGAAACGCTTTATCGAATTCCAATTTATCTGCATTCATTATTTGCTCTTGGCTAAAGTTCTGTTGTGCATTCTGTCTGTCGAGGCCGTGAGTATATCCACAAACAAGGAAATGAGCTCTGTCTTCTGACTCGCAGAGTGCACGTTCAGAGTTCCTGTACCAGCTCGTTTTGTACCTTGGTCTGACATTCGTCTCTGCGCCGTATTTTGAGATCACTCACCTCCCGTTAAGGGGACACCCAGTAGGACAGAGAATGGGTTCGATTCCACGTCAGAAGTCAACAATATTCCGACTTCTGGAGGGCTGATATTGGTGCTGATTATTGATTGAAGGAAAAGTACAGCCATCCTCTACAGGAGCATAATGTTAGTCTCCTCGCGAAAAAATAAAGGTAATATACCATAGCGTAATGTCAGTCTGCATAGAAATGGTTTGGGTGGTTTTGTAGAATCAGTCGAAATAGTTCCTATTTTTACAATCTGTACGTACAGGAATTGCCAGTTTGTTGAATCTAGCAGCAGTTAATTGTGTTGTGTAACACAGCACAGCTATAAAAGAATACTTGCCCTTGGCGTCCCTAAAAACATCACGATAAGCTCTTCAGAAAATACCTGCACCAAAGTATTTTGAAATAATTACAGGAATGAAACTTATTACCAATATATCATATTTTAGTTACAAAATTATACTTTCTTAGTCTACGTGAGATCGTACTGTCCACAAATTTTGCAGAATATTTAACGTTTGTCACAGTAAGAAGTTGTAGTAACAACCACTCAGCTCAGTTTCGAGGGAGCTCTCTTTGCTTGAAGTTATAAACAGTTGTACAGTTTGATATTTTATAAGTTTTTGATTTAATGTTGTTCGTATGTTTTTTCTGTGTTGCACTTGAATACTCGGACTTCGGCATCAGTTACAGGTGCAGTTACTGAAAGTTAAGCACGAGTGGCTGGCTACTGAGCCACGGAGGAAGTAAAATAAAACTGTTAACGGCTCGTACTTGTGGGCTTATACCGTGCCAAGGAAAGAAGGTTTCACAAAGAACTCTGCTCCGCGTCTCGACTGTCCATGAGCAGCACCTTCACAATAATGAGGGGTTGAATGTGAGAATATTCTGTGGAAAACGTGAAGAGCTTCACCTTGTTTTCTTCACACGGCATAAGTCCAAAAGCCAATTTCATGTCTAAAATAAAACTATTAAGGGGGAGACCCAGCTTAACAAAGGGAAAAGAAAAGCCAATATTCTTTCGATTGTTAAATATGCTACAAAGGTGTCGACAAATGCTGTACTTATCCCAGTGTTGACATCGTTACTGGCAAACAGAACCAACTTTAATAATGTCAAAATTCTAATTAGTACATTTTAAAATTAAATGTTCACAATTTCCTGCCTTTTTAACAATATATCACTCTTTCCCTTATAAATTCCAAGTATATAAGAATTTTCATACTATTACTTTTTTTAAAGTGTGTATCAAACCTCCAACAAAAAACCAACGACAATCACTAACATAAACTGTGATTTAGATATTTTTGTCGAGCATCTATTCTGAGCACCTGAAAATATTAGTTTTTTTAAATTCATATATTATATGAAATATAATATAAATCCATGGAAAGGGAATCACAATCCAACGAGAGGAAATCAAAATCTTTAGATTTGCCGATGATATTGTTATTTTATCTGAGACTGCAGAAGATCTCGAGAAGCTGTTGAATGGTATGGACGAAGTCTTGGGTAAGGAGTACAAGATGAAAATAAATAAGTCCAAAACAAAAGTAATGGAGTGCAGTCGAACGAAGCCAGGTGATGCAGGAAATATTAGATTAGGAAATGAAGTCTTAAAGGAAGTGGATGAATATTGTTACTTGGGTAGTAAAATAACTAACGATGGCAGAAGTAAGGAGGACATAAAATGCAGACTAGCACAAGCAAGGAAGAGCTTTCTTAAGAAAAGAAATTTGCTCACTTCAAACACTGATATAGGAATTAGAAAGATTTTTTTGAAGACTTTCGTGTGGAGCGTGGCATTGTATGGAAGTGAAACGTGGACGATAACTAGTTCAGAAAGAAAGAGAATGGAAGCTTTTGAAATGTGGTGTTACAGAATAATGCTGAAGGTGAGATGGATAGATCGAATCATGAATGAAGAGATACTGAATCGAATTGGTGAGAGGAGATCCATTTGTCTAAATTTGACGAGAAGAAGAGATAGAATGATAGGACACATGTTAAGACACCCAGGATTTGTTCAGTTGGCTTTTGAAGGAAGTGTAGGTGGTAAGGACGGTAGGGGTAGACCAAGGTATGAATATGACAAGCAGATTAGAGCCGATGTAGGATGCAATAGTTACGTAGATATGAAAAGGTTAGCACATGCTAGGGTGGCATGGAAAGCTGCATCAAACCAGTCTTTGGACTGATGACTCAAACTATAAATCCTATTGACCTGAATGAGATAAAGATTGTAGTACTACACTATGGGAGGAAGCCCTGGAAAAATCATGATTATCCATGGAAAAGTAAGAGATTTATGAAGGAAACAGTGATATATTGTTAAAAAGGCGGGAAATTGCATACACTTTACTTTAAAATGATATAATTTGAATTTTGACAATAATGAAGTTGCTTCTGGTTGCCAGCAAGCACGGCAGTGCTGAGATATGTGCAGCATATTCAACAATCGACTGAATATTGGCCTATTTTCAGCCTCTGCCCACTTAAACATTACTTAATAATCGTCTTATAATAATGAATAAATATATTTTATCATGTAACTTCACAACTTACTGCGTTCCTTCTACAAGCAGTAATTAAATTTATATTAAGTTATTCGAAATTTGTACACTGATGACTCCTTCGCCGAATGGTCAGCGTTGAGGCCTTCGGTTACGAGTGTCTCCGCTTCCATTCCCAGCCAGGTCGTAGATTTTAACCGCATACGATGAATCCTTGTGGCTCTGAACCTGGGTATTTGTGCTTGTCTCAAAGCTCTCCTCTTCATATTCAGACAACACAACACACTGAACTACCGACCACCACAGAAACAGGCAACAGTGATTACTTCCCTGCTTATAGGGTTGGTGTCAGGAAGAGAATCCGGCGGTAAAACAGGGACAAATCCACCTGTGCGAGACAGCTCGCGTCCACGACAACACAAGGTGTGAAAAAGCTGTAGAAGTAGAAGAAGAAGATAGGATTTACATATCACATGTTTATTGTGGCTGGCGGCGCATATATAATTCGTTACGGCCCTGATCCTCTCTTAAAAATAATCAGAGGAAAAAAAGAACAGTTGCAACCTTTCGAAGAGTGAGCTTCCGGCAAGAGAAATAGAAGTAACACAAAAGACTCACCAAGCGAGAGGCTGCGTCGTTTGGGTCATATAGTTATCAGCTTGAATTCAGGAGATAGTTGGTTCGAGCCCCACCGTTGAGAACCCTGAAGATGTTTTTCTGTGGTTCCCGATTTCACACAAGCAAAATACTGGGGCTGTACCTTAATTAAAGCCATGACCGCTTCGTTCCCACTCCTAGGCCTTTCCTATCCCATCATCGCCATAAGACCTATCAGTGTCGGTGCGACGTAAAGCAAATTTTAAGAAGAAACCAATTTTCCCTTTGCGAAAATCAAACGATCATAAATATATATGTCTCCCTGTCATGGCCATCAATCAACGGCTTCTAATTTCTGACGGCAACCAGCCATAACACATTACTAGCACGGTTACTAGGTAACATTGTCTGTCCATCCATCCATCCATCCATCTATACCTTACATCACAGCCTGCACGGCTGCTAGGTAACATTGTCTGACCATCCATCCACACCTCACATCACAGCCTGAACGATTGCTAGGTAACATTGTCTGGCCATCCATCCACACCTTACATCACAGCCTGCACGGTTACTAGGTAACATTGTCTGTCCATCCATCCATCCATCCATCTATACCTCACATCACAGCCTGAACGATTGCTAGGTAACATTGTCTGACCATCCATCCATACCTTACATCACAGCCTGCACGGGTGCTAGGTAACATTGTCTGTCCATCAATCCATATATACATTACATCACAGCCTGCACGGTTAGTAGGAAACATTGCCTGACCATCCATCCACACCTTACATCACAGCCTGAACGATTGCTAGGTAACATTGTCTGACCATCCATCCACACCTCACATCACAGCCTGAACGATTGCTAGGTAACATTGTCTGGCCATCCATCCACACCTTACATCACAGCCTGCACGGTTACTAGGTAACATTGTCTGTCCATCCATCCATCCATCCATCTATACCTCACATCACAGCCTGAACGATTGCTAGGTAACATTGTCTGACCATCCATCCATACCTTACATCACAGCCTGCACGGGTGCTAGGTAACATTGTCTGTCCATCAATCCATATATACATTACATCACAGCCTGCACGGTTAGTAGGAAACATTGCCTGACCATCCATCCACACCTTACATCACAGCCTGAACGATTGCTAGGTAACATTGTCTGACCATCATTCCATACCTTACATCACAGCCTGAAGGATTGCTAGGTAACATTGTTTGACCATCCATCCATCTATACCTTACATCACAGCCTGCACGGCTGCTAGGTAACATTGTCTGAAAATCCATCCACAACTTACATCACAGCCTGCACGGTTGCTAGGTAACATTGTCTGAAAATCCATCCACAACTTACATCACAGCCTGCACGGTTGCTAGGTAACATTGTCTGAAAATCCATCCACAACTTACATCACAGCCTGAACCGTTGCTAGGTAACATTGTCTGACGATCCACCCATACCTAACATCACAGCCTGCACGGTTACTAGGTAACATTGTGTGACCATCCATAATGTATCTTACATAACCGCCTGCACCTTTGCTGTTTAACATTGTCTGACCATCCACCCATATCTAACATCACAGCCTGCATGGTTGCTAGGTAAAATTGTCTGTCCATCCAGCCATACCTTACATCACAGCGTGCACCGTTGTTATTTAACATTGTCTGAACATCCACCCATACCTAACATCAGAGCCTGCACGGTTGCTAGGTAACATTCCTGTCCATTCATCCATACCTTTTTTAACGCTATTTGTTCGGGGCGTCAAACCATGTGGATCTTTTGCCACTACTGGCAACATTTTGTATGATCTCGCGTGTAATTTGAATGGCGGTAGTGTGGAATGTCGTGTGTGAGGAAAGGAAGATTAGGGACGTCACAAACACCCAGTCGCCAGGCCAGGGATATTAATCATTACAATTAAAAATCCCTGACCCGGCTGGGAATCGAACTCGCGCCCGCCGGGTGACAAACGTACGCGTTGCCCCCTATACCGCGGGGCCGGACCAACCATACCTTACGTTACAGCGATGCACCGTTGCTAGGTAACATTGTCTGACCATCCACTCATACCTAACATCACAGCCTGCACGGTTGCTATAGTTGCACTTCAGTCACACATTTTGTAGCATCACGTTACATACAATTTCGGTTGACCCTCAGCCGTAATACATATTTATATCATAATAAAAGTCTCATTCGGTCTCGACAATGATAATGTAAGTGTTGGTCAGGAGAGGTCGCGTAAGGATGACCGTTTCTCCACTCAGCGGTCCTTGCCACAAATTTCCAGTCCTCATGCTTGCAAGTTAGAACTGCAAATACAACTCATCCCAAATGAAGGAAGAAAACTCCTAGAAGTAGAAATTGATGCAAAGAGCAATGCCGCATTGTACTCCCGCACTCAACTTTGCACGCATTCACAGGTGAGAAATTCTTAGTTGCAACATTTCATTCTCAAACTGGTGATCACTCTGTCAACATCTCCTCACACATCTGGCAACAGTGCTGGAGAGTGATGAAACAAGTGACAGACGAAATTGTAGCAGTGTGAAGCACCATTGCCTGTTTTCTACCGCCGATCATAACAGGTCGTCACGAGCGCACTGCTCGTAAATTGTTGGTATTAATGCTGTTAGGGTCTGTAGAAAACTGAATTCTTCTCTAGCATCTCTCTTATTGATGGTTGTGGTCTGTCCTAACCCGGGAACAAGTCGTTGAGTTTGAGATGTTGGATGTTCCTGGCGGAGTGGTAGCAATGTTTTTAGGATCCATAGTAGAGCCGAGTGTTCTCTTTCCCTTTCGTGCACCGCGGGACACATTTATTTGGAACGAGTTCTACGTGAATAATGGCCTCAATTTCCTCTCGAGCTGCGTACAGAACATAGCACGAGACAGAAGAGAGAATATCACAGGAACGCCAAAATGAGAAGAAATCTCCTCCTTACTCCATATAACTCTATATGTATGTGTTAGACCTCACATTGTGGTGGGGGGAACATTGCGGTCTATCACTGCAGCTAAAATCTGAGTGCTGAACATAAACTGACAATATATACTCAACACAGCCGAATAATTGCACAGGGTTTCTAAGCTATTTTTATTTTTGTTTTTATGAATCTATGTCAGGCATAGTACGTGGTAGAGTGGTAGCGTTCAGAGTCTAATTTGGCGGGTTCGAGCCTGTATCAGTCCAGGTGATCAAATACACTTGGTATTAAAACAAGTGGCACGTAATATAACCCTTTTTTCAGAGTAACTGAGTAACTGATCACATTGTAATAATAATAATAATAATAATAATAATAATAATAATAATAATAATAATAATAATAATAATTATTATTATTATTATTAATATTATTATTATTATTATTATTATCATCTATATAAATAAATTTGTAGGGTGTCCGCTGTCTGTAATTTCTTTTGTTTTTCCAATTTTTCAGATATTTATCCGTTTTAGGTCAACTCAAGACCGAATCGGTGGTTTTTACTTTTCGTGACTGCTTGTCTGTTTGTCTTTTCCACCATCACGTCGAAACGGCTGGATAGATCTCAACCAAACTTCACATTTAGAGTATACTCATCCCGGGGTAGGTTTTGATATGCATGTAATTTTAAAATCTATGAATAGACGGGAGGTTTATAGGAAGACCGGACCGGTTTTCCTCCATTTTCTCTTATACTATTGATTTTCTGTAAACTCCGTCGACCGTACGTGAAACGCATCTTCATTATAAACAACTTTTGTTACGTTCATAATTTACCTTACTCTTCACATGACAGAGAAATTTACTATTTTCTGCGAGTATCATGCTCTGCATTGAGTGACCGACAGACCGACAACGAACCGACAGGTTACCATGGCAACGTCTTTGATTGCTTGCCAGCAGGGAAGAAACATATTGCCATTTTCCTCATCATGCTTTTAAATTCGTGGTTGTTCCTTCGGCAGAAGGCAAGAGAGGCGTCAATCGGCCTATCTGCGGGATATTGGCGGAGTATCGTTGGAGGTTATAATCGCCCTCGAATAGATTAATAACACCATTAGTCATCTTCTTATCTGTTTACCTAAGAATCACTGGGCCTGAATTTCTCCTTTGTTACCGCTTTATTATATTCATAACTCACACTTGCATAATTTATTGAGGGGCATTTGATTTTCCAGTACATTCACTTGGCATTTACATATTTGTCGTTATCCGACTGTCCTCTGTTATAATCTACTTTCTATTAATTTCAACTTTCTTAACTGTATTAAATTAAATTAAATTAATTTAAATTAATTTAAATCTACCTGCCTTAATGGAAATTAATTTCTAAACCTTTTTCCTCATGTGCATCATTTCGATACGAGGATTAATAAGGGAGATATCATTAACGGACCGCTTTTCGGTACAAGTCCCATCGGACTTTACTCAAGAGCGGCTCCGTGTAAAGCGTATTTCTTACAACTTGAAAACTAATGAAGATATTCGAACCAAAATTTATATTTAGCATCCACCTGTCCAAAGGTAGGTTTTAAAGGTCAATAACATTTCATGTTCCCGGAATCGACTGGTGGTTTATAGGGAACCGAAATGGTGATTTTATTCTTCCACAATATACACAGTACAAGAACAACCTGACTGGAAATCAATCAAACGTGGTGGAAATCCATCTCTAAACCTTTATTTCATGTGCATTTTTTCATCAGGATAAGGGAGATATCATGAATGGTCAGTTTTGCAGGTTAAGTCCAGCGGACATAGCTCAAAATGTGTTGTACGTGGAGCAGATTCCTTACCTATATAAATAAAATCGTTTGGGGAAATTCTCGCACAGCTACCCGTTTAAAGGGCAATAATGACCATCTGCATAATTTTTGGTTTAGTTTCCTGAAAGTCCTAATTTTTACCCGCCTCGCCCAAAATCCAGATTGCGGCATAATCTGCCAGAAGAAAAGAGATAATTGAAATTTGACAAAATTATACGTTTTAGCCTGTAACGGACGCAAAACATCCAAGATCATTAAATTTTTCACTTTTTATCCCCGAAGAATATCGAAATATGCAGGCAATTTTAATGATGGTGCAGACCTTCGGAAAGTCCTATCACATAACGGATTGCACAATCTCCGTTCAATTTGGAATGATCTACAACCTTGGTCTTATGACTTTTTGCCGTATCTGTATCCCTTTTACGTTTGATTTTTCTCTATTAATCGATGTTAAGTAAATTTGGACTTTTCACATGCATAATTCATACTTTCAATTACTTATACGAAATACAGAATCATCAAACTCTTCACGAAAATTGGCCCACCCAGTAGCCATATGCGAGCCAAATGCTATGTATGTAGGTGTCACATAATTATCCGAAAAGTAATGCAATGTGAGATAATCTTACAAAACCTTTACCCTGTTCCACGTTTCTAACTCAATCTGACGCAAGAATAGATCAGATATCACAGGACCAGCCACTTAGGCCACTAAATCCGGCGTCTTATGGTATAATCCTTTGTCGATATGACGTACGTTTAGTAGCAGTTAATCTGTAAATGAAGGTCTTCAATATTGTAAACACGCATATACTTTCGTATGTCGATCTATATATATTCACTGATGTCGATTTGTAGCGATCGAGAAAGGGTGTGTCTGCTATTGTAATCAGTACTCCCCACACCGACTTTGACTGGCAGTAGGAAATGGGTCCTTCTCCAATTCCTGTGTAACTGTCATTAGTAAGGGAGGCCTACCATTGTAATGAATAGTTCACTTCTCGAATTGACTTGCAGAAAGCAAGCGAGCATGCAGTTTTGTTTAAAACTCCCCTACCCGATTGTGTTTGGCAGTAGGCAAGAGTGCCCGCAATTATAAACAAATGTCCTCATCTAAGATGTGACTGGCATTAGGCATACTGGCCTGCTATTTTGATGGAAACTCACCAACTTGGTGTGATTGGCAGTAAACTGGCTGGCAGTAGGCTGACATTATAACGATAACTGCACAACTCAATTTCGACTGATAGTAGGGTAGTTGCCTGCCATTATAATAGAAACTCCTCAACTGTTATCTGTCTGGAAGTGGGAAAGGGGGGCTGCCATTGTAACGAAACCTCCAAAAATCGATTGGGACCGCGCAGTAAGCAATGGGGCCTGCAATTATAATGTAAACCTCCCCATGCTGTTTCTCTAATAACATGCAATTTTAAAACAATCTTATTTGCTGCATGTACAGTATTACTTCGATATTCGAATACAATGAAGAATACCGTAGCGAAGCACGGGTACATTTGCTGGTAATAATAATAATAATAATAATAATAATAATAATAATAATAATAATAATAATAATAATAATAATAACAATAATAAATATGTTCTGGCGATACTAACAGAAGATGAGAAGACTGCCGTTAAACAGTCCGAGATACTTAAAGAATGTGCAGAAAATGTGGGACTATATATAATTCG
Source organism: Anabrus simplex (assembly GCF_040414725.1). Taxonomy (NCBI): domain Eukaryota; kingdom Metazoa; phylum Arthropoda; class Insecta; order Orthoptera; family Tettigoniidae; genus Anabrus; species Anabrus simplex. The sequence continues at coordinate 22,382,678 of NC_090267.1, forward strand.
AGAAAACTGATTTCTTTTGTTCAAAGACAGATATGAAGAGCCTGAGAATAAAATATGGTACCATTGACAGAGTCGCTTACTTTAAATACCTCAGAGAATTTATTGAACCGACCGTTTTTGGAAAGACTTCACAACACGCTCGTCTACAAAAAATTTAAAAAGCATAAGGTTTGGTCCAAAACAGCCACAACAAAAAATCCATGTCTAGACATACAAAAATTCGGCATTACAACAAGTCAAAAAAACCAACATTCCTTCACACAAGTGAAATATTGGTACTCAACAGAAAGCAAGAACTTGAAGAAATAAAAAAAGAGAGGAAGGTCATTAGGAAACTCTTAGGAGCAAGGTACACACAAGATGGTTACAGGATACAATAAATAAAAACAACAGAAACGTTCCCAAACATCGAAAATGACGTTAGGTAAGGACGAATGAAATTCTTCGGTCATCTGACTAGATTACCAGAAAACAGATTGACGAAAAGGATAATAGATTACGTAACCTCGCTTAAGAACTGAACACCCTGGCTTAACAAACTTCGAAAGGACCTCAAAAATCCAAACATAAGTTCAACAGACATCCTAGACACATAGTAAACCGTTGGGAAGCTACATCAGAGCAACCACAACGAAAACACTACAGACCGGAGTGATCGGGAGAACCTCAAATGGTGAAATATATTGGGGAGGCAGAGATAAAATGGCTTCATAGAGTTATAAGATTAGCACGGAATTATAGTGATCTATCGTATGACTGGACGAAAGCGGTCATTACACCTATCTAGAAACAAGAGAACAGGAAGGAGTGCAACATCAGTGTACTAGGCAAGGTGTTCACAGTCGTTTTGGAAGGGAGAGTGCTGTCAGTGGTTGAGTGTCAGTTGGATGAAAACCATTGAGTTTCCAGACCTCAGAGGGGCTGTCAGGATCAGATTTTCTGTATATGCCAGGTAATTCAAAAATACTATGTAAGAATAGAGAGTTATGTTTCATAGATCTAGAGAAGGCATATGGCAAAGTACCAAGGCCGATGTTAGCCGGACCGGGGGAGTGTGGGATTAAAGGTAGATTATTACAAGCAGTCAAAGGCAGTTATTCTGTCAATTTGACTGCGGTGGTAAATGATGGTAGAATGAGTTATTCTTTCAAGGTACTTACAGAGATTAGACGAGGCTGTATGCTTTCACTATTGTTATTCATGTTTATATGGATTATCTACTGGAAATTTGGTAAGCGGATGGGCCTATGCCGATGACTTGTTCTTAATGGCAGATTGTGATTAAAACCTGCAGTCTAATAGATTTCAGAGACCAAAGTGATGACAGTAGTAAGAAACCACAGAAAACTGAATGTCGGGTTGGGAGTACAGAGCTGCAACTCGTAGACCATTTTAGGATTTGTATTATTCCAGGATGGCAGTAACTGAGATTGGATCAAGGTGCAGCAAAGCAAATTCAGTGAGCTCGTAGTTGCTATCAACGGTATTATGTAAAAAAGAAGTCAGTTTCCGGACGAAACTACTCTTACACCGGTCTGTGTTCAGACTACCTGGGAGTGAAAGCTGGCTGGACAAAAGTTAGAAGCAACAGACATGAAAGTAGCGAGAAATATCGCTGGTACGAGCAGATGGGGAGAATGGCAGGAGGGTACTCGGAGTTGGGAATGAAATGGCTTGATGAAGATGTACGCACAAAACGGCTTCAGGGGGCTCATGTGAGGCGAATGGAGGGTGATATTTTACTGAGGAGAATAATGGACTCTGTCATGGAAGGTAAGAGAAGTAGAGAGAGAGACCAAGCGGACAATGGGTAGACTCACTTTGCAGTGGTTTACATATAAGAGGTATAGGACTAAACGAGGCCACGGAACTAGTTATAAGTCGAGGATTGTAGCGGCGATTAGTATATTCACAATGCAGGCAGACGGAGTGCTGAAAGTCGCAACAGTCTGTAAAAAGATGTATATATGTTTGTTTTTATTATTATTATTATAATTTTAATATTTCGTTTCGTCCTTCTAGGATCAAGGTTAACACTTATCAGCCTTTCCTTTACCTTGATGGAGAATTCAGTTCGGAGCACTTTGCGCCAGATCGTCTTCCTTTTGTTTTCAGAAGACACTTTATCCCGTGTACCCAGGTTCTGAACTTCCTTCCTTTACTGAACCAGTTTTTTCAGACATCATTATTAATTAATCTACTTATTTATATAAATATATTTATTTAGGATCGTTTCAAGCTCCTGTGGGTTACGATTACACATCTTCCTTGACTGTTGGTGTTCTTTCTTTTTACGCCAATACTCCTTCATTCTCTGGCTCGCTTTTGCTTTTTCCTCATCCGAGAACACCATCCTTGTTCTCTTGGGTTTCCCTTCGAACAGATCCGTCACCTCTTCAATTTTCCTTCTGAACACTGTTCTGTTTGTAATATCTCCCAACTCAATGCCACATTTTTTTAAGATCCTGATGAACTTCCTTCAGCCATAGTACTTGGGTATTTCTTCTTTGCTCGAAGATGAGGATCTTATTTGCTAGGCGTCCCGGTCCCATTCTTCTCAGGTGTACAAGAACTTTTTATTATTATTATTATTATTATTATTATTATTATTATTATTATTATTATTATTGTTATTAGCTCGCTCTGTTGAGCACGGTGTTCATCGTAGCATTTTCCACCAGTTGTCCATATCTCATTTCGCAATGTCACGATACTTGTTTTGAAAACATCTCGTTTGTGGGTGTCTTCTGGTTGTATGTCCATTCCTTCCAAGTTTTTCCTGCAGTTAACATACCAGAGAGTTCTCGGTTTATATTTATAATATTAATTATTATTAATGCTACTTCTACGTTCTAGATACGGTAATATAAGATATATGTTTTTCACACAGAGGAAATCAACGTGTGAGAATGTGACAACGTATGTTCAGAATCCAAACGATAAAATACATATGATACGTTAGCATAAAAATAGTAGGCTATATCATATTGCGTAGATGTAGGAGATTCATTTCTGGTACAGAAGCTTACAGGATCATATCTTCAGGAGGCTAGGCATTTTTGTCATGCATTGAAAACGGCGGTCTTACATGGAATAATGTATGTTACCAAGGATGTACCGGAAAGGAAGATTCCTGAAAGTTTGCACCTTTGCATGATTTATAATTAAAGAAAGTTGTTAATAGCATCACATGCATATTTTATAGAAGAAGTAATCTTATCCGCAGGTATTTTAATCAATATATGTCTGGAACGCCGCAAGGTGCAGTTCCTAAATTTTTAAACAAGTTGCCTGATGCACTTAAAATCGAAGTATCAGTTAATAGTACATTATGCCACAAGCCTACAACGGCAATAATTAAGACACGAGCATATAAATATTTATACATTTTTGTACAAGTGTCTCTTGACAGTTCAGATTAGTGAACAGAGCGCAGAGTGGATCAGAGACCTTGACAATGTCATATGTTTTAAAAACTTTGATAGCAGGTTACCATAACCTGACTTTATTTCAAACACAAATTGTTTATCGTACAGTTGGTGAAGTGAATTTGTGGGAATGTGCCGTGTGGTTGTGGAATATTGGAAGTAGAAAGTGCATTGATGTTAATATGTGTGTCCGACATGTTTGATTTTGCTATCCTTACCTAACTGGCCAAACAGTTGTATCATAATGAAAATGTGAACTCTGATTGGAGGATAGCCTGTATCATAAAGAGACTTGAGCCTCATTAAGATTCAGTTTTCTGGCATATAATATTTATATTTCGGCATCGTCGAGCATAAAGAAACATAAGAAGCTGTAGTTTATGGAAGATTACTTAGTCTGGGCATAAATTCTGTTACATATTGCAATAAGAATCTGCCGACTACATACATCTACTCACACTGGAGCAGCTACAAGCGGAGCGGTAACCTAGGACATGACACGCACCTAGTTTTCAGTTCTTTTTGTGTTCGATTGCTGAGCTTTATGCCACGTGTCTGACTGAGAGAGACAGCTGCTTCGCTTCTCCGTGCAAGATCATTTCTCACCCAGATTAATAAATAAAGCTCAGAGGTGAGCTGTGTTCGAACAGCTACTGAGTTACAAACAGCATGATTGTAATTACAGGGCACGTGACTTGTAACTCTAATAGAGGAACTGTGTATCAGTGGGTCGGTGACGAATATGACATTTATCGATCGAGTTCTGTAGTTCTTCATGAATACTTAAACTATGAAGTAATGCAATTATTACATCTGTAGTGCAGTAATTCAATAATTCGTAAAGAGTTATCTCCGTACAAGTGATGAAAGCCCTTTGAGGGGTGGAAGGTAAAGATTTCCATTACCCGTAACCTCGGTACTTGATGGTGTAGAGTGGTTAGCTCTACACCAGGCGGCATTTGCACCAGGAACTAACCTGGTACTCATTTTTGGTGTAGGCTCAGTGAACCTCAGGAAGTGGAAATCTCGTTTCTTAAATTTTACGACTTCCTGACGGGGATTCGAACCCACGTTCTTCCGGGCGAACCGAGCACACCTTTAAGGCCTCGGGCAGGCAGCCCCAATTTGCAAAGAAGGAAGGCATTTTTAGTGCCTCGACTTACTTAACATAACTTCAAGGGGAGTCATGACTGACAGGTTGCAATCCTTGTCCCAACAAATCGAATTTTCAATTTCACCTTAGTAATCCCCTTTCGATCCTCTTTCAAATGCTGTTATCAGTTTTTCCCTAACACTATTCGTAAACCTTTCATAGCCGGATTTAAATGGTATAAGCCCAGCTGCATAGTAAATTTCCAGTAGATGACCCTTTTTAACATGCATAACAAAGTTGAAAGATTACATCCTTGTCTAATCCCTGTAAGTACCTTGAAAGAAGAACTTATTCCACAATCAATTATCACAGCAGCCCAACTGTCAGGGCGTAAATGCCGAAGCGGTAGTTACACCTATATACGAACAAGGGAACAGGAAGAAGTGCAACAATTATCGAGGTATTTCATTTATCAGTGTACTTTTTTTTTGCTACGGGCTTTACGTCGCACCGACACAGATAGGTCTTATGGCGACGATGGGATAGGAAAGGCCTAGGAGTTGGAAGGAAGCGGCCGTGGCCTTAATTAAGGTACAGCCCCAGCATTTGCCTGGTGTGAAAATGGGAAACCACGGAAAACCATTTTCAGGGCTGCCGATAGTGGGATTCGAACCTACTATCTCCCGGATGCAAGCTCACAGCCGCGCGCCTCTACGCGCACGGCCAACTCGCCCGGTATCAGTGTACTAGGCAAAGTGTTCACGTGACTTGCAACATACCCCTTTCTTTCTCCCTGGCCGGACTGAGTGGCTCAGAGGGTTGAGGTGCTGGTCTTCTGACCCAAGCTAGGCAGGTTCGATCCTGGCTCAGTCCAGTGGTATTTGAAGGTGCCCAAATACGTCAGCCTCTTGTCGGTAGATTTACTGGCACGTAAAAGAACTCATGCACCACAAAACTCCAGCACCTCGAAAACCGAAAATGTAGTTAGTGGGATGAAAGCCAATAGCGTCATTACTTTCAGCCTGTCAGACAAAATTACCTTCAGAGTTCTTTCGGACTACCAATTCAATAATACCGCTGGAATATATTAACATTGTAGTAGACCTACGTTGTACGTAAGAGGAGAGAGACATCTGAGGGAGTAAGTTACAGTCCAGGGCAGTTTTAAAGCAAGTATGCTTCTCAAAACGTTCAATTGCTTTTGTCTACCTTAACACGTTTTTTATCTGAGTGCCATGCATAAATTGCTCCTTGCAACAGGGTTCTTATCGGACTCACCTGAAATTTTCAGAGAATGTGTGAATATGTAGATGAATTAAAAATAGTTCACGAAACTAGATTTTTGCCTATTGAACGAATACTGAAAAATTACAAAATGGTATCTTCAATAGATCATAACTGACTCCAAAACCCGCAGTTGTTCTTAAATATGTGAGAATATTTAACAAGGCTGCTAAAATAGAACGCAAAAACCTGAAAACTGTGCCGCAAAGAGAACATAAGAAGAACGTCCGCCTCTGTGGTCTAGTGGTTAGTTCGATTAGCTGCCAACCCCGAAGGCCCAGGTTCGATTACCGGCTCTGCCACGAAATTGAAAAGTGGTACGAGGGCTGGAACAGGGTCCACTCAGCCTCGGGAGTTCAACTGAGTAGAAGGGGTTCGATTCCCACCTCAGCCATCCTCGAAGTGGTTTTCCGTTGTTTCCCATTTCTTCTCCAGGAAAATGTCGGGATGGTACCTAACTTAAGCCCACTTCCGCTTCCTTCCTTATTCCTTGTCTATCCCTTACAATATTTCCATCCCCCGACTCTCATAGGACCCCTGTTCTGCATAGCAGGTGAGACTGCTTGGGCGAAGTCCTGGTCATCCTCCACAATTTTATCTCCGACCCAAAATCTCACTCTCCAGGACACTGCCCTTGAGGTGGTGGAGGTAGGATCTCTCGCTGAGTCTCAGGGAAAACCAACTCTGGAGGATAAACGGATTGAGAAAGAAAGAAAAGGAAAGGGAAAATAAAAATGTCAATAACTTTGCAACGAATTAATTAATCAACTCCAATTTTTTTGGCGAGGCCATATCTTATTAATATATGCTCGTGTTTTAAATTTGTTTTTGATAAGTAGAAAATTGTGGAAGTTCAAAATTTCAGTGGTGACTCCCTTTAAGGTTTGTTTAGTCTGTCGAAAACAATAATTGTAACACTATAACATACCGGTAACACTATTAAATAAAGAGGGACATGTTTCATTCAACAAGAACATTTTATCAAATCACTTTAAATCATACGCATATAGGTAAAATATTGTTTACATTGTATAAACTTTTCAATGATTGAGAGCTGTTGATATTATGAACAAATAGTAACAAATAATGTACAAATAATTGTATTAGTATTCAGCCGTCACCTTATTAACTTATAGAAATGTTTTTGTACTTACATAAGCTGCCATATAGGGTCTATCAGAACTATACCGAGAAAAAAAACTAGGGATGCTCATTGTGTTATTTTCAACACTATGGTGCAATCGGATTGGCGGAGAACATTTTTTTTTGAGAAAGTGAGGTCATTTTTTTTTACTTCCGGGCGCTGGATTCAAATTGACACCATGCCAGAGAGCGAGCCGCTGCCTGCTGGTGTGCGTCACAGTGGGCAAAGGAAGGGAGGGGAAGTGGGACAGAGAGGTAATGTTCGGTGCAAATGAACAATCTTCTCGTTCGTTTGGTATAGTCACTTCCCAGCCGCAGTAGGCAGCGCACAGTTTGTTCTACACAAATTGACTACTGTGCAAACCCCGTAGAAAGAGGAGATGAACTTGTACCGAGAACACAGGCAGCTTTCCAGGTCGTTCGCGATACGCCACACATTCTGAACACCGTTGTAAACTGTAGATCGAGGTAGGTGGCGGAATATTGAACATCTACTGTAATCAAACTATTGGGCGCACCGTTTCCTTCGTTCAGTATTTCATTTCATTTACAATGTTGTGTTTGAAGGAATACACAATCGTGGGGAGGAAGCACTGCATTGTTACTGTGACCAACAGACGAGAGGAGAAACGATCTGGTGCATTCTCTGACAGAAAAGAGAGTCTTTACTAGAGTGTGTTTTTGTGCTGTGTGTGCAGTTACAACAAACTGTGCCTGTGAGAGACAAGCACAATCCTGTGCCAGTCGAACGAGGAAACTTGTGCTGAGCATTGTCTCTGTCTTCATCATACACCCCACTTGTCCTCCCTTCCCTTCTCTTTCCTGAAGCATGGCATCAGCCTGCGCTCTGGCACAGCAAATACGGCGAGTTCGTCAACTTGAATAACACGTTCGGAAGTAAAAAAGGTAACCTCATTATCTAGAAGAAAAAATTCTCCGCCAATCCGATTGCACAATTGTTCTTAACATAATTCGAAGAACACCCCTAACATTTTTCGGTATAGATGCACCGTGTAGAGTAACCCGTTCCCTGCACTCACTGCTTCCGGACTGTGAGCGCGTTGTTGTAGGGTTGACTGGCTAATTGTTTAATAGTGCGTATATTGTAGGTGTTATAATTACTGTTTTCGACTGAATGAAACGCCTTGAAGTTACGTGTTTCAACAATGCAATTAGGAATTGAACAGGTACATTTTTAAGCTACGACGTCTAATGTATAATATTCCAATCGGGTTACTCTTCTTTGAACTATAAAACCAGCGACCGTAAATTCTCATTCCTATTCCGATTAGCCTCGCCGAGATGGTCATGCCGAAATTGAGCAATTTTTCTACGTGTTTCTGTGTTCGTTAGACTTTCGAGGTGTTTCGGATTTTATGACGTTATCTACAGCCACGGCCTGAATCTTCAAGATCATCATCATTAATAATTTCTTTACTTATTTCCTTCTTAATCAGTTTACCCTCCAGGGATGGTTTCTCCTTCGGACTGAGCGACGGATCCCACCTCTACAGCTTCAAGGGCAGTGTCCTCGAGCGTGAGAATATGGGTCAGAGTGTACAGCTGGGAAGGAGGACCTGTATCTCGTCCAGGCGGCTTCTCCTGCTATGCTGAGATCGGAGAGAATAGACAAGGGAGAGGGAAGGCAGTGGCCGTGGCTTTAAGTTAGGTACCATCCCCGCATTTGCCTGGAGAAGAAGTGGGAAACCACGGAAAACCACTTCAATAATGGCTGAGGGGGAATCGAAACCCCCCTCTCTAGTCAGGTGACCTACTGAGGATGAGTGGATTCCATTCCAGCCATCGTACCACTTTTCAAATTTCGTGGCAGAGCCTGGAATGGAACCCAGGCCTCGGGGAGTGGCAGCTATTCACACTAACCACTACACCACAGAGGCGGAAGATAATGATATTAATAGTATCACACAATATTGGAGATCACTGAGGACACAGTGATATGTTTATTTGCGACTTCACGGTATTAGTGGATATTTCCAGACAGTGATTTGTGATCGATGTTTGACGTGTTATGCGATGTGTTTTCGTCTTCATATTTTTGTGCAATGGTATTTTATTTTTATTGTATCCTGTCTTCTTTTTGATCATTTGCACAGCTTCATAGTGCTATATTCCTTCGCCTGTGAGTTTTACCAGTCCAGATAGTTATTTTTCATTATGATGTATTCAGTTTGCTAAATGATAAGTAAGATTTACTCTAGTGAGATAGAAATAATTTCTTTTGGTAACCAAAGTATCATCAGTCTTAAAGATATAAATCTAGTTAAAGTAATTTCATTGTAATTCGAAGTTATTTTCACAGTGTGTTAAGTTGTTCATTTCGTTTTCCAAAAGATTCTAAATTCTAAATTTGACGGGAATTAATCAATAATTAAAAAAACCATTCTATTCATACCACGAGTTAGTTCAAATAGCGGGGAATATTCTTGTAATTCACCCAATTTATTTGTTATACCATTTTGTAATTATCTTTGCCCACTTTCATGCTGTTCAGTTAGGAGTTACGTAGCGATAATTTATATAATTATTTAAGTGTTGGGGGACTTCTGTTGTTAATGAAATACATGTTTGTTTTGTTGCGTTTTAAATAAATTATCACTTATTCGGTTGAGCCCCGATATTAATATTTGAAAAATTTACCCCTTATCGAGACAACAATTCTTCCGCTCGATGCTCCCTGAGGTTATACACTCCCAGAGGGGCACGATCAATATGTACACGCGTATTTCTTCAATATTCATTGAGAAACTCAACGACTTTTAAAAAGTTCTGGATTGTCACAAGGACAAAGTTTAACTACATCAAGAAATGTAACAGAACATTTGAACATATAATATTGAAGATCATCTCATAAATAAATCTAAAAGATCGCATTAAAACATTTGTAAATATAAAACAATGAAAGAACAGTGTATTCGTGACGAGGACATTAGCGGGAATATAAAAGTAAATACTGAGAATATAGATGTGATTTTAAAATCCCCGTAAAGTAGCAACTAGGAAATGGTGGATTCCGGACTTATGTAAGCCGAATTATGTTCCAGAAATTATGAATAAAACTACTTCTTGTGGCACGTTCCCTACAATTAAACCCACTAGTTCCACCTCCTAAATGGTACTTCCCTATTCAAATTCGACTGTAGGTGTGTAGATGTTGTCCGTTTCACTTCTCAGTCTTCAAGCCTCTGTGAAATAATTATGTGCCTCCAGAACCATCTCCATGACCTTGTTCTACCGTGAACCCTCCAATTATAAATCGTAAACCCTCTTCTTCTTGGTATCCCTCTGCTTCTCTTACCCTTCATGACCGAGTACATTTCTCTCCTTCGTAACGTAACCTTCTCCATTCGCCTTACAAGACCTTATCACCGAATCTGGATTATACGCACAGCGTTAACAGATTTGAAAAGTGAAATACAATTTTTAGGTTTGAGAGAACATGAATTTGTACTAAGAATGTTAGCTTTACTTACACCATTCAAGATGTCCCCCTTCCTCTCGAACACAGGTCTTTATGTCACATACGATGTCCGGGAAAAGCTATTTACAACAGTCTTCTAGGTCGAACTTGGGCGTTTAAATCATATATCGTATGAGAACATGAGCTGAATAACGGTGAATGGTGAGGCGGAACTGGGATATCGCACAGTGGCACAACTCAACAAAAAGTATTTTTAAATAATTTGCTTTACATTGTACCGGCACAGACAGGTCTTACGGCGAAAATGGAATAGAAAAGAGCTAGGAGTGCGAAGGAAGCGGGCCGTAGACTTAGTTAAGCTTCAACCCTAGAATTTGCTTGGTCTGGAAATGGGAAACCACTAAAAACTATCTTCAGGGCTGCCGAAAATTTGGTTCGAACCTACTGTACCCGAATGCAAGCTCGCAGCTGAGTAACCCTAACTGCACGGCCACTTGCATCGTTGTCCTTTTCCTTAACTATGACATGCACCATATGCGAAAATAATCACTATTTCGATCTAGAAAACCGTCATAAGTGTAAATACTTTTATTCTAGCAAAAAATCACAAAATTCGTTATACCACTTCAGATTACTGAACATCGTCAATTAAGAGTATTGACACTTCTTAGCTGTGATTTATTTCATTGAAACTCTACAAAAATGTGATTTTATATATGTCAAATATTATAATGTTGAAATAGTCCGACTCGTTGGTTGAATGGTCAGCGTAAAGCCCTTTGGTTCAGAAGGTCCCGGGTTCGATTCCCGGCCGGGTCGGGGATTTGTATCGCTTCTTATTAATTCTTGTGGCTCTGAGACTGGGTGTTTGTGTATGTTCCAAAACTCTCCTCTTCATATTCACACAACACACCACACTACCAACCATCAGAGAAACACGCAATAGTGATTACATCTTTCCATACAGAGTTGGCGTCAGGAAGGGCATTCGGCCATAAAACAGGGCCAAATCCTCATGTGCCACGCAGTTCGCACCCGCGACCACACAGGTCGAGGAAGAAGAAGATTATAATGTTGAAATAGTCTGAAAGAGTATTATTCTTGCTTTGATATTGTGTTATAAATCTTAAAAATTGTTTCCTCGAAAATATTCATTTCTGATTTGTGTTATTATTCTTGTGGAGGTGGGATATGAACCATGAATGCTTCGAAATTAAATGCCTTTAGACGATGATTGAGGAAACGAAGTGAAATGAATATTTTGGGTAGGACTATTTATGCCGTATCATGGAAAACCTTTATGACGGTATGAAATTCTGATAAATGTTATCTTGACAGAAGGAACTTGTTTTCCTCTAGTCAATGGAGAATGCCAAGTGTGAACACAACTCCTCCTTCACTGGGGGTGAAGGTGATAGTAGAGGTGCGATCAGAAGTTCAGGTGAACCGATTATAACCTACAAAGAAACTGCAGCCATTCCGGAGCAAACTATCCCAATTAAAAGCCGATCCAAAGTCTAGATAAACACACGGATAAAATTGGAATATCGGTGGAGACACGAATGTCGAGCAGGTGGCTCTGATACGTACGAAAATATTCTGAAGTTGATGGGCTTGGTTGCTTAAGCAACCAGCAAGTCCTGTCCCATGTCTGAATTGGTGTTTGACCTCTGGCTGTATCGTATGCTACCCATACCAGGAGAGTTCCTGTTTCTCCCGGCTTGAGGCTAAAATTCTGTCCTCTAAAAGCAAACACGTTCTGAAATCCAAAGAATTATTCTGAACATATTCACTCGACGAATTGTGAAATGAAAGAATGGAAACAGCAAGTGAAACATAAAAAGGGAGGCAAGAGTTAACCCAACGTGGTGGTGGTAGTGATTATTGTTTTAAGTGTACATCTGGGCAACCAATCTCCATTAACATTAATCCGTGGTAAAACATGGAAGGGACCTGACACTTTAAAAAATGGAGGTATCAACCAAAGGAAGACAAGGGCCATGCAGGCGGTGAAAATGAAAAACTCCCTCAGCCTGGAACGGTGTAATATCGTCGGGGTCAGAAAAGAACGACAGCCGACCAAGGAAAGTAGGATAGGATAGATATAACTGTGGAGCCTAACACAAGAAAGTGGACTCAGCTAATGGCCCCGTTGTCACCAACCGAAACTTCCAAGTCAAGAGCCCCTGAGCCCCTTTTGGTCACCTCTTACGACAGGCAGGCTATATCGCAGGTGTTATTCTACCCCCCCCCCTCCAGTCCAGACCCACAGGGTGGTTAAACCAAAGAAAAATAAATATGCTGGCGTTCCTTTGGACAATTCATCGAATTCGAAATGCACGGAATGTAATAGTTGTTCAAATGAAATACAGACAAAGCCGGCAACACTGCAAGTAAGTGAAGGCACATCCAAGATGTGGCAACACGGAATGCTTGATTGTCGGCAGTAACAGCGCAAAAGTGGTGAGTCTGAGACATGCGCCCACTTAGTAGACGATAGTAATGGTTACGCCCAAACGAATACAACGTGACATGATTCAATTCCTGTGCAAACAAAAATCACGACGTGTGCTTGCGATTCCACGATACTTTTTTCAGGAAATCAGCAAAAACTGGGCCTTGGTATTTAACTAAGTGAAGTCAGTCCTAAGCTCGGCATTTTGGGGCCGATGACCTTAGTTGTTAGGCCCCTTCAAAGAACAAACATCATCATCATCAGCTAAACTGTGTTACGCTCTTCCAGTAAAAATATACCATAAAGTTGTTTAATAAGGAAATAACTGTATTGGGGTAATCAGATAAACTGAATTGTATACACAGGTTACAGATCTCTTCACATGGTTGTGAGAGTATTTATGGATTGCAGTAACGGTATAAAGGAGAGGTGAGACCCTCATTAGAGTACGGTTGCCATGTATGCGAGGGACCATCACCAGAATTACTTGATATGAGAAATGGGAACGATCGAAAGAAAAGCAGCTCGATTTGTTCTCGCTGATTTCCGACAAAATACGGTTAAGAAAACGTTGCAAATTTTGGGCTGGGAAGACTTTGAAGAAAGGAGGCGAGCTGTTTGACTAAGCGATATGTTTCGTGCTGTCAATGGAGAGATGGTGTAGAGAAACATATTAGTATGCGAATAAAGTGGTATTTTTAAAAGTAGGAAAGATCACAACATGAAGATGAAGTTGAAATTAAAGAGGACAGATTGGGGAAATATTCTTTTATAGAAAGGGGAGGTAGGGATTGGAATAATTTCCTAATAATGTTCTATAAATTTCCAAATTATTTGAAGTTATTTAATAAACGGTTAGGTAAACAACAGCTGGGGCTCCGTAAATGTAGGCTAAGAACATTCAATTAATCCAATCACTCATTTAATGATAAATGCTCCCTGCCCAGTTGGTGGCTATCCATGACTGGGAGAGAGGAATGTTTATTCATTCATGAATGCAGTCATTCATTCACACAATCATTCAGTTAATTCACAGTGTCTATTATAAGCTAATAATAATAATAATAATAATAATAATAATAATAATAATAATAATAATAATAATAATAATAATAATAATAATAATAATAATTTAGTATGGCTATTTCTAGCCGGGTGCAGCCCTTGTAAGGCAGACCCTCCAATGAGGGTGGGCGGCATCTGCCATGTGTAGGTAACTGCGTGTTATTGTGGTGGAGGATAGTGTTATAGTATTATAAGCTAAGGAGAAATCTCTTCGAACTCTTAACAAAACAAATATGTGCACTAATTAAATAAGGGTAAGGTACATGATGTCCTAAACTATAAAACACTGTCAATGTCTAGGACAAAAATAAATTAACATTTTAACAACTACAATTTAGAGATGGGGTGTAAACAGTGATTAGGCTTAATAGTTCTGTAATGTTTAATGTAGTAACAAACAAATTCATTGTAACAAGGAAATCATGCATTTAAAATAATTTGCACTTCAATACGTGATACTCTCTCCTCAGTTCCAGGTGGTCTGGAACAAGGGGATTGTTATCATCAACACAAATTCTCCCATGAAGAGGCTGCCACAACGACACGGTATTTGTCTTCTAAGTTATTGATGAGTTTGCTAGTGTGCCAGGTAGAAATAACAACAATCACAAGGCTCAGGAATAAATTTAGAAAGTGGCGTTCTTGCGCAGATGATTGCGGAGTATGGTTACTGAATCTCGTATCTCGGCTATAACGATGGCATGAAGTCGTGTCCGACTGAGACCGAGAGAATCCCATAGCTGTACAAGAAATTTAGGAATTGTGCCTCGAGTCCCGATCATGAGTCCATGGACGGAGATGTTGTCTAGGTAATATTTGTCTTTATAGTAGTTTACAGTTGGCTGGTAAATCGACTTCTTCTCGGCGTCCACCTCTCCGGCCTGGCCAATGTGGACCCTAAGCGTATTGTGGGATCTAAGATTAGTCCTTGCTTGCTATCATGTCAACACGCCTGTTACTCCCATCGGTAGGTAGGCCAGAAACCTGTTCTCTCAGCGAGTTCTATTCTAAACAACTGATAGGGTATCTGCCATCTGGATTACTGCACTAAATGTAGATTTATGGTCTTTTATTGATTGATTAGTCAGTCGGACGTAAGAATAATTAGATGATTATTTTGTTTTGTTAACTGAGTGTGAAGTAGGTTCAGTTCGATACTGGGTCGTGGAGAGTTTCTGATATATTTTCAAGCTGAAGACGGTTGTTTACAGTGATAGTAATGGTGGATAATAACTTCCTGCTCCGCTGCCACAGATGGTCATTGTAATCAATCATTAATACAAACGTAAGAGGAGAATGGCGCCCGAGGCGGTCACTCAAAGCGAGTTTCCTTTTTGTTAGGCGCACAGTGGCTGGTGATGGAGTTTCGTAAAGGGTTACCATTGTTCATTGTTATATCACACAGCAATTTTATGGCTGCTTGTTGAGTTCATGAGTAATGAGGAAGCTGGTGTAACATCGTGCCCTTCTGTTCAGAGGATCCCGCGTTTGATTCCCGGCCCAGTCAAGGATTGTAGCCGCTTTTGGTTTATTCCTGTCGCCTGGAGGCTGGGTGTTTATGATCATCAATCATCATCAATACACTCATCCCAGGGAATAACAAGATAAGTAAAAAATTGAAGTTCTCAGGGAAAGCAATTTTTAAACAATGTAAAATAACCGATGCACCAAATGTTGTCAAACCATTCTGCTTTATACAAAAGAGCTTTTCAAATGATGGCTTCGGTTTTATTTTGAATATTTCAAAATACGAATGACTTATCGGGTTTGGATCGTGAACGGAGCAGGCTTGCGCTGTATTGGCCAGGCACACCATTCAAAACCAGAGTATTTTTAGTGAAATTTGTGTATTGTTAGCTGTAAGAGCTAATAGTTCTCTTTAACAAAGGCTGCTGTGTAAATTCCCTACCAATAATGCATTTACAAGGTAATAATGTCCATGTCCACAATAACCACAGAAACTATACAACACACAAGTACACACAAGATAAGCTTTTATTAACAATATTCAGAACATTAACAGGATATCTCAACTTATCTGGTTTTTACCGGGGACTGTTTTGTATTCTTGAACAAAATGGAAGTAACATTAGGCTATTTCTTCAGTATTATGACGACATGACTTATCTTGTTAGTGTCAAAGGATAGCAAGTATTGACCTTAGTAGGCTACTGCAAAAATTAAGAAAACGGAAAAGACATGACTTATCTGTTTTTTCCCCGGGATGAGTGAATAGTACCCGGATGTTGACGACATGTGGTCGCGTGCATTGCTCCAGTATATACAAACTCTGTTTATGGCACCTCCATTACAAACATATCCTTTTTATTTTGCACTATTTGCATATTTTTGCATTTTAAAATGTATTTTAAGAGCATTTTCTTTGATTTTTTAGAATGTTCGTTCATACTTTGTATATTTTTGTCCCTTTAGGTCATTTTTTCCCTTTTGTCATGTTACCATACTATTTTAAGAAATTACGTCCGAAAACCTTCACTAGTACGTATAAAAATTCTGAAATAATATATTTCAATATACCGGTAATATTAAGTACTCTTATTCTTGTTCTTCTTGTTTGTGAATGATATTTATATTTTACACTTTTGTCCGTCTAGTTGGCTGAAAGATCAGCGTACTTGCCATCGGCTCACAGGGACCCGAATTCGATTTCCGGCCGGGTCGGGGATTTTAATCGCTTCTGATTAATTCTTCTGGCTCGGGGACTGGGTGTACGTGTCCGTCCCAACACTCTCCTCATCATATTCAGACAACATACCACACTACCAACTACCACAGAAACACGCATGAGTGATTACATCCCTCCATATAGGTTGGCGTTAGGAAGGGCATCCGTCCGTAAAACATGGCCAAATCGCACCGGAGACTCCACAGTTGTGAGAAAAGGCGGTAGCAAATGAAAAAATATTTAAATTTTACATTTTGTAGAAAATAATTTCTGAAGTTGCTTCTTTTATTTTTTAATATTTTTGCAGATTTTAATTTCACAAATCGTCTTTTATTATTTCGAGTTTTTTGGAACTGTTTCTTTTTCAACCAATATTCTTTGTATTGTGTATCCTTAGTCTTCGAGCGGCCTCGAAATAAAAGACCTCGATCATGTACCGTACTCTGTAAGTTTGTTTCTAACCTACTATTTTCTGAAGCGAATTTAAACATTAATTTCTTACATTTTATAATGCATTATCTTCATTTTTAGGTCCTTTATTAACATCATGTTTCTTTACATTTTTAAGTGTATATTTTCATATTCTTTACGTCATCAACATCCGGGCTTTACACATCTACACACCAAAATCACATTACCATCCAGGAAAGGATCACGAAACAGTGAATAAATACTTCCCTTCCTGATAGGAAGTGGCATGAACCTTCCAAACCGGGTTCAGGAGGCCAGCACCTCAACCGTCGGAACCACTGAGCCCAGCTTACTTAAAAGTTATTGGTTTGTAAAATGGTAATATTATTACGATATGAATGTAATATATTTGCAATTATTGTTGTGGTTATTTGCGACTGCTTGGATGCAGTTTCTCATGTCTCACGTTAACATTTTCATTTCTCCGTAATTACTAATCCCTTGACAAGTTCTTGTCTTGGTCTACCCTGATGTTCTTACTCCGTACAGTTTAAAGGGTAACTGAACAAGTATTAAACATCTCAAAATTGGTCACCTGTTAGCGGTAATCGTTAAGATGTCAAATCTATGAGTTATGTCAGCATGGTTAGCCGGTTCGACTCCCGTTGTTGGAAAAAAGATTCACCACCAGAATGCTCCCCGGCAGGGTATGTATATAATTTCTAGTCACCAGGTTGCGTGTCAAAGGGCTGGATTCAATTGCCAACCTCCCCGAAGTGTTCATGTTGATTGAAGGTTTTTAACGCTCTCTGTTTTGTCCATCGTACGGGGACGTTAAGCCTTGGTGTTGTTCGATACGAGTAGAATACGTGACAACACAGAGTTTCACCCACTCCCCACCTTATTATCATCACCATATCACACAGACTCGCAGGTCGCTCATGGGCTTAAAATACAAAAACCTGCACCGAGAGGGCAGAACATGTTTTCGGACACTCTCTGCAGTAAAAGCCATACGATAAATGAACTTCGAGATGCATTTTGTTAACGAATCCATCTCTTCTCATGGTCAATTTTCATCAAAAAATATCTTGACATCATTTCGATTCAGTATATTGACTTCGTTAAAAATGGCAAGAGTACAATATGATATCGTCATTTGTAATCCGACCTACGCATCTTGTCTTCAATACCTTTACAACACTTTGGAAGTTAGGTTTTCAATATTTCTACGCCATTTATCATCCATGTTTCATCCCTGTCAGTGAGGAACGCAGACGAAGAATACAGCCACGGTATCCCCTGCTTGTCGTAAGAGGCGACTAAAAGGGGCGACCAGGGGATGGTGGACTTAGGACCATAGACTAGTGTCTAGCGTGGGAAGGTTCCGAGCGCTGAGGTTGAAATATGTTGATCCCCCTGTGTTCAGAATGGTCTGTGTTACCTATGAGTAGTACCACTACTGTATGTGAGGAACACCACGAGTCTACGTTACCTGTGATTAGTGCCACAATAGGAGGAATACCATGGTTCTGCTATACCAGTGATTACTACAATTATAAGGGGCCGGTGATCTCGATTTTGGACCTCTTTGGACAACAAGCGTTATCTCAGAAAGCAAGGCATTGTGAATAGTATCCACTGACTGTCTTGGATTAATGGTCATTGTTATTATCATTCGTTTTAGATTTTAGTCAGTGGATACATTCTGAAGTTTTATTTGCTATTGGCTTTACGTCGCACTGACAGAGATAGGTCTTATGCAGACGATGGGACAGGAAAGGGGTAGGACTGGGAAGGAAGCGGCCGTGCCATTAATTAAGGTACAGCCACATTCTGAAATTTTAATTCTCATTTAATTTCGTTTCACCTCGTACCATTAGGGGCCGATAACCTAGCAGTTAGGCCCCTTAAACATCATCAGTCCACGTTTCAGACCCATTCAATGGCACGCTCCACACTAAAGTCTTCGAAACCTAAAGTATTTTTAATATGCCTCAAGTGAATCCATTTCTTTTCTTAAGAAATGCTTTTCTTGCTTGCGGTAAGGGCATTTTATGTCCTGCTCACATTGAAGTATTGGGATCGGGAACCATTCTGTCTGCTTTGGTTAGATCAACATCAGTCACGTTGGAAGCAGGCAAAGTAGTTAATCGGACGTATACCGAGTATCGTTATGTATTTCATACGATGACGAATTTCATAAGTGTGCGCTCTGCAAAATAATATGGAAAGTAGAACATAATTGCGCATGAAATGGGAAATATTATTTTCTAGGACCGGTAGTAACCGAAATATTTGAGAACTAATATTTTGACCTTCCCTTAAACTACCATTTCATCCAGAGTGAATGGAATTATTTATAGCCTGGGTTGTAGTGCCTCCGCTCCACCTTGACCTTAAATATCGATTTAGGCCTACATTACATTCTGTTCAGTCATTTTCCCGTTATGCGCGTACATTTTTGTATTTATTGTACAAAACTGCCTTCTATCGAAGGAACCCCTATAGGACTCAATATACTTACTTTACTAAGAGCTATAGAAAATTATGCTAAAATATTCGGACTGAGGTGGTGATTTAATATTTGGCAGGATTTCTTCAGCACCGCCATTACAATCTCATCTCTAAGACAGGATGGTACGTCGAATCTCTTCCTGAAATCTCCAAAAGAATCTCAATATGGCACCTCAGGCTCCCAAGATGATAATAAGCCTCGATTGACTCCAATGGATATTTATCTTTGAAGAAATTTACCGTGGGTCCATAAATCTTATTGTGGGATCCACAATTACACCTCGCTTGGAGTAAGCTATCATGTGAACCCTCCGAGTTGATCCATTCACAGCCAGGCAGGGAATTTCCCACGTACAGTTCCTCGTCAGAGAGACCTCAAAACGTGGTCACCAACATTGCTTTCAGTGTCACACTGTCCCAAGACGAGAGCCAGGGTGTCGATCTCCGGGCGGCCATATCATGTCATGTCATAACCAGACGTGGGACTTCGCTCTCTGAAGAATGTTGTATTAGGCACCTAAAATAGGCTTTCAAAACAAGTAAATGGACTTTTAAAGGAGAAAATTGGCATTTAAAACATACCTTAAAAATGTGTCTGGTCTAGAAAACCAAGAATAACGGCCGAGAGGATTCGTCGTGCTGACCACATGACACCTCGTAATCTGCAGGCCTTCGGGCTGAGCAGCGGTCGCTAGGTGGGCCAAGGCCCTTAAAGGGCTGTAATGCCGCGGGGTTTGGTTTGGTTTTAAAAATGTGTAAATAGACACAAAATAGACTTTAAAATATTTCAATATACACTTAAACTGTAAGGTTATTTTTATTTTACTTTAACAAGCTAGGCATACTTATTCTTAAGATAAAATATAATTAAAATTAAGACAGAATTTAAAAAATATTTATCGAAAAATGTATGGATTATATGAAAATTCATAATAGGTATTGAACTAAAACCTTACTACTAAAATCACTGAACACAATTATAAGCACTCTAGGCATCCCAAACGGTATAAACGCGAGCGGGGTATCTATTTTTGAGGAATATTCCTACAATACTTTCATTCTTAATTTGCTTCACAATGACTAATAATAATAATAATAATAATAATAATAATAATAATAATAATAATAATTGTTACCGTGTTTTAGCGGTAGTTAAGCATGAAAGAAGGTGCTGGGTGGTGAATAGGTCTCAAGCTACTAAAGAGAAATTAAATTTTAAAATTTAACAAGGTTATATTTTCTTTTCAAAATTAGGTAACAACAAATAGAACAGGTACTTAGTAGCCGAAATACAATTTGAAATGTACAATTACAGGGATTAAAGAATTTGGGCTTCGAGCCCTGAAAACACAATTCTTGAGCAACTAGCTCAACTTTACGATATACCAATTTCAACAAAAGGGGCAGAAGACCCCACTCAAACCCTGGAGCCCTTGCTCCAAATTACACAGCAAAGCCTCCTCGAGGCATACAACTCTCAGTTTTAGAAAAGAGCCACTCGCTCTTAAAGTTAAGCCTCTCCCAGGCCACACCAAACTCAACTTTCAAGTTGTCCTCAAAGGACATATACACAGGGGTAAAATACCCAACCTACTGAGGTCTATTAGGAGAGAAAAGATTAATACATGACCTCTAAAATACAACTTGAGAGGAGGCGAACTTGCACTCCTAATACACTTTGCTTTTAAAACCTAATCTGGCTCTGGGCCACTAACGCAAGGGCTAATCCCATACTACAGAGGTGACTTAGAGAAGAACACTTTACATTACATAAACGAAGAAAAGTTTGAGAAAATAAGTTCACCTCAAAACAAATGTGAGTGGGAGCTCGAGAGGGTTAGCACTCTCTATCCCAATATGTAACTTTACAAGAAAAAGAAGAAAAGAGTAGTTACATTTTAGGAAAAGGTTACATGATGGAAAACGCTTCGAACCCGCCGCGAGAGTTAAACTGCCGACCTAGCAAGAAAAGAAGATATTAATAGGCCATTACCTGGTAGTAGATCGCTGCCGAGGAAAGAGGCGCTTCCCGCCTCCTGCTATGTACTTAATACACTGAAAGATGGAACAGAAGTGGCCCGGAGACCCCAAAATCAGCAGTTTATATCCCCTCGCGGAAGATTCTAGGCGTTAGGGGAAATAAAACACCCTCCCACAAAATCTTTATTGGTTCGGGAAAAGAAACCCCTACATAGAGGAAAAAGAAACACATTATTGGTGGAAAATTAATTAAAGAAATTCGGGATTGGCTAGATCCAAACTAGGGGAAAAAGAGGGGTATACAGCCAACTTAAACAATAACAGAAAGAAATTTAACAAGAAACAAACTTTTGAAATAAAAATTTCTCCAACAAAATAGTTCTTTGATTTCGCACTAGGTTGCACTATTGTAATTCTTCAGTAGTGTCCTCTAGAAGAGAAAGTTCACACTTCTTACTTCAAGCGAAACAAAAACACATCAAAAGTGACACAGTTCAAAAACTCAAAATTTTCCACGTGGTGACATCTTCTGAGAAAGTAGAGAATTAATAGAATAGATAAAGTTCAACCTTCCTCCAGAAGAGGAGTTTCAACTGGCGCAACTTTTAAATAAACAGAGTAGAGGTGTACCGCCCGGTACAATAATAATAATAATAATAATCTTCTTCAAATTTTCCACAGTTAGGCTGTGTCTTTTGTCCATTAAAATCACTTGGAAAGCACTCACAGATGTTAGAGGGGCATACGAAAATTCACCTACGTTTTTCAGTTCAATTTGACTAGGTAAACTTAGTTATTCCGAATCCATTACCTGATGTGCCCTTTTCAGCACTGAATAACCTGGATTCTTCTGCAGCACACTAATCGACTTGTCCATATTTTATCCCCTACTTATTGAACACTGAAGTTTATAAACACTTCAGTTATTTTAAACTTATGACTTTTCATTAATTGAATTGAAAATATTGCTTTCATTATCGGCATTTTAGACACTAAAATGGTAAAACAGGCTCTAAAGGTCCAAATAAGCATTTTGAGGCGCTATAAAACTCTGTACATCTAAGGGATTTATAATGAAATATCAGATATTTTAAAAATTTCGTGTTATTTCTTAACGAACAAAATAAGCATTTGCCTTAAAATTCGAGATGTAGTCATAACATGCCGTTATTGTAGAGAAATTTAGAGAAATTTAGAAATTGCGATTCCTGTTTACTATAAATAATAAATCCTAATTTAAAACAAATATGATCAAACTGCAGTCCAAGTAATTATTATTATTATTATTATTATTATTATTATTATTATTATTATTATTATTATTATTATTCCATCATGGAAACACAGCTTCAACTCTGTCGTTATTGAATCAGCTCGTTTTCTTCGCCAGTACATGCAGACATTTTAGTATTCTCTTCAGGCTCGCGCATTGCGAAAGAGAAACCGCACGTGAGGACAGTGACTCGGTGTAGCGGGCAGGTCAAAGAGCGCGGGAGATGGGCGTGACACCTCATTCAGCGCTGGAGATCAATGGCGCACCAGCAGCCCTCAAACCACAGCTCGTCAATAAGAAAGTAAACACTTCATTGCGAGATGCCACCTCTTCAAATTGAACTTAGAATTGTAGCTGCATCTGTTAGTACCTCTAGTTTAGAGACCAGCGTTTTTTTAATCTCACTTGAAATGCAAGATCTTTATCATCATAATGTTTTCATTCTGCTCCCTCAAGGGGAGAGATTCGGGTGGACCGGGCGAGTTGGCCGTGCGCGTAGAGGCGTGCGGCTGTGAGCTTGCATCCGGGAGATAGTAGGTTCGAATCTCACTATCGGCAGCCCTGAAAATGGTTTTCCGTGGTTTCCCATTTTCACACCAGGCAAATGCTGGGGCTGTACCTTAATTAAGGCCACGGCCGCTTCCTTCCAACTCCTAGGCCTTTCCTATCCCATCGTCGCCATAAGACCTATCTGTGTCGGTGCGACGTAAAGCCCTTAGCAAAAAAAAAAAAAAAAAAAAAAATTCGGGTGGGTTCTGGAGAAGTGACAGATGAGAGAAGTGGGTAAAGGATGTGAAAACAGCAGGAGTTTGAAGGGGATTTATGGTCTGTTCGCAAACTGCTTTGTAACTCTATTTGATTACGGGAAAGAAATTGTGTGGTTGCTTGATCATGATTTGCATCTATACGTAATGTGAATTTCCAGAAATTGTGAATGGGCTGCATCAAGTATTGATTGTAACATTACGTACAACGTTTTAACATTCTTAAATGTTTTTGTGAATATATACCAACAAAGTTCACTTTTTCTTTTTTACATGGTCACAAATCTTGGTGCATCGAAGTTATGAGACCTATTTGAGAAAAACATCTTTTGTTATACGTGGTTTTTCGGACGGGCACCAACTCCACAATTCAGAAAAGGTCTAGGAAGTGTCCACTAATCCCCATACCCGAATTCCGCAACTTGCCCTTCAGGTAGGAAAGCCGATACCTGTACCTGGCGGCAAAGAAGAGAATAGTAGTGGTGAATCTAGGACTGAAGACGCTTAGGACAGTGATACTGAAGATGGAGAAGAGTGTAGCGAAAGGCGTCAGACACTCCTACTTCTTTTAAACTTTACATCCAGGCATTGTAGGGAATTATATAAACACAATACAATACAATACAATACAATACAATACAATACAATCAATACTGATCTGCATTTAGAGCAGTCGCCCAGGTGGCAGATTCCCTATCTGTTGCTTTCCTAGCCTTTTCCTAAATGATTTCAAAGAAATTGGAAATTTATTGAACATCTCCCTTGGTAAGTTATTCCAGTCCCTAACTCCCCTTCTGCTGGTGATCAGGGTTGCTATAAAGCCAGACTTTTAACATTGGGGAGTGACCATGTTTTGTCTAGACGCGTGGGAAATCACAGTAAAAAGTGAAATGGCGTATGCCTTTTGTTGTAACCAAGGTTGAAGTTTACAGAACACAACTTTTATTTGCTTCACTTTATAATATTTACACAAATAACTGAAATTTATTTTGAAGCAAAAAGGAATATTGAATCTTGAGAAAAGTCTGTCTTTATACAATATGTACAGGTTTGCAGTCTTTATATACACTTCTATCTTGAAAAGATAGTCTTGGTGAATTGACACGTTGATAGTCGAGAACTATCTGGCACACTAACGTAAATGCTCATGAGAGTCCTTGTTTGTTGAAGTGCCTGAATTCCTAAAAAGCAAGTTCAATTGATTGAAGAAATTCCACCTAGCGAAACTAAGGGAGCTTGCATAAGTTAGGGAATGAAAATGGCTTGAAAAAGAATTACGGAACATAGGCAGCGGAAACAGGTAAGGGAGCGGTGACCAGAGGTGAAACCTCGTACTGCCAGAAATTCAGTCCACCTGGTCGAAGCACATTTTCAAGAGGAGTAGCCTCCGTGCTCGACGTAGGGTGTATTCTGGAGCTGGACACCGGGGCAAGTGGGCAAGTGAGCTGGCAGGGAGCTCCTATTTATAGTACACTCGATGGTCAGGCACGCGCACTGAGGGCTGCGCGTCGAAGCTAGCAGAATGATACACAGGCGCGCGTGCAGCTGGCAGGCGGAGCGAGAAAGGGAGCGCCGGACATACAACACCCTCCCCTCCTAAATACGCCGGTACGGCGTGAAACGGCGGCGGCGCGGGCGGCGACTGCGATGCTGGGGCGGAGCTGCTGATATCTCTGTTGTATTGTCCGGAGCTGGAACTGGGCGGAGTGGCGCTGTCTCGTCCTGAAAGGAACCCATTGTTATTAAATGATCTAAGGCTCGTTCAGCAATAGATTTATCAGGTTTAGCAATAGCATCAATAGCTGGACAGGGGCGGTAGCGCAGACGTATCTGATCTTGATGGCGGCAGATACGTTTCTCCATAGTCTGTATCTCGTAGAGACGATGACCCAAAGATCTGCAGATAACTCCAGGTATCCAGAGTGGGTTGGATTTGAATGTCCTGGTGTAGACCTTGTCGTTGAGGGAGAACTTCGTTGGTGAGGTCTTATGCTGGGCCGGAAGAGGCTGTAACAGAGAAAGTAAAGTTCTGTGAGGTCGTCCATGGAGCTTCTGTGCAGGAGTGATATTATCAGCGCCGGGTAGAGTTCTGTAGTTGTTTAAGAGTTGGAGCAAGGCTTGGTCTTTAGTTAAGCCTGAAGAGACAGCTTTCTTCATACTTCTTTTAAATGTTTGTACGAAGCGTTCAGCTTCACCATTAGATTGAGGGTGAAAAGGTGGTGCTAGGATATGACGAATGCCATTATGTGTACAAAAGGTCTGAAAAGCAGTAGCTGTAAATTGAGGTCCGTTGTCTGAAATGAGTACTTGCGGTAAACCTTCTGTAGTAAAGATTTTCTGGAGAGCACGAATGGTAGCTTCGGTTGTAGTAGTCGAATGCATATCCACGACATATGGAAAGTTTGACAGTGAATCGATGACTATTAACCACATGGAATTGAGGAAAGGACCTGCGAAATCGATGTGAACGCGTTCCCATGGAGTAGTAGCAGGAGGCCATGAAGCAAGATCAGAAGACGGGGCGTTCTGATTCGTTTGACATTGCTCACAATGACGTATTAGCTTTTCGATGGCGGCATCAATACCGGGCCAGTAGCAGTGTTGACGGGCGAGTTGCTTTGTTCTGGAGATACCCCAATGGCTTTGGTGTAATAACTCGAGAACTTGTTTCTGTAGGCTAAGTGGGATAACCACTCGGAAGATGGTGCCTGCTTCTAGTAGTACAACTCCGGCACGAGTCGTGAGACGATGCTGCATACGATGATAAGGTGCCAGGTGGGCAGGAAGTGTGCTCTGAAGAGGCCAACCGTTGCGGATGTAAGTACGTACAGTAGCAAGTGTACTGTCCTTATCCGTAGCTTTAGCTATGCTGGTAGCATCAATAGGAAAACGGGATACAGTATCTTCAAGTTCTATGTCCAACTGAAGACATTCAGATTCTTGAGAATCGAAGGCAGTGTCAGGACCAACGGGTAAGCGGGAGAGGGCATCAGCATTACAATGCTGGGATGTGGCTCGATATACAATCGGATAGGAATAATCAGAAAGGAACATGGACCATCTTTGAAGCTTTCTGAGGGAATTCTCTGGGATCTTATTACCAGGATGGAATAAGTGTACTAGAGGCTTATGATCGGTAATGATCAGGAAATGGTTGCCATAAAGATATTCATTGAAACGGCGAATACCAAAGATGATGGCTAAAGCTTCTTTCTCTATCTGGGAGTATCGACGTTGATGGTCATTAAGTGTTTTCGAAGCGAAGGCGATGGGGCGTTCTTGTCCATGACGATCCTTCTGGGAGAGAACGGCACCGACACCGTAGTCTGAAGCGTCAGTAGCTAGCGTGATGATCTTGTCGGGCTGAAAATGAGTGAGTTGTATAGCTTGAATTAAGGCGTTGTTGATTGTTTTCCATGCCTGTTGGCATTGCGGAGTCCACTGAAACTTAACACCTTTTTTACGTAGAGCGTTTAATGGAGCGGCCACTGTAGCGAAGCGTGGAATGAACTTATTATAATAGTTCGCTTTGCCTATGAAGGACTGAAGCTGCTTAAGGTTCTGAGGTGCTGGCATGTTTACTATCGCTGAGACATTCTGTGTACTAGGACGAATTCCATTCTTATCAAGTATATGTCCTAGGTAGTGAACTTGAGGTTGAAAGAAGGTACATTTAGCGAGATTCGCTCGTAGGCCATTGTCTTTCAATTTTTGGAGAAGAAGGCGGAGATTGGTGAGATGTTCCTGATGATCTTTTCCAGTAACAATAATATCATCCAGGTAGTTAGCACAACCGGGAATTGAGGCGGTGAGTTGAGCCAAATAGCGCTGAAAAATAGCCGCTGAGGATGAAATACCAAATGGGAGCCGCTGGAGCTGGAGCAGTCCGAGAGGAGTGTTGAGTGTGAGAAATTTCTTAGATTCTTCGTCTAAAAGTAGCTGGAGATATGCTTCTTTAAGATCAACTCGAGAGAAGAATTGTCCACCAGAGAGACGACGGAATAAGTCTTCTGGACGTGGAATAGGAAAGATATCGGTTTCGAGTTGTGCGTTGACTGTAGATCGAAAATCGCCACAAAGTCGAACATTACCATCAGGTTTCTTGATTACCACGAGTGGAGTAGCCCATTGACTAGAAGTAACTGGTACGACAATTCCAGTTTGTATCCATCTTTCTAATTCTTTCGTGACCTGGTCTTGAAGTGCTAGGGGTACTGGACGTGCTTTGAGAAAGCGAGGCTTAGCTCCGGATTTCAGCTGTATGTGAGCTGTATAGTCTTTTGCTGTTCCGAGCTGAGAGTCGAAGACTTCAGGAAACTGCGCTAGGAGAGCGGTAACGTCAGAAGTAGGATGCAATGTAGATACGACGTTAATGTTGTCATGTATCTGGAAACCAAATAAGTTAAATAGATCCATGCCCATAATGTTTGATGCAGTGTAGTTGTTAACTACGAGAAGAGGAATGGCCTTCTGAATTCCTTTATAACTAGCCTGAAGCTTAATTTGACCTTTGATGTCAATTTTCTTCTTGTTAAATGTCACGAGCTGGATGTCAGCTGGAGAGCATGAAGGTGAACCTAAGTCGTGGTAGGTAGTCAGGTTAATAATAGAGACAGGTGATCCAGTGTCTAATTGAAAATCGACAGATCGATCAGAGAATGAGAGAGGAATGATGATTTTGTGAGAATCCTTTGTGGGAAGAATAAGATTGATCTGATCAACTTCCATGTCTTGGCGGGGCTGTATATGCTTCCGGCGCGCTGCAGTAGTCTTAGCAGGGCGGAGTGAACTTTGACAGACAGTCTGAATGTGTCCAAGTTTATGACATCGTTCACAAGTAGCTTTGAAAAAACGACAGTCACGACGTTCATGATGCTTGAAACAACCTCGGCAGGAAGGCAGGAGTTTCGAGGTGCTTTTAGAATTGGGCTTCCGTGTAGCATTACGAGAGGGAACCTGGCGAGAATGCTTGGTGGAGAGCGCCTTATCCGTACGGTTCACTGTAGCAGAGGACTTGCGGGCCTGAGGCGAGACTTGTGCAACTTCGTGTGGAGAAGCGATGGCTGCGGCAGTCTTGGTAGTAAGCTCATAAACCGTAGCAATACGCTGGACGTCTTCTAAAGAAGGGTTACTCTGCTTGACAGCGTCAAAACGTATTTTGTCTTCAGGAGTATGTAAAATTATCATGTCCCGAATGAGAGAATCAGTGTAGGATGAACCACAACCGTCCTTGGAGCAGATGAACTGGCAGGGTTTAGCGAGACCACGCAATTCAGTTATCCATTCAGTATGTGTCTGATGGGGTTGCTTTCTGCTCTGAAAAAATTTATAGCGAGCAGCCACTATGTGAGGAGCTTTGGCATAGTGGTCCGTGAGACGGGCCAAGAGCTGCGTGAAGGGTACCTCAGATAAGTGTTCCTCTGGACTTAATTTACGTAGTAATTCACACGTAGCATTGCCAACCGAACTAAGAAATAGTGCGCGGCGGCGTTGATCATCTGTGACAGAATGGCAGATGAAATGCTGTTGTAAACGGGCTAAATAAACTGACCATTCTTCCTTAGCCGGATCAAAAGCAGAGAACGGAGGAATAGCTGATGGCTGTGTAGAGACAGAAATAGCTTGAATAGCCTGAAGTAATGCTGCCTGTTGTTGTTGCATAAACTGTTGTTGTTGCTGTTGTAAGGCTTGGAAGACCGTAGCGAGTTGTTCCGCAGTAGCCATTGCGAGATGCGTGCAAGAAAGAGTAAGGTAAGCTGTGTGTCAGAACTGGTTGGAGTGTCGTTGTTGTTTAGCACGTCGCCGTAGAGTTGACAACTGGGCCTGTTGAATGAAGTGTTGGTTTCGTGTGTACCTCGTCGCTATAGAGTTGGCAACTGGGGCCGAAGAATTGTAGTTTGTTGCTTTTTTACCTCGTCACTATAGAGTTGGCGACTGGGGCCGATGAAGTGTAGTGTCGCTTTTTACCTCGTCGCCATAGAGTTGTGTTGTAACCAAGGTTGAAGTTTACAGAACACAACTTTTATTTGCTTCACTTTATAATATTTACACAAATAACTGAAATTTATTTTGAAGCAAAAAGGAATATTGAATCTTGAGAAAAGTCTGTCTTTATACAATATGTACAGGTTTGCAGTCTTTATATACACTTCTATCTTGAAAAGATAGTCTTGGTGAATTGACACGTTGATAGTCGAGAACTATCTGGCACACTAACGTAAATGCTCATGAGAGTCCTTGTTTGTTGAAGTGCCTGAATTCCTAAAAAGCAAGTTCAATTGATTGAAGAAATTCCACCTAGCGAAACTAAGGGAGCTTGCATAAGTTAGGGAATGAAAATGGCTTGAAAAAGAATTACGGAACATAGGCAGCGGAAACAGGTAAGGGAGCGGTGACCAGAGGTGAAACCTCGTACTGCCAGAAATTCAGTCCACCTGGTCGAAGCACATTTTCAAGAGGAGTAGCCTCCGTGCTCGACGTAGGGTGTATTCTGGAGCTGGACACCGGGGCAAGTGGGCAAGTGAGCTGGCAGGGAGCTCCTATTTATAGTACACTCGATGGTCAGGCACGCGCACTGAGGGCTGCGCGTCGAAGCTAGCAGAATGATACACAGGCGCGCGTGCAGCTGGCAGGCGGAGCGAGAAAGGGAGCGCCGGACATACAACACCTTTTAGTGCCGGGAGTGCCCAAGGACAAGTTCGGCTTGCCAGGTGCAGGTCTTTTATTTCACTCCCGTAGTCGACCTGCACGTCGTGATGAGCATGAAATGATGATGAAGACGACACATACACCCAGTCCCAGTGTCAGCGGAATCAACCAATTATGGTTAAAAGTCCCGACCCTGCCGGGAATCGAACCCGGGACCCCTGTGGCCAAAGGCCAGCACGCTAACCATTTAACCATGGAGCCAGACGGAAATCACAGTCATGATCCATCTTGAGAAGAGTACAAGCAGACTCTTGGACCATATTCAGCTAAATAGTGTCGGCTCAGGTTCCGTACCAAAAATCTGACAAGAAAACCACAAAACAACATGCAGACAAAAATGCTGCAATGGACTGGACAGATTGCACTTTTCGCAATGGGTTTTGTATAAAGATTTCATTTAGCTGACTGGCCTTGCTACGTCGACTATTTTGATCAGCTTTTAAGCTTTGAGAAAGTACAAATTTTGCTTCAGATATTAAACAATATTAATGTTTTTTTCTCCTCGCCGAGTGAATATGCATTGTTCTCGAAGAGGTGTGGCCGCGTGTCTCTACCTACTGGCCGAACCCCGCACAGCACAATCCACTGAGGCAGTGTACTGCGTCCACCACGCCTCTGAAAATATCTTCTCATTGAAAGTACTTGCAATTTATTATTGAAGCTCGTTAATGGCTTACTGACGTGTTTGGGAAGTGGCCAAGAGACAGGCCGGGCGCACATTGAGAAGCAGTTAGCCGCAGAGCAGGACAGCGCGAAGCTTACGAAACTGCGAACATTGCCACGCAGGGTCTCGTCGGTTTTCAGAAAGAACCTGTTTTCTTTAGCCTCTGTGATATTGAGGCATTCTGTATAAAGAGGCTCGGTTTTCCTTTTCTTCAAGCATTCGCGATTTTTCTCATTCTGATAGTCATCTTCACAATTACCATGGTGCTTATGACCACACGCTTGTTCAATCGCAATAAAAACAACCACCTTTGCCAGTTTACAAGACTGAACGATATTTCTATGTTAGCGATGTTCGGCGTTCATATGAAGCACCGACACAGATAGGTCTCATGGCAACGATGCAATAGGATAGGGATATGAATGGGAAGGAAGCGACTGTGGACTCAATTAAGATACAGCCCCTCCCCAGCATTTGCCTGGTGTGAAAATGGGAAACCACGGAAACCATTTTCAGGGTTGCTGACAGTGGGGTTTCAACCCACTATCTCCTGAATGCAAGCTCATAGCAAGGCGACCAACTTGCATGGTAAATTCATTAATAGGATCGGAGAGGGGGAGAGGGAGAGAATATTTATTTACAAATATACTGCTAGATTTTCATCTAGTTGCCACAAGACACAAGATACTAAAATCAGTCAACATTGACAATCTGCTGTGAACGCGTTTGCATTTATATTTGACAAGACATGATAAATTATTTTCCTTACTTGTTTCTTCACATAAATGTGATGGTGGATGATGGCGACGGAGTCGGCGATGATGCTCTCCATAATCAGCATTAGATCTTGGTGTTAAATACCCGATGTTGCGAGAACAAGGGCCACGGATTGTTTCATAGATATTTGAAGATTGCATTTTAGGCTTTCCTCTAAACTACCGGTACCTTGTTACCAAGCGTGAATAAAATGATTTATAGCCTACACTGTAGTGCCTTATTCCCCGAATTTACATACCGATTTTCATTAAATTCTGTTCAGCCATTTTCTCACGATGCGTGTACATACTGCATTGCAGTCCACATGATTCACATAGTACCTACAAAACATGGTGAGACCGAACGGCTGTGGTAATTTTCTCCTCCATTTCTTAACTAATTGCGTGACACGTGCGCAGGAAACTGTGTTTCGAAGACTGCGCGTGGTAAGCGGAAGTAGGTGCAGAACCGGCCGGCTCTGCTCTGCCCTGCCCCTGTCTGTCAACTTGCGATGGTGCAATGATTTGTGTGGATTACAAAAATCTGCTCTGCGCTGCGCTGCTTGAGCTGCTTCGCCTGAGTCCCAATGGGCGCCCGGCCTAAATCACACGTCTGCTGCAAGTTGTGGAGTTCATGTGAGCCGGGTTTTCCAATGCCGTCCTCCCGGTGTAGGGGTAGTGTGCCTGCCTCTCATCCGGAGGCCCCAGGTTCTATTCCCAGCCAGACGGGCGATATTTACCTGGAACTTAGGATTGTTTCAATGTCTACTCAGCCTACGTGATTACAATTGAGGAACTACCTGACGGTGAGATGGCGGACCCCGTCTAGACAACCAAGTATAACGGACGAAAGAATTGTGCGCACTGACTATGCATCATCTTATAATCTCCAGGTCTTCGGGCTTAGCAGCGGTCGCTTAGTAGGCCAAGGCCTGTAGGGTTCTAGTGCCACGGGATTGGGTTTGGTTTTTATAATATTAGCCTGGTCTTACGTCTACAGATACATAAATTCTAGAGTTTAACGAAGTATTTACTAGAAAATTTCCATTGATTCTTACGTCCAGTTGTACTACTATGGAGACATGCAGTGAAGTCTGTAAATATGCTACAGTTTGACATATTATACTACTGACTGACTGTCAACATCATCGGCTTGTGGAAGATGCAGTAATATGGTGCTTATTTGTTGAATTCAGAGGGCTGTGAGCGTGTTTAAAACAAGTGCACGCAATACACTCCTCTACAGCCGCGACAGAAGCACTACATAAAGCTGGCTGAGAGCCCGTGTGGCATAAGAGCGCGCTTCAGTCGGACAGTGGGACGAAGGGACTGCCTCGCTCTGTGACAGGCACAGTACAGTACTCCTCACCGGCTAGAATTAAACATTCCTTCATGAATTCTCCATCACCGACCGATTTAAGTTTCTTTGCAATTAAATATGAAATGTTAAAACTCAATCGAACTGCTGACTCACTCTTCGAATGTTCGACAGGGTTATGTAATTTATCTGTCAGATCTGCAATCACACGTACCCGTTCTTTGCCTTGATACTGATCATAATATGTAGCGTGACACAAACTGTACAGGCGTTGTAAATTATATATTTTTACACTGCGTAGCTCTTTTCTACAAACTAAACATTTAGCTTATAGCATTCCTATCATTTTCAGCAATTATATAGACATAGCCCATAAAGATAAAAATATAGGAGGTATAGATACAGTATTGTACCTATTCTATTCGCACGGACAGTTTGCGTTAGTACCTAAACGTTCTGCTAGAAAATAATAAACTGAAAAGGATTTTATTCACTGAGCACATATTCAAGAAAGCCTTCAGAAAACATATACCTACTATATCTGTGTACAACCATGTTTACAAAACATACAGCTTCTAATAAAGAAAAGCGTGCCCATAATCTTGTATCTTTCGTATTCGTACAAGCAAACTGAACACTTGAAGTAAACAGAAAGTAAAGGGTTCCTGGAACATGTTAGTTTCTAGTGAATGACCTCTAGCCTTTATAACTGCCTGACATCGTCATCACATAGAATATACTAATTTCTTGCACATGCCTGGGCTGATTTTCTGCCATTCCTGAAGAATCACACGTTGCCTTCAGAGTAGCCCAAAGATGTTCGATGAGATTTAAATCCGGAGACTGCGGAGGTGTTCTAAGCAGCTTAGGGATGTTGCAGATAAACCATATCTCATTAATGTCATCAGTGTGTTTTGGATCATTATCATGCTGAGCATATAAACAGGTGGCATCCCCATTATTCCGGACCGGGCGAGTTGGACGTGCGGTTAGGAGCGCGCATACGGGAGATAGTGGGTTTGAACCCCACTGTCGGCAGGCCTGAAGAAGGTTTTCTGTGGTTTCCCATTTTCATACCAGGCGAATTCTGGGGCTGTAACTTAATTAAGGCCACGTCTGCTTGCTTCCCATTCCTAAGCCTTTCCTGTCCCATCGTCGCCATAAGACCTATCTGTGTCGGTGCGACGAAAAACAAGTAGAGAAAAAAGCATTTTTCCTGCGCTCTGGTTCACATTTGCCCTCAGGATTGCATTATAGCCCTCCTTGTTCATTATTCCGTCAATGAAATGTATGTTACCCACACCTCTGGCTGACATACAGCCCAACCCACCACCGTATTTTACAGTTGGGAGTGTGTTTGCCACATCACTGTCCGTACCCATATTTTCTCCATTTTCTGTGGATGCCATCTGACCCGAAAAGGTTTAGTTTTGCCTCTTTAGACCAGATAACATCATTCCGGAATTCGTTCCCCTTATTGATACGCTCCTTAGCGAATGTCAGTGTAAGCCGCCCATTTTTTCAACTTACGTATGGCCTTTTTCCAGGGATTTTTGGATAGTACCCATACCGATGCAGGATCCTACGGATAGTGGAGATGCTCATCTCCTTTCCAGTTCGTTCCTCCGTAAGTCGCCTCAATACTGGTGCATTTAATTTAGAATCTGACTTTATCAGCCGAATAACAAACCGTTCTTCCCTTTCAGTTAAACACTTTGTCCTGGCGTGTTCTTAATAGTACCTTTGTATTTACATTTACCAACCACTTATTGCATTGTAAAATGTGTGCTATTGACGAGCTGCCCAATCTTTCGTGATGAAAATCCTTTCAATGCCAGTTTAAGTACATTATTCTTAAGCTTCGTACTTCACTCTGCACTCCTACCCATGCCCACCACATATACACTAGTCGTATGTTGTCACTGCGACTTTTCCGTGCATCGCAAACAAACGGTGCGCATCATCCTGTCCATGTGTACGAATACAACTGGTACACCCGTTTGTCGATGCGGGCACATGACGTACGTTATGAAGTAAAAAAGAAACTCCCAACATTGATTAATGAGATAACATCTAACAACGACCACAACGTCTCGAAACACATTCTAAACCTGAAATCCAAAATCCATAATAGCAACGTAGTAATGACAAAAGCAGATAAAGGCAACACCCTAGTAATAATGAACAAACACGATTATATAGATAAAACAGAAATATTTTGATTTTGATCGTTATTTTCGTCATTGTCTAATTGTAACCGCTGGTCGGTTAACATCTTACCACTTGTTTATAACAGACTGTTGCTTTGTTCATTATTATTATATTAGTAGCCTTCTAATGTCAATATTGCAAATACTTTCACCGATTGTAAACTCCTCACTCATTGCAATATCTTTAAAACTAACATTGTACGAGTCTTTTACTATATGTTAATTTTAGTTCAAATCTCTCCAAGGCTTTTAAAAAAATTAGTTTTATTTATATGTAAATCAGGTGCCTAATTTTATTTCAAGGTTAAGGCAATGGCTGATGATGCCTATATACAAGGCGAAACATGTACCATTTTAGTTAACATGTCAATGTAAATCAACAAACGCAAGACTTATTGTATTGATTAGGTGGTCAAATTAATAAATTAACTTATTGTTATTATTCCAATCAAATATCATCAATACGGACCAAAACTGATATTTATCACATGTAATAAGAAGCAGATGGTAAAATGTGAGTGTTGTGGGTGTCACTTTGCTGAAGGCTACTACCAGAGGAATTCGTTTGCGAGTGCTTTATCGTCGCGCGAGCACACTGGAAGGTGTCGTCGACGTAAGGATCGGAAATGTATAGAATTGGGAAGGAAGTGGGCGTGGTCTTAATTAAGGTACAACTCCAGCATCTGCCTGATGTGAAAGTGGGTAACTTAAACATTAAAACCATATTCAGGGCTGCCTACATTGGGACTCGATCCCACCATCTCACGAATGTATACTCACAGCTAGACGATCATAACCCCCTAGGTAAATATAGGATTTTGGATTGTCTATAGTGCAATGTTAATTATGTATGTATGTATGTATGTATGTATGTATGTATGTATGTATGCATGTATGTATGTACGTATGTATGTATGTATGTATGTATGTATGTATGTATGTATGTATGTATGTATGTATGTATGTATGTATGTATGTATGTATGTTTGTATGTACAAGATGAATGATAATAGAAGACCAGTAATCAGGGCAGTCCATCTGGCATCAGCTTGAAGGAATTAAGCTTCACAGAGTGTCGGTGAGGGAAGAAACAACTTGAGTGATAGCCAAAGCAGGTGGGTGTAATGTGCAGCACCAGGAAGCCTTCCTTGCCTTGAAATTGGAGCTTTCCACTCACCTCAGCCGTAACATGCTGCATTCACTTCAAGTCACGATGTGTCCTTGAGTAATAATAATCCGTATTGCTGTATCATGTTCCACCCGTATTAGATCAGGCTAGACTTTCCACTTCCGGAGAAAACACTCGTAGTTTCGCTGCTCCCCACGAAACATATGTTTGTCGTCGTCTTCCTGCTTGCTAGTGCCAAAGATGAAAGGTCCACTTATTTCCCTTCGCTATCCTCAAATAGCAATTAGTGAAACCAAGTACAAATTGCAATGCGCTTGAAGGAGAAATATTCGAAGTTTCCATGCAGATAGGCCTGCATACTTTTGAAATAATGTGACTAGTTCGTATAGGTTTGAATTATTACTGTCAACATTTTATTTCAGCACTGTGCCTAGTCTCACAGACCCATGGGTAGTTATTAAAATATTATTCTATATCATAGCAATAATAATGTTCTTAAGACTCAATTTTTCAATCGTGAAATTACCAGCGTTTCGCCTCAGTCTAGCAGTGAGCTCATCACATAGGCGCATGCTCCCCGTAGCGCACCGTCACTGTATTGTCCTACATAAGAGATGTCTCAACTGCACACCAACGCCAGCGTCTTGGGAAGTGTAACATTCCAACTGATGAGCCCACTGCTACACTGGGGCGAAACGCTGGAAATCTCACGATTGAGAAAGCCTAAAGTGGTTAAATGTTTTTTAACATTTGCAATCGGTGAAGATAAATTATGGTTTCCTTCTAGGAACCTTACTTTTTAAAATAATAATGTTATTGGCCTTATGTCCCACTAACTACCTATTCGGTTTGCGGAGACGCCAAGGTGCCGAAATTTAGTCCCGCAGGAGTTCTTTTACGTACCAGTAAATCTACCGGCACGAGGCTGACGTATTTGAGCACCTTCAAATACCACCGGACTGAGCCAGGATCGAACCTGCTAATTTGGGGTCAGAAGGCTAGCGCCTCAACCGTCTGAGCCACTCAGCCCAGCATTCTAAATTATTGTTATTATTATTATTATTATTAGTAGTAGTAGTAGTAATAGTTGCTACCACCGAGCTCGATAGCTGCAGTCGCTTAAGTGCGGTCAGTATCCAGTATTCGGGAGATAGTAGGTTCAACCCCACTGTCGGCAGCCCTGAAAATGGTTTTCCGTGGTTTCCCATTTTCACACCAGGCAAATGCTGGGGCTGTGCCTTAATTAAGGCCACGGCCGCTTCCTTCCCACTCCCAGCCCTCTCTGTCCTATCGTCGCCATAAGACCTATCTGTGTCGGCGCGACGTAAAGCAACTAGCAAAAAAAAAAAAAAAAAAAATTAGTTGCTACCTTTTTTGCTAGTAGCTTTACGTCGCACCGACACAGAAAGGTCTTATGGCGACTATGGGATAGAAAAGGTCTAGGAGTTGGAAGGAAGCGGCCGTGCCTTAATTAAGGTACAGCCCCAGCATTTGGCTGGTGCGAAAATGCTAAACCACAGAAAGCCATCTTCAGGGCTGCCGACAGTGGGATTCTAAGCCACTATCTCCCGGATGGAATCTCACAGCCACGCGCCTCTAACCGCACGGCCAACTCGCCCGGTGGTACTGGTAGTAGTAGAAGTAGTATTTACGATGAGGGATCACATATCAATTCCAATTCATCCTTCCTGTTCCGTTCTTTCCAGTACTCCTTCACCCTTTGTTCTTTTCTCCTCAGACCACTCTGGACCTGGTTTCCTTTACATTCTTCTTTAGAATCCTTCAATTTTTAAATTTTTCTTTTTAAAATCTATGTATACTTTCGTCTCTCTCTCATTTTATTTCTTTCTATATCTTTTCCTTACTGCTATTTCTTGATGGATTCAGGACTTTTACCCCTGTCTCTTGGCACAGGCCACAGCAGCGTGTAGCTTCCACGCAATTCCCAGCCTCATCTGTGGCTGCTGGGGTGTGAGTAGTGTTGAACAATAACATTCAGATACGAGCACTGCGTCTTAGATTTTCGGTGACACGAGGGTATGAAAGGGTTAAGAGTGGGAAGAAAGCCGCCATGGCGTTTTAAGGTACAGCTCCAGCACTTGCCTGCTGTGAAAAGAGGAAATATCGGAAAACTATCTTCGGGGTTGTCCACGAGAGAATTCGAACCCACCACGTGCGGAATGCAAGCTCACAGCTACGCTACGTTAACCGCACGTCCATCTCGCGACGCATGTAACCCAGATACTAGTACATATACTAGGTTATCTAGGTCATTGCCTAATTATTACTGTTATTATTTATTTATTGTTTACTTGCCGATATGAATGGTGAGGAGTTCCAATGAGGATAAGAATTTAAGCAACTCCAGTACTGCCCCCCCCACCCTCTCTCCCTCTCAGCTTATTTAGAAGATATTCCACAATTAGCTTGCCGCAGGCCGGGTTCAGCTAGTTGCATTACGTACTTACTGACATCTGTACCTCAGGTTGATCTTGATATTAAGGCCTTTTGACCTCTTTCACTTCTCCCTTGCTCTAGCGCGTGACTTGTCTGTTATATTATTATTATTTCCATTCACTCAGAAATTGCTCAGAATCGCCTCCTAAATCAGATCAGATAACAAGCAGACTTCGTAAGATCGTGACATGCCTGGCAAATTTTACGTTTGGCAAACGAGTTATTTTCTTCACCAGCTGACATTAAGTCATGTTTATTTCCCGATATAATTACTATTTATGCTGGTTCTTTTGTAGTTCTGCCTTTTGCTTCCTGGTTGAGTCTCTGGTCAGTCATAATGTCGTCAACGAAACGCAAAACTTCCGTCTGCTACGGAATTAATAAGTGGACTTTGCTTGGAAGACTAAACTCGCTCTATATTCAGGCAGTATGTGAAAGAAATCTGCTTGGATTAGGGTCATCTTGTTGATAAACTCGAAGTAATGACAAACCAGCTATGAAAGAACTCGCCTTGTTTTCATCATGATGCTCTGTTCCGAGATCTTTAAGCTGTTATTAAAAAAGCCCAATAAGTCTAGGATCACGTGAAAATACGCAATGCTTCTATCTAAACATCCAAGGTAAATATCGACTTGCACTTCCCATGTTAAATGGGGTGAAAAGCCAATTTTGTCCTCTGACTTTTAATTAATATAGTACATCAGGGGGATCACTGTAAGTACCTAGGTGTTAACATAAGGAAATATTTCAATTCGGGAAACCGCATCAACGAAGTTATAAATAAGACTGACAGATCTCAATTAGAGTGCGGTTTCAGTGCATCGGACCCACACTAGGACTACTTGATACGAGAACTGGAAAATATCCAAAGGAAACCACCACAATTCATTCTGGGAGGTTTCCGAAAAGAAGCGGTGTTACAAAAATATTGTAAACATCGGCTGAGAAGACTTAGGAGTAAGGAGACGAGCTGCTCAAATAAACGGTATGCTCCTAGCTGTCAATGAAGATATGGCGTGGAGTATTAGTAGACGAGTAAGCGTTGTGCTTTACTCACTAATTTAGAATGAAATGAAAATGAATGAAACCTACAACCTGTCTTCCAGTCAGTGACTGGGTCAGGGTTCGAATGAATGAAGCCCCCATCTAGCGGCGAGGATAGGAATTGTGCCGGCT
Organism: Anabrus simplex; assembly: GCF_040414725.1. Classification (NCBI taxonomy): domain Eukaryota; kingdom Metazoa; phylum Arthropoda; class Insecta; order Orthoptera; family Tettigoniidae; genus Anabrus; species Anabrus simplex. The sequence continues at coordinate 22,422,633 of NC_090267.1, forward strand.
GCCAAAGCTTGTCACACTTCTCTGGGGCAATGAATAATCACTGACAGGCGGAATGAAATGATATTGGACAGTGTTGCTGGAATGAAAGATGACAGGAAAAACCGGAGTACCCGGAGGAAAACCTGTCCCGCCTCTGCTTTGTCCAGCACAAATCTCACATGATGGGACCGGGATTTGATCGACGGAACTCAGGGGTGAGGGGCCGACGCGCTGCCGCCTGAGCCACGGAGGCTTACTTAGAATGAAACAGAATTAAAATATTCATGAAATAAAATACCCAATCGTCGGACTATGTAGTCTCACTTAGTGATTAATTACACATACAATTGTTGACGGGCGCCGGCTACAAATAAATGTAACGATAATAGAATGAGATTCTTGAATATCTCTAGGGTGTAGGGTAATAAGCTTACTTTGACAGCATAACATATATGTTCTGGGAAAAGGACTTTGCCGTTTGGTTTTCCAACTAAAATTTGAGGTTATCTGATCTACCATTGAAATAAAACAATTAATTGTATTTCATGCTAAACAAACCATATTCTTTAAATTTATAATTTAAATCATGAGATTTTCTGCGATAATTTAGATGATAATACGAAACTCTGAATTAACAACTTAAAGAAACTCAAGCCATTAAATTTGAAATCCTCTTGACCGGACATTTGAAAGTTGTGCAAGAAATTTATCCCTCACTCTTTTACTTAAAAGTAGCTTGAACACTTTGAGTGTTATTACAACGTATTCCTTTGAGTTGGTATCAGCTGTAGGTATCTCAAACCTAATTTGGTGAAGTATTCTTTTAGTTTCACAAACGAGATATAGCACGGCTTGATAATATAATTACACTTCACAATCAACTTCACAATTAATTCACTGATACAGTCTGCATTACGACGGATCACTGTTCGGCTGTCGCCAAACTTACACAAGAATTCGACCGAACAGATACACGAAACACACTCCGAACATATAATCCATTCGGTCACTGACGACTAAGTATCCATGTGGCTGCTGCTTCTCCATCTCACTGACTGACCAACTGTTGCCTCACTCTCCATATCACTACCAAGACTCCATCCAACTACGTCTGACTGACCGACTCACTGAGAGTCCACTTGCATGTGACTAGCTGGTATAGGATCCAACTCTTTATATGGACATTAGTTGTCACATGGTATAACACCCACGTCATAGTTAAAACAGCCATGATATTACTACCAAGTGTTACAGATTGTGTTGAATTAGCCTCAGGCAAATTAGGAACTCCCTAAATTATCTCATACTTCTAACTGCATACCATGACAGAGCGATGACTCGACAGTTACAATAACAGTATTGCATCATGCGTTGTAAAATCTTAAGTTGTTTCACAAATAATATATCCATATCCGATATTAGGCAACAAACCTCACTCTATATTATTTTAATGCTAACATACACATATATACATAATAAATTAAATACAATGAAGCAAGCGGTAATTGATCAATAAATAGCAAATCAGATGATATAATTGAATAAAACAATAATAATATTTACAATAATAATAACAACACAGATAATAATACAAATAAAATTACAATACAGAGGAATGCTTGTAACGGGATTTGAACCGTTACAGCATGAGATATATTTGGAATACAAGAGGACAAATTTGGGAACGAAGTGGAATTAGGGATTGTAATAATTTAGCATGGGAGATATTCGATAGGTATATACCCACGTTCTTTGAAATCAGTTAAGCGAAGACTATGTAAACAACTGATAAAGAATCTGTCGGCTGTGTGACATCCCTAAATGCAGATCAGTGGTGATTGGTTAAAATTAATTTATATTTTTGGAAAATGTTAGCGTAGTTAAAAAGAGGGAATTCACGTCAAACGTTCTATCACATTCAACTTTCAAATCCTGAATCATACGTACCAATTACAATTTGTCGTGACAGCAGAAATGAGCTTCGTTTTGAGTAAGCTACCTCTCTCTCTCTTTAGCCACGCTCCCCGACCGGTCCGAAAGTGAACGGGATACGATTCATTAACCACACAATCTCTGAGTCGGTATACACCACACCTTTGTGCTGTGTTGCACAATACACTATAGCTACAAAATTATTTCACCCTATTGAATTATGTTATTGTGTCATAACCAATTCGTTGGTTCATAACAAATTAGGTCAACCCAGGATTGATGACAACTGACAAAATGTAACATCTGGTTCTCCCAAAACGACATAGGATAGTATTGAGGGTACTGTGACCGCTTCGAGAGCTGTAAAGGCCCTTCAAGACCTCAGAAAAGCGGTCCCAAAAGGGCTCTGGTTTAGGCGCAGCAGATCGTTATGCTAGTTACGTACCGAAATGTTTAAAAAAATGCAACGTAAGTTATTATCATATAGCAGCTGAATAGTATTATTTGAAGTAATTCCATATACTATATATCAGTCGATTATGTTTGTAAGTACGTAAGTAAGTAAGCTTATAAATAATATAAATTTATTAAGGATGAGCTGTGTGTTTAAGAGAAATATTGTTAGTGTAAATTGCATAATACTGGATTTTAGGAAATGTCTTCTTTCTTTTAAAATTAAAATTTAGCGCTTGACAATCGTGCACTTTTTGTATAATTTTTTGCCACCGAGGTAGACACCCCATTTGCAAATAAAGTGTTTTGATTTGATTTGAACGATAGCTATTTACAATATTACAGAATGACTTGGAACTATTTCTGATTCAATATCGCTTCATGTGAATTTAATTTATTGGATATCATACCAATATACAACTGATCTTATCTCAGATATATTCCGGAGTTCTTCAAACAATGTGTTATTATTTGACCGTTAGAACGTGTCTCTTTGAATGTACATATATGCCACGATTGTATTTCTGTTCATATTTCATAGCCATATCAACAGCTGGTGTTTTACGAATATGTTTTGAATATGTTACCATTTTTACAGTTGGTCAAGTACAATAATTCACAATGCATATATAACGTCATATTATATGCTTTGCCATTTTGGTTCTAGGTTAAGTGTAACTGGTGATGATGACCCAACTGGTCCCATGTGTCCATGTATGTACTGCCATAGTCGTCTAATATAAATGTAAAACTAATTTACTTTGATATCTGATAAAAAAATTAAGGGAATTATTTTTGAGAATTAAGTAAAAGGAAGAAATGAGAATTTTGATCGTTTTTAACAATAGATTGATGAAAAAATTACTACACTGAGATATAAAAAAAATCAGAATTTATGAAGGGTTCTAAGTCCTACAAACATTTCATATGTTTCTTGTTATATTTATTAGTAACAGACGTGCAAATAATATCTTTATGATCTTCCTCGGCCAAATGGAATATTGGCTTTGAAATCGTCAATTTTTCGAGTGATATAGATCATACCAGCCACATGACTGTCTGATATAGCAAGAAATTAGCCAGCACAGACATCATCAACGAATTGGAGAACGTCTTACAAACTCTACACCTTGGTTCAGTTATTTGGAGTTCAGGAAGCTGTACTGCTGAGGTTAGAGAAGAAGAGTAATTCCAAAAATGTAATGAAGATATTTTCCAATTTATGGAAAGACCGCTCTATCTCGTCACCTCTGGAAATGAGAGTGGTATCCAGTCTGGTATTTTCAGTTTTCCTCTCTAGAGCAGAAACGTGGACTCTTCGTGCTGCTGACCTGAAGAAAAATCGATTCTTTTGAAATGTGGTGCTGGCGAAGAATGTTACGCGCACCTTGGGAAGCTTTTTTCACCAATGATTCCAATATTCAGGCAGGTTGTTTTACTCGGGACATATCAGTAAGCCCATCTATCGGAGATGAGTGGCAGCAGAAGAGATACATCACTGTTGTTGTTTGAGTCATCAGTCCATAGACTGGTTTGATGCAGCTCTCCATGCCACCCTATCCTGTGCTAACCTTTTCATTTCTACGTAACTATTGCATCCTACATCTGCTCTAATCTGCTTGTCATATTCATACCTTGGTCTACCCCTACCGTTCTTACCACCTACACTTCCTTCAAAAACCAACTGAACAAGTCCTGTGTGTCTTAAGATGTGTCCTATCATTCTATCTCTTATTCTCGTCAAATTTAGACAAATCGATCTCCTCCCACCAATTTGATTCAGTATCTCTTCATTCGTGATTCGATCTATCCATCTCACCTTCAGCATTCTTCTGTAACACCACATTTCAAAAGCTTCTGTTCTCTTTCTTTGTGAGCTAGTTATCGTCCATGTTTCACTTCCATACAATGCCACGCTCCACACGAAAGTCTTCAAAAACATCTTTCTAATTCCGATATCAATATTTGAAGTGAGCAAATTTCTTTTCTTAAGAAAGCTCGTCCTTGCTTGTGCTAGTCTGCATTTTATGTCCTCCTTACTTCTGCCATCGTTAGTTATTTTACTACCCAAGTAACAATATTCATCTACTTCCTTTAAGACTTCATTTCCTAATCTAATATTTGCTGCATCATCTGCCTTCGTTCGACTGCACTCCACACATCACAATGAATGTAATGCTTTTGTTGAACAGTTTTAAGAGCTTTTCATATTGTAGTCTTCACATTTAGTTTTCTTCCGACTCTGTGATATTAGGGCATGTCATGTAAAGGGAGTCCTTTCTTTATGACTCCATCTTTACAACATTTTATACTCTGTTTCACAATTTTCCTTGTCGATATGGATTGATGGCCACGCAGTATTACACTTTAAGACATTAATTACAAAATTCACCGGCACTATTACGATCAAGCAATATTTCCATGTTAGCAATGCTCGGCGTTGATATGGACAAAGAAACAAATGTCTAAATTCTTGAAATCTGTTCGTAAACCTGTATAAGACATGAGAGATCGGAACTTGTATTCTCTATAACCGGGGTTTCCAATTTGTACGGGCTCGAGGGCCGCACTTGAATAATAGGCCAATTTTCGTAAAATTCTGCAAATAGTACAGAAGTACCATTATGAAATAATGTTCGTAGTTCAATTGAAGTGAAGTTTTGATATTTTAAATTGTTTAAAACATTATTTTACAACTGGATAAAAGAGGGACATTTGGAGCAGAGCTGAGTGCCTCAGATTGTTGAGGCGCTGGCCCTTTGACCCCAACTTTGTAGGTTCGATCCTAGCTCAGTCCGGTGGTATTTAAAGGTGCTCAAATACGTCAGCCTCGTGTCGGTAGATTTTCTGGCACGTAAATGAACTCATGTGGGACAAAATTCCGGCACCTCAGCATCTCCGAAAAACCATCAAAAGTAGTTTTTTCAATTGGCTTTACGTCGTACTGACGCAGATAGGTCTTATGGCGACATGGGAAAGGAAACCGATAGGTGTGAGAAGGAAGCGCCCGTGGCCTTAATTAAGGTACAGCCTGGACTGAAAATGGGAAACCACGGAAAGCCATTTTCAGGCTACAGACAATGGAGTTCAAAAGTAGTTACTGGAACGTAAAAACGATAACATTATTACTTGTGTTTTAAATGTTTAAAAATCAAAAATAATATATTCAGATCGAGTGAATTCTTAAAAAAAGGAGGAAACAATATTACAGAATGAATTAGTTCTGATTTGGGTCTATTAGGGGCATAAAATTAATTCAAGGAAAACAAGGTGTGGCAGTTGGAGGAAAAAGAATTGAATGCACTCGATTTGCAGATGGCATGGTGATTCTAGCAGAAACTGAGAAAATGATGAATGCTATGTTGGAAAAATTGAACAGATCCTGTAAGATGTTAGGCATGGAAATTAATAGGAAAAAGACCAAGGCAATGATCATGGGGTCAAAGAAGGACTCAACCGCTAAAATAATACTTTCGGGTGAGGAGATCGAACAAGTCTCTAAATTCAAATATTTGGGAAGCATAATCGGAAATGATCTTTATTGCTTGGACGAAGTGAAGACTGGATTTGCAATGTTCAAGGAAGCATGTATGAAACAAAGAACACTGTTGAGTGGGCCTCTAAATAGGGGCCTTAAGAAGAGGTTAGTGAAGTGTGGCGCTTTATGGGGCTGAGACTTGATGTTGAGAAAAGAGGAAGAAAGAACACTAGAAGCATTTGAAATGTGGATCTGGCGCATGATGAATAAAATCAGCTGGCAAGGAAAAGTAAGAAATGAGGAAGTATTAAAAAGAGAGGGTGAAGGAAGAAGAACGATATTGAAATGCATTCAAAGACGTAAGAAAAGTTTATTAGGCTACTGCTTGCGACGGAATTGTTTACTAACCGAAGCATTGGAATGGAAAATACAAGAAAAACTGAAGAGAGGAAGGAAGTATCAGTTAGCAGACAGTGTAAAGGTAAATAGAAACTATTGGAAGAAAAAGAGAATGGCTAAAGACAGAACAGGGTGGAGAATTCATGCAAAGACCTGCAGATAGGCAGACCACCAGTGATGATGATGATGATTTCGATTTATTTGTTTACGCTATTATTATTATTATTATTATTATTATTATTATTATTATTATTATTATTATTATTAATCAACGTACGACAGGTCGTCAGTATGGACTTTATAAATCATGGTCGTATTATTTGTGTGCTGTATGATCTGTCTTGTGTAGCAGAACATGTGAGGTTATGTCACGATACTTCTGCTATATGTTTATTAATACGACTTTATTTCATGTTAGAACACGTAATTAATAGTATATAATTTATTATTACTTGTAAATATGATGCATGAATCCGATGTAGTGTTGTGCAACACAGGGTAAGGGTCTAGGACAATGCACCTTTTTCACTAGAGCTTTACAAAATGTTCTATTCACTTGTATATAGGTTATTGGAGACTCGAGAAAGCACGTTCTGTCATACTCTTCTAGAAGCCTGGCCAGGCAAGGTATATAAAGGACGGCCTTGGGTTGTATAGGCAAGTTGTTAGTGAGAGACATTAGTCGAGCCTATGCGAACTCATGTTGTGTTGGTACCGCATGTTTCGTAGTTGGTTGACATGTTAATGTGGCAGTCGATTGAGTTGAAGATGGTGGTTTATTTGATGCGCAACTATTAATGTGAATATAATTTGTAAATAAAACAGTTTACAGAATTGACAGTATCGCGTGTGTGCGTCTTTGTGATTGCGATAAGGTTTATCGTAAGTAGGCCTAATACGAAATGATTTTTGTTGAAAGAAAACTAGCATGATCCTTGGACCAACGAAAATGAAAATACACAGCCTGTTTCCAGTGATTTGACTGGGTCGGGAATAGAATGAATGAAGCCCCCATCTAGGGGCGAGGACAGGAACTTTGTCGGCTGCCGAAGCCTGTCGCACTCTGTTGCTGGAATGAAAGATAACAGGGAAAACCGGAGTACCCAGAGAAAATCCTGTCCCGCCTCCGCTTTGTCGAGCACAAATCTCACGGGATTTGAAACACGGAACCCAGCGGTGAGAGGCCGGTGTGCTGCCGCCTGAGCCACGGAGGCTCTTCCCTGGACCAATAAAAGTGTTAATTAATGACTTATCACAGACGAATAGGAGAGCTATGACAGTGAGTACTCAGTATCTTTGTTCATCACGCCGAGCGCGGGCAGTTCTAACGGGACGTACTGCATCTTGCTGGTTTAAATACTTGTGTCTTGTATAAGGCAATAATATTCATCAGACAGCTGCTTCAGGAACCATTAAAATCTTCTTCTTCTGGGAAGAATACAGTGAGTAATTTTACTTCAATCTTTGCTTATGGTAATGAAAGGATAACCCTTGAAATACTGTCAGCTGTCATCGGAGGCAGTGCAAGGCGCTTGTTTTAAAGGAAACAAGACAAAGGGCAGGTGGGACACCAAATTACGATAGTCTGCGATACATGTACTTCCAAAATAATAAAGCTTAAGGTGAGTATTCAGCGTGATGAAGTGTAAAGAAGAAAGAAGAAAATCAGTGCACACAGAAAATAGGAACATAGTGCAACTACTGCTATCCTGTAGAGATGTTACCGTACTCGTAATTATTCACCTAATTTTATGAAGTGCGAGTTCCAAAATTTAAGACAGTACTTAAAAAAGGCATAAAAAGAATTTAATTCTATTTTTAATAAATTCACTTTTAATAGTTCATTGTGAAATCTTAGGCTACGGTATGTTATTATTGTTATATGAAATAAAAATATATTGCTTATGTTGTTTGGTGTATTGTCTCTTCATTAAAAGTGGAAAAATCTGACTAGTGGATATGCACGAAGAATGGACTATCTTCTTCCCAATGGACGTAAGCCATAAAAATGAACTGCAATGTTGTCGCAGTTCGAAGTGTTTCCGGCAGAAGCCAGGATACCCGTTGCCGTGAAATCGCGACCCTCGTTCCTCCGAGGCTCCATTAAGATCCTGAGGCGCCACCTCTACAGCTAATTTTGAATTTTCTTTAATTACTACATATGTACATAAAATTGATATGTTTTGCCTTGTTCTTAGCGGCAGCCTGTAAATACATGAGGTCTTTCCAAAATAAATGGAAATTATATATAGATTCACAAGGTCAAATTGACTGTATGGCTATCTAAGGCTTTCGATAGGGTAGATTAAGGGAGATCACTGACTTGAAACAAGAGTGGTTGAATGAGTGGCTACATCTCTAGAAAATAAAACTCAGAGAATTAGAGTAGGCGAAGCTTTGACTGATATTGTAATCATTAAGAGGGGTGGGGGTCCCACAGAATAGTATTGTTCGACTTTTATATTTTCTTAAAGAGGGTTATTCACCTAAAATGTTACACGGAAATAACTTCTAAACCATTAAAATTATCGGCATTCTGTTTTCATATTCGTAAATGATACCCAGGTTCTTGTAAAGTAACGTGTTACTTATTCTCACGGGGTGAATAATAATAACCGAGATATTGATTCTAACTCCATATTCTTAAATGGAACGGCAGGAATGCTAGCCTAAAAGTTCAACTGCGTGCAAGTTAAAATATCTAAGTATTTTCAAAATCGGACAGTTACTTTTTGAGATATGAATAAGACCACATTTGGGCTTTTGCGTGCCGCATCAGACAGCGAACGGTCGGCCAAGGACGTTTTTTGCTGACCCTGCAGGTTTTTTAAACTAAATAATTTATTTTGAATTTTTAATATTACAGTTGGTTACATTTACTTCAGAAGTACCATTATACTATTTTTTCTGAAACGTTCATACAAGTTTAGTTTACTTTGTTATGTAATTGGATTTGATATGTATAAACATAAGTTCATCCAAATAGTTTGAAACAAGAACTTACAAACGTATCTAAAACACTCATAATTACAAGTATGCCATACAGTTCGGTGGCAAAAGACACTTTGACGAAGTTGGTCACCTATAGCTGGAATGTTCCCTCACTGATGTGACTTTCTAAGTCTCTAGCATCCTAGTTAGCCAACTGAAACATGTGCACTAAATGAACCAAGGCCGAAGGACATCCATTATATTGATCAAAGATCAAAAGTGATATAGATGGCGACCAAAGGCTGCATCAAGCTGTTGATGTCGGAGAAGTCTCCATCGTTCCTTCTTCAGATGATCCAGAAAGCCGGTGAGTGTGAGGAACATTGGTTGCTTATAGTTAGAAAGGTTCTAATGAATGGCAGCGGCTAGAAACCATAGGGCTGCGTTCTTCTTCTTGCTCGACCGTTGTGGAACGTCAAGTTGCAGAAGCGCTTGTTGGAGAGAATTATCAGACTCTGCACCCTGTATTTTTGTGATAACTTTCAACGTCCATTTCCATATGACAGTAGCATTTAGGCACGTAGTAATCCAGTGAAGCAAGGTGTCTGTAGAATCACAGAGAGGGCATCTGTCATCCACCAGCTGCTCATGTCTTATCAGTTTTTCACCTGTAGATAACTGTATACCGACACTCTCCATTCTAGGGGTAGCCACTGACTGCAGGTGTTTTGCCAGATTAGTTGCCAGTTCCTAGTGGGGTGTTTTAGTTGAATGTTCTATTTTGTTTATTTTGAAGCAGGAAGTTATAGAGCTGTTTCACGTGATCAAAGAAGCCGTCTAAGACTTGGTTATGCGGAAGCTGTTCAATAATTGCTAGTGCTCTCTTGTAACAATATTTAAATTCACGGGTTCTTTGGAAATTGGGATCTTCTCTTAGCCGACTGAAGTGACGATCGACGGATTCTCCCCTGATATGCATTGCCTTGATGACGTGTTTGACGAAGAGGGAACTACATTTCAGTCCCACTGTATACAGTCCCAGTCCGCCAAGATGTTCCTTTAATTTTAGCTGTTCTCGTCGCACACTGTACCGAAAGCCTTTCCAAAGATAGTAGCCAATTGACATTTCTATGCGTTGACAGATAACATGCGCAGCAGGTAGTATTTGTGCGACGTGTCAGATTTTAGATAAGGCGTAAGTGCTAATAAACCATGTTTTGAAATAAATTGAGACTTCGTGCGAGATTTTCTGCAAACTGGAAGCGAATCCCGTTCAAGAGAGCATTCCGATTTAATTCTATTGTCTCGAGTATGTTCTTGCAGGAGGTGATACCCAAGATTTTGCACTTGTTGGTCGAAGGAATACCGATCTCGTCTGCACGAATAGCACGTCGCTTCGATCCTAGTAGGAGCACGGAGGACTTTTCAAAGTTTACCCTTGCCCCTGATGCGCTTGAAAATTCCACCAGCACACGAAGCATGTCTGGTAGGTCATCGCCATCGGTAAGGAGTAACGTCAAATCGTCTGCATAAGCACGCAACGTAAAGTGTTCATTGTTTAAATGAAGACCATTCAGAGTGCTGTCTAGTCTCCGGATAAGTGGTTCCATGGTTAAGATAAAGAGCAACATTGACAGTGGACATCCTTGGCGTACAGACCTATTAATTGGAATTCGCCGGGACAAATGCCCGTTGATCAGCAGCCGTGATGTAGCCGTAAGGTACAAGGCCGTTACAAGTTGTTCAGGAAACCGAAGATGGCTTAGTATTTTCCAAATATAATTATGCGAAATCCTGTCAAAGGCTTCGCTGAAATCTATGTTGGCAATTGCAGCAGGCTCTTCAGGAAAAAACAGAATAATAAAGAATTAAGTCTTGGACTGCCAACGAATTATGCATAGTAGTCCTACCTGGAATACTACACGTTTGCCCAGTACCAATCAGTGTAGGAATAATCTGTTTTACTCTATTAGCTTACACTTTAGCAAATAATTTATAATCAGCATTTAGGATAGTTATTGGTCTATAATCCGACACATATCGGCAGCTTACTTTCTTCGGAATCATTATAATAATGTCTTCCGTAAATTCGGGCGGCAATCCTTCACGGAATGCGTAGTTAAGAACTTGGGTAAGGTCATCTCCAATCATAGACCAGAAGCGTTTGTACCATTCATAAGGGAAGCCATCCATTCCGGGCGTCTTATTAGGAGCAGCTTTCTTGAGAACTTGTTCTAATTCCTCTTTGGTGATAGTTCTCATGAGGAAGGAGCGATCTTCTTCAACGACGTACGTTTCCACAAGGGAAAGCATGTTTTCCACAACTATGCCACATTCGTCATCGTCTGCAAACATTTCGTGGAAGTATCGTTCACCCTCGCGTAGCAACTCATCTTTGGAGGTAAGAATGTTCCCCTGAGAGTCGATCCACTGGTGTATAAATTGTCGATTAGCAGATTTACGCATCTGTGCTACGTTGTGTAAAGATATCCTTTCCTTGTCCAAGAGGGAAGATCTTTTAACGTGTTGCTGAAGACGTTGTAAATTTTGCTCTTTGAGTCGTAAGATGGTCTGTTTAATCGTTTTCATTTAATTGAACACATTTTCTCCTCGCTTTTCTTTGGAATGTAAATAGCACATTACCTGCTCATAGAATTCTAGATGAATGAAGTTCCCGCCGGTGTTCATAATCTATGTTCCTTGCCACTGATTTCATAGTCGGTTTCAATTTCTTCATCCACCAGTCCATAATATTCCTATAACGCAAAACACTGCTTTTGCAGTGATGATACGTAACACTAAATCGCTGAACATCTTCCTCAGTCCTAAAAACATGTTTATTCATTTTCCAAATCCCCCTTCCTGGCTGAGAAATGGGTAATCTGGCAAAGTTTATCGTGAAGATTACGCTATGATGATCGCTGAATGCAACTGGTTTGACTCTGCAGTATTCTAGAATATTTGCCTTTGTTGCAGAGATATACGCTCTGTCTATCCTAGATTTTGTATCACCGCGGCAAAATGTATATTCAACACGAGGAGCATAAAGTGTCTCCCAAACATCAGCCAACTGCATTCTTTGTACTAGCATCTGCAGTCCTGGGCAGAAGTTAAAAACACCTGTTGAGTTGTAAAATGCAATTGAAGTCGCCCATCAGAAGAACAGTATTCGGTGTCGCTATATGCGGTAGAATGTCCTGAGTGAAAAATGAATTCCGTTCCTGTTTAAGCAGGGAACCAGATGGACTGTACACGTTAATGATTGTGATGTTATTAAAGGAGGCTGATAATATTCTTCCCGTGTGGTCCATTGTAATGTCCGTTAGGTTAATCCCTTTCCTATACACAATAGCAGTTCCTCGAGCACTATCACCAATGTTTACTACATAATCATAATTAAATAAATAGCCTAAATGACTGCTGTTCACTTCTTGTAACAAAAGAATATCAACATCATACTCCTTTAAGAAACGTCCCAACAGACCCAACATTGTGTCACTTCTCACACGTTTATGTTAAGAGTGGCGAAAGTCGCTAGAACTGAAGGCATAACAAGAAGACAGAGTAACGATAGGAACATGAGATTGATAAACATTTTGGTCGACTGCAAAAATCACCTTCGCCCAAACTATTTTTTATGTGACTTATGGTGGTCTTCCATCCGCTCAACACTTTTCCGAAGCGTACGCAAGCGAGGATCTCTCAACTCGGGTCGCTCCTCGTGGGAGACCGCCTCAGGTTGCACCTGTTGTGAAGTCAAGTTATGCAGGTTTGGTGGAGCTGTGCTATATTACTCTCTCGCTGTTCTACTACTTGATCAGTGTCCATCAGGTCCGACAGACGTATATTATTCCCTTGGGCGGTAGGTACAGGAGGAGTGCATACAGGAAGATTGGTGCTGTGAGTGATACCATCACTAGAGTGACGCGGATCAGAAGTTGATTGTTATCTACAAGTAATTGAGACATTCCCATATCTCGATTAGAGGATGGGATGGAAACATCAGTAGCCTGGGAAGAAGGTGCATGGTCACCAGTGAGTTCAGTTGTCGATGACAGAAAGGAATTATGGGAATGGGATACACTACTGTCGATTTTCATCCGTTTAGATGTTGTTTCTTGAAGAGTAGGAAACTCTGTGGGGTCAGCCACACGAACTTGTGTGTTGTTTATGTTCCGCACTTCGCCGGGCTGATTTGGGGTCGCTGTGTTGTCAGTCAAGGTTACTAGAGCAGGGTCCGGTTGTTTAGTCGCTAACCCACTTGAGTCACCTGTATTAGCTGCAGTGTTGACAAGCCTCCTTTCGGCTAACCTAGTCTGACGTAAGGGACATTCTGGTCGCAAATGAGTAGTGGAATTACAGGCTAGACATGTACGCACTTGCCCATCATAAATAATTTGCGCACGGTACCCTTCAATATAAATGGAAGATGGAATAGATGTTTTAATTTCCATTCGAAAAGCACGTATACCATTATCTACTCTGAAGCCATATTGCTGAGACCATTCTTCTCTCCTGTGCTCGATAAATTTGCCGTATTTACTAAGCACCGAGGTAAAAGATTCTATCGGGACTTCTGGTGGTACATTTAACACTCGAACCGTTTTCTGTACTGTTTCCCTATCCGACCACCCTGTAATGCCATATTGTGTGAACCCTGATAGTTACAAACCAGTCTTTCAAGAAGAGTAGTTGATATTACCTTGATGAAGGCGGCATTTTCTAGGTTGTCCAGCTGAATCATTTCTATCTGGTCCTCACTGAGTTTCAAGAAGTGTTGCATGCATTCACGAGTTTCCCATGCCGAAGGTCAGTTGTCGCGTTCGAAGATACATTTGAAGGTATTTTTTCGTGTGAATCTTGTTGCCCTGTTTGCTTTCTGCGTAGTTACACAATGAAATCACTTGAATTACAGTTAACTATCAAAGTTATTAAACTTGTTTACAGTACTGTTATACTGTTCAACACAACACGCTGAGAAACACTACACACACACGGAGCGCAGACACGTTACCTTCCTCTCACCGCGTGTAGCGGCCAACTGACTCGTATTGGTACGCAAGCTGTTTCCAGCCGCAGAACGGATACCAGGCATGTACTGTGAACTATCGTAGACATAATGTGATGTACCGTAATATACCCTTGGTGTGTAACGTTATTGTATGACTGGCGAACACACAACGGGGAAGGGAGATTATTCGGACATTATTCATTGTCTTTTATAGAAGGAGCTCCTCCGGTGTCCTGTATTATGTTTATTTCTCAATGTACTGTACACTCAAACCAGTGACAATTACAGCTTTCGTTATGTTCCTTTGAAGTCACAGTAATTACTTTATTCCTTTTAAAACATCACATCTCCCTGTCCTGTCATGAGTTCGTCTGTCATACAGACTTTGCTAAACCGTCACATGTGTACGATATACTTACATTCTTGGTATCCATTCTGTGGGTGAAGTCATACCCATGAACCTGCTTGCCCGATATCCGGATGATGTTATATTGTATGGAGTAGTCAATAAGTTGCAGGATTGTGAGCGACTGCAGGGAAGATGGACAGCAGATATTGATATGACAGTAAACGGGTTGTAAGTTTCACGAAGAGGAAAAATCCTCTGTGCTGATGGGTTGATACTAACTCATGGGAAACGCTGTCAGTGCCTTAGGTGTTAGTATGACCATCATTGGGGTAGATTAACGAGGTTCTTCACATTGCCGCTCAAGCCGGTTTGACGTGTACCTGTACGGACTGGGCTAGCGATGTTTTAGATGTACCCCTGCTTGCCTTCGTTTGGTTGTCAACGTGAGCATTTAGTACGGCTCGCAGCACAGGGTAACATTCTATGCACTGGAGTATCTTCTACCGTAATGCCGCATTGTGTTGGCGTAAAATCAATTTGTTTCATCAACGTCGGCGGCGTCGTCACGTGGTGTGTATTTACGTAATGCAGCTCTCAAATGCACACTTAAAAGACATAAAGTCAACAAATGTTAGAATTTAGATCTTTTTTATGTTCCCTCTCTCTCTCTCTCTCTCTTATCGTTTCCCCAATTCTGAGGACTGCGATCTCCGAGGGAGCTAGTGGTCAGTTGTCCCCATCTCTTGCCGTCCGCTGCCACAAGTCCGGCACCTTAGATGTTCAACCAAGTCATACTCTTGCAGCATTCGATCGTCTACGCCTACGAGAAAGGGTCTTTGATAACCTTAACATCGGTACTCGGACAAAACTTCATGTGCACCACGCTATTGTATAGTGTATCAACACTCCTTTATGGGTGTGAAACTTGGACCACTTACCGGAGCCACAGAAAATGCGGAATAAATATCATCCTGTCTGAAGAGGATCCTTAGGGTTAAATGGCATGATCACCGAAGTAACATCAGTATATTTGAAGAAGCCTGTTTATTACTTGGTATGCGTTTAACAATAACAACAAATTTCCCCGTAAATAATTTCGAACGGTTTGGACTACAAACGAATATTTTGAAAGTTATGCCTAAAGATCCTCTTCACATTTTACCAAACCAACTGTATAACATAAAATAACAGAATCCATCCGTGATATATCTACCCCAAAGTAATGAATACTGCGATTATTAACGTTCTTCAATGAAAATTAATTAAATATAGTTTAAATCTATTGTACTATTGCCACCTTAGAATCATCAGTCTTTGTGGTTATTCTCGTATGAGGTCAACTACCCGTAGTGGATTTTCATTTTTCTCCTCAATACCCTAAAGGGGCCCATTCACATTCGAGCGGATCAAGCGATAGTTACCAGACACTAGCGAACCGGCTGGCGCACCGGTCCGCCTGTCTGTAAGTATACCCCAAACTGGGAAGTTCACTACGATTTGAAAATAGTACGGGTACATTGCCCATATTTTCATCATGGCCTACATTGGCTGTAGCTGTTGCAGCATTACTGTGCGTTGATGAAGAAGAAGAAGGATCGCTTATGGATGAACAAACAGTTGAGACATAAACCGCCTTTTACTCATGTTAATCTCATAAGAACTGTGCACGAACAAGAGCCTGCAGGTTACAAGAACTTTTTGCGTATGCACAACAGTTTTTCCCGAATTGTTGGAGTTGATTCGGGCAAACATTGAGAAATAAGATACTCACGTAAGAGATACCATCAATGCTGAAGAAATGTTAATTATAACATAACGATTTCTAGTGATAAAGAGAAGTTATGAAGACATGAAATTCAGCATTGTAATATCTCTTCAGCTATTACGAAACAAGGACTTTCCCGGTACATTTCAATAAATTCTTCCCAGATATGCTTATTCTCCTCAAAAGTCATTTTGTAATTCAAGGTAATTAAGTTCACAAATTAACTCGCTCATAAATACTTGGAGACTAGATGAAGCTACAGACAAGAGCACGACGAGCCGGTGGGGCAGTTGGCCATACATACCATCTGGCAAAGCCAGTGTTATTATTTACAATTTCTTTAACCCGCCAGTGGTCGCGCGTTGAGCAAAATGCTCGCGGTATGATATGACTTTCCATAATAAATACCAACGGATTCCAAGCGTACATGTATTAACACATTAAATGAACATACGATGAATCTCAAATGGTTATAACTGTATCTGGGAAAATTAATTCCCAACTTTCTATAATTGTGTGTGCGTCTATCGCAATGCCCTTTACACAAGGTGGATGAGTCACTATATTTTCAGCACAAGTTGGCCTACGCGAGCGTGGATTTCTTCTTGGTGGATGTCTGTTCCACTTTGTCACCTGATCTTTCACTATATAAACATTGTCACTAAACACGAAATTCTCATTTACCTCCAATATATGTTGTTCGCCAGCTATGGATTTTTTTCCAGGTACGGTACCATCAGCACGTTCTTCTGGCTCGTACTGTTCAGTATCCGTAGTATGTTCGCTGTGTTCGCCCTCGAGTTGATCACTAGGAATTTCATCAAACCAGGGCAAAATATCACGACTTGAAGTCATCGTCACGCACTAATTACACAACACATGAATACAATAAGTTGCAAAGAACTGTTTCAACTATGAAACAACATACAACAGTAGCGAAACTATAACACGCGCACGTGACTGGTCGCGCGTGAAGCAAAATGCTCACCCTTGACGTCGCTGATAATTCCTACCTCCCTGTCCCTTCTCAAGGTCACAGATGTACGTCTCAGTGCATCCGTCCTTCCTTCAAAACTGCAGTGCGAAGGTACACCAGGGCTCAAGTTCGAAACTACACGCTGTTTAAAAGAGCAGATGATTTGCAATGACCGTGAGCATTTTGCTCATGGCGGGTTAAACAATACGCTAGAATTACAGTAAGTGTATGCTTTATTCACTGACATGTTAGGGGTTATGCCTCAGTTGGGAAATATGTCTTGAAACAAGTTTAGTCGCACTCATCTTATGGCTGGGGGTTATGTAACGTAACGCGACGCAAGTGACGTCACATTAGTCACCAAAGATGATGCAGCTACAATTTAAGTAACTTTGACGTTGAGTTGCAATTCTTCTTGATATAACATTGAGTTCGATTTATTGAAAGACATATTATGATCACTAATATTTTTCAAAGGGAAACTTCCTTTTTTTATTTTTAAAAGTAGTGTATTCAAAATATATTTATGCTAATATTGATAATCTGGTGCACAAACACCTGCCCATAGTGGCTGTCTGTTCCACTTTGTCACCCGATCTTTCACATTGTCACCAAACACGAAATTCTCATTTACCTCCAATATATGTTGTTCGCCAGCTATGGAAAGGTAACATGTTTCATGTCAAAATCACAATATCAGCAGTTTCTGTGATCATGCATTTTTCTGCCTATGGAGTCATTTATTAACAGTTACCAAGACGAATAAGGGGCGGTGTTAAATGTCGTTCTTCGTGAAAAATCCTTTATTCTCCTTTAAATAATTATGCACGTAGCCCCTAAGATCCTACAAGTCCACAAATGTCCTTTAAAGGTGTCTGAGTCTGCGACGGCTGCCTTGCACGTATCAACATTCCTAGTCTTGTTCAAATCTTCCTTCTCTACTCTTTCTTGCTACAAAGAAGGAAATACATTTCCCAATGTGAATTTATAAGAAGAGCTGAGTTTGATCGAGGGCTGAGCAGCACGTGTTAGCCGAGCATCCCTTTACGCTGTTTGTGGAGAACAATAAGACTGCTGCGACTTAATGCATTTCCGCTCAACTACAAATCCACTCTGGAAGCTGCTTCGTACGTTCCAAGGTACGCCAGATTTATCTCCCGTTTTACGGTTGAAAGGTCACGAAGAAAACTGGAGTTCTTTTTCGTGTCTTTGACTATGCCATCAGAACTTTGCTCTTTGGCTCAAAGATGTTGAAAATATTTCATTACATTTTTTTTTTTAAGTTCGAAGATGTAAAATTACGAGTAAAGTCCAACTACTGTGGGTTGCCTATCACCTCCGCGGTCGCTCGTTACTGCGATACCGTACTACGTTTCTCGTTTAACAGAGTTTATTTCTGTGTCCTTATCACTTTCGATTATAATTTGAACTATCTCTCTGCATGGCGGCCATGAGGCGCTACCGATGAACTTTTCGCCAGTAGTGTCGTTTGACGCAGCGTATGCAGCATGGCAGGCAATGAAGTGGAATCGGGGAAAGAATGTTTTGTTCTGTCGTAGGTATTCAATAGCATTCCTACGACAGATAAATACGTTTTTGAACATCTGAGAAAAGTGTTGCATGGTAAAATCCGTGTTATTCCTGTGTGAACAATCGCTGCACAACGGACCTAATCAACGCAGTAGCCTCTGACAGTGCGCTGCGATAAACGCAGGTAGATACGGCATTGTTTGGAGCCTATTACTTCTCTCGTTTGCACAATTCCAAGAAATATTGCTCCAGACACAAGCCTGGCTGTCCTGGACGCTCTCCACAGTAGTGGATGCAGTCGTGCGCCACCCCCCACTTCTAGCACTGTCTGCACGGCTTCCGCGATCTAGGCTCATTATCTTTAGCCACACATTTACTGTAAAAATGTGAAAATTTGTTCCTGTAGGCGGTGTGATAGATTTTGGGAGCTTACGAAACGCCTCCGCTGAGAAGGTCCTGGAACTATTGTCTGTTGACATCACAGAAGATTATGCCGAATTGCAACGACTACAGAGACAGAAACTGATAATTAACCTCATGCCCAGGCGGAGCATATGTTTAACAACATCTTAACAATGCACAGATGAGAAGTCCGCTTGTTTACATTACTCCTAGCGGAAATACTAGCTTTCGTTTTTGGCGTGGAGTGCGACACACGTGTGTCTTCATCGGCCGTGAACGCGCTAGAAGAGGTCATGAAGACGTGGCGGAAAGGCAAGGCGGTGAATGCGAGGCAGTAAAGGGGAGGTGGTAAAGGTAAGACGGTAAATACAAGATTGGAAAAGCGAGCTGGAAAAGATAAGCAATAAATACTAGGGGTAAAAACATGGCGGTAAAAGTGAGGCGGAAATACGAGGGATAAAGGGGTATTTGGTTCCCTGGAAGGCTGTAGTTTCAGTTCCATCTCAACAAGTAAGGAAACTTTGAAACAAATCATCCACTTCTCATGAAACACATTATTTGGCCTTATGTATAATATAACAGCTTAAGGTGATGAAAAGGAGACTGTTGTTTTATGGGCATATCAAAAGAATGAACCCTGAGAGATTGGCTAACAGGATAATTCTTCTGCAAGAAAAGTGGAAAAAACAACCGGGATGGCTTACACAGGTGCACAATGATTTGGCAGAAATGGGTATCAAGGAGGAGGATATAAAAGAAATGACATCATTTAGGAAGAAGTTTGCGGGAATGAGGGATGCGTCTGAAGAGCAACATGCGAAGCCACGGAACATCTCGGTGGAAGAGCGAGCAAGAAGAAGTGAAAGATTAAAGAATCTTTGGCGAAAGTGTAAAGAAAAGGGTACCGGTCTGTGTGACAGAAGGAAGAGTGTGTAAACGTGGCCCACAGGTGGCCGTATCGATAAATAATAATAATAGCTTAAGACTTTCACAGCCAGCGACATGATCATGTCATCCTCCTCCATAAAAGTCCAAGACCATATACAGCAGAGGCTGCATGGAGGTAAATGCATGCTGAGGGTGAGAAGTACTGGAAAAACCGCCATACTCACCGGATCTGGCTCCGTGCGATTTCGTCCCCAAACTGAAAGAACCATTGGTTGGAAGACGGTTTGGATCCCGAGAGGACATTGCCAACATACTAAAGCAAAATTCACACATGGTGAGGCTACTGAGGTGTCCCACATCCTTGGAAACTCGTTGTGGACAACCTAGGGGAATACCCTGGAGTTTACCGTAAGGGTTTCTGCACTCTGTGAGAGCAAACTAACCACTACACCACGGAGGCTGACTAACAATAACTCTAAAACTCTAAAATATCAAACAACGTCCTAATAAAGAAATCTACAAACAATCACTTCTCACATAAGTAACAGTTTACGCATATCCTAAAAGCAAACTTTCTGGCAGCGCCGGGTACTACTCAATGTAACAGAATAATACCAGAAATGGAGCGTGATTATTGTGCTTCTCTACACCACTACAGCCCTCTTTGTGAAAATATTCAACTACTACCAAGAAACCAACACAGCTGATATTACTCAGATTTCGGTACAGTGTCAGTTCCACAGCGAGCTGAGTCGCGGGTAGCGGTCAGTAAAGGAGACGGTTTGTACTTACCTCGTGCTCCTTCTCCCGCGCCACCTCCGTCAGAGTGCGACACCGGTCGGCGCCCACCTTGAACACGGACGGGTTCACGTTCAGGTACTTGCCGTTTCCGCAGCCTGGAACAATGGAAAGAAATCGAAAATTTTGTTGAAGAAGGAAAAGGTCAAATTGAAACAGACTCATATAATAACAGCATTGTGTAATTTTATATAAGGTCAACGGTTCATCCTTCCCTGTCTCGCGATTGTCAACACCGTAAGTAAGCCACGTAGGGCTGTTGAATAGGTGATCTGAACAGGTGGACGAAAGAAACTTCTGGAGTTCTCACCTGAGGACGCGCGAACGACTACCCCAGCTCCAGTGGATTCATCTGCTGTGAACTCCTTCCAATCTCCAGGAACATCAATAGACACCATGTTGCCTAGTCGCCTTATTGTATGGCCACCACGACTGGAACCACCACTACCAGCACCATCACCGAATCCAGCCAATCAGCCGCAGTTTCATATCACTCGGCTGTAATGTCCAGCTATGCAGCGCCTAATTACCAAACTAGATTCCTTCCGATACCAGCTCCACAAGAGGATAACTCGAGACTTAAGATTCAATTCACGAGGCTGGCTCCACGATCTACTCCAGAAGAAAAACAAGCTACAGAGTGCCAGGTAGCTCACCCGGAACAAGCACCTCCGCCAGCCCCGCCGCTCTCCTTGGTCGTCACCCTACACGTGTTACCACCACCAGCACTACCACTCCTTCGCAGTTCGCATGTTCGGCTATATCCGGTAATAGACGCCCTATCAATCAATCCCGTTTCCTCCAACCTACTCCACTAGGCACACCTTGCTTTTTAGTCACCCAGGCCTCCTCCGACTTCCAGTCACCCCCACGCCATATTCTCCACTCTACTCAGATTCAACATGCGCCTGAAGGGCATCGCAGATCTCCGAAGAACTGCTACAGGAGTCACCATCCAGCTCAACGCGCTGCTGCCGATCTGCTCGCCATTGTAATAGGATTTCACCACCTAGGATCAAGAACTCCCTTCCAACCGCTTCCACTCCCATCTATCAAATCTCCGCGCTATGGACTTCTCAACTGTGTTATATGAGGAGGAGACTCCCCCATTACTGAATACACTGTCATTGCGGAGATGAACGCTGAAGGCAACCCTGCTGCGAAGGCATTGTGGATCAAGAACGCACCAGGCTCCACCTAGATGATGCGGATTCTTCTACTATCACCCGAAGACGTCGAGCGCGTATTGGCCAGTCAGAGATCGCTACAAAGTGTAGCCGTCCCGTGCCCCGCCACCACAATCAATCCGGTGTGAGGGATGCCTTTTCTATAACAATCACCCCACCACCCTCTGCACAGCAATAAATTCCATCTCTGGCCACAACAGCCAACGACATTTTGCACCCCGAAGTCCCAACACACATCAATCGTCCCAATGTGTCACACCGGTGGCAATACACACCCAGTATTCTCGCGCCGCTGCAAACGTCACCCTGCAGCTCTCCCAAATCAACCTGAGGTCATAGCCTCTATTAGAACCATCGACAAGCCAACACCACCCACCCGTTCTGTTTTCTCGCCACCTACAAACGAAGATCTTATCCGTTTCTTTACCATTTAATTACTCAATATTCATCATTACAACAGATCTTTAGTCCTTCGTCACTTACAAGCAGCGGCAAATCACACTTACCTCACTTTTCAACCACTTATTCTGGATTAAATTCTCATTTCAGGTCACACCTCTGGAAATCCTTGTCTAAACCTACCCACAGACTGTCTCCTTTTATCTTAGTATTGCCAGGCGTACAATTCAATGCAATACTACCAGTCAATTCCTTGTTTAAAATGCAGAGTTTAGTTATGAATTTATGACACTGTAGGTCTATAAAAAATCTCTACCATTTATGTATAAAAAGACACAACCAAATTGTAACTATCAAAATAAATAAAACTATACAATGCTTAGCCAAGAGGGTAGAAATCCCTCCCATCTCCTGCTTCTTAACATCCTTTATCCACCATCTTCTTCCCTCACATCTCACATCTCTTGGTCGGAGAGAGGGCATAACCTTCCAGGTGGCCGGCCTCACCCCTTAAAGGTGGTGAATGAAAGCTTTTTGATGATGATACAGCTCTGCACTCTGGCCGGCCAACCGAGCACAGGAGGAGTGGTCACGGCTCTACCGCTGCTCTATGTATCTGTATTCGGGAGACGGAGAGAGGCTGGTCCCCACCGTCAGCTGCTCTATGTCTCTGTATTCGGGAGCCGGAGAGGGGCTGGTCCCCACCGTCAGCTGCTCTATGACTCTGTATTCGGGAGACGGAGAGGGGCTGGTCCCCACCGTCAGCTGCTCTATGACTCTGTATTCGGGAGCCGGAGAGGGGCTGGTCCCCACCGTCAGCTGCTCTATGTCTCTGTATTCGGGAGCCGGAGAGGGGCTGGTCCCCACCGTCAGCTGCTCTATGACTCTGTATTCGGGAGCCGGAGAGAGGCTGGTCCCCACCGTCAGCTGCTCTATGACTCTGTATTCGGGAGACGGAGAGGGGCTGGTCCCCACCGTCAGCTGCTCTATGACTCTGTATTCGGGAGCCGGAGAGGGGCTGGTCCCCACCGTCAGCTGCTCTATGACTCTGTATTCGGGAGCCGGAGAGAGGCTGGTCCCCACCGTCAGCTGCTCTATGACTCTGTATTCGGGAGCCGGAGAGGGGCTGGTCCCCACCGTCAGCTGCTCTATGACTCTGTATTCGGGAGCCGGAGAGGGGCTGGTCCCCACCGTCAGCTGCTCTATGACTCTGTATTCGGGAGCCGGAGAGGGGCTGGTCCCCACCGTCAGCTGCTCTATGACTCTGTATTCGGGAGCCGGAGAGGGGCTGGTCCCCACCGTCAGCTGCTCTATGACTCTGTATTCGGGAGCCGGAGAGAGGCTGGTCCCCACCGTCAGCTGCTCTATGTCTCTGTATTCGGGAGCCGGAGAGGGGCTGGTCCCCACCGTCAGCTGCTCTATGACTCTGTATTCGGGAGCCGGAGAGGGGCTGGTCCCCACCGTCAGCTGCTCTATGACTCTGTATTCGGGAGCCGGAGAGGGGCTGGTCCCCACCGTCAGCTGCTCTATGACTCTGTATTCGGGAGCCGGAGAGGGGCTGGTCCCCACCGTCAGCTGCTCTATGACTCTGTATTCGGGAGCCGGAGAGGGGCTGGTCCCCACCGTCAGCTGCTCTATGTCTCTGTATTCGGGAGCCGGAGAGAGGCTGGTCCCCACCGTCAGCTGCTCTATGTCTCTGTATTCGGGAGCCGGAGAGGGGCTGGTCCCCACCGTCAGCTGCTCTATGACTCTGTATTCGGGAGACGGAGAGAGGCTGGTCCCCACCGTCAGCTGCTCTATGACTCTGTATTCGGGAGACGGAGAGAGGCTGGTCCCCACCGTCAGCTGCTCTATGACTCTGTATTCGGGAGACGGAGAGAGGCTGGTCCCCACCGTCAGCTGCTCTATGACTCTGTATTCGGGAGCCGGAGAGGGGCTGGTCCCCACCGTCAGCTGCTCTATGACTCTGTATTCGGGAGACGGAGAGAGGCTGGTCCCCACCGTCAGCTGCTCTATGTCTCTGTATTCGGGAGCCGGAGAGAGGCTGGTCCCCACCGTCAGCTGCTCTATGTCTCTGTATTCGGGAGCCGGAGAGGGGCTGGTCCCCACCGTCAGCTGCTCTATGACTCTGTATTCGGGAGACGGAGAGAGGCTGGTCCCCACCGTCAGCTATCTAGCGAATGGCTTTCCGAGGTTTTCCATTCTCCTGCACTAAGGCGACTGCCGAGACAGTTCCTCGTGTAAACCACGGCCGCCAATCCCCTCACCACCTCACGTGCCATTTTTTATCAGATATCTCCTGGCCTGATAGCGTCACCGTCTCAGAAGCCCACCTCCGACTTCAGGACACTCAGTAGTAGTAGTCACTGATGAGGGACCGAAATAGCTGCGTGATGTAGTCGCAGTCTTCTCACTGTGTTGTCCACAGTCTAAAATATGAGCCTACCCATGTGATATATTTGAATTTCTGATATTCTGTGCTTATGTGACAATGGTCACGGCATGTCAAAAGATTTCATTACAAGCCTAGTTTGAGTTAATTAAATGTTTTGGACTATTCATTCACACATACGTATTGAACCCATGACCTTTGAGTCATAAGGAACGAGGAGTCCTAAAGTCGTTACATGAGGTCCCATACACATTTCAAGTCATGCGCTCTAGCTACATTTTTTAAAATATCTGATCAGAGACTGCATGTGGAAGAACAGGTGGCGATTCTCATTCTCACGCTAAAGAAATTACGTCACCCGCACGTGTAAAAGGAGCATGGATATGTTGGACTATTTATTCTAATAAAAGGTACATTTTAAGAAGTGGCGAAGAAACTGCCGTAATAAACGTTAGGAAATTGTAAGTGAAACAATTTGACCATTAATGATAAAGATTTTAGACCACTAAATAGCTTCAGAAGGAAATTTGTCAAAAGATGCGCCTGCTCATTCGAACTCTGTTACGTCGACCAAATATAGTGTCTAACTTATGACGTAATTTAACTATTCGATTGGTTAAGGGAAATCCTTAAATGTTTATTATCAACATCGCTGCTAAACTAAACAACTATGTGTTACATCATTATATGCATTCAGTACATTTTTATGAGGTAGAAAAAGTGTACTCTTATGTATAAATTTTGCTGGTAAATGAAAATAGCATGAGAGTGGGAGTAAATGGTATAAAGGAACGGTGCGCCATTTGCAATCACGCATTGTGTCCAGTGAATTCGAGGCTTCTCCACGTATTTCAGAGAATAACATTGCAAACCAACGTTTGAGAGACTAATTCCCAAAAGGGAAGATAGGTTTTGGCCAAAAGCGGCTGTAACACCATCGTCGGCAATTGCCGAAAGTTGCATAACATAAATCAGTCAACCGAAGTATTTCTTCCGATAAAGGTAATTGACGGTATTCCAAATGAGGAATCACCCCGCGATCCTGCAGTTCCTGCAATTGAAGCTGTAAATAGAGTTGTGGTGTTCCAAAGTGCTGCGTTTGCTGATCGGTGTTTGACGATCGTGTTCGGTTCGTGAGCAAGAAAACGTGCGAAGGGGATTTTTTGATGTCATTATTTTCAGGTGAATGGAAATGAAAACAAAAGAAACAAATATGTTTTGTAAAGCCACTATCTCTAGATATGTAATTATGGGAGACGACGTACGACTACAGGTATGTGAATTACCACATTTATCAGTTATTTAATTTATTTATTTCATGATGTCACCATTTTATTTGTGTGTATATCTGTGAGCATTTGGGCCACCCTTTTATTTCGTCAAAATATCAGAGGAATATGACAAAAAGGTCAATTGTTTATGTTTTTTGCATAATAGGAAAAATCACGAAACTAGCGTGTGAAGTGTGTAGAGTAGTTTGTAGATTTGATGGTTGTGTCATTTCCGTATGTTTAATTTCTATATGTGTGGTTTGTCAAAGTTAAGACATTAATTTATTATTATATTCTGTTCAGTGTAAAGACGACATTCATGTAAGCGTAACCCGTGGTTCTTCACTTAGAGCTGGCATAAAGGCACACCGTTAAGCGATGTAAAATTTTTGTCAAGGGAAGTTACGAGGCGAGACAGATAAAATTTGTTATAGAGGATTGCTACTCCAAAGTCTGGTGAAATCTGTGTAGAATTGATGAGAGGAAAATAACGGTAACATTTTTGTAAGTCAAGTTATGAATTTCGGCTTGAAACATTAGCTCAGATATGCGGGGAGAGATGCTTAGTTGTCACAGAGTGTTTTCTGTAACAGCATTATGGGTCATCCAAGAGAGATATTTCATATTATTGCCGTGTAGATAATTTAAGGGAAAGGAAGGAAGGATTGTGGATCAGCTTATTGAAAGCCTGTAGTATTGATGCTGGAATGTTCAGTGTAGGAAACCCGAGGAGTTATTTTTGTGTAATTTATTGAGATGGGAATGGCGTCAGTCCATAATTAGGATTTCATGTGAAACCGTAGCACCGTGATGGATAAGAATATTTGAGTGACGTCTTAAAGTACATCTCGTCGCATAATCTATGTGGGTGAAGAATTATATTTCATGTGATTTGCCAGTGAGGCATTTCTTCTTTCATTGGACGCAAGTTAAAATGCGAATAACATGTGTGCTTTGCCTAGCCATAACGTGGGGAGGGATCGCGTTCCCGTTACTCCATCCAGCTCTTAGGCTGTCGATGTCGCTCGCTACTAGAAAGAAACTAACTGTAACTGAGATTTTGTAATTTGTAATAAAACGTTTGGAATTAGATTTCATTATTTAGAAGGACTCGTTTTAGTAGGGAATTGAATTCATTCTTGAAGCGATGAAAATGAGACGATGGTACGATTTATTGTAAATAACCATTTTCAGGGATGTCAGAATTTGAGAATCGGTAGTGACTTTGACTGATATCATTTGAAAGTCACGAAGTGATGTGACGGGGATTTGTTTATTTAGCGTTGTGTGTTAATTTATGCCGATTGCAGGATTTAATGTTAGGATTATCCAAGCTAGTTTCCTAATAATTGTTATTGTTATAATGTAAGCTTGTTGAGTCACGTCATGAAATAAATAGTACTGGAAATTACGACAATATAAACGGTTTTCAGCGGCAATGAAGAAAGTACGAACATAAAACAATAATGTAATTAAATGGTTAGGGAGTTTAAGGAAACCATCCGCCCGCGATAGATAATATTTTGTTGGTAATTAGGAATACGAAATTACTTCTTTTCTTAATTAATTTTATTCAGTGAAAAAGTATTTTGATAATTAGCTTAAAACCAGCTGACTAATTTGAAAATGTATTCTGGAAATCTCAGTTTATTTGCTGGGAAATCTAAACTTCTTAACATAGCAATTAAGGGGACATTTCTGATGGCAATGGGACTTTGCTGCCACAAGTGTTGTGAGCGTTTGTTGTTGTTGTTATCATTTTGATTTTGATTCGTTGAGCATCAGATGTGCTGGGGATTTATTAATGTGGAAACCTTTGTCATCAATTACTGTAACTTAATTGTGTCCAGCCTTCAGCTTAGAAATTTTATGGTCATGGGGTCACCAACCTCAGTGACTTAGATTAGGGCCATCTGCCATTATAGCACCATTTTCCTTGCAGTCATCATCGACAATGACTTTAACGTAAATTAAAAATTTAGATGTCGGGCCATGGCATAGTCGCAGGTCACATCGATTCATTTAGGATCTATTAAATGAGAGGATTCATGCCGTAAAACCACTTCGTGGCACATACCGATTGGACAGCCTTAATTATACCAAGAGTCCAGAGCTCGTGCTACAGGGGTTGGATCATCACGAATCATTATGATTGTACATGCAGTCTCATATGGAAGCCGATCTTAGGGATATCCCGACTTTCATTACTTCACTCTTAACTTAAGACGGTGGTTTCTAGTAAGGATGCCCCTCACGCAGTTGAGTTAAAGTCTCCAAAGCCGTATCTCTCATTATCGTCATTATTGTTAGTCTTTTTTACGCACAAGACTGATTTCGTTGTTTAGGGATGGTACACTGTCATGTGTTTCTTTGATTTCATCGTCAACATTCAGTAAAATATCAATTTTTTTTTTACTCGATTCCTCTCATTTAGTAGATAGTTTACTGAAATCCGCCTCTTACCTAAACAAGAGACGAAGTACCCGCATACGACCCAAGAGAAAGATCTCATGCCGATTTGCTAACAGGTAAGGAAAATAGGTATCCTACAAAGGACTTAAAAGGTTCAGTATATAAATACAAATGGTGGTGGTAGTTATTGCTTTAAGAGGAACTGGGCAACCGTCCTCTATATAACACTAATCAGGGGGAAGATATTCAAGGGGTCCGACACTTTGAAAAAGATATCGGCCAAAGAATGGCAAGGGCGACAAATGGTGGAACATGAAAGACTAGCTAGGTCTCACGAACTAAATACCTTCGGAGTAGGAAAAGAACCAGAGTTAACCAAGCAAAGTCAAAGAGGATAGATGAAAGTAGTAAGGAGCCAGGTACAAGTAAGTGGAAACAATATCAGGACTCAGCTACGCGACCCGTGGTCGCCACCCCACGCTCCAAAGTTCAAAACCCCTAGGGCCCCTTTTAATCACCTCTTACGGCAGGTAGAAAGTTACGATTTGTGTTATTTTACATCCCGCACCCACAGGGTGTGTATACACATGCAATGTATAGTACGGGAAAAATGAAAATAAATCATATTACTATTTAAAAACTGTTTCCCGTTTGAGATCATCCCATCGGTCCCAGGATGCTCTCAAAATATATTTTTTACAATGAATCATGTAGAAAAAGCAGTTGTGTATGTGATGGACAAAGATTTGATGCGATTTCTTCAGCATCACCGTGACTACTACGTCCCGTAAAGACTGAGATAATTCGAATTTCTTCCGAAATGATTTAAATAATTTCAAAATAAAACCGCGAGACACTTCTTGATATTTTAGATGATATTTCTCCTTAAAATATCCAATTGTCGGATGGTACATGTTTTTCTTTTCAACATTTACTTGTTCTGCCTGATTTTTCCAGTTTTAAATCTAATTGTTGGGTCTATAATGAATCAATTTCTGGTGACCTTTGCTTAAACCAAGATGATTCGTCTAGTGGATCCGTATGTTGCAATACAAGATACTTCCTCCTCAATTTCCCGTGATTTGGCCTTCAATGCTGTTGCTATTAGTGTCCTTACTTGATGTTGTCGAGTCTTTCTGCCCTTGAAAGTGAGCAAGGGTTTAATTCTCTGGGCATCCATACCTTAATTCTATTCTTACCCAAACATCTATTTAAATAAATATGTATCCATTAAAAGAGGAGAAAGGTGTGACTGTGTATTGAACTATAGAAGTTTTCAATCAATCAATCAATCAATCAATCAATCAATCAATCAATCAATCAATCAATCAATCAATCAATCAATCAATCAATCAATCAATCAATCAATCAATCAATCAATCAATCAATCAATCAATCAATCAATCAATCAATCAATCAATCAATCAATCAATCAATCAATCAATCAATCAATCAATCAATCAATCAATCAATCAATCAATCAATCAATCAATCAATCAATCAATCAATCAATCAATCAATCAATCAATCAATCAATCAATCAATCAATCAATCAATCAATCAATCAATCAATCAATCACCATTATTCTGTATTCAGGACGGTCAACCAGGAGGCAGATTCCCCATCTGTTGTTTTCCTGGCCTTTTCTTAAATAAGTGCTAAGAATTTGGAAATTTTTTTATGATCTCCCTTGGTAAGTTATTCCAATCCCTAACTCCTCTTCCTAAAAACAAATATTTGGCCCAATTTGTCCTCTTAAATTTCAATTTCATCTTCATGTTGTGATCTTTCCTACATTTAAAAACAAAACTTATTCATTCACTAATGTCATTCCACTTCATCCCTCCACTGACAGCTCGGAACATACCACTTAATTGAACAGATTGTCTCCTTTCTCAAGTCTTCCCAGCCCACACTTTGCAACATTTTCGTAACGCTACTCTTTTTTTGGAAATCACCCAGAACAAATCGATCGGTTTTTCGTTTGACTTCTTTTTTTCAGTTCTCGGGGTTCCCAACACTAGAATCATAGTGTATATTGCGTCTTATCAGAAACTTATATGCCCTCTCCTTTACATCCTTACTACAACTACTAAATACCATCATAACTATGTGGAGAGGTGTATAATCTTTATTTACAGTCTTTTTTTGTGCTTGGACCAATGGAGATCTTTACTTTTATTAACACCCAGGTATGTACAATGATCTCTGTAAGGATCTTCCACACCATCAAGGCAGTAGTTAAAAATGCGAAGACTTTTCCTATTAATGAAACTCACAACCTGAATTTTAACCTCATTTATCATCCTACCATTGCCTGCTCTCCACTTAACAAGATTGTCGAGGTCGTTTTTGCGGTCGCTCACAATGTCTTAACTGCTTCATTGGAATGAACTACATAACTTTTGCCTCAGCTCTTTATGAACAAGTGTCTAATTTTCCACTAATACGATTACTTCAATGAGTTCATTCGAAGTCCCAGTAATGCCATTGTTGAATATGAGGAAGATAACTAATATAAAAGATCTTTCCTACCACGCACACACTTTACATAGCAAAACTTACACTTTAAAGTGTTTTTTCTACTCCGATATGAAGAAAGTTATCTTCAAATTTACCATTTTATGAAATCTTATATCCAAAGCTCGTGAGAGAAAGAAAAGCTGGAGTCAGTAGCGTTGGCCTTCTGAGCGGGTTCGATCCTTGCTCAGTTCGAATGTATTTGAACAACTTCAAATACATCAGTCTGGTGTCGGCACGTTAAGGAATTCCTGCAGGATAAAATTCCGGCACCTCGGCTTCTTTGAAACGCATAACATTTGTTAGTGTGAGTTAAAAAGGAGTAATATCAAGAACTTAAAATACTGAAAGTTATTAGACAGCTTTCAACGTGAAATTATCAACGTTTCGTCCCAGTGTGACACAAACTAGTCAGTTGTATAGTCATGCTTTCCGAGACGCTGGCGGCTAGTGCACCGTTGAGTCACATATGCAGGCCTCGCTTATTGAACATTACAGGGGGGGTGGGGAGGAGGATTTTACTGTAAAATAACTCCCCAGAAGGAAACCATAATTTAATTTCAGCGATTGCAATTACTAAACTGTTCAAGCCCTTCAGGCGTTTTCAATCGTTAAATTACCTGTGTTTTTCTCCACTTGAGCAGTGGGCTGGTTTCTGCTTTGTCCTGCAAAGAAACCCTTCAATGCTGCAAACTTCGTACCAGCCGCCAGCGTCTGAGAATACTTTTGTTATTGGCAATCGGTGAAATTACGTTAGAATCCATTCTGGGAACTTGACCGTAGGGGAGGGGACGACGTTAGGTTTCAATACACAATGAAAATCTTTCTTCGAGTTATTTAATATCATGTAGCATTCTTAACAGAGTTCGGATGTTGCGTTGCTATGTTCTCTCTCCCCTTCTGTTTGGTTTTGAAGACTGGGCACTGGAGAGGCGGAAATGTACTTGTACGGAAGAATGCTTCGAATATTCTGGGTAGAAAATAAGACCAAATAGGAAGCCCTCAACTTGTTAAATAGAGAAAAAGAGCTTCTAACAACGAGGAACCGGGCGAGTTGGCCGTGCGGTTAGGATTGCGCAGCTGTGAGCTTACATCCGGAAGATAATGGGTTCGAACTCCACTGTCGGCAGCCCTGAAGATGGTTTTCCGTGCCGGTGCGACGTAAAACAAATAGCAAAAAACATGAAAGTATGCAATCTCAGGTGCATCGGGCAAATCATGGGAGGTGAACTAATCATCAAGGGGAAAACTGAAAACGATCTGTGGGTAGACAGAGAAATTGCTGGCTTAGAGACCAGGTATGGACAAGCTTCCATTCAAACCTTTCCAGCCACTGTTTCACAAGTTTTCAAAAACAATTTTATCACCAACCTTTGCATGGAGACGGCTTCCTAAAAAGAAGTGTACTGAACATGGTGTGATAATTTTTATCGTAAGTCCACTCCAGGCAGTTCTTTAAATGTGGAGATTTAAAAATGCCGCCTGAGTACCTGGGTCACTGTGAGTACCTGGGTCACTGTGAGTACCTGGGTTACAGTGAGTAGCCTGCGAGTACTTTTGAATGTACACTGCTTTGATACCTTTCCTCTTTATCTCACTGGTTGTTAAGGACTTCCTAAGCGCCAGTGTGCTTTCGTCCATATAAAGTACTTTGGGGTAATATGGTGGCATGTTTACATGATTTCAAATGTGAGTTGCTGATAGATTGTTGCCTGAAATTTTCTGTTCTTGATGAGTTTTAGAAAATAATACAGTCCGCACCAAAAAAAGTCTGGAATTAAAAATGAAGGTTTTTGATAATAAATAAATAAATAAATAAATAAATAAATAAATAAATAAATAAATAAATAAATAAATAAATAAATAAATAAATAAATAAATAAATAAATAAATAAATAAATAAATAAAATTAAAATAAATAAACAAATAAATAATAAATTGTTCAAACTTTGATTTGGGAAATTTGGAAGTAAGGAGACAAACATTTCGAATAAGCAGTATGTTCCGAGCTGTCAGCGGAGAGATCGCATGTAATGACAAGGAATAAGATACAATGGGGTTTTTAAAAGTAGAGAAGTTGGAATTCAAGGAAATTGGGGAAAATGTTCGTTTATAGGAAGAGGAATTATTTACTATCGGACATCTGCGACGAATTTCCAAGTTCTCTGAAATATTTTAAGAGAGACAGGACAAGTAATTAATAGGGAATCTGCCACCCGGGTGACAGCTCTGAATGTCAAGATAACTGATGATGCTGTGAAGGGAATATGTTTTTTTTTCTGGTTGCTTTACGTCGCACCGACACTGATAGGAATTATGGCGACGATGGGATAGGAAACGCCTGGGGATGGGAAGGAAGCGGCCGTGGCTTTAATTAAGGTACAGCCCCAGCATCAGCCTTGTGTGAAAGTGGGAAACCATCTTCAGGGCTGCCGACAGTGGGGTTCGAACCCACTATCTCTCGGATGCGAGCTCACAGCTGCGCGCATCTAACCAGACGGCAAACTCGCCCGGTGAAGTGAATATTCTACAGTGTCTCAGTATATTTCAAGGAGATTGAAGTCTGTCATAAACGAGTGGAGCAATCGTGAAATCTGCAAGGATGACCGTGAAAAAGCGGGCAGAAAGCCGAGAGTGCGGAAAGTCACGAGCCGTAACCAACTACTTTGGAGCCTCTGGAGATGTACACGGTGGAGAGCACTCAAGATGATGTCATCAAGCTGATGGAAATCCCAATCAGTGTAAGTTCATAACACTCTCAGGGGGAGAGCCTAGTCAATACAACAACAACAAGAAAGTATTATTCAAACCTAAACTTTGTATATTCTCTCATATTCTTCAATCTTTTGAGCCACGAAATGTAACACTTAGAACGCTCTAACATACCTGTAAAAGGAGCCCATAGAGAACGATGTGTTCCGTTACACAAGATTCAGAAGAGTTTTCAACCATGCAATCCTTGTTCCTTTCCTGTACCGGTTCGGATAAAAAGTGAGAGGAAACTTCGTAGCGATCACATGCCATTTAAAGTAGTATGAAGGGAGAGGGTGAAAATCGGTGCCGGCACATAGCCTGATCCTGTCGAATAGCAACAAGGAGTCTGCTCAAGGCTTTACCTCCCCATCCGAAGGACGAATCAGCATCAGCAGCTTCATTTGCCCTCACCCCATATGAACACTGCGGGGAGGTTTGGAATTTAATCTAGACTTTTGGCACACAATCTAGTGATTCGAAATTGTCCACCACCGATTCTCCTACTCTGCCACCCAAAATTCTGACGGTGAAAATATTTTAGACCAACAGGACTCGAACCGCGTAACCGTGGTGTCAGATCAAATAGCCACCAGGCGGTTAGTTTCAACCATGCGTATGTTCACTGCAATTCTCTGTGATAGGTTGAACGGCCACCAGAGTGCATTGGTGCTGTTCGTGTTTGGTGTTGTTACAAGGTCTGGTAGGGTATGTAAGGGGCGTGAACGGCGCCATGTGTAGAGTGATCACTGTGAAGACAGCGTTATTATTAGCGTATGGTAACGTACACAAAACAATACAAAGACTAAATATACAACAACAGTAAGTACAAAATGCAAGATTTACACATTATAACATTGAGAACTACGCAAGCAAAAGGATTCAAAGTGTTATATCTACATTCTCTATCCATTGTATTGCCTCAACAGAAGCCACCAAAAAGTCCTGGCTGGATCCAGCAAATGCCCTTCTATCGCATTCGGTGACAGTATGGTCGATGGTCTGGTTAACTGCACCACAGTCACAGGCTGGAGAAGATCTCATACTCCATTTAAACATCATTGATCCAAATCTCCCGTGGTTAGTACGGACTCTGTTGAGGGCTACCCATGTCTTGCGGGGCAAATCAAAGCCAGTTGGAAGATTCTTACATCTGAACAATGTCTGTCATTGAGTCGGAGCTACGCTGTTCCATTGTTGTTGATAATCAGCTTTTGGATTGAAATCTCTCCTAACAAGTTCCTGCGCTGTTTGAATAGGCGGCTGAATATAACGTTAATATCTTCATGGATGAGGAGATCAGGATTGGTTAATACCTTGTTTTATTCTCTAACCAAGTCTAATTCTAGGAGGTTCTATGTCGCTGATCACTGGCAAACATAAAAGAGGAGTAGATTTTACATTGCCACCTACAGCACGATTTTTTCCTTTCAGGATATTGTCCACCTTTCTAGCACGAGAGCTGATGATCCAAACTGAAGAACAGTACTCAGCTGTGGAAAGCAGCAGCGCCATAGCTAAAGTTGAGAGAGCGTTAACAGCATCTGACACAGTTTGGTCTCCATTTGGCCGGCTGGTCGAGTTGTCCAATATCCAGATTAGTGGAGCATTCTAATGTGACAGTGGTCCTGCGATGGACTGCATGGCAACGTGAGGGAAGGCATACTCGTCTTCAAACTTCTGGTCGACCTCGTGTGACAAACACAACGGGGGATCACCGTATTGGGCACCAAGCACATCGTAATCCCTTCACATCTGTGACTGCCATCCCAGATTAGATAACGGACTCTCTGCAACATCCTCTGGTATCCCGTACCGTTGGTCGGAGATAAGCAGCAGCCGGACTAGGGAATTGCCATTAACACCACAACATAAACGGCTGCGTTTGGAGTGTTGCCGTGACAGCTATGAAAAGGCGTCACATTGTGTTCAGCGATTAATCATGTCTCTGCATGAGCCTGGATGACCCTTGTCTGCAAGTATGGTGGTGACCTGGGGAGAGGTCCCATTCTTCCAATGTTTGGAGAGGCACAGCGATGTTACTTGTGGAGTCATCGCCTATGGTTTCAGGTCACGGCTGGTAGTAATTGAGGGTCGGTACATCATTGACACCCTACGTCCTCATGTGCTACCTCTCATGAGGCAGTACCGTGGCGCCATTTTTCAATAGGACTATGCTCTTTCGCACATGAAACATTCCTTTATGAACCGTCTACGTGATATTGAGCCGCTCCCGTGACCAGCAAGATCACCAGAACCCCCTCCCAGAGCCAGTAATCAGGATATCAAGGACCAGTTACTACAGTTGTGGGCCAGCTTGCTTATGGAGAGGATACAATGGCTTTATGACACTCTTCCCAACCGAATCAGTGCATGCATCCAGGACAGAGAAGGTGCAAACTCATACTGGTAATTGGGCTCGTACATCCAAGTTCTTTGTAAATTTGGCTGGATTTTGTAATCACTGAGAAATATCTTATGCCCTCTCAACACTTGCAGTTTCATTTCCTGGGTGCTTCATCTTTTTTGTCAGGCAATGCATTTACTTACGTTGCATGAACTTGTCAATGATTCCGAATGGATGATATTTTGAACAAGCGTGGCATGTATGTTTAAGTCCTTTATTGACACTTCAGTAGATTTGAGAACATTTTGTGCACTTATTTTAAAGCAGGTCTGCTTTCACGTCCGTTGTCTCCAGTGACTGAGCTTGGACTGATTTCAGGTGAATGGCTTCGACTGTGGATTGCTAGCACGAACATGTCTGTGACCGAGCTCGATAGCTGAAGTCGCTTAAGTGCGGCCAGTATCCAGTAATCGGGAGATAGTAGGTTCCAATCCCACTGTCGGCAGCCCTGAAAATGGTTTTCCGTGGTTTCCCATTTTCACACCAGGAAAATGCTGGGGCTGTACCTTAATTAAGGACACGGCCGCTTCCTTCCCACTCCTAGCCCTTTCCTGTCCCATCGTCGGCGTAAGACCTATCTGTGTCGGTGCTACGTAAAACAACTAGAAAAAACATGTCTGTGGGGGGACGAGAGGCATTTCTGTTCAGCGAAGAGAGAAAATTCCTACGTGGCTCTACTCTGTTGTACGTGTATTAGTATATGAATGCATGATATTGATGTGCAGAAATTAATTAAAGGGTATTTTGTGTGATTTTATCATTAGTTATGTATTAATAGCCACAAAACGGTCCCCATTCGTAGCCGCCCCCTGAACTCATGAAATTCAGAACAGATAAGTATAACCTGCCCCGTATTTCAGACTATGGAGAAGAATGAAAAATACTGTGAACTGATATTTTACGAAAATTTCAAGTGATTTATTAATGCGAAGAGGAAGCAATTTTTCAGGTGTGTGTATTATCACTGCGTTAGGTTTGATTGGCACTTTTACCATGTGTAATTCTTTTGCCTCCTTTATTCCTAATGATGTGCTTATATTCTGGTGTCTAAAATTTGAACACGTGTGGTGATGTCTCTGAAATGGTGAGAGTTGTCATATACGTGTTCTCCGAAAGCCGAATGCCGACTTATCTAACAGGATGTTTTGCTCTTTGTACGCGATGTGGCGTTGCAGTGTACTACTTTACATTTTAGTTCATAAACACCTCATTTGGAGAAATATTGTGTTTTCTCTTTAGATTACTTTTACTGGTGTATCTTTCTAGCGTGTCGTTCGTCCTGAAGGCTATTTTAAGACCTGAATTTTTGAAAATGTTAGTCATCTTGTACATGATTTTGCTCATATAAATGACGGCAATGTATCTGTTGTCTTCAGGAATGGTTTTCCTTGTTTTCTTTTTATACCCTTAAAAACCAACTACAGTGTCACGTAAGTTGTTGTTTTCGCGATTTGTTTTGTTTTTGTCTGAATTTCGTTATTAAAATCTGTTGAGCTCATCGGTATAGATATTGCTGGGTGTATCATTGCATTCAGTCTTGCTAATTTGTACCTTTTAGGGTAGTTGGATTCATTGTGTGTGAAGTCTAACTTGGTTTCCCGTATATTTTCTCTGACAGGTTGTCATTATTTTGTCTACTGATAATGGTGTGTAAAATAATAATCTCCTCGTTTGTTTATGGCTCCATTCTGAATTTGATTGACCTGTGCAACGAATTCAGCGTGTTTAATAATTGCTGCACGTTTGCGATGTTATTATCATATAAGCATGTCACGCTATCTACGCATCTTCTCCACTATAAGATTCATTTAGAATGCTGGTTAGTTAAAAAACTATTGTCAATGCATTTCGGGAAAATGTTCATTATTATTCCTTCCTTTTTGAAAATAGATTTTCGCGTTGGAAACAAGGTGATTTGAAATTTATACCACCTCATTCTGAAGACGATCCACGATAATGAATTTGTAGTTTACGCTTTTCTGCTAGTTCTTAACTTTCTGGGTAGAGTGCACGTTATACTCCATTCTTATTATCGGCCGCCTAAGTGTGTTCCTACTTCATGGAAGTGAACCTCGGTGCGTCACCTGCTGTTAATTATCCCTTGTCTCTATAAACCTACCTTAGTGCTGCTTATTTCTGCTGAACAATTGACTAGACATCAGAGCTATCGTAAGTGATAACCACTTTGTTTTTTCTTTAGAATGTTTACGTACCTCACTTGGGAAAAATGGGTGATATGTTTTATCTACCACCATGTAAATATGGACAGTCGTGATTGTAAGCTATATTTTCTGTAATCCTTTGTGATGGAAATTATTTGACTCGATTTCTACACAAAACAGTGACCTAGAAATGATGTTCAGGTAAAGAAACCTAAGCCACATGTTTTATAGGATATACGACTGCAGAGTTCACTTCAGTAACCAGAGCGTCCAACAGCACGGCGCTGTGCCTAATGTAACACGAAGAACAAGCAAGTTCGCAGTATTCAGTTGCAAAACTACGGTAAAAACGAAAGATGTGTCCAAGATTTTCGCAAAGGTTAAGATAGTGTTGCTAGTAAATAGGGAAGCGTTGGAATATAGTTATGAATAGTTGTGTTTGATTTATTTTATTAGTGTATTTTTTGTTGTTGTTATCCTTTTTGCCATAAATGAGTATAATTAAATCGAATTTATTATTGTACTAGCTGTAGTACCCGGCGTTGTCCGGGTAGCTTTTGAATATTTACCTTTAGTATTTTTATCACCAGTTAGTTAAGTGTGAAGTGGATGCTTATTGATTTAGTTTTGAGATGTTGACATTACGACCTATTATGTAGTTTTAGAGTTATTTAGATGTATCTGATTTCAAGTTTTAGATTATTTAATATTCGAGTAAAACCTTGTTATTGTGGAAGCTAGAATTGACTGGGAAGTATTTGATTCATTCCAAAAAAATAAAAATATAATAATAATCTTAGCGACCCAGAAAATGATGGATTCGACACTGTTTTCGATTATTTTGATATATCACTCCCCCTCGCTCCCCACCCCAAAGGGGACAGAATTCGGACTTTAAAAAATTTCGGAGTGTCAGTATTCATCTCAGCGACCTACAAAAGTATGGATGCGACACTACTTTCGAATATTTTATGTCACCCCCTTGCGTCCCCACCGCCCTTATGGGGACATGGGGTGTCTTACCCCACGCGGTTTATCAAAAGAAATCCGGAATATCACTATTCATCTCAGCGACCAAAAGAGTATGGGTTCGACATTATTTTCGATCATTTCGATATATCACTCCCCTCATCCCCACCCCAAAGAGGACTGAACTTGGACTTTAAAAAATTCCAGAGTGTCACACTTCCTCTCAGCGACCACGAAGAGTATGGATTCGACACGTTTTCGAATATTTTATATCTCACTCCCCTCCCCCCTTCGCCTCAATGGGTACGTGGGTCTTACCCATCACGCGGTTTGTCATGAGAAATCCGGAGTGTCACTATTCATCTCAGCGACCCCAAAAAGAATGGATTCGACACTATTCTCGGTCATTTTCATATATCACTTCCCCCTCGCCCCCACCACAAAGGGAGCTGAACTTGGAATTTAGCTACCCCGAAAAGGATGGATTCGACACTGTTTTCGATAATTTTCTTATATCATCCTTCCCTCGCTCCTCACCCAAAAGGAGGCTGAATTTGGACTTGGAAAAATTCCGGAGTATTACTATTTATCTCAGCGAATCCGAAAACGATGGATTTGACGCTATTTTTGTATATGTTTATATGTGACCCCCCTCGACCCCCACCCAATCGGAGTTGAATTTGGACTTGGAAAAATTACAGAGTATCACTATTCATCTCAGCGTATCCGAAAACGATGGATTCCACACTATTTTCGTATGTTTTTATATGTGACCCCCCTGGCCCCCCACCCTATCGTCGGCTGAATTTGGGCTTGGAAAATTCCGGAGTATCACCTTTCATCTCAGCGAACCCGAAAACGATGGATTCAACACTATTTTCGTATATTTTATATGTGACCCCCTCGCCCCCCGCCTATATGGGTGCATGGGGCCTTACCCCCACGCAGTTTGTCAAAAGAAATCCGGAGTGTCACTATTTATCCCAGCGACCCCGAAAAGGATGAATTCGACACTATTTCCTATTACTTTGATATATCACTCCCCCCTCGCCCCCCCACCCAAAAGGGGGCTGAAATTGAACTTGGAAAAATTCCGGAGTATCACTATTCATCTCAGCGAATCCAAAAACGATGGATTCGACACTATTTTCGTATATGTTTATATGTGACCCCCTCGCCCCCACCCAAAAGGGGGCTGAATTTGGACTTGAAAAAATTCCAGAGTATCACTATTCATCTCAGCGAATCCGAAAACGATGGATTCGACACTATTTTCGTATATTTTTATATGTGACCCCCTCGCCCCCCTCGCCTCTAAGGGTACTTGGGGTGTCTTACCCGCACGCTGTTTGTCTGCTGATACTAAGTCGTAAGTGTACCAAGTTTGGTGTAAATCGCTCCAGTGGTTTAGGAGGAGATGTAATACATACATACATACATACTGCACCCATAAGCGAATTTGCCTAATTTAATTCATAATTAAATTGAATATTTCACATATGAGATACCACAGTGAGGCTGTGAAACTAGCAGTCACAAAGGAAATTTCTGGCGCCAGCCTGACGGCGAGAGAATCCATGGAACTTTTCTCTAGACACGACCAGATTGTAAACCACCCTTCAAATAAATTTTATGACACCGCCGGGGAGTGGTCACTTGCTGTCCGCTCTCACGAGAAAAGCACGCGGTGAAGCCTGACCTATTTAGCTAGGACAATAGAGGACCAACGACTGTAACCGCCAATTCGTGGGAAGAAGCGGATGCACCACGTTTGGAAGAGCGCGAAAGTCTCAGCCAATCAGAATATTCTAAATTTGAATGAGCTGTCATACCGGGAGATCTACTAACAGTATCTCGTGATCTGAAGCCCGAGGTGGTAGTGAAAAACAGTGTCCTAACTGCTTTATAATATTTGGTGAATTATCAGTGTCAATCCGTGGTTAATCAGTGCCTAATTAATAAAATTCAACTTCAAACGGAGGAGGAATAGGACCCGGAATGAGGAGTCAGCATGGCGGAACGAGGCCATCCCCCGGAAGAAAATAACACCAGGGACGCGCATCATCGTGTGGATTATCCTATGATCAGTTCCCACGGCGCAATATCACATGTGAGTCGGACAGAATTTAGGAAGTTTTGAGTACAAATTGTGAAAACCATAACCTACGGATGTACGAGAAAGCGCTCCCAAGGACTAGATCATTACGCCACATCCCTTCCACGGAACTATTTTCCAGGTGGTGGGAGAAATTTTTATAAAAACCCAGCGACCACAGGGTCGAACTCTCAGTTACTCTCAGTTACTTCTCAGTGTGAATCAACTCTCAGTTACTCTCAGTTACTTCTCAGTGTTTTGAGTCTTACTCAGTCATTCCAAGTTCGCAGTCGTTCTCAGTGTTTCTAGTTCTCAGTTATTGTCTTGAGTACTTTTAGTGATACTTCAGTATTCTCAGTGAATCTACGTTTGACAGAGTGACAGAGTGTGTCAGCAAATGCATTTTTAATCAGTTTTATTTTGGCTGGTAAGAAAGCGATTAGACACTTGGAGGCATTTTTTTTAGAAAGCCTGGTATTATTTACTTGGGAGAATATGTATTTCAGGAAATGAACACTTTCACAGACATTTACTGTAAATGCAGGAAGGGTAGGCAAGAATTACACTTTCAACTTAAATGAGCTCACATTACTAGTCGAGGGAAACAAGTCCATGTTTTCCAGCATAGACATAACAACATTTCTAACCAGCGGGGAGCGTTATTTGTGAGATCAGTATAAAATTTTCTCCACTACAGAAACTGTATATTTAGCTTGTTTCTACCATTCAATAAACTGTTTGGCAAGCGAGATGTTATGGGCAGAAACTAGTAAGACAGCCGGGAAGGTGTTTGACTTTCTTCAATGCAGACCGCAATAGCAAAAACTTGACGGAACAGTTATGCCCCGGTAGGGTTAATGTACTATAAGCTGTAAGGTAAACAAAGCTGAGGGATCGGCGACCAAACGAGCCAGGTGATCTTGCAGGTAGATAGCGAGGAGACCATCCGTCTACACAACAGGCAGTGGCATTTCTTCTAAACTTTCACTGGAGTGAGAGAAATACGAGTGTTTTATGCTAAGAATAATCGTGTGTCACGGCATGGCAAGAATGTGTCAAATTTGCGTGTGTATAAATTTGGAATACCACATCAGCTTGAAGATGGAATTCTAATTTCACCATGACGGGGGCCGGTGGGTGAACCGACCTGCTTCCTCCACCATCAGGTATGAGCATCATTATAATGTAAATAATATGTAGGACCGTGGCAAAATCGATGATCAGGGTAGTTTAGAGTACTAAGTAGGGTTGTAAATAATTCACAGTTTTATAATTCTGATAATAATAATAATAATAATAATTATAATAATAATAATAATAATTATGTTCCTGTTGCACTTTCAGATAGGCTTATTTTGTGCGCTTTGTCTAAGTAGATGTTTGTTTGCGTGTATTTTATGGTTGATTTTCTGTAGTATGTCATTCTGACAGGTAGGCAGCTATGATTTTGATCTACGAGTGTAATGTCAGTTTATTATTATTATTTCATCATGATTTTAGATCGATGGTTTTTGAGTTATATTTGTCTTTTGTTGGAGTTGTGATGTTATGGACACCGCCGCGATGTTTTCAAGGTTTATTTTTTTACTATTTTGCGCATTTCAGTTTGTTTTATGTTGCGGAATCATCCTTCAGATGACCGGTTTCGATTTGTATTTATCCCGCGTATTTTT
Source organism: Anabrus simplex (assembly GCF_040414725.1). Taxonomy (NCBI): domain Eukaryota; kingdom Metazoa; phylum Arthropoda; class Insecta; order Orthoptera; family Tettigoniidae; genus Anabrus; species Anabrus simplex. Next base: position 22,465,763 of record NC_090267.1, read on the forward strand.
GCGACGATTTTTGGGTAGACGCGAATATTTATTTCTGTAGTTGCGGTTGCGCACGTTTCAACATTTGTGTTTTGAGAGGCAATCTCGTCACTTGTTTTTTATATAGTAACTATGAGCGCCATTGATGAGTCAGCTCTGTGATTTTTGTGATGTGTTAACAGTGAATGATCGAGAGATTCGAGCTAGATGATGAATATCCCTGATGATCTACGTTGATGATGGAAATATGATACTTGAACCATGTCTTGAATTTACATAAGAAGTCGTAATGTGCACGACAGATATTTTTGCCCGCCGGATACGAGCGAGGCTGTACTGTGAGAATATGAATAATAATGACGTCGCGAATAAATGAATAAATAAGAATTGTGGAATGAAGAATTTAACCACGTGTGTTAAATGTGTTACGACATGGGTTATGATACTACAGGCAGGAGCCTGTATTTGTTTAAATAATTCCAGGGAGAATAGAGGCTCGACAAATAATGCTAGCCAGAGTACAATGTGAACAGAGAGACGAATCAATGTGTTTTGAATATTTATGTAGAATCACGGATTGACGTGAAATAACAGTAATTTTTCCATCAAGGTTAAATAATTTTATGTCCAGACATTTGTCGTCTGAAATTTGGGATTGCCGTCAAATTCGCAATATTTTGCTATTCGCAGCGGGGTATATTTTTTTCTGGTAACTCCGTGTTTGTTTTTGCGCATTTCTATCCTTATTTAATTTTCCAATAGGCCGCGATGGTGGGATCCAGTTGTTTATTTGTTTTCCTTTCGGATTGTACTTTTACCGTATATTTGTAGGACGCAAGCGTATGTGAATTATTTATTTTATTGTTGTAAATAGATCAGTGCAGCTAGGCTAGTTTGTTTTGATTTCTGTGTTCACTTCGGAGCAGTGTTTCTCCGTTAATTAAAGTAATGAGGTAAATACCATTTCAGATGTTAGGTTTATTGGGTCATCGATTATGTCACCGTCGAAGTAGTAGTGGTATGCTCATACCAGGCATATAAGTAATTACCAAACTTTCTTTTAAAATCCACTACATTTTTATTTGGAATGAAGCGATCTTTAAATGAATCAATTGTATAAAACTGCCGCAATAAATGGTAAATAAGATGGTAGCTGCCTCCATCTAGTGGTGATACCACAAATATGAATTAATGATGAAATGCAGTTAGCGGCAAAGTCAATAGAAATTTTAATGTACAAGGATCGCTATCATTCGATAATGTTAACATCAGGCACTTGGCCTAAATTTCTGCTTATATTTTAGGAAGTCCAGTCTATCACAGACACGTAAATGAAGAGCAAAATTTAAATGAGTGGTTGGATACACTCAGAGTGATGTGTCAATATTTGATTTTGTTTAACCAGGAGGTATTTGAATAAGACGATGGTCATGTAGGAAATGAAGTGATGTTCATGGTTGTTTTGTTCTGTTTTCTAAGAACTATTTTCCTTAAGTGATACACTTGCTTAATGCAGTCCAAGATTATGTAAATTTGGGTATTTTTCCCAAATGAGCCATGTGATAAACATTTAATAACTCTTATAAGTCAGTGGATTGATCGACGTAACAGAATTTAATTTACTTTGTTGTGAGTCAACTATGTTAAAGTTATTAATTTGAATATTTGAGAGACAGTTTCTCTGTTATGTAATTTTGTATTTCAAGAAGGTGGTTTTTCTGACCAGAGTTTAACGGAGTCATTTTATTAACTTGAAAATAGTGTCAAGATAGCCTGGAATATTTAATTAAGGTGTTTGACCTTCAGTCAGTTTATTCAGGCAGTTATGATTATTTTGGAAGGCAGACCTTCAATCTTTAATATTTTATTAGTCATTTATTTTCATTTAGTTTACACTTTTCACTAGTTCAATTTACGTTCAGCATTTTATTTGAATAAATTAGTCTTTTATTTTAAACTTTAATTCAGTCTTGGGTACCGTCATTTTAGTTAGTTTACCCCCTTTCTTTTCATTCCCTCACTCCTCAATCAGCAGGTGGCCTCACCGGGGATATCGAACGGGCACGACTGAGAATGAAGAGTCTACATGCAGCGGTGAGTATGTGTTATATGTCATTTATTACAGGAGCAGCCGGCGCATAGAAGAGAGAAGAGATCACCGCATTTGGTGCCTTAGAAGGGCACAGGGGCCGGAGTGAGGAGTGAAAAGCGTGTCGCCCACCTTTAGGGGCTAGTTTGCTTATTCCCGGGACTTTGCACTTTACATTTAATTTATTTTGTACCCAGACTAACAGCCATGAACATAGATTTACTGAGTGTTGATAAATATGAATGCTGTGATAGTACTGTTTGACAAGTAGTGGTATTAATTATAAATGATATGTTTTGTATAATTTTATCCAAATTTAGGATAAAATTGTTTTGTATTGGTGATTACTGTGTCTTGCATGTGATGGAAGTATGTTGGGGAACCTGAAGGTCTCAGTCGTATTCTCTCAGCATATAAAATGTCGATTAGCCAGGAGCAGTGGGACAGGTTGATTAAAACCATTAACGATTTAAGTGTAACAACTAGTGAGTTGAAATCAAGTCAGGCCGAACTGTCGAATAAGATAGAAACTAGCCAAACAGAATTAGCTACTGAACTTATAAACAAGGTAGAAAGTAGCCAAACAGAATTAGCTAACGAATTTAAAAACACACAAGGCGAACTGAAATCCAGCCAGGTAGAACTTGTAAATAAGATTGAGAGTAGCCAAGCCGAACTTGCGAATAAAGTAGAGGCAGTACACGGGCAGGTCTTGGAAGAATTTAAACAGTATGAAATAAAACTCGAGGAGAAGTTCATAAAAAGCCAGGTCGAACTGAAAAAAGAGTTACGGGAAAACCAGGATAAACTCATGCAGGCGTGTAATGCAAACAGGCAGTATACGATGGAAGAAATAAAGAAGTTAGCCGATGCACAAGTACAAATACAAGAGCAGTTAGACAGCCACAGCGCGACTGTTGAGGAAAGTATGAGGGAAACCAGGGAAATGGTGCAAGATCAAGGCAAGGACTTAGCTCGAGGTATGATACTCTTGGAGGAGCGGATAGATAAAATTGAGGACGAGAATAGGAAAGAAATGGATAGAGTATGCGTACAGATCGGAGAGACGCAGGAGAAAACGAGCCACGAAATCATGACCTTAAAGTCGGAGACCCAGGATATTACCAAGAGGTTAACCGAACTGTCAGAAAAGATCGCAGAAACTGAGGGTGCGATTACACTCAGCGAGCAGTCAGTAAGACAGGAAGTTAACGAGGTCATAGAGGGAAAAATCCAGGCAATTAAGACCCAGAGCGAAAACTTGTCGACCTTGGTCAAAATGCTAGTCGACAGACAAGCCGAGTCCCAGGTAGCCAGAGAGATTAGGATACAGCCGCAGCACGAGCCGACACAGACCGAGCCGATAACCCAAATATTTAACATGGAGAGGACAATGCCCGAAAGTACGCAAAGAACTGAAGCTTCCACGCAAATCATAAACATCGTGCGTACGAGTGACGATCAGCCGGAGAAATTCAGCGGAACGTCACAAATAACACCAAAAGTCTATCTTAGGGAGTTGAAACAGTATTTCCAAGACATTAAAGCCCCTGAAGAAAAGAAACTACGCATAGTAGAAAAATATCTCGAAGGACAGGCGAAGACCTGGTACTACGGTTTCGTAGATACTTTTAAGACGTTCGCAGATTTCGAGAAGGCTTTTCTCGAAAGGTACTGGTCCTTATCCACACAACAAGCACTCCGAATGGACTTGTACACTCGCAAGTACATGTCGACACAGCCCACACGATACTTAGACTTCTTTCTAACACAGCTCGTCAAACTGAGACAGTTAGATTCTCCAGTATCTGACGCAGAGATCGTTCAGACGATAATCAAACAATTTCCGTCGGACGTGCAGAGAATGCTCATTACAGCGAGGGTCGATGATCCAACCCAAGTTGAGGCTATTCTAAGGGAGCTAGACGCTACATCCACTAATAATGTACCGCAGAGAGTGACCAGGCAAACGCAGGAACATAGGGCTTACCTAGCTAATGCCACCAATGAAAATGTACGAGGCAATGCGCAGGTAAACGGCCCGAATTCAGGCGCTGTATCGCGGCGAGATACGAACACGAGACGCCAGGAGGAAGAAATCCAACGTCCGTGGTTTAGAAAACCTAACTACCCAGACAGGCGACCGCGCTACCAAGACAGGCAGCCGTACCAAAGGAGGTACCTCTCACGTGACAGAAGGCGATGGGAAGAGCGAGGAAGAGACAGGCCTTACTATCGCGATCCAGAAAGGAGATGGAATGAGAGAAGGAATTACCAGCGAGATAGGAACTCGGACCCGAGGTATCAAGAGGGGCGCCGATACATCAATGACCTGAGTAACAAACAGCAGCGCGATCCGTGGAAGCAGGCGATCGAATCCCAAGATATGAATCCGGACATCACAGGAGACGGAAGCCACGAATTCCAGCAGCCAGCCAGGAGAGAAACCCAGGACCGCAGACCACTAAACCCAGAAGCACCCGCACACAAGGAAACAGGTGCTAGGAAGAAGGAATATCTTCCTAATTGGAATTAAGGACTCCATCATATAGCTCGGACATAAGGGAAAAATCCCGAAATCACGGAGAGGCAACCAATTCATATTAGTCACCATGGATGTATTTTCCAAATTTACAAACCTTTCTCCAATGCAAAAGGCAAATACTAGGTCAGTTTTAAGATGCATTAATAGAGAAATAATTCCGGCCATGGGAAAACCGGAGAAATTATTGACAGATCACGGAACACAGTTCACCTCCGCTGAGTTTAAAACAGGTTTAAGGCAATTAGGAATACAGCATATTCTGAGTTCAACACGTCACCCAGAGTCGAACCCGGCAGAAAGAGTAATGAAAGTCATCGCAAAATTCAGCAGAATTTATATCCCAGAACAACATTGGCGATGGGTCGATATTCTCCCATTGATCACTGGCTGCATAAATAATACTGTCCATGAAGCAACAGCGAAAATCCCGGCCACAGTGCATAATGGCTTACAACCAGCCAGGACGTGGAGCCCAGTCGTCAGTTGTCCGCCTGAACCCCAATTATCTCCGGAACTATGTACACAGCAGGTACAGGAGCACTTAAGAGAGCAAGCTGACCGCAGGCTCAGGAGAGTTCGTAGAAAAAAATACCGCAAGCCATTAAGGGAAGGTGAAATGGTATTGATCCGTAGACCAGCCATCTCCGATCCTGAAAGGAAGTATTACGCAAAATTCGCACCATTGTACATCGGTCCTTACCGCATTGTCCAGGATCTGCAAAACAATGCATATAGAATAAGAAGTTTAGATGGAGAAAATGAAATGATCATGAATGCGGCAAATCTTAAAGAATACAGAATAGCACCAGGCGCAGCTCAAGTGAACCTCGTGGAAAAACCAAGGAGCTCAAACGCAGGAGAAGACGCAAGTTCCGGCACGGAAGGAGAAGATGATGAGGATGACCCATGTACCGAAGCAGAAGAAGAAGATGATGAGGATGACCCATGTACCGAAGCAGAAGAAGAAGATGACCAGGAAACCCTATCAACGAACCCAGGAGACGACAGTCATTTCGAGATTGAGACAGATCAACAGACAGAAGAGAATTGTCCGGAATGCGAACAGAGCTCAGCCGAGATACTAGCAGTCATGAAACAGATTGCAGATGACCTCGAGAAAGAGAACAAACTTTTAGAGAAAGAAATCAGAGGAAAACTCAGACATAAGCAGAGGTATACTTCGTAGTTAGGAGTATACATTCGCTTATGGCTGCAAGTATGTCTAGAATATCATTGGTTGAATCGAGAAATCTTCCACTATCGCGTAAGATTTCTAACGGCGTAAGGGGGCATTGCACCCATAAGCGAATTTGCCTAATTTAATTCATAATTAAATTGAATATTTCACATATGAGATACCACAGTGAGGCTGTGAAACTAGCAGTCACAAAGGAAATTTCTGGCGCCAGCCTGACGGCGAGAGAATCCATGGAACTTTTCTCTAGACACGACCAGATTGTAAACCACCCTTCAAATAAATTTTATGACACCGCCGGGGAGTGGTCACTTGCTGTCCGCTCTCACGAGAAAAGCACGCGGTGAAGCCTGACCTATTTAGCTAGGACAATAGAGGACCAACGACTGTAACCGCCAATTCGTGGGAAGAAGCGGATGCACCACGTTTGGAAGAGCGCGAAAGTCTCAGCCAATCAGAATATTCTAAATTTGAATGAGCTGTCATACCGGGAGATCTACTAACAGTATCTCGTGATCTGAAGCCCGAGGTGGTAGTGAAAAACAGTGTCCTAACTGCTTTATAATATTTGGTGAATTATCAGTGTCAATCCGTGGTTAATCAGTGCCTAATTAATAAAATTCAACTTCAAACGGAGGAGGAATAGGACCCGGAATGAGGAGTCAGCATGGCGGAACGAGGCCATCCCCCGGAAGAAAATAACACCAGGGACGCGCATCATCGGGTGGATTATCCTATGATCATTTCCCACGGCGCAATATCACATGTGAGTCGGACAGAATTTAGGAAGTTTTGAGTACAAATTGTGAAAACCATAACCTACGGATGTACGAGAAAGCGCTCCCAAGGACTAGATCATTACGCCACATCCCTTCCACGGAACTATTTTCCAGGTGGTGGGAGAAATTTTTATAAAAACCCAGCGACCACAGGGTCGAACTCTCAGTTACTCTCAGTTACTTCTCAGTGTGAATCAACTCTCAGTTACTCTCAGTTACTTCTCAGTGTTTTGAGTCTTACTCAGTCATTCCAAGTTCGCAGTCGTTCTCAGTGTTTCTAGTTCTCAGTTATTGTCTTGAGTACTTTTAGTGATACTTCAGTATTCTCAGTGAATCTACGTTTGACAGAGTGACAGAGTGTGTCAGCAAATGCATTTTTAATCAGTTTTATTTTGGCTGGTAAGAAAGCGATTAGACACTTGGAGGCATTTTTTTTAGAAAGCCTGGTATTATTTACTTGGGAGAATATGTATTTCAGGAAATGAACACTTTCACAGACATTTACTGTAAATGCAGGAAGGGTAGGCAAGAATTACACTTTCAACTTAAATGAGCTCACATTACTAGTCGAGGGAAACAAGTCCATGTTTTCCAGCATAGACATAACAACATTTCTAACCAGCGGGGAGCGTTATTTGTGAGATCAGTATAAAATTTTCTCCACTACAGAAACTGTATATTTAGCTTGTTTCTACCATTCAATAAACTGTTTGGCAAGCGAGATGTTATGGGCAGAAACTAGTAAGACAGCCGGGAAGGTGTTTGACTTTCTTCAATGCAGACCGCAATAGCAAAAACTTGACGGAACAGTTATGCCCCGGTAGGGTTAATGTACTATAAGCTGTAAGGTAAACAAAGCTGAGGGATCGGCGACCAAACGAGCCAGGTGATCTTGCAGGTAGATAGCGAGGAGACCATCCGTCTACACAACAGGCAGTGGCATTTCTTCTAAACTTTCACTGGAGTGAGAGAAATACGAGTGTTTTATGCTAAGAATAATCGTGTGTCACGGCATGGCAAGAATGTGTCAAATTTGCGTGTGTATAAATTTGGAATACCACATCAGCTTGAAGATGGAATTCTAATTTCACCATGACGGGGGCCGGTGGGTGAACCGACCTGCTTCCTCCACCATCAGGTATGAGCATCATTATAATGTAAATAATATGTAGGACCGTGGCAAAATCGATGATCAGGGTAGTTTAGAGTACTAAGTAGGGTTGTAAATAATTCACAGTTTTATAATTCTGATAATAATAATAATAATAATAATTATAATAATAATAATAATAATTATGTTCCTGTTGCACTTTCAGATAGGCTTATTTTGTGCGCTTTGTCTAAGTAGATGTTTGTTTGCGTGTATTTTATGGTTGATTTTCTGTAGTATGTCATTCTGACAGGTAGGCAGCTATGATTTTGATCTACGAGTGTAATGTCAGTTTATTATTATTATTTCATCATGATTTTAGATCGATGGTTTTTGAGTTATATTTGTCTTTTGTTGGAGTTGTGATGTTATGGACACCGCCGCGATGTTTTCAAGGTTTATTTTTTTACTATTTTGCGCATTTCAGTTTGTTTTATGTTGCGGAATCATCCTTCAGATGACCGGTTTCGATTTGTATTTATCCCGCGTATTTTTGCGACGATTTTTGGGTAGACGCGAATATTTATTTCTGTAGTTGCGGTTGCGCACGTTTCAACATTTGTGTTTTGAGAGGCAATCTCGTCACTTGTTTTTTATATAGTAACTATGAGCGCCATTGATGAGTCAGCTCTGTGATTTTTGTGATGTGTTAACAGTGAATGATCGAGAGATTCGAGCTAGATGATGAATATCCCTGATGATCTACGTTGATGATGGAAATATGATACTTGAACCATGTCTTGAATTTACATAAGAAGTCGTAATGTGCACGACAGATATTTTTGCCCGCCGGATACGAGCGAGGCTGTACTGTGAGAATATGAATAATAATGACGTCGCGAATAAATGAATAAATAAGAATTGTGGAATGAAGAATTTAACCACGTGCGTTAAATGTGTTACGACATGGGTTATGATACTACAGGCAGGAGCCTGTATTTGTTTAAATAATTCCAGGGAGAATAGAGGCTCGACAAATAATGCTAGCCAGAGTACAATGTGAACAGAGAGACGAATCAATGTGTTTTGAATATTTATGTAGAATCACGGATTGACGTGAAATAACAGTAATTTTTCCATCAAGGTTAAATAATTTTATGTCCAGACATTTGTCGTCTGAAATTTGGGATTGCCGTCAAATTCGCAATATTTTGCTATTCGCAGCGGGGTATATTTTTTTCTGGTAACTCCGTGTTTGTTTTTGCGCATTTCTATCCTTATTTAATTTTCCAATAGGCCGCGATGGTGGGATCCAGTTGTTTATTTGTTTTCCTTTCGGATTGTACTTTTACCGTATATTTGTAGGACGCAAGCGTATGTGAATTATTTATTTTATTGTTGTAAATAGATCAGTGCAGCTAGGCTAGTTTGTTTTGATTTCTGTGTTCACTTCGGAGCAGTGTTTCTCCGTTAATTAAAGTAATGAGGTAAATACCATTTCAGATGTTAGGTTTATTGGGTCATCGATTATGTCACCGTCGAAGTAGTAGTGGTATGCTCATACCAGGCATATAAGTAATTACCAAACTTTCTTTTAAAATCCACTACATTTTTATTTGGAATGAAGCGATCTTTAAATGAACCAATTGTATAAAACTGCCGCAATAAATGGTAAATAAGATGGTAGCTGCCTCCATCTAGTGGTGATACCACAAATATGAATTAATGATGAAATGCAGTTAGCGGCAAAGTCAATAGAAATTTTAATGTACAAGGATCGCTATCATTCGATAATGTTAACATCAGGCACTTGGCCTAAATTTCTGCTTATATTTCAGGAAGTCCAGTCTATCACAGACACGTAAATGAAGAGCAAAATTTAAATGAGTGGTTGGATACACTCAGAGTGATGTGTCAATATTTGATTTTGTTTAACCAGGAGGTATTTGAATAAGACGATGGTCATGTAGGAAATGAAGTGATGTTCATGGTTGTTTTGTTCTGTTTTCTAAGAACTATTTTCCTTAAGTGATACACTTGCTTAATGCAGTCCAAGATTATGTAAATTTGGGTATTTTTCCCAAATGAGCCATGTGATAAACATTTAATAACTCTTATAAGTCAGTGGATTGATCGACGTAACAGAATTTAATTTACTTTGTTGTGAGTCAACTATGTTAAAGTTATTAATTTGAATATTTGAGAGACAGTTTCTCTGTTATGTAATTTTGTATTTCAAGAAGGTGGTTTTTCTGACCAGAGTTTAACGGAGTCATTTTATTAACTTGAAAATAGTGTCAAGATAGCCTGGAATATTTAATTAAGGTGTTTGACCTTCAGTCAGTTTATTCAGGCAGTTATGATTATTTTGGAAGGCAGACCTTCAATCTTTAATATTTTATTAGTCATTTATTTTCATTTAGTTTACACTTTTCACTAGTTCAATTTACGTTCAGCATTTTATTTGAATAAATTAGTCTTTTATTTTAAACTTTAATTCAGTCTTGGGTACCGTCATTTTAGTTAGTTTACCCCCTTTCTTTTCATTCCCTCACTCCTCAATCAGCAGGTGGCCTCACCGGGGATATCGAACGGGCACGACTGAGAATGAAGAGTCTACATGCAGCGGTGAGTATGTGTTATATGTCATTTATTACAGGAGCAGCCGGCGCATAGAAGAGAGAAGAGATCACCGCATTTGGTGCCTTAGAAGGGCACAATACATACATACATACATACATACATACATACATACATACAATGACATTTATATGTATATAGATTGCATTGGTGTTCACTAAGGTTTAGCATATAAAAATAATAGTAAAACGCATTGAGTATATATTTGTTGAAAATGACACAGACCAATTGGCACAGTGGTATGTTATATACACCACCTTATGCCACCCACACCAAAACTCAAAAAAGTTAAAAATCATTATTATGATATTCTGCTAAGTGCATATAGAATACCGGCGAGGTGGCCGTGCAGTTAGGGGCCTGCAGTTGTGAGCTTGCATCCGGGAGATGGTGGGTTCGAATCCCGCTGTCGGCAACCCTGAAGATGGCTTTTCGTGTTTTCCCATTTTCACACTAGACAAATGCTGAGGCCGTACATTAAGGCCACGGCCGCTTCCTCGCCACTCCTAGCCCTTTCCTATCACATCGTCGCCTTAAGACCTGTATGTGTTGGAGCGACGTAAAGCCACTAGCAGGATATAGAATAAATAGACATATCCTGCAAATTTTCATAAGAAATACGCGTACTGTATTTCAAAGAGTTAACGCAAAAATGTTTTCGTTTAAGTTTGTTTTTGGAAGGTTAATTATTTCGTTTGTTTCTTGTGATGAAGTGTTGTCGTTTAGATGGTTTTCCATAATTTAAATTGACCCTTCAATTGGTACATTAGTGTATATATGGTAATTTATAATACCTTAAGCCATTTCTTTTCAGTTTCTGCTCAGTTAATTTGTAACTGTTAGATTCTTCAGTCTGCCGAAAGTAACTTTGAGTAATAAATTTATAAACGATTTGACAAACAAACAAGTTAATGAAAATAGACTGGCGTTCTTCGTTCTTGAAATAATATTATCAGATTCCATCCGATCAAACTCAAAATATTTAGAAATATATAAATATTTATGCTTATTTCCGTTTAAATCCTCGAAAAGTTCAAATGTGGAACTTATATTAATGAAGTTACCTCTTCTCTCCACTCCAGCATAGAATGCCATTTGTTGCAAAACCGTTGTTCTGTCGTTGGCTCGAGTCCAGCTGGCTAGTCAGTTTGTTGACCTTGCGCTATTCCACGGCCCCACTCTGGTTAGGTCGTTAACACGCTTTACTTTACTTTTAGGTGTTTTTATTTATTTAGTGCTCCCCTTATTGTTCTTGCTGTTATTAATAACCTCGTATTATAATAGTTTTGTTAACTATGTAGGGGTTATGTCATAAGATGAAATCATATGTACAATAGGAATCCTGCTAGATGCTCATTAAGAACCCCTGAATAATTTACAAAACAATTTTAATAAGAGGATAATAATAAAAGTAATAACAATAAGAGCTACTCTGTAAATAAAATACAGCGTGTCATTGACCTACCCAGGGTAGGGGGCATAGCGCAAGGTCAATGGACTTACTACCCATCTGGACTCACTCCAACGGTTTCCCAACAGTTCGCATTCTATGCTGGAGTGTTGAGAAGTGAGGGTATCATTAAGATAAGCACCAAAGTTCAAATTTTCAGGGATTTAAACAAAAATAAACACAAATATTTATACATTTATATTAAGTGCGATTTGATAGAATCTGATGATGTCCTTTCAAGAAAGAAACGTTCAGTTATATCTTAATTAATGTTTTTTTCAAGTATAATTCTCTTACTATATGTAGTCTATAAATTTATTTGCTCAAAATTACTTTCGGCAGACTGAAGAATCTAACAGTTATATTTTGTTTGCTGTTTTGCTTTACGTCGCACCGAGACAGGTAGGTCTTATCGCGACGATGGGACAGGAAAGGCCTCGGAATGGGAAGGAAGGCGCCGTCGCTTTAATTAAGGTATAGCCCCAGCATTTGCCTGGTGTGAAAGTGGGAAACCACGGAAATCCATTTTCATTGCTGCCGACAGTGGGATTCGTACACACTGTCTCCCGGATGTGAGTTCACAGCTGCGCGCCAGTAACCGCACGGCCAACTCGCCCGGTCTAACAGTTATAAAAATATTAAAATATATATTGGTAATGTCAAATAATATTATTCTTGTTCTTTCTCTTGTGTTTAGCTTGCAGTATTTAGTTCTAGAATTAGTTCTAGGTGTTTCAATCGACCTGTCTTCTTTCACAGAGATTTTATCTTTCATTTCATATAGTAGTTAGCTTATATTGTAACTTGTTGCGTCCTTAAAAATTACTATTCATCCGATGGGTGTTTATTCTTCGTGCGTTTTGAGAGGGCTTTTAGTGTAGGGAGTTTGAGTCTTTGACGGTAAGTGTTCCTTTTTCTTGCTTTCTCGTTTGATCGCTTGTTCTCTTTTTGAAATATATTTGTTCGGTAATGCTTTTTCTATGCACTCGTGCTCTTTCGTTATGACTGTTGTGTTAATTTTATCTGTTTTCGTGCGATTAGGTTCTCGTTTTTTATTTTGCTCTTAATGGTATTTAACACACAGTATTGGATTTTTTAATTCGGTCGTTCATTGGAATTTTAATGTCTAATTATAGTAGAGCTTCGTTGGTGGCTACACATTTGTTGTACAGTTATATTTTCCCAGGCAATTTTACACGTCACTGAGTGGTCGTTTCTTGTTGTTTCCCGTGTGATGTTCATTGTAGTTGAACCTGAAACCTTTTCCTAGCAGATTTATTTCCTTATTTAAAATGGTTGTGTTGGATGTATTGACTACTCTTGGTTGAATTCAATGACTTTGCCGTGATTGTTGCCTTCTGGCTTAGGTTACTGATATTGCCAGTGACTTTTGCTCTTTGACAGTTTCTCCTTCAAAGAGATCGTATAAAACATCTGTTTATTACATTCTTGTTTATTTATATATGCGAATTTATTTCACTTTTTATTTATAACAACTATGATTGTTATGTTTAAACTTTAGCTTAATTTGTTATGCATTCTGTTTTTACGGGTAAGCATTTATGGACGAGCTTTTATTCTAAATATTTCTTGTGTAATGCAATGGATTTGTAAATGTTCATGACTTTGATTTTAGGTGATTTGAGTTTTCTAGCTTCGCAACATGCCTCAGTGGGCAAATAATTTGTTAAGTAAACTAATAATGTGGCAAAAGATCTGCAGAGGTCGACGCCACGAACAAATAAAAAGAAGCCAATAACTGTCAGTGTCGACTGCGATAATATACCTCATACGATTTCCTATCCTTTAAAACACGAATTATAATATTGAGAGTGCTATATCACTCATGAAAGAGGTTTCGTAGGGAGGACAAGAAACGAGAGAATATGAAATCAAGGGATCAGGAAGTGTACTGGTGTTTAAAAATTAGATGCAAAGCAACCTGAAATGATATGGTCACATCCGATGAATAGGAAGAAAAAACGAGTTCCAAAGATTTTCAAAGGAAGTAACCACAGAGAAATCAACAGGAAATAGCAGAAAAGGAAGGAATCAAAAAAGGTGAATGGATGTTTCGAAGGATAACTTTCTTTTTCCAAAATCATCATCCACTTGGAGGTTACCCAAGACAAGGAACACACTAAAACAACTTCGTTAAAAATAAAATAAAATTCCAGATATAAGACCGGCAAGTACAAATGATATCTGAGTATCAAAACAGCTGATGCTAAAGGTCGCCATCAGCTCTATCGTCTTCTTACAGACTGTCAATCTAGCACCGATCATGAGACCCCTCACTTCTGCGTCATCCACCTCGTATTTATTCTTATAATTAGGAACTGTAAGCAGAAAGATGGATTTCTTTACTCTAGCTTCATCGTCTGGTTGATCAGAACGTGTTTCAAATCTTACTTGTATTATAATATATATCTTTCTTTCCCTTCAGTAGTGATCCTGTCTATCCTTCTCGTGCTTCCATTAACTCCGCTGCCATGGACTTCCTCATGTAGTTGAAATCCTTCCTCACGGAGTGACTGCACGACGAACGACCTGATGTTGTGATGTCTGATGTTTCTAAGAGCACAGGAACCCAAGACGTGAGCTAACCTTTAAGCCTCACTGCACCTTCTGCAGCGGTTACCATCAAGGCACCTATGCGACAGCTCTTACAGGTGCCATTTTCAGCGCGTCTCTCCACTCAGTGCTAGAAAGGCCATCCTGTTTTCTGACCCAGCAGCTTGCAGACCTGTACAGACAACCTCCCTAACCTTTGCTTCTCAGCTGGAAATTTACATTCGTGTAATTTATTTCTGGTTTTCATATCTTGAATTTTATCATCTACATTTATCTCAATTAAGGATCTGTCAATTTCTGCATCTAAATTTCCAGTGACTTCAATATATCGGTCCTCTACCCGTGTTAGAGTGTTGTATCTGTTTATTTGTTGAAGCATGTCTTCCCGGCTTGTCCTAAAACACCTAAACCTCTATATATTTTATTTGAGTAAATCACAAAATCCTAGGATTCACTAGGAAGGATCCCCTTTAACATGTTTGTCATTCTATATTCGAAACGCAGTGGGATAATAAAAGCTACTGAAGATTCAAATGGGATCCGTCCTTCGAATTTCTCGTGCCTATCGCACAATATCTGCACAAGCAGCACTTGTCATCGTTGGAATAGACCCCCTGTTCTTATCTGCCATTGGAACAGCCGAACTCACGCTAATGAAGAAAAACAGAACATCTACACCAATTCTTGAAACCACTCTGGTGAAAAACGGTCACTTCCTGCAGTCCGGTCATCCTACCCAGGTAGTATCTTCAAGACTTAACGTTTGCAATAGCTGTTCGCTCAACGATGACTACACCATTCACACAGACGGCTCTCGCACACCTTATATCGGAGAACCTGGCAAAGTGGGATGCGCATTCGTTGTCTATAAGAACAACAGCGAAGTGTTTTCAACCCGGTACAAATTGTGACTCGCAGGTTGTGTTGAACACAGCAACCCAATAGCTGCTACTATAAGATCTTCAACACAGCAGTACCCCAACACCTGTCTTTCCTGGATCTGAGGACACACTGATTTTCCAGGAAATATAGAGGCATACATCCTCGAAAATGCAGCCTCCTCATTCAACATATACATCGCCTACAACTAATCACCACCAAGGTACGAAAAAGCCCAAAATCAAAATGTATATAGTAGGTCAGTGAAATAACTTCTGGACATCAAGTAGAGTCTGTCACAAGAGAATTGTTGTTTCTCGACATTATAGCCGACTACAGAGCACAACATGAGTGCCCGATTCATTCTCACTCAGTTTCGTTTTGGCCATGGAAAGTTTATGTGCTACTTTGAACGCTTAAAAATGAATATTTGTGTTTTTAAGAATATTGTCAAACACTTGACCATTTACTGTTCGAATGGGCCATACTTTTAAGGACAAGGTTCGATGCTGACTGCTATGTAAACAATTGTAATGTGGAACTCCCAAAGCCCTTATGCCATCTGTTTAGAAGATCCTACTGCTGCAAACAGTTCCAAGTTCATTCACCACATATTCAATAATTCCTATTCCTAATTTTATGACAAGGAACAACAACTAATTAATTTATCATGAACTATAACCCTATTATACGCATGTACAATATGGTTCAAACTATTTGGATATTCAATACATGAATATACACTTAAGAAAATGGAAATTGCAACACCATGAAGGCATTGGTCGTTTTTTATTTTCAAGATATGGAACAACGCCATGTAGTTATATAAACGATCAAAGTTTCAGACCCATTGGATTGTTGCTACAGGTCTCCCCACATGATTGGTCGCGGAGGAATCAACTCCAGTATATGGACTCTGGTGTAGCGAAGTTGACTTGCAATCTGTATAGTGAAGTGTGCCCCGTCAAACATGCCTCGATGACAGAGAAGAGCACGCTATCAACAATTGTCGCCATTTGAGAGGGCTCGGATTATTGGGCTGTGTGAGGCTGCATTATCGCTAAGGACTGTCGCTGCACTTGTTGGCCGACAAGCATCTACGGTACAACGTGTATGGCAGCGGTGGTCAAATGGAGGTACCCACACTCGTAGACCTGACACAGGCCCAGCGCGACAGACAACTGTGAGAGAGGATCGCCGCATCATTCGGATGGCCCGGATGGAACCTATGCAACAGCAGCGCAAATTCGAGCAGCCGTGGCACCCCACGTTACACAACAAAGTTGGTAATCGCCTGTGTGCAGCTGGCTTACGAGCCAGTGTCCCTGCAGAAGGTGTTCCATTGACCCCGTAACAGCGACGTGTAAGGATGGCCTGGTGTCGAGAAAGATCGACGTGGGTCGACGAATGGCATAGGGTCGTCTTTAGTGATGAATCGCGCTTCTGTCTTGCCCGCAATGATCGCCGGAATCGTGTGCGCCGACGTACCGGGGAGAGGGGCCGCCCATATCTTATTATCGAGAGGCACACAAGGCCAAGACCAATCATTATGGTCTGGGGAGCTATTGGCTTTAATGTGAAATCACAATTAGTGCTTGTTGAGGGCACTATGACTGCTCGACAGTACGTTGATAGGGTACTCAATCCAGTGGTTGTTCCTATGATGGCGAACATTGCTAATGGCATGTTTCAGCAGGACAATGCCCGGGTTCACACTGCACGCATCTCCAGAGAAGCTCTCCACGACATCACAACCTTAGAATGGCCCGCCAGATCCCTGGACCTCAGTCCTATTGAGCATGTGTGGGACATGATGGGTCGACAACTGGCCAATAGTCCTCCACCATCCACAACTCTGGCAAAACTGACCCGTGCAGTGCAGCAAGCATGGGCCACAATTCCTCAGGAAGCGATCCAGGGCCTTATTGACTCCATGCCTCGACGAATTCATCAGTGCATTGCAGCTCGTGGTGGGCACATCCTGTATTGATTGTTGTCTAAACTTGCGGTCACAGGGACCTGAAAGTGTAATCATCGAATCACAACCGAATACTCGTCCTGCATGTTCAATTGCAGCAATGTAACACCACTCCTTCTGTGTGTTGCAATTTCCATTTTCTTCATTGTACACTCTGGTCCAAAAAAATATCCCCATTACGTATACTGGCCCAATATTTCAATTTCAACCTCATTTTCTAACAGATTTGCATTGGTACCAGCGTTTTCGTGCTATCAGTTTATTTCCTATTAAGTTAAGACACTCTTCAAGTGGTATTTGTTATTAAAAGCTCAGTTTTGATAGGTTAATTGGAGTAATGTGAATGATAGAACAACGTGATAAGATTTATGTTGATATTGGCCATATTCACGATACCAGCTTCCGAGGCACATTCAAATACGGCGCCTAGGAGACATTACAATATTTGGTCACAAGATAGCACGCACATGCCTGAAGTTCCCAAAATTCCCGCCATATACCTCTAGTTGTACTTCCGTCTGACTTCTTATCAGTTGTTCTTCAGTAAGCTGAAATGTAAAAAGAGAAGCCAATTTGGAAAGATTTTAGAGAGCTATTGTTCTGTTTCTCAATAGATAGAATTGTTTTCCCATAGCTTACTGGATTTTGAGAGATTTAAAGATTGCTATTTGATTTTTTTTAGGTTATGGGGAGGAAGAAAGACCTATCTCCAAGGAAGCATGGCATGATTCTTGCATTCAGTTCCCAAGGAATATCCAACAGGGAAATTGCTAGGAGGTTATTCATTGACCATAAAACAGTGGGTAATGTTTTAAAGAAACAAAAGGAGACAGGGATGACAAGTTTGAGGCATAAATGTGGTCGCAAGAAGAATGCCAGCCCAAGATTGTGCCGGGCACTGAAAGCAATGGCGAAACAGGGACGAATATTGAGCTCCAGGCAGCTTTCGTGCAAGTTGCAACATGATCTAGGCCATTCCGTTTCACACCAAACAGTGTTAAGACGTCTCTCAGATATGAACATAAAAAAGAAAAAGCCTGCAAAGAAGCCACTTCTGACAAAAAAGCATATCCAGGACGGAAAAAGTTTTTGTTGAGATGTATGAAAATTGGACAACTGAGGAATGGAGTAGAGTGATTTTTTCAGACGAAAAAAATTTAATGTGTTCGGTAATGATGGTGGTGTAGAACTGTGGATGGAGCCCGGAGAGATGTTAAAGAAGGAATGCGTTGTGGAAACTAAGAAATTTAGTGAATGTGTTATGCTGTGGGGAGCAATAACTTCCAAAGGGGTGGGAAGAATTAAAGTTTTCACGGGTTCAATGAATGGAACGGCATACTGTGACATCATTAAGAAGGAAGTTTTGAATACTGATAGGGACCATTTTAGTGGTGCAAACCTAGGACCGTTCATTTTCCAAGACGACAATGCCACTTGTCACCGATCCAGGGTTGTCCAGCAATGTGTCTCAGCGATTATGGTGGGCCCCAAATTCATCCGATTTGAACCCCATTGAGAATTTATGGGCTATTATGTCTGCAAAACTCAGGAAACATTGTTACACTACCAGAAAAGAATTAAATGAAAAAATTGTTGAAGTGTGGTATCATGAAATTGAGCCTGCTACTTGTGAAAAACTTGTTCAGTCAATGCCACAAAGAGTACAACCCCTAAAAGAGGCTAAAGGTGGTCACACAAAGTACTAAAGCATGTCACGTATATTGTAGAAACCCTGTATATTGGTATTCTGAAATATGTTTTTCCTTAAAACATGCAGGTGGGGAAATTTTTTTGGAGCAGAGTGTATAAATGAATAAATAAATACACACATATTCATTATAGACTGTTATGCCTTACAGCGTTCAGTCTTTAAGCCTGAGTGAATTTACTAACCGCCACCACAATTCTCTGTTTGCAACCAGTTCTGTCACTTCATTTAGTTCTATACCTCTTATCCTTAAAACGTTTGAAATTGTGTCTAACCATCGTCGTCATGGTCTCCCTCTGCTATTCTATACCTGCATAACAGAGTCCATTATTCTCCTAGGTAACCTAGCTTTCTTCATTCGCCTCACACGACTCCACCATCGAAGTTTATGCGTACAGCTCTATCTATCGAGTTCATCTCTAACTTATCCCTTATCTCCTCATTCTGAGTACCGATCTTCCATTGTTCCCACCTGCTTGTACCAGCAATAATTATCCCTACTTTGGTATCTGTTACTTGTATCTTATCATCGAGATGTCCTGAGTACACACAAATTTCACTCCCGTAAAGCGAAGTTGGTCTGAAAACAAATCGATGTAAAGATAGTTTGGTCCAAGAGTTGACTTTGTTCTTACAACGCAACTGCCAGCTCACTGCATTAGCTTTACTGCAACTTTATTCAATCTCACTTACTATACTACCATCCTGGGAGAACACACATCCTAAATACTACCTGTACCTGCATTGTATCCTAATCTGACATTAAATTCTCTTGCATTTCTTACTACTGACATCAATTAGTGTTGGAAAGCCTCATGTTCATACCATACTCGTTGCATCTATTGCAGATATTAAACTTCAGACTTTCAGCACTATCTGCTATCAAAACCAAGTCATCAGCATAGGCAGACTGCTTACTACATTGTGATCTAACATAATCCCTCCCTGTTTGTCAGCAGGATCTCTCAACAACCGCCATGGTATCTTTTCCTGAGGAATGTAATTGATGGAAGAAGTATTAGAAGCAGGAAAAGAGTGGTGACTCACCCACGTCGCACACGAGCGAGCCGGGCTCCAGCTCGGAGAGGAACTGCTTAACTTTGGGCCAGGCTCGACCCCGCGGTCCGTCCCCAGGGAACTGAGTGGCCGAGATCTGCTCATAGACCTCGTGGACGTAGGCTTTCTCCAGCGCGACCGAGCGGGCCTCGCGCTCTTCCGCCCCCGACATCCTCACCCGCACATCTTCGCCTGCAAACAGAACACAACATCTAGTAAAACCTGGAATTTTATGATCAGGGTGAAGTGGATACTAAGTTATGATGATGATGATGATGATGACACTATCATGAACAAGTCACTCAGTCAGTCATTCTCTCTAGCCCTTAAATGCCCAGCATTGCAGGTGCAAAGGGCAATTTACTTGCTTCTTATACTTGACTTAGGATTTTACAAGTGTGCTTTTACTTGCGCCTTGCAGACGAACTCGCCACGGGTCGCTAGTCTATTAAGAATGAACAATCTTTTATTTTATGGTTTTTCTTACTAATCAAGTGGAGTGAAGTGTAATATTCAAACAGTTACGACAAAACGACTAAAATGTTGTTAATCACAGAGAATTCATGAACAAGGACAACACTAAGATTGAAGTGTGGCAGTAATTGTACAGCTTTGGATATGCAAATAATTAAAACATTTAAAACTCGTAAACATTTTGATTAATCCATGTAAATAAATTCATTTTGACACATATTTTTAATACTTTTCCGATAATAACGAATGGAATGAAACTAAATAAAATGGAATGTATGAATGGAATGAAAAACCATCATATAAGAAAAATAACAAATAGCTTATTTACTAACAGTAAATCATGACCTGCGCTGGTAGGGCAACTTCACTGTTTTGTGGCAGCCATGGCAAACAATTCATTTATGGGTATCTTCCAACGTAATCTATTTAGGGTTGCTTTATTCAGTTGTTCCATCATTGAACGCACGGTTCCTGGTCCTACTCAGCTGATTCACGTGTTCTTTGCAACACTGCGTACAATTAACACTACTTTGTCTATCTGGTATTAGTGTCATAAGTTTCCCGACACAATTCAGTGTTCTTCAGTAGCGACATCTTCTCACTGTGCGCTTTCTTCATGTAACTAAGAGCTTGAGAAAATCTCGCATCAAGTGAACCCCGTTCTACTCCCCAGTCAGGAATTTAAATCATTCAACTGGCCGGAAAACGAACCCATGGCCTTGGAATAAGAGACAGGCACGCTACATGTACGAAAAAGGCCTTCCTAATAATAATAATAATAATAATAATAATAATAATAATAATAATAATAATAATAATAATAATAATGGCGTCTGACCTCGAAGAGGCCTGGTGCAGTTCTTTCTATTTGACGCCTTATCGGTGACCTATACAGTGTGAGGATGGGGCGCTACGTAAGATGGCACACGTCCGCCTCTGTGGTGTAGTAGTTAGTGTATTTAGCTGCCACCCCGGCAGGGCCGGGTTCGATTCCCGGCTCTACCGCGAAATTTGAAAAGTGGTATGAAGGCTGGAACGGGGTCCACTCAGCCTCGGGAGGCCAACTTAGTATAGGAGGGTTTGATTCCTCACTCAGTCATCCCCGAAGTTGTTTTCAGTGGTTTTCCACTTCGCCTCCAGGCAAATGCCGGGATGGTAACTAAAGGCCAAGGCAGCTTCCTTCCCTCTTTCTTCTCTATCAT
Source organism: Anabrus simplex (assembly GCF_040414725.1). Classification (NCBI taxonomy): domain Eukaryota; kingdom Metazoa; phylum Arthropoda; class Insecta; order Orthoptera; family Tettigoniidae; genus Anabrus; species Anabrus simplex. Next base: position 22,487,401 of record NC_090267.1, read on the forward strand.
TTCCAATATTCCCATCCCTTCTACAAGGTCTCTGTTCAGTATAGGTGGTGAGGCCGCCTTGACGAGTTACTAGTCGTCCTTTCCAGTTGAATCTCAACCCTGGAGAGTAAACAGATTAGGAAAGAAAGAAGGGAAGATCATGGCACACACACACACACAGCTCCAAGCTATCGGAATTAACTAACGAAATTTGAAATCCCTCGTCCGCCCGGGAATAATACCCGGGGCTCCCAGCACTAAAGGCCAGCACACTAACCATTTAGCCATTGAGCCGATAATAATAATAATAAAAATAACTTTAATTGTTTTATGTTCTTTCCATTCCTCATCCGGCCCTATGGTCCCGGGGTGGGGAGCGCTACGGATCAGAGGTTTTTACCCGGAGATGTGGGCTGGTTCGAAGTCCACTCACCTTACTTATGAACCATGGCGGAGCCCCTGAGTTAGCGGCCACGTAGGAAGCTAATAATAACGGACGAGATGATTCATCGCATTGACCACGCATTAACTCGTAATCTGAAGGTCTTCGGAGCTGAACAGTGGTCGCTTGGTAGGCCAAGGTGCAATAGGGAGGGAGCTCTTGCTTTATAAGATTTTACAATTATTTCCTGCAGGAGTTCCTCAATATGCTGGAAAAAATGAGACGTAACCTAACATATTTGAATATTGTGAAATGCCCCGACCTCAGTAGGCATCCAAGCCGTCATGCCGGGAGCAGAAGAAGTTCAACAACTAACATTTTTCCGATATCGATAATACAATCGTAATCAGTTTATTAACATTCTACCTGTTACTGTAAACATCTCACTATTAATCATCAGTAATCCACGAATCAGAGTTTAGTATTCACTGCAAGAAAACTGGCTCAGTGAGAGGGTACACACCACACTCACTGTTAAGTAACTCTTTCCGTGGTCTTTCCAGCATTGGGTGACCATTCACTGTCTTCTACTGGAGTACGGTGAGAGGGCCTCCTGTACAACACTCACCAACATGTTATGACTCTCAGAATTTAAATATTCAAAATTATAACTTCGAAATAGCTGCAAATAGCATTGTCAGTACTCTTAGAACGCAGCTCCACAGATTTTCACTTTGCTAGTTGCTTAACGTTGCACTAACACATTGAAGATTTTCGCCGACGTAAGGATAGAAAGGAGAGGCGTTGTGGTAGGCCTTAACTGAGGTTCAACTCCAGTATTTAACTGGAGTAAAAACCACTGTCAGCGGTGGTGTTCGAACTCACTATCTCTCGCATGTAAACTCCCAGCTATGTGACCTGAATTGCAGAGTCAATTCACTCGCTTTTCCAGAATTACTGAAGATCATGTGGAACTGGAGGTAACACACTGCTCTACAGGAAATTCTACGCCTTAATACTTATTAAACCCGCCGGAACGGAAGCACTTGGTACACGTGGTCCGGTAACTGAGGCGTAAAACTGATAACCTGGAGGGTATGCAATCTTCTTTACATGCCAACATAGAGGGCTATCCTGATATTGTATTATCAGTTTGATATAACTCCACATGCGGTCGGGAATTATCACGGTGACAGGAAGAAGAAATATGAAGCAGGTGTGACAGGAGAGTGACGTGACATTAATCCGCTATGATTCACGGCCCCAGTCAGACAAGGAAGTGAAGTATGTTAGTCGTGGGCACACTTGGTACTCTTCAAGGGATTTTGTCACCTCACACAGTCAAGCAGCGATATCACCACCCGCCGTCAGAGCCGTGAGGCCCTGTGGTATAAACGAACAGGATCGGATGCAGTGTGTCTGAGATATCTGCCCCTTTATGCTTGAAAATCCTCAGCCTTTTTGCAGTCATTCCACGCGGTCAGGATTGGAATAAAAGAAGGCACATCTAGCGGTGAGGATACGAATTCTGCCGGCTGCCGAAGCCCGTTCCATTCTTCTGGGGTAATGATTACTGACTGACGATGAAATGATGTTGGTGAGTGTTGCTGGGATGAAAAATGACGGGGAAAACCGGATTACCCGGAGAAAAATTTGTCTCGGACAAATCTCACACGGAGTACCTTAGAGATGAAGCTTCCACGGTGTGAAGAATTATTTAATTTATTTTCCGGGTTGAACCGTGTTGTTGTTGTCTGTACATTACGTACAGTTTGCCGACGTTTCGAATACATTGCAGTATTCTTTGTCAAGGCGACTGAAAATACCCCTACTCGGTTTGAAGGAATATAGAAGGGCAGGAATATAACCATGTCAAGTCCGGTCCCATGGCTAAATGGTTAACATGATGGCCTTTGGTCACAGGGATCCCATGGTTCGATTCCCGCTATGGTCGTCAATTTTTACCATAATTGGTCAATTTCCCTGGCAAGGGGCTAGGTGTATGTGTCGTCTTCATTATAATTTCATCCTCATCACGACGTGCAGGTCGCCTGCGGGAGTCAAATCAAAAACCCGCATGCGGCGAGTCAAACTTGTCCTCGGACACTCCCGGCACCAAAAGCCATACGCCATTTCATTTCATTTACTGTACAGAGAAAGTTAAACAAATACCACCTTAAACACTGTTACAGTACATGTTTTAATGGAACATGTATGATTTGTCTAGCAAACTGACAACTAGAAGTAAAATTAATGATAACTAGTTGTCAGATTTATTTGCTGCATACATCACTAATATAGACCTGCATCAATGCTGCAAGAAAGTAGTGAAATATGCATTTATTTTCATACCATTAAACACTTTTATGAAATGCAAACGTAACATTCCTTTACTAGACACGCGCTATTCACCCACACCAACACATACCATCAAGAACATGAATAAACAACTGATAGAATAACAAAAACTCGCACTCTACTTACAGTTCCACTAATGTAAACAACCCGTGCATAGTCTGTGAGACATATCAGTCTGTCTGTTTTCATTATTAAAACATATGCAAACGTCTCCTAGATAAGACATAGACACATATTAAATTATAATTAATAAGGTTGTAAGAAAACCGTGTAAAAATAAAACACAAACGTGAAGAAAGACACTTAAATACACATTCATCTTCATTTTACACCGCACACCCTACTTTTTCTGTCCATGATTTCCTTTGAAGTATACTACAGTAATACTCTCCAAGTATTCTTGTATAAATCTGTGTGGTTTGTCTGTTAAAATTAGCTTCAAAGCGGAGACTTATCTCTCTACATCCGAGGATAAGGCAGTGCACGCTGAGTTCTTGTCTTGATTTTTCCCTGAAATTTTACGCCAGCTGTAATGTTCATTCAGAACAAGGCAAATCATTCCGCAAGAGTTCACGGCATTGATTACTTATATATTCTTGAATACTGCTTGTAAAACATGTTAAAATATGAATAATAAATTACAAAACATGCACAATAAATCCTAAATTTGAAATGTATGAACTAATCTCAAATATATGCACAAATAATTTGTAAAATAATTTGCAAAAGCCACCTATAATTGGAGTGTGTCTCTCATGGTGGCACATTTATTAAATAAATAAATAAATAAATAAATAAATAAATAAATAAATAAATAAATAAATAAATAAATAAATAAATAAATAAATAGATGAATTAATTAATACATTAATTAATAACATATATTCAGTATTAAACTTAATAATCTGTCCAATTTCTCCTTCAAACGCACTTCTTTTTCATCTTTGAAGGTCTACTTATCGGCAAACAAAATATACATTTGTATACATATCCGATGAAATGAAATGGCGTATGGCTTTTAGTGCCGGGAGTGTCCGAGGACAAGTTCGACTCGCCAGATGCAGGTCTTTTCATCTGATGCCCGCAGGCAGGACGAAATGATGAAGACGACACATACACCCAGTCCCCGTGCCAACGGAATTAACCAGTTATGGTAAAAATTCCCGACCCTGCCGGGAATCGAACCCAGGATCCCTGTGAGTAAAGGCCAGCACGCTAACCATTTAGCCATGGAGCCGTACATATTTTCAATGTCTAGTGATAACAGACTTGGTTTCACTTTTCTAACCATCAATCCTTCTGTAGTACGTCTTACGAAACTTGTGGAGATGTTAGTAATGGTACGAGGTGAAAGACCCCGCTGGTCTGGGTAGCGTACAGCGTTCAGCTGGGCTCGCATTTCTGTTACATTAAAATAATGTCTAGTGTTTCTTAATTACTGAAGACCCGCTTATCATCCACCCTAAATACTTATATATGCTTCAGGGACTCGCGGACAAGCTCAGAATCCACGAGATAAAAATATTGAGGCAGATATTAAGACCAGTCAGGGAGCGAGACGAATACAAAAGGTGACCAATTGAAGAGGTCTAAAAGTTACGAATGTGGCCAGGAAGAGACGCGTCACCATGGTTGATGGAAGTAAACAAAAATCTACAGGAACTGGGAGGAACAGAAAGAGACATTTCTCGTGAGAATGCTTAGGTTCCAGGATAAACCACCGAGAAGGAAGTCAGGTGCTCTCTGGACAACACAGCGAGAGGATGCGCAATTACCGGGCGAACATCAAAACCAAACGAAATAGCTGAATATCGTGGCCCATAGTCGGCCTAAGTTTGTCCAACCCTTGTCTCGTTTCTCTGCGGGGTCGAGTAAGGGTAAGTTGAATCTGTCGTGGCGGGTTTTTATGACCGGATGCCCTTCCTGACGTCAACCTCATCAGAGCAGTTAATGAGATGAAGTGAATGACGTGATATATGGTATTAGGAAGGGAGAGGGTGAAACCCGGTGCCGGCACATAGCCTACTCCTATCGAAGAGAACCAGAGTGTCTGCTCAAGGCTTAACGTCCCCATCCGACGGACTAAACACCATCAACAGCGTCATATGCCCTCACTCCATATGAGCACTGCGGAGAGGTTTGGAACTTAGTCCAGGCTTTTGGCACGCAATCTACTGATTAGAACTTGTATACCACTACCTCCCCTACCCTGGCAGCTAACATTCTGATGGTGACATTTTTATTTCGACCAAGACGCATGGTAAATTACAGTGCATGGTTTCGTGAACTCAGACAATCATTGCCACTGAAGGTTATGGAGTAAGTTGATCGACCTGCGACGTGCGGGCTGAGTTATACCGTGACGCACAGATTACACTCTGCGGGATTAGCCAATCAGTGTGGGCCCTGTCAATTGTAAGATGTCACAACTGTGACCGCTCGCAGCCTCTGCTCCATCATCTACTTTCAAGTAACTCATAATCATGTGGGAAAGTGTGGAAAGAAAAAAGTGATACGGAGGAAACTCTGTATTTGTCAGGGAGTACAACATATTAAGTAAGGAATATTTCATTGTAGGTGTAGCGCAGTTGTCACGGTATTGTCACCAACCATTACAGAGACGTGTAATAGTACGCGCCTCCTCATAGTGGTGGCCATAAACCTGGATCAAAATCACATGGGGTGCTGACTCCAAAATTAATTGCTAAAAGGCCAGGAATAGTAATAATATGTTTAATTACAATTTGCTTTGGTGGTGATGCGATAGGAAAGGGACGTGGTCTTAAGGTGCAGCTCCGGCATTTGCCTCGTGTGATGAAGGTAAACCACAAAAAAAAGAGTGTTCAGGACTTCCAACAGTGGGGTTTGAGCCCTCTATCTCTCGAATGGAACTTCACCGCTACGCGCTCCGAACCGCACGGCCAACTAGCTCGGTAAAAACCATACTCTTATTGGAGTCTTACTAGAGACTTAGACGCACTGTCATTTAGATCGTAACTACCCTCACAACCACATAAAGAGACCTGTGTCCTTGTTTAACAGCCTCCTTAATGTCATTACCCAAGTGAAGATCTGTCCTTATATTGACATCTAGGTACTTGGTGCTCCTCATCAACACTGTAATTAAAACTAAGAGAACTTCTCATTTTAGTGTAAACTAGAACCTGACATTCCGTCCTGTTTACCATCATACTGTTGTCCACCGTCCATTGTCTAGGTCCTCGGCAGTCACTCACGAGCCTGTAACATGGCTCTATACAGTACATTGTCTGAAGAAAGCCTCAACTGAGAATCTAGATGCATAGCCATGTTATTCATACGCATAAGCAGGATAAAGTTCCAATAATACTGCCACCATTATGTTCACTCCTTAATTCTATACAGAAGAACGTTTATGGTAGCATTTCGTCATGTAGGTATATGGGCAAGTCAATAAATATCGGCGATTTCTGTAGGTAGGGTCTATGGCATTATGTGCTCACCAGCCGATAGATGGCACTGTTGTAGGTTCCAGCGGTATCAGATCAGCACAGCTTACGCTGATGTGACATAAAGATGGCCGAGCCACTCTCTGTTTGCACAAGAACAGCTTTTGTGGTGTGAGAGTGCTCCAGGAGCGGAAATTCATAGAAGACTTTGAGCACAATACGGGAACAATGTTTAGCCACAGCGAATGCTCTGACGTTTGCTCTCTTCATCGAAGTGGTAAACATGTGACGGTCCAGTAGGTGCTGATAGATTCTCACTGAGTTGTTTTCGAACCCATCTCGAACAGACTTTGTGAAAGTTAAGCCTGCAGAACCATGGATAGTGTGCATGAGCGTCATCAACTGTTACTCGTCTGTTCTGATGACGCTGAAACCTAGACAGCGGCTGCTGAGCACACAATGCCATAGAGACAGTATAAAGACAATTAGAGCAACATTGCACAATATTTCAGATACTTGCTGACTTGCCCTCGTATAATTTAAATAATGGCCAATGCCGGATTATCCATTCACTTGCCTGTTACAGTGTCACGCAAAACGACAAGTTTGGATAGAAATAATAATGTTATTGGTTTTAAGTTGCACTAAATAAGTTCTTTATAATTTTCAGAGACGCCGAGGTACAGGCATTTTTTATTCCCGCGTGAGTTGCTTTACGTGCCACTAAGTCTACGGTCACGACGCTGATGTATTCAAACACCTTCAGTTACTACCGGTCTGATGCAGGATCGAACTTAGCAAGCTACTCAGTCTCCGGACTAGTTCGACATTTCATAAAACCTGGTATTAAAGGATATTAGGGTCTGCCTCTGTGGTGTAGTGGTTAATGGTTAACTGCCACCCCCGAACGCCCAGGTTCGATTCCCGGCTCTGTCACGAAATTTGAAAAGTGGTACGAGGGCTGTAATGGGGTCCACTCAGCCTGGGGAGGTTAATTGAGTAGAGGTGGGTTCGATTTCCACCTCATCTATGCTGGAAGAGGTTTTCGGTGGTTTTTCACTTCTCCTCCAGGCAAATGCCGCGATAGTATCTAACTTAAGGCCACGGCCGCTTCCTTCCGACTTCCTTGTCTATCCCTTCCATTCTTCCCATCCCCCTGCAAGGTCCCTGTTCAGCATAGCAGGTGAGGCCGCCTGGGCGAGGTACTGGCCATTCTCCCCAGTTTTATCCCCCGACCCAATGTCTCACGCTCCAGGACACTGCCCTTGAGGTGGTAGAGGTGGGATCCCTCGCTGATTCCGAGGGAAAAACCAACCCTGGAAGTTAAACAGATAAAGGAAAAGGAGAAGGATCATGTCTGCTCCTTTTACGAATGGTGTTAAACAGGAGGGGGCACTGAGATAATGAAAAATGTATATTAAGATCTCCTTAAGGAGAAATAATGTGTATTATTAAACTACGACAAATGTGCAGGATTTGAATGAAGCTGGAAGGGCTGATCCTCTTCTAATCATCACTTGCCCTTAGAATCACAGGGATTACAACCGGAAGTCTGCCGTTGGAAGCCGGGTGACTGGAGCACTACACCAGCACTTTCCCATTATTATTATTGTTAGGACGAGCCTACGTACTTGGCGATGTTCATTGCACCAAGCTATTTGAAATTCTGAAGGTGATCGCGTTCAGGTACCGAGAACGAGGAATTGTATAGAAAGGAGTGAGGCAAGGTTGCAGTTTGTCCCCTCTCCTCTTCGATGTTTATATAGAACAGGCACTCAAGGAAATAAAAGAGGAATTTGGAAAGCCGATCACAATCCAAGGAAAGCAAATCAAAAGCCTGAGTTTTGCTGATGATATTGTTATTTTATCTGAGACTGCAGAAGATCTGGACAAATTGCTGATTGGTATCGACAGAGTCTTGGATAAGGAGTACAAGATGAAAATAAATAAGTCCAAAACAAAAGTAATGGAGTGCAGTCGAACGAAGGCAGGTGTTGCAGAAAACATTCGATTGGGAAATGGAGTTTTAAAAAAAGTAGATGAATATTGTTACTTGCGTAGCAAAATAACTGAAGATGGCAGAAGTAAGGAGGACATAAAATGCAGACTAGCACAAGCAAGGAAGAGTTTTCTTAAGAAAATAACTTTGCTCACTTCGAAGATTGATATAGGAATTAGAAAGATATTTTGAAGACTTTCGTCTGGAGCGTGGCATTGTATGGAAGTGAAACAGGGACGATAACTAGCTCAGAAAGAAAGAGAATAGAAGCTTTTGAAATGTGGTGTTACAGAAGAATGCTGAAGGTGACATGGATAGATCGAATCACGAATGAAGAGATACTGAATCGAATTGGTGAGAGGAGATCGATTTGGCTAAATTTGAAGAGAAGAAGAGATAGAATGATAGGACACATCTTAAGACACCCAGGACTTGTTCAGTTGGTTTTTGAAGGAAGTGTAGGTGGTAAGAACGGTAGGCGTAGACTAAAATGCGAGTATGACAAGCAGATTAGAGCAGATGCAGGGTGCAATAGCTACGTAGGAATGGCAAGGTTAGCACAGGATAGCGTGGGATGGAGAGCTGCATCAAACCAGTGTGTGGACTGATGACTCAAACATTATTATTATTATTATTATTATTATTATTATTATTATTATTATTATTATTATTATTACAAAGGGTATAGTTTACCCACGTCTCGATTAAGAATTGCAAGGATGTGCGTTCGATTTCTCACCAGGAAATTGGTACCAGGTTCCGAGTTGTGGCGAGGCAGATGTCCCAGGGCAATTTCTGGGGCCAAAGGTGACGGAGGGTAGAACTAACCACTCTCACTTACGTAGTGCCGAGGAGGTCTTTACGTTTTACCCTTCTTGCGGGCTGTACAGAGAAAACCTTGCTTATATTATGAAATACTGTTTACAAATTCATTCATTGCTCAAGGACCTGCGCGTGAATAATCTGATGAGCCGTATTGTTGTATCGTAATTGAATTTTCCTTGCAACATGAGGTAATATTTCTATAGTTAAAAAGTTTACGCAAATTGCACACTTGTGACAGCAGAGAGACGAAATAAATTCGTCTTGGAATGAGACAAGATACTTTTTATCGTTGGGAAAGTACATTTTAATATTCTTGACTCCACATTTTTCAGAACTGACGTACGTAGAGTTTCTTGATTAGAATATTGATCATAAGCCAAACAGTCACTAAGATAACTTGGATTATATTACCAATTCACCAGTGCAGACACCACAATCGCATTGGTTATACAAATGCTGGACACAGTAGGCATATGAGTCTGTTGTTATCACGTACCGTGTTTATCTAGATTTGAACTGAATCCGAATCATGCGACGTGACTTCATTTCAAAAAATCCCACAAGCATGCACTGGCTTCCAGCTGCAGGCACCTGAATGATGGGTTAATTACAACGCCCCCTTCTGGGTGGGGGCGGTAAAATAACATCTACATTTCAGTTAAGCCAGCCTGGAGCTGGTGCATTTGACCACCACGTGTAAAGTATTGCGGCAGAAAATCCAGACATCGCGACCTCACCAAAAAGTGGTTAATGGAGTGAAATAAGTAATGGACCGCATGCTCTAGGCGACGTGCAGGTGTTGTGCACAAGTCCTGTGGCGGAGATGACTGAACACCTCACTGTTCCTCACAGTTTTCGAGCTTCCACTGCGAGGTCTGTGCACTTTTCAATTTCCTGGACTTAGGCCCGATAAGGAGGCCGTTACATACATATCAGTCTTCCTGAGATGTTCGTGAATAAGAAAAATATCCGGGGTGTTTGATTGTATTTCCTATTTGTCTGCAGAAATCGATTACAGTAGGCTACAGGTTGAACCTTTCATTTTAGAGCACATCAGATGGAATTTTCTTATCCCAAGTACCGACTCGATTCCTTGCTCTTGGTGAACAATATTCGCTACCTGATCATGCCGATGAGTATATTCTTTACCTGCCATGGCCTTTATCTCCCACAATATTCTCCACCATCTCAGCTGTTTCTCCGTATCTCCTGCACCTGTCGTTCACTTCTTCCTTCAATATATAGATACTTATGACTTTATCCTCGACTTATATCCTGATTATTTGTATTATATTGTACAAGACGAATAGCATGTTAGACAGTCATTATTCGTTATATTATTCTACTCCTACGGATGGGTCTCCAATTTAACATTCATTATGAAGCATGTGATTGCTTTTCACACACGATCTGTTGTTCATTATGTTGTATGTCCGGCGCTCCCGTCTCGCCCCGCCAGCCAGCTGCACGCGCGCCTGTGTATCATTCTGCTAGCTTCGACGCGCAGCCCTCAGTGCGCGTGCCTGACCATCGAGTGTACTATAAATAGGAGCTCCCTGCCTGCTCACTTGCCCACTTGCCCCGGTGTCCAGCTCCAGAATACACCCTACGTCGAGCACGGAGGCTACTCCTCTTGAAAATGTGCTTCGACCAGGTGGACTGAATTTCTGGCAGTACGAGGTTTCACCTCTGGTCACCGCTCCCTTACCTGTCTCCGCTGCCTATGTTCCGTAATTCTTTTACCAGCCATTTTCATTCCCTAATTTACGCAAGCTCCCTTAGTTTCGCTAGGTGGAATTTCTTCAATCAATTGAACTTGCTTTTTAGGAATTCAGGCACTTCAACAAACAAGGACTCTCAAAGACATTCATGTTAGTGTGCCAGATAGTTCTCGACTATCAACGTGTCAATTCACAAAGACTATCTTTTCAAGATAGAAGTGTATATAAAGACAGTAAATCTGTACATATTGTATAAAGACAGACTTTTCTCAAGATTCAATATTACTTTTTGCTTCAAAATAATTTTCAGTTATTTGTGTAAATATCATAAAGTGAAGCAATAAAAGTTGTGTTTTGTAAACTTCAACCTTGGTTACAACACAACTCTATGGCGACGAGGTAAAAACGCAACACCCTACAATTCTTCGACCCCAGTTGCCAACTCTATGGCGACGAGGTAAAAACGCAACAACCTACAATTCTTCGACCCCAGTTGCCAACTCTATAGTGACGAGGTAAACACGACACTACAATTCAACAGGCCCAGTTGTCAACTCTACGGCGACGTGCTAAACAACAACGACACTCCTACCAGTTCTGACACACAGCTTACCTTCCTCTTTCTTGCACGCATCTCGCAATGGCTACTGCGGAACAACTCGCTACGGTCTTCCAAGCCTTACAGCAGCAACAACAACAGTTTATGCAACAACAACAGGCAGCATTAATTCAGGCTATTCAAGCTATTTCTGTCTCTACACAGCCATCAGCTATTCCTCCGTTCTCTGCTTTTGATCCGGCTAAGGAAGAATGGTCAGTTTATTTAGCCCGTTTACACCAGCATTTCATCTGCCATTCTGTCACAGATGATCAACGCCGCCGCGCACTATTTCTTAGTTCGGTTGGCAATGCTACGTGTGAATTACTACGTAAATTAAGTCCAGAAGAACACTTAGCTGAGGTACCCTTCACGCAGCTCTTGGCCCGTCTCACGGAACACTATGCCAAAGCTCCTCACATAGTGGCTGCTCGCTATAAATTTTTTCAGAGCAGAAAGCTGCCACATCAGACACATACTGAATGGATAACTGAATTGCGTGGTCTAGCTAAACCCTGCCAGTTCATCTGCTCCAAGGACGGTTGTGGTTCATCCTACACTGATTCTCTCATTCGGGACATGATAATTTTACATACTCCTGAAGACAAAATACGTTTTGACGCTGTCAAGCAGAGTAACCCTTCTTTAGAAGACGTCCAGCGTATTGCTACGGTTTATGAGCTTACTACCAAGACTGCCGCAGCCATAGCTTCTCCACACGAAGTTGCACAAGTCTCGCCTCAGGCCCGCAAGTCCTCTGCTCCAGTGAACCGTACGGATAAGGCGCTCTCCACCAAGCATTCTCGCCAGGTTCCCTCTCGTAATGCTACACGGAAGCCCAATGCTAAAAGCACCTCGAAACCCCTGCCTTCCTGCCGAGGCTGTTTCAAGCATCATGAACGTCGTGACTGTCGTTTTTTCAAAGCTACTTGTGAACGATGTAATAAACTTGGACACATTAAGACTGTCTGTCAAAGTTCGCTCCGCCCTGCTAAGACTACTGCAGCACGCCGGAAGCATATACAGCCCCGCCAAGACATGGAAGTTGATCAGATCAATCTTATTCTTCCCACAAAGGATTCTCACAAAATCATCATTCCTCTCTCATTCTCTGATCGATCTGTCGATTTTCAATTAGACACTGGATCACCTGTCTCTATTATTAACCTGACTACCTACCACAACTTAGGTTCACCTTCATGCTCTCCAGCTGACATCCAGCTCGTGACATTTAACAAGAAGAAAATTGACATCAAAGGTCAAATCAAGCTTCAGGCTAGTTATAAAGGAATTCAGAAGGCCATTCCTCTTCTCGTAGTTAACAACTACACGGCATCAAACATTATGGGCATGGATCTATTTAACTTATTTGGTTTCCAGATACATGACAACATTAACGTCGTATCTACATTGCATCCTACTTCTGACGTTAACGCTCTCCTAGCGCAGTTTCCTGAAGTCTTCGACTCTCAGCTCGGAACAGCCAAAGATTATACAGCTCACATACAGCTGAAATCCGGAGCTAAGCCTCGCTTCCTCAAAGCTCGTCCAGTACCCCTAGCACTTCAAGACCAGGTCACGAAAGAATTAGAAAGATGGATACAAACTGGAATTGTTGTACCAGTTACTTCTAGTCAATGGGCTACTCCACTCGTGGTAATCAAGAAACCTGATGGTAATGTTCGACTTTGTGGCGATTTTCGATCTACAGTCAACGCACAACTCGACACAGATATCTTTCCTATTCCACGTCCAGAAGACTTATTCCGTCGTCTCTCTGGTGGACAATTCTTCTCTCGAGTTGATCTTAAAGAAGCATATCTCCAGCTACTTTTAGACGAAGAATCTAAGAAATTTCTCACACTCAACACTCCTCTCGGACTGCTCCAGCTCCAGCGGCTCCCATTCGGTGTTTCATCCTCAGCGGCTATTTTTCAGCGCTATTTGGCTCAACTCACCGCCTCCATTCCCGGTTGTGCTAACTACCTGGATGATATTATTGTTACTGGAAAAGATCATCAGGAACATCTAACCAATCTACGCCTCCTTCTCCAGAAATTGAAAGACAATGGCCTACGAGCGAATCTCGCTAAATGTACCTTCTTTCAGCCTCAAGTTCACTACCTAGGACATATACTTGATAAGAATGGAATTCGTCCTAGTACACAGAATGTCTCCGCGATAGTAAACATGCCAGCACCTCAGAACCTCAAGCAGCTTCAGTCCTTCATAGGCAAAGCGAACTATTATAATAAGTTCATTCCACGCTTCGCTACAGTGGCAGCTCCATTAAACGCTCTACGTAAAAAGGTGTTAAGTTTCAGTGGACTCAGCAATGCCAACAGGCATGGAAAACAATCAACAACGCCTTAATTCAAGCTATACAACTCACTCATTTTCAGCCCGACAAGATCATCACGCTAGCTACTGACGCTTCAGACTACGGTGTCGGTGCCGTTCTCTCCCAGAAGGATCGTCATGGACAAGAACGCCCCATCGCCTTCGCTTCGAAAACACTTAATGACCATCAACGTCGATACTCCCAGATAGAGAAAGAAGCTTTAGCCATCATCTTTGGTATTCGCCGTTTCAATGAATATCTCTATGGCAACCATTTCCTGATCATTACCGATCATAAGCCTCTCGTACACTTATTCCATCCTGGTAATAAGATCCCAGAGAATTCCCTCAGAAAGCTTCAAAGATGGTCCATGTTCCTTTCTGATTATTCCTATCAGATTGTATATCGAGCCACATCCCAGCATTGTAATGCTGATGCCCTCTCCCGCTTACCCGTTGGTCCTGATACTGCCTTCGATTCTCAAGAATCTGAATGTCTTCAGTTGGACATAGAACTTGAAGATACTGTATCCAGTTTTCCTATTGATGCTACCTGCATAGCTAAAGCTACGGATAAGGACAGTACACTTGCTACTGTACGTACTTACATCCGCAACGGTTGGCCTCTTCAGAGCACACTTCCTGCCCACCTGGCACCTTATCATCGTATGCAGCATCGTCTCACGACTCGTGCCGGAGTTGTATTACTAGAAGCAGGCACCATCTTCCGAGTGGTTATCCCACTTAGCCTACAGAAACAAGTTCTCGAATTATTACACCAAAGCCATTGGGGTATCTCCAGAACAAAGCAACTCGCCCGTCAACACTGCTACTGGCCCGGTATTGATGCCGCCATCGAAAAGCTAATACGTCATTGTGAGCAATGTCAAACGAATCAGAACGCCCCGTCTTCTGATCTTGCTTCATGGCCTCCTGCTACTACTCCATGGGAACGAGTTCACATCGATTTCGCAGGTCCTTTCCTCAATTCCATGTGGTTAATAGTCATCGATTCACTGTCAAACTTTCCATATGTCGTGGATATGCATTCGACTACTACAACCGAAGCTACCATTCGTGCTCTCCAGAAAATCTTTACTACAGAAGGTTTACCGCAAGTACTCATTTCGGACAACGGACCTCAATTTACAGCTACTGCTTTTCAGAACTTTTGTACACATAATGGCATTCGTCATATCCTAGCACCACCTTTTCACCCTCAATCTAATGGTGAAGCTGAACGCTTCGTGCAAACATTTAAAAGAAGTATGAAGAAAGCTGTCTCTTCAGGCTTAACTAAAGACCAAGCCTTGCTCCAACTCTTAAACAACTACAGAACTCTACCCGGCGCTGATAATATCACTCCTGCACAGAAGCTCCATGGACGACCTCACAGAACTTTACTTTCTCTGTTACAGCCTCTTCCGGCCCAGCATAAGACCTCACCAACGAAGTTCTCCCTCAACGCCAAGGTCTACACCAGGACATTCAAATCCAACCCACTCTGGATACCTGGAGTCATCTGCAGATCTTTGGGTCATCGTCTATACGAGATACAGACTACGGAGAAACGTATCTGCCGCCATCAAGATCAGATACGTCTGCGCTACCGCCCCTGTCCAGCTATTGATGTTATTGCTAAACCAGATAAATCTATTGCTGAACGAGCTTTAGATCATTTAATAACAATGGGTTCCTTTCAGGACGAGACAGCGCCACTCCGCCCAGTTCCAGCTCCGGACAATACAACAGAGTCATCAGCAGCTCCGCCCCAGCATCGCAGTCGCCGCCAGCGCCGCCGCCGTTTCACGCCGTACCGGCGTATTTAGGAGGGGAGGGTGTTGTATGTCCGGCGCTCCCGTCTCGCCCCGCCAGCCAGCTGCACGCGCGCCTGTGTATCATTCTGCTAGCTTCGACGCGCAGCCCTCAGTGCGCGTGCCTGACCATCGAGTGTACTATAAATAGGAGCTCCCTGCCTGCTCACTTGCCCACTTGCCCCGGTGTCCAGCTCCAGAATACACCCTACGTCGAGCACGGAGGCTACTCCTCTTGAAAATGTGCTTCGACCAGGTGGACTGAATTTCTGGCAGTACGAGGTTTCACCTCTGGTCACCGCTCCCTTACCTGTCTCCGCTGCCTATGTTCCGTAATTCTTTTACCAGCCATTTTCATTCCCTAATTTACGCAAGCTCCCTTAGTTTCGCTAGGTGGAATTTCTTCAATCAATTGAACTTGCTTTTTAGGAATTCAGGCACTTCAACAAACAAGGACTCTCAAAGACATTCATGTTAGTGTGCCAGATAGTTCTCGACTATCAACGTGTCAATTCACAAAGACTATCTTTTCAAGATAGAAGTGTATATAAAGACAGTAAATCTGTACATATTGTATAAAGACAGACTTTTCTCAAGATTCAATATTACTTTTTGCTTCAAAATAATTTTCAGTTATTTGTGTAAATATCATAAAGTGAAGCAATAAAAGTTGTGTTTTGTAAACTTCAACCTTGGTTACAACACATTACGTACCTTATAACAATCTTATATAATGCAGAGAAAGGTTTCATGTTTTTTTTTAGTACCAGCTGCCAAGGAAGCAAATGACTATGGAAAACGAACCAGCAAGTGGTGGTAAATGTTAGCCCAAACTAATGCATTAGATGTATCCGTGATATTTTATGCAGATGCTTTATTGTTTTTTTGGTTCAGTTGTGTAAATCTTGATTACGTTTGATATGAGTGGAGTCACGAGAAAAGTCCGGACTCGCCATTTTTAGGGATATTTCTATCCTTTCTTCAACACCTTGTATTGCGAGATATTCAATTATTCATTTATTATGTTTGCTGCTTATTACCGCGTCGTATTTATATTCATTATTTGTGTATATATTTATATAGAATTTGTCCCTTTACAGCATATTCTATATAATTTGATATAATTAATATTTCTCGAAGCATCACTCCGTCAAATGCGTGAAAATGTTTATTCCGATCCTGGCATAAAATAATAATGAAAATCCTCAGCCTCTTTCCAGTCATTGAACCGGGTCGGTAATGGAATGAATGAAGTTTCCCTCTAGAGGTGATGATAGCCACTGTGCCTGTCACACTCCTCCGTGGCAAGGATTAATGACTCACAGATGAAATGAAATTACATTGGAGAGTGTTGCTGGAATCAAAGATCACAGGGAAAACCGGGGTACCCACAGAAAATTCTGTCCCACCTGCGCTTTGTCCAGCACAAATCCCACATGCAGTGACCGGGATTTGAACCACCGAACCCAGCTGTGAGAAGCCGCATTAGCCACGGAGGCTCTCGTGACATAAAATAATAATCGGCTGAAAATGACTAAGTCTCCGAGTACAATCACGAGTGAAGAAAAGGAGCACTTTATGAAGAGCAGTTAATACAACAAGGCGTACGGCTCCATGGCTAAATGGTTAGCGTGCTGGCCTTTGGTCACAGGGGTCTCGGGATCGATTCCCGGCGGGGTCGGGAATTTTAACCATCATTGGTTAATTTCGCTGGTACGGGGGCTGGGTGTATGTGTCGTCTTCATCATCACCATGACGCTCAGGTCGCCTACGGGCGTCAGATCGAAAGACCTGTACCTGGCGAGCCGAACATGTCCTTGGACAACAAGACAATGTGAATGAATGGGCACACGTCGGGGCTTTTATCAATCTGCATGCAGGTGTAGCACAAGAAGTATTTATTGAGGAAAGACTATAGCGTGGGATGAGGAACGTCTAATTTGACATTGGTTCTTTCATACTGAATCTGGTCAGGTTTCTGCACATGGAAGACTCGACTTGTTTATTCTCTGCAGTTTCTTATGAAGACGAATTAAATTTCCTTATGTATTACTTATTTAGAGAATTGTCGGGAGTTTCCGATGATGTTCAGCTCGGCTGGTTAAAGTCTTGCTATTTGACGGCCACGGGTGAGCTGCGAGTCTGGATTTGGGATGATAATGAGGTGGGGAGAGGGTGAAACCCGGTGTCCACAGGAAGCCTACTCCTCTCGAATAACACTAAGTCGTCTGGTGAATGCTTTACGTCCCCATCTGACGGAATAATCGCCATCTATAAAATCTTATGCCCCCACTCGATATGAGCACGGCAGAGAGGTCCGACTCGTTGGCTGCATGGTTAGCGTAGTGGCCTTCGGTTCAGAGGATCCCGGGTTCGATTCCCGGCCGGGTCGGGGATTTTAACCTCAGTTGGTTAATTCGAATGGCTCGGGGGCTGGGTGTTTGTGGCGTATTCAGCATTATAAATCATCCTAAGTAGGGCCCTCATTTTCACAGATATGCAGGTCGCCTAATAGACCGTCTACGAGAAAAAGACCCGCAGCACCAGGCCTCTCGGAGGCCATACGCCATTATTATTATTACTGCAGAAAGGTTTGAAATTGAATCCAGGCTTTTGGCACGCAATCTAGTGATCATTAATTGTATACCACCACTGTGCTACCCTGCCGGCCGGCAATCTGGTGGTGAAAATATTTTCGACCAACGGGATTCAAGCCACATAACCACGGCGTCAGAGCATATAGACTTCACGCCTTAACGATCATAGCCACTAGGCGGCCGTGCTTATCTACAGTCACACTGTCAGTTTCATCAACGTATGCAAGATTTATTTTACAGTTCGAACTTTCACTGTTGCAACAAGTCCAAGTTGGATTCCTGGTCGAGGTGGTAAAATTTACTCGGAGGAGTGTGAGTTATGCCCCGATCACGGCCAGAAAGCCGAAATATTTAGAAACGACATTAATTTGACTGTCGAGAATCTCGTTGACTGTGACTCGTGGTTATCCTGCGCATGGTACATCTTTGAGTGCTTCATTCACAGTGTTTAAATTTTTAATTGATTATTAAACGACCAAGACCGTGACTGCATACAGCCACATAGGCTATGTGCTGTGTACGGTGAAACGAAAGGGAGGGAGTTGAACGGCTTGTATGCTTCAGTTGGCGGGGCAGCACTCTCTGCAATGGATGTTAGCTGTACATATTAACCACAAACACGTGACATAATAATAATAATTATAATAATAATAATAATAATAATAATAATAATAATAATAATAATAATAATAATAATAATAACTAACAAAAGATACATACAACAAGAAATCCCTTTCATGGCGGTCTAAAATTAGACAGTATAAAACAGTGATTAAACCAGAAACACTGAACATGAATTTCAAAGGCCAGATGGAGAAAATTGAGCTAAAAGAAAGGAAAAGATCATAGGACCAAAATTTCAGGACAATAAGATAGCATACATCAAGAATAAAACGCTCTACAAGAAAATTGAAGACTTTCAGATACTATGGGAAAAGGAGGATACATTTTTACGGTCATCTTCTCAGAATGAGCTAGCCCCGTGTTGTAGGGGTAGCATGCGTGGTCTTACCCGGAAGCCCCGGGTTCGATTCCCAACCAGGTAGGGACTTTTACCTGGTCCTGAGGGCTGGTTCGAGGTCCACTCAGTCTACGTGATTATAATTGAGGAGCTATCTAACGGTGAGATAGCGGCCTCGGTCTAGAAAGTCGAGAATAACGGCCGAGAGGATTCGTCGTGCTGACCACATGACACCTCGTAATATGCGAGTCTTGGGGCTGAGCAGCAGTCGCTTGGTAGGCCAAGATCCTTCAACCGCTGTCGTGCCACGAGGTTTGGGTTCTCAGAATGAGCTCTAGTAGATAAACCAAACAAATATTTGACTACTTCCGTTACCGCAAATCAAAGCCCAACTGGTTTAAAGAAACTGTAAAACTTAGTAGAATTAAAAATTACAGAAAATTCACTATTCGATCGAATAGCAAACATAATTACTAAAGACGAAAATATGAGGTTCCAAGACAATTCTACAATAAAAGCCAAACCTATTGTCTCCGAGGAAACGAATATCATAAAGAATGAAGAAATATTGGCCGCTAGGAAAAGAACAGCGCACAAAGAAATGATTGATTGAACATACCCCAAAGAGGGTGAAACGAAAGAAGAAGAAGAAGAAGAAGAAGAAGAAGAAGAAGAATGTAAAAAATCGAAATCACTCTCCTTTCAGAACAAATTCAAGCATTACAGTACTGTAGTCAAACATTAATGTGTATATGCGTCTGAGGCGATAGGTAGCAAGGGACTTTCACACGTAGAAAAGAAAGAAAGAAAGAAAGAAAGAAAAGAAGTTCCTTAGAAAGATTCTTGGACCCATGAAACCAACAGATAAAATCAATTCCTGCTTATGACCAAACGAAGAACTAATCCAAAGATGTGAAAATTTCACAACGGCCACATAGTCGCACACGAGTAAGTCAGTACGAAAGACCTGAAACGGGTGTCTCCGGAGACCATATGTAATTGTTTATTACCACGATAATTGTTGCTGTTCTTATATTTATGTGTCAATTGATGCTTGTGTGGTATCGCAATGCGTCCTGCTGGTAGGAGTAGCGCAAGGTGCGGGTCAGTGATAAGGGCAGCCTACATCGCGAAACCAGACGGAAAATAGCATTACATTACTTCAAGTATGTCAATGGCACATGGTGCACCTCACTAGGTCCTTGACCTCGGTGTGGAGGCAGACTAACAACGTGTCCCCCAATTTTCTCCTTTGGGTGGGGTCCGTACAATATCCCCTGGCTGTCGTAAGAGGCGACTAAAATGGGCTCCAGGAGCTATTAACTTGGGAGCGTGGGTTGGTGACCACAGGGCCGTTAGCTGGTTCCTGTAATTGCTTACACATACTCATGCCAGGCTCCTCACTTTCATCTATCTTATATGACCTCCCTTGATCAACTTTTGTTTATTTACGACCTCGAAGATGGTCTTTCATTTTCACCGCCTTCGTAACTCTTCTCTTTGTGCGGCCGATTTCTTAATTTTAGAAGTGTCTTTGCTTTTGTTAATCGACGATGGTTGCCCGGTTGTACTTCCTCACTCTCTGTGCAGACTTAGGGTACTCCCCTAGATTAACAAACTGGTCTATTTTATAGAAAATAATAAATATATTACAATAATAACGAAAACAGTCGTATGGTCTTAGCTACTGAGTTAAAGACTTGAAGTGGTGGATTTCAATATTGCAATAGTGCTTCTATCCACCAATGGACGTGGACTTTTAAGGACGTACTCTGCTGTTGAGGCGAGTTTTTTTCTGGTGACACCAGCGTTGCACCTGGCCAACAGGTTGTCCGACTCATGGTTCCACCGGGGTTGAGGTAATCGACTTCTACTTTCACTACATGTCATCCTTGTTGAGATGTCAAAGATCTCCGTGGACGTTAATAGTCAGACTTCAGGCAACTCGCTACCTGTGACCATACGACTTACTATTTATTTATATAGACCAAATTACTTCAGCTCTTTCAGTCCTGTCCCCACGATTCCCACATTCGTATTCGCTGAGCTTCCTATCGCTCCCCCCTGGCCTGTTTTGAGTTTGGGCTCTTTCTTCAAACCACGCCTTCCTCCTGGTTTCTTTAGAAGAGGATCATATTTCTTCATGATACCACGTGTGATCCCCACTTCAACTAGGGCCTTTTGTAATTAGTCCTAATTCTGTACATCTAGTGATTCAATCTTCTGGTTTATTTCTCGCCTAGTTCTTCTTGCCCTTTCCTGATGTTTCTTAGAAGGAGTTTAAATTTGACCGCAGGAAGATAATGATCCCAATTCTCAGCACTTCCACATTCTGGGTCAACTGTTGTGCTTTGCATACGATTGCAACAACATCCGAAAAATGCCTTATCTCCGATTCCACTTCTTTACTCATATAATTTAAGGAAACATAAAGGTCCAATACTACAGCATTCCTCTTAATGGTTACAGGATCAGATAAAGCTTCACCTACTCCTCTCCGCACAGGTCTGAAGTGGCATGTCACACTCACGCGGCTCATAAGCGGAGAGAGTTCTGTGTTTTAAAGTCGTTAACATCCGTTCACTGTTAACCTACGAAATAGTAACCACAATGGAATCGTCACCTGGAGGTATGCAGTTTAATATTGCGCTATGTTTAATTTCTGTTTATTTAAATAAATGGCGTCGAAATTATTAAGCAGACAAACTATATATCAAACCAGCCTTCGGGCTGAATACCGAACATTCATATGATTTTAGCGGGCACGTCCGGTCTATAATTTTAAATTTCTCTGCTACTCCAGATAGTCATATTGTGAGAACATTAATACAAGTTTGCTAATATTTTCGTAATTCAGCTGTGTAATACTTTGTTTGAGGCCTGCCTTGGCCAATTATTTTTGGTTATTAGGTAACTGCTCCGTTCGTTATTTTCTTCTTCAGAATCTGTATGTTCTAATATTTTTTAAGAGACCAGACCCTGGGTGATATAATAAAACATTCAGGGAAGGAAAAAGTAGAAGATAAATTGTGCGTCTTGAAGGAATTCGTGAAAACTTCACTATATGTACGGAAAATCTAACTTCTGTTCTGAATAAGAGACGTTCATATTCCTACCATCTATACGTCAAGTATTCAGTAGATGCTAATGAGCTCTACCGAAACTGTGAAGTCAGAGGTAAAAAGAAGCTGCAACGCTTCGCTTCTTGACACGCTGTCTTCCTCAAGATCGTTACCTCACAGTGAAGCCCACGTGAAGGGTTAATTGATTCAGAAAACGAAGTTACCACCTCTTGTCATCAGAAACTAAGAGAGCTAGAGGAAAGCAAGCCTGACGTTATGTATGCTTTTAGAATTTGCTTTACGTCACTCCGACACAGATAGGTCTTATGGCGACGATGGGATAGAAAAGGGAGAGGACCGGAAAAGAAGCGACCATGGCCTTAATTTAGGTGGTGTGAAAATGGGAGAGCACGTAAAGCCATCTACAGGGCTTGCGAGGTGAGGTATGCTACTTGGTTGCTAAGTCGTCAGCCTGGTGTAGGAAATCAGCTCCTTGGTAGGATTCCAGCCCGGGTTTGAGTATTAGAACAGGGCTCATTCAAGGTGGTGATCAATGTGTTGTAAAGTTGGTATGGTGACTGTATTGTAAACTCGGCAGGCAACCCTCTCAACAGTAGTGAGAAGAGGGAGCGCTGAGGTGCGGCGCTTCGAACAAGGAATGCATCGGTGAAAGAAAACAAGGCTCTCTAGGTTTCGAAACCACATACAATCGGGTTGCAATAAGGGGAGACAATGTGAGAACTCGTAGTTGCCAATCAACCTTCCCAATCCAAGTTACTCATTTGGCTTCACGAGGCTGAGAGACCCCCCCTCAGTGATCACAATATAGAATTAAAACTCTTAGATTGGTCGTGATTCACACCCAGGACATCTGAGTTAACAACTAACAGCCCCTGGGGATCCCATTTAGTACATGCAGGGATCACCATCCACACGCACATTACATCTGTGTGCTGTAAAAATTGCCACTCATAAGGTCAGTGGTGCTGCAATAGCACCTTCTGAATCGGGGAGGAAAGCAATGACAAACTACCTCACTCCTCATCGTGCGTTGTACATCGGTATCGTCATCGACTTTTGAGGTTTCCTTATAACACCACTATATCCGGTAGTCCGGCCAGCCTTCACGCTGATGACAGACAGACAGGCAGACGTACGACACACCACGCAGTCAATACATCTCCCCTCATGTGTTTGTCGTCAGGAAGCGCATACCGCCGTAAAAGGGGGCCAAGTTCGCGTCCAGTAGCAACCTCAGTAAATAGCGAGATAGGCCGAGGAAAATGAAGAAAAAGCCATATATATGTACAATTTTGGAAAAGCATAGAGTCATGGATATATTTTTGGACTTGGAAAATGAGACAGCGAGTACAATATTCCTTGGTTGTTTCCCTCTTAGTAGCCACTTATGACTTCCAGGGAATAAATTCACTCCACCCACTGGGGAGCTAAATGAAATAAAATGTCGCACGGCTTTTAGTACCAGGAGTGTCCGAGGATATGTTCGGCTCACCAGATGCAGGTCTTTCGATTCGACACCCGTAGGCGACCTGCACGTCATGATGAGGAAAGAAATGATCGTGAAGACGACACATATAGCCAGTCCGCGTTCCAGAAAAATTAACCAATCGTGGTTAAAATTCCCGACCCTGCCGGTAATCGAACCTGGGAGCCCTGCGACCAAAGGCCAGCATGCTAACCATTTAGCCATGCAGCCGCACAGGGGAGATAAATATTTCGATAAATAGAACAAAAATGTATAGCGTCATGATCTAGGACCAAAAATATGGCAGCTGATCCAGCACAAAACACAAGATAGCCCCACCTATCAAGATGTACGTCTACAATATGGCAGCCGATCCAGCACAAAACACAAGACAGCCTCACCTATCAAGATGTACGTCTACAATGTGGCAGCTCATCCAGCACACAACACACTATAGCCCCACCTATAGAGAAGTACGTCTACAATATGGCAGCTGATCCAGCACACAACACAATTTAGCCTCACGTATATAGATGTACGTCTACAATATGGCAGCCAATCTAGCACACAGCACACTATAGCCTCACCTATAGAGATGTACGTCTACAATATGGCAGCTGATCCAGCAAACAACACACTATAGCCCCACCTATCAAGATGTACGTCTACAATATGGCAGCTGATCCAGCACACAACACAAGATAGCCTCACCTATCAAGATGTACGTCTACAATATGGCAGCCGATCCAGCACAAAACACAAGACAGCCTCACCTATCAAGATGTACGTCCAACAAAATGCTAGCTGATCCAGCACACAACACAAGATAGCCCCATCTATCAAGATGTACGTCTACAATATTGCAGCTGATCCAGCTCACAACACACTATAGCCCCACCTATCAAGATGTACGTTCAACAAAATGGTAGCTGATCCAGCACACAACACACTATAGCCCCATCTATCAAGATGTACGTCTACAATATTGCAGCTGATCCAGCTCACAACACACTATAGCCTCACCTATCAAGATGTACGTTCAACAAAATGGTAGCTGATCCAGCACACAACACACTATAGCCCCATCTATCAAGATGTACGTTCAACAAAATGGTAGTTGATCCAGCACACAACACACTATAGCCTCACCAATCAAGATGTACGTCTACAATATTGCAGCTGATCCAGCACACAACACACTATAGCCCCACCTATCAAGATGTACGTCTACAATAAGGCAGCTGATCCAGCACACAACACACTATAGCTCCATCTATCAAGATGTACGTTCAACAAAATGGTAGCTGATCCAGCACACAACACACTATAGCCTCACCTATCAAGATGTACGTCTACAACAAGGCAGCTGATCCAGCACACAATACACTATAGCCCCACCTATAGAGATGTACGTTCAACAAAATGGCAGCTGATCCAGCACACAACACACTATAGCCCCACCAATCAAGATGTACGTTCAACAAAATGGCACCTGATCCAGCACACAACACACTATAGCCTCACCTATAGAGATGTACGTCCAACAAAATGGTAGCTGATCCAGCACACAACACCCTATAGCCCCATCTATCAAGATGTACGTCTATAATAAGGCAGCTGATCCAGCACACAACACACTATAGCCTCACCTATCAAGATGTACGTCTACAATAAGGCAGCTGATCCAGCACACAACACACTATAGCCCCATCTATCAAGATGTACGTCTATAATAAGGCAGCTGATCCAGCTCACAACACACTATAGCCCCACCTATAGAGATGTACGTCTATAATATGGCAGCTGATCCAGCACACAATACACTGTTGCCTCACCTATCAAGATGTACGTCTACAATAAGGTAGCTGATCCAGCACACAACACACTATAGCCCCACCTATCAAGATGTACGCCTACAATATGGCAGCTGATCCAGCACACAACACACTATAGCCTCACCTATAGAGATGTACGTCCAACAAAATGGTAGCTGATCCAGCACACAACACCCTATAGCCCCATCTATCAAGATGTACGTCTATAATAAGGCAGCTGATCCAGCTCACAACACACTATAGCCCCACCTATAGAGATGTACGTCTATAATATGGCAGCTGATCCAGCACACAATACACTGTTGCCTCACCTATCAAGATGTACGTCTACAATAAGGCAGCTGATCCAGCACACAACACACTATAGCCCCACCTATAGAGATGTACGTCTATAATATGGCAGCTGATCCAGCACACAATACACTGTAGCCTCACCTATAGAGATGTTGTCTACAATAAGGCAGCTGATCCAGCACACAACACACTATAGACCCATCTATCAAGATGTACGTCTACAATAAGGCAGCTGATCCAGCACACAACACACTATAGCCTCACCTATCAAGATGTACGTCTACAATAAGGCAGCTGATCCAGCACACAACACACTATAGCCCCACCAATCAAGATGTACGTTAAACAAAATGGCAGCTGATCCAGCACACAACACACTATAGCCTCACCTATCAAGATGTACGTTCAACAAAATGGTAGTTGATCCAGCACACAACACACTATAGCCCCACCTATCAAGATGTACGCCTACAATATGGCAGCTGTTCCAGCAGACAACACAAGATAGCCTCACCTATCAAGATGTACATCAACAAAATGGTAGCGGATACAGCACACAACACAAGATAGCCTCACCTATCAAGATGTACGTCTACAATAAGGCAGCTGATCCAGCACGCAACACAAGATAGCCTCACCTATCAAGATGTACGTCAACAAAATGGTAGCGGATACAGCACACAACACAAGATAGCCCCACCTAACAAGATCTACGTCCTACAAAATGGTCGCTGATTTAGTACACAATTTCATGGCCTTAATTCTTCGCAAGATACGTATCATGAGAAAAATCGTGCTGCGTTCGCTGACGGTACCGTGTGTAAGGGGCTTTGCTGTGACCTAGACGAAACGTCAATCAAAGGCAGTGGAAACTCGTTTAAAACACGGCGCCATTTGTACCTGCTGCAAATAGAAGGCGGTGTAATAACGTGAGGAAGAAGATGGTTGCTGGGTTACTACCTTGTCCACGCTAAACTGATGACAGTAGGCTCCCAGCCCAGAAATATATACGTTTTAATAATACCGCGTATACGTTCTTTATTATAACGGTTAAAATTTAGAAGAATGCCATAACATCAGTCTCGAAGTTCGCAGGATAAGAAAGTAATGTATTGAATGACCAACCATTCATTTCAAGTCCTGCACCACTGCCAATCTGATGGGATTATGAAAGCAGCGGAATATTGAACAATAGAGGCAAGCTTAACTATCGTTCGAAGTAATTGATGTCAAAGAAAACTAAATTATGAATGATGATGGAACAAAGTTTTCCACAACATTGTCTGGAGTGGTGATGCCAAGCAATAATGGCTGGGGCAATGCTGAGATATTGAACTTGGCAGTAATGACGTACGAAAAGAGGTCACTTTGAGAGTCTTACAGAAGAGCCAAGTACGTCCTCACATCAGGCTCTCTGCCCAGTCTTATTTTTATAATATCACTACCCTTTATTTCACCATCCATTCAGAAATTCAATCTTAGAACGTCCACTTTCTTCTCCTTATAATTGAAAGCTGCCTGCGATCAACCATCACTTCACAGAATTCCTTTAAAAATCTGACTTGCCTATTATCGAACTTCGCTAATTTGCTCCTCCACTAGTCCCTGTATTTGGAATAGTTCATCCACGCAAATTCGCAATAATTTTATCATTCTCTGTGCCCATGTTTTCTAAACAGATTTGTCCTAACACATATCTCGTTATCGATTATCAACTCTCGAGGTGAATATTGTCTGAATAACTGAACTGTACTCGTAATGTCACGGTCAAAGAACTTAACTTACTTATCTGTTTGCAGCATAGGGATTTCTTATCGTTTAACACATACTTTCCATCCCTCATTTCTCCGCCTCAGCGAGTGTACCCACGGGGTGAATATGGAGTGAGGCTAAATTACTACTTTGTCTATAAGGTATGTTATGTATTTAATAGAATTTAAAAAGAATGAACAGTATATTGCGGCAATAATTACTCTCATTTGCTAATCAAAAGCAAACACTTCTACTAATTTTTAAAAGAATTTCACATGTACAGAAGAGAAACCCTTCTGGCAGTTACCGCCCTCTCATGTCTATTCATAAAGCAAGAACAATTAAATCTAATCGTCAGTTAAAATAATATTTGCTACATGGAAATATTAATTTATTTACATACTTGTATTAGTTATATTATATATTATAATAATTAATTTATTTATTAATGACTAAAAAGCGCTCGTATTTCTTGGTATTTCGCAATGAGAGATACTGAAAAATACACACATACGGAAAATATAGTATTGAACCCATAATTCTACGATGAAAATAATTTTTAATAATTCCAAATATTTAATTCGGCTACAAACAACTTTTTGAGAGTAGCCATGTTTTTTTATTTCAAGAGCCTCTCTGTCTCGTGGGAACGAACTCTCCGTGACGAGCGAGCCGCGAGCTCGTGAAATGCCGGGACACTTCGGTGGACCTCGAGTATTGGATAATTCAAGAAATCCTTCATAGCGAGAGATTTTGACGACATGGTAAATCGAGGAATAAAGGATCTATATTATTTATAAACCATATGTGAAGATAGAATCCCCAGGGTAAATATAGATGCAGTTAAGCCTGGAGAAAAGTTTGCGTCCGGCTCCCGAATTAGCGGCACGTGGGAAGGCCAATGAATGACGAAAAACCCACGAAACGCCAGGAAAAAAGTTAATCATTTCGCACGTTGCAAATAAGGGAAAAATATAAAATTAACATCATCATGAATTATAAATCTGTCCGAAGTTATGGAAAAAATTTCAAGAAAATTGGTCCAGGGGATGCGGAATTAGCAGATTACATAACCAAGCCTCGTGTAGAGGGTGGCGCCCCTCCCAGAGGGTATAAAAGAAACTTACCTTCGCATATTTTACACACTCTGTCTGATTGTTTGAACGGCAAAGCCCACGTCATTCGTCTGCAAGAAAGTGTGGGGTTTTGTTCACAAAGTAACTTGTTACATATTCATGTCAATGGTTCAAGCAGAATATCAAAGTAGAAGGTGATAGAAATTTTCCTGAACTGCCTCAGATGATAACTTTGAACGTTTAGGTAGTTGGTTAAAATACGTAGCAGAGTTTCTCCCTGTAATACAATCAGGGACGTTTAATATTTGTTAAAAGTGAAGTTAGGAGGCTGGCAGCGAGGTCTGATTTTCTTATCTGTTTGGAACACCTAGCCAGGAGTAGGTTAAACGACAGCAGGGTCCTGAGAAAACAGTGGCAGTCGCCATTTGAGAGGTGTGCTCGTGGCGTGTTAAACGCCAATAAAAGTGTTAGTCGACACCAAGTTTAAAAGCTATAGCTTAAGTGTATATACACTGACTGACAGAGCAAATGCAACACCAAGAAGGAGTGGTTCGAAAGGGATGAAAGTTGGGGAAAAAACAGAGACGGCACGGACGAATAATTGATGCTTATTTCAAACCGATATGCAGGTTACACAATGCGCACGGCATCGACTCAGTAGGATGTAGGACCACCGCGAGCGGCGATGCACGCAGAAACACGTCGAGGTACAGAGTCAATAAGAGTGCGGATGGTGTCCTGAGGGATGGTTCTCCATTCTCTGTCAACCATTTGCCACAGTTGGTCGTCCGTACGAGGCTGGGGCAGAGTTTGCAATCGGCGTCCAATGAGATCCCACACGTGTTCGATTGGTGAGAGATCCGGAGAGTACGCTGGCCACGGAAGCATCTGTACACCTCGTAGAGCCTGTTGGGAGATGCGAGCAGTGTGTGGGCGGGCATTATCCTGCTGAAACAGAGCATTGGGCAGCCCCTGAAGGTACGGGAGTGCCACCGGCCGCAGCACATGCTGCACATAGCGGTGGGCATTTAACGTGCCTTGAATACGCACTAGAGGTGACGTGGAATCATACGCAATAGCGCCCCAAACCATGATGCCGCGTTGTCTAGCGGTAGGGCGCTCCACAGTTACTGCCGGATTTGACCTTTCTCCACGCCGACGCCACACTCGTCTGCGGTGACTATCACTGACAGAACAGAAGCGTGACTCATCGGAGAACACGACGTTCCGCCATTCCCTCATCCAAGTCGCTCTAGCCCGGCACCATGCCAGGCGTGCACGTCTATGCTGTGGAGTCAATGGTAGTCTTCTGAGCGGACGCCGGGAGTGCAGGCCTCCTTCAACCAATCGACGGGAAATTGTTCTGGTCGATATTGGAACAGCCAGGGTGTCTTGCACATGCTGAAGAATGGCGGTTGACGTGGCGTGCGGGGCTGCCACCGCTTGGCGGCGGATGCGCCGATCCTCGCGTGCTGACGTCACTCGGGCTGCGCCTGGACCCCTCGGACGTGCCACATGTCCCTGCGCCAACCATCTTCGCCACAGGCGCTGCACCGTTGACACATCCCTATGGGTATCGGTTGCGATTTGACGAAGCGACCAACCTGCCCTTCTCAGCCCGAACACCATACCCCTCGTAAAGTCGTCTGCCTGCTGGAAATGCCTCCGTTGACGGCGGCCTGGCATTCTTAGCTATACGCGTGTCCTGTGGCACACGACAACACGTTCTACAATGACTGTCGGCTGATAAATCACGGTACGAAGTGGGCCATTCGCCAACGCCGTGTCCCATTTATCGTTCGCTACGTGAGCAGCACAGCGGCGCATTTCACATCATGAGCATACCTCAGTGACGTCAGCCTCCCCTGCAATTGGCATAAAGTTCTGACCACTCCTTCTTGGTGTTGCATTTGCTCTGTCAGTCAGTGTATATAAGAAGATGATGTCAAATGTAGCCATGGAAGGCTACGTACGAGGTTATCTGGCTAAATGCAGCCAGAATCCATGATGATGACTACGATTGCAGGTCTGTAAATATCTTTGTATCAATGTTGTAGTTAGAAATTGTTTGTCCCAATAAACGTTCAGTACATGTGTCGAATTGATATTTAATAATGATCAGGCGAATGTGTTATATATCTGGTCGTCGTGTGAAACTCTTCGGGGCTGTAAAATTCACGTCGAGAAACTATAAAATGAGAAGTTTAAATAATGTGTTAATATTCTGTGAGATATTGTTCAAATTGAGTAAAATTAGGAAGGTGATAACGATCATGTAGTCGTGGTGAATGTCTTAATTTCGAATATCGTATGAGTTCAGAAAATTTTGGTAGAGATAATAATAATAATAATAATAATAATAATAATAATAATAATAATAATAATAATAATAATAATAATAATAATAATAATGTTTACCGCGGGATGAAATTTTCTCTTAAAAGTGTATTTAACAGTTATGTTCAATAAGGTGTGCGTGTGTCTCGAAATCCAGTGAACTCTGATAAAGTTGTGTTTAATTCATGGGATGTTAAATTTTGTGACATCGTGTATGTCGCTGATATAGGAAATGACGGTGTGTTGTTGTATTCCTGAGGTCCGAAAGTTGTAGCGAAAATAAATGAAACATAATTTTTATAGAAGTTGTTTGTCACGAGAAGATTGAGGTTTGAAAAGTCTTGGATCAGAAGAAAAAGAGGATTGTGTCGGAATTTATATATGTTGAGATAAGAGTTGTACAGATGAGGAAGGCAGAGGAAGCCTGTATTTCATGTGTAATACCGCCATGAGAGGCGATGAGAATGAATATTTGTGACGGGCTATATTTACTGATGGCGAAAAGTTTTTGAGACAGGCTGTATATTAAATGCGATATTTCTGAGGCAGGCTGTAGTATATTCCGCTTACAATCCGGAACAGCTGACCGAGCGAAGATTGGTTCGAGATGAGTATTGTTTGATGCACAGTAAGATTTCAAGTTAAGATCCTCAATGAAAAACAATTTCTGTTGAGGACTGTGTTCTTGACAGTAAAATCCAAGTGACTAGCTTACGTAAAGTTAGCATAATGAATATTATAGTATACGACCTGAAGGGTAGAAGAGCATTCTGAATACACGGTTGGTGTTATTTGACTGTAATGACAAATTTCCACTCAGAAAATTTCATAAATTACGAGATGATAATTTATCATTAAATCGGAAACATTGTTGGATGAGATATTGGACGTTATTAAAGCGATAGTTTGGCTGTGTAGATTCATTGAATTTCGCTTCACTGGATAGTTAAAGTAGATGGATCTCTAATGGTAGTCGTTGTTGTAAAGGAAAGAATTCCTAAATTTTTATTTTATTTTACCACGTGGACTTGTAATTTTATTAAGCGTAACGTAACCAGTTATAACCTGAAAGTTGAGTTTATAATAATATTTTTCAAGTGAGTTACCACTTTTTATTTAACTTAAGTGTTTGGCATTTCCTCCAAATGCGTGATGAATAAGTGTTTCCTGCATTTCGCAGTTTTGTCCCTTCAGAACGACGTAACGTAAATCCTCTCGGATCGTTTTGTTGTTGGTTCCTTCTGAACAGTTGTTTGGGTGATGCACGTTTCAGCATCGGGATTATGTTATAACTTAAGGGTGTCACGAGATGACAATACATGGTGGAATTTTATTTTCAATTGTGAATGCCGCTGTTAACTTGTAGTGAACGCCATGCTTTCCAGTAATATTTCGCAACCTATCCAAAGCAACTGATAGTCAATTTGGTTCGATTAAGGGTCCATTAGGCGGGTGTTCACATATCCGATAGGGTATTTGATTGGTGGATAACCTTAGTTAGGAGTATATCTGGCATTCTACTTGTTGGTCAGATTTTCCACGGATCGAGTGGATTAATTCTCAGTTATCGTTTAGATCAATAGGTGCCCGATTTTCAGGTTTTCTTTTCACTTTTTCAGTTTCGCCGTCCACTAATCTGTGATATTTCTATTGTTGTCCGAAGTAAATTCTTCAATACTCTAATCATGCAATGTGACTGCGTTTGAAACATTAAATAATTAAATATTTTCTTGGTCAAGGATTTTATATAAATGATTTTTTGTGCAGTTAATTGATTCAATAAAAGTTAGTAAGCACATATTTGCTCCTAATTTTAAGTAGTTAGGCTGTCTTCTGAACCCCATCGTTTGGTAAAGATCGTGACCGAATTATTCCCGCTACGACCCCAAGATTTAAGAGTTCGATATTGCTCTACTGCAGCAGCTGTGGCCGACCAACGATGGAATGGTAAGTTCAAAGGGTTCAGTATGAACAGTAGTTTTACAGCCCATCGTTATCGTTGTACGGTTTATGTGAAGACAAATCCGTGGAGCGCACTCTGCAAAATGTGTTTACCTAAAACAAGGGGATTCAAAGCGCAAAACGCGCCCAGTAAATATAAACCTTGAAGTGTTCCTTCGGTAGTCTGGTCAGCTACCTTTGAACGTCAGTGACAGGAACACTTCGGAATGTTTCATTCAGTTCGCATGGTTAACAGACTGCATGGACTTTGCCAAATATCAAGTAATTGAGATACGACTTGGCTAGGTTAAGTTCAGTTTCATTTGTTGAAGCTTTAGTATGTTAGTTTAAGTTATGTT
The DNA here is from genome assembly GCF_040414725.1 of Anabrus simplex. NCBI lineage: Eukaryota > Metazoa > Arthropoda > Insecta > Orthoptera > Tettigoniidae > Anabrus > Anabrus simplex. The sequence goes on from NC_090267.1 coordinate 22,520,545, forward strand.
AGGTTCCCTTAGGTTCCGTTAGGTTAATTTAGGTTAAGTAAGGTTATTTTAGGTTAGGTTAGGCTAGGTGTGGTTAAATGGTTAGGTTAAACAAGAATATGTTTGGTGAGGCTTGGATTAGTTAATTACGAACTAAATCTTGGATATTTAAGGAGAGGTCTGGTTAGGTTAGATTTATGTTTCCAGACATTACGTTCAAAGCTGAAGTATGGAAGGAAGCGAGTGATGGAAAGAACACGTTAGTGTGTACCTTTCAGGGTCTCACCTGCTGTGTACGATCTTAGGCATTAAAGGTTCAACTTTAGCTTCCTCAAAGTTTTCGTTTTGAGTGGGTAACTTCCAAAGGAAGGTCCCGTCGGTATAGGTTGTTTATGATAAAGTTACGTTTACAGTGTCGAGGAGAAATGAAATAGGCTACCGTATTATCTTTTTCCTCCAGTTTACATCTATAGACATCACTTAAATAATAGCAAACTTTCCAGCCACCAAGACATCCACAATTTCTTTTTTATTCAGTCTGATCCAAACCTCAGACACCAGTGCTTTCTATTAATGAACACGTTATCTGAAATAATAATGACGTGTGGCCTTCGGAGATTCCTGGTGCAGGTCTTACGAGCTGCACATCTACGAGAATGGGGCCGTAGCTAAGATGAGATCTAATGCTGAAAGCCTCACAAACACCCAGCCCCCGAGCCATAGGAATTAACTAATGAAAATTAAAATCAGCGTCCCGACCGGGAATCGAACCTGGGATACCTTGTATCAACGGCGAGCATGGTAAACATTCAGCTTCGAGCCGGACATCTCAAATCATGGGTGTTCCATTGACTCTGATGTTAATCCAGCGATGTGAAAGTTACCGGCAATGGGGTCAATCTTGTCGGTCCTCGGAGAACCTTCCACTAACGGTATTTCACGACAAACCACAGTTCAATTCCTGGAGAATGTTGGAATAGCGCTTCAGACATTTCTTTGTTACAATTTGCTTTATGCCGCACCGACAGAGATAGGTTTGCATGAACATTAGGGGTTCGGCCCGTTAGAACCCCTAATGTTTATGCAAACCTCATAGCATTGCCGTCTTTCAGGTAGACTGTACTTGTCACTCGCTTCAGTAAGTTTGCATTCTAACCCATTACAGCGTAAACATCCGGGCTCTAGTAATAATGTTCAACACTGAAAAAGTCAAAAGTTAGCAGTGGGCATGCGACGTAGATCGACTCCGACGCTGGTATATAATCACGGACAAGTACGCAAAGAGATTAATGTGCTAGTAGTTTCGTGCCGAGGTGCTTGCATTAAATTTGACCGCGTGAACTATGGCGACATTATTACCAAATGCGTCCAAACAGGACAAACGAGATGTTATTCTGTTTTTGGCTGCCGAAGAACAAACATCGGTGTACATCCATCGAAGAATGCATACTGTGTATGGGGCAGCAACCACCCATGTGGAATGGTGCGCCAAATATCGTGCCAGTCGCGTTTCGACACAAGACGCCTGTCCATTACGGACTACAACAAGCGGGCAGTGGTTGAGGCGATTAGAGCGGACCGGCGCATTACCATTCGTGCCATTAAGACGCCTTGGGTCCCCTCAAAGTTTTGAAGCGTCGACGCTTGTTGAAGAACGAGGATGTGCAGTAGGGCACAGTGTTTTCCCACACGGAGATGTTCATCCTGATGCATCTGCGGGATGATTGCCTCATTGCTCCCAGCGATTTTGCCTGTTTGGTATCCTGACTGAAACTTCTGATCGCTCCTTGTATAGCGACGTACATTCATTGCATCACAGGAGATTCCTTTTATACACTTGGCGTACATCACTCGGAATGTAATGTAATTCGGCAGCGAGTTGCCCAATTATGATCTGATTGCTCTTCTGCCTGTGGTGCGATGAATTTAAGAGGCCGAGCGCCAGATCCAAATTCTCGCATATCGTGCATCAGGTCTTACAATTAACTTATAACATTGCTGGGACGGTCTGCAATTCCCAACATGACAAAAAATAGTTCACAAAAATATCTCGTTTTGCCACATTTTTCAAGATGTCTTGCCTTGAATCACGCTATGGCTGGTTATCAGAGCCCTTACAACTAGGACCAGTACTCAGGGAAGTAGCGTGTTTTACTGTCCACAAATAAAACCAAAAGTAAGAGAGGAAAATTCTCAGAAATTCCAACAGTATAAAAATGGAATTTTGATTGAAAAGAAACCGTAGTGGTTAGTGTGATTAGCTGCCACCCCCGGAGGCCCGGGTTCGATTCACGGCTCTGCTACGAAATTTAAAAATTGGTATGAGGTGTCATGTCCAGGGACACGAACCTTCATCAAGTAGCAGCACATAAGTAATACATAGTGATTATTTTGGTAACTCAATCCATTGGCCTTGCTGTCGGGGCAGCCATGTGTTGGGGGTGATATAGAATGACAGTTAAAAACAGAGTTGTGTGAGGTCAAGAGGTCTCACGAGGAAGTCGATACGGACAAATCTAAAAAGTCACGTCCTGTCGTCTGGAGATGGCAAGAAAAGGGGGTAGTTTGAAGGATACCATACTTAAAATTAATGGGCGACCCAATTAAGTGAAACGGGACGCAGTGTCATGTTTATGATGACAAGTATTAGAAATGGGGGAGTTATTTTATGAGCATAGGTTTAAGGGCGAGAAGTCAAGTTCATGTTAATAAATATTGCCACGTGCATAGTGTGGGATTTGAGATACATGGGGGAGGTGGTAGCACCAATAGTAAGCCAGTAAGGCTTTATCTGAGAGGAGGGGAGAACCTCATATCATATTGCTAGTCCCTTTAAATACGTATGTAATTGAAGGAACAAGCGTCTTATTGCATTAGTCTTCGCTTTGGGAGCCTTGCCTTCCGCTCACGTTAGAGAGTTGCGATCAATTCTCCAAGCGGTCTCGCTACTTAGAATATTTCTTAGTAGATCAGGTTGAACGGTGGTGCTAACACTTGGTATTCACCATTCATACTTTGATTCTCGACTTAAGCCCGAGTTCTTCTGGGTTTTATCGTAGTTGGCAACTTAAAGCTTGAGGAATCTCTGTGAGATTTCACGATACTCTGTTTTTAACATCGCTTAGCATTTCAGTGGGACTCTAATGCTTTAGAGTCCACTTGCATTTACTTGGAGTAGCCGTTCTGAGGAAGGCTAGTTCCAGTACGTCACAATACGTGACCGACTTCAATTGTACGTGTATATTCTTTGTACATCATCTGTCAATATACGCACATATATAGGAAATCATATGAGTTTCAACTCTTAACAACCAACTTACCTAACGCCTATAATTTACCATCTTATATCCCTTTCGTTTTTAGTACTGTTGTTAGCCATCAGGTGATTCCACTCACCGCTCGGCGTCTCACCTGTTGGCCGGGATACGACAGGAGAAGAAAAACTGGTGTCAGATGTGGGGTTGGTCCTGAGTTCGACGTCCATCCAGGGTTGTTTAACTCTTAACCAGGCGTTGGTGGTTTCCTAAGCGGCTGTCTATCCTAGTAGACTGAGGGGCGGTCGGAAGAAAGAAGAAGAAGTCCGGAGGCTGTCTATCCTAGTAGACTGAGGGGCGGTCCGAAGGAGAAAGAAGAAGTCCAGCGGCTGTCTATCCTAGTAGACTGAGGGGCAGTCGGCAGGAGGAAGAAGAAGTCCGTAAGCAGACAGAGAGCAGAACCAAGAAGGCGCAAGGGCTGGCCCACGGAGTAGCAGAGGGATTCATAGGAGTCCAAGGAAGGAAGACGCAATCGACCCGGCGTACCTGCACGTCGTCAGCTCACCATCAGCACGCAGTAGAAGACCAAATATTGTAAGGTAAGCCAAACTCAAAATCAGTATGTCTAATTCTGAAGTGGGAAGTGCCAGTGATAATTCAGATAACAATTATATTAATATCAATCAAGCGTTCAAGTTAATCGGAGATCCTTTTGACGGGAGAAATCGGAGTAGGTTGAAAGAGTTCTGTGCAAATGTAGATTCAGCAATAGAATTTGTTCAACCAGATGAACATCCGCTGTTTTTTAAATATGTTCTTACCAGAATAACGGGCGAAGCTAGAAGCAAGTTATTAGTAAGACAGGATGTTACGAGCTGGCCAAAAGCGAAGGCAGCTTTGTTTGAAAATTATGGAGAGCGTAGGACTATTGATCACTACGCATGTAAAATGTTTAAAGCACAGCAAAATAAAGATGAATCTGTAATAGCTTGGGGTTCGAGAATGGATGCAATGGTAAGCGAACTTAAAGAAGTTGCCACGGCAAGAGTCGAACCGGAGGCAAAAGTTCATAGAGCGAATTTAATAGGAGAGTTAGGGATATCATGTTTTGTACAAGGATTAATTGATAAAAGCATTCAAACGATTGTCCGTAGTAGGAACATTACGGATGATTTCGGTTTAGCAGTTGAGGTAGCGGCCCAAGAAGAGTCGGCCGTACTCTCAAGTAAGGAAAAGCACGGTGAATCAGTTAGGAGAGATAAATATTGTAGTAATTGCAATAAGAAAGGACATTCGGCATCCTCATGTTTTCTTAAAATGCGACCAAAAGAAGTTAAGGCAATAACGTGTTACAAATGTAATAAGGAAGGGCACTATTGACGAGAGCGCAGAGTAATAGTTTGTAAACGTTGTAAGAGAACAGGGCATGTAGAGAAAAATTGTAAAAGTAGTAAACCGCAGCAATTCACTAATTTTAAGGGTAAAGGTTACGAGAACAAGCAGGCGGAAAACTAGAACAGGATCATGACGCAAGGCCGGTTATAGGTCCTAAAAGTGTTCACATAGGCCAAGTGCACAATAAGTGTAATAACAATGAAGGGACAGTTTTACTATCTATAAATGATGTACACGGACCTTTTCGATTTTTAATCGATACAGGCTCAGAAATAAGTGTAATAAAGAAACAATGCGTACCGAAGGAAATAAAGATAGATACAAGTGATAGATTAAAATTGCTAGGAGTTAGCAAAGGAACACTATTCACGTGTGGAACCGCGAAGGTAACTTTGGGAACATCTCAATGCAAATTGCATGTAGTAGATGATGAATTTCAGCTGTCACAAGACGGATTGATAGGTAGAGATTTATTGAAAGATTCGGTAATTAATTTCACGGAGGAATTCATAGAAATGGTGATAAACATAAAATAGAAATTAGAGAAGCTAAAGTAATAACAGTAAGTCCTAGAACGGAAACTATGTATGACATAGGAAAAGACGAAATTGCGCACGTAATGAAAGTAGAAAAAAGTGACGCACAGAAATGTTCACAATCGAGAACTCGAAGAGTAATCGAACTAATTAGGGCAGATCATATGTTAAATAGTAATAGAGAAAGGATATTTGAATTATGTCCAGAATTTAATGATAGATTTTATTTAGATAGAAAATTAAACGAGATTACGATCGGTAGCATGTACCCTATACCAGGTACTACGGAGTTAAGTAACTCAATAGGGAAAGCGAATTATTTCTCGACAATTGATTTAGCCAGTAGCTATTATCAAGCTGAAGCAGAGAAAATATATTGAAAAGATCACATTTTCGGTGTTAGGCATTTGATATAAATTTATGCAAATGACGTTCATGAGATTAATTAGCGGAGTAAATGGAACTAAGTGTTTATGCTAATTATATTACAGGAAACACAGTATTTTCAGCATTAGATCGGATTTTGAAAATAAACGTATGTCAGTGACGTTCATGAGATTAATGACAAATGTATTAGCGGAAGTAAAGTGAATTAAATGTTTATTAAATGAAATTAAATTATATAATTATTTTGGAGATTCAGTAAAATAATAATAATAATAATAATAATAATAATAATAATAATAATAATAATAATAATAATAATAAAATTATCGACGTTTGGGGAAGTTAAGAGAGATTTTCTCAACCCACGACCACGAAACAACTTAAGGGATTTTGGGATTATCGGGATATTACAGACGTTTTATACCAGATTATAGCAAAATTGCTAAACCACTGTATGAACTTTTAAAGAAAGAAGTAGACTACAAATGGGAAATTAAACAAGAGGAAGCATTTCAGACTTTAAAGAATAAGTTGATAACGTATCCGATTTTACAATATCCAGATTTCGAGAAGCCGTTTATTGTAACAACCGATGCAAGCAATGAAGCGTTAGGCGCAGTATTGTCGCAAGGGAAGGTAGGAAGCGATTTGCCAGTAGCATACATATCTAGAGTATTGCATAAGGCAGAAAGAAATTATTCAACAACAGAAAAGGAAATGTTGGGAATTGTATTTGCAGTAAAGTATTTTAGACCGTATGTCTTAGGACGAAAGTTCACTGTAGTGACGGATCATAAACCACTTAAATGGGTATTTAATGTGCAAGATCCAACCTCAAGATTGCTAAAATTTAGATTGAAGTTAGCAGAATACGATTTCGATGTTGTTTATGAACAAGGAAAGTTAAATACAAATGCAGACGCACTGAGCAGAATACACAAATTAGATGAGGTTGAACAAGAAGAAGTTTCAGAAATGGAAACAGATGAGAAATTCACAGAGAAATTAACAGAGGATGAAAAGAAAGAGATTATAAAAGAATTTCATGCATCTTTAGTTGGAGGACACCAAGGCATTACACGCACGTATGCTAGGTTAAAAGATTATATTGAGTGGCCAGGAATGAAGAAAGATGTAGAGCAATACATTCGATCATGTCATTCATGTCAAACTAATAAGTTTACGAAGCCAGATACGAAGGCGAGTATGGTAATCACAGACACACCGCGGATTGTGTTTGAGAAAATAGCGTTAGATGTGGTTGGACCACTTCCACTTACACTCGACGAAAACAAATTTATTTTAACGTGTCAAGATCAGTTATCGAAGTACTTAGTAGCAGTGCCAATGAAAAATCAAGAAGCAGAGACAATTGCAAGGGCATTGATGGACAATGTAGTACGAACATTTGGAATACCAAGTGTAATATTAACTGACCAAGGTAGCAACTTTTTGAGCGAAGTAATGAAGAAATTATGTAGATTATTAAATATTAGGAAGATTCATACTGCCGCATTTAGGCCACAGTCAAACGGAAGTTTCGAGAGGTCTCATGCAGTATTAGCTGAATTTTTGAGATACTATGTATGTGGAACCCAAGACGATTGGGATAAGTTTATTTCAATGGCAACTTTTGTATACAATACAACGAAAAGTACGTCAACTAATTTCACACCATTTGAATTAGTATTTGGAAGAAAGGCGAATATAGCAGGGACATTGCAGAGAAAACCAAACGAGAAGAATTATAATGAACACGAAAGCTATGTGGAGGAATTAGCTCGAAGGCTTAGAGAAAGTCACGAGGTAGCACGTAAAACTCTAATAGAAACCAAGTTGAAAAATAAAGTCCAGTATGATACAAGAATAAACGAAGTAACGTTTAAGATAGGAGACCAAGTTCTTTTAAGAAATGATTCAGTAAGGCGAGGTCGTAGCAAAAAATTAAGTCCAAACTTTGTTGGCCCGTACACAGTACAGGAAGTTTCAGGAGTGAACTGCGTTTTGAATATGAATAAGCGAGGGAAGTGCGTTACAGTACACAGTAACCGATTAAAGTTATATATTTAAATGAGAAGGAAAATTGTATGTAAATACATTGTGAACAACCAGTAATAAATTATAGGCAACGCAAGGTAACACAAATCTGTTACTTGCAGGTCAATGGCGCTGATAGCAGCGGCGATCGCAGTGATGGCGATATTTACGAAAGGAGGAAAGGCAATTGATTTCCAGCTCCAACCATATGAGTCCACCCCAGGGGTTTATTTCGACAAGCTAGGTGAAGTTCAACTCTATAACACTGAATGGAAGGTAGTAACTTATGTAAATTTAGAAGCGTTAAATGATGCGTATAATGTTGGTAAGAAATACATTCAGAGAACCATGAGATTGTGTTTAGAACTGGAAGTAAATTTAACATATACGTGTGAGAATGAGGTAAAGCTTTTAATTATGCAATTAAATAAAACTCAAAATTTGCGTGAATTAATAAGACAAACAACTAAGACTGAGGAGAAGGAAAATTCAGATCAGAATAGAATGAAGCGAGGAGTTCTTAATTTTGTAGGAAGTATTGCTAAAATTTTATTCGGAACCTTAGATTCGCAAGATGCAGCCTATTATCAAAGTCACATTAAGGATCTTGAATCAGAGAATTTGTCGATGTTAAAAGTCGCGAAAGAACAGATGATTGTAGTAAAAAGTACGTTACAATCAATGAATAGCTCATTGTATGACGTCGCTAAGAACGAAAAAGAATTAAGCGATAATATAGCAACAATACGGGGATATCTGAAGGATGAGACTGAGCAAATAGAAAGCGCATTTAGGAGAACGGAGATTGAAATCGCGGTCAATAGGCATTTAATTGACACGCAAGGATTCTTAGCGCAATTAAAAGATCATTATGAGATTCTGTTAAATGGAATAATGTTGGCTCAAAAGGGAGTCTTACAACCTCAGATTATAAGTCCTAGTGATATAATGATGTCGTTTTCAAAGGCACAGAATAATTTCCCACCAGGAATGACATTACCTGTTGAGTTGAGACTGGCTTATGGCTATTTAATAACTAGAATAGCAGAGATTGAAGTGTTCATTACTAAAGAGATACTTGGTTACATTGTAAAGGTACCTTTGGTAGATAAGGTAAAATATGATCTTATTAAGGTTATACCATTCCCAACAAGAGTGAATGGTGAGGTAGAAAACTTTGTTTTTATTAATAGTGAAAATGAATTTATTCTTTTGGACCAGAACAGGCAAAATTATGTAATGTTAACTGAAAATCAAATTAATAATTGTAAGCGGTTGAATGATAAACTTAAGGTATGCAAACAAGAGTTTGCTATCAAACTAGCTCATTCACATGAGGAATGTGTAGTAAAATTGTTGACAGGGGCACAGGTTATGCCACAAGATTGTCAAAAAATGTAATTAGAGTACAAGAAGTAATGTGGTTTCCCTTAAGAGAAAATAAATGGATTTATATCGCTCCACAGGAGGTAAAAATAACAGTAGTATGTCAAGAGTTGCACACAAGTGATGCTAAGTTAACAGGTACAGGAATAATAACAATGTTTAATAGATGTACGGCCTTTGGGCCAAAATCAAAAATTCAATCTTCAAATGTAATTAAAACAAATAGTACCAAAGATCAAGGGTTTGTACCTGATCTATTGTTACAGTATGACTGTTGCGATCATTTAGGAATTAACACTAAATTGAGTCAATTGCAGGATGAAGGAAAGATACCGTTGGTAAATGTGCTTCACCATGCAGAGGAATTAAAATTAGCAAGTCATAAAGTAGAGGCAGTTGAAAAATTAATACTTGAACAGGAGGATGAATTAAAGCAAAATCATAAATTGGATAAGTTGAATTTTCTGTCTTATATAGGTGGAGGAACAATTGCTGTTATTTTGTTATTATTATGTTCCTGCTGTTTTTGCAAAAGATGTTGCAAAAGATTTAGACTTACTCATAAACTGTCAGAGCTAGGAGATGAGTGTTGCGGAAAGGTATGTATCCGCCAAACTATAATTAATAGTCCTAACTCACATTGTTCAGACGAGGACGTCACAGTGCATTTTGATAGACAGGAGTATGTAAGAGGTAAGCGCGTAAATGAGCGCAGGGGTAGAAGTATGACAGATCTTACTACTTCCAGTATAGAGCTTAATGAAAGGTCTCTCATCAGAGAGCCAAGGAGGCAATAAAGAGGGAACATAACCACATTAGTAAAGTAAAAATTTCAATGACCATTGTATAAGTAATGAATCACTAGTAAGACAGTGTTAAGGCTGTAATGTAACAAATGTAACTTTAAAATTGTTAAAGTACGAAAAAAAAAAAGACTTGCCAAGGGGCAGAGTCGAACAGGCAAACTTATGTTAAGGTAAAATTTCATGAGACTGGCCTAAGGAGGCACAGTTCGGGCTTGTCGAGGGAGGCAAGACCCAAGCGTCCATTCCTATGAGTTTGGTACGGGTAATTTCAGTAATAGCTGCACAAGAATTTGTGAGACTGGCCTAAGGAGGCACAGTTCGGGCTTGTCGAGGGAGGCAAGACCCAAGCGTCCATTCCTATGAGTTTGGTACGGGTTATGTGTCAGTAATGACTGCACAAAAATTTGTGAGACTGGCCTAAGGAGGCACAGTTCGGACGTGTCGAGAGAGGCACGGTCCAAGCGTCCATTCCTATGAGTTTGGTACGGATACTGTGTCAGCAGTGACTGCACAAGTTTGTAAGACTTACTCAAGAAGTATAGTCAGGGGAACCGAGTTGCTATTGCAATCTCGAAGCCGGCCATTCCAAGAGTTTGGTACGGAAGTAAAAACCGACCAGAGAAGGCTGGAAGGTAAAGTTGTATGTACTGTGAAGCATATAAATCGATATGTGTTAATTACTGTGAAATGTGAAATGAAAAAAATGTGAAATGTAAATGAGTGATATTAAGTACTGTAAAATGAAAAAATGAAGTGTTATATGTACTGTGACATATATAAATTGATATGTATTAATCACTGTAAAATTTGAAATGTAAAATGTAAATGAGTTATATCAGTACTGTGAAATAAAAAATGAAATGTTATATGTACTGTGAAACATATAAATTGATATGTATTAGATGTTAAATCTAAACTATGTTATATTAAGTACTACATGTACTGTGGAATATATGAATTGAAATGTATTAATGCAATATGGTTTACTGTGAAAAAATATGTTAATTGTAATGTGAAATGTATTATGAACATTAATTGTATGAAGGGTAAAGAGAATTGTATTAATGTCAAAATGTAATAAGTTGAAGTGTATCTATGAAATGTAATGTAATATTGCTAAAATCTAATGTGCCATGTAAGGTACATGCGGTAATTAAACCTGTATGTACGTGTACTCAGGTGGAAACCAGTTGCATGTGTGGCAACTAGTTTCTTTCCTAAGGGGGGAGGTGTCATGTCCAGGGACACGAACCTTCATCAAGTAGCAGCACATAAGTAATACATAGTGATTATTTTGGTAACTCAATCCATTGGCCTTGCTGTCGGGGCAGCCATGTGTTGGGGGTGATATAGAATGACAGTTAAAAACAGAGTTGTGTGAGGTCAAGAGGTCTCACGAGGAAGTCGATACGGACAAATCTAAAAAGTCACGTCCTGTCGTCTGGAGATGGCAAGAAAAGGGGGTAGTTTGAAGGATACCATACTTAAAATTAATGGGCGACCCAATTAAGTGAAACGGGACGCAGTGTCATGTTTATGATGACAAGTATTAGAAATGGGGGAGTTATTTTATGAGCATAGGTTTAAGGGCGAGAAGTCAAGTTCATGTTAATAAATATTGCCACGTGCATAGTGTGGGATTTGAGATACATGGGGGAGGTGGTAGCACCAATAGTAAGCCAGTAAGGCTTTATCTGAGAGGAGGGGAGAACCTCATATCATATTGCTAGTCCCTTTAAATACGTATGTAATTGAAGGAACAAGCGTCTTATTGCATTAGTCTTCGCTTTGGGAGCCTTGCCTTCCGCTCACGTTAGAGAGTTGCGATCAATTCTCCAAGCGGTCTCGCTACTTAGAATATTTCTTAGTAGATCAGGTTGAACGGTGGTGCTAACACTTGGTATTCACCATTCATACTTTGATTCTCGACTTAAGCCCGAGTTCTTCTGGGTTTTATCGTAGTTGGCAACTTAAAGCTTGAGGAATCTCTGTGAGATTTCACGATACTCTGTTTTTAACATCGCTTAGCATTTCAGTGGGACTCTAATGCTTTAGAGTCCACTTGCATTTACTTGGAGTAGCCGTTCTGAGGAAGGCTAGTTCCAGTACGTCACAATACGTGACCGACTTCAATTGTACGTGTATATTCTTTGTACATCATCTGTCAATATACGCACATATATAGGAAATCATATGAGTTTCAACTCTTAACAACCAACTTACCTAACGCCTATAATTTACCATCTTATATCCCTTTCGTTTTTAGTACTGTTGTTAGTCATCAGGTGATTCCACTCACCGCTCGGCGTCTCACCTGTTGGCCGGGATACGACAGAGGGCTGGAACGGGGTACACTCAGCCTCAGGAGGTCAACTCCTCAGCCATCCTAGAAGTGGTTTTCCATGGTTTCCCCACTTCTCTTCCAGGCAAATGCCGGGATGGTACCTAACTTAAGGCCACGGCCGCTTCTTTCCCTCTTCCTTGTCTATCCCTTCCAATCTTCCCGTCCCACGACAAGGCCCCTGTTCAGCATAGTAGGTGAGGCCACCTGGCCGAGGTACTGGTCATTCTCCCCAGTTGTATCCCCCGGCCCAAAGTCTCACGCTCCAGGACACTGCACTTGAGGCGGTAGAGGTGGGATCCCTCGCTGAGTTCGAGGAAAAAAACAACCCTGGGGTGTAAACAGATTAAGAAAGAAGGAAACCGAAGGAAATATTTCAAGTCACAAATAGAGTTATAAAAATGCGTTTAATATTCAACAGACACATACACAGGATGGGTAACAATAGGATAAGAAAGAACTCCCAAACCTAGCACTAGGGATCTACCTCTGAAAAACCGCAACGATTGGTTTGTGAAAATAAACGAAGATCTAGAAATTGGTATTACCGAGAAAACCATTCGAAATGAAAAAGTATAACCTTAGTAAGCAAATACTCCTATAAATTTGCACAGAAATCTGAAGGAAAAAATACAGAATGGACAGAAGAATTCAGTAAGGAACACAGTGAATGAATGAAGAGGTATTGGGAAGAAAAGAAGAAACTTCATGCTAAATGAGTTCAAAAGCGCTCCTTGGTTGGACATAACGTAGCAAGAACAATAACGTGATATCGTGCAACCTTTGGATAGACGTGATTCAGATCTTCCTGCGCGTCTCTAATTGTGATGATAACGATGGTGATAAAAAATGGTGATGGTGACGAGGTAGGGGTGACAGGAGTGATGCTAACTTCTCTTCGCGAAATTTAACAAGCTGAAAGTAGCCTTTCGAACCCCAACTTAAAGAACCAACAGGAAGTGATACCTGTCACGGAATCTGAAATGAAGCAGTATAGAACCATCATCCGCATGGAAGCCCTTCATGCCATGGAGTGTCTGTCACTAAATAGAAATATTTTGATTAAAATACTGGAAATCAGACAGAGGAAAATATCTAGGCCTGCTACTGGATGTTGGTGCATACCAGAGAGGTCAAAATTCACAGCTCTATTCCTAGATAGAGATGCTCTCTGATTAAGCCAAGAAAAGGGTAGCTTTGTACGGTCAAGTGGCAACAGAATGCCAAACTACCTTTCACTTTCTGGCAAAACAAGAAATTGTCCATACGACATGGCTGACGGAGACTAGGAAGGGCATGGAGCTGACAGACTTAAAACTATAGACAGTCAGACACTGGGATGGAACCTGAAGAACGCCCGCGGTCTTCATAAAAAACTTGATATCTCGTAGTCGGAGGAAACGATGGAGCTACGCCGGGACAGGATAGGACAGTACTGGGCAATGACCAAAGTCGATGAGCTTAACAATCGTGGTCACAAGTACGCCTAGTCGAAGAAAGAAGAAATAGGGAAATCACTAAAGAGGCAATTTATTACTTATTTAAAGAATGTTTACCTTCTCATTACAAATATAACACATATTCATCAGAAAAAAGATGAGAAATATTTGTCAATTTAATGTAATACCATATTGAATTTTGAACATTTTTGCAGTTATGCAAACCTACGCAGTTAGCTACGGAGAATACTACTATGCTTCAGCCATAGTGAATGCCCATGTGCATCCCTCTCTAGGCCTATGATTCCAATTAAAATCACTAACTTTCACGTTTTCTGTTAGGTTGCTAAGCAATTCTTTCGTATTCTCCAATAACTGAAGACCTCCTCGGAATGAGGATGTTACCAGCAAATCAGTAATTTTTCAGGAGGAAAGAGAATTATTTTTGGAGTTTATTTCATGGTTTACACTGCTTGAATCAATTGATTATAAAAACATTTTACTGAATTGATATTGATACAATAGAAAATATTATGTAAGTATGTCTTACATTTTATCAAACAGGAGAGAAATCCTTTACAAGCACTTCGAACACAAGTGATAGCAAAATATATTAGCCATAATAAAAATGATAAAAGAAATGTCGAGAAAATATTTCAACATATGAATGTGGTTTCGTGTATTTAAATGATTTATTTATATCTGGTGATGAACCAACACAAGCACTGTACGTTCCGTCCTCACACCACGGAGGACGAAGTCCTGCTGGCTGTAAACCAACCTGAAGTTCAAATGAAAGACATAAGATGACACCACAGCAAGGAGATGTGATGATACACCTTATTTCCACTGAAATCACACTTTTTAAAACTTTGTTTGTTACATACTTAATTCGGAGAGGTCTTCGATACCGTTTGAAATCACAGTTCCATTTTCCTTACGTTCCCTAAAATGGTATGGATTTCTGCACACAAAACTTATTTATACCTATTTAAAGGGGATTTTCAAGAATGTTACTTCGTAAGTGTCAAATAAATTACGGCTGGAGAGAGTTATTGCTCTAAGATAAATGCACTGCTTAACAAAAACTGTTAAGCACCCAGAAGGAGTGGTCCAATACAATTCCATTTCGGCACATATGCATGCCATTGATATGCGAGTACATGGTTATATTCCTGTAATGTGTAGGACGCCCACCAGAGTGCACCATCCTGTCCACTGCTGTGAGGCAGACACGTACAGTACGAAGCACCCGCGATGTCCCGCAGACGCCTTGGATAGCCTGTCCACCAATAAGCAGCATTTGACGGAGGCCGCATTGTGGAAATGAATGAGCCTGGATGGTCGTATCGCGCAATTGCCAGCCATACGGGCCATTCAGATGTCACAGAGGCACAATGTTCGATTCAATGTGTACACGAGGGCACCCAATCACGCCGTGCAGTATCGGGTCGACCAAAAACACCACCCCGAGGGACGACCGTTTTATGGTGCGCCAAACATTGCGGCACTTCGGCACCCGTCATCCGGGAACATCTACTGCAGACTATACAACATCCTGTGACTTCACGCACGCTGACTAGATGACTCGCATCCGCCAGAGTGGGGTCTACCGCCTCATGCGTCGGTTGCCATTGACACCAGAACACCAACGCCTGCCTTTAGAGTGGTGCCTTGCCCGGTAGGCATGGACAGAGGACGACTGGCGCTGCATCATTTTCAGTCATTAGTTTCGCTTCTTTATAACCTCTGATGACCATCGTGAGCGGGTTTGACGTAATCCCTGGCATCATGGTGAGGGGAGCCATAGGTCACTTCTAATAGTGCTTCGGCAGACTTTGAGTGCATAGCGATACATCACACGTCTTACTCCTCATCGCACAGTGTTCAAACAGAAGAATGCATGCCCTCCCATGGCCAGCGAGATCCCTGGACCCCATCACTGAACACGTGTGGGATGAGATTGGAAGGGCACTCCGTCCCAGAACCAACCTGCTAGATCTGGAGGGTCAAATGCAACAACTGTGGACGAACTTCTCTCCGGGGAGGATTCAGACGCTGTTATCACCATTCTGAACCGCATAAGGGAATGCATTGCGGCCAGCGGGTATGCGACACCCTATTGACCTGGCGCCAACATTCCACCTGTAACTGCCAACAGCATTGTCTCTTTCATCCCATATTGTGATGAGTTCACAAGATTTTCAGCATATGCACTTTCATTCACTTTCAACCACTCCTTCCGGGCGCTTTTATCGTCAGACAGTGCTGATTTTAACTTCAGTTTTCAAAATGTACACTTCACTTCAAGTAGGTAGTTTGAGTAGTTTGGAAACAAAATATTAAGTTCGCGTGTGAGGGAGAATAAAAGAAAAATACTGACTATTTCTAAAACTTAAATAATAATTCTGAAATATCCAAAATAATACTTACGAAGGAAGTAAAGTCTTCTTTGTAGATATGCAAACATTTAAAATTGCAACATCAATAAGGGTGCATTCGATCAATGTGACGTGTGTTGTATGTGTAGATAAGGGGAGGATAATGACATGCTGTTTAATTAGCTCGTTGACTAGACTGAACCCAACGTATCAGAGAAAGCAGGAACCTCTGGACTGACACAAAACACTGAAACAAGTTCGTGACCATGAATTTTGAATCTTCTTCTTCCTCTTGTACTCCCACTTTTCTCACATCTGTGAGGGTTCGGGTGGGAACTATGTCGCACATATGGATTTTGTCCTGACTTACGGCCCAATGCCCTTCCTATCGCCATCCCTGTATGGAAGGATGTGATCATTGTTCCTGTGGTTGTTGATAGCGTAATGTGTTGCCTGAATTTGAAGAGGAGAGTGTTGGAAGAACACAAATACCCAGTCCCCGAGCGAGAAGACGCGATTAAAATCCCCGACCCCGCCTGGAATCAAACACGGACCCTCTGAATCGAAGGCCTCAACACTGACCATACAGCCAATCATTCATGTCCATGAATTTTGAATAATTTACGAGGGCGCGGCCGCTTCCTTTCCACCCCTAGCCCTTTCCTGTCCCATCGTCACCATAAAACCTATCTGTGTCGGTGGACGATAAACAAAATGGAAAAAATTTAAAAATAATATATTTTACGTATATGCAAAGCTTCACAGGAGACTCTTAATTAGTAAAGATATGTTTCCTTGTATTTCACGTGCTCAGAGATGGTATGATACCATCTGCCAGCAGTCCGCGTTGGAGACGCAAGTCGTGTGATCGGTTCAGTGAGCACTTACAAAGAAATGTCCTGGTTGTAGTGAACGACTGAGGAAATTGCGTAAAACTATTTACATTGATGCTTTCCCTGCCTGTAATAAACATGATAATCAGCTTTTGGGCTTTTGCCCAGTCAGAAAAAAAGGCGAAACTCTTTACGTTTCACAGAGAACTGTGCTCAAAGTTTTGTCTATTCATGAGGAAGACTTCTACAATAATGAGAGTTTGAATTCAAGAATGGTTTGCCGTTGGTCTATAGTGAGTGGTACGCTCGTTCACCACCAGATGGCTCACTGTACGCTAGTATTCCAAGTGGGAGTTGACCATACCATCTAAGCTGAAATTGACATTTCTTGTTACACCGTATGTGAGGGCGAAGAAACAGCAAGGTCATCAGACGACTGTGGTAGAAGTGTCGTGACACAGGTTTTGCCACGACGAATAGTGATGAATGATCAGATTGTTTCCCCAAGCGGTAGGGAGTGTTACTTCAATGGGCCTGGGTGATTTGCTACGTGTGAAGAGACAAGTCCTCTGCTTCCCAAAACCTTCCTTTAATTGTAGACTGAAGAATATATATATATAAAAGTATATACAGTATTTACAATCTTCTTCTTGACCTCGATTATTAAAATATAAGGAAGACTTGGCGTGGTCGAAGTACAGACGTGAATATTCTACGTCCAAACTCGGACCTGAATAATAATAATAATAATAATAATAATAATAATAATAATAATAATAATAATAATATCGGAGACCTGACTGACAAAGCTTCCGCCCGCACTTCTAGTAGAATTGTTCCAAAAATCCTCGAATAGGGTGTGTATCCCTGTTTTATACCCTCTCTACGTTACGCCCTTCTTCTAGAAAGCAATAGAAGTTCTCTTCCTATGGTAACTGTCCACAGACACACCAAAACGGAATCGCCTCTTTCCGTTCACTTACTTTCCACCTTTTCTAGGAACATATTACTCACTTTTAGCAGGGTGCAGCTTCCTGCTTCATGACGCACCCTACCTCGACCAAGCCATTCTTCTAATTGCACAATGTTGCTTTCAACATTTGTGTGCTTTCAAACTCTTAAGACCTATGTGGTTCTTAATTTTACTTTAAATCTTTCTCCCATTCTTATTATAATACCTTGGCTTCACTGCCATTACATAAATATGAATATTAACTCATAATTTCCCCATAATATCAATGTGTGTCTCAGCGACATCATTCCTCCTACGTTCCCGGTCACGAGTTTGAACCTCGGAAGAGTGAGTCGTGAGCTCGAACTGGGGCGGACACGACAGAAGAAATTTTAAAAAAAGATAAACAAAATGAAAAGTATAAAATTATATAAAGTGCCACGAAGGACTGCCAGGATAGACGAATAGAATAGAGACGAAGGTGGAAATAAAAGTGTGCAGCAGAAAAATCGAGAAAAATGAGAGTCAGACGTGAGGAAGTGGATCGGGAAGAAAGAAGGACATACTGCAACGAGGTTGAGGACACGGGAGTGAAAGTAACAAGTGCACACAAGTGAATAAAGTATGACCCATACCCTAGAGTGATGAGGATACCACGAATTTGGAAAACACTCAAACGGAATAACACTAGTGAAATGGCAGGGACGAGAACTACCTACGTAAACCCTTAATGGCTGAAGACCACGTATTATGTAACTGATAGTGACTGACCCTGTCCAAACTGTTAGGCTGTTTACGTGTTTCCACAGCTTCCCGTATAATCGTAGGCCTGTCGTATTTGGTGTGGGAACATCTTGGAACACGACATAATGAGGCGTTCATATCAGCTATTGCTGACTTTTCTGACTCGTTGAGACGGCTATTTCGTAGGTGTTCCTTGATACGAGTATACTCCCTGACACGCAGTCCTATACACTACGCGTACAACCCTACCCTTTCTCCCCTATTAATACTGAAGGTAGTGATTTATTGTTATTGGGTTCGTTTGAGCGTCACTAACCTCACAGTTTAGTAACCTTACTGGCCGATGTGACGTCTCACAGTTACTGTTAAGCTGGCACGTTGGCGTTATAGAGTCATGGTTCATTTGATGATTTGAGAGAATTAGGTATTGCCACGGTCATACTGCTAGTTTCGCTAGTGTTACATCTGCGGGTATAACTAAAGCATATTTTCTTTTTCTGTGGGATTGTAAATCTGTTTGGGTAACACCAGGTAAGTAGTATTGTGGCATGTTAATGACGTAGCTGCCGTGAAATCAAAATTACCTCCTCTATAAATATCCTTTCAGTTCAAATGGAAGAATATTTTGTTATCACGCTAACGTAACCTAACCTTGTCTTGTCTCGACTTTGGTACGGTCTGCAGGCTTAGCGTTAGTGTATTCTCATTGACTTGTATGTACATGTAATATATTTACTTTTGTGTGTTATTACAGCGTGGCTTCTCTTCAGTCCGACAAATGATAGCAAATTTGAAGAAGGGAGCTGAATTATTTACACACGGCAAGCACCAAAAATTATGGTTATAGTAATGCGTATATCAGAATAAAGACAGAAATTCATAACATCAAATTAAGTGAGGGTGAGAGAGAGAGAGAGAATGTGTATTCCCTTAATTCCTCATTAAGCTTGAAACTGACGTAATTATAAATATCTTGATTGATCGATTATTAGACTATAATTTATTTGGGGCAGGTAAGGGTAAGGTTGTATTCTGCCCGAAGACAGGCCCGAGCCTCCGCGGAGGTGTGCCTGAGCCGGAGTTTACGTACGGTAGGGTGGCCAGTTCCTTTCCTCTCCTTCATTCCCTTACCCCCGTCCCCGCCAACAGCACGTGGCAACCCATCCAAAAGTAGACCACGCCCAGTGTTGCTTATCCTCGGATATCTCACCGGATTCGGTGTTTTAACTCGGCTACGGCCGTTAACATTGTGTAAGGGAACCTCCATTGTTGAGTTCGTTTGCTGATGGTTATCTTTCGTGATTTCAGTATGTAACTAGTCAAGTTGGCAGCAGTGATGAGCAATGATATGCCCTTTAGTGTACAGAGTTTCGTGACTAGTACTATACCAATGGACTCCTATGTTTGCCCAATGTATATCCTGTAGCAAGTACAGAGAATTTCGTACACCCCAGGGTGTAATACTGGGGATAATTTGTCTTCCAATATATTTTCCAACGAATACTGGCTACTTCTGAATGCAACATCACCATGGCAATCACATCTGTGACGATAGTCCGATGGTTACAGGCTAGACCAGTGCGTACTGTTCCCCAGCACAGAGAGCGCAGAACTTGTGCAGCCATCATCGAGAATACCCAGCTGACTGCGAAGAGTCGGGTCAGTTATTTAGGGATCTCTCTTGAAACGAAGGAACATGATATGTGAGATTCCATCTCCTATAAGAGAACATAAATGCCATGTGATACTCGTTTTGAATAATGCATTGAAGCGTCACCCATCTCCCAGTCACAAGAGAAACACGTTACAGAGAATATATGCGACTGGTATTTCAAGAAGTAATGGCCCATTTATCTTGACAGTTCACAATATAACAAAAAAAAATGTCCCGATTATGTTATAGAATGTACGTCTTTGGCGAGACCGAACTGAAAGCAACAGGTTTATCAGCAAGAGCCGTGACATTTATTTTATTTCCCTCTCCTACTAAAGTTTATTAATGCTTCCGAACAATCGACATTTATAAAGAAAGCGTAGTTCATAAGGTTCTTGAAGTCAACAGTTGTCCAGTCAAATAGAGCTAAGTCATTGCAGTAAAGATGATCAGTGTTACCAACTGTTGTCCAGTTAAATAGAGCGCAGTCATTGCAGTAAAGATGATCAGTGTTACCAACTGTTGTCCAGTTAAATAGAGCGCAGTCATTGCAGTAAACGATGATCAGTGTTACCAACTGTTGTCCAGTCAAATAGAGCGCAGTCATTGCAGTAAACGATGATCAGTGTTGCCACAGCCTTCAAGGTAGCAGCAAAATCTCTATGGCACTTTATGGGCTAGTCACTAATTATCAAGGCTAGGAGTTTGATGACATGTAGTCTTAACAGACATTGCTAACTTGTACAGAAATCCCGAACATAGTTCACACTTTGTAATTTGTTAGGCCATTTTTGTCATTTTTGCATGTTATATTTTTAGGTCATTTTGTAAAATTATACGTCATTATTTGGCCATTTTATGGAATTTACTAGACTACAGTTCGGCGCCATGGCCAAATGGTTAGCGTGCAGGCCTTTGGTGCCAGGGGTCCCGAGTTCGATTACCGGCAGGATCAGGAATTTTAAGCATGATTGGTTAATTTCGCTAGCACTGGGAGTGGGTGTACATGTCGTCTTCATCACCATTTCATCTTTATCATGACGCGGAGGTCGCCTACGGGTGTCAAATCAAAGAACTGCGTCTGGCGAGCCGAACTTGTCCTCGGACAATCCCGGCACTAAAAGCCATACGCCATTTTATTTCATTTTTACCACTATATGTGGAACACCATGGCTTTGCGTTGCCTGAGAGTAGTACCATTATGTGAGGAACATCACAAGTTTTAGCGTTGTCTGGAATTAGTACCACTATATGTGGAACACCACGGGTTTTGCGTTGCCTGAGAGTAGTACCATTATGTGAGGAACACCACAAGTTTTAGCGTTGTCTGTGATTAGTACCACTATATGTGGAGCACCATGGTTTTGGGTTGTCTGAGAGTAGTACCATCATGTGAGGAACACCATAGGCCTGCGTTGCCTGGAAGTAGTACCATTATGTGAGGAACACCATAAGTTTGAGCGTTGTCCGTGGTGAGTACCACTATATGTGAAACACCATGGTTTTGCGTTGCCTGAGATTAGTACCATTATGTGAGGAACACTGTGGGTCTGCGTTGCCTGGAAGTAGTACCACTATGTGAGGAACACCATGGGTCTGCGTTGCCTGGGAGTAGTACCACTATGTGAGGAACACCATGGGTCTGTGTTGTCTGGGAGTAGTACCACTATAGCAGGAACACCATGGTTCAATTATATCAGAGATTATTATTATTTTTGGGGGCTGGTGGCCTGGATTTTAGACCCCATTGAACAACAAGCATCATCTCAGAAAATAAAGCTTTGTGAATAGGATGCACTGATTGTTCTGCATTCGTGGTCTTCTCTTCATCATCATTCGTTTCAGATTCTAGTAGGTGGATACATTTTGAAGTTTTAATTATCCTTTATTTTCGTTGCACCTCGTGCCATTAGGAGCCGATGACCTAGCTGTTATGCACCTTTAAACAACGAACATCAACCATCATTTCGTGTGGTTGTAGATGGCAGGAACTAATCAATATGACCACTTTTTAGTTGATTCACTTATGTGCGGAGGAAACCTTGCTGAATAAGGTAGTGCTTGGTAGAATCGCAGTTAATCCTTAGCACTCACACGGAGGGGATGCCCCGATATCAGTATTTTTTCACCTAGACTCAGCGCACATCCCACAAGGAATCTTCCTGGCTATATTTTTTGGTTTCACCAACCTGGATTGGCACTACAGTATCTCCTACCATGTGTCGACGACTCCAAAGATTATTTTCTCTTCAATAACAGGCCCTCGGGTCGTGCGGAAGGTGCGAATCTTGGAGAATATCAGCGTCAAAAATGGTTAACATTACGCTTGAAGAATGTATCATAGTCTACTGTGTTGTCAACCAAGCACGTCTCTTAACTATGAGCTTGCATTCGGGAGACAGTGGGTTCGATCCCTACCACCGGCAGGCCAGAATATGTTTTTCCGTGGTTTCTCATTTTCACACCAGGCAATTGCAGGGGCTGTTACTTAATCAAGGCCACGGACGCTTCCTTCCTACCCCTACCCTATCGTCACCATAAGATATATCTATGTTAGTGCAAGGTAAAGCAAAATTTGTAAGAAAATAACAAAAACTATATTGTTGTATTTTAGTTTGTTGGTGAATTGTTGAGCGGGCCCCGTGGTGTAGGGGTATCGTGCCTGCCTCTTACCCGTAGGCCCCGTTTCGATTCCAGGCCAGGTCAGGGATTTTTACCTGGACCTGAGGGCTGGTAAGCGGTCCACTCAGCCTACGTGTTTAGAATTGAAGAGCTATCTGATGGTGAGGTAGCGGCCCCGGTCTAGAAAGCCAAGAATAATGGCCGAGAGGATTCGTCGTGCTGACCAGACGACATCCCGTAATCTGCAGACCGTCGGGCTGAGCAGCGGTCGCTTGGTAGGTCAAGGCCCTTCAAGGGCTGTAGTGCCATGGAATTTGGTTTGGTTTTAGTGAAATGTTGGTGAATTTTTGTACATCGTTCATTAGGTATAGCATCCAGCTAACTCAAGGTATTTAAATGAACCTAGAGGCATTTTCGATGTATGTTCCTGCGCTAACTCCCCTCCCTCGAGGCAGGTTACAACACACCACAAAGCTTATTCACTGCCTCGTGATGTAGCGACGAGTATGTGGATATGTTACTACACAGAATGTATACATTTAAAACGCCTGTATCAAGAACGCTATCCAGTCAACAGACAACCGACAGCCATGAGATTCTGGAGTGTGGGCTACTGCATCCCTGCAAAGGACGTGGCGTGTTCGAGATCATTCCATGGCATCTGCTCACAATGAAAGGATTGTGATGGTCCTTATCCGGCATAACTCTCACACAAGCACACAGGCCATTGCACCAACATCAAATGGACGACTGTTCTTACACCAGGAGGTCCATGGTCATGATTTCGGGGCCCACGTGGCATTCTGTCAATGGACCCTACAGGGTGTGGGCACTGATCGTGTCTTTTTAGCGACCATCTTTTTTACGGACAAATCGCGGTTCCACAACAATGGAACTGTAAGTGTTGACAATATGTAGTACTGGAGTGTACGATAGGCAGCCTTTCAGATAGAGTAGGGTGAGAACATATCGCGCATGATCACTTCATTGGTCCCCATTACTTTGAGGGTAATGTGACGGGAGAACGCTGTCTGTGGTTTGTCTACGTTTAGCAACCACTGGTCTTGGAACTTGCGCCACTTCTTGAGCGCTGCAGGGTGTGGTTTCAACATGACGAGCTCCAGCGCACGCGGCGGTGGTCTTCCCGAACCATCTCCACACGACTTATTTTGGTAAATAGGCAGGAACTGAAGGACCTTCCCCTGGTCTGCTAGATCGACAGATCTTACATCCCTGGATTTTTCTGTTATGCGATGTCAACGAGCTGATGTATGCACAGGAGCCTGCCAATCCCGGCCATCTCAGACAGCTCAACACCTGGCATACCGAACCGTTACGCCGGAGATGTCGCACCAAGTCAGACAGTTCTTACAATATTGCGCGCAGCTCTGTATCGACCAAGCAGGTCGTTAGTTTGAGCTGACACTGCATTAAACGACGGACGTAATTGCAATCCTGTCACATGTTGCCTAGCCTCATTCAACCCACCTCTATGCCACGATACCACAAATCAGTGTGTGGAAACTAGTAAGTACGTAACGTTTCCAGCGGGAAAACAATGTTTGCGTGAGATTCAAACCTGCACACTTTTCAAGTTCGTCCTGTACCGCTCACCGACCTTGCCCCTGCCAAGTGACCTATTGCAAGGCTTGACATGCAGTGAGCACCTCCTGCGCACGTTTTACGGCTACATTTGAGTAGTGATCACGAACCCTGCATTATTGTAGCCCGTAACCACGCGTCTCGTTATGTTGCCGCAGGTTAGTATGTTAGTATGTAATATTTCAAGATTAAAACAAAGGCAGCGGGTTGCATAAAATTAGATCGCAAGGGACGAGCGGGTCCTCCGGCATGTTAAACGCTAAGGTGTATTACAAAACTCGAACCCCGTCACTACAGAGATGACGTTTGTACCATTATCTTCTAAATTTCCTGAATAGTGAATAAAACTGCTAAATTTCTTAGAAATTCGGTAGAAATATTTTATATTCATGAAATTCTACTTGTCCACCTCTGTCATGTAATCATTTGTGTTGAACATGAAATGTGAAATGTGGGACGAAGGCTGAGTAAAGGGGGATTCGATTCTCACTTCAGCCATCATCTAACTGGTTTTCCGTGGTTTCACACTTCTCCTCCAGGCAAATGCCGGGATGGTACCTAACTTAAGTCCACACCCGCTTTCTTTCCTCTTCCTTGTATATCCCTTCCAATCTTCAAATCCCCCACAAGGCTCCATATAATAGCAGGTGTAGCCGCTGGTCCCCTTCACAGTTCTATCCCCCCCAACCCAAAGTGTCAGGACACAGCCCATACGGTATTAAAGGTGGAATCCCTTCCTAAGTTCGAGGGAAAAACCAACCCTTGAGGGTAAAGGGATTAAGAAATAAAGTACTGTAGTCTGTGGGCATAGACGACATTTGTTCTTGTGATATGGTTTGAGTGATAAACTCTATGCCGCGCACCTCAACGTTAGGACTTTTAAGTGCTGCCAGTATCCAGTATTCGCGGGATAGAGCTTTTGAACCCTACTGCCGGTAACCCTAACGATGGTTTTCCGTGGTTTTTAATTTTCACACCAGGCAAATGTACCTTAATTAAGGCTACGGCTGCTTGTTTCCCACTCCTAGGCCTTTCTTATCCCATCGTCGCCATTAGACCTATCCGTGTCTTTGCGACGTAAAGCAACATGTAAAGAAAAGACATTAGTACCACAGTATCGCAAACATCTACGCGCGGAGAATGACTGGATTTTTACTTACCGCGGAGGACGTGCACAAGGCTGCCAACCTGTCCACTTAGGAACTAAGATAAGCACTAAATGAACTTGAAGACAGTATGCTCTTTTACATGTTCTGTTTACTTGTGCTTTTATTTTGCGAGGGTTGGTCAAGGGATGTAATTCTAATCTTCCCCGGAAATGACGTCACATCGCATTTTACGTTGGCCAATAGCAATGCTAGTAGCTGCTTCAGCAATGGAGAATAGCGTGTGCTACTTTCATTAGGTTATAAAAGTAAGTGAGGTATGGGCTGGTCAGCGAATACATCTCTCGTCTATTACACGTGGGATTTGCATCCCCTAGCTCCGGATCGCCAGGTACAGGGTAATCATTTATTGCAAGTTATTTGATGATTTTCTTACAAATACACCTACTCACTAATTTCACCCGATCTCTAAATTGTAGTTTCTGAGAATTTTTCTTTTTTTGTTATTTACTCTAGGACAACATGTATCTTATCGTGTTAATGCAAGAATTTATTTGTGTCACTAGTCTGAACGGTGTTACTCTTAGCTTAGAACTCATCCATCCATTATCTAAAGGCTAAGCCAGATCCCACGGTCTTCAGCAGTCCTTTTCATCGTGAAATGTGAAGCGAAACCCAGCTGAGTGATTGTGTTCTTAAGGAATTCTTTCTCTCGTCTCCTTCCCTAGCACCTTGCCTTCGAAGACGTATTGTCTTTGGACATGTCCAAGAAATTTTGCTTTCCTCTGATCTGTTGAATCAATTAAGGTCCGTTTCTCATGAACGTCATTCAATATTTTGATATTAGTCTTTCTTCTGTCCAACTCGTCCCTGTCTGTGTTCTCCAGAACCATATTTCAGCAACTTCTAGTGTTGATAGTGCTTGTTTTCCCAAAGTCCAGGTCGTACAACCATAAGTTAGCACACTCCAAACAAAGGTTTTAACAAATTTCTTCCTGGTTTCAATAGCTTACAGTAGACATTATGAATGAATAAATAAAGTGATTGGAGGATTTAATGAGTTGAATGTTTTCCCCATTCTTCTACATTCAATCTGGATGAATGCTTGACAATGAATGAATGATTAATGAATGTCCTGTATTCATGCATGCATGAAGAGAAGTCTCTCTCCCAATCACAGATAGCCACCAACTGGAGAGGGAGAATTCCTTAATGAGTGAGTAAATAAATAATAGAATGAATTGAATGTTCCCAGCCTTCATCTGTGACACTCAGGCAAATAGGCTGAGAACATTCCTTACGAAACAATAAATGAATGATCATAATTTCTATTTCCTGATAATGTTATAAAGCTTGCGGTGCACGGGGCGTATTTTTAACGAATACCACATAGCTTATTGAACTGACTTGCATGAGAAACATAATATAACGCCAAGTTTCCTTTAGTAAAATGGATGACTATTTTCTCTAGTTTGCTTCCACAGCCAGAGCTCTTGTGCCACATTCTTGTTTATTATTACTGGCCTAGAAACCCAGTTGGCAAGCATCCGCAGCCAACTGCGTAACGTAGCGAGTTAACACCCGAGGGTCGATCCTTCCGTACGACAATTTTCTTTCTCGTCGTGTTTTTGCTGTTTCGGGGAGTATGAAAAATGTCTGACATTCTCTTTGCGCCAGATCAGTGAGTTATGCTATGATGCTCTGTCTATGTACTCTGTGTATACCACATACTCGTAGCAAACAGTAGCCTATGATGTTTCTATTATAATTTTCATAATTGAACACGACCATCAAGTAAATTATTAATGCCCATAAAATAGAACTAATTGCACTTAGATATAATTACCATGGAACGGACACTTTGCGTTTATCGTTTTTTAAGATAGGACCGTGATCCCTGGGCGGCTGCAACTGAAGAATACTTGAAATAAAAAAGATAGCAACTCATACTAGACGTGGAGAAAGTTCTTTCTTTCTTTACCCATTTACCCTCCAGAGTTGGTTTTTCCCCGAACTCAGCGAGGTATCCCACCTCTACCGCCTCAATGGCAGTGTCCTGGAGCGTGGAACATTTGGCCCGGGATACAAATTAAGAGGAGGGCCAATACCTCGCCCAAGTGGCCTCATCTGCTATGCGATCAGGGGCCTGGTGGGAGATGGGAAGATTGGAACGGATAGACAAGGAATTGGGAAGGAAGAGGGCGTGGCGAGCACCAACCCGACATAAAGTGGGATACCACAGGAAACCACTTCGAGGATGGCTGAGGTGGGAACCGAACCCCCTCTATTCAGGCTGAGTGGACTCCATGCTAACCCTCGTATCGCTTTTCAAATGTCTTGACAGAGCCTGCGCGGGTGGCAACTAATCACTACACCACTGAGGTCAGGAAATAACAAACTGTACATTCAGACTGGTGACTGCTGTGAACGTAAGCTAAACTTCAAACGTGATTCTCTTCTTGAAAGGAGTAAGAATGCGAAAGAAAGTGTCTGTTAGAAGAAGATTTCTAAGCTAGCTAGGAAATGTTTGGCGTCGTACTTCTTTTAAGACTTCATTTTCTAATCGCAGGTACAACGCCCAGTGCGGGTGCCCCTGATCAACAACACCATTAGAGTGGCATTGTTGTTGGATGAGGTGGGGCCGGTGTCTTCTGCTGCCACTAGATGGCATTACTGCTGCAATTAAAAAAAATAACCTGTTAATTCGGGGCACACGGCAAGTAGTTGAAATAAATTACGTCATACACGTAGGAGTCTGAATATCTAACTTTAGGAAGAGAAGCTCCGAACAATCTTGTACTGTATTTACATAGAACACACCCCTCCCCGTCGAGCTGAGGCAAGCGCTCTCCAAATACAAACATTGATTTTCCACCTCGGAAATAGAGCACTGTTACTCCATTCGTCTCCTGATGAATTTCTTACTGCGGCTTAAACAACGTACGGGAGATTAAAGTCGCTACCTCGCCCTCAAAGAATTAAACGCGTTATAAAAGAAAGTTTTTAATTCCTTGCAATCCATCTTGCCACCACCAGAACTACTGCCGCAGTTCTAGAACACTGCTCCGCAGTGCATGCAGTGTATCGTGCTAGACGGAAAAGGCTTAGGGACTAAAGGGTGCTGAAATATGATAGCACAGTGTCCGTGGATTTACCGGCTCGTAAGAGATCTCCTGCGGGATAACATTCCGGCATCTAGGTGTCTCTCTGAAAATACGTGGGACGTGAAACTAAGAACTATATTATCATCGAAGTGTGAGCCCCTTCTCTTCAGTGTAACGGTGCGCTACAACCTGCCATCCTTGGAGGCTCGGGTTAGATTCTCGGTACTGCCAGGAATGCTGCCTGTAAAGAACTGCACTACCTTGGCACGGGAACGCGAATTTTTCTTACAGTGTATCGCAGGGTGGCCTGCCCCGCAGTGTAGGGGCAGTGTGCCAGCCTTTTACCCGGAGATCTCGGGTTCGATTCCCACGAATGTCAGGGAACTTTACGGGCATCTGAGGGCTGGTTCGAGGTCCAATCAACCTACCTGATTACAATGGGAAGCTTATTTTCAGAACGTACCAAATCCAAAATTGACATGATGATGGAAAACTTACGTTGGAAAGAAGATCCATAACATGAAAGAAAAAGGAACAGTGAAATCGGACCATAAAAGTCACCAAATATCACAAACTCGCCAGAACATAACATGCGTGCAGCCAATGAGGAGCCATTTCTGGGGCACGTGACCACCAGAAACAAAGTGTTTCTTTAATTTACATAGTTGTGTTCGATGATTTCATTTAATATAATTTAAGTAATCTAAGCCTTCATTGTAAATAATTAAATTCTAATCAATCAATCAATCAATCAATCAATCAATCAATCAATCAATCAATCAATCAATCAATCAATCAATCAATCAAT
Organism: Anabrus simplex; assembly: GCF_040414725.1. NCBI lineage: Eukaryota > Metazoa > Arthropoda > Insecta > Orthoptera > Tettigoniidae > Anabrus > Anabrus simplex. The sequence continues at coordinate 22,549,911 of NC_090267.1, forward strand.
CAATCAATCAATCAATCAATCAATCAATCAATCAATCAATCAATCAATCAATCAATCAATCAATCAATCAATCAAACAATCAATCGATCAATCAATCAATCAATCAATCAATCAATCAATCAATCAATCAGTATTTAGAGCAGTCACCCAGGTGGTGGCGGTGATTATTGTTTTAAGAGGAAGTACAACTGAGCAACCATCCCTTATATAACAATGAATGTATCGGCCAAAGGAAGAAAAGGGCCACGAAGGGCGAGAAAATGGGACTCCCTAGGCCTCGATTCGGAAAGGGAGAGTTGACCAACGGTGGTCGGGGGGAGCCTGGCACAGGAATCAGCGAAGGGCCCCGTACTCGCCAACCCAAAGTTCAGAGCCCCTGGGGCTGCGTTTAGTCGCCTCTTACTTCAGACAGGGGATACCGTGGGTGTTTTTAGCACCCCATCCACAGGGGGAAGTCACCCAGGTAGCATAATCTCTATATGATATTTACCTACTTTTTTCTTCAATAATTCCAATAATTTAGAAAGTTATTGAACATCTCCCTCGGTAAATTACTGCAATCGCTAACTCGTCTTCCTATAAACAAATATTTGCCCATTTGTCTTCATCTTTCCAACATTTAAAAACACCACTCATAGCGCTTTTGACACCTAGGTGCCTGTCGTAAATGAAGATCAATGTGATTGATTGATTGATTGATTGATTGATTGATTGATTGATTGATTGATTGATTGATTGATTGATTGATTGATTGATTGATTGATTGATTGATTGATTGATTGATTGATTGATTGATTGATTGATTGATTGATTGATTGATTGATTGATTGATTGATTGATTGATTGATTGATTGATTGATTGATTGATTGATTGATTGATTGATTGATAATATTGTTCCAATTTTAAAAGTACGTTATCCAGTAGATATCAATAACTTATTTATCTTACAATCATTCTTCAGACTTCTTAATATTTACATTCAAATGGTCATTAGCCAACGAGATGAAGTGAATAAGAAGTATGCTCAGACTGGGATTGGCTACTTTCGTAGCTTCCCTTCAACACTATGATCCTCCATTTTTAATGTTGTTAGTTGAGATATTTCTTGTAAAAGGAAAGCATCGAAGCCAGAGTTAAGAAGTAACAAATTAAATGTAATCAAGTTACGTCTAATGATTATATTTTTTAAATAAATGTTTACTTGTTATAACAATATTTTACAAAATAAATTTTCTCGCGATTTACTTCTCGAGGCAAAATTTGCAATCCTTACATTCCGGTCATGGATATAATCGCATGGAAGCAGAAATGGGAAGAAAATGAAGTGATGCCGAAAGCAAATTTTTCAGTTCTACTACCGTAGAATCAGTGATAGACAATGTACAAGAGTTTCTTATCTCTGCTTTAATTCCAAACACATCAAACTGATAGTACAATATTCATCATAGCTTGGGATTTAAAATTTCTTTAAATGGCCCTCTAGTGCGTCCATTCCCGTCTCTGCCACGAAATTTGAAAAGTGGTACGAGGGATGGAACGGGGTCCATTCAGCCTCTGGAGGTCATCTAAGTAGAGGAGCGTTCGATTCTCACGTCAGCCATCCTTGATGTGGTTTACCGCGGTTTCCCAATTCTCCAGGCAAATGCCGGGATGTTACCTAACTTAAGGCCACGGCCGCTTCCTTCCCCCTCCCCTTGTCTATCGTTTGCAATATTCTCTCCCACAAAGCCCCCGTTCAGTATAGCAGGTGAGACTACCTGGCGAGGTACTGGTCCTCTCCCCTGTTGTATCCACGACCCAAAGTCTCACGTTCCAGGATACTGCCCTTAAGGCGGTGGAGGTGGGATCCATCACTGAGTCCCAGGCAGAAAACAACTCTGAACGGTAAACTGATCCAGAAAGGAAGAAATTACAAATTACTTGAAACTTGGAGTCACTAACTAAAACATTATGGGAAAAAGTTCCATGGTACAAACACTAACATGGTGATGATAGCCACTCAGCCTCTCATTACAAGAAATAACGCACATTAAGTAAAGTAGAATAATATCAGTTTCGTTTCAAACATTTGTGTCATTCCAGCCCCTTGTGAAGATTTCCTTAAGACTAACTTTCTGTATAATAATTGTGATTTTAATGAATAATTTCTAAGAAAGTAATTTGTAATCATAATTGAGTAAATCATATCTCAGGTGACTGTAATTCAACCCATCCCTCAAGAAAGTACTTTTCCGATAAAAGAGAGAGTAGGAAAGTAGACACATAGAGGAGTATATCACCGGGCGAGTGTGGCTTGAACTTGTATCCGGGAGATAGTGGGTTCGAATCCCACTGTCGGCAGGCCTGAAGATGGTTTTCCATGGTTTCCCACTTTAACGCCAGGAAAATACTGGGGCTGTATTTTAAATAAGGCCACGGCCACTTCCTTCCAACTCCTAGGCCTTTCCTATCCCATAGTCGCCATAAGAGCTATCTGTATCGGTGCGACGTAAAGCCACTAGAAGGACGAAAGGAAGAGTAGCCTATATCCGGATATGCTGTGCAATTGTCGATACTGTGAATCAGTATACAGACCTTTGACCGAATCGAAGATTATCATTCATTTGAACACTTCTAAATAAGTTTGACGTGTTAGGCAAAGAGAATTTAGAATTGAGTCTCCTTCTCACAGCTGCAACTCCTCGATGCTGGGTCTGACATACTGCTCGTCCTCGAGCTGTCCGTCTTCCTTGTAATTGTCTCCTCAGCTTAGTTTGTCATTTGTCAAGACCTGTTCATTCCAACGTGACAAACTCCAGAACCACGCTGAAATTCGTTCTCCTTTCTGCCGTCTCAAGATGGATACAAGCTCCCCACACAGTGAAATTCTCGCCTTAGTAGGGGCTGGCTCTTGTACAATTCTGAGTGTTTTTGTTTTCCTATATAAACAATTGCATCAGTGACGCCATCTCTCAGGCATGTGTGGCAGCAGAAGAGACAGGGTACACCTCAAGTAACAGCAGTCACTGTTATATTATTATTGATTAGTTTTAGGAACTCTGAATATTCTACAGAGTGAGTCAGTTTGTACAGCACGGCCGCCCTCCACAGTGAGATAGACGGCAAATTGTAGAACTGTTGGTGGGAAGGGAGCAGGTGCAGAGTAAGCTTCGGCGATAAAGGTGGCCACGTCTTGTCCGTAGCTCTGGAGCTCTGTATGGGGAGACGTCGGCTGTCCTGAGAATGGATTTCCGTGGTTTTTTAATTCTCCTGTACTTAGGTGAATGCCGGGACAATTCATAGTATAGTGCACGACCGCCATCACCTCACCTCAATCAATCAATCAATCAATCAATCAATCAATCAATCAATCAATCAATCAATCAATCAATCAATCAATCAATCAATCAATCAATCAATCAATCAATCAAGCAATCAATCAATCAATCAATCAATCAATCAATCAATCAATCAATCAATCAATCAATCAATCAATCACGACTGATTTTCATTTAGGGCAGTCGCCCAGGTGGCAGGTTGCGTGTGCGTTGCTTAAGACGACTTTTCTTCAGCAATTGCAAAGAAATCGGTAATTTATTGAACATATCCATTGGTAAATTATTCGAAAAACTAACTCCTCCTTCTACAAACGAATATTTACTCCAATTTCTTCCCTTCAAACCCAACTTTATCTTCATATTGTAACCTTTCCTACTTAAAAAGAACCCTCAAACTTATTCCTCTACTAATGTAATTCAACGGCATGTCTCCACTGACAGCTCGGAACATACCACTTAGTCGAGAAGCTCATCTCCTTTCTCGCAAGTCTTCCCAGCCCAAACTTTGCAACATTTTGTTAACACTACTCTTTTGTCACATATCACCCAGAACAAACTGAGCTGCTTTTCTGGGAATTTTTTCTTCCAGTTCTCAAATGAAATAATCCTGGCGAGGGTCCCATACATTGGAACCATACTCTAGTTTGGGTCTTACCTGAGACTTATATGCCCTCTCCTTTACATCCTTACTACAACCCATAAATACCTTCATAACCATGTGAAGAGACCTGTCTTCATTTACAATCCCGTTTATGGGATTAGCCCAATGAACACATTTCCTCATATTAACACCCAGATAATTACAGGAACTGTCACCTCATCAACACAGTAATTAAAACTGAGAGGACTTTTCCTATCATCTTCAAGGCTTCAAATCTCCTGAGCTGGGAGAGGGCGGTACTCCTTCAGTGTAGGGAATGTAAACTTTAGTAGTAATAGTGCGAAGGAAAAGAAGAAGCTGTAATAGCAGAGGTGAGTACACTTGTAATGGATGCGGATGTATCAAATGAAGGAAGTGATAGCGAATGTCCAGGAAAACAGCCATCCCTCATGTCCGGACTCTTAGCCAGTAACAGGTGAGAATGCGAACTAATTTGGTTATTAGGAAGTGTCGTCTAGCCCGTTCTTCAGTAATGTAGCAAAAGTAACATTAACTCTAGGGGTTCTGATGGGCCGTACCCCTAAGTTATATGCAATGTTCATAGCATAACTGTTGTGCAGGGTAGTGTATATGTGTTACTCGCTTGAGCAAGTTTGCATTGTAACCTGTTATTGGCTAGCCAGCACCTCCAGGAAACAAACAAGTTATCTGAAGAATATCTTACTGATGCATACTAGATATGGACAAAATACTCACTGAAAATTGATGGAAATTTTTATCCCCCATCTGTGTCGTCCTGGATTGCCATTCATATGACACCTCGCCTGAAACTTACAACAGTCTTGAAACGGAAAAAAATAAAGAGTAGAAATGCGTCAATGAAACTTGGAGAACACGGTCATGCAGTAAGCACGACGAATCTTCTGAAAAGTTCTTCTTGACTTTTTAGCCCGAGGCCGTTATCTCACCATCACCCACCACCTGAATTGTAATCATATAGGCTGAGTGGTCCCAGAACTATCCACCAGATCCATGTAAAACTTTCTGAGCCTGCCGAGAACAGAACCCGGGGCCTCCGGGTAAAAGACAGGCACGCTACCCTTGCTCTGCGTTTCCCTAGCAACGAGGTAAAATCGTAATAACCGTGGGTCTGTACATTGACTATTTTGGCGAAAATTTCGTACGCCTATCCGTTTAAGGGGTAATAATGACCATCTTCATATGTTTAGCTTTAGTTTCCCGAAAGTGCTATATTTCCCTCCTCCCACAAAATCAAGATGAGCTATAAAATTGAAATTTGGCAAAATTATAAGTTGTAGCCTGTTACCGATGGAAAACTTCCAAGATCTTTCAATTTTCCACATTTTATCCCGAAAGAATCTCGAAAGATGGAGGCAATTTTAATGACGGCGGAGACTTTCCTTTTGAGGTGTTTCGTGGCTAAACGGTAAGTCCTATCACAGAAAAGGGCATGGCACAATCTTCGTTCAACTTGAAGTGATCTACAACTTTGGTCCTGTGAATTTTTGTCGTATCTCTATCCCTCATACGTTAGATTTGTCTCTATTTCTCGATTGTAAGTAAATTCTGCTGTTTTTATACGGATAATTCATACTTTGAATCACTTATAGGAAAGATAGAATCACCAAATTATGCACGAACATTGGCCCATCGTATAGCCAAATGTGAGACAAATGCTACGTTTGTACCCGTCACATAATTATCCGAAAAGTAATACACTGTGAGACAATCTTACCCAAATTTCACCCTATTCAATGTTTCTTAATCTGACTCAACTCCTGCATAATTAGTAAAGAGGGCCTACCACTGTAATGAATAATTCCCTTCTCGATTTGACTTTTAGAAGGGAAGGGAGCATGAAATTTTGTTCAAAACTCCCCTAGCCAATTGTGTTCGGCTGTAGGCAAGGGTGCCCGCCATTATAAACAAATGTACCCATCCAAAATGTGACTGGCGTTAGACATAGTGGTCTGGTATTTTAATGGAAACCCAGCAATTCGATGTGGCTGGCAGTAGGAAATGAGGCCTGCCATCATGATGATAACAGCACAACTCAGTTTCGACTGATAGTAGGGTAGTTGCCTGTCATTATAATAAAAACTCCTCAACTTTTTTCTGTCTGGAAGTAGGAAAGGGAGGCTGTCATTGTAATAAAAACTCCCCAAATCGATTGTAACCGCGCAGTAGGCAATGGGGCCTGCAATGATAGTGTAAACTTCCCAAGTCGATTGTGAATGGCAGGAGGCAAGCGAGCCTGCCGTTATCATCAGAACTCTGAAACTCACACTTCTACATTGAAAGCAACGTATGGGGAGCACCCCATGGTGTTTCCCGGATAACATTAAGAGACATGCTATTTTAAAAATCTTATTTACTGCATGTACAGTAATTTACCCCGATATCCGTATACAACCTAGAATACCGTAGCGAAACACGGTACGTTTGTTAGTTTATTTTATATAATCGTTTAATATATTGTGAATTCCGTGCTGCGTTGGTTTCTCCAATTACGGTTTTCACAACTAGCTGCCAGATATCCCTCATTTTACAGCATTTCCCGTTTGTGAAGGTCAGAACTACTGTTCCATTTTAACAGCCTACAGACGCCCTTTTTACTCACATTTAAACAACTCGCTTCTGCCGTGATTAAAATGGTCTGTTTGCACTAGAATCCTGCATCTCAGTTCGTTATTCTTCATCTAGCGATTCTGCACTATGATCGGAACGTGTAGTTGGCGAGCGAACCGCCGGCACAGAGCCCATGCGTGGGAATCGCGTGAGTAAAACGCAGAGACGTCTGGTTTAAGTTGACGCAACACTGCATTCTTTCGTCTTCAATTCCTTTTGGTAGAAATTGTTAAATTTTGAAGTTTATGTGATGCAAGAGAGTTTGTACTAGTATTCTTATAACCTGCGATTAAGGGAGATTAAGGATTATTGGATAGGGCTAGAAGTGAAGAAATATACAGGTTATATACTGTTTATGTAGAAAATGAAACGGAAAAATGTTCTAATAAACTTTGTGCCTACAATGTAATTACAGCACAATAAATTATATCTCAGTGTTTTCCTGAGCAAATGTCGTTATCTTGTGTTGACATGACCCGTCCCTTATTGATATTTAACCCTAGAATACTAACACGACGTAATTTTTACGAGTCAGTTTGGCAACGTATCCTGCTGCTCCAAAACCGGAAGTTCCTGTGCACTGAACTCCCCGCTACCGTCAGGTGGAAGCAACCTGTATTTATCCGTGATCCCAGTTGTTTTGAAAGTAGTATTCTTAATTTCATGGTAAAATGTACGAGACGTTAGTATTACTGCAAATTTTTGTTGACTGCGATTTAAATGTTTTCTTCGCCTTTCTTCGTAGTGTTTGGTATAGAATAGACTTTTATTGAAAACAGTACTATCTCAACTCCAAGTACTTCCCAAGTATGCCCACCGCGTTTCAGAAGAATGACGACCGATTTCTGTGAACACTGTCATCACGCGGTGTGTGCCCAACATCGTGCAATATTCTGTGTTTTGTGACGAATGGACAATCAAATCAGACATTTTGATATTAAATTTTAGCTTCGTACTTCCTGAGAATGCTTATATTGCTTTAACTTATAAAAAATTTTAATGTGTAGCGTCATAAAGTTGAAATAAAATAAAGTCGTATGTTTTACGATTCATTTGTATTTACGTAACTCTTAGGTAACGTTGGAATTCTAGGGTTATAAAAACCGGCAACCCTACTCACAACAGGGAAGAAGTTGTTTATCGTGGAACATTATTTCCAGTCATATGGAGTGTGGCGTCAGAATGGGCCAAGCTAAGGAACAGTACGACGAACGATTCAGTATGGACGCGACGCAAAATATAACAGAACAATGTTGACAGGTTCCGTCAAGCAGGATCATATTTGTGTCAATGGAAGGGTAAAACAGAGCACACAGGAACGTCCAATACAAGCGAGAATCATGCGTGACCTCTCTGAGAGGTGATAGACGCACCAAAGTTTGGCCTCCGATGCACATTGTTTTGAGCGGTAGATCTGTTCGGTGGATGTTGAAAGACCTTCCTGGATTTGCATACCGCATTCGAGTTGCTCAGCGATGAGGGAGCCCGCTTACAGAATCGCAGCTGAGTGTTGACTATGATGATCTGCAACATGCCATACTGTGTTCACGTTAATGGCTACATCAACCGACAACCAACTCATTCCTTTTAGGGTTCGTATGGCCTGATGTCGTTATATATAAACCACAACAAAGTAAGTAGGTTACGATTTGGTGCACCGCATCCGATCATGGAATCGAGGAATACATCAACTCATCTCTGATTCCATGAGATACCTGAGATATTGATGCATGTATCAATCGTAACGGAGGGCTTTACTTGAATATATTTTGGGGGGATCAGGGTTTTTACACCCTGAACAACTTACATCTGAGGTTGTGAACTCCAGCAGTTGTTATATTATGGTTCGCTACCGTAGACTGGCTGCCTTCCTGGACTATGGAGATCAATTTTTCCCGTTGTAGTTCTTCAGCCTTCCTTGTCGTTGAGATGCTAGCAAACATCATATTCCGCCTTGGAAACAGTTGACTAGTGTAGAAGTCAGACAGGGTGATGTTCTCTGGAGAAGGTTATCAGAGAATGGTAAAAGGAACCGGATATTCAGAGTTCGATTTACCTGAAACACAAGCGCGAAGGTTTCATTAGTGATTGCCTGGCTTCGACAGACTTGGCACTTCTTGGAAGCTCAATGGAAGTAGCAATAATGCAGCTATATTCAGACACCAGGCAGGCAAAGTGGGATTGCAAGTGGCGCAAGAGAAGACCAAATATCTCACTAATATCAGCGGAAGCCCCAGACAATTACAGTTGGAAGAGGGATAATTGAGAAAGTCAATAGGTTCAAATATTTAGGAGAATGTCTTGAGCCATTTCTGTCCGAACTGTAGCCTTAACATCCCGAATTAATAAGCTAGATCTGGCATACCATCTGATCAAGAACACGTACAACGAAAGGTGTGTCTTCCTTAACACCAAGCTCTGACACTAACCATGCTACCATGCTGTCATCTGCCGGGAAGCCGTGTATGCCTCCGAGTGTCTGATCCTTAACAGGAAAGGTGTAGCTGAAAAACTAGACATTAAAGAAAGGACGATTCTTAGGAAGATAATAGGAACAGTAAAAAACAGAGGTTGAATACAGCTTGTGACACAATCTGTGGTTCTATAACTACACGGAAAAGATCAAGAAGAAAAAACCTCTGACCGTCTATGGGCACATATGAAGGATGAATCATGGCAGGGTGGCGAATCGTATTCCCTCATAATTGCAGAAGAGAAATATTAAGACCCCGTGGCTTAAGGTCTTCAGGAACTAGGAATAGTTGAAAATGATATCCGAAACCTTTCACCAATCGGAAATATTCTGAGACAAGGGAGGTTCCAGGACAATCCACCCCCCAAGAAGACAGGTGCCCTGTGAACAATGGGAAGGAAGAAGAAACACAGAGAACGCCCACGTACTGGGCAAGCATCAAAGTCCTCTCCCATAGAAAATGTAGAATATTGTAGTCCTTAGTTGGCCTTATCGAAATAAAGACAGACAGACAGAGCTAACGGAAGGCACGTTGAACATTTCCTGTATACTGGTACGTTCTGGTCTTATGTGTCTCCCATGAGTGATCCACAGTAAATGGAGGTATGCTCGTGTTACAAGTCAATCATTCTACATTCTGTCTTACGGCAGGTCTTGTCACGGGATAAACATCTTCCACAAGTAAGATCGTAAAAGATATTTAAATAGGTATCGTGTGTTTGCTAAAGCGCAATGAATACCAATGCAGGTAGCTAGAAACATCTGTTGGCAACTCAAGTAACTTGAAACTTATAGTCTGGGGTAAGGAAGTTCGTGATATTCAAAGATTCATCAAGAACTTATCTGTGTCTCATATAAACCTCCCTTTACCGTATCATATAGAGTTGTATGAAATTAGTTCTAACATGAAAATAAATCGTTTATGGACTCATCTCCATGTAACGTGTTTTATTTTCCTACGTTGAGGAATGTGCCCTGAAGTCTGCACGTACCTACTTTATTGTTACACCCTATATGTGGTGATGGAGCAGACAGGTGTTCATTGTGGGAACAGAACCTGACTGGCTTAGCGACTACCGTACAGTAATTAACATCCTTATATAATCTTAATTCTAAATTATACCTTCGGTTAGATGTGATATTAATCTGTAATTGAGGGTGAAACTATTACCTTACAGCGCGCTAACAGTTACCTAATATGCCACTTAACCTTGGGCGAAACACTTTTCAGAGGAACCTTGTATTACTCAGAAGGATATCGTGACTGAACTCAGCCATTTCGACACTCCTGTAAAACATCATTAGGTACCGGATAGGAAGGAATCTAAATTAATTAATACCGTTGCGTGTAGTAATTAAACATAATCTTGCAGTGTTATCACATCTCATTTCAGATAACAGTCAACCAAGACACTGAATTCTGTAGGTTCATAAGGTAGACAGTCATATCGCTGGTAAATGGACGTGCTACGGTGGTATATGAGGTGTGTGTGTGTGTGTGTGTGTGTGTGTGTGTGTGTGTGGGGGGGGGGGGGGGGGACTCAGTACTGGATGAGGAAGTAAATATCAATAATGTGTTTGTTCGGTATTTATCCTGAAGGATGGTTTGGTCTTCAGGAACTCCACCAACAGCTGTCACAGATAGTCTAGGCGTCAATGAAGACGCATACTACGGAAATGAGCAGTGGGGTAGTTTCCCGTTGCTTTCTTCACCGAGCCAGAAGTTGCTATCAAATACCACTGAAATGCACGTACCAACTGCCCCTATGAGCAATATTTTCGTACCATTCGTAACAGAGATTGGCTGCATAAGGAATTGTATTATTAGTATCGCTCGTACCTCAGTCACGTTCATATTGTCAAAGCCCAGGATGAGACTGAGACAGTTCATTGAAAGTATCAAATTTATTCTAGCCCATACCAGAAAACATAGTGCACTGTAAGCACTACATCTCGCTAGCGAAGTCATATTATTATTATTATTATTATTATTAATAATAATAATAATAATAATAATAATAATAATAATAATAATAATAATAATTCCTTAGGGAATTTGCCTAATTTTTGGCAGACCTTTAAATTTACCAGTTGCTCAAACTAGGATGTTTTCAAGTTCCACGCTCACAGTGAATTACCTTTCATAACGGAGATCACAGTTCTATTTACACTACCTCCTGCTGAGACTAGCGAAGAACTGTCATGGTGTAGTGCACCACAGGGAGAATTTAAAAACTCTACTTCACAAGATTGCCTGTGTTTCTTTGGCAAAAAAGAAATCTTAAATGAGAGCAAATAAATTTATAACATAACCGTGAATACAAATAAATACCAACAATAATAATAAGCATAATTGGCCACATAGAATTCTAGGTGAGAAAATAAAAACACCAGACCTAGCGAGAGGAAAATAATTCTTATTAACTAAAACAATAACAACATAATACAAGCAAAGAAAAGTTTAATAAGTATACACGGTTAGATATGTTACTTCTTAGTTCCAATATAACTTACAAATATACTTCATTCCCGTTTCTTAATACACCCAAAGAAGAAAGTAACAAGAAAGTAGGTAAAGCTACTTTGGCGATGGAGGATCCCCATTAGAACGATGCATATTCGTATGTAATAATGAGAGGCAAATTTTACGATGTGACAAAGACACACATTCAACTAGGGCATAATAGCCCAATACTTCAGAGTTAACGGATAAAGTCAATACCCGTGTATGTCGAAAAGCAATCCCAACAGGAAAATGCATAGTAACATTCTAAGTGGGCATATTTACACAACAAAATAGGATCTTTTCTCATAAGAACCGCATCCGACCGAGACTTACGCCCAAAGGGACAACAAAAGATAAGTTTAGAAGCCTATAAAAAGAGGCATAGGATGAAAGCCTAGGAAACCCCAGTAGTATAATTGGACAGTTCTGGCGCCTCCGCCGCCTCCTCCGCCGCCTCCTCCGCCGCCGCCGCCGCCGCCCGCGGGAAATTTGAATTTTGGCGGGAGATTTGAATTTGTAAACAAAGCCACGTGCTTTTTGACAGCTGTCATCGACAACAACGCATCGCTAACCTCAGTACTGCCATCTTGACGGGCCTAAACCTCACTAGTGCCAACTTAAGCTAACTAGCATGAGGTAAACAAAGCCACGTGTTTTTTGACAGCCACGTGCTTTTTGACAGACAACAACGCATCGCTAACCTCAGTACTGCCATCTTGACGGGCCTAAACCTCAGTAGTGCCAACTTAACCTCACTAGCGCGAGGTAAACAAATCCACGTGTTTTTTGACAGCCACGTGCTTTTGACAGATTTGTAAACAAAGCCACGTGCTTTTTGACAGACAACAACGCATCGCTAACCTCAGTACTGCCATCTTGACGGGCCTAAACCTTAGTGGTACCAACTTAACCTAACTAGCATGAGGTAAACAAAGCCACGTGCTTTTTGACAGCCACGTGCTTTTCGACAGATTTGTAAACAAAGCCACGTGCTTTTTGACAGACAACAACGCATCGCTAACCTCAGTACTGCCATCTTGACGGACCTAAACCTTAGTGGTACCAACTTAACCTAACTAGCGCGAGGTAAACAAAGCCACGTGCTTTTTGACAGCCACGTGCTTTTTTGACAGCTGTCATCCGCCATCTTTGAACACTGTGCTGCCCTCTATATCGCAGTAGCTGTAAAATTCATCACCTGTCATCGACAGTGCTGCCATCTTGACGGACCTAAACCTTAGTGGTACCAACTTAACCTAACTAGCATGAGGTAAACAAAGCCACGTGCTTTTTGACAGCTGTCATTCGCCATCTTTAATCCAGAGAGCACAGTGCTGCCCTCTTTAGCTACTTACCTTTGACAGCTGTCATCCGCCATCTTTGAGCACAGTGCTGCCCTCTTTAGCTACTTACCTTTGACAGCTGTCATCCGCCATCTTTAATCCAGAGAGAACAGTGCTGCAATCTATGTGGTGGCGGTAAATTCCACATGCTTTACAAACCTATATGCTTTTCTGACAGCTGTCATCCGCCATCTTTAATCCAGAGAGAACAGTGCTGCCCTCTATGTGGTGGCGGCAAATTCCACGTGCTCTTGTTTGGAAACAAACTCACGCGCTTTTTTGACAGCCGTCATCCGCCATCTTTAATCAACAGAGTACAGTGCTGCACTCTATGTGGTGGCGGCAATTTGAAAAATTCTATGTGCTCTTGTTGGGAAAACAAAGCCACGTGCTTTTTTTTGACAGCTGTCATCCGCCATCTTTAACCAACAGAGCACTATGCTGCTGGCAATTTCGTCAGCTGTCATCCGCCATCTTTAATCCAGAGAGAACAGTGCTGCATTCTATGTGGTGGCGGTAAATTCTATGCGCTTTACAAACCTATATGCTTTTCTGACAGCTGTCATCCGCCATCTTTAATCCAGAGAGAACAGTGCTGCCCTCTATGTGGTGACGGCAAATTCCACGTGCTCTTGTTTGGAAACAAAGCCATGTGCAGCTGTCATCCGCCATCTTTAATCACCGTGCTGCCCTCTATGTGGTGACGGCAAATTCCACGTGCTCTTGTTTGGAAACAAAGCCATGTGCAGCTGACATCCGCCACCTTTAATCACCGTGCTGCCCTCTATGTGGTGACGGCAAAATCCACGTGCTCTTGTTTGGAAACAAAGCCATGTGCAGCTGTCATCCGCCATCTTTAATCACCGTGCTGCCCTCTATGTGGTGGCGGTAAATTCTATGTGCTTTACAAACCTATATGCTTTTCTGACAGCTGTCATCCGCCATCTTTAAGCTGTAAATCCCCGATTCTCGTGTTAGAAGTTGTAAAACAGATTCTTAATCCGAGTTGTCAGGAAGGGCAACCGGTCGAAAACCATAGTGTATGAGGCTAGATACTGCCAGTTTTGCATCAGGAAGGGCGACTAGTCTTAAAACAAATTCTTGCGATTTAAAAATCTTAGTTTTGCGTCAGGAAGGGCATCCGGCCGTAAAACAATAGTTCGTGATTTAAAATCTAAGAAGTGCATCTAGCTGTAAATCCCCGATTCCCGTGTTAGACGTTGTAAAACAGATTCTTAATCCGAGTTGTCAGGAAGTGCTACCGGTTGAAAACTATAGTGTATGAGGTTAGATACTGCTAGTTTTGCATCAGGAAGGACAACTCAACAAATTCATGTGATTTAAACACATTTTTATTCCCAAGAGAATCGAACCCGAGACTACCGGGTGAGAGGCATGCACGCTAAACTAAATTGTAGGCTATAGATTTGTTCTACAGTCCTCGAAGTATCGGCACAGTCATTCTGAGCGAGTTGTGTGGAATGCGTGTGTTAGCTGAAATTGTACACGTATCTTGCGGCTCGACCTTGAACGAGGACACGGCGTGCTGATAAGCGGCTTGTAACTCGCGAACGTCTTCTTAGCTGAGTAGCATGTAAGCTCTTAAAACACAGTACCAATTAAAGTTGTAAAATATTCTGAAATAGCCCTCCTCTGTAGTGCAGTAGTTAGTGTGATTAGCTGCTACCCTCAGAGGTCCGAGTTCGATTCTAGCCTACTCCTACCGAAGAAGTCTGCATAAGGCTTATTACCTCCATCCGACAGATGAATCACCACCAACACTCTTGTACTCAAAAATCATTTTTCGAAGGAGCCTGCACAAAGTTTAACGCCCCCCATCAACAACCCTTACTTAATGCTGGCTTTCTTGCACACCCCGCCTCACACCATAGTTTTATACGACCGGCTGCCCTTCCTGACTAGGATTTTAAATCGCAGTATACGCGATAAATTTGTTGTAGCGGGTTTTATAACTAGATATCCCGGTACCGACACATAGCCTACTCCTACCAAAGAAGCCTGCACAAGGCTTATTGCCTCTATCCGACAAATGAATCACCGTCAAGTCTTGTACTCAAAAAATCATTTTCGAAGGAGTCTGCACAAGGTTTAACGTCCCCATCAACAGCCCTTACTTATTGCTAGCTTTTTTTGCACACCCCGCCTCACGCCATAGTTTTATACGACCGGTTGCCCCTCCTGACTAGGATTTTAAATCGATATCCCGACATAGCCTAGTCCTACCGAAGAAGCCAGCTTAACACCTCCATCCAACAAATGAATCACCCTCAAACACTCTTCAATCATTCTCACTACTTCGGAAGATAGCGGGTTCGAACTGGAAGCCGTAAATGTTAGGCGAGGGACCTGCGCGATCGTCATAACATGATCTAGCTAGATGCCCTTCCCGACGGCATAAGTTACCAGGATTTGAATCGCGTACCCCGACTAGAAGAAGCCTGCACATAGCTTAACGCCTCCATCCGACGAATGAATCACCCTCAACACTCTTCAATCATTCTCGCTACTTCAGAAGATAGCGGGTTCGAACTAGAAGCCGTAAATGCTAGGCGAGGGGCCTGCGCGATCGTCATTACATGATCTAGCTTTAGCTCAATACCTACAGGTAAGGAATACCGCAGATGTACCCTCGAGAAGTCGAGGATCGCACGCTAACTTTCCAAGGCTCGAACTCTTAAATTTAGACACCTCGGCATCAACAGGAGTTTCGAATACGTCAGCCTGCAGGTGGGAGCTCTTGTTGCATAAACACTTCGTCCCGACTGTACCGCAGTTGTCAGCGATTTTTTCACATCCGCTTGGTAACAAGCAGAATATTTAGCCGCTGCAGTCTGCGCGAAGTGCTCACAGTTCTCTGTATGCGTTTATTACGTACACACACATCTCCCGTCTGCAGTGAATATTATTCTTCAGCCTTTATCTTAAGGTAAGGTAGAACTGTTAGTTACTTTTTTTATTTGCAAAGCAACTTCTACGCTAGACATCTACATTCATATATGTTCTTTTCTTTTTAGGTACCGTTCGAAAGTACGCAATTTTATTCATCCAAGTAACAGTCTGCAGCACGTGCATTTTTTTTAAAAGGTATGTTTTCGAACTTTGAGTTGTAAAGATAACTAGGTCAGATGATGCATCCTACACTACATTCATATATGTTTCTTCTTTTTTTTTAGGTACGACCAGAGTATTATCATTCGAGTTTCAGGCTTGAACGCACGCATTTTATACATCCGAGTAACAGTTTGCAGCGCGAAGATTTTAAGGTATGTCTGACCTCTATTCGTTGAAACTTGGTTTCTTCTAAAACATCGTAACTTTAGTCTATTGATAAATAGTTGTTCTCTTTAATCCTCACGCTATAGACGAGGTGCGCACATAGCTATGTCTGCCCTCAACAGGCTGAAAATTGGTTTCTTCTAAAACATCATAACTTTAAGCAAATCATAAATAATTGTTCTCTTCAATCCTCATACTATAGACGTGGTATAATTTCAAACACGCACACATAGCTATGTCTGTCCTCAACAGGCTTAAACTTGGTTTCTTCCGAACATCGTAACTTTAGTCTATTGATAAATAGTTGTTCTCTTTAATCCTCATACTATAGACGTGGTATAATTTCAAACACACACACACACACATACACACACACACACACATAGCTATGTCTGCCCTCAACAGGTTGAAACTTGGTTTCTTCCGAACATCGTAACTTTAAGCTAATCATAAATAGTTGTTCTCTTTAATCCACATACTATAGACGAGGTATAATTTCAAACACATGCACATAGCTATGTCTGCCCTCAACGGGCTGAAACTTGGTTTCTTCCGAACATCGTAACTTTAAGCTAATCATAAATAGTTGTTCTCTTTAATCCACATACTATAGACGAGGTATAATTTCAAACACGCGCACATAGCTATGCCTGTCCTCAACAGGTTGAAACTTGGTTTCTTCCGAACATCGTAACTTTAAGCTAATCATAAATAGTTGTTCTCTTTAATCTACATACTATAGACGGGGTATAATTTCAAACACGCACACGTAGCTATGTCTATCCTCAACAGGTTGAAACTTGGTTTCTTCCGAACATCGTAACTTTAAGCTAATCATAAATAGTTGTTCTCTTTAATCAACATACTATAGACGTGGTATAATTTCAAACACATGCACATAGCTATGTCTGCCCTTAACGGGCTGAAACTTGGTTTCTTCTAAAACATCGTAACTCTAAGCTAATCATAAATAGTTGTTCTCTTTAATCCACATACTATAGACGTGGTATAATTTCAAACACGCGCACATAGCTATGTCTGTCCTCAACGGGTTGAAACTTGGTTTCTTCTAAAACATCGTAACTTTAAGCTAATCATAAATAGTTGTTCTCTTTAATCCACATACTATAGACGGGGTATAATTTCAAACACGCACACGTAGCTATGTCTGTCCTCAACAGGCTGAAAATTGGTTTCTTCCGAACATCGTAACTTTAAGCTATTGATAAATAGTTGTTTTCTTCAATCCTCATACTATAGACGAGGTGCGCACATAGCTATGTCTGCCCTCAACGGGCTGAAACTTGGTTTCTTCTAAAACATCGTAACTTTAAGCTAATCATAAATAGTTGTTCTCTTTAATCCACATACTATAGACGAGGTATAATTTCAAACACGCACACGTAGCTATGTCTACCCTCAACAGGCTGAAACTTGGTTTCTTCCGAACATCGTAACTTTAAGCTATTGATAAATAGTTGTTCTCTTTAATCCTCATACTATAGACGTGGTATAATTTCAAACACGCACACATAGCTATGTCTGCCCTCAACAGGCTGAAACTTGGTTTCTTCCGAACATCGTAACTTTAGTCTATTGATAAATAGTTGTTTTCTTCAATCCTCACGCTATAGGCCTAACTCACAGCCATGTCTGCCCTCAACAGGCTGAAACTTGGTTTCTTCAGTAACTTTAAGCTAATCATAAATAGTTGTTCTCTTCAATCCTCATACTATAGACGTGGTATAATTTCAAACACGTACACATAGCTATGTCTATCCTCAACGGGCTGAAACTTGGTTTCTTCTAAAACATCGTAACTTTAGTTGTTCTCTTTAATCCTTGCGCTATAGACGTGGTATAATTTCAAACACGTACACATAGCTATGTCTGTCCTCAACGGGCTGAAACTTGGTTTCTTCCGAACATCGTAACTTTAGTCGTTCTCTTCAATCCTCATGCTATAGGCCTAACTCACAGCCATGTCCAACCTCTATACGCTGAAACTTGGTTTCTTCCGTAACTTTCACCTAATCTCTATCGGTCGTTCTCTTTTCAGATGTTCCCCTGCTGCGAGGAATGTAATGTAACGTTTGCAAGTCGTGATAACTTCATGCGCCATATGAAATCAAAACACCCTAGCATAACATCTGCTTTATGTAAAGTTTGTAGTGTGTATTTCGCTAACGTAGAGCGATATGAGGATCACTTAGCAGAGGTTCATCAAATATCTACTCGCCCTCAGGTAGTAGTAGGGAAAAAGCGTGCAGCTACTGATGTAGCTGTAGAAAGTACTAGTAGTAAAAAACCTAGAAAAAATCATGAACCACAAACTATTCACTGCGAGCACTGTAACACTGATGTTCCATCTTCGCATTTTCAGGGGCACTTACGGAGTAATGCGCATAAAAATAATGCGTGTAGAAGTGGTAGTAACGCAAACATCGAGGAAATTAATACAGCATTTAAAAGTAGGATTGCTAGTTACCGAATTCGCACCAGTCAAAAGTTTCAGAGCACTTCAAACTTTTTAAATTGCGTTCAACCGGATGTACAACAGCTTCTTGCTAAATCTTTGTCCAATCATAGTTTATTTAAAGTTAATTTTGAACTTTTCGCCTTGTACATTAAAAGCACGGATGAATCCGAAATAACGGACATTAAATCATTTAATACGAAGAATTTTGTCATAAGTGAGTCGACTAATTTTGGTGATGTACTTAGGGATGTCTCTAACATTATTTCAACTAAGAGCGAGGAATTTCAGGAAAAGGAATCAGGGTGGGCTTTAGTTGAGATAATGTATCTAGAAGTTAACATCAATAAGTACAATCCCATGCGAGGTTCATCGTACATCGAGCTGCCGACATGGATTCAGCGAAAAGAAGCTGTTGTAAACATCCAAAACAATGACGAAGCATGTTTTGCATGGGCGGTGATGTCGGCTTTAAATCCTGCGAAACGGAATGTAGCGAATAGAACATCATCGTATCCACACTATTCAACGCAGCTAAATTTCGATAGTATAGAATTTCCTGTACAGATAAAGGATATTAAGCACTTTGAGGAACTAAATAACATTAGTATCAATGTGTATGGTGTAGAGAAAAAGTCTGTAGTAGGTCCTCTGTATTATACATGTCATAAGAAGAGTACTCACGTTAATTTACTCTATATTGAAAACAGTGAGAATAGCCACTTTTGCTGGATTAAAAATCTGAGTAGACTTGTTGGCAGTCAGTTGTCAAAACATGATGGTAAAAAGTGGCTATGTGATGGATGCTTGCAGTATTTCAGAAATGAAGATCAGTTAACGAAGCATTCCAAGAATGACTGCAATCATGTACGTACAGAGATACCTACTACAGGCAATAATGTTTTAAAATTTACAAATTTTCACAAGCAGATGTGGGTACCGTTCGTGATTTATGCAGACTTTGAAGCCATCCTCACGCCATGCAACACATGCTCACCTAATCCTGACAACTCTTTCACTAATACTACGCACATGCATGTCCCGTATAGCTTCGCGTATTACATCAAGTGTAGTTACGATAGTACGCTTAACAAGTTAGAGCTGTATCGAGGACATGATGCTGCTAAAGTATTTTTAGAAAGACTTGAAAGTGATGCAGTTCGTCTCGGTCGTATTCTGAATAGTAATATTCCTATGAAGCCACTCACCGAAATTCAGTTAAATGATCATGAACGTGCTACAAAGTGTAGCATTTGTGATGGGGAATTTTCCGAAAATGACCCTAAAGTTTTTGATCATGATCATTTAACTGGTTTCTACAGATGTGCCGCTCATTATAGCTGTAATCTTAAGTATAGAGTTCCTAAATTTATCCCTGTAATTTTTCATAACTTATCTGGTTACGACTCTCATTTCATCATTTCACAATTTGGAGCTTCGGATGAAAAAGTAGATATAATCCCTCAGAATAAAGAGCGGTACATTGCGTTTGCAAAGTCTGTAAAAGTAGATGCTGAGCATTCTATAAAACTGAGATTCCTTGACTCGTTTCGCTTTATGGCGAGTAGCCTCGATAAACTTTCTAGTCATTTACAGCCTGAACAATTTACAGAAATTCGACGCGTTTTCCCCGAAGAAGCGCAGTTTAATTTACTTCGGCGTAAGGGTGTTTTTTGTTACGAATATCTCGACTGCTTAGACCGCCTCGAAGAACGTGCCTTACCATCGAAACAATCCTTTTACAGCTCGCTGAATTCAGCAGATATTAGTGATGATGACTATTTACATGCACAACATATCTGGGAGCAGTTCCACATTCAAACGCTGGGTGAATACTCCGATTTATATTTAAAGACAGATGTACTTTTGTTAGCTGATGTTTTTGAAAATTTTCGCTGTGTTTGCATGAACACCTACAGCCTTGACCCATGTCAGTATTTTACTGCACCTGGGTTAAGTTGGGATGCGATGTTGAAACACACGCGTGTGAATTTGGAACTGCTAACCGATATCGATATGGTACACTTCGTAAAATCGTCAATTCGAGGCGGTCTGAGTCAGTGCAGCGGCCGACATTCGAGGGCTAATAATAAGTACATGCCGAGTTTCGATTCCAGTCAGGAATCTCGGTATATCGTTTACCTCGATGCTAATAATCAGTATGTGTGGGCGATGAGTCAGCATCTACCGGTGAGTGGTTTCCGCTGGCTGACGCAGTGCGAAATTGATGCTTTACAGCTACACGCCCTAGGTGATGAAGCTGATAAAGCCTATTTCCTCGAAGTTGACTTACAGTATCCTAAAGAGTTACACACTTCTCATAATGACCTACCGTTCTGCCCTGAAAATATGAAGCCCCCGTACATTGCATCAACGACGAAAATGCTCATTGCTAATTTGTGCGATAAATCTAAGTATATCATTCATTACCGAAATTTAAAACAGTGTTTGCAGCATGGTTTGAAGTTATCCAAAATTCATCGCGTACTAGAATTTAATCAGTCACCGTGGCTAAAGCCATATATCGATCTGAACAATAATTTAAGAACGATTGCGGTTAACGAGTTTGAAAAAGATTTCTACAAGCTCATGAATAACAGTGTGTTTGGCAAGACTATGGAGAATGTTGACAAACGCGTTGATGTAAAATTGATTACAAACTGGGATAATATTAAGAAAAGGTATGGTGCTAACTATTTAATAAGTAAACCAAATTTCCACAGCTGCACCATCATACATGAGAATTTAGTTATTATACAGATGAATCGTGTCAAGGTTAAGTATAACAAACCTACCTACGTCGGCTTTGCAGTACTTGAATTGGCTAAAACACTCATGTATGAATTCCATTACGATTATATGATGAAGAAGTACGCGCATAATGCGCAATTGCTCTACACAGATACCGATTTGTTTATTTATCAAATCAAAACTGATGACTATTACAATGATATAAAGCCGGACTTGGGTAGGTTTGATACGAGTAACTATCCTGCAGATAATCAATATCATCTACCGCTAGTGAA
Organism: Anabrus simplex; assembly: GCF_040414725.1. Classification (NCBI taxonomy): domain Eukaryota; kingdom Metazoa; phylum Arthropoda; class Insecta; order Orthoptera; family Tettigoniidae; genus Anabrus; species Anabrus simplex. The sequence goes on from NC_090267.1 coordinate 22,571,600, forward strand.
CAAAAAGGTTCTAGGTAAAATGAAAGATGAATGTGCTGGGAATATTATCGATTCATTTGTAGGTACTAAATCCAAGTCATATTGCATAAAACTCTTAAATGAATTACAAATAAAGAGATTGAAGGGGGTTAAAAAGAATGTCGTTCAGAATCAGCTAAGTTTTGAAAACTATAACAATTGCATTAAAAGTAATCCACCTGTTTTGCATAAGCAAATGTCTGTCATTAGAAGCAAGAAGCACCAGTTGTACACTCATTTAATTAGTAAGGTAGCCCTTAATAGCGATGATTGTAAACGGTTTGTCATCCCAAATTCTACCAACACGCTAGCCTGGGGGCATAGTAGTATTGATAGGTACTACTTTACATAAACATTATGCTAGAGATGTGTGTACTTACGTTACGCTGTCTTACATCACAATTCGGGGGAGGTACGCTGAGAGCGTAGTACAGCAAGTTTAAACTTGTACATTCAAGAATTGCATCGAGAAGTACGCAAAACATCACTAGGGTAAAATGATTCGAGATAAAACTTGTACATACAAGATGTAAATAAATAATGTAGAATTGGCATATTCTTTTATTTTAGGTTAGGTATTACCTTCCTCCCACTCCTTATTTGCAAGATAGAGTTTTTTGTTTATTACTCATAGAAGAAAGAAGGTGATGAGCGGATTCGTAAGTATAGTATCGTCTAGTTCGGTAAGTATCTCGAGAGCAGAATTTTTTTTGTCAGAAAAGCATATAGCTTTGTAAAGCACGTAGAATTTGCCACCGCTACATAGAGGGCAGCACTGTTCTCTCTAGATTAAAGATGGTGGATGATAGCCGTCAAAGGTAAGTAGCTAAAGAGGGCAGCACGGTGAATAAAGATGGCGGATGACAGCTGTCAGAAAAGCACATGGGTTTGTAAAGCATTTAGAATTTGCCACCACCACATAGAGTGTAGCACTGAGGTTTGTGATGCAAGATGGCGGATGACAGCTGCACATGGCTTTGTTTCCAAACAAGAGCACGTGGAATTTGCCGTCACCACATAGAGGGCAGCACGGTGATTAAAGATGGCGAATGACAGCTGCACATGGCTTTGTTTCCAAACAAGAGCACGTGGAATTTGCCGTCACCACATAGAGGGCAGCACTGTTCTCTCTGGATTAAAGATGGCGGATGACAGCTGTCAGAAAAGCATATAGGTTTGTAAAGCGCATAGAATTTACCGCCACCACATAGAGTGCAGCACTGTTCTCTCTGGATTAAAGATGGCGGATGACAGCTGACGAAATTGCCAGCAGCATAGTGCTCTGTTGGTTAAAGATGGCGGATGACAGCTGTCAAAAAAAAGCACGTGGCTTTGTTTCCCCAACAAGTGCACATAGAATTTTTCAAATTGCCGCCACCACATAGAGTGCAGCACTGTACTCTGTTGATTAAAGATGGCGGATGACGGCTGTCAAAAAAGCGCGTGAGTTTGTTTCCAAACAAGAGCACGTGGAATTTGCCGCCACCACATAGAGGGCAGCACTGTTCTCTCTGGATTAAAGATGGCGGATGACAGCTGTCAGAAAAGCATATAGGTTTGTAAAGCATGTGGAATTTACCGCCACCACATAGATTGCAGCACTGTTCTCTCTGGATTAAAGATGGCGGATGACAGCTGTCAAAGGTAAGTAGCTAAAGAGGGCAGCACTGTGCTCAAAGATGGCGGATGACAGCTGCCAAAGGTAAGTAGCTAAAGAGGGCAGCACTGTGCTCTCTGGATTAAAGATGGCGAATGACAGCTGTCAAAAAGCACGTGGCTTTGTTTACCTCATGCTAGTTAGGTTAAGTTGGTACCACTAAGGTTTAGGTCCGTCAAGATGGCAGCACTGTCGATGACAGGTGATGAATTTTACAGCTACTGCGATATAGAGGGCAGCACAGTGCTCAAAGATGGCGGATGACAGCTGTCAAAAAAGCACGTGGCTGTCAAAAAGCACGTGGCTTTGTTTACCTCGCGCTAGTTAGGTTAAGTTGGTACCACTAAGGTTTAGGTCCGTCAAGATGGCAGTACTGAGGTTAGCGATGCGTTGTTGTCTGTCAAAAAGCACGTGGCTTTGTTTACAAATCTGTCGAAAAGCACGTGGCTGTCAAAAAGCACGTGGCTTTGTTTACCTCATGCTAGTTAGGTTAAGTTGGTACCACTAAGGTTTAGGCCCGTCAAGATGGCAGTACTGAGGTTAGCGATGCGTTGTTGTCTGTCAAAAAGCACGTGGCTTTGTTTACAAATCTGTCAAAAGCACGTGGCTGTCAAAAAACACGTGGATTTGTTTACCTCGCGCTAGTGAGGTTAAGTTGGCACTACTGAGGTTTAGGCCCGTCAAGATGGCAGTACTGAGGTTAGCGATGCGTTGTTGTCTGTCAAAAAGCACGTGGCTGTCAAAAAACACGTGTCTTTGTTTACCTCATGCTAGTTAGGTTAAGTTGGCACTAGTGAGGTTTAGGCCCGTCAAGATGGCAGTACTGAGGTTAGCGATGCGTTGTTGTCGATGACAGCTGTCAAAAAGCACGTGGCTTTGTTTACAAATTCAAATCTCCCGCCAAAATTCAAATTTCCCGCCAAAATTCAAATTTCCCGCGGGCGGCGGCGGCGGCGGCGGAGGATGCGGCGGAAGCGCCAGAACTGTCCAATTATACTACTAACCCCACTAACTGAACGCCGTAGAAGACATACAGCCTAACGCCGCATGATTGTCCAGTGTTATAGGAACTAAGCTCATACAGTAGTGTGATATAGGCTAAAGGGAGGAAATTAATCTCCAAACACTTCAAAAACAAGAAAAGGTGACACGTATACTTATTTATTTTTTCAGAAAAGTAAATTAGAATATAGATGTATTCTTTAAATATTCGTATAGTTTAAATATTAATTCGATTGAGTACATTTGCACATTACTAAATAGGTAATAATGGGATTTATTACTATTCATTATCTCGTCCTACACAGTGCTATAAACTACATGTATTGATATACTATACTTCTCAAACATATTACTTGCCAAAACCTGACATATTCTCCCATTTACCTCTATATTGAAAGAAATATTAATTTGTCAATCACATCAATCACCACTGGCTGTCAGTAGTTTACCCAGGCTTTTCTTAAATGATTACGGAGACAAAGGAAATTTATCAAACATCTCCTTTCATAAATGAATCCAGTCCGTAATTCCTCTTCCGTAAACAATTCGTCCTCATGAATTCCATCTTAAGCTTCAGATTACAGTCTGTCTTACTTTCAGTATCTCCATTCAAGCGTATTCACCTACGAATGATATTCCACGTCATTTACTCGCTGACAGCCGGAACATACCGCTTAGTCGGAAAACGAAATCATTTCAGAATTAGATTTTACGGAAATCGGAAGAACATTTCGGACCTAATACAATTTGATCAGTGTATTATGGTAAAAGGAGTTTTTACATTTACATCCAACCAATTAAATTATGACGTTATTGTAACAGGAGGAAACTGACACGCTATCAATCAATCAATCAATCAATCAATCAATCAATCAATCAATCAATCAATCAATCAATCAATCAATCAATCAATCAATCAATCAATCAATCAATCAATCAATCAATCAATCTGCATTCAGGGCAGTCGCCGAGGTGGCATATTTCCTATCTAATGTTTCCTAGCCTTTTCTTAAATAATTTCAAAGAATTTGGAAATTTATTGAAAACCATCCTTGGTAAATTATTCCAGTCCCTAACTCCCCTTCTTATAAACGAATATTTTAGATACTTTCTATATTTCATATTATTATATTATTATTCATATTAGTAGACATATTTTATATTATTTATCGCGTCAGAATTACGAAGATAAAATAAAGAAAATACAGGTTTATTGATATCATTTTATACACGGGATGACCAGAAATTGCTACGTCAAGTGTATTTGTGTCACTCCCATCAGATATTTCAAGCGCATGTGGCTGCTTACTGCAGGAGACGGTCATTAGCCTGCGCATATGGACACTTGCGAAGAACTGACCCCACAGATAAGCCCCACATTTGCAGCTTGGTCTTCCATTTTGTGGTAGTAGAATGTAATCCGTTGAGAGCCTTGAATGTTGTCAACTTCTCTGAAAGACCAAGAGGAAGCTCTTCCTTTGGAACCCTCCATTCTCCTTAATGCCGACATTTTCACCGCCACTTCAAAACCGTTGCTTGCTGTGAGACTGGTGTGGTTCTTGATTTTAGCCGAGTGTGTGCTGCCTGATAGTCATGAAAATGGTGGACTTCCGTAGTCATAGCCTTACTTTTTCGTGCCTAGCAGCTATTTCGCATGCCAGCGAGAAAGTGGAATTTACCAACTGGTGTAGGTTTTAAGCAGCCCGTAATACTACGGTAGGGTTCGTTAAGTTTCTGGCATGGATGGATTTGTACACGTGGTGTAGCACAAGGCAAGTGCGCTCGCCCCCACGGTACGCGGATGGGCTCTGCGGGATTTACCGCACTATATTGTTTCTGGTAGTCACTTTCTCTTTCGTGTTCAGTCAATTTCTTTTATACCTCAGCGCTCGATCCTCAGTTACCGCCACGTATTTCGAAGCCGGACAATGTGCAAGAGAAATTCCTTCCCGATTGACTTGCAGAGTTTCATTTGACTGCTTACTCCTCAGATGAATGAGTTCTTAAAACATTCGGATTCAGGTGACTATCTTTGTAATGGGTGATTTAATATTTCAGGGCTTTATATAACGTCTGATTCACCTTCTTGGGAAATGAGCATGAGTCAGCTGTCAAGAGCGTAGATAAAACTCTGGGTTCCTTCAGGTAGAGGCTGATCATGAATATACAGCAGATGTTGCTACGAATAAAACTCTGTCTGTTTTATTACCATAACTGACTTCGGGGTGACCCAATAAAAGAGCACACGCGCACACAAAAAGCAACTGACACAACAAAACCTGCAGCCGGGAATCAAACAACATCACTTGTTAAAATGCGAGTACACCAGGGTCGAATATGAAAAGGTATGGACAAACTTCGAGTGTTGAAGGCTGACTGAGAGAAAGAGAAAGCTAGAAGGAAATCTAGGAACCTGAAGAGGGACAGGGAAGACTTCGAGTTTTATGGTGCAGGGATGTACTAAATGTGTGCAACATCTTTTAAGTTTAGTTTTCTCTGAAATGATTTTTTCGTACAAGTGTCCCCTTTCCTCCGAAGCTATGTCACAGTAACTTGAAATTTTAACACAATGTTGTATTGTGACTTTAAATGAGACTCAGTGATGAAACATTCCGGTACTTAAAATTGACAAAAAAGGACAATTCGGAAAAATTAATTAAAATATATTTCTATTCCAATATTATTAAAGATATGTTAGTAGATAACAAGGACATTAGTCTATAACTACACAAAAATTAAATAAATTTATTCAATTGTTTCTGAGGAAAAGGGGTACCAAATTTGTGAATTTAACTTGGAGGTTATAGAAAGTACGGTCTCCCACCTCCGAGACACGTCTGTCAATTCCGACAGCCATTCTCAGTAACAGACACTGTTCCGACCAGACGAAATGAAACTCTGTGTAGATATTACGTTCACTGAGAGAACGTAACCGAATCACATACTAATGTGTTCATAAGCTGACATGTACGATATGGATTTTGGACGGGACAGAAATGCGATTTTGAGTGTAAGAAGCTAACACAGTAACTGTTTGTAACACTCAAAGGATAATTACACAGCTGTTTAGTACCACTTCGAGGATCACGAATGAGTTGGAAGACCTATTACTTAATATGAGGAAACTAGAACCGTGGAACTCATACACAATCGAGACTTATTACTATACAATTTCAAGGCAGACACACCTGATGCTATGCTTCGAGAGTTCCGTGACTACCGAATGAACTGCCTGCCCCGTTCCCTAATTTCCATGACGTCTGCCTGTCTTCCAAACCGACTTCAGAGAATTTTGTGGCACTTTGCACTAAGATTCTGTCACATGTGTAACAGTGTTTTGCTTTAAAATACTCGTGTGCAAATATATTATTTACGGAAATATTTGGAGAAAAATTCCGTAATATATGTAAATGAATTGGTACTTTTATCTCTCAATCACATCTAAAGTGTTGAGCCAGTTGAGCTGAAATTTCGTGCGGATGTATCTTTGATATTCAGCTAAATTGAGAGGTATGGAATTATTCTCCTGGGCAACCTAACCTCCTCCATTCGCCTCACATGACCCCGGTTTATGGTTACAGCTTCATCAATGGAGACCATTCCTCATTATCTCCTCATTACGAGTGCCCGCCTTCCATTATTCCCACCTGTTTGTTCCAACAATCATTCTCGCCGCTTTCACGTCTGTTATGAATAAGATATCTTGATTCCACCCAACTTTCACTCTCGTCAAGCAAAGTTGTTCTGAAAAAAGGGAGGCCGTGGCCTCGTCGGACGGTGCAGGCAGGTACAGTTGGCTGCACTCACTCACACTCCAGTCGTACAGTCTTGTGGTGTTTAAATTGCTATGTTAACAAAATGAGCTATACACTCCCTTCAGAAATGTTTATGTCCGATTCAATCATAGACAATTTTGCCGATATTACAACTGACGGCGAAGATAATGAAGAGCATGGACCAGCAGAACTGATTTGGAGGCTATGTCCTAATTTACTGACGTGTTGCAGCGTCGCGTCGCTTACCACAGCACAGCGAGCATAGAAAACCAGTTTGATTTTGACGCTACTTCGCTGAAGTTCACCTGCTATGGAAGTTCATAGAGAGGAGTTTATTTTTCTCGTCCACACGAAATAATGTTTGTAGTACAAGAGACGTGGGAATTATAGAAATAGAAGAGCGGTAGATAAGACTTCGGAGGAAATCGCCGATTCGGTAGGATCTGCACTAAAGTGCAAATGTGTAGTTTTCAGTATATTTATTGACTAAAATAACTCTACAGTTTCAAAGTACTGTTCATTGCACAAAATATGTTTGAAATACATTCCAATCGATCAGTTACTGCTGTGCTTATTATTTACCAAAGGTACGTCTCACCAGTGCCTGTGATAAGGTCCTGGCGGGGCAGGGGAGTGGCATGGCTTATTAGAGGCCCACGACTGTTTCTTAATTCAGTAGTTGAAGAGTGAGTTTACATATTGATAAATCTACAGCAAACAGCACAGTATCATTTGCATTACGTAGGATTATTTCAAACTTAGGCCGTCGTAGTGCAGAGCTTGTTTCATAAATAGGAGTATGGTAGTTATTTTTGAAACAATGTGGGTTTCCCAACCTGTTCTAATAATAATCATCCCTCGAGGCCACTCACAACAATCAAGAAGGCTTTTGAAGTAATTAGCCAGTTCTGAGAACCAAGTAGTCAACGAAGATGCGATAAATAAAGACGTCCCCCTTATCTAACACTAAATACTGAAGTCTCCAGCTTGTTTATAACTCTCGGCAGTCGGTGTAGCTAAGCAGGCCTACGATAAATAGTAGTAAGTTATTTGGTCCTAGAAACGAGAGAGACGGTCAGCGTGTTTTCATTACTACAATTGGAATTCGCATTTCTTGAGAGAGTGTGTTCGCCATGTAAGTTTATCATTTTAATTCCTTCGGATTTGAGAACTAAATTGTGTAATATTACTATTATTATTATTATTATTATTATTATTATTATTATTATTATTATTATTATTATTATTATCGTTTTGGTTCATTGTATTAATACACAACCTTGTACTACGAAATAATCTTGTAAATTTCCTTTTTCAATTGTTGCTGGGTGGGCCGAGGTTCTTAGCTCCGCTATTGCCGTTCACGATCTCATATATGTGGAGGGGCTGTTCAAGTAAGCACAGCAATGATCTCTCACAGCAGTTGAAGGCCTGGTGCTAGCACTATTCACCATCGTGTTAAAGTTACTTTACCATTCATCTACCGTAGATTGTTCTACATCCGCATTAATCAAAATACCTTCGTTTAAACCTTCTAAATCGCTTAGGATATTGTGTAATATCACAGTACACTCAACAGTGTGAAACTTCTTTCATAATCGACAAGTACAAATTTGACCGTTCTGTTTTAAAATAGCAACACACGTCCTGCTTGGAAGTTTGTCATTCTTCTTATCTTACTCTGTCCAGTGAGAAGAGCGTAGAACCGCGCACACGACACGTGCTCACCGCATAGCAACGTGACTGTCTGGCTAGGATACTCTGCCGTACTGCCTCTCAGCGGCGAGTAGTGGGTGGCGGGAGCCAAAGGAGCCAACGGCTTCGGGCCGAGAAACTCCCTTAAGAGGGTGATGTTTCTTAATGAAATCCATCAAACGAAGGGGATGGTCAGCAACGTTTCTTGAATGTTATACTAGCCAGAGGAGGTTGGTATCACCACCGCGGTTGGCAGAAGATCATTTACGTGTTGGTCAATGGCTGTCGACAATATCCCGAGATGGGCTATAGGTCATGAGTAGTGCTCGGATGTTTGTGCAGTAATAGGTTACAATGCAAACTTACTGAAGCGAGTAATAAGTAGAGCCTACCCGCACGACGGTAATGCTACGAGGTTTGCATAAACATTAGGGGTTCTGCCCAATAGATTCTACTTATTACTCGCTTCAGAAAGTTTGCATTCTAACCTATTACTGCATAAACATTGGGCCCTAGTCATGAGGAAGGCAACAGGGAAACCACTGACTTAATATCCCAAGAAAATGTTGTAAATGTTTCACGGCAACTGGTCAATTTTTAGGGTGTATATGATCTGAAATTTATTCCCTAAGTTCCTCCATATTTTATTCTACATAGTGGGTTCATAGATTAATCTACAAAGAGTGTTATTTCTTGTTTTAGAAATCTTGCTCTGTTACCATATTGATTTACCAGTACCTCAATTGATGCCATGTAAACAACTATTTGCTCTCCACTAGTTCTTTTTGGTGCCCTACTTACGGGGGCCATTTGTCGAACGGACAGTCACTATCTCTTGCCCTATCGAGGTTATCGTTGCTGCACGTTCGTACTTTAAATGCCCTACACGTGACCCCTGGGCAGTGCCAAGATAGCAACCACATTGGCTTCTGGACCTAAAGCTTTGATTTATGGATATCCTGGCAATAGAGAATACTCCAATATGAGGTCAAAAGTGACTAGAACGAGAAATGGCTCTTTTCAGATCTCCACTGAAAACCTTGATCTCACTTTAAATATCCTACAGTTCAACACTGAAGATATTTAAAACTTCTGGTACTACTGACTTGTATACATTTGTACTATTATAATAGTGTACCTTTTGCCATACACATTGTATCTTGGGTATTCAGCCCGAAGGCTGGTTTGATCCTCCACAGCTCTGCCAACAGCTGTCATAAACAGCCTAGGCGTCACTGAAGAGGCATACTAGGGAAATGAGGAGTGAGGTAGTTTCCCGTTGCTTTCCTCACCGAGCCAGAAGTTGCTATTACATATCAGTCTGCCAAGCCTACTGAAATGCATGCACCAACTGACCCTATGAGCGATATTTTGACACTATTCATAACAGGGACTGGCTGCATAAGGAACGCTATTACTAGTATCGCTCATACCTCAGTCACTTTCATATCGTCAAAGCCAAGGATGAGACTGAGACAGGGCAATGAAAGTAACAAATTTATTCTAGCCCATACCAGAAGACATAGTGCACTGTAAACACTACATCTCGCCAGCAAAGGCATCACACAATAACTAAATAGATATATAAATAAATCCTAGAACTGCAAACCAATGATGATGATTGGGGATATGTCAGTGATCATAAATTCGCAGTGGAATTATTATTCATTACACTGACTCATGCGCGATCATGAGGGAGCCCAGTACGGTTGTGTCAATGTAAATCATAAATACTTTATTAGTTACTGACGCGAGCAGTGATCTTCCACGCTACGAGCGACGTGTTTACGACGAATTTCGAAACGAATAACGTAAGCTTATCACTTCAGTGACGGTTGCGTACAGCATTTTATTTCATAATCTGTTGAATTTACTGATTTTAAATTATTTATTTATTTATTTATTTATTTATTTATTTATTTATTTATTTATAACTAATTCTGAATCATTACGATACATATCGTTCATATCTTATCCATGCATTGACGTTTTCTTGTTGTTTTGTTTGTGAACAAGTTGTTCAGAAACGCAGAGTTATGTGATAATAAAATATCAAAATTAATGTTATTTGAAGCACCGAACAATCCACTAAGTTACCAGAGTCGTAAACATGGTCTTCTGGTCCTGGATTAACGAAGGTAATACGAAGTGAATGATACATCAGATGTTTATCTGTTGGAAATGGATTAACCTATACATTACTCAGTATTGTGATGGCGGCAGATTACTTGAGCTGGGAATGTAGAGACGACATTTTTTGTGTAAATGAGTATGGAACCACAGTGCTGCTATCAGGCGGAGAAACAGTTCAACAAGGTTAAGTTCAGTGTTCTCTGATTCATGATCTCTCTGACTATCCGTCTTTATATTACTGTGAGGCGGAGCTTAACCAATCAGCGACGATTCATAATAAATCAGTGCGGAACTTAATTACAGTACAGTAAAGTGTGAAATATATTCACATGTAGTACATGTAGAATTTACTATGTGTATAGGCAATATTTCGATAAAAATCCTCAAAAATCGAGCATGGTTTGTGTTTGTTATGCTGTACGTGTTTACTTGTCAATATTTCAACTCCCAATCCCTTAAAGAGGGATTTACGAGCATTTTACTTTGTTATGTTTCAAACGCAAGGAACTGACCAGAATGTATCATCAAGAAGTGATGCTGCATTTGCTGACCTACATTCCTTGAAATATTAGTAATTAGGCAGACGGACTGGAAAGAGGCTGGCTGATTGTTCGCTGGAAAGTAGAACATCATCAAAGTTATTTATAGAACGTACATTCTATGATAATTCTTTGCCGCACCCTCATAATTGTCGGGAGCTTACTGGTCTTGTCCGTGGTCGATACAGAGAGAAACCCACAAATTATACAAATGTTCTATTTCTACAGCGGAATGACAATCAACAACTAAAAGAGCGAGGAATCGTTTGCATGTGCAGTCAGACATGTTTCTCCTTAGATTCCACTTTGACCGCCAGCCTATGTTCTAGGAACTTTTCAGAATTAATGTTATGCTATTCAGCAATGGGGTTCAAGATGGCAGTAACCGACTTCTATCCCTTGCATTCTCTTATGACTAATAATATAGCTCCGAAAGGTCCCGAAATATCTTAAAAGCACAAACATAAATCACTCTACATTCATTAGGGGAAATTCCTTTCAAAATGGTTTCCTTCTACAGTGGCATGCTTCAGCGTCAAGTGTTTGCTGGGAACCATCCTTCGAAAGACACATCTTCTGCAGACTTGGGTATCATCGGCAAATCTTCGAGTTTTGATTTTCCACCCGTAGATTGCGATTCTTTTCCTAAATTCCTCTTTGATTTCCATTATCGTCTGTTCTATGTATATACTGAAAAGGAGACGGGAAAAATTGCTGCCTTGCTTAACTCCTTTGTGGATTGATGTTTCTTTCTTCACAGTATGCGATTCTTATCACTGCAGACTGCTTTGTACAGATTGTACATAAATCTCCTTTCTCGATCTTCTTCAGAATCTCAAATAGCTTGGCTCAATCAACATTATCGAAAGTTTTTCTAGATCTACGAATGCCACATACGTGGGCTTGTATTTCTCAATTCCATCCTCTAAGGTCGAAAGTAAAGTCAGGTTTGTTTGACGTGTTCCTACATTTCTTTTGATTCCAAACTGGTCTTCTTCAAACTCTGTTTCAAATTTTCCTTCCTTTCTTATGTAAAGTATGCGTGTTAGAATATTGAGAGCACGAGATACTAAACTAACGGTGCGGTACGTTTCCGCACTACGTCTGTGTGTATGTCAGAGTGCGGCAGTAAGACACGGCCGAATTTTCACGACACATTCCTTAGAATTCATTTTCTAAAACTCTACATGGTACATTAATCATGGGAAACAAAGAGGAACATTACGTACCAGCATATTGTGAAACTCTTTCTCTATATGAAATGCTTAAAACTCCCTCCGTTAGCATTGATATATGCATCAACCCTCCGTTCAGGGATACATAAGGGATACATAAGCGTATCTGGGACTCTCTGCGTGCTGAAGGCATTCTGAACATTTAATTTAACCCTCTTGCACTCATCCTATGTGTAGGGGTTTGCCCGAAGCAGCTCAAACTACTTTTTGTGATTTTGCAACCAAATTACAAAGGATCAACACGTAAACGGTTTAACAAATATTAAAATACATCACACTTATAGGTAACTATGGAAATTTCAGAAATGAATATACCTTGGACGTATTATTATTAATAAAACCAAAAATTTATTAAACTTTGAAAATAATTTTTGAAAATAAATAATAGATTTCATTGACACAACGATCAGACATTATTGTGTCTTTCTTCTTTACTCTTAATTCTGAAAGAAATAACATCTAACTCTCGATAACTTGATATCAATATTGTAACCGTTCATCACCATGCCGTAGGCATTTTAGGAGGTTTGGACAATCATATATGGCGTTTTCCGAAACATTCTGCGGCATATAATGTCGTAATTAGCAGTTTACGTTCCGAACCGGGACACGAGTTGCGAAACGCAAGCCCGAAGGGAGCAGTTTTCTGTGCTGTATCGAGAGAAGGATAGCGTATTTCCGCGTAAACTTGAAATTGCGCTCCCACTCGGTGCGAGAGAGGAGGAGAGATGACGCTACGCTTGAAAATATATTTTGTCAGAGAGTGGGGTGAATTAAACTTTGTTATCCCCCAAGAAATAAAAATCCTTACTGATTCAACACTGCATTCTTTGGTGCCAATTCGCCATATTTAACTAAAAATAAGGTATAGAAGAACACTTTTGTCTGAGATAATCTATGGAAATTTATATGTCAGGTCTCATTCGAACCGACATATTTAATGCAAATTGTTGATGCATATAAACGCAATACTTTAATAGTGGATCGGTAATGACGCATGTCATATAGTGGTGCGCACACTGAGGCCGAGTGCTAAGATTTGGCAACGTGAGGAGAAAAGTGGGAGCACTTACGAGATGAACCATGACGCGTGAATTTATAAAAGGACGCTTTTGATATTGTGAACGGCCCGCTGATCGGATGGGCTTAAAACTCGATCAGTATTAAACAGGGGTCAGGAGCTATAATTTGATTACTTTCACGTCGCTGAAAGATTCAGTTTATGGAGCCGAATATCGATTAGGGGCGCGGTTTACCACCTCTCCGACCACTCGGCCCAGACACTATGAATAAAACCCGGACCTAGATGCAGGATCCCATTGTAATTTGTGCAGCCGCAGTACTTACGTGTCAGTGATGAACTATGGATATCAGTGTGTGAAGTGCTGTATCGAAGAAAAACATATCGCGGTGTAAATATCGCGAAATAAGCCGTATGGTACGAGATAAATACAGTAGTGATTAATAGAGGTGTTATATCAACATTTAATCCTTTAAATATTCTTTAGACTTCAGTGACGGCTTATGATGCAATCATCGGAGAACGGACAAACGCATCAGGTTGTTTGGAAGTAGTGAGACAGCCGATTACATTCAGTAATTCATAGTGGCTGGTTTTGAGGTATTTAAACAGTGAGTGATGCTCAGTAAATTAAAACAACGGTGTTCGTGATAGGGAAAACGTTTGCATACTCCATAGACACTCGTGGAAATAACTAGTCAGGCTGTGTGATTAAAGGGGAAATGAATAGTGATTTATACAAACATTCCACTATTTGAGTTAGTCCATTTGAATTTATAAGTGGATTTAATCACCAGTAGGTTCTTTGAAAACACATGCATTAACTAATTTCCCATTTTTACCTGTACGTTCGTGAGTGATCGTCGAACCCAAGGATTGGAATCAACGAGAGTCTCGCCTAAGTGCCAGCATTCATCTCTTCAGGGAACGTCTAGAGTTTCCAACAATAAAAGACCACAATTTGAAAGATGGATGGTATAATGAGGAAGAGGAACCAAGGACTATTTAAGAGTGGAGCTGTTGTCATGAAGGTCTAAAAATACCAGATGTACCCTCGAGATGGCAGTAAACTACACGCATTATTGATAAGTATACCTTTTTAATATATTAAACCACGAGATTTGCATGTCAGTATCAATATTTATGTGTAAATAAAATTTTTTGTTTATTTTATGTAATTAATAATATTAAATGTAGGTAACACTATACCCGTGTGACTGGGAAAGATTATTTTATTAATTTGGATTTTTTTCTGTGATTTAAGGATAACCACTAATGTTTCAGCGGGTTTCTTTGCATGAATGAGTGCATAGATCCCATAAATATTTAGTGCATGTGAAGCACATATTTCAAGGGAGAATGGCCCTTCAGCTAAATTTATAATTTCTTCCTAATGTTAAATTTAATTAATTCCATCTCACTCGCGTATCTATATATTTCACAAATTGCACCTCGTCTTGAAAATCTTCAATTATCATATATTTATTATATGGGACTTATAAAATACATGCATTAACCTGTAACTGGTAAGGATCTTCATCATAATTTGAACATAGATTACGTGTTCGCTTTAGAGGGTGATGCATGTATTTTATAAATCCCATATAATAAATATATGATCATTGAAGATTTTCAAGTCGAGGTGCAATTTGTGAAATATATAGATACAGGAGTGAGATGGAATTAATTAAATGACTTGTGGGAATAGAGTCTTCCATATGAATGAATAAAATGGATTTGGCATGCAATAGCGTGACAATGGGGCAGATGAGACTTGTGAAATGTTTGAGAAGACGGAATGGTAAAGATTTAGAATAATGATGGCTGTCGCGATGTATTGAATTAGGCTCTCTATGGCCGGAATAATAAGAGATAAGAATTGGCGGCCCTTAAATAAATGTGTACTTGGAAACGAGCCAAGTTGGGAAGAAAGAAAGAAAGAAAGAAAGAAAGAAAGAAAGAAAGAAAGAAAGAAAGAAAGAAATAGAATGTGTTTTGTGGCCGCAAGTAGGGCACTGACAATTACCAGAGAGACAGATTTATGATGTAAAGGATTTGTTCGGTCTGGGCGGACCGAGTCGTCGCCAAGAGTTCTCAAAACGTTTGCCCTTGTAAGTTTCCTTCATTCACCACTGCAATATCAATCCCATGCTAATGATACATTATGAGTAGCGTTGACATTTTATGATTCTGCGAAGGACGTATTTCTCCCCATTTTTATTTATCAAATTAGCTCCTGATAGGAGTTTCAGATTTTGTACCTCGGAAGCTGGAGAACGTGGGTTCGACCCCGTCAGAACGATGGATTTAACCTGATACCATATGGCTTGACAAGACCATATCTTCAAGATGTATTGTATGCTATATGTTTAATATTTCTCTGTGTAATGTATTTATGTATTTCGTTATTCTCAAGTGTTTATGGTGATGGGTAGGATACCAACGTTGTGTTAATCCACTTTGAATATAACGGGGTCAGGTGAACCCAGGATACGTGCATGTGTTCGGTATAATATGTAATTTATGTGGTCAAATAGACCATGTGTTCGATATACGGCGACGTAATCTCGTGCGAGAAAAATTTATTAATTTAATATGCATAAATTCCACAACCATGACAGCTGTCATAATATGATATAATGAGAGAGTGCCATCCTGACTTGTGGTCAGTCCATTCAAATAACAGATACCATCGTACATCATTGCTCAGAGATAAATAAACTTGTTTGTGAAAATGACATAGTATTAGTGTGCGCTAATAAGGGATTTAAAGTATGCCAAGCGATAACCACAACAGTTTACGAACTGACAAAGACGTTGAGGCTTACTGTATACAAATGATTGCTTTACTATTGATTATTTTTATGTGTAGTTAAGGCATTATCTCATGTATTTATCGTGTTATCAGTTTAATAAAATGTTTTTGTAAATATTGGGAACAAAAAACTCTTCTCATTAAATACTATTAATGTATTCTTCTTACATTATAGAGAACCATACTTTCGTTATATTTAATGTATTGCCCATTTTTCATTTACGAACATTTCATTACTCGTATGCTTCTGAGCTTTAGCCGTGGAAGCAATTAAAGTGGGGTGGATGGGACTTCGAGCCCCGGAAAGTGATTTCCGAAGGGCCTCGTCCAGGAATTCCATTTATATATAAATATCTATCTATCCAGTATTCGGGAGATAGTAGGTTCGAACCTTACTGGCGGCAGCCCTGAAGATGTTTGTCCGCGGTTTCCCATTTTCACATCAGGCGAATGCTGGGAATGTACCTTAATTAAGACCAAGGCCGCTTCCTTCCCAGTCCTAGCTCTTTCCTGTCCCATCGTCGACATATCTGTGTTGGTGCGACGTAAAGACAATAGCAAACAATTTATATATTTGCTTGTGAAGCCGAATTACGCAATTGTTGCCCTGATATGCCCGGGATTGGTACAATAAGATGTGTGTGATAGAATTCACTCATGAAGTATGGCACAAAGTTATTCACTGTACACGTAACTCTCATCGATATGAGCTTCTTCACGGTCCGATGCATGGTGAGCACCTGTGAATATCGGAAATCTTCGGGAGTAAAATCATCACTCACTTCCCACATAACGAAAAACACTTTCGACCAAAAAGTCAGCATTGCCGTCTAAATCATCTGAAAATTCAATGATATCGGAATTATTCGGCCGTGAACATGGCCCAGTCGTGACGAGAAGAAGATGACGCAAGTACATGCAACAACAGAGTAATGAGTTGTAAAATTAGCGTATAGTTCGAGAAGGACAGCGGACACGCGATATACCAAAGAAACGAAATAAACTCCAAACTAAACTGATGGCAATATCAAGTTGTTGTATCATAAGCTAACCAAAAAACAGATCTACTGAATAACAACTTTGAATAACCACAACATAAACATTCATGATTACATGAGTCGAAAATACAATTATTTCGTGGGCCTGGTAGATATGCCTGTTGAGTAAAATGCAAATTCAGCGCTTTAAGTCAGTGTTACGATGATCTGTTACCATTTAACAGCCACTCAAATGACCAAAATCCCTAAACACGACAGAGCCGATGTATCGCCATAACCTCTCGCGCACTGAGTACAAGAGTATCATGTGATGTGGTGGTACGTTCAGTTCCTGTGTGTTTCCCATCATTATCTTACAGGGTGATCCAGAAGTTCGTTAACATTTGACGAGACAATACCTCATGGAATATTCGAGGTAAAGAGGTAACAATTGACACACACGACTGGCATGACATGGGATTTTATTGACCCCAAAATAAAATACACAAAATGGCACTTCATGCGACATGCAATAAATAATGTGCATAGCAATGGAGGTTTAGCAAAGACGATGTTCTTTATAACACGTTCTCAACATGTCGGCCATGAACAATACCTGCAGCCGAGATACAATGCTGAGAAAGAGCACTGTACAGCATATCCTGGGTATGGTGAGAAATTGCCGTCGGATGTCGTCTTTTAGCATTCCTCATGAGATCGGACGATCGCGGTAGACTTGCGACAACCAATAATCACACGGATTGAGGTCTAGGGACCGGAGAGGCCAAGCATAACACGCTGCGACTATGACGCCCTCTCTCACGAATACTCCTTTTACACCGTACACGGGTCTCATTGGGCATCACTCACGTGTTACTGTCCAGCCCCATCTGTGGTCCTGTTTGTGCACTCGTTGCTGGCGTCAATAAAACCCTAATCATGTGTGACTCTACCTCCAATATCCCGTGAAGTATTGCCTCGCCAAATGTTAACGGACTTTTGGGTAGCCCTGTACTATGTAGTCTTTTACAAAATAAAATCTATCGTGGAAATAAAGAGTTTCAGGACCCATGTTCTTTTGCTACTTTGAGGAATAGGTCACGAAAGTTTGGCCTACATTATTGTTACACTTCATGTTTTAATTTTGGGGAACACATTTCTAGCGATGCTTATTCTGGGTTTGATGTCTACATCTGGGCCCTGTTTCATAAAACTCGTCACATGAACAAATTCGGCAATTACGACATATCCAAAAAATGTTCATAATCTTAAGAATAGAGCCTGAATGTTTAGGCAGCATTAGTTTAGAATGCAAACTAATTTGTCGAGTAGGACCTAGCCCGTTCGTCTGTAACGTAACAAGAGCAACATAACTGTCAGGGGATTGTAAGAGGCCGAGCAACTAATGTCTATACAAATCTCATAACATGATTGTTAACCGGGTGAGAACATACTTGGTCGAGTAGTACGTATAGCCTAGCCAGTTCTTCTATAATATAGCGAGGGTAACATAACAGTCCTTGCCTGCTGCCATTTCTTGATGGATACAGTACTTTTGTATCCATCTCTTGGCACAGGCCAGAGTAAAGTGTAGCTTTCACTGAAGTCCCAGTCTCATCCATGGCTGTGACAGTATGGAAGCTGCTGGGGTATGGGTGGTGCTGAGTAATGGCATTCAGAGCACGACTAGTGCATCTGCGTGTTATGAAAGGTGTTGCTCATAGGGTCAGTCGTGCTGCAATAGCACTTTCTGACCCAGTGAGGAAAGCAATGGCAAACTACCTCGCTCCTCGTCTTGCCTAGTACGCCTCATTTTGGTGCTGCCATTGGTTTTTGCAGTTTCCTTATAACCGCATAACCTTTGGTGGTGCTATTTGAGGATCCAACCAGCCTCTGGGCTGATGACCTAACAGACACAACATAACAGTCACGAGATTACAAGAGGTTGAACCCCTTGTGTTCACGCAAACCTCATAACATGATTGTTAACCGGGTTTGAACATACTTGGTCTAGTAGGAGTTGTCGTCTAGCCCGTTCTTCTGTAATGTAACGAGAGTAACGTAACTGTCAGGGGAGTCTAAGAGGCTGAAACCCCTGATGTTTATGCAAACCTCAT
The DNA here is from genome assembly GCF_040414725.1 of Anabrus simplex. NCBI lineage: Eukaryota > Metazoa > Arthropoda > Insecta > Orthoptera > Tettigoniidae > Anabrus > Anabrus simplex. Next base: position 22,590,585 of record NC_090267.1, read on the forward strand.
AACATGGTAGTTAACCGGGTGAGAATATACTTGTTACACTCAGGAGTAAGTTTTCATTCTAACCCCCCAACGTCTCGACATTCGCGCCCTAGTCGTCACAATTTTTCTGTTTCATAAATATTACAAGTCTCTCTTACGTGACAGGAAAAATATTGTAACCTGTCAAACTCAAAGAAATTTCTTAACCATGGCAATTCTATGTCAGATATGAAGTATGTTTTATTGCGCTGTAGATGGCTATGAGGAACCATATCGATCGTTAAATGCAATGCACACACGATCGGCTGTAATAAGGTAAAAAATAAACGGTAAAATCCAACCTAAATTTTGTTCCTGCTAACTAAGGCAGAAAGGCAAGTAATTTTAATAACATTAGTATATTAATCAGGCGATGCGGCTCCTGAGGTGTGAGTGAATAATTTCTTCATGTTTGTGACTGTAAATCCTGATCAATTGCATTTATAATGTATTCAGCTGATGTCTTAATAATACGAAATTTATTTTTAACTAAAATGTTACTGAAATCGAATGTAAGGTTAATCCATTATCTAAAAAGGCGCCCTGGCCTCATTTCAAAATCTTCGTCTCTATCACTACTGCTGCCACTTCTGTTATCCACAAGAGAATTTAAATTTCAAAACATTCAAGAAAATAAACTCCCCAGTTATGTACACATTACTGGCTACATATAAAGGATTAGGCCTACCTATCATTTATGCAATGCCAATTATACAAATATGCAAATAGCCTATGTCAAAAATAGTAACATAATATATAGTCTATAGTTTGAAAAATTTGTCAGATTTTTACCTGCCATTTGAACAGTTTTATGAAACACTTATTTGTAAAACTGTCTTAAAAATCCACAAAATTGCCAATATGTAAATCTATCTGACAAGATCCACTCACCTATCACCTGTAAAATTGTCATGTAAATGAATTACGTCCCTTACCTATACCTGTACTGAGAGGCATCATAGAGAGTTGAAATGTGTTACCCTTCGCCAGAGTGATAACAGCGTTGCTGATTTTGTGCTTCATTACTATGCGTTAAGTTTTCTGAATGATTTTAAAGCCCAAACTCCTCGCTTACTTCGCTGATTCTGTTGAGAAAGAACTCAAGGTTTTCTGAGATGTCAGGAAGTATCCGCTGTAATAGCTTCCCGTCCACCTTGAATACATTACGAACTTTATTTCGAAAAGTAGCTTCATAGAATAAGCTTAACAAAACCACTCGCACTTCTTACTCGGATATTTTTATATTTTCTCCACTACAGGGGAAAACATGAAATCATGGATATGTTTTGGGACTTATTAAACGAAATAGCAAGTTCATATCGACAATTGATTATATTTTCGCATGCAGCGGAGAAATTGCATGAGTGTCTGTAATGAGAGTATAGATTCAATTAAGTTATTATCGCGAAAAAAATATAATATGAAATATGAAATGAAATAAAAATGTATTTATTCATTAATACACAGGCATACAGTATTGGACGGAGATAGGAAAAGTACTAAACGTTCCCTCGTAGTAAAACTACTACTACTGCTAAAAACGTTTTTATTCTTCCCCTGAAGGGGGACAGCGGGCCACCTAAAATGTAACGCCGTCTCTCACGCCAGGGAGATGTTCGGAGAAGGTGATAGCGTTGGCAGTCGTGGCCTATGCTAGGAACTGTCCAGGAACTCCATGGAAAACCATGGAAAACCGTTGCAAGGACAGCCGACGGTAGAAACCATCCGTGTGGTCCAGCCCCTCCCCGTCGACATCATAGCGAAATGGATGGTCTTAGGTCTTAGCTTCAGGCGAGAGAAACTCTTGACCAGATGCTGACATCAGATCAGTCTAGGAGAGGGAGTAAATGGTACTCGTTCTCATAAAGGTTGTGGTCTTATAACAACTTGTAGATGACACTGGTATACGAGAGGGTACCCAAAAATAACCAGACGTATGTTTGATAAGGTTGCCCGAGAGTGTTCGGTTGAGAACGCCCGATTTGTGGCAGAGTGGGGACTGGTTCTTCCACCAGTTCATCCACCGTACTCACCATATCTCGCACCATGTGATTCCTTTTATGTTCCCCCGGATTAAAAGGGAGCTGAAAGGGAAGCGGTTTTCAGACATTTCGGAAGTGAAAACAGAATCGAAGGTCGTCCTGCAAGGCATCCGTAAAGACGAGTGAAAAAGATGTTTCACGGAATGGAAGAAACGTTTGAACAAATGTATTAGTGCTAATGGAGAGGACATCGAAGGTGACTAAGGTTTGTAACTCGAAAACATAAATTCTTGGTGTTTTGAATTGGTGTCCGCATGTTCTTCGGTTCTCCTTCGTGCATAAATGATTTATTTAATTTAATTTCGCACAATGTGCATAATTAGAGGACATACTCTTAAGCATTTTCACAAAAATGTATCAGAGATATTTCTCTGCGCTTACATGCCATTACGTGATATCTGTCACATGGGTTATCACAAAGTTTGCATACGCATAGTTCATCCAGTTGGTGGTAGATGTGTCTCGTGAAGATACGGTGGTGAAAACCACGAATAGCAAAACGCGTCATGAAGTGTCTCAATGCGTAATTGGCTTTTATCCATTCTCTGTTGACCATAGCATCTGTAGCGTAAAATTCAGGAAATATTTCTTCTCTATTTCCTTGCAGTTCTCGGAGTAGACTCTGGTATGCTACTGTTGATGGCAGGCATAGGTCGTATCTCAAATCCTCAATATAGAAGTATTCTCTGGCGAGAACATATCTCAGACGTGAGGGAGTATACTTTGAAATACACAAGGCCTTTTTCAGTGATCTTGCTTTTAATTTTTCTATTTCCTTCAGATTCTTCTTTCTTAACTGGTCCCAGATTGTCAAACCATATGTCACTATTGGGGTGAATTTTAACTTGATTCAGGGAATCAACCTGGAAACTTACATGTGAAGATAAAACCAATGCAAAACAATAAGAAGGTCCCCAAAAACTTGCATAAATAATGAAACCTGGTTACCATGGTTACTGCGGTGTCGGAAATTTGTTTACACGGTTTACATATAGGCCACCAGCCCAGCAATGACTCCACTTCCATAACTGTTTTCTTCCACGTTGTAGAAAAAATGAGCTAATGGTGGTTTTTATCTCTCAACAAACTCTTATAAGAAATCTCTTACCAATTTAATGGCTATACTTGCTCCTTCCCTGCGTAACTCTGCTTCAGAATTTATGAAATTTTTCAAAACTCTCTCCTTACACCATGTGTACTGCTTCAAAACTATCTCTTTCCCTACACGAACAATTTTCAGAACACCGTGCGAGTTGGCCGTGCGCGTAGAGGCGCTCGGCTGTGAGCTTGCATCCGGGAGATAGTAGGTTCGAATCCCACTATCGGCAGCCCTGAAGATGGTTTTCCGTGGTTTCCCATTTTCACACCTGGCAAATGCTGGGTCTGTACCTTAATTAAGGCCATGGCGGCTTCCTTCCAACTCCTAGGCCTTTCCTATCCCATCGTCGCCATAAGACCTATCTGTGTCGGTGCGACGTAAAGCCACTAGCAAGAAAACAAAAAATTCAGAACTTCTTCAATCTGTAAACAAGATTACTATTGTTTGTTGTTTGGGCTCCAAAACTCTCCATCCGTCTTTCAATTTTTCCTTCATGGTCAATTTACGTTCGTGTTTTCAACAATTAGAGTTTCCGTGGCTGAGACGGCAGCTCGTCGGCCTCTCCCCGCTGGATATTGTGGTTCAAATCCCAGTCCTTCCATGTGAGATTTGTGCTGGACAAAGCGGAGGCGGAATAGGTTTTTCTCCGGGTACTCCGGTTTTCTTTGTCACCTTCCATCCTAGCAACACTCTCCATTACCATTTTATAGCTTTTATCAGTCATTAATATTCACCTTGGAGTGGCGATCCCACTGTAATAATAGCGTATATATATGGTTCATTCATTACATCTCTGACCCGGTCAAAGACTGGATAACAGGTTGTAGGTCATTTTAATTTTCAACAATTTCTAATGCTGAATGGGCTATATTGCTTTCACTCTCTGGTGAAGGTTGAAAGAAACTGAATGATACGTAAAAATGGAGGAAAACCAAGAAAAATATAAGAGGCAAGGGTACTTATAATTTTTAATTCCGAAGGTGCGAGTCCTAATACTTTAGGCAATTTTGAGTAAATTGAATATTTGGCATAAATAATAAAAAATTATGCCAGCATTAATTACTTTTAATGTATTTCTTTTCAACAACAAGTGTAATAATAATAATAAATAATTGACTTTACGTCCAAATAACTATTTACGGGTTTTGGAGGCGCCGACGCGGGTAGCATTTAGTCCCACAGGAATTATTTTACATGCCACTAAATCTACCGACACGAGGCTGACCTTCAAATACCACCGGAGGAGCCAGGATCGAACCTGCCATGGTGGGATCTGAAAGTCCGTTCTCAACAGTCTGAGCTACTTAACGTGGCTATTTATTTTCAGATATAGGCCTGTTTCTCTCGCGAATCTTCCAGGATGTAATCAAAAGCATTGTGTTTACTGTTGTGGTGATTTGACAATGCAGGACATACAAAAATTCCATCTGCTTTTTATGCCAACCATTCAAAAATAGACCAAGATAAATTCATATTCTAGCACACATCTCAAACAATTCTTATAACCAAGTGTTTCTTCAAAGTCATTCGAACAGGAAATTCAGTTATACGCTATTTTATAAAAAATGACTTCAGTCCTGTAGTACTGCCTTTCTGAATTTACATGGAATCTCAAGATTGTCAATACACAATCTGAGTTGGGAATTTTTGAAGGCGGGCAACATCCCTAAAGAAAGTAGAAGTGGAGATGAACGTAGTAATGTTTCAAGAGGCATAAACAGCAGCTATTACTTTCATTTCCAATCTAAAATGGCTTGATTCCCAGTGTGATAGAGAAAGGTCTGCACGGCGATTTCTTCCTAGCGACTCTAGCATTAAAAGTTTGTGGAAAATTTATTGCACTGCCAAAAGGGATATGTCGGTTAAATATTAACTTTTTACAGAGATGTTTGTTACATCCTTCAGTATAGGCGCGTAATCTCCAGCAGTCTGCATCAGAATGTTCTAATTGTCGCATGCAAAGTGTCTCATGAAAACACTGAACCCATGACAAAGTGTACGATAAAAACGCAAAAAAAAAGCAAAAGCATTTTATAAAAACCTTAAAATCGTGAAGGAAAACAGTTCAATTGTCATTTATGAGAAGAATCAATCTGCCAATTTTTCTAGAGAGTTATATTTCTATGATTTATGATGTCTGCTTAAAGAGATGTATATAATTATAATATAACTTTAATCCAAATAATGAAATCAGTTTCAAAACTCTCACATGCCAGTGCAAAATTCGAAAACTTTGTACATTCAACCGAAATTTTTAATAAGTTCTCAAATATCGAGCCTAAGAAACGTGTGTAAGTTGGCCACTGCCTCCAAAAGGAGAGGAGTTATTAGATTTCCGCTATTTTTACAAAATCTTCTATTAAGGATTATTGGCAGTTTTGGAACTGCAGTCTTCATATCTGTATTAAAATTATTGCAAGGATGATATAACCTAGTCTGTGGACAATGGTGCTTGTAGAGGATCTCCATCAAGTATGTATTCCTCCGCGCGCTTGTTGACACTCGTCTGTTAATAATTCACCTATAGCAAGATGAATCTCATAACCGCTACTAAGTTAGACAGCTTCAGCGTGCTGCCTCCCGGAGGGCAATTTGCTTTGGATTTCATTATTAAATCTTAATGAATTCCAACCCTGCACCAACTGGATATTTCTCAACTTACTGTTATGCTAATGAAATAACTCCTTCAGACTGAATGTCCACACACAAGAACAAACATATTGCATTCACTTGAATATCAATGTCTTGTTTGAGACTCCCAACGATTGTAGCATTGACCGGGGAGAGGTTGTAACTATCAAACATTTCATTTCTAGGTTTTCTTTTAGAATATCTACCTGTGGGCTGTCAGATGTGGCAAAGCACCATTTGGATGACTATGGCACCGGGTGTTGACCGTGAGGACGAAGCTCTTGGTGTATGTTTGTGAAACATGGACGCTTCGCCGACGTGACTAGAAAAAGTTTGAGCGTTTCCACCAACGAAAACTTCGATCCATCCTAAGGATCAAAAGGGAAGACCATGTCACGAACATCGCTGTTCTTGCGAAAGCTCATGCCAAGAGCATAGAATCGTCCATCATTGGTCATCAGCGTTGATGAATTGTCCATGTCCGTCGGATTAGTGATACCAGATTTCCACGCCAAATCCTGTATGGCAAACTTTGTCTCGGCACCAGACCTCGTGGAGACCCCATGAGGCGCTACGAGGACCAGCTTAAGCACACTATGAAAGTGGTAGGTGTCAATCCATAAACCTGGGACACGCTTGATCAAGACCGTGCAATTTGGCGCTGGACCATCCTTGCTGCTATCAACCTGTTTGACGTAGAACGACGCAGATGTGAAGAGGCCAGAGAGAAGTACAAAAACGCGATGCAGCATAAGCACGCCCTCCCCACCCGCCCTCATTCTTTTGAACCCTGTGTGGACGCTTATTCCATGGTAGAATTGGTATATTTTGTATTAGAATTGATGAGCTAGTGCATATAAGTATGTGATTAGTGTCATTACTGTATCCACTAACTCATAAATCATATAAATCTATTGCTGGATTATCTTATGATATTTCGTAACTACCCATACGAATCCTGCCTCTTTAAGTCATAGGCCCCTAGTTCCAAATAGGCTTGTAACAGTAACATTCTTCTCCAAGAGGTACGATTTTGTGCGGTTCTCTGCCAGCAGTCTTCCTGGTACCTCTGTCCCATCTGTCTGGTGGTCTTCCTCTAGGCCTCCGATGTTCTTTCAAACACCAGTCCGGCACTGGCTTCGTCCACCTTTCATCGTTATGTCGTACAACTTGGCCAGCCCACTGCCATTTTAAAGAGCATACTCCCTCAAAGATGTACTTAATTTTAGTGATCGATCGGATGTCAACTGCTCTTTCTTCGTATAGCCCAGCATTGTCTGTTCTCTCTGAGCTGTCGTAAGTTTTCATTTCTTGAACTTGTTTAGTGTCCAAGTTTCACAACCATATTGTGGCGTGTTGGTGGAGAGAGCCTGGTAGATCCTACTTCTAGAATGTATTAGCTAATTTGTAAAACTACACACAGACAATTGCCGAGCTCACACAGGACTCACGCACAGAGTTTTCCATCACTTACATTACTGTCACTCAGACGCTCAGTCACAATCGTTAGCGCTGTCACCTGTCCGCAGTCCACACGTCAGTCTCGGGATAGTATCCGCTGTCCATTCAGTCCATCGAACTCCACTCACAGCTCCATGTCGTCCACATTGCACAGGACAGGCCACGTCCTCTTCCAGCAGCTGGTCCAAGACACTCACACGCATGACGAATGACACACAGGAGTCCTCGGCACCAACAGACAGATGTTCTAACAGACTGACACTTTAGCGCAGGCTGTCACTAACACACTGACTGCACTCTTTGCTAACTCACTGAGTCCACACACTAGACTCACGACATCAGCTGAGATACATCAACTAACTCACTCCGTACGTCGCGCCTGACTTAAACACCTGAGCCCACGCCATCGGGACGCTTCCAGAAGAGGCATGCCTCCCAGAGTCTTCCCGAAGGCGAATATTCTCCCCGCGCCCTCCAGATTCTTCCATAATGCTTGAGGCCTCCAATGAGCGAGGAGAACGATCCAGATAGCAGCGGCGGGGGCGCTGACCAGTCCGCAAAGGCTGTCCTCAGCCTGGTAACGGGACTAGGGAGAGTGTGAGACTTCCTTGGCGATGAGCGCGTGGTTGGACTTGGCATGGCGGATGCAGCGAGTCACCGTGTCAAAACATGTTAAAACAGGATGAATGCATTTATAGAAAACTGATTTCTTCAAATTTACTGGCATTTTTGATCTAAAAACTAATGAATTTCTTACAAAAACTAGCCATCCAAGCTTGATGCGCCTATAGATTTCTGGTTTTATATCTCTATTCATATTTAAAATCGGCAAGGAAAATATATTCACTGACCTCTTATAATGGCGTGTCATTAATTTTCACTATTCCAGCCTGGACCCATTTACTGGACATGATGTTCGTTTTAGAAAGGTTCATGCTTAAACCAACCCACTGACATAGCAATACAAGATCTGTAACTAAGATTTTACTGTGTTATCATTAATTTCTTCAAAAATATAGATGCATCATATTAGGCCTTTAAAATTCTCAAAGAAAATAAACCTACATGATTTTTTTAGAAAAAATATACTTTTTTCTTATGTTTTCAGTGAATACAAAGTCGAGATTGTATCCCTCTCTAAATGAAAATTCACGCACGAGAAGTTCGAAGCAATAATCTAATTGTTGTTAAGGATAACATTTCCCCTGGCTCTCTGGTTCCTAAGCCGATGGTGGATCAATAACACAAAAAATACAGGCAGAGAGGCTTTCTTTTGTACCTGACCGAGACTGCGGTGGTCGCCTGCAGCCACTTGAAGAAGCGGCGTGCCCTTAATAAGGTAACGGCTGAGTGGGGCAACGCTTCTCCGCCTGAAGAGCACTTCAGGTCTCGGAATACCTCCTCTCTCCAAAAGGCACCTGTTCATGTTTATATTATCTTCTCGCTTCGATGTTTGAAAACATTCTTCTTAGAAATAAAAAAAATATATCTAGGAGGAGTAGATTGTTTTTAGTAAGGGCTGCGTAGACCGCAATTTTCCTGAAGGTTGACATATATTCTTTCTGCTCACGCTGTAGTATTGTTACACATTTTACTCACAATTTCCACTCTTTTCACAGAGTTCTGCGGGAATGTGGATTAGGAAAATCAATTCACAACAGGTGCGGTCATTGCAGTTTTTAGGGGTGAAGTGTTCAGTCTTCGAAGTCACCTTTATAAAAAATCATTTTTTCATGAGGCTGAACCCATTCAAATTGAGAGGAATACTAAGACCCTGATTCAGTAAAGTATACTTTTCCGACACCTAAAATCTGTTGACTGACAGCATTTGCTACGTGTAGTTAGCAGTGGCTACATGCGTACTGATGTATGTAGTGCAGAAAAATGTAGGTCCAATATCTTTGAAATGAGTGCTGTCAGGACACCTCCTTGTAAACACTACATTTATTATCTTCTAGCTGGCTAGCACTATTTGTACTTTCAAACTGTCAAATAATCGAACTCGAGACTTTGCTGCGTACATCTGGCCATAGCTAAATATAGGCTGGGGTAAATATACACCAACACGGCCTACAGCCTGCCTTTGACCTTCGTTAATAGGAAACTGACTTTTACAGTTAAATGGAAGAGTAGTATCGGATGGTCTAAAACAATTCTAAGAATAAAAATTCTCTCTCCAACACTTAACCCCGTAATGATTTCGAGATCCAAAATACTGTCATGCATTTTTCTTACAATTAACATCTTTCCGTTTAGAAGCCCCTGTGAAGCATTTCAGTTTCTTAATAGCATTACAATTGCAGCACGTTTTAATTTAAGGACATGGGGAGGCAATCCATTTAATTCGAAGCTCTTTAGAAACTCTATGAGAAATTGGAGAGTTTAATTTTGATCTTCAGTAATGTTTATACTGACGTACGTTCTGGCTGTTCATTTTAGAATTGATTTGATCACAAAGTTCGTTTCCAGGAGCACGAATGGCTATTTTGAACAAACTTATACCATCTTCTGGTGACTCGAATTTATTCCCGTAAATTTCAGAGACGATGTCTTGATTCGCGATATTAGAGGGCAGTAAATCGATAACAGGTTGATTTGGCGATTCATGATTCACTGAAGGATAACCTCCATTACCATCAGCAAAGTCTAATTCTCCTGAACTTTCTCGCATATTTTTAAACAGATTAAATATTTTACATTCTGGCCAAAGAGGAGAAAATTTAATACAGTTCTGAATAACAGCTTGTTTGGAAGTATGTGGATCAACAGGGAAAACCTATCTAAAAATCTCCACCTAGGACAAGAACTTGCCCTCCAAATGAGATGGAATTACCCATGACGTCTTACAAAAGTCTGCTAACGCACATCAGCTATTGGCCACAGAAGAAAGTCGTGTCTACTGCGAAATACTTGTCATAGATACGTATGTATTTTTGTCTAATAATAATAATCCGCTAATTTAACGGTTGATTTACGTGCAAGAAATTATTATCCTCCGTTTAGGACAATAATAGTAATGAAAATCAATAGGTACAATTCTTTTACATATCCGAAAATAAAACACGATATCCACCTTAGTGACAGGATTATCGAATGTATACTATCGAATTATTCGATATTCGTCAAGTAACGTTACAAGTGATTGTTTTCTTTTGCATTTGGTTTTTCATTTAAATCGCAAATTCCAATTCTTACTACTTGTCAGCGCTGAAATCGGCTCGTCTTTCGCCATGGAGTAAAGTCAGAGTTGATAGTAAACTCAAATCTATTTGGCACACAACCCTTGACTGGCGCATTTATGATGTAAACATAAACTAATAAAGCGAATAATATGTTCGGATTTATTTCCCCCTTGCAGGAGTGAGCAAACTTGACTCATTTATTAGAAATAAATACATACCCAGCTCAAAGTTGCACAATGATGAAATGTACGTTATCAATGGATAATCATGTTATCGTTTTTATAAATATTTTCTTGGCCATGCGGTCAGGGGCGCGCTGCTGTGAGCTTGCGTCCTGGAGATAGTGGGTTCGAATCCCACTGTCGGCAGCCCTGAAGATGGTTTTCCGTGGTTCGTTTTCACACCGGGCAAATGCTGGAGCTGTACCTTAATTAAGGCCACGGCCGCTTCCTTCCCACTCCTAGCCTTTTCCTATCCCATCGTAGCCATAAGACCTATCTGCGTCGGTGCGAGGTAAAGGCACTAGAAAAAAAAATATTATAAATACTTTCCATATACTAACCACGAACCTCTAATGATTGAACATTAACCTTAAAAGGATGGAATTATTTTAAAATAATATATGCATTATTACTCTGTGGCTCAAGCGGCATCACGGCGGCCTCTCACCGCTGCGTTCCGTGGTTCAAATCCCGGCCAATCCATGTGAGATTTGTGCTGGACAAAGCGGAGGCGGGACAGATCTTTCTCCGGGTACTCCGGCTTTCCCTGTCATCATTGATTCCAGCAACACTATCCAATATCATTTCATTTCATGTGTCATTCATTAATCACTACTCCAGAGGAGTGCGACAGGCGCAATTCCTATCCTCGCCGCTAGATGGTGGCATCATTCATTCTGTTCCTGACCTGGTCGAATGACTGGAAACAGGCTGTGGATTTTCATTTTCATACGCATTATTACTTGATCCTAGGAAAATGTGTCGTCGTTTCATTTCGTTTCGTTTGCTGTATTCACATTAGTTTAATATGGGGTGTCATTACAATACCTTCGTCTGAGATCACCTACCAATTGTTATTTTATCAACATACGATTTTACGTTCATTAACTTGTCGTTACGGACACAAAAATAAATTTGATTTCATATGAAACATGATGACCACAACTACTTTAATCGGTTACAAGTGATTATTTTCATATTGACCGTATTGAAGTTTAATTATTAAATGTTAAACATTAATTTATTGAAACCACCTATTCAATACTGGTTGAGTCTTTATGACTATAACAATGTCATTACATTAAGTTTGAATATGGTACACGTTTCGCCTGGCATTGTAGGCATCATCAGCCATTAATTCTATCTCCAGGTCAGAGCTCTGAGTGGATGCTATTTTAGGATTAATCATAGTCAATATTATTTATATAACAGTGCAAAGGAGTGGTCAAGCTGTCCATGTTTTAAAGTTCTAATGTGACATTCTACTCTTGTTCACATTTAATGGAAATATATTGACTGTTAACTTTCATAATATCGGTAATGAGAACGGCTTGATGCAATTGGGATTAATCATCTGTACATTCTTACAACTTATTGGAGATTAACATGTGCTAGAACTATTCTTAAATGACTAGCAAAATATTAATGCGTTTATGTACATCCGCACTCTGGACACCAGCTGCCGCCTGGTCGTTGACAACCGCGCACTCAAGCGACCAGCAGTGCGGCTCCTTGGACAGAAGCAGAGTCCGACTTGTCAGTTCAGAGCATGGCGAGTACATATGACCATTGATATCGACAGTGTGCAGTTTATAGAAGAAATTGAAAAGCGACCTATGATTTGGGACCTGTCCTAGAAAGCAAATAGTGAGAGAAATGTAAATGGAAAAACAATGGAAAGAAATCGTTGAATTGTTTGGAAGCTACAATATTCCAGATAATAAACAATGTTTTTGTAAGTACTGATTATTTCATTCATCACTTATGCCATTTGTCGGACATATTCATTTTGCGATGGCACACTACCTTCACCTGGAAGTTAGAAGCTTCTCTTCGTAACTCTTCAGTTCTGTAAAAAAATAACAAACATGCCTTTTGATGATCTACAGTTAAACAGCGAATGCACGTAACAACATTTCTTGTGTTTGTGCTTTCTTTGGTAAAGATATAATAAAACAACGATCTCTGCAAGAGTCAAGACTGATGGTAACAAAGCCGCGCCTTGTCCACTGTTGTGGTTGGCTAGTGCGCCGGAAGCGTAAGGGTTCCGATAAATCTAAAGAAATACGTGCCCTCGTTATCTACGTCCAGCACACAACATTTTTATGCCATGTCGCTAGATTTACGTCCAACAAAATGGTCCCTCATTTAGGACACAATTTTATGGCTTTAAAATTAAAGATACATATCTCTACATTCCGCTTTTCTTCGTTGATGCTTATCACTTTAATATTAATTTTTCGTTATTCGGACGAAGCTTCCCCTTGGTTTCAGAAAGCAGTTATAATCAGTAACAGTGACGTATGCTGGGTACGAGACGTGGGCTACCACCAGACTTAGGTTACCACATTTCGATGGTTGGTTTAGTGAATGTCCAGCCCTAAGCGTTCTGAGCTGCTGTGCTGTTTCACAAGCTGGTCTCTGCTACTGCCAATACTCAACACCTGATCAATGCAGATGGTAGCCTAAGGTTTAGCAAATTAAAGTCCGGCTTTGTGGAGATATGGATAGAATGCCTGTCTTTGGTCCGGTGGGCCCGGTTCGATTCTCAGAATCAACCTCCTAGTACTCTGAATTCCCCCGGCTTGGGGACTGGGTATTTATGACGTCTTCGCCATTCATTTGATCGGCATTAGGTCACCACCAAGCCTATGCAGATGCTGTGCACAACTATTATTTATTTATTTATTTATTTATTTATTTATTTATTTATTTATTTATTTATTTATTTATTTATTTATTTATTTATTTATTTATTTATTTATTTATTTATTTATTTATTTATTTATTTATTTATTTATTTATTTATTTATTATTTTTAAATTTAACAGCATTACCAGCAGTGGTATCCATCGTTCACTGGTTTATTAGCTTCCCTGGGAGATCAGTGGTGGTGTCCGACTCATGATCACAGGTTCCATTCCAAAGAACCAAAGAGAACACTAAACCTGAAAGATTGCATTTCATTTTAACAGATCAACCTATAAAATATATATCCATAGTACTCCTATAACAGTAGATTGCTGTCTCTTTCTACAAAGATGTAGAAGCAAAAGGGAGTGAAATATCAGCAATGTGTTATCCCATGTGTGGAGAATTTTGAGACTTTGAGCTATCTCACCTTCGCTAGCAGTGGCGATCTGGTGCACCGAAGCCTAGCACACCTACATCCCCGGTCACTTCAACTATCTGGCATCCAGCAGCAAGCCATTGTTGAAAATAAGTGATTCACTTGCTCTGTGCTTTTTCATAACCTGCCTAAAGCAAAAATAGCATCAGTAGTTCCTTTCCCTGGAGCAAATTCCAACTGTTCTTCCCCTAATGCCGTCTACTTCCTAAGCCTACCTTAAACACCGTTTTCAGGTCTGATTGCAGAAATATGAACAACTAAACTACAGATGGGCGTTTGGCATAATAATAACGAAACAGCGTGATGAACGTATAAAGAATCAAGATCAGGTTACACATTAGTAGGAGAATAACAGTGATAATACTAATAAGCAGAATAAAAAGAGGAAGTATATTGATTATGACGACTGAAGTACATAATAGATAAGGGAAAACCAATTCACACAGCACACACACACCGACTAACACAACTCAGTTTTATGTGCCCAGGAAAATACTTCGGCAGGCAGATTTGAATGTATGAGAGGAAGTAAGGTGCTGAATGTCAACTGGGAGGGTATTTCAGAGTCTCGATGCAGTAACTAGAAATTATTAAATGTGGGAATTCGTTAGATTTAGTGGAATTTCATGTAGGTAACCAGAATGGGTACTAATTTTATGGAATGAGGAACGAAAATTAGAGGATAGGTAAGTAGGAGTGTTGGTAGAAATTTTCAATGGGTGAAACTTCCTTCGTGTAACATGAGCCTCATGTCGCAGTTGGATATGAATTTGTTATCTTAAAACGTAATTTTATTCGAACCCTAGATCTTCAAGTCATACTGCAGCATTAGTTAGTCAAATGCAAAGAGCGACCAAGAGTCAGAAAGAGAAAATCCAGTCAGGATAAAGAAAGAATAAAGGGTGGGAAAGTTACGGTGATTTAGTAAATAACAAGAAAGGCGGAGAAGTGTAATCTGGGAGCGAGATGACAAGGAGCTCGTGTTATATGGGTGGCACCGCCTTAATGACACTATTACCAAAGACTCCGCTTCACGATCTGATCTGAATCTCTTTTACACTTTCTTCAAGTCAAATGTGACCTGTGACTGCCGCATCGTCTCAAATTGTCTGCACCATGTACCTGTACATACAGTAATTTAAATATCGAAGTAAAGAATAGCAATTGCCAAACTAAACCATCCCGTAAAACGTAATGGGAGCCCTTGGTGAAGTGGAAAATGAGAGATTTCACTATTCGCAACTTCAGCTCTCCTTTCCCTAGGTTATTGCCTGACCCTCATTCCTTTTCGAGTGTCATTTCCCTCTCGAGAAGTGCAAGTTTCTGACTCATCGTATACATTTGTCTTACTTCGAGGTGGAATGAACATCGTTGAGGCCTTCGGTTCAGAAGGTCCCGGGTTCGATTCCTGGTCGGGTCGCGGATTTTAATCCCGTCTGATTAATTATTCTGGCTCGGTGATTGGGTGTTTGTGTTTATCCCAACACTCTCCTCTGCACATGCAGACAACACAGCACACTAACACCCACCACAGAAACACCCGGTAGTGATAACGTCATTCCATATAAGGATGTGTCAGGAAGGACCAACTCCTAATGTACGACACAGTTTGAACCCACGACCTCACAAGTGTGGAGAAAAGCGGTGTAAGAATTGTTATATATTTGTAAAATATTATTTAGAATACATTTTAATCAATAACGAGATTACACATCAGAGGAACCGTAAAATGTGTGGAAACAGCGGGAATAATTGAGGGTACTACTGCCACGAGAAGTGGGGAAGATTATGTTGAGGAGGAGAACCTACAAGAGCAGTGGACACTGGACAGAGATGAACCTCGTCAAACACAGAGACTATGCACAAAGACATGATAAGCTGGAAGGAGAAGTTCTATAAATTACTATTCATTGACTTACAAACAACATGAAGCATATCATAACATGATACGTAAAACAGTTGAGTGGCTCAGTGGGAGAACCACCCACACCAGCTCACAGTGGATTTTTAGTTCCATGCAGTAGAAGTGGTCAGTAGCTTAGACTTGCATTCTTACTCCTTACATGATGGCAGCTGATTTCTTTGGAACAGAACTTTTCAATGTTCTGCGCGAATGGAAGAATTCTCCATCCCACTGCCCACTTGCTCAAGTGACGAAGCGCAGCGGTCGGTTAGCAGCTGCGTAATGGCAGACGCGGTTGGACCTGGTATTGACGTGTATCGCGTTCCAAAGGGCAAAGAAGAAAAATAAAATAAAATTATCACATTATAGCAACAACGTCGCTTAAAGTTATTCGAAAGAAAACTCTGCTTCCCATTGAACAGTGCTGTCGGACTAGATATTGGTGTCATAGAGAAACTTCAAAGGAAAACACAAGTGGTTTAAACTGCTGGAAATTGGGCAGATTTGATAAGGAAGAGTTGCGTAAAGAAATTGTTCAAAGTTATGGTCATGAGGACCGAAGATAGCGAGAAGGGGTCGTGTTCCCGTTAATGAGTCAGATGTTAGGCGGTCGAACCAGTTTATTGTTAAAAAGAAACTGTAATTGAAATTCTGTAATTTCTAGTAAATGTTTCGAATTATATTTCATTATTTTAGTAGAGACTTGAGATTCATTATCGAAGCCACGGAAATGATGCGGTGGTATGTTATGTTGGAAATAACCATTTTCAGGGATGTCAACATTTGAGAATCCGTTAGTGATGTTGTTTGTGTTGTTGTGGGTTGTCCAAAGTTATGCGATTATTTTATTTGACCGTCACGATAGATTGTGTTCTTGTTGTTGTTGGGTACCAAGGCACACCAATAGGTTCATGTGATATGCGTTCATGCTTGTGGAGCACATGGGTGTAGTAGTTCATCCACCCTAGAGCTGGGTGAGGTGCATTACGACACTTGAATCTTATCGGCCTGAAATCATATCGAAGGAGGAGCCGGAATTTAGTCCAAGGGATAACATTAGGCATTATAAGCGATTGATGTGGATTGTTTTATTTTGCGTTGAAGGACTCTAAAGATAGTATAAAGGCCATGAGTAGTAAATTAGAAACTGTGGACCTAAAATTAGGTAGTACAGATGTGGAATTGAAATGCATGATGCAGGATACTTAAGATAATTGCAGGAAGACGAGTGATGGCATTAAGAAGGATATCGACCACCTGACTTTACAATTAAAACAGTGCTCAGGCTGTCTTTAAAGACGAGATTAACCAGAAGTTTGCAGAAACTCGCGAATTACATTGTGTACTAAGTGAGAATTGGGATTCAATTAAGGGGGATCTCGATAGGCACTTGACAGAAAGAAACAAATCGATGATAAATCACACTGAACTCAGGATAAATTTGGAAAAAAACGGTAGAGAATAATTAACACTTCACGTGAGGAGGATAAAGCCAAAATATTCAATGTGATGCAGGAGCAAAACGAGGCGTTGTCGAGAGAAATAGGAACGGTTAACAATAGAGTAGACCAGATAGCTGAAGAGGTTAAAGCAACTGTAAACCAATACGTCGAAATTGTCGAAAGGAAAATACTCCGAAGTACCGAGGAAGAGGTAGAAAAGATACGGGAATCTCAGGAGGAGACATTTAAGAATATCAAGGACATCCAAGCAGACGTGGAGGAAATAAGAAAAACTTAGGTGATACGAGGTTACGATACCCAAGATAGAGTTATAGTTCTGAGTGACGAACTAATAGCTGTTCATGAAGAGACAGACAAGAAATTGGACTCACTTAAGGGGGAGATCAGCGCACAGAAACTGCAGCTGAGATAGCTGTCTGCTGTAGCTGTAGATAGCTTTCTACCAATTATTTTTACCTAATTTTGTATTGTTAAAATGGGCTATTTATTGAAAACTAATGACAGTGGTAACAATGAAAATACATTTTTCGAACTTAACAATGAAATATAAGCCACCGAAAAGTTCATGTTCTAAAATCCCGAGTATACTCGTGATATTTTTTACGGGTTCTAAAATAAATAACACAGCACTAAACAGACGGCAAGTAATACAACATGACACTCAATACTGTTCAAATGTTTGTGGTTGTATGAAATGCCCTAAAACAATGATCAACACACAATGCTACATCGCACTCCTTACACATGTACCTAGATTCCCTCCGTGCCTTCTTCCCTCTAGCATCGCGCACACTCCTACACATCCTGCACATCCTTGTTGGGTTTTGCTTCATATCCGTCGGAGGAATTACCGAAGGAAAATGGCGGCCAATAAGTCACATTGGGGTTGCTGTTGTTGAAGGACGACCTGCTGCTTTCGGAGAAAATTCCTCTCTATGATGTTGTGCAATCATTTTCTCAACGAAAGCCACACGAAGGTCAAGAGCATTCGTCCTTCCTCCATGTTTTTGAAGAGGACAAAAGCATTCCATACTGCTAGTTCCAAAAGGTGAAAGAATATCTTCTTATAAAACTTTTTTCCTCTCTTCCATGGCAGGGGGTTAGTAGCAGTGTGTTGATCTACTTTATCAACCCCCCCCCCCCGCCAATTGTTTCGTTATACGCGAACAAAGATTTAGGTTTCACAACTTCCTTTTTCCGTCCTCCGCGTCTTTCCATTTCTGCATTATGGATGGTAGATAGGATGCAGACATGTCTCTTGTCTTTCCATTTTATTGCAGTCAGTTTACCTCGCTGGAATGCTGCAATCTCGCCATTCTTGAGTTTCGTGCTCGGGAAATTTGGAGGCATATCTGCTCTATTGGGGCACACAGTGCCTAACATGGTGCAACTGGTAATCAGAATGTCGGCCAGTTGAGGAGTACTGTTTTAGTTATCCACAGTTAGACAGTACCGCTTATTCAGCAGGGGTTTCATCAGTGTCATAACTTGTGATGACATGGGTAGATGTTTGTAGTCATCATCAAATTTAGAGACCTTGCCCGTGTATATGATCAGGGACCAAACACAACTTGTACCTGACTCAAACAGCCCAATCGTCCTTTATACAACAGCAAGCTTTCGTCAATTGTCACATGTGATTCAGGATAGGCCATATTTTGTTTAGTTTAGCTTGTGGATGATATTCTGCAACATATGTACTATTGTCCGAAAAATGTAGGTACCTCTACAAGTTAAGAAATCTTCGAAAAGGAAGAAGTTGACAAAATATGGGTGTAGCTAATATAGGTGCCTTGGACCAATACGTTTGATATGTAGGTTTCTTTACAATGCTTTGCAGTATTGTCAGCACGATAAAAATTTACATTTCATCAATATTGCTGTGTCCTTCCATTCCGGAGCATTAGTCTGTCTTGCATATCTGTTAGTCTCGGTCACCAAAATATCTAGAAAATCATCGTCAATGAACTGACTAATATAGTGCATAACATCCTCACAACACGGCTGGAAATATATTTCAGGATTAGCCTTGAAGGGAAAACGTGGTGGGGCAGGGGTTCGTGTTCCGAAAGTATCAATTTCACACCACCGTCTGGCACTTGCAATATCACAATCAGATGAACTAGAATTACAACGTTCTTCTTCTGAACTGTCCTCAAAAACTTCTTCAGAACTATCAGACTCACTAAACTCAAGGTCAAACTCTTCTTCACTCTCCATTTTCACCTAACAGACAAAGTACACTTAGATAGCAACAAATACGGGAAAGCCGCGAAAACGAACTGTGTGAATCACCGACATCCACTACGATTGAGTGAGAGACATAGGACATAGAACACTAAAGTAATAATTTCATAAACATCTGGCGGAAATATTGAGAAACAACAAGAAACGAGTGTATTCGGGCTTTTAAATTAGGTACCGATCAATGAGCGACATTCCCAAGTATACTCGGGCTTTCATGTTAAGAGGTTAAATAAATTTTGGAATTCAGAAATACAGCAAAATTTTAGTTTTGGAGGTGTACTGTCGCAGATATAACACTGCAGGTCCAAAGTCGACAAACTTGACCATATCGGTCCTTAATTGGTCCGTATTGACTCGTAATAACAATCACCCGTTGTACGTTATTGCTGCAGGTCCAACCAAATGTTCTGAATGTTTCGTAGGAAAATTATTCAAATTCCGTGAATTGGAATCGGCTCCAAGTCAACAGGAACTCTTTCAGGTGGTACAAAAAACAGTTCCCACCTGACGTATTAATCGCTGCTAAAGCTGAAACGCCTAAGCAGGCAGAGCCGATACTTCGTCAGTTACATAATACTCATCATCAACAATCAGTACCACGGATAGCAAGGCAAACAGAACACCATAGCCAGATAGGGAGGTTTCCGAGACATCTAGATTTTCAAACAATGGGCGCCGATTCGAAACGAATCCAAACCAAGGACGAAGAAATTGGGATCATCCTAGGTATCACCATGAAGAGTGGGACAGACATCGGGGACAGTAGGAACAGATTCTGGGCCGGAACCAAGGAAACTCAGATCGTAACCGTAGATACCATCGTGGAAACGAGCAGAATAGGAGATGGATTAGTTATGATAATTCCAGACGTCCTGATTGTTGGCATGAATCTGCGGAGAGAATAAGGGAAGGAGATCAGTATCTTAGAGAACTTATGTCAGGTACGGAACTAGAGAAGTGTAAGGAGAGTGCACAGCAGAGAGAAGGAGCCCAAGATCTATCTAATACAGGAGCAATACGGATACAGATCTTAATTCTAATGCACCTAATTTTGACAGAAATTCAAATTCGTCAAAAGAAATGAGAAATGAAATGGCGAATGGCTTTTGCTACCGGGAGATCCCAGGACGAGTTCGGCTCGCCAGGTGCAAGTTTTTGATTTGACGGCCTCAGGTGACCTGCGCGTCGTGATGACGATGAAATGATTGTGAAGACAACATATACACCCAGATCCCGTGCCAGGGAAATTAACCAATGATGGTTAAATTTACCGAAACTGCCGGGAATCGAACGCCAGACCCCTGTGATCAAAGGTCAGCACGCTAACCATTTAGCCATGGAGGCGGACAATTCGTCAAAGGATAGACATAAACCGCCGAATCTCCAATAGAAGTCGAGATAAATTCACTGGAGATGGACATGATAACGCAGGCCGACCAAGAAGCCGAGCAGATCAACCAATATCTTCACGCCAAGAGGTAGCAGCCGCAGAACAGGGAAGAACTACGAAGTCGGAGCTATAGTTGAAAGGCCATGTATTCATCAGACGTCGAAACTGGAAACTTCACCATCTGGATTATGTTAGTGTAGAACTCCTTATCTCTCCGCGAAAGGATTTGTCGCATTGTGGAAATATGAACCCATGACCTTTGGGTCATAAAGAGTCAGAGCCCTAAA
This sequence comes from Anabrus simplex, assembly GCF_040414725.1. NCBI lineage: Eukaryota > Metazoa > Arthropoda > Insecta > Orthoptera > Tettigoniidae > Anabrus > Anabrus simplex. The sequence continues at coordinate 22,611,659 of NC_090267.1, forward strand.
TTCATTACATGAGGTCCCATATAAATTGTACATCATGACGAGCTCTAGCTGCACTTTTATCTTTGACTAGAAACGACACGTCGAGAATGTGCAAGGATACGAAGATATTTGGCGGAACTATTTATTTAGTAAATATACATTTTAACAAGAACCGGCGACGAAACTGCCGTAGTTAACATCGGGATATTGTAGGTGAATCAATTTGGTTGTTAGTGGTAAAGACTTAAGACAGCTAAATAGCTCCAGAAGAAAAATTGTTGAAAGACGCGCCTGTTCGTTTAAACCCTGTTACATCGACCAAAATATAGTGCTAGCTTATGAGAGTTAATTTAACGACTCGGTTGGTTAAGATAAACCCTAAATGCTTATCATCAAAACCGCTACTAAACTAAGCAATTATGTGTTATGTTGTAATCGGGCATAGTTATAATTCTGTGGGGAGGAAAACATTGTCTGTAAATTTTTTGCGGTAAATGCGATGGGATAGGAGTAGGAGTAAATGTTATAAAAGAACGCCGCAACCTCGCAATGTTTTCCGTGAACTTGAGGGGACCGCGCGTTGTTCAGACTAACGTGAAAAATAGGCTGTGGAGGCTAAGTTCCCAGAAGAGCCCAGAGCTCGTATTACGGCGGCTGGATCATCATGAATCATAATGGTGATACATCTAGTCCCATATGGAAACCAATCTTAGAGATCGCCAGATTTTTATTTCATTCCTAAATTAAGACAGTGGTTTCTAGTAAGGATGCCCCTCAGGCAATTGAGTTAAGGCCTCAAAACCACCGTCTCTCATCATGGTTATTGTTATTTCTTTTAAACGGACAAGACTGAGTTCATTGATTTGATGTGGAGTAAAGTTACACGTTTCTTCGACTTTATTGAATATGGCCAATTAACATCCATTTCTTTTGACTCGACTCCTCTCATTGTAGATTTTAGTTGAAATTACTGAATCCCGCCTCTTACCTAAACAAGTGACGAAGAATCCGTCAACGACCCAATAGATATACCTCATGCCGATTTGCTGATATTTAAGGAAGGAAGGCATCCTACGAAGGATGTATGTATGTATGTATGTATGTATGTATGTATGTATGTATGTATGTATGTATGTATGTATGTATGTATGTATGTATGTATGTATGTATGTATGTATGTATGTATGTATGTATGTATGTATGTATGTATGTATGTATGTATGTATGTATGTATATATGTATTGAACACTTTGGTCCATATTGAGGGATACCTACCTTTCTTACCTATCAGCAAAGTTCATGAGATCTGTCTCTTGGGTCGTATCGGGTTTATTTATTTATTTATTTATTTATTTATTCACGAAGCACAAGATACAGCTACACTGAGAAAATTTCACTTGCACTGTCAACAGACTATTTAACAAACTACTTTCATAATAAAATATAACAAACATAACAAAATATAACAAGATCAGGTACACATCCTACTAATAACTGTCCAAATCGAAAACCATGAGAATGTCCATGTTCATAGCCAAGTCGTCGTGGGTCAAGATGGCGGTATAATCCCTTCACATCAACTTATCTTTAAGATACTATTTACACACCTCTCGAATACACTTTTATTTGATGATATATCAAACTCTTGGGAGGCGGATTAGGAAAGATCGTTGAAGTATTGAGTGCTGAGTGTCGGGAATGTGGAGAAGGTCTTTGGTTCTGGTGGAGCGGGAAGATATTTTTTTTAGATATTTTATTCTTCCACCATCAAGTACAGAAAATGTACACTAGGTATTGTCAGTATAAATAAAAATAATCTATATACAATATCTTAGTAATTATGCCTGAGTCATTAGAAAAATTATTTTAGCTACCTATATTACGTCAGTTTTTGAAATACCACATTCTAGATACTCTTCTACACTATAAAATGCCTTTTTACTTAAGAATTGTGACAGTACCCTGTTAAATGCACTATTGTCTAATGTTCGAATAGGTAGTGGAAGCTTATTGTACATCTTAAGCTGTTGATAACAGTGGCTGTTTGTGCTTTTACTAAGCCTGGAGTAAGGAGTATCCAAATCATTCTTGTATCGCGGAGAGAGAAGAGAGAAACAAGATGTTCCGAGCGGTAATGTACATTTAAGATCTCGTGGAGGAAACTCAGGTCAGCTACCTGTCGCCTGATGTGCAGCGGTGACATATTAATTGTCATTAATATCTGCTGCGTAGACAGATTTCTGAGCTTGGGGTTTCTGTTCCTTACAATTGACGCAAGGAAGGACACTGCTCTGTCTAACTGCTTGGTATTGGAGGGGGCGGCTGTTGTCCAAATCGGAGAGCAGTAGTTTAAGAGAGGTTGAACGATCGTGAGGAAGAAGTGGCGAAGAGCAACGGGGTCAGAAATTTCTGTGAAGCGATAGAGAATGCCTAGTAATTTCATAGCCTTGGTTGTATATGTTTTTATATGGGTCTTAAATTGTCATTTTGTATCGAATATTACACCTAGGTCACGCTGTTGCGTAACCACGGTGATGGGCTTGTCGAGTAGGTAATATGATGTCGGTAGAGGAGATTTACGCAGTGTTATGGTCATGTGGCTGCATTTTTGTGGATTGGGGATAAGTTTTCAAGTACGGCACCAGTTCGAGAGGGCATTAAGCGATGACTGTAGCAGAGCTGCATCTGCTGGATTCCTGATCTCCCTAAATATCTTGCAGTCGTCAGCAAAGAGTAGGGTATTCGCTGTTTCGTTGAGTTCGGACGGCTGATCGTCCATAAACAAAGAAAACAACAAGGGGCAGTGAGTACTGTCTTGTGCAACACCGGAGGTGACTGGTAACCATGAGGATGAAGTGCCTGATATTACCACTCTCTGCCAACGGTTACGTAGGAAGCCAGAAAGAAGGGTCAGTAGACTGCCATGTATATTAAATCGTTCGGAGAGTTTATGGAGCAACAGAGTATGGTCAACAGAATCGAAAGCTTTCGAAATGTCTACGTAGCAGATATCCAGCTGTGATTTAGCTGCTTCATCACTTGCTGAGGTAAAGGTAGGGTTCAGTAATTCTAATCTATCTACTGGAATGAAAGGTCTGTTTAAAAGATTCCTATTTATTCAGGAAAATTCTGAAGCAATCTGATATGTCAACGGTATCATAGAAGTCAATTGTGTCCACTGGACATCACAATCATTTTTACATAAAGGTCAGAACACTGGTGTGAGACTTTAACGTAACTGCCTGATGGGCATTCTTACTAGAAACCATTGTCTCAATTATTAATTATTTAAGAAAGGAAAGTCTGGAAATCCTTAAATTCGGCTTCCATGTGAGACCACATGTACCATCATAGTGATTCGTTAAGGTCCAGCCCTCGTAACACGAACTCTGGACTCTGGGTATAATTAAGGCCGTCCAATTGGTGTGTGCCACACAGTGGTTCTACGACATGGACCCTTAATTGAATCGATGTGACCTGCGTCTATGTCATGGACCGACATCTAATCTTCTAAGTTACTTTAAAGTCATTGTGGATGATGACCGCAAGGAGATGATGCTACAATGGCATATGGCCCTAATCTAAGTCACTGAGGTTGATGACCCCCTGACCATCCAAGTTTCTAGGCTGAAGGCTAAACACAATTAAGTTACATCGGTTGATGACCAAAGTTTCCACTTTACTATCCCCAGCACATTCACTGCTCAATCAAAGTTCAATAACTACAACAATAGCAATGCTCACAAACTTTGTGGCAGTAAAATCCATTTCCTTCGGATATGTCCCCTTAATCGTTACTTTACATTTTAATATTCCCCAGAAAACAAACTAAAATTTCCAGAATGCATCTCCAAGTTATTCGCTTGATTAAAGTTATTTCAAAATGCGGTTTCACTGAATTTAATAATTAAATAAATTTAAATGATTTAACGAAATGTAAAAGAACAGTAAATTTTATCTCCGCGGACTCTGGTTTCTTCACAAATTCCTACGCAGCTGTAATGTGAATTCAATCTTGTGATATTTATCTGGCTGGAAAAGAATTGTTACATAATTCCTGTCCAGTTATATATCTTGTCTCATGATCTCACACTTTAAAATCTAATCTAGTCCTAACCGTTATTAACACTTGGATATCCTAATAATCTACGTACAAACCAAACGACTCGCCATATAATTACGAGGTCATATGTCGTCATACCATTTATGAATTTTGCACACCCCTCACAGACAAACCAATCATCACAACCATCGCTCTATATTTTGGACAACCCTGAATTTGGTTACTCTGTTCCTTATACTCAAAGTTCGTGATTTCAAATGTTCATTACGTCCCCAATTAAACAAATTTTACAGTAATTCACAATACTCAGATTATTACCGGCTATGAATTTCAACTAAATCCAGCATTTTAACGTTCTCCTCGACCGAGAATACAGTACAATCTCATTTCCACGCCTGTCCCGTTATCACAATTGAGGCCTCTCGTCCCCAAGTTCGCTTGGCAGTAACATGAAACACCTGGTTTGTTCCAGTTGACTAGCTTCTCAAAATGCTCTCTTTAAACTCTGCCGACATAATTAAACAAATACGATATTCTAACCAACAAAATGCACAGATTATGCTTCAAGATGCCCACACTAAATATACGCGTCGCCAATTAATACCGCTATGGATTTCTATGAATTTCTTTCCATTCCCAATATTATAAAATATACCTCGGGCTATCATGTCCCGGCTTCAATGACAGGTCCAACCTGATTCGCACATCTCATCTCAACTCATATAAAACATTCCTCGGGCTTCCGTGTCCCGGCTTCAATGACAGGTCCAACCTGATTCACAAATCTCATATCAACAAAACTAACCTCTGTTTCCCAGCTCCACAATTATCATCGACAAAGAACTGGAATAAAATCCTTACTAGAAATGTCGACGTCTAATATCGCACAATGCATTAATCAAGAATAACTTCGCATAAATGATATCGTATTTAATAACTTGATTTTTACAAAAAAAATGACTGAAACATTCTACTAGATCTTTTTATTGTCAGTCAGACACAGTTTAAAATGGGCCTAGAAAAATGTTTCTCTCCGTGATTAAATTCATCACCTTAGATTCTCACCCGACAGCGCGCTTCCACTCGATTGAAAATGAGTAACCATGGATTCCTACATTATTAACGTCAAATTGCAGACAGGAAAAATTTACGTAGAATGAACATCTTAATTTGACATCACAAAATATAGGCAGTGCACTCAAACGGATGACGATCTACATTGGACGTGATATCACTTCGAAACCCTATTCAATAACTTTTTACAACATTATACGGCACTCGCAAGACTTCAAAAATTTTATCCAAGTGGAAAATAAAACAAATGACTCTTTTAGTCGTATTCTCACATTTACAAAACTTAGTAGGGGTGACCACTGCGTCGTATATCCCAATTCAAATACACTTTTAGAGATCATGAAACAGGATATAATAGGTAGTAAGATGGAAAGTCACCTACCTCATGTAGTCACACCATTGTTCGTCATAGGACTCACCTGCGACCCTGGCATTTTATTTAGCCATTTTTACATTCATGGCTGTACAGATCATTATTATCTTTCTTCAGGTTTCCTGGAATAAAGCATTAAAGAAAAGAGAATACCCTTCACTTGTTTTCTGAGCGCACACGATGGACTATAATTATTTCCGCACACGAATTACTTATTCACATTAGAATTTATTCAGTACTTTGACCGTCCTATCTGGTACAATTATTTCACTCAAGAAAACTATCTCCTCATGGAGTCAAGACCTAGCCACAATGGCTAAAATCTGCATTTGAACTCAGTCTACTTTTTTGTTTGATTTCGCAGAGCAGCTCAACAATTTTTCGTCCGCTTTGTATCACAAATGCCGGAGAAGGAGACTTCGTCATGGCGTCCCTTCATATTTATAGCAGTTACCCCCTCTCTTCGGATATCTCCCTTTGCCGCCAAGAAAATTTCTATAAATTTTCTGACTTAACTAAACTGTAATTTCAAGAGTTTTGAAAGTGACTACATGTTTGCTACATTTCTGGTGGCAGTGTTCATGGACATTTAAAATTTATACGGGTTCGATTTGTGAGATGATTGACCCCTTTTGATAGGCACTATATTTTTTCGACTTGGCTTGGGTCACGCCATGTACACGCGCTTTGAAATAGTTCACAAAAATGACTTGAGATTCTTCCGCTGTCGACACGTGTGGCTGACGTCACGTACCCCAGAGCGTGGGACCGAAGGTAATCACCTCCTCGTCACGTGTCAAATCCATGCTATCAAGAATCCAACTTTTTAAAATGATTGTCGATTTATGCATAATGTTCTTAGGGCACAAAGGTCATGGGTTTAGTATGTATGTATGTATGTATGTATGTATGTATGTATGTATGTACGTACTCAAAATACAGGAAAGAGACTCAACAGAATTTTATAAAAATTGGTTTTAAAGTCAGGGAAGAAGAAACTACAATAAAGAATATAAATAGTTGTATTCAAACAGGCCGAAAAATTAGTTTAGGAGATGGTCGAAAAATAAATCTGTGGCTTGGTTCTAAAAGGGCCAATATCCTTTTTTATCGAAATTGAGATCTTAACTGATACAAAAGCGCTTTATCCTGGCTTGCAACATGTTAAAAGGGCCGATGTCTCTGTTAAGTACTAAACGAACAGTTAACGTTTAATTAAACAAGCCCTTGCGAATAATGTTAGATTACCAATAAAGATTGGAGACCAGGCAATTTTATAAGAATACGATAGAAAAAATTAGCGTTTAATAAGGTGACTTCCACAAAGAAAGTATAAAGTTATTTAAAGTTAGTTGTTGAAAAATATAATTGGAAAACTATAAGCAAAACTTTAAATGCTCATAGCTCAAAAAGAGGTTTTTTGACATTGGCCCTTTTAGAACCAAGCCACAGAAATTGCTTAGAAACTCCGTTATGCTGGTCCCGTGAATAGGCGGAATGCAATACAACAAATATTGTCGAAAACGACATTTCCAAAATTATGCGTTATAAAAATTGATTTTACAACCATTAATGAAGAAAATATGCCTATTTCCTGCGTTCCACCGTTCTTTTTGGTAATATAACCGAATGCTCCTTTGTAATATTTATATTGTAGTAGAAAAGTTACCGTACTGTGTCCAATAGCGGGTCGTGAGCGAACACGTGCCTGCTGCGCTCTGCCTGACTTGGACGAGCTCGTGACGCGAGGGACACCGTTGTAACAATCGGAACGACATGGCACGAAGTGCGAACTTCAGTAGAAAATCGTGCCTATGGTCTTCCATTGAGAATCTTTTACTCGCAATCAAAATGTGTACATAACTTTGTGGTCAGGGAGGAGAGGAATTCAACTAGTTACTACGGAAAGTTGGAAATGGACCATAACTATACCATTCCTGACAAACATCGTTCAGAATGTGGATAACTTATTAACATACAGTATTTCTGAAGAAAGTCACAGTATTCACGTTGGCTGTGTGAACGAGATATTTCGGCTCAATGATATGGGCAAGTCACTAAAAGAAATGGGAAAACAAGGCGTGAATTCCGAGCGAAGAAAAACAACACTTGTCAGTCAACTCGGTCGTGAACAACAATCATGCGGTTTAGTATCTAGTTGAGTTCCTCTACCTTCTATTTTATGCACAGTTAATGACTTAAATTAACTATATTAATATAAAAAATGACATTATTGAAGTGAAATTAAGACTTGAAGTAAACACGCATTAACTGAGATCAAAGTTAGATAATGAGAAATATTGAAATCTTAAATTAAAATAAATGAAAATAAATTAGAACATTGCTTAACAGCAAGTATGAACACGCATAATACAAGCGGAAGAGATGGAAGGAAAATAAACACCTCAAAAACTAAATGTATGGTAATAACCCACAATCCTGTAAATGTACTGAGCAAACTGAACATGCGAAAACATCCCTGCGCGTGAGTTGGACAGAAAATTACTTAAGATGCAACACAGAAGTCAAGTGTAGAATAGCACAGGTTAACACAGCGTTTGTGAAGAAATGCCGAACAGTGCCCTCAAACAAACTAAGTCTAAATATTTCAATAAGAATGCTAGTCGCTTCCGTCTGGGTAGTGGCATTATATGGCCGCGATGCTTGGACGTTAGCCCTGGATTAAAAAGTAGATTTTTAGGATATAAACTGAAACATGTGGCACGAAGTACCCTATACTTTAAAAGACAATCTGCGTAAAGCATCCTGCTATATTACAACTGAAACACACTACAACACTACTTAATGGACGAAATATTACTGTCAAAAGTCATACTATCAACTATAATAAAACAAAGTCTGTATCAGTAACTCCATTACATTGTTGTCCAGCTTCATGTATAATCTGCTGTGCGAGGATTTCTCTTTTAGTGATAATATGAGGTGTATTGTCCAACATACCAGCATCGATAAACAATCCCAAAGCATCGGATGCTATTTTCACGACCTTAGCATGGCTTTGGGCCGGGTACAATGTACACAATGTCACATCTTGAGATTATTTCAGCTTTAATATGAGCTTTGAACGTTCTTTCCTTTCAGCCCCTGGAACATATACGCAGTGCTCCTCCTTCTAGTCCTCAATCACAGCGTCCTTCTCTTCGTCATCGAAGTGCATGATGTTCCTCCTACGCTCTTCCCCTGGTCTGACTTCATCGGTTCGTTTGGAAGCCGGTCATCAATTTTCCCAGAAATTAAAGTCTTTTCCAGTTATGGTAGTTTGTGATCGCACCAATGCAAGCACTTCAAGCGATTATATCAAACACGAGCTCAAATAGTTCTGGCAAGCCGGGTATACAAAAGTGCGGTAGACGATACTGTGCGACATATTTCTGCGAATACCTTGAATTTTCTTTAATTTCAGTTCGTAAACTCAGTTCATTGAGTGTTGTGCGCTTCAAACACGTACCTTACGTGGCTTTCTTCATTTAATAGTTCAGCATGACATATTTTTTCGTGCCTGGCTGTAAGTGCGGCTATGGTAAAGTAGTTGATCGTATGCGCAGGCTTTGAATGTTGGAGGAAATTGCGAACGTAAACGGGAGCTGGCCGTCATGTCGTATGCCAGCCCGGAATGTGGAAATACAGCCCAGGACAGTGAAACAATCAGTGGAAACTTGCATTAAGTAAAAAATTGTGGTTCAAGATGCAGTCAGTATCATAGACTGGGAAAGCTCTGTACATGAATTTGATAGCACAGTTCGAAACTCTTCCATTGACAAGTGTTTAGTGTACCATTTAGCCGGGACGTTGTTAATCACTCTTCTAAATTTATTAAGTGTTCGTCCTGTGCTCATTCTCTACGTAAGAATAATCAAAGTAAATTTTCAGTTCTCACCGAAATAAAAGACTATAATTCAAGCAACAATGAACAGTTTAAAAACGTCCCTCGAAAAGTGTATGAGACATTTTTTCCAGGCCGAGGAAGTAATTAATGGAAAACTCAACTCAGAATCGGTGTGGAGCGAAATATGTTTTGATTGTATTGATTCCGTAGAAAAAATTCAGTTGATCCTTCAGTACCTGGCTGTTGTCTTCAACAATATATGGATATAATCCCCAGACTTGTTTATCATTATCTGAAGTACCAATTTTTCTACAGAAAGAAGTAAATCCCATGAGATTTACAATCACGAACATCCGCCAAATCTTCTGCAAGCTTTCGAAAGTCGAGTAACCGACAAATTGAGTTGGTAAGTAGAGTATTAAATTTAAACACTTCATGGTTGTTTGTTTTAATATGCTGGGAGTTATGTGCTGTTCATCCGTATATGTACACTCCAGTAACGTGTGCCTTCCACAATATGTGATGAAGCCCGTAGCTCTTATTTCCATGTATGACTTTATCCATTGTACATGCCGTGGTCTTTTAATTGTAATCTCTCATTGCCTTTTAAAAGACAGTGTATATACTTATCAGTTACGAAGCGATACTTTTCCTCTGGCGTCATCAGTACTGTGGAGCTTGCTCACTCTAGCGCGTACTGCCGGGGCGCGGTTGAACTCGAGGAGTCCTCACACTTGTTCTTATGTTTGTATTGAAGGAGTCATAGAAAAAAAATCCATTATGTTTCTTGCCGGAGAAACAAGAACAGTTCTACAAACAATAAAAATCATTGAAGAACAACAAGTGTCCGCCTCTGTGGTATAGTGTGATTAGCTAACACCCCCGGAGGCCCGGGCTCGATTCCCGGTTCCTCCACGAAAATTTGAAAAGTGGTATGAGAACTGGAACGGGGTCCATTCAGCCTCGGGAGGTCAAATGAGTAGAGGTGGGTTCGATTCACACCTGAGCCATACTGGAAGTGGTTTTGCGTGGTTTCCCACTTCTCCTCCAGGCAAGTGCCGGGATGGTACCTGACTTAAGGCCACGGCCGCTTCCTTCCCTCTTCCTTGCCTATCCCTTCCAATCTTCCCATCCCTCCACAAGGCTCCTGTTCCGCATAGCAGATGTGGCCACCTGGGCGAGGTACTGGTTATTCTCCGCAGTTGTATCCCCCAACCCAATGTCCCACGTTCCAGGACACTGCACTTGAGGTGGTAGAGGTGGGATTCCTCGCTGAGTCCGAGGAAAAAACCGACCCTGCAGGGTAAACACATTAAAAGAAGAAAAAGAAGAACAACAACAAACTAACGTAAACTGAAGCATGGGTTGCTGCAGGCCCCAATACCCGTAATGGTGAGGGCGGTAGAATAACACTCATGGTATCCCCTGCCTGCTGTAAGAGGCAACCAAAAGGAGGCAGATGGTATCCGAATTTGGGAGCATGGGTTGGCGATCATGGTGCCCTTAGCTGATTCCTGGCATTACTTCCACTTACTTGTGCCAGGTTCCTCACTTTCATCTATCCTATCTGACCTCTCTTAGTCAAGTCTTTTTATTTTTCGACGCAGACGGTGTTAGGTTCCCGATTCCTAGGGATCCTTCGTTTTCATGCCTTTCGTGTCTCTTGTCTTTCTTTGGCCGATATCTTCATTTTTCGAAGAAGAGGATCTCTTCCATATTCTCTCTCTGATTAGTCTTATATAGGGGATGATTGCTTAGTTGTATTTCCTCTTGAAACAATAATAACTACCACCACCACCACCACCACCACCACCTGAATGCCCAAAAGCTACCACAAAACACAGAAGCAAACATCTTCACACTAAGGAATTGTTATATTCGAATTCTGACTCTTTCCGAGCAAAAGTCACATCATATCAGGTAGTATCAACATAAAATCACGGCGAAAAGAAATTTCTCTCGGGCAGTGCATGCCCCGTGTTTACATTGCAGGGTTAAAGCAGGTAGAAACCAAACGCCTAAAAGCCTTCGAAATGTGGTTCTCTCATAAAATGTTCGGAATATCTTGAACTGCAAAGGTATCAAATGTTAAAATTCCTCCACAAAGATAAGTGCTACTAGGATTCCTGTTGTGGGCCAGCGATGCGCCCCACATATCCGATTCTGGCGATACCGTAGGAAAATGTCCACCTCGAAGAATTCGAAACTCGGTCGTGAACCCGGCCATGAAACATGTTGGAGCAGACCACTTGTTGACTGTGAAGCGGAATGTTGAAGATCGTAAAACTTGGAGAGCATTCTTAGCAACTGACTGTGCACGAGAGAGAGGAGAAACGTTAAGAACCGGACTAAAATGGTGAGCCGGAAGGTTGTAGGTTCATTTACTGTATGTTCAGTCTGATAAGCAGACATTTTATTTCAAGTTGTCTAGAAATCTTGACATTTCAATTAAGACTTACCATTCGCTTCCTCAACTATGGTTATACTGAAACGTCAAGTAATATTTCTCGTTTTAATGTTGTTAGGCTGACTAGTACTATTATTTTTATGTCTAAGAATATTCACGCATTTCATAACTCAGTGATTGTGAAGTCCCAAGTCAAATCTACCTCACAACGTGCAAGTGAAATGTCACAGCAAAAATGAGGCACTTAGTTTGAAATTAAGTCTTTGTTTAATCCGAGGACACGGCACTTGTTCTCATGAGATGTCCATTTAACGTTGAGAGCGGTTCTCACATGTCCACGTAACACGTTGTTGTACTTTGTCTCTTAGGTAAGATGTTGTTCACTTCCTGTTTATTTACTTCACTTGGACGATAAATAGGTCGAGACAATAACGTGTTTTCTGATTTACCCACTGCCCCAAGAGTAGAATATAAGTAATATCCAGTCTGGAAGTTATAAACATCTCAGAAAGCTTACTACTGTTTAGTTTCGAGCATCGCGGTTAATGGCGCACTAGCCACCAGCATCCTGGATGGACGTTGCAATCCAACTGATGAGCCCACTGCTACACTGGGGCGAAACGCTGGTAATCTCTTCCTCTTCTTCTTCTTCTTAATCTGTTTATCCTCCAGGGTCGGTTTTTCCCTCGGACTCAGCGAGGGATCCCACCTCTACCAACTCAAGAGCCCTGGAGCGTGAGACAAGGCCAGTGTCCTGGAGCTTCAGACTCTGAGTCAGATAATACAACTAGGGAGGATGGCCAGTACCGCGCCCAGGCGGCCTCACCTGCTTTGCTGAACAGGGGCATTTCGGGGGGATGGGAAGATTGGAAGGGATAGACAAGGAAGAGGGAAGGAAGCGGCCGTGGCCTTGGGTTAGGTACCATCCCGGCATTTGCCTGGAGGAGAAGTATGAAACCATAGAAAACCACTTCTGCGATGCCTGAGGAGGGAATCGAAACCCCCTCTACCCACTTGACCTCACTAGGCTGAGTGGACCCCGTTCCAGGCCTCGCACCATTTTCAAATTTCGGTGGCAGAGTCGGGAAACGTACCCGGGCCTCCGGGGGTGGTAGCTAATCACACTAACCACTACACCACAGAGGCGGATATTCAAACATCATACCGGTGCAAAAATATTTGAACGATGCAGGATTCGAACCGCCGCTGGCACATTCTGTCGATTGCTAGACGAACGCTGCGCTGCTGGCAACATGGTAGTACGACGAGAGCAGAGTGCATACGCCATCCGGTTCCATGTTTAACTGTTACCGAGTTTTATGCATCGATACCCCTCTTCTTTACACCCGGTCACGAGGCACGACACATTAACTTAGTTTCATAGTAAGAGGACTTTGCTTCATGATTTCAAGACGTCATGTTTTTGGGAATGGATGATATAACATTTCGCTAAATTTCAGAATCATGTGCAAAATGTCCTCACCGAACATTAGCACCACACAGTACGCCTGCATGGGAATAGCACCCTTATAATTATGTGCACGTTAGTTGGGCTGCAGCAAACGATATTGGAAGGGGCTGCTGAATCACGCTGTATAAAAGCCCAAGATTGGCTCCGCTAGTACAGTGCCACTGCTTTGTGCATCAGAGGGTGCTCAATGGTGTCTCAACACCTTTCACTTTCAACAAGTGCCAGCACTCAGTGTGCTATGTAATGGCAAGTGGCCCCCGGGGACGCCAAGTTGACGCCCGATAGGAGACCTGCGTGTCTGTGAGGATGGGGCCATATCTATGAGAAAACGGCACATACACCCAGCTCCCAAACCCTGAGAATTAACCACTTAACGTTAGAATCGACCCGGATGGGAATCGAATCCAGGACACTTCCGGCCAAAGGCCAGCACGCTAACCATTTACCCATGGAAACGGACAATTACTGTATGACCGAGCTCGATACCTGCAGTCATTTAAGTGAGCGGCCAGTATCCAGTATTCGGGAGATAGTGGGTTCGAACCCCACTATCGGCAGCCCTCAAGATGGTTTTCCGTGACTTTCCATTTTCACACCAGGCAAATGCTGGGGCTGTGCCTTTATTAAGGCCACGGCCGCTTCCTTCCAGTTCCTAGCCCTTTCCTATCCCATCGTCGCCATAAGAGTTATATGTGTGTGCGACGTAAGGCAACTCGTAAAAAAAAAACTGTATGTGCTGAATTCCATGGAACAGAATTGATTATGAAGTGAAATTGCGGATGGCTTTCAGTGCCGGGAGTGTCCGAGGACATGTTCGGTTCGCCAGGTGCAGGTCTCTTGATTTGACTTCCGTAGGTGACCTGCGCGCCGTGATGATGATGAAGTGATGATGAAGACGACATGCCAGCGAAATTAACTAATGATGGTTAAAGTTCCCGACCCTGCCGGGAATCGCACCCGGGTCCCCTGTGACCAAAGGCCAGCACGCTAACCATTTAGTCATGGATCCGGACAAGACTGTTTGTAATAAACGGAGATAACAAGGGTTGTCTATGGTGGCTGTCGTGCGGGTCTCTTCTGCTGGCTACCCTTGATTTTGGGGTGATCTCAGCGCCGTTTACGTATATAAAATCATATCCTACAGCTTTTCACATACATTCTTATAATTCCTTTCCTCTGTCCCAAGAGCTGACGGTCCGCGTACTCCAATTGCGGCAGGAGCTAAAATGATTTCTTGCTTGGCTTGTCCAACCAGAGCTCTGCATGCGGCAGGCCGTGAGCTGGTCGCACCGTCGGCTGTTCTGAGAATAGTTTTCCGTAGTTCTCTATTCTCCTGCACTAAGACGAATGTCGGGACAGTTCCTAGTATAGAGCAGGGCAGCCAACACTCTCACCTTCACTGTATCACATACCCCTGGCCTGAGGCTCGCCGTCCCTTTCAGGGACGTATTTAAAACGTTTTTATTAGTAGTACTAGTACAAATCTAGCGCTCAAATCGAGCTTTAGTGATTTTCGTCATAGACTAGGCCTTGGAGACTGTAACACCGGTTGGAAAAGTCTTCCGTGATTATGTTGCTACCAACAGGCAACACATTACGTGTTCGCCTTTCTTTTTATTCTTCTTGAGATAGGTATCAACTGGTCAGCCTCCATGATTCTCTGTCCTGAGCATCTTGTTTCAGTTGTTCATAGCTTCTCCCTTGTTTGACATCTGTACATTCCGAACATTCTTCTTCCTCTTCCTTTTCTTCCGTCTATTTTTCCCTCCATCACACTCTTATGAACAGAATTTCTACGAAGTATGTCCCCAACCAGAATATTTTCCTCTTGCTTAGCGCTTTCATCAGGTATCTCTTATCTCCTACTTTTCTCAGCACTACATCATTTCTCGCTTTATCTGTCCACTTCACTTTTTCTATTCTTCTCGATAACCATATTTAAGGGTATATATTCCACAGTGACACATGTTACCAGGCTACTGGGCTGAGTGGCTAAGGTCTCAGCCTCGGAGTATTGAAAACGCTGAATAACACCAACATCAAATTTTTTTTTGCTATTTGTTTTACGTCGCACCGATACAGATAGGTCTTATGGCGATGATGCAATAGGAAAGGCCTAGAAGTTGGAAGGAAGCGGCGGTGGACTTAATTAAGGTACAGCCCCAGCATTTGCCGGGTGTGAAAATGGGAAACAACGGAAAATCATCTTCAGGGCTGCCGACAGTGGGATTCGAACCCACGATCTCCCAGATGCAAGCTCACAGCCGCACGCCCCTAACCGGACGGCCAACTCGCCCAGTCCAACATCGTATGGTACATTTACTGGCAAGTACAAGAACTCATGCAGGTCACAATTCCAGCGTCTAGTAGTCTTCGGAAAGCTTAAGAATAGTTAGTGGGACATAAAATCGATTTCTAGTCTTCAAATTATCTTTACTACCCGGTGTGGAAGTGGTCTCATCACTTCTCCAAGACTTTGACAGCTAGTGCGGCGTTAACTGACTACTCAAACCGGTCTTTGGAACAGAATACAGTGGCAGTGCACTCTTGTACTATGTTTTATGATGCTTTAATTTTGGATTCTATAAGGATTGAATATTCCCGAATTTAAAATAATTCATAAATAATTAATTTTAAGGTGCAGTAAAGATAATGCAGTGAGGTCACAGTATTCTGTAGGAAGGAAGTCATCTCGCAGATGAAACTATCTCTACATCGGCCTGTTTTCAGACCAACTTTGCTTTACGGGAGTGAAAACTG
This sequence comes from Anabrus simplex, assembly GCF_040414725.1. Lineage (NCBI taxonomy): Eukaryota > Metazoa > Arthropoda > Insecta > Orthoptera > Tettigoniidae > Anabrus > Anabrus simplex. The sequence continues at coordinate 22,627,633 of NC_090267.1, forward strand.
AAGGATATATTGTCCATAAGTTAGGAGTAACAGACATGAAAGTAGCGAGAATGATTGCTGATACAAACAGGTGGGAACAATGGCAGGAGAGTACAGTACTCGCAAGGAAGACATAAAGTATAAGCTCGACTAATGAAGCTTTATGCATAAACCGAGTTTGTTGGTGCGGTCATCTGAGACTAATGGACTCTGTTATGGAAGGTAAGATAAGTAGAGGGAGACCAAGACGACCATGTTTAGACTGGGTTTCTAACGATTTAAAGATAATGGGCATAGAACTAAATGTGGCCACAGCACTAGTTACAAATAGAAGATGCTAGCGGCATTTAGTAAATTCACAAAGGGTTGAAGACTGAACGCTGAGAGGCATAACGGTCTCTAATGATGACGTATGTATAAAAACCATTATTTTTCGTTGTGTGAATCTATTTTTAATTATATAGTGCAGTAAAATAAGGAGTTTGTAAAACAGAGGATGTGGTTTGGGGGTAAATCGTTCTTTATATAAACATCATAACGATATACAAAGCATTTCTTGCTCTTCAAAGGTACTTGAAATAAACTTACCGAAATTGACGTGGGTCTGCCAACCACCACAGATATCATACGTGGCTTACCTGTAACGAAACAGAATTAATATAAGCCATGAGACCACACTTATATACTAACAATTTGTCACATACATTTATTTTTCGTTACACTTCTAAATCACATAAACGCAGTTAGGTTTTCTTCAACGCTAGCACAGGCATGAGTTAGGACTGGGATGGTAAGAGCCCCGTCATGTTACCTCGGAACACAATCCTGAAAGTTGTCATTGTTAACTTTCAGCTGCACGACCCGTACCGAGCAGTTTTTCTGCTCGTTTTCTCCAGGATATCCAAACTACTTATTGACAAGAAATGTAGAATGACAGGGCCAATTTCATCAATAGCATTAACACATAGCTTACCCAAGTTCATGTGTGTACAGTAATCAATGGAACACAAATACTGAAAATACCTAGGACCCTCAGAAATATCACACCTTGAACCAACGAACCTAATCAATCAATCAATCAATCAATCAATCAATCAATCAATCAATCAATCAATCAATCAATCAATCAATCAATCAATCAATCAATCAATCAATCAATCAATCAATCAATCAATCAATCAATCTTGATCTGCATTTATGATGGCAGATTTCGTATCAGTTGTTTACCCAGTGATTTTTAAATGATTACAAATAATTTGGAAATGTGTCAAACATTTCTCTTAATAAATTGTAAATTTGTTCTCTTGAATTCCAACTTTATTTACATATTATAATCCTTCCTACTTTTAAAAGCTCAGCTCCACCTTATTCGTCCACTTATGCCATTCCATACCCCCTCTCCGCTGATACCTAGCAACATACCACTCAGTCGAGCAACTCATCTCCTTTCTCCCAAGTCTTCCCAGCCCAAAGTTTGCAACAGTTTCGTAACACTACTCCCATGCCGGAAATCACCAAGTATAAATCGTGTTGCTTTCCCCTGAATCTTTTACAGATCTCGTATCAAGTAATCCTGATGAGGCTCGTATACACGGGAACCATACTCTGACTGTGGTCTTACCAGTGGCTTATACACGCTCTCCTTAACATCCTTTCCCCCATGGCACTACAGCCCTGACGGGCCTTGGCCTACCACGCGATCGCTGCTCAGCTCAAGGCTAGCAGATTAAGAGCTGACGCCTGGTCAGTGTGACAAATCGTCTCGACCGTTAACTTGGTTTTCTAGACTGCGGCTGCCATCTCACCGTCATACAGCTCCTGAATTGTAATGACATAGGCTGAGTGGACCTCAAACCAGCCCTCATACCCGGGTAAAAAAACCTGAACTGACCGGAAATCGAACCCGGGTCTTCCGGACATGAAAGGCAGTCAAGTTACCTCTTGACCGCAGCAGAGGCTTCACATCCTTACTGAAACCCCTAAAACACAGGGAACCACCAACACTGCCCATCCAGACCCCCCAATTCAGATAACAATTCACCCATTCTAATTCTCTGAATTCTGAAAAATCCACAGCCTGTTTCCAGTCATTCGACCATGTCAGGAATGTAATGAATGAAGCTTCCATCTAGAGGCGAGAATAATAACTGTGCCGGCTGCCGAAGCCTGTCGCACTCCACTGGAGTAATGATTAATGACTGGTAGATAAAATGAAATGGTATTGGTGAGTGTTGGCGAAATGAAAGTTGGCAGAGAAAATCGGAGTACCACGAAAACCATTCCCACCTCCGCTTTGTCCAGCATAAATCTGACATGGAGTGACCAGGATTTGAACCTTGTACCTCAGCGGTGAGAGGCCGGGGCATTGCCACGAGAACCACGGAGTTTCTCTCTGAGTCCTATTTTCTAGAAATGTAGCCACCCTTTCAATCGCTCTTTTATCTAGTCCAATAGCCCTCAGTTTTCGTGAGTGATCTCCCGTGATCTACTGTACCTTTTCTAAGGCATACGTGGATTACCCTGTCGAAAGCCAGGTGTATGCATAAGTCTTTTCCGGTTTCACTAGGAGATGGCGCCAGCGAACAGTACGCAGCGTATGAATTTGACACACATGTCAGTTTGTTCGTCTGACATTAACCTCCAAACGTACACAAACTGAGTCTGCTTTAGCATCTGTGTTGTACCGTTCAGGGATCATGTCGATGTTTGTGCCTGGAAAGGAACATTTGGGGCACGCGTTGCTTTTCCTATTTAATCAAAAGGAAAAGGCTGTCGAAAAGTCATCGTTTGCTGTTGGAAACATATGCTGAACACACTCCATCGATTAGAACATACGATACATGGTTTCGACAATTTAAACGTAGTGATTTCAATGTAAAAAACAGTGCGCTCTGGTAAACCACACAAGCGCGAAGACGAGCAAGTGCAAGCGTTACTGGTTCAAACTCAACGCTATCGCCAACAAATGATTAATTTAAATCACGCATTGATCGAAAGACGACCGGAATGGGCCAGAAGACATGGCAAGGTGATTCTTTTACACGACAATGCACCGTCTCACACAGCAGAACCAGTCAAAGACACCTTGAAATCGCTTTCGCACCCGCTGTACCTCCCCGACCTGGCGCCATCTGAATATCACCTCTTCGCAGAGCAGCAATTCAGCAATTTCGAGGAAGTTGGAAAATGGCTTGACGAATGGTTTTGCCGCAAAGGAAAAGCAGTTTCTCCGGCATGGTACTCGTAACTTACCTGGAAGATGGGCGAAGTGTGTAGAAGACGATAGCCAATATCTTGAATAACAATAAGTGGATTTCCCTTGACAATTACATGTTTTCTTTACGACAAAAACCGGCAGGAACGTGTGCATACACCAGGCAGCTATGTAGTGAACAGATGCCTCGAGATGTGGTGCTACCAAAGCCCGCTCAGAAATTCTTACAAGGTATAATTGAAGAAGATGCAGGAGATTAAGGAGAATGTCTTAACTACGGAATCTGTGACAACAGTATGGACTCAGGACCCCCACTCTTTTCCGACAACAAGAACCACACTACCCTGATGCCAGACGAAATCCGATGAGGACATGGTGCAAGAAGAAAGTACGGTAGGCATGGGCTGGACACTTAGTGCCGAGGTAGCTCTTTCTACTCCTCCAAGAGCGTCCATGATCTGTATGAATAGGGCTCCTTCTTTCGCCTAGCCTCTACTTATACAACCGGCGAGTAAACTTCAGCTTCTCGTGCAATATGATACACGTTGATGTATAGTGAACTGAAAATCATACATTACAATGTCGTGGGTGAGGGAGACACACGACAGAACTGCCGGAAAGCGTCAGAAATAAGAGTATGGTGCGAACATAGTTTCACCAATCAACATGAAAAAAAACTGATCACAGAGCTGAAAACCTGAATATACAACCTGTGTCAATAAAGTCCTGTACGTCGACGTAGATGAACTATGCACAACAGTTGCCTCACTGTCCTTCGAAACAGTCCTCTCGCATAATCACACTGCTGAGATCGGCGATACATGTCCTGGAAACTTAGCAACAAGGCATCCTTTGGGATGGTGTACAAAACGTCGTTCACTCAGGTAGAAATTCCTTCTGGATAATGTCTTGACTATCAAAACAGATGATGAGCATGGCTTTGATGCGTAACATTTTGGCTTTGACCTTTTTCCGACGAGGTGATCCCAGAGAACGCCATTCCATGCTTTGCTATTTCGTTTCAGGGTCGTACCTGTGATACTAGGTTTCATCCTCAGTAACGATACAGTTCAAGAAATTTGGTGCCACATCCGCCATTTCGATGAAATCCTGTGAAGCCTCTAAACGTGCCAGCTTCTGATCGTCAATAAAGTGATGTGGCACAAGACGAGAACACGTTTTCCTCTTCCTTAACTTCTGGGTAACGATTTGCCTCACTGATTCGCGGTTAATCTGCAGTTCATCCACTGTCACGCGCGCAGTTCGTGATTAATGTCCTCACCTTCTCCATGTTTTCGTCACTGACGCCGGTCTTCCGCTACGGAGTTCGTCAGAAACACTTTCCCGGCCTCCTCGAAAACGGGTGAACCACTCGTACACACACTTCAAGGACAGTGCTCGATCTTCATAAACACGTACCAGCATCGCATGCGTTTCTTTCGGTGTCTTGTCAATCTTAAAAGAAGACTGTACATTGTACGTTGTTCATGCTCCTGTTCGCACTTCAGAACCAACGCACGAAAGACGCACTGTGTCATACATGTCTTACACGGAACACACACGATGCTCAACTGAACAATGTTGGGAGCAGGTGGTCAAAACCAGCAGACTGTGGACTTGTGCAGCGTTGCGTGTCACCAGTATTGCCGGATCGACCGTTCGGAATTCATTCACCGAAATTTAGTCACAGGTTGTATTCTTATGTTTACGGACAAAGGGAAACACTTTCATGCCTAGTGTACTTTGGACCTATCATAAATAGCAACCACAGCTGACTAATGGAGATACGTAGAAAGAGTGGCGTGGCTAAGTACTCCACCGTCTCTTATTTGGAATGATCACTCCAATTATGTAATATAAATACATCATTACTATACACCATTATGCCTTTAAGCGTTCAGCCTGCAAGCCTCTGTGAATTCACTAAACGTCGCCACAATCCTCTATTTGCAACTAGTGCTTTGGCCTCATTTACTTCTATACCTCTTCATTAAATCATTAGAAACTGAGTCTAACCATCGTCGTCTTTGTCTCCCTCTACTTCTCTTACCCTCCATAACAGAGTCCATTATTCTCCCAGGTAACCTATCTTTATCCATTCGCCTCACATGACCCCCACCACCGAAGCCGGTTTATGCGTACAGCTTCATCCATCGAGTACATTCCTAACTTATCCTTTATCTCTTCATTCCGAGTACTCTCCTGCCAATTACATATTAGACTGCAGGCTTTTGGCACAATCTGCCATTAAGACCAAGTCGTCAGCATAGGCCACACTGCTTACTATATTTCCACTTAACTGAATCCCTCCCTGCCATTTTATACCTTTCAGCAGATGATCCATGTAATTTACGAACAGCCAAGGTGAAACATTACAGCCTTGTCTAACACCGGTAAGTACCCTGATACAAGAACTCATTCTACCATCAATTCTCACTGCATGCCCATTGTCAACATAAATGCCTTTGATTCATTTTAATAATCTACCCTTAATCCCATAACCCTCCAATATGGTCAACATCTTTTCCATCGGTACCCTGTCATATGCTTTCTCTAGATCTACGAAACATGTCTGTAAAGTTGAATGTGTTCTGTGGACTTGACAGAGCTGAAGATTTGAGAAAGATCAACTCCTTTGAGATGTGATGTTGGAGAAGACTGCTTCGTATCCCTTAGACAGCATTTCATACAAATGGCTCAATCCTCAAGGACTTTATCATCAGTATTAGGCTATCGGTACTATGCCATCAAAGAGTTCTCCAATTCCTTGTTCACATCATGTGACCTGGATAAAGTAATATCGAACAACGTATAATTCCAGGAAACGCCTCTGGGAAGAGAGAACGTAAGCGAGACAATCAGGACATCCCTCACAGAGGCAAAGGACCGAGAAACGTAACACAGAAACGTCCTGAGGATCCAGAGAACGATGAGAGGAAGAAGAAGAAGAAGAAGAAATGAACCTAGTTGATAGGAGGAGTACGATTTGGAGACATTTGACGAGGAGAGACAGAGAGATAGGTCACATACTGAGACACACAAGACTTGTTGAGATAGCTTTAGAGAGAAGTATAGGAGTAAAAACAATAGGCGTAGACCAAGAAATTAATACGACAACAGATTAGAGTGGATGTAATCCGACACCTCAGCTGAATGGTCAACGTTGACGCATTCAGTTTAGAGGGTCTCGGTTTCGATTCCCGGCCAGGTCTGTAATTATTTTCACGTCTGATTAATCCTTCTGGCTCGGGGATTGGGTGTTCATGTGTGTCCCAAGACTTTATCTTCATATTCAGACAACACACCACACTACCAATCCCCACAGAAACACGCAATAGTAATTACATCCCTCAAAAGGGTTGGCGTCGGGAAGGGCATCCCGCCGTAAAACAGGGCTAAATACACATGTGGGACAGGAGTGGGAAGAAGCAGTAGAAAAAGAGGAAGAAGAGAATATCGTAGATGTACTGTGGCTTGGACAACTGGAGTGTGTTTCCGAAACAGGTTGTTTTTTCAATTTCATTTACGTCACACCGACAAGGATAGGTCTTATGACATCGGTGGGATAAGAAAGGGCTAACCGGCCGTGATCTTAATTAAGGTACAATGCCAGCATTTCTCCGGTGTGAAAATGGGAAAACATGGGAAACCATCTGCAAGGTAGGTGATACTGGGGTTCGAACCCACTATCTCCCGAAGGCAAGCTCACAGGCGCGCGACCCTAACCTCACGGCCAACCCGCTCGTTATTATTATTATTATTATTATTATTATTATTATTATTATTATCATCATCAACATCATCATCAATAGCAATACTAGTTTCTTTACAGGATAGAGCATTTTTTTCTGAAACATCAAGATTATTTCGTGCTTTTCTTCCATACGGCTTCAACTTAAGGGACTATCATTTTCACCCTGTTTCATTCAAACTCACTAGTACTTAATGTTATTGTACGAAGCCCATAAATCAATTATATTATTTTAAACTAACCGCGTTTTGAAATTCACCACAGAGCACCAACATTACATCAAATTAATTTCAGTCATACGGCAGCCTTTTAAAAGTTCAACACGGCTCTCCAGTGCACAACCACGATAATAAATGTGAATCAGAGAGAAATGCAGCACGTGGACTCAACACCAATGGCGATGCAGACTGGTACCGAATGTTATAACTGAACCAGTTTCACCGACGGAGTTCGCCGTATGCTTAGGAGCGCCGTTCATTCGGGTTGTACTAGGTTTGAAACCCACTGTCTCATGTCCTGAAAATGGTTTCCCGTAGTTTTCCATTTTCACACCAGACGAATGTCGGGGCTGCACCTTAATTCACTTATCCCAGGGAATAACGAGATCAGTAAAAGAAGTTAAAATTCCCAGGGGAAGCATTTTTCCTTTTTTAAGTAATACGTAATCACCGATCCACCATGAGGCTCCATGGCTAATGGTTAGCGACTGGCCTTTGGTAACAGGGGTTATGGGTTCGATTCCCGGCCGGGTAGCGAATTTTAACCATCATTGGTTAATTTCTCTGGCTCGGGGGCTGGGTGTATGTGTCGTCTTCATAATCATTTCATCCTCAACACGACGCGCAGGTCACCAACGGGAGTCAAATCAAAAGACCTGCACCTGGTGAGTCGAACATGTCCTCGGGCACTCCCGGCACTAAACGCCATGCGCATTTCATTCATTCACCGATCTACCAAATATTGTCAAACCATTCTGGGTCAAATGAAACAGCTTTTAAAATCATGGTTTTGGTTGGATTTTGTGTAATTTTAAAATTAATGAAATATCTGCTTCAGATCGTGAATTAAACTGACTTGTCCTATTTTGATCAAACGTTTTCTTATGTGGACCAGTAAATACCAAAGCGTGTATGTCAGCACACAATCATTCCATCTTTACTGTAATCAAGGTTAAGAAAGGGTTGGGTCGTACCTTTTGAAGAATGAATGTGGAGACAAAGTAAATGAATGGGACTCAAAGACCATGGAAATGAAATACACCACAGACTCTACTAACGAGTCGGAAGAGGACAAGAAGTGACTAAGTGTGGTCAGATAAGAAGTACGAAAGTGAGTGGCCCAGCACAAGCAGTGTCAAATCCAGCTAGTGGCCTCTTGGTCGCCGAGTCAAACTCCCAAGTTGAGAGCTTCTGGGTTGTCATGTTCCATGTCCCTCTTACACTGGGTGGCTTAGGGCACCTCTACTTTGTAAACAACAAAATAAGAATTCAACATTAGCTTTGTACAGCGTTTGAGGGATATTCCTAAAATGAGGGGAATCTTAAGGGTGGATGGCGCTTAACTTCCCACCCTTCACTCTAAAAAAGTTTAGATTAAAAGATTAAGACACAGAGATTTTTGTAACAATTTGCAGTTATGAGGTTGATAACCCAGCGAAGAGTGAGCTGAGAACGAGAAAAGTTTCTAGTCTACTCCAGGGGATTGTGAGATGGAATATTCAATATCCAAGGCAGAGTGTACTAACCACATTACAGGCGTTGTATAGGCACGAGCTATGGGCACAATAAGTAACACCAGGACGTGAGCAGTCGAGATTACAATGTGAAGAGACAATAATGAAATTCCTCAGCCTGTTTCCAGTCATTCGACTGAATCAGGAATGAAATGAATGAAACCCCCATCTAGCAGGGAGGAGAGGAATCGTGCTGGCTGCCGAAGCCTGTCACACTCCACTGGGGCAATGATGAATGGCATACAGATGAAATGAAATGAAATGATAATTGAGAATGTTGTTGGAATTAAAGAAGACAGGGAAAACCGGAGTACCCGGAGAGAAAGCTGTCCCGCCTCCGCTTTGTCCAGCACAAATCTCACATGCAGTGATGGGATTTGAACCACAGAACGCAGCGGTGAGAGGCCAACGCGGAGTCGCCTGAGCAACGGGAACACAAATAAATAACAATACGCTCATCAAAGTAAAGTTAAGCATAAAGGAGATTCTGTTGTGTTGAGGTGGAACCGATATCATATTATTTAATGTGAAAACCGGAGTAATAAATACAACGGAAAAGCACACTTCTCGGCAACAGTGGACACAGTGTGTAAGAAAACATTCAGTGTGTGACTGACTAAGCAAATTAAGGAACTTGCTCCGTTATAACTGCACTTTCTAATGAGCTACGTAAGTCAATAACGTGTATATCCTCCACCAGACCTGAGGTACACTTGAAAGCTTAGTACCAAGTCCATAAGCATTTCTTGAGCCAAACAGTTCCACTCTTCGCGAGCAGCAGGGCCCTAAATTGTTAGCGGTGGAAGTCAAGGTTTAGAAATTGCAATTTTAAGGAAGATCCACGAATACGCTCCACAGTTGATGTCTGGAGAAGGTGCCTACCAGCGGATCGCACGATACTCCAGGTAAACATTCACAGATTGCTCCACGATTTGATCATTCTGTAGACTAATCTACCTGCTACAGATTCTGCAAAACCACTTACAGTACTATGGATCGGAGGATGTCGAACACTGCGACCATTGTGTTAAACAATGGTCTACGGTGGCCAAAAATCACATTTGTCCAGAATGGTGCTGAACCTCTTGGTGACGTCTACTGAGAATGTGAGTTGTCATCAGGTTGTAAACCAGTGTTGTGGACCATTGACCTCGTGTTCAAGTCTGATGTGGTGGAGTTCTGAGGAGTCTTCTTGGATACAGTTCCCCATCATGGAGTCTACTGTACACAGTTTGGGTACTTACAGTAACACCTGTGGTGTGTGGTGCACAGTAGTAGCTGTGCGTATAGGCTGCCTATATCGATGTTGAACTGCTGTCAATTTTCGTAGATGTTCATCAGCTACTGAATGGGTGTCTGGGAATTTTTTCCACAATCTGGAGACAAAACTCTGATTTACGTGAAAAATGTCGGTAACGTCAATGTGTCTCGTATTTCGTTGGATCAAAGGGTTTATTTTGTTGCGATCTGCCACAGACGGCGTATGACGAGGCATTTAGAGCACAGTGTAGAGAAGCGAGGTACACTGACAATCTTGTTCGTCACCGCAGCTCTAGTGTACTGGATTTGTTTTTCAGTCGTTATTCGAGTGCTCCTAACTGTGAAGAACGCAGGATTGACATGATTTAAACAAAGTCGTTATTATCTAACCATAAACGTAGTAAAACCTGCCTTAAGCGGAACCTGAAAACTGTTCATATCGGAAAATGCGCACACTTCCGTGAATTATGGTTTAATATTAATCTAAGTTTACCTGAATTTAGCGGGACCGGTGTGACGCGGAAAAGGAAGGAAATTTGGCGACTACAATCTGTAAATTTCCTTCCTCACCCTCTTCACTACATGTGTATTCCAAATGGATCTAAGCTGGCCGAGATACTGATTGCTACTACAAATTTTCAAACAGTGCAGAAGATTTCATGACCGTTGATCTAGAAGTTGAGGTAAAGGTGGCGTTAGGAAACATCGAAGAGTAACAGAAATCGGTGGCGATGAAGACGACAACGCTATGGGCTTTACGTCGCACCGACACAGATAGGTCTTATGGCGACGATGGGATAGGAAAGGCCTAGGAGTTGGAGGGAAGCGGCCGTGGCCTTAATTAAGGTACAGCCCCAGCATTTGCCTGGTGTGAAAATGGGAAACCACGGAAAACCATTTTCAGGGCTGCCGATAGTGGGATTCGAACCTACTATCTCCCGGATGCAAGCCCACAGCCGCGCGCCTCTACGCGCACGGCCAACTCGCCCGGTAAGACGACAACGAAGAGGATGAAGAAGACAATTCTGGATTACTGGAAGAAGTAAACGACAACACCGTACAATATGACTATGGAACATATAATGTGTATTAACTGGGGACCAGTGCATTTGACCGATCAAGCATGCGATTTTCAATTTACTTTTCGTTTAAAATTGAGCTCTTCTGTTTATAACAGTGCTAAATGTTTGTTAATATCTCCAGTTCTTTCGGAGTTACGACCAAAATCGTGAAGCCCTGTCACCCAAGCAAGCCCTTGATCGGTAAGCTTGTTGCTTGTTTCCCATAAGTTTTGCTTTTCAGAACCCTTGCTCTGATAACTCTGAAAGTTTTTTAGATAATAAGATGAAATTTAGCGTGCTTGTATTTTTTATAGACAAGAAGAATATATACTAGAATTATTGAGCTTCATTGGTAAAGTTTACAGAAATATTTTGAAATAAAAAAATAATAAAAAATGGCTACTTGAAAATAACTTCATGAAAAAATATTATACTTGTATTGATTATAGTACATGCTATAGCTCTGTCTGTTAGGTCATCAGCCCAGAGGGTGGTTGGATCCTCAAATAGCACCACCAAAGGTTATGTGGTTATGAGGAAACCCCAAAAACCAATGGCAGCAGCAAAATGAGGCGTACTAGGCAAGATGAGGAGTGAGATAGTTTGCCATTGCTTTCCTCACTGGGTCAGAAAGTACTATTGCAGCACGACTGACCCTATGAGCAGCACCTTCATAACATTCAGATGCACTAGTCATGCTCTGAATGTCATTACTCAGCACTACCCATACCCCAGCAACTTCCATATTGTCACAGCCATGGATGTTTACTGGGACTTCGGTGGAAGCTACACTTTACTCCGGCCTGTGTCAAGAGATGGATGCAAAAGTAGTGTATTCATCGAGAAATGACAGCAGGCAGGATGCTATAGCTATAACACTATTAATCATAACAAAGAAATTATAATAGAAAAATATTCATCATCATCATCATCATCATCTGTTTACCCTCCAGGGTCGGCTTGTCCCTCGGACACAGAGAGGGATCCCACCTCTACCGCCTCAAGGGCAGTGTCCTGGAGCTTCAGACAATTGGTAGGGGATACAACTGGGGAGAATGACCAGTACCTCGCCCAGGCGGCCTCACCTGCTATGCTGAACAGGGGCCTTGTGGAGGGATGGGAAGATTAGAAGGGATAGACAAGGAAGAGGGAAGGAAGCGGCCGTGGCCGTATGTTAGGTACCATCCCGGCATTCGCCTGGAGGAGAAGTGGGAAACCACGGAAAACCACTTCCAGGATGGCTGAGGTGGGAATCGAACCCACCTCTACTCAGTTGACCTCCCGAGGCTGAGTGGACCCCGTTCCAGCCCTCATACCACTTTTCAAATTTCGTGGCAGAGCCGGGAATCGAACCCGGGCCTCCGGGGGTAGCAGCTAATCACGCTAACCACTACACCACAGAGGCGGACGAAAAATATTCATGTGTTTGCAAATTATCAGGGAAACAAAAAAATAGTGGGCATAATACAGAGCCATTTAGAATAGCTAATTATATATAATGGGATAGATTTATATGATTTCTAAATATGTAGGCATATTATTAAGGAATAATGTGTTTGTCATATTAAGTTTCCTTTTAGTATTCATTTGCACTGCTGCGGTAAAAACGTTTTCCCCCAAAATTAGTGTATATACTGTACTACTGTGCACTGTGAGGCAGTTCTAAGCCAGAGATGATTTGTGCGTGCATACGGCTGTGCGCGTAGTCGTTATCGTATCTAGTACCGCACAAAATCATATAAGAATACTGCTGGATTATCTACCGGAGGTATGTATTTAATATTTTATTGTAAATATTATGCCACGTTTATGAACTGGAATCTTGTCCGTCTCCATGGATACATGGTTAGCGTGCTGGCCTTTGGTCACATAGATCCCGGGTTCGATTCCCGGCAGTGTCAGGAATTTTAACCATCATTGGTTAATTTCGCTGCCACGGGGACTGGGTGTATGTGTCGTCTTCATCATCATTTTATCCTCATCACGACGGGCAGGTCGCCTATGGGAGTACAAATAAAAAAAGCTGGTCCTGGCGAGCCGAACATGGCCATGGACACTCCCAGCACTAAAAGCAGCACCTGGCGAGCCGAACATGACCATGGACACTCCCAGCACTAAAAGCTGCACCTGGCGAGCCGAACATGGCCATGGACACTGCCAGCACTAAAAGCTGCACCTGGCGAGCCGAACATGGCCATGGACACTGCCAGCACTAAGAGCTGTACCTGGCGAGCCGAACATGGCCATGGACACTCCCAGCACTAAGAGCTGCACCTGGCGAGCCGAACATGGCCATGGACACTCCCAGCACTAAGAGCTGTACCTGGCGAGCCGAACATGGCCATGGACACTGCCAGCACTAAGAGCTGTACCTGACGAGCCGAACATGGCCATGGACACTCCCAGCACTAAGAGCTGCACCTGGCGAGCCGAACAAGGCCATGGACACTGCCAGCACTAAGAGCTGCACCTGGCGAGCCGAACCTGGCCATGGACACTGCCAGCATTAAAAGCTCTACCTGGCGAGCCGAAAATGGCCATGGACACTCCCAGCACTAAACGCTGTACCTGGCGAGCCGAACATGGCCATGGACACTCCCAGCACTAAGAGCTGTACCTGGCGAGCCGAACATGGCCATGGACACTCCCAGCACAAAGAGCTGTACCTGGCGAGCCGAACATGGCCATGGACACTGCCAGCACTAAGGGCTGTACCTGGCGAGCCGAACATGGCCATGGACACTCCCAGCACAAAGAGCTGTACCTGGCGAGCCGAACATGGCCATGGACACTCCCAGCACTAAGAGCTGCACCTGGCGAGCCGAACATGGCCATGGACACTCCCAGCACTAAGAGCTGTAGCTGGCGAGCCGAACATGGCCATGGACACTACCAGCACTAAAAGCTGTACCTGGCGAGCCGAACATGGCCATGGACACTGCCAGCACTAAGAGCTGTACCTGGCGAGCCGAACATGGCCATGGACACTCCCAGCACAAAGAGCTGTACCTGGCGAGCCGAACATGGCCATGGACACTCCCAGCACTAAGAGCTGCACCTGGCGAGCCGAACATGGCCATGGACACTGCCAGCACTAAGAGCTGCACCTGGCGAGCCGAACATGGTCATGGATACTCCCAGCACAAAGAGCTGTACCTGGCGAGCCGAACATGGCCATGGACACTCCCAGCACTAAGAGCTGCACCTGGCGAGCCGAACATGGCCATGGACACTCCCAGCACTAAGAGCTGCACCTGGCGAGCCGAACATGGCCATGGACACTCCCAGCACTAAAAGCTGTACCTGGCGAGCCGAACATGGCCATGGACACTGCCAGCACTAAGAGCTGCACCTGGCGAGCCGAACATGGCCATGGACACTCCCAGCACTAAGAGCTGCACCTGGCGAGCCGAACAAGGCCATGGACACTGCCAGCATTAAAAGCTGTACCTGGCGAGCCGAACATGGCCATGGACACTCCCAGCACAAAGAGCTGTACCTGGCGAGCCGAACATGGCCATGGACACTGCCAGCACTAAGAGCTGTACCTGGCGAGCCGAACATGGCCATGGACACTCCCAGCACAAAGAGCTGCACCTGGCGAGCCGAACATGGCCATGGACACTCCCAGCACTAAGAGCTGTACCTGGCGAGCCGAACATGGCCATGGACACTCCCAGCACTAAGAGCTGTACCTGGCGAGCCGAACATGGCCATGGACACTCCCAGCACTAAGAGCTGCACCTGGCGAGCCGAACATGGCCATGGACACTCCCAGCACTAAGAGCTGTACCTGGCGAGCCGAACATGGTCATGGATACTCCCAGCACTAAGAGCTGCACCTGGCGAGCCGAACATGGCCATGGACACTCCCAGCACAAAGAGCTGTACCTGGCGAGCCGAACATGGCCATGGACACTCCCAGCACTAAGAGCTGCACCTGGCGAGCCGAACATGGCCATGGACACTCCCAGCACTAAGAGCTGTAGCTGGCGAGCCGAACATGGCCATGGACACTCCCAGCACTAAAAGCTGTACCTGGCGAGCCGAACAAGGCCATGGACACTGCCAGCACTAAGAGCTGTACCTGGCGAGCCGAACATGGCCATGGACACTGCCAGCACTAAGAGCTGTAGCTGGCGAGCCGAACATGGCCATGGACACTCCCAGCACTATGAGCTGTACCTGGCGAGCCGAACATGGCCATGGACACTCCCAGCACTAAGAGCTGTACCTGGCGAGCCGAACATAGCCATGGACACTGTCAGCACTAAAAGCTGTACCTGGCGAGCCGAACATGGCCATGGACACTCCCAGCACTAAGAGCTGTACCTGGCGAGCCGAACATGGCCATGGACACTCCCAGCACAAAGAGCTGTACCTGGCGAGCCGAACATGGCCATGGACACTGCCAGCACTAAAAGCTGTACCTGACGTGCCGAACATGGCCATGGACACTGCCAGCACTAAGAGCTGTACCTGGCGAGCCGAACATGGCCCTGGACACTCCCGGCACTAAAAGCTGTACCTGGCGAGCCGAACATAGCCATGGACACTGTCAGCACTAAAAGCTGTACCTGGCGAGCCGAACATGGCCATGGACACTCCCAGCACTAAGAGCTGCACCTGGCGAGCCAAACATGGCCATGGACACTCCCAGCACTAAGAGCTGTACCTGGCGAGCCGAACATGGTCATGGATACTCCCAGCACTAAGAGCTGTACCTGGCGAGCCGAACATGGCCATGGACACTGCCAGCACTAAGAGCTGCACCTGGCGAGCCGAACATGGCCATGGACACTCCCAGCACAAAGAGCTGCACCTGGCGAGCCGAACATGGCCATGGACACTGCCAGCACTAAGAGCTGCACCTGGCGAGCCGAACATGGTCATGGATACTCCCAGCACAAAGAGCTGTACCTGGCGAGCCGAACATGGCCATGGACACTGCCAGCACTAAAAGCTGTACCTGGCGTGCCGAACATGGCCATGGACACTGCCAGCACTAAGAGCTGTACCTGGCGAGCCGAACATGGCCCTGGACACTCCCGGCACTAAAAGCTGTACCTGGCGAGCCGAACATAGCCATGGACACTGTCAGCACTAAAAGCTGTACCTGGCGAGCCGAACATGGCCATGGACACTCCCAGCACTAAGAGCTGCACCTGGCGAGCCAAACATGGCCATGGACACTCCCAGCACTAAGAGCTGTACCTGGCGAGCCGAACATGGTCATGGATACTCCCAGCACTAAGAGCTGTACCTGGCGAGCCGAACATGGCCATGGACACTGCCAGCACTAAAAGCTGCACCTGGCGAGCCGAACATGGCCATGGACACTCCCAGCACTAAGAGCTGTACCTGGCGAGCCGAACATGGCCATGGACACTCCCAGCACTAAGAGCTGCACCTGGCGAGCCGAACATGGCCATGGACACTCCCAGCACTAAGAGCTGCACCTGGCGAGCCGAACATGGCCATGGACACTCCCAGCACTAAGAGCTGCACCTGGCGAGCCGAACATGGCCATGGACACTCCCAGCACTAAGAGCTGTACCTGGCGAGCCGAACATGGTCATGGACACTCCCAGCACTAAGAGCTGTACCTGGCGAGCCGAACATGGTCATGGACACTCCCAGCACTAAGAGCTGTACCTGGCGAGCCGAACATGGCCATGGACACTCCCAGCACTAAGAGCTGCACCTGGCGAGCCGAACATGGCCATGGACACTCCCAGCACTAAGAGCTGTACCTGGCGAGCCGAACATGGCCATGGACACTCCCAGCACTAAGAGCTGCACCTGGCGAGCCGAACATGGCCATGGACACTCCCAGCACTAAGAGCTGTACCTGGCGAGCCGAACATGGC
Source organism: Anabrus simplex (assembly GCF_040414725.1). Taxonomy (NCBI): domain Eukaryota; kingdom Metazoa; phylum Arthropoda; class Insecta; order Orthoptera; family Tettigoniidae; genus Anabrus; species Anabrus simplex. The sequence goes on from NC_090267.1 coordinate 22,644,500, forward strand.
CATGGACACTGCCAGCACTAAGAGCTGTACCTGGCGAGCCGAACATGGCCATGGACACTCCCAGCACTAAGAGCTGCACCTGGCGAGCCGAACATGGCCATGGACACTCCCAGCACTAAGAGCTGTACCTGGCGAGCCGAACATGGCCATGGACACTGCCAGCACTAAGAGCTGTACCTGGCGAGCCGAACATGGCCATGGACACTCCCAGCACTAAGTGCTGCACCTGGCGAGCCGAACAAGGCCATGGACACTGCCAGCACTAAGAGCTGCACCTGGCGAGCCGAACCTGGCCATGGACACGGCCAGCATTAAAAGCTCTACCTGGCGAGCCGAACATGGCCATGGACACTCCCAGCACTAAACGCTGTACCTGGCGAGCCGAACATGGCCATGGATACTCCCAGCACTAAGAGCTGCACCTGGCGAGCCGAACATGGCCATGGACACTCCCAGCACTAAACGCTGTACCTGGCGAGCCGAACATGGCCATGGATACTCCCAGCACTAAGAGCTGCACCTGGCGAGCCGAACATGGCCATGGACACTCCCAGCACTAAACGCTGTACCTGGCGAGCCGAACATGGCCATGGACACTCCCAGCACTAAACGCTGTACCTGGCGAGCCGAACATGGCCATGGACACTCCCAGCACTAAGAGCTGTACCTGGCGAGCCGAACATGGCCATGGACACTCCCAGCACTAAGAGCTGCACCTGGCGAGCCGAACAAGGCCATGGACACTGCCAGCACTAAGAGCTGCACCTGGCGAGCCGAACATGTCCATGGACACGGCCAGCATTAAAAGCTGCACCTGGCGAGCCGAACATGTCCATGGACACTCCCAGCACTAAGAGCTGTATCTGGCGAGCCGAACAAGGCCATGGACACTCCCAGCACTAAGAGCTGTACCTGGCGAGCCGAACATGTCCATGGATACTCCCAGCACTAAGAGCTGTACCTGGCGAGCCAAACATGGCCATGGACACTGCCAGCACTAAGGGCTGCATCTGGCGAGCCGAACATGTCCATGGATACTCCCAGCACTAAGAGCTGTACCTGGCGAGCCGAACATGGCCATGGACACTCCCAGCACAAAGAGCTGTACCTGGCGAGCCGAACAAGGCCATGGACACTCCCAGCACTAAGAGCTGTACCTGGCGAGCCGAACATGGCCATGGACACTGCCAGCACTAAGAGCTGTACCTGGCGAGCCGAACATGGCCATGGACACTCCCAGCACTAAGAGCTGTAGCTGGCGAGCCGAACATGGCCATGGACACTGCCAGCACTAAAAGCTGCACCTGGCGAGCCGAACATGGCCATGGACACTGCCAGCACTAAAAGCTGCACCTGGCGAGCCGAACATGTCCATGGACACTCCCAGCACAAAGAGCTGCACCTGGCGAGCCGAACATGGCCATGGACACTCCCAGCACTAAGAGCTGTACCTGGCGAGCCGAACATGGCCATGGACACTGCCAGCACTAAGAGCTGTACCTGACGAGCCGAACAAGGCCATGGACACTCCCAGCACTAAGAGCTGTACCTGGCGAGCCGAACATGGCCATGGACACTCCCAGCACTAAGAGCTGCACCTGGCGAGCCGAACATGGCCATGGACACTCCCAGCACTAAGAGCTGCACCTGGCGAGCCGAACATGGCCATGGACACTCCCAGCACTAAGAGCTGTACCTGGCGAGCCGAACATGTCCATGGACACTCCCAGCACTAAGAGCTGTACCTGGCGAGCCGAACAAGGCCATGGACACTGCCAGCACTAAGAGCTGTACCTGGCGAGCCGAACATGGCCATGGACACTGCCAGCACTAAGAGCTGTACCTGGCGAGCCGAACAAGGCCATGGACACTGCCAGCACTAAAAGCTGTACCTGGCGAGCCGAACAAGGCCATGGACACTGCCAGCACTAAGAGCTGTACCTGGCGAGCCGAACATGGCCATGGACACTGCCAGCACTAAGAGCTGTAGCTGGCGAGCCGAACATGGCCATGGACACTCCCAGCACTATGAGCTGTACCTGGCGAGCCGAACATGGCCATGGACACTCCCAGCACTAAGAGCTGTACCTGGCGAGCCGAACATAGCCATGGACACTGTCAGCACTAAAAGCTGTACCTGGCGAGCCGAACATGGCCATGGACACTCCCAGCACTAAGAGCTGTACCTGGCGAGCCGAACATGGCCATGGACACTCCCAGCACAAAGAGCTGTACCTGGCGAGCCGAACATGGCCATGGACACTGCCAGCACTAAAAGCTGTACCTGACGTGCCGAACATGGCCATGGACACTGCCAGCACTAAGAGCTGTACCTGGCGAGCCGAACATGGCCCTGGACACTCCCGGCACTAAAAGCTGTACCTGGCGAGCCGAACATAGCCATGGACACTGTCAGCACTAAAAGCTGTACCTGGCGAGCCGAACATGGCCATGGACACTCCCAGCACTAAGAGCTGCACCTGGCGAGCCAAACATGGCCATGGACACTCCCAGCACTAAGAGCTGTACCTGGCGAGCCGAACATGGTCATGGATACTCCCAGCACTAAGAGCTGTACCTGGCGAGCCGAACATGGCCATGGACACTGCCAGCACTAAGAGCTGCACCTGGCGAGCCGAACATGGCCATGGACACTCCCAGCACAAAGAGCTGCACCTGGCGAGCCGAACATGGCCATGGACACTGCCAGCACTAAGAGCTGCACCTGGCGAGCCGAACATGGTCATGGATACTCCCAGCACAAAGAGCTGTACCTGGCGAGCCGAACATGGCCATGGACACTGCCAGCACTAAAAGCTGTACCTGGCGTGCCGAACATGGCCATGGACACTGCCAGCACTAAGAGCTGTACCTGGCGAGCCGAACATGGCCCTGGACACTCCCGGCACTAAAAGCTGTACCTGGCGAGCCGAACATAGCCATGGACACTGTCAGCACTAAAAGCTGTACCTGGCGAGCCGAACATGGCCATGGACACTCCCAGCACTAAGAGCTGCACCTGGCGAGCCAAACATGGCCATGGACACTCCCAGCACTAAGAGCTGTACCTGGCGAGCCGAACATGGTCATGGATACTCCCAGCACTAAGAGCTGTACCTGGCGAGCCGAACATGGCCATGGACACTGCCAGCACTAAAAGCTGCACCTGGCGAGCCGAACATGGCCATGGACACTCCCAGCACTAAGAGCTGTACCTGGCGAGCCGAACATGGCCATGGACACTCCCAGCACTAAGAGCTGCACCTGGCGAGCCGAACATGGCCATGGACACTCCCAGCACTAAGAGCTGCACCTGGCGAGCCGAACATGGCCATGGACACTCCCAGCACTAAGAGCTGCACCTGGCGAGCCGAACATGGCCATGGACACTCCCAGCACTAAGAGCTGTACCTGGCGAGCCGAACATGGTCATGGACACTCCCAGCACTAAGAGCTGTACCTGGCGAGCCGAACATGGTCATGGACACTCCCAGCACTAAGAGCTGTACCTGGCGAGCCGAACATGGCCATGGACACTCCCAGCACTAAGAGCTGCACCTGGCGAGCCGAACATGGCCATGGACACTCCCAGCACTAAGAGCTGTACCTGGCGAGCCGAACATGGCCATGGACACTCCCAGCACTAAGAGCTGCACCTGGCGAGCCGAACATGGCCATGGACACTCCCAGCACTAAGAGCTGTACCTGGCGAGCCGAACATGGCCATGGACACTGCCAGCACTAAGAGCTGTACCTGGCGAGCCGAACATGGCCATGGACACTCCCAGCACTAAGAGCTGCACCTGGCGAGCCGAACATGGCCATGGACACTCCCAGCACTAAGAGCTGTACCTGGCGAGCCGAACATGGCCATGGACACTGCCAGCACTAAGAGCTGTACCTGGCGAGCCGAACATGGCCATGGACACTCCCAGCACTAAGTGCTGCACCTGGCGAGCCGAACAAGGCCATGGACACTGCCAGCACTAAGAGCTGCACCTGGCGAGCCGAACCTGGCCATGGACACGGCCAGCATTAAAAGCTCTACCTGGCGAGCCGAACATGGCCATGGACACTCCCAGCACTAAACGCTGTACCTGGCGAGCCGAACATGGCCATGGATACTCCCAGCACTAAGAGCTGCACCTGGCGAGCCGAACATGGCCATGGACACTCCCAGCACTAAACGCTGTACCTGGCGAGCCGAACATGGCCATGGATACTCCCAGCACTAAGAGCTGCACCTGGCGAGCCGAACATGGCCATGGACACTCCCAGCACTAAACGCTGTACCTGGCGAGCCGAACATGGCCATGGACACTCCCAGCACTAAACGCTGTACCTGGCGAGCCGAACATGGCCATGGACACTCCCAGCACTAAGAGCTGTACCTGGCGAGCCGAACATGGCCATGGACACTCCCAGCACTAAGAGCTGCACCTGGCGAGCCGAACAAGGCCATGGACACTGCCAGCACTAAGAGCTGCACCTGGCGAGCCGAACATGTCCATGGACACGGCCAGCATTAAAAGCTGCACCTGGCGAGCCGAACATGTCCATGGACACTCCCAGCACTAAGAGCTGTATCTGGCGAGCCGAACAAGGCCATGGACACTCCCAGCACTAAGAGCTGTACCTGGCGAGCCGAACATGTCCATGGATACTCCCAGCACTAAGAGCTGTACCTGGCGAGCCAAACATGGCCATGGACACTGCCAGCACTAAGGGCTGCATCTGGCGAGCCGAACATGTCCATGGATACTCCCAGCACTAAGAGCTGTACCTGGCGAGCCGAACATGGCCATGGACACTCCCAGCACAAAGAGCTGTACCTGGCGAGCCGAACAAGGCCATGGACACTCCCAGCACTAAGAGCTGTACCTGGCGAGCCGAACATGGCCATGGACACTGCCAGCACTAAGAGCTGTACCTGGCGAGCCGAACATGGCCATGGACACTCCCAGCACTAAGAGCTGTAGCTGGCGAGCCGAACATGGCCATGGACACTGCCAGCACTAAAAGCTGCACCTGGCGAGCCGAACATGGCCATGGACACTGCCAGCACTAAAAGCTGCACCTGGCGAGCCGAACATGTCCATGGACACTCCCAGCACAAAGAGCTGCACCTGGCGAGCCGAACATGGCCATGGACACTCCCAGCACTAAGAGCTGTACCTGGCGAGCCGAACATGGCCATGGACACTGCCAGCACTAAGAGCTGTACCTGACGAGCCGAACAAGGCCATGGACACTCCCAGCACTAAGAGCTGTACCTGGCGAGCCGAACATGGCCATGGACACTCCCAGCACTAAGAGCTGCACCTGGCGAGCCGAACATGGCCATGGACACTCCCAGCACTAAGAGCTGCACCTGGCGAGCCGAACATGGCCATGGACACTCCCAGCACTAAGAGCTGTACCTGGCGAGCCGAACATGTCCATGGACACTCCCAGCACTAAGAGCTGTACCTGGCGAGCCGAACAAGGCCATGGACACTGCCAGCACTAAGAGCTGCACCTGGCGAGCCGAACCTGGCCATGGACACTGCCAGCATTAAAAGCTCTACCTGGCGAGCCGAACATGTCCATGGACACTGCCAGCACTAAGAGCTGTACCTGGCGAGCCGAACATGGCCATGGACACTCCCAGCACTAAGAGCTGCACCTGGCGAGCCGAACATGGCCATGGACACTCCCAGCACTAAGAGCTGCACCTGGCGAGCCAAACATGGCCATGGACACTCCCAGCACTAAGAGCTGTACCTGGCGAGCCGAACATGTCCATGGACACTCCCAGCACAAAGAGCTGCACCTGGCGAGCCGAACATGGCCATGGACACTGCCAGCACTAAGAGCTGCACCTGGCGAGCCGAACATGGCCATGCACACTCTCAGCACTAAGAGCTGTACCTGGCGAGCCGAACATGGCCATGGACACTGCCAGCACTAAGAGCTGTACCTGGCGAGCCGAACATGGCCATGGACACTGCCAGCACTAAGAGCTGTACCTGGCGAGCCGAACATGGCCATGGACACTCCCAGCACAAAGAGCTGTACCTGGCGAGCCGAACATGGCCCTGGACACTGCCAGCACTAAAAGCTGCACCTGGCGAGCCGAACATGGCCCTGGACACTGCCAGCACTCAGAGCTGTACCTGGCGAGCCGAACATGGCCATGGACACTGCCAGCACTGAGAGCTGTACCTGGCGAGCCGAACATGGCCATGGACACTCCCAGCACTAAGAGCTGCACCTGGCGAGCCGAACATGGCCATGGACACTCCCAGCACTAAGAGCTGTACCTGGCGAGCCGAACATGGCCATGGACACTGCCAGCACTAAAAGCCATACGCCACTTCATTTCACCGGAATCTTGATTACAAGAAAATTAATATCCCGTCCCTTGGGTTTGTATTGAGAACAGTATTGGAAGTTGGTGGATAAACGGAAAATTATTACACATCCAGTGTTGTGATAATGAAAACAAATGTAACTAAAATAACATAAAACCAACGTATTTGGTTTTGTCATGGACTGGCTGTAATCTACTGAGAGAGCAGCACGGAAATATACTGTTTTATTTTTCCATTCAAACTCTTTGGACCGGAGTCAGCTGTTGGCTTCATCACAACAACAGAGTTACGCCCGGTTGACCGTGCACTCTGTACTACTGAGGACACGAAAGAAGCCATAAATCTGTTTCACTGCTCTTTTGGTCAATTTACATAAAACAACAAGTTCACATGTGTGCGAAAAAATGAAAGCGATAACACGAGAACGATAACAATGAGGCGACAGACGGCTGTGATTGGTTAAAATTCCTCTTATTCTTATACCGGGTCGGTCCCTCGTTCATGAGCTGAATAATCCAAAAATATTTTGATATGGATATCCTTTTGCGCTGAAGGTCTACTTGGAATTAATATTATCGTTCCCTGTAACTAAGAGCTTGAGAACATCTCGTATCTAGTGAACCCAGTTCTACTCCTCGGTCCAGAATTAAAATTCTTGAACTGTCCGGAAAACGAACCCAGGGCCATGGAATGAGGGACAGGCACGCTACATCTACACCACGGGGCTGAATAATGATGATAATAATAATCATAAAAATCCTGATTACTGGAGGCAGATCACTAACTAGAAATGTAGAAAAACGAGGAAGAAACCTTTGCAATATGTTTGACGCAGTATGCATAGAAGTAGTGTGTCCGGAGTTACATTACCATTCTGAGAAAATACCAGACACTATTAGAAAAAGACGATTGATATTTTATGGCCATATTCAAAGAATTGACAACGCAAGACTTACTAAACGGGTACTTCTCACTAAAAGTCAAAGCTAATTGCATACTTGGCATTGAGCAAGATCTTCCAGAAATCAGAATAACAGACGAAATTATATGGAGCTGAAGAACGTAGGCGAGGGGATGAAGATATTCTAGGAAGAGTAGAAAGCAAATTCAACTGCTAAATGAGTTCAATCTCGCTCATTCGTTGAACACAACGTGGTGAAAAATGTGTAATGATATTAATAATAACCAGTCATTCGTCCGGAGGCCCGGTATGCAGCGGAATGCCTTACACTGAACAGGAATGGATTAATTGAAAAGTTGGATGCAAACGAAAATATAGTAAGCAGTCCGGCCTATGCTGACGACTTGGTCTGAATGACAGATTATACCAAAAGCCTGCAGTCTAATATCTTGGAACTTGAAAAGAGATGCAATGAGTATGTCATGAAAATTAGCCTTTGTAAGACTAAATTGATGTCATGTAATGGAGTGAGCTCGCAGTTGCGATCAGCAGTATTCTGTAAGAAGGAAGTCAGCTCCCGGACGAAACTATCTTTACATAGGTCTGCTTTCAGACCAACTTTGCTTTACGGGAGCGAAAGCTGGGTGGACTCAGGATATCTTATTGATAAGCTGGAAGGAACAGACATGAATGTAGCGAGAATGATTGCTGGTACAAACAGGTTGGAACAATGACAGGAGGATACACGGAATGAGGAGATAAAGGCTAAGTTAAGAATGAACTCGATGTATGAAGCTGTACGCATAAAGCGGCTTCGGTGGTGGGGTCATTTGAGTCGAGGATAGGTTACATAGGAGACTCTGTTATGGAGGGTAAGAGAAGTAGAGGGACACCAAGATGACGATGGTTAAGCTCAATTTCTAACGATTTAAAGACACCAGGTATAGAACTAAAGAAGTCCGCAACTAATTATATATAGGGGATTGCGGCGGCGATTAGTAAATTCACAGAGGCTTGCAGACTAAACGCTGACAGGCATAACAGTCTATAACGAAGATGTATGTATGTACGTATTGTACCCGGATGAGATAGGCCCTAGTTTTCATGATTTAATTTTTATAAGATGAATGCAAATATATAGGAATATTAAATTGAATACAGTGTCAGTTTTGTGTGGACGGAAGGATTTCAACATATCGCGACAGTCCGTCGCCACAGTTAAGCTTGTCATTATGGGGAGAATGTTTCTTGGTCAGAAGCTAAGAGGATTAAATCTAGAGCTCACAACAACAAAAGTAATGACTACAAGGAAGTGAAAGAGTATGTATTTCGGAACAAGTGCGAGCCAGGTGTCTCACTGATACCGAGAATATGACGTACCAGTATTTTCCCACGCCTCGAGGCATTTTGTGTTGTCAAGTTGCAAGGAAGACATTTTAAACTAACCGATGCGGTGTTGACCAATGGGAAAATTTATCATAGGCCCACAGATAAACCAACATAAGAGAAACTCAGAGTGAACTCCAGTTAGCTTCTCCGATAACAATAATTAAATTATTCCAACCACAGAATTGAATAGAGGGGATTTTTGTAATATCATTCCCATGTTGATTAATAATAATTATAATAAATTAAAGTAATGAATTCTTGGAAATGACCCACGCTATCTCGCCATTGGTCAAGAAGAGCACGCCATCAGGGACGCCGATTTAGCGCGCGAAAGGTGGAGGACAGGAATTAAGTGATATTTCCATGATCACCGAACGATATGAGTTCAGAATACGACACATGAATGTGTATCGCAAGTTTATTAAGTGGGATAAATCAAGAGATCCAAATCCACCTGCATATGCCGATTTAGGATAACCAACCCCCCTCCCCATGAGATGACCGCGGATGACCTCGGCGGGAAACCATATCGTCCATAAATAACCAGTAATGGGACCTCACATCACCCAGTCGTTTCCAGTCACCAGTTGTGACCAGTCGAGCTTCACATCAACCAGTCGTTTGAAATAATTTGTTACGCTGACACGGTGACTCTGTAATTCGGTACCAGAAAACTCATTATAGATTCTGTTAGAGTAAAAGTACGTTAGTAGTCATGAAGGTGAAGACGAACAGTGATAATTATTCAGTACATCGAGTGTAAATTATCAGTATCACTGTATGTGAAATTAATACATTTCCCAACATTTCATGTGATGGAATTTAAAGGATCGGCAGGAACGCCGATAATACTTTTTGAAGGCAGTGTTCAGAGCCTGAAGTAAATATTTCATGATAGACGGTGTAACAATTACTGTAGCAGGGAACTGTTGGAGCGAGGCGATCGCAGGACGGCATCGTATACGTCAGGAAGTGCGGATTGAAGAACGCGATACGCGCCGGTTCGAATGAAACGACACTTCGTCGTAATGTGTCACGACGTGTGATTCGGGCTAAAGGAAGAATAATTGTGCAAATGTAATGGGTCTAGAGGCACCTATACGTGTTTTTTTTATAAATTAATGTAAATTCTGTAAGGAAGGTATTAATCATTGGTAGTCACCCACAAGTGTTTTATTGTGTTAAATTTATAAAGTGCGATATGATGGACGAGTAAATTACCATGGGGCCAGCAGGCCTCTCATCCGCTACGAGACAATGGAATTCTACATACAGTAGGAATGAGTACACAAATTTGATATTTGGGGATGTTATCGCGACTAAACAGGGTTCAGTGTAAATTAATTATGGTTACTTAACATGGTCCGCCTCCCGAATCCATGATTTTAATTTTTTTGTTAGACGGACGAACTAATTTATATTAACGTAATAATGGGTTACATTAATTAATGTGAGTATTTATTTGTTGTATATAATGTAAATATGGGATATATTTCTTTCAATTAATGCATGCTGTTTGTAATACTTTGATTTAAGTTCATTTCAAGTGTTAAATTACTCTTTGTGCTAACCCATTTATTTGATTTCAATCACTGCAGTGATTATTTGTATGTTAGTTAGGAATATTTTCTACCAGACAGCCAGATTATGAAAGTGCCAGAGTATGTAAAATTTGTGTTGCGTACGGAAGGTCATTAAATAATAACAATAATAATAATAATAATGTTCTATCTGCTTTGGGCGTTCGTAAGTTCTATATAATAATAACAATGCTCGGTGTCTTTGCGAGAAAGAAATAATAATAATGTTTGTGAGTTGGTAAAGGAAAGTAAATTAATAATAAAAATAATATTTTGTGCGTTTGCAAGTTAAAGTATAATAATAATAATGACAGTGCTGCGTGAGTTAGCCAGTGCAAATAATAATCAACGTGGAGATGGCATGTAGCGTTAAAGACTTTAATTCGCGTAGTCAGTTTGATTTTACGTAAATTGTTGATTTCACGTTTGGACTTTATTTTAACCATTAACATTTGTTTAAAAGCGACAGAGGCACGTGAATTAGAATGGTCACGATATGTTAAAAGCCCAGAGTGGTTTGAGCCCATATTTAGAGTTGGAAGTCATGAGGGACGAATATCCGGCTTGAAATAAATTGAGCCGTATTGTTTGTAATGATGAAATAGATGAATCTCAAGGCCTAAGATGAAATAAAATGCATATTCCGGTGTTATTAGTGGCAGAATCCACGCACCGAGGATTAATTTACGAATTAAATGTTTGCAGAGTTCCAACAAAAGGAAATGGACTTCAAATTGGAAGGAATAGTTTAGCAATCGCCGGCATTGGAGGTATTTGCCCAGTCGCGATGTGCCATAGGTTGTGAGATGTGTCTTGGGAGGACGTGTGTCCCCATATAAATTAACGGCAGTACGAAACTGAAGGTACGGTCCCGAATACCGTGTTGTCCCGACCGACATAAAGCAGAGCTTGGTGGTTCATAACGGGATTTAACATATGTGACTAAATTCTAAAGAGTGGAAATTAAAATATCATCTTTCCATTTTTAATAATGAAAATAATAATAATAATCCAAGTGAATCTTGTCTTGAGTAACTTGCCTAGTGCCAAAGTAGACCGAAATTGTAAAGGTTTATGTATTTAACCATAAATATCGCTAACGGAAGTGTAAACGTGAAATTAGGATACTATAATAATATTAATAATAATAATAATAATAATATGAAGAGGAATAATAATAGGAAGGATTTATTCGATTAATTTGAGAATAATTATGGTGAGATCAATGTAAGATATTAAATCCATGCTGAATAAGTGATATGAAAATGATAATCTCCACTGATGGAAATAATAATAATAATAATAATAATAATTATTATTATTATTATTATTATTATTATTATTATTATTATTATTATTAGGAAACTGGTCATTAAATTGTGCGGATAAATTACGAGGAAGAACGACCCTTCGTTTGAAACGTCGGCAAGGGCTGGCATATAATTATACCGGATGACAAATGATAAGAATCAAATCTAGGATTATAATTGAAATTAATGATAATAATAAATTAATTGATGGCAATCAAAGAATATAATAATGATCAGATAAAGAATGATAATTATATTATTTAATAATCATAGGAGGATATGATAGGGACAGTCGTCCTGTGTCGAACTGCTCAGAACCAGATGTTGGGTTATCACGGGGGAGATTGTTAGCGGTAGATACGAAGATAACCCACGGACGGCACATGTCTTCATTGTCAGAGCGTAGTAATGAACCGTTTCGTACGTCTTGTCGTATTGACAAGTGCAAATATTGAAATAGGCTTTGAGTTAATGAACTCTACCTGGCGTGTTTGTGAATCTGGAAATAATAGGCTAGAGTTTGTCCGTACTATAAATTCCCGTTTTTTTTCGAGGTGATAACATTTCCACGGTGGGTGTCCGGCTCACCAGAATGTACATACCGGAAGTGTCTCATGCCCAAACGGAACGAGGAGATGACAGTAAAATGTTACTGCCATGCCTTCGTCTCCGAAAGAAGATCTCCAGCGATGAAACGTCCACTCATACGGATGTGAATTCGACCCCCAGTAACCAATTGGGGAGAATTCACCAAATGTTTTACACTACCAGATTAGTGAGGTAAATCCAAGTAGTATGTCATTTGTTTTTCAGGGTTTAAGTGTCCCAATGTAATAATTGTAATCATGTGTAGTTTGCAAAATAAATAAGTGAATAAACTGCTCCTCATTGCAATTTCAATAGGAAACAGTTTCCATATCTTTTGATTGTAGTTAGTCAATTATGCCCATGGAATTTGAGTTCTCACTTCCCAGTCCTATTGTGGAGTCAAAAATTTGTATCCATGAATGAGTCGTCCCCCGTTACCTTAATTTGCATGCCCCGTTCATCCCTGTGTTCATATGATGCGCCGATATATAATTAGATTCTCTTTATTAAATTTATTTTTTTATCTTTTTCGAACTGATCACCCATAAGATTAATGCTAGTCTGGGACTCAGGAAGTGAGCGGGTGCAGTATGTATGTATGTATGAATAAGAACAATAGTAATTATAATAATAATAATAATAATAATAATAATAATAATAATAATAATAATAATAATAATAATAATAATAATAATAATAATAATAATAATAATATTCATAATCAGTCATTCGTCTAGGTGCCCGGTATGCAGCAGAATGCTTTGCATTGAACAGGAAGGGAGCAATTGAAAAGCTTGATGCCAATGAAAGAACAATCCAGAGAAAAATTCTCGGTCCAGTCAGAGAAAATGGTGAATGCAGCAGACGGCATAACAGTGAATTGTAACTGCATGTTGAAAGGATAACAGATACCATTCAGAAACGGGGGATTATTGTTTATGGCCACATAACACGTATGAGCTCGCGGAGACTGATCAAGCGGATTTTTTCCTACTTTTTAAACAAGAAAACCAAGGTCTCTGGTTCACCGAAGTTCAAATCGACCTTCAAGAAACGTGGATCATGTTTCTCTCCAGAAAAAAGTTTGACCATACCAGCGATTCCAAGAAATACCCAAGTTGAAAACAGGCAGGAAGTGGACAGAACGCGAATGTGGAAATACTGGCAAGTAATAAGAATAAGAATAAAAATAAGAATAAGAATAAGAATAAGAATAAGAATAAGAATAAGAATAAGAATAAGAATAAGAATAAGAATAAGAATAAGAATAAGAATAAGAATAAGAATAAGAATAAGAATAAGAATAAGAATAAGAATAAGAATAAGAATAAGAATAAGAATAAGAATAAGAATAATAAGAAATAAAAGAATAAGAATAAGAATAAGGTGTAGTGGTTAGCCGCCATCCCCGGAGACCTGGGTTAGATTCCCAGGTCTGCCACCAAATTTGGTAAGCGGTACGAGGGCTTGAACGGGTTTCGCTCAGCCTCGGGAGGTCAACTGACTAGAGGGGATTCGATTCCCTCCTCACCCCTCCCCGAAGTGGTTTTCCGTGGTTTCCCATTTCTCCTCCAGGCAAATGCCGGGATGGTACCCAACTTAAAGCCACGGCCCAATCCTTCCCTCTTCCTTGCCTGTCCTTTCCAATTACCCCATCCCTCCACAAGGCCCCAGTTCAGCACAGCAAGTGATTCTGCCTGGGAGCAGTACTGGTCCTTATTTCCAGTTGTATCCCACCGACCCGAAGACGCACACTTCAGCACACTGCCCTTGAGGCGGTAGAGGTAGGATCCCTCGCTGAGTCCGAAGGAAAACTAACCCTGGAGGGTGAACAGATTAAGTAAGGAAGTAATAATAATAATAATAATAATAATAATAATAATAATAATAATAATAATACATTTATGAGGTACAGAATATCTTATATTTTCTCAAAATGTATGTGCCTATTGTGGATGCACTCATTGTTCTTTCGATTCATCGGAACGTTTTATCTCCCCTGTGGGTGTTGTCCAAGTTGTTAGAGTCTAGTAAGGGCGGGACAACAGAAGTATCTATTCTGGCTCTCTCGTCTTATAAGCCGAAAGACAAATCCATGACTGTATGCTTTTCCGTGTAGCGCGTACGACACCGACACGCCGACAAGGATGTATCTTATGGTGACGATGGGATGAGAAAAAGCTGGAAGTGGGAAGGAAGCGACCGTGGCATTAATTAAGGTATAGCCACAGCATTTGCCTGGTGCGAAAATGGGAAACCACGGAAAACCATCTTTAGGTCTTCCGACAGTGTGGTTCAAACCCACTATCTCCCGGGTGCAAACTCACAGCTGTGCGCCCCTAACCGCACGGTCAACTCGCCCGGTAAGAAGTTCTGCTTATTTAGCATATCCCTGTTAGTGCAAGAAGTGTCCAAGTATATGTTCCGTTCCCCTGTTTTCCTGTTTGAGGCCCATGGACAACGTGCGTATCTGAGTGTGACAAGATGATGATGAGGTACCTACCCCTGACAATAAACACCAAGTTGTCTGCTCGAGGCTTAACGTATCCATCCGACGGATGAATCACCCTCCACAGTGTCACATGTCCTCACTCAATATAAGAGGTTCACACTGAATCCAGGCTTATGGCACACACTGTAGTGATTAAAAATTTTATACCAGTACCTCTTATACTCTACCGACCAACATTTTGACCCAGTCCGCTTCAGTGACGGGTGCAACCGTCACCGCGTACTTTAGTCGGAAATACGCCTGTCTGACCATTGATTTCCTTCGATTGTGATGTCGTACTTTGAATTACGTTCCTAGATAGTGCTAGCATGTTTCGTCAATGCATATTTTTCTTCTAAAGTTGGTCCTCTTGTTCATGGAATGAATGCTGCCGGGCAAATGTGTAAACATCGTAAGGAGGAACAGGAAAGAATTCTGCAGTTTCTTCTTGATAGTGGTGATGACGATAACTCAGAATTATCTGGTAGTAGTTTTAGCAGTGATAGTGCGCCTGAGGATTGTGACTCCGCCCATGAACAGAAAAGTAGGGATGGAGATAACTCCGTACATCACCTCACCAAATCGAGCAAATGGAAATGGAATTTGGCGAGTAATGTTCCTAAAGGCAATGCAGGTATAAGAAATTGTACTTCTACTTGTCAGATGTGAGACTGTATAATTCTAGCTACATACATGACACGTTGAGGGCGAGGAGAAAGAGAATGAGCTTCTCATCATTCCAAGTCAGCATTGCAGAGCAATGACACACCGTACCTGAATTACGCTCTAGAGGATGTTCATGTCATATAGCACACCAGTGAGACTGCAGGGAAGCATCGAGGTCATTTTCCTGAAAAGATTGCTCCTACAGCAAGTAAATCAGCCCCAATAAGGAGATGTAATTTAAACGTGGAATCCGGAAGGAATCTTGTTTCGAGTGCAACACATGCAAAGTTGTCCTCCATGTGGAAGGATGCTTCAAGGTGTACCATACACTAAATTACTTAAATTACTTCAATTAACTGTAGGAAATTGGACTGTAACGCAAAATGTTGTCAGTTTGATGCAGTATGATTTTGTAACCATTTCAGCATCCATAACTTAAAATGTAAAAGAAAACTCGCACTGAAACGTACATTTTCAAGGAAAATATTTGCATGGCAATGGGTTGATGGTGAGTTTTTCCGTTAACGGGACACGAACCGGATAACCACGGGATCAGAGCATAAAGACTTGTCACCTTAACAATCATGACTAATGAGAGGGTTTTAAGGTTGAGCACCTTTCCAAAAGTATAGGTATTTTCATAGAGACCGGTCAATATAGGTATTTAATAATACATTTTATTGCGCACAATGTACAAAATTTACATATCACATCAAGTAAATTACAATTCACTCAAGGAGCACTTTGTTCTGAGCAAAATTGATTCAGAGAGAGTGTTCTCTTCTTGCACTTCATTACGTGATATGCATCACACTGTTCATTGCACAATACACATACACACTCCTGGCTGGCCCGGTGGTAGGATTTCTTGGCACAGATACGGTGATGAAAGCCGTGTATTGCAAAGCGTGTCATCAAATGTCTCAACTCATATTCCTCTTTCATCCAATCCTTATTTATCAGTGCGTCTGTACTGTAAACGCTTTCCTCGATCGAGTCGCTTTCCTCTCGTAGTTCTCGTAACAGCTCCTCGTATGCCGGAGTTTACTGTAGAGGCATTTGTAGTCTTAAATCCTCTATCAAGAAGGTTTCCCTGCTAAAACATATAACTTACGTACCGGGATCGGGTGAATTTAGATACCCCCAGGACCCTCTTAAGGTATCTCGGTTTCATGCTTTCCAAATATATGTATTTGGAGACATGAAATGAAGAGAATTAAACAGAAATTGTTGCACCATTTTGTGATATTACTATATTTTGCCACTTTTTTCCTTCTATTTCACAATTCAGTACTTATTCTCCCCTCTCCTGTTCTTGAAAACAATTTTAAAATTTTGTTTAATCACAAGTCAAAAACAATCAAGAAGTAAACACTAAAATATAATTTATGGCAAACCACTAGTAATTCTTATCCTAGGAAGAACGGCCAACCTGCAGCTATGAAATCAGTGATACTGCAACAGTTTAAACCAAGTCCAGTTAGTACTGATCGACTACGTACTACTTTATAGCCGTGTTAGTGTTTTCAGGTCCAGACAAGAACTTTCTTCGCACACCACAAAATCATGCCGAAGGGTAAGAAGAAGAAGAAGTTGTAATTCAGAGTTTGGAAAAAGTTGATGAGTGTTACGGAGACCTTTGATAGATTTGTTTAAGACAAATTTCAATTAAATTGAAAGAACAATGCAGATGTGTGAAACCTTGCAACTTTGACTGAAGTCCATTTACGAGTGCTGAAAACGTACGCTTCATTGGTTTCTGCATTTGTCGAGTGGAGATTCTTTCTCTATATATAAGAGTCTATTGGGCTCAAAGTGCCAGCGTCTTACGATCAAAAACATTGAAATGTTATGAGTAGTATAATTGGACAGTTCTGCGGCACCTCCGCCGCCGCCTCCGCCGCCGCCTCCGCCTCCGCCGCCGCCGCCCGCGGGAAATTTGAATTTTGGCGGGAAATTTGAATTTTGGCGCGAGATTTGAATTTGTAAACAAAGCCACGTGCTTTTTGACAGCTGTCATCGACAACAACGCATCGCTAACCTCACTGCTGCCATCTTGACGGGCCTAAACCTCACTAGTACCAACTTAACCTAACTAGCGTGAGGTAAACAAAGCCACGTGTTTTTTGACAGCCACGTGCTTTTTGACAGACAACAACGCATCGCTAACCTCAGTACTGCCATCTTGACGGGCCTAACCTTAGTGGTACCAACTTAACCTAACTAGCGCGAGATAAACAAAGCCACGTGTTTTTGACAGCCACATGCATTTTTGACAGCTGTCATCCGCCATCTTTAAACTACAGTGCACCGTGCTGCCCTCTTTCGTCACCTGTCATCGACAGTGCTGCCATCTTGACGGGCCTAAACCTTAGTGCTACCAACTTAACCTCACTAGCTCGAGATAAACAAATCCACGTGCTTTTTGACAGCCACGTGCTTTTTTGATAGCTGTCATCCGCCATCTTTAATCTATAGAGCACAGTGCTGCCCTCTTTAGCTACTTACCTTTGAAATGTGGTGGCGGATAATTTGAAAAATGCTTTTCGACAAGCAGCCATCTTTAATCCAGAGAGAACAGTGCTGCCCCGGTGACGGCAAATTCCACGTGCTCTTGTTTGAAAACAAACTCACGTGCTTTTTTGACAGCTGTCATCTGCCATCTTTAATCTATAGAGCACAGTGCTGCCCTCTTTAGTTTGAAATGTGGTGGTGGTAAATTCCACGTGCTCTTGTTTGGAAACAAAGCCATGTGCTTTTTGACAGCTGTCATCCGCCATCTTTAATCAACAGAGCACTGTGCTACTATCATGCGGGCAATTTCATCACCTGTCATCCGCCATCTTTAATCCACAGAACACCATGCTGCCCTCTTTGTGGCTACTACCTTAAGCACGTAGTAGCGGGCAATTTGAAAAGTTCTGTTAGCTATCATCCGCCATCTTTAATCAAGAGAGCACTGTGCTGCCATCTTTAGCTAGATACCTTTGAAATGTGGTGGCGGCAAATTGAAAAATTCCACGTGCTCTTGTTTGGAAACAAACTCACGTGCTTTTTCGACAGCTACCATCCGCCATCTTTAATCAACAGAGCATAGTGCTACCCTCTTTAGTTTGAAATGTGATGGCGGGAAATTCCACGTGCTCTTGTTTGGTAAGCATAGCCATGTGCTTTTTTGACAGCTGTCATCCGCCATCTTTAATACAGAGAGCACCGTGCTGCCCTCTTTATCGTAGTAGATGTAAATTCGTCACCTGTCATCTGCAGTGCTGCCATCTTTAGCTAGATACCTTTGAAATGTGGTGGCGGATAATTTAAAAAGAAAAATTCTACAGCAGCCCTCTCTCGACGCTAATTGCATAAGATGGCGGCTATACATGACTCCTTAAGGGTGCTTACGCAAGATGGCTGCTATACACAGGTTCTTATGAGACGCCCTTGGGATGCTTGCGCAAGATGGCAGTTATACATGGCTCCTTATGAGATGCCCTAGGGATGCTTGCGCAAGATAGCGGCTGCTCTTATGGGACGGCTTAAGGGTCCTTGCACAAGATAGCTTGAGACGCCCTAAGGATGCTTGCGCAAGATGGCGGACACAAGATGGCGGCTATACACAACTCCTTATGAGACGCTTTAAGGGTGCTTGCGCAAGATGGTTGCTACTCTTAGCTTAGAGGCTAACGTGTCGTGATAGTTCGATTCATTAAATTTAGGGCTTAAATGCAAAATGTTAAATATATCGAAAACGGTGCACCGTAGAGCAAAACGGACAAAATTTTTCTGCCTAATACCTAGGTTCGCAGTATGAGGAACAAGAAAATCATAGTCTAATGATGGGATCAACGGTTCGGTTCCTACTTAGGCCCTTTGGCATTTGCTCTGTTTTAGCTTGTATTGAAGCGAGTCTTCGTAACATGATCAGGTCTAGCTATGGTAGAGAGTATAACGTACCGTGCAGGTTCGATTCATTAAATTTGGAGGCTTAAATGCAAAATGTTAAATATCTCGAAAACGATGCATCATAGAGCAAAACGGACAAAATTTTTCCGCCTAATACGTAGGTTCGTAGTATCAGGAACAAGAAAAAACATAGTCTAATGATGAGATCAACGGTTCGATTCCTACTTAAGCCCTTTGCCATTCGCAGCTATCTATTTCTACAAGATGGTGGCTGCTCTTATGAGAAACAAGATGCCTTGAGACGTCCTAGGGATGCTTACGCAAGATGGCAGACACAAAATGGTGACTATACATAGCTCCTTATGAGACGGCCTAGGGGTGCTCGCACAAGATGGCGGCTACTCTTATGAAGAAAGCTAGCTCAGAGGCTACTGCGCAAGATAACAGCTGCTGTTATGCATGTGGTGGAGGGCAATTTGAAATTCTATGTGCTTAATCAACAGAGCACCCTGCTGCCCTCTTTAGCTGAAATGTGGTGGTGGATAATTTGAAAAATTCTTTTGACAGCTATCATCTTTAAACAAAGGCGACTATACATAGGCTGTTAAGGCCTTATCATTCTCCTCCTCCTCCTCCTCCTCCTCCTCCTCCTCCCCCTCCTCCTCCTTCTCTACCTCCTCCTCCGCCTCTTATGTCAAGGCATAGCTTTATATCGAACAAGTTTAAACCTGCTTCGCGAAGGCAAGCGTGTGCAGCGATAACATTATTGTGCATGTTTAGACTTTCGAAACATAAGAAGAGTAGAATCAAACGCTGTACTCGATACGACATGTGATCAGAACATTGATTGATGCGTTCAGAAAACAAAATAAGTGATCAAGACTAGAATCGAACAATGTACTCAATACATCATGTGTTTAGAATATGTCAGGGGATACGCTTGTTCTAAGAAGATCAGATTGAAACATAACAAGACTAGAATAGAACACTGTAATCGATGTTGTTAACTTCAACATGTGATCAGAACATTGATTGATGTGTTCAGAACACAAAATAAGTGATCATGACTAGAATCGAACACTGTACTCGATACAACATGTGATCAGAACATTGATCGATGTGTTCAGAACACGAAATAAGTGATCAAGACTAGAATCGAACACTGTACTCAATACAACATGTGTTTAGAACATGTTAGGGGGTACCCTTGTTCTAAGAAGATCAGAATGAAACATAACAAGACTAGAATCGAACACTGTAATCGATGTTGTTAACCTCAACATATGATCAGAACATTGTTTGATGTGTTCAGAGCAAAAGTACAATTTTGATGATTTGCGCAGCTAACTCGCTCGGTAAACGATATAGCCAAAGTATATCTTCAAATTATTTACCTTCCATCATTCGTCTTGTGTGTAAAAATCAGTCGAACAAGTTATCGCATAAACATGGCTGAAAAAAAATCGTGATAGGGTATGGAACCCAGGGGTTACATCTTATCAGAAGGGCAAAAAGGATGAAAGGACTCTTCCTCCTCCTTACCGCACATTCCTTGGCTAAAGGGCTAATGGGCTAAAGGGCTAAAGGGCTAATGGGCTAAAGGGCTAAAGGGCTAAAGGTGCAACAACCTCATCGATCGCTATCAGCAAGAACGCTTGTACTTTGTTAAGTGTAGAAAATTAATCTTTATTGGTAAATGGTTTTATGTTCAGAACAAGGAATGGAACCTAGGGGTTACGTCTTACCTAATAAAATCCCCGAGGTGCGATGAGTTACGTTTTTCGAACTAGTGTTTGGAACACTGAACTTTTCAAGATGGCAAGAGTGAGGTTAGCAATGTTCTGTTGTTGGATTTTAAATTCCACGCTACAACATGCATAAGGTGGCAGCCCTTGAGGTTTACTCCCGTAAAGATGGCAAGAGTGAGGTTAGCAATGTTCCGTTGTTGGATTTTTAAAATTCCCCGCTATAACATGCAAAAGGTGGCAGCCTTGAGGTTTACCGCCGTAAAGATGGCAGCAGTGAGGTTAGCGACGCTCCATTGTCCTTCAAAGTGAGGTTAGGGTTCGTCAAGAAGACAGCTGTCAAAAAAGCACGTGGCTATGTTTACCAAACAAGAGCACGTGATCGTGACGTCACGGTCACGTAATCAATCCTTAGCTCGACGTCGCTAAGAGCAGCATTAGGATTAGCTATTCTTAAAAGTCATGGGAACAGAGCAGCAGTATGAATTGCTATGTTTTAAAGCGTGTACACATTACCTATCGACTTTGCATGTATCGACTCTCGTACTAAACTTCTGCAGGTAGATTGTGCTGCTATCTTAGCATAACTTATACGCATGAACTTAAAGTACAGAGAATAGCTATGTCTCAAAGCGTGTACACATTATTTATTGATTTTGCATGCTACAAATATCGTACTAAACTTCTTCCTCTAGATTGTACTGCTATCTTAGCATAACTTATATACATGAACTTAAAAGTAGAAAGAATAGCCATGTTTCAAAGCCTGTACACATTACTTATTGATTTTGCATGCATCAAATATCGTACTAAACTCCTTCCGCTAGATTGTGCTGCTATCTTAACACAACCTATACGCATGACCTTAAAGTAAAAAGGTGTGTACACATCACCTATCGATTTTGCATGCATCGAATCTCGTACTGAACTTCGTCCGCTAGATTGTGCTGGTATCTTAGCATAACTTATACACATGAACTTAAAAGTACAAAGAATAGCCATGTTTCAAAGCGTGTACACATCAGCTGTCGAATTTGCATGTATTGACTCTCATACTAAACTCCTTCCGCTAGATCGTGCTGCTATCTTAGCATAACCAATACGCATGACCTTAAAGTAAAAAGAATAGCCATGTTTCAAAGTGTGTACACATTACCTATCGACTTTGCATGCAACAAATATTGTACTAAACTTCTTCCGCTAGGTTGTGCTGCTATCTTAGCATAACCTGTACGCATGAACTTAAAGTACAAAGAATAGCCATGTTTCAAAGCGTGTACACATTACTTATTGATTTTGCATGCATCAAATCTCGTACTAAATTTATTCCGCTAGATTGTGCTGCTATCTTAGCATAACCTATACCAATGAACTTAAAGTACAATGATTAGTCATGTTTCAAAGCGTGTACACATCAACTATCGAATTTGCATGTATTGACTCTCGTACTAAACTCCTTCCGCTACATCGTGCTGCTATCTTAGCATAACCAATACGCATGACCTTAAAGTAAAAAGAATAGCCATGTTTCAAAGTGTGTACACATTACCTATCGATTTTACAAGCATCGACTCTCGTACTAAACTTCTTCCGCTAGATTGTGCTGGTATCTTAGCATAACCTATACGCATGGCCTTAAGGTACAAAGAATAGCCATGTTTCAAAGCGTGTACACATTACCTATCGATTTTGCATGCATTGACTCTCGTACTAAACTTCTTCCGCTAGATTGTGCTGGCATCTTAGCATAACTTATACACATGAACTTAAAAGTACAAAGAATAACCATGTTTCAAAGCATGTACACATTACCTATGGATTTTGCATGCATTGACTCTCGTACTAATCTCCTCCCGCTAGATTGTGCTGCTATCCTAGCATAACCTATACGCATGACCTTAAAGTAAAAAGAATAGCCATGTTTCAAAGTGTGTACACATCACCTATCGATTTGCATGCAACAAATATCGTACTAAACTTCTTCCGCTAGATTGTGCTGCTATCTTAGCATAACTAAGATGCATGAACTGAAAGTACGAAGAATAACCATGTTTTAAAGCGTGTACTCATTACTTATCGATTTTACATACATCGACTCTCGTACTAAACTTCTTGCGCTAGATTGTGCCGCTATCTTAGCATAACCTGTACGCATGAACTTAAAGTACAAAGAATAGCCTTGTTTCGAAGCGTTTACACATTACCTACAATGATTTTGCACGAAACGAGTATCATACTAAACATTTCCCACTAGATTGTGCTAAAATCATGTAAGTGTGCTGCTATCTTAGCATAACCTATCGATTTTACATGCATCTACTATCGTACTAGACTTCTTCCGCTAGAGCATGTAGCAATCGCTTTTGTGTATCCCTAACCCATGTGCACGAACTTAAAGCATAAAAATGAGCTATGTTCTAAAGCGTGTACACATCACCTATCGATAATGTATGTATCCAATATCGTACTAAACTTCTCCTGCTAGAGCGTACGAGTATCGCTTGTGCGTGCACGAACTTAAAGCATAAAGAATAGCAATGTATAAAAATCTTGTAAACAAAGCAGCAGCATTACGTATAGTCAAGATTAAATGCGTGCACACATCATGTATCCATGACGCACACAGTACTAAACTTATTCCATTAGAATGTACAAAGTTCGCATGTGTTTGTGCTGCTATCTTAGCATAGCCTATGTGAATGAACTTAAAGCATAAAGAATAGTGATGTACAAAAATCTTG
The DNA here is from genome assembly GCF_040414725.1 of Anabrus simplex. Lineage (NCBI taxonomy): Eukaryota > Metazoa > Arthropoda > Insecta > Orthoptera > Tettigoniidae > Anabrus > Anabrus simplex. The sequence continues at coordinate 22,668,164 of NC_090267.1, forward strand.
TGAACATAGCAGAGTGTTAACTACGTAGGTGTAGACATTGAACTTTGCATGCTGAGGCAGCATACTACGTGACCGTGACGTCACGACCACGTGCTCTTGTTTGGTAAACATAGCCACGTGCTTTTTTGACAGCTGTCTTCTTGACGAACCCTAACCTCACTTTGAAGGACAATGGAGCGTCGCTAACCTCACTGCTGCCATCTTTACGGCGGTAAACCTCAAGGCTGCCACCTTTTGCATGTTATAGCGGGGAATTTTAAAAATCCAACAACGGAACATTGCTAACCTCACTCTTGCCATCTTTACGGGAGTAAACCTCAAGGGCTGCCACCTTATGCATGTTGTAGCGTGGAATTTAAAATCCAACAACAGAACATTGCTAACCTCACTCTTGCCATCTTGAAAAGTTCAGTGTTCCAAACACTAGTTCGAAAAACGTAACTCATCGCACCTCGGGGATTTTATTAGGTAAGACGTAACTCCTAGGTTCCATTCCTTGTTCTGAACATAAAACCATTTACCAATAAAGATTAATTTTCTACACTTAACAAAGTACAAGCGTTCTTGCTGATAGCGATCGATGAGGTTGTTGCACCTTTAGCCCTTTAGCCCATTAGCCCATTAGCCCTTTAGCCCTTTAGCCCATTAGCCCTTTAGCCCATTAGCCCTTTAGCCAAGGAATGTGCGGTAAGGAGGAGGAAGAGTCCTTTCATCCTTTTCGCCCTTCTGATAAGATGTAACCCCTGGGTTCCATACCCTATCACGATTTTTTTTTCAGCCATGTTTATGCGATAACTTGTTCGACTGATTTTTACACACAAGACGAATGATGGAAGGTAAATAATTTGAAGATATACTTTGGCTATATCGTTTACCGAGCGAGTTAGCTGCGCAAATCATCAAAATTGTACTTTTGCTCTGAACACATCAAACAATGTTCTGATCATATGTTGAGGTTAACAACATCGATTACAGTGTTCGATTCTAGTCTTGTTATGTTTCATTCTGATCTTCTTAGAACAAGGGTACCCCCTAACATGTTCTAAACACATGTTGTATTGAGTACAGTGTTCGATTCTAGTCTTGATCACTTATTTCGTGTTCTGAACACATCGATCAATGTTCTGATCACATGTTGTATCGAGTACAGTGTTCGATTCTAGTCATGATCACTTATTTTGTGTTCTGAACACATCAATCAATGTTCTGATCACATGTTGAAGTTAACAACATCGATTACAGTGTTCTATTCTAGTCTTGTTATGTTTCAATCTGATCTTCTTAGAACAAGCGTATCCCCTGACATATTCTAAACACATGATGTATTGAGTACATTGTTCGATTCTAGTCTTGATCACTTATTTTGTTTTCTGAACGCATCAATCAATGTTCTGATCACATGTCGTATCGAGTACAGCGTTTGATTCTACTCTTCTTATGTTTCGAAAGTCTAAACATGCACAATAATGTTATCGCTGCACACGCTTGCCTTCGCGATGCAGGTTTAAACTTGTTCGATATAAAGCTATGCCCTGACATAAGAGGCGGAGGAGGAGGTAGGGAAGGAGGAGGAGGAGGAGGGGGAGGAGGAGGAGGAGGAGGAGGAGGAGGAGGAGGAGGAGGAGGAGGAGAATGATAAGGCCTTAACAGCCTATGTATAGTCGCCTTTGTTTAAAGATGATAGCTGTCAAAACAATTTTTCAAATTATCCACCACCACATTTCAGCTAAAGAGGGCAGCAGGGTGCTCTGTTGATTAAGCACATAGAATTTCAAATTGCCCTCCACCACATGCATAACAGCAGCTGTTATCTTGCGCAGTAGCCTCTGAGCTAGCTTTCTTCATAAGAGTAGCCGCCATCTTGTGCGAGCACCCCTAGGCCGTCTCATAAGGAGCTATGTATAGTCACCATTTTGTGTCTGCCATCTTGCGTAAGCATCCCTAGGACGTCTCAAGGCATCTTGTTTCTCATAAGAGCAGCCACCATCTTGTAGAAATAGATAGCTGCGAATGGCAAAGGGCTTAAGTAGGAATCGAACCGTTGATCTCATCATTAGACTATGTTTTTTCTTGTTCCTGATACTACGAACCTACGTATTAGGCGGAAAAATTTTGTCCGTTTTGCTCTACGATGCATCGTTTTCGAGATATTTAACATTTTGCATTTAAGCCTCCAAATTTAATGAATCGAACCTGCACGGTACGTTATACTCTCTACCATAGCTAGACCTGATCATGTTACGAAGACTCGCTTCAATACAAGCTAAAACAGAGCAAATGCCAAAGGGCCTAAGTAGGAACCGAACCGTTGATCCCATCATTAGACTATGATTTTCTTGTTCCTCATACTGCGAACCTAAGTATTAGGCAGAAATATTTTGTCCGTTTTGCTCTACGGTGCACCGTTTTCGATATATTTAACATTTTGCATTTAAGCCCTAAATTTAATGAATCGAACTATCACGACACGTTAGCCTCTAAGCTAAGAGTAGCAACCATCTTGCGCAAGCACCCTTAAAGCGTCTCATAAGGAGTTGTGTATAGCCGCCATCTTGTGTCCGCCATCTTGCGCAAGCATCCTTAGGGCGTCTCAAGCTATCTTGTGCAAGGACCCTTAAGCCGTCCCATAAGAGCAGCCGCTATCTTGCGCAAGCATCCCTAGGGCATCTCATAAGGAGCCATGTATAACTGCCATCTTGCGCAAGCATCCCAAGGGCGTCTCATAAGAACCTGTGTATAGCAGCCATCTTGCGTAAGCACCCTTAAGGAGTCATGTATAGCCGCCATCTTATGCAATTAGCGTCGAGAGAGGGCTGCTGTAGAATTTTTCTTTTTAAATTATCCGCCACCACATTTCAAAGGTATCTAGCTAAAGATGGCAGCACTGCGGATGACAGGTGACGAATTTACATCTACTACGATAAAGAGGGCAGCACGGTGCTCTCTGTATTAAAGATGGCGGATGACAGCTGTCAAAAAAGCACATGGCTTTGTTTCCAAACAAGAGCACGTGGAATTTCCCGCCACCACATTTCAAACTAAAGAGGGCAGCACTGTGCTCTATAGATTAAAGATGGCAGATGACAGCTGTCAAAAAAGCACGTGAGTTTGTTTTCAAACAAGAGCACGTGGAATTTGCCGTCACCGGGGCAGCACTGTTCTCTCTGGATTAAAGATGGCTGCTTGTCGAAAAGCATTTTTCAAATTATCCGCCACCACATTTCAAAGGTAAGTAGCTAAAGAGGGCAGCACTGTGCTCTATAGATTAAAGATGGCGGATGACAGCTATCAAAAAAGCACGTGGCTGTCAAAAAGCACGTGGATTTGTTTATCTCGAGCTAGTGAGGTTAAGTTGGTAGCACTAAGGTTTAGGCCCGTCAAGATGGCAGCACTGCCGATGACAGGTGACGAAAGAGGGCAGCACGGTGCACTGTAGTTTAAAGATGGCGGATGACAGCTGTCAAAAAAGCATGTGGCTGTCAAAAAGCACGTGGCTTTGTTTATCTCGCGCTAGTTAGGTTAAGTTGGTACTACTGCGGTTTAGGCCCGTCAAGATGGCAGTACTGAGGTTAGCGATGCGTTGTTGTCTGTCAAAAAGCACGTGGCTTTGTTTACAAATCTGTCGAAAAGCACGTGGCTGTCAAAAAGCACGTGGCTTTGTTTACCTCATGCTAGTGAGGTTAAGTTGGTACCACTAAGGTTAGGCCCGTCAAGATGGCAGTACTGAGGTTAGCGATGCGTTGTTGTCTGTCAAAAAGCACGTGGCTGTCAAAAAACACGTGGCTTTGTTTACCTCACGCTAGTTAGGTTAAGTTGGTACTAGTGAGGTTTAGGCCCGTCAAGATGGCAGCAGTGAGGTTAGCGATGCGTTGTTGTCGATGACAGCTGTCAAAAAGCACGTGGCTTTGTTTACAAATTCAAATCTCGCGCCAAAATTCAAATTTCCCGCCAAAATTCAAATTTCCCGCGGGCGGCGGCGGCGGAGGCGGATTCGGCGGCGGAGGAGGAGGCGGGCGGAGGCGTGCGGCGGCGGAGGTGCCGCAGAACTGTCCAATTATACTACTGTTATGTGCAATGCAATATAACAAGTTTATTAATTATTAGAACCCAGTGAACGGGATCATGTAATTCGTTTAAACCTTAATAATGTGATTTCATCAACACATTTTTATTTTATTTTTCAGAACCTTTTCCCCCATATTCTGACCGTACTATTCACCTTATAGTCCTTTCCCTAATTTCGTGACCACCACGTGGGCTAAATACCTGTTATTTCTGGCAATATCCTGATCCGAATGCACTTAGTTGTATATAGTATTTAACAAGGGAAATTTTTCAACTTCTCTTGAACACTGAGGTTTTTATAAGAATCGGTTATTTATGAAAGGGCATAAGCTTAAAATGTCAGCCCAGAAATGGCAAAAAAGTAACCTAATAAATTCTCCCGATCATCATGGATGAAAATGAATGCCGTAAACGTTTCCCGCCACATGTTTGGCGAGTTTACACAATGGAAGTTTGATCCTTAAGAAAGTAGTTTAATAACATACAAACATTAAAAATTTTGAAGAATACTTCATTTGAGAGTTTTCATAAATAAACCTGTATATTTTTCTTTAATATTATTGAAATGACATAATATTTATTATCATTCATTTATGTATACGTCTTTGGCTAGTTTTAGCAACTCCAGTTTGTTTTTCAGTAGTGCAATATAAACTTTTTTATGCTTTTTCATAAACAGAGCTGTAAGCTTAACACCATCACTATCAACATTGATCTGCATTTAGGGCAGTCGCCCAGATAGCAGATTCCCCATCTGTTATTTTCCTAGCCTTTTCTAAAATGAACGCAAAGTAATTGGAAATTTATTGAACATCTCCCTTGGTAAGTTATTCCAATCACCAACTCTCCTTCCTAAATAAGAATATTTGCGTCAATTTGTTCTCTCGAATTCCAACTTTATCTTCATATTGTGATCTCCCCTAATTTAAAAGACACCACTCAAACTTATTCGTCTACTAATGTCTTTCCGCGCCATCTCTCCACTGACAGCTCGGAACATACCACTTATACAAGCAGCTCGTCTCCTTTCTCCCAAGTCTTCCCAGCCCAAACTTTGCAATACTTTTGAAAGGCTACTCTTTTGTCGGAAATTATCCAGAACAAATCGCACTGCTTTTGACTAAAATCCATACTTCTACACATGCAGTAAACTTAACCTTTCTCTTCATATTACAAAAGATTTAGCAGTACCCCAACTGCTAAACTGAAAACAGATGAGGAATGCAGATCTAATCTCCCTAACAATGAACACAGAAATGCCGTAAGTCTGCTGACTTATGTCATTTCATAAAGAAACAGAAAAAAGAGACGGAATGGTTTCGCACACTTCTAAGGGTCAGACTAACATCCTTTCAAAACTAAAAGTTGCGTGTACCTGCAAAAAATCGTTTACCCCCATAAACTTGTTTTCGTCAAAAATTGAATTGTGCCCTTTCATAAATAAGTGATTCATAATCTTAAGACTTTCTGAAACAAACTCTTTTTCACTTAGGAGCGTTTAACAATGGTGGAAGCTTTTACCTAGGCCTGTATAGAGATCGATTTGTCATAATATGTAAGGTAACGTAGGTGAGAGGCATTCAGTTGCGTTACTGAACGTCGCAATTAAAGAGGGATATTTGGAAATGATGAATGTGCAAAGTTGCGAGCCGTGACGGGACTTCCCCATGCGATGTCGTGACTAGATAGCAGGAACAGGGAACAGTGAAATCATTACCACAAACACGCCATTCGACCTCTGAGGCTCTCCGCGGCGTTTCCATTACGTATGTTTGACTTTCAGTTCGTGGACCGCTTTGATGAGGTCTCAGCATGTTACATCCCAGGTAATTTGTGTAACGAAGTCATTCTCAAACAAACAACCTCGCCATGCTGAGTGCTTCAAATGCTTGAGCATTGTCCTTCTGCCACCAAGTACGTCTGTTCCATCCTGGCTCAGACAGGTAAAATTTTGATGAACTCAAATACGCCAGTTTCGTGGCGGTAGATTTATCGGGGATAACGGAATTGCATCAAAATAGCTCATGAATAAGGCAAACTGGAATATCTTCATATACGCGCAATACGTACATACAAATTGGAAGATGTTTACGCGGAACTCATGTATAGAGAAATGATCAAAAGACACCATTCTCGCAGCTCAAGTAGCCCGGAAACCACATGCTATATGGAAAAACCCCCACGGAGAAAGAATGGCCCGCCTCTGGGGTGTAGTGTTTAGTGTGATTAGCTGCCACCCCCGGAGGCCCGAGTTCGATTCCCAGCTCTGCCACGAAATTTGAAAAACATGGTAGGGGGCTGGAACGGGATCCACTTAGATTCGGGAAGTCAACTGAGTAGAGGTGGGTTCGATTCCCACCTCAGCCATCCTGGAAGTGGTTTTCCGTGGTTTCCCACTTCTCCTCCAGGCAAATACGGGGATGGTACCTAACTTACGGCCACGGCCACTTCCTTCCCTCTTCCTTGCCTATCCTTTAAAATCTTCCCATCCCCTACCAAGGCCTCTGTTCAGCATAGCAGGTGAGGACGCCTGGGCGAGCTACTGGTTGTATCTCCCGACAGAATGTCCTACGCTCCAGGACACTGCCCTTGAGGCGGTAGAGGTGGGATCCCTCGCTGAGTCCGAGGGAAAAACCAACCCTGGAGGAGGTTTTTAACTGCTTCTTGGAGAGCAATTTAGAAACTCTTATGCCATAGTTTAAGGATTGGTTAATCATCTTCCTTTCCAAGTTTCATTCCAGACTCGACTGACAGTACAGTGAGGAGGAGCCAGAACTGCATTGTTGGTAGTCACACCTGAAACGGTGGTCAGTCTAAGACACGCGGCCGAGAAGTAGAAGAAGAAGTTGAGACAGTATAGTGCTTATATCCAGGCAAATATGACGTGTTAAGATTCATTTCTGAGACCAGAGAAACTCTCTAGAAGTCAGCTTGTTTTCCATGGTGTAATAATATTAATAATAGCAATCGTGTGTGGCCTGGGGAAAGGCCCAACGCAGATATTTCGAGCACACGCCCTATATGTGAGCCGCGCGTCTATAAAGATGGGGTTCTACTTAAGACGAATTGTAAAGTTAAATACTGCACAAATCACAGTCTCCAAACCAAAATAATTAATCAATTAAAGTTAAAATCCTCGGCACTTCCTGGAATCGAACCCGGAACCTGTTGAACCAAGCGCCACCATGCTAATCATGAAGCCATGAAGCCGCACCTGTTCCACGACAACGTACGATGTACAGGCGGTGCTGTTTTCGCTGGGGCCTTATGGATCACCCGCCTTATACTCTCTCTCTCTCCCTCTCTCTCTCTCTCTCTCTCTCTTTCTCTCTCTCTCTCTCTTTGCCACAGTCACGTCTTTGGTCTGCTGAATAAATCGCTCAGGAGTAACTGTTTAACTATCGATCAAGCGATCCTTGATGTTTTAGAAGAGTGGTTCAGTCACCAAGCAGCTTCCTTCATTGTGAAGTTTATAGAAACTCGTTCAGCGTTGGAACAGTTGCCTGAAAAGTAGGGTTATAATCTTTAGACTCTCACGAACAATTTTCAACATGATGTCACTTTGGTTTGATGTAGGTGTTCACATTTTTTTCTTTTCTTGCTATTTGCTTTACTTCGTGTACCGGGAGGTACACCTCTACGCCGCACATTTAAAACTTGCGCCTTAAAGAACTCCTCTACAGGAGAAACACTGAACTTGAAATTGGACCAACTTATAAATTTTCTCTGAAGATGGCACAACTAAAATTTTGTTATTGTGAAGTCTCCAGTACTGTGTGAATTTCAACTTGTTTTGTTGTCCATTTATCAAGAAGTTTGAACATTCTCTCATAGATGCCACCGCCAAAAAAACTATGATCATGCACCCTGGTGCGAAGTGAAAGAACTTTTTTGAAGTTTGTGTACATCAGTTTTTTCCTTACTAAATTTTGTTCATTCATCTTAAGGTTGGCAATATTTATATTTTCTTTCCGCCAGCTTTGAATGTAGCCAATCAAGAATTTCTGGAATTAATTTTCAACCAATCCCGTATCTTCTTCGATACCGAGTGTAAACTTTTCATCCACCAATAAAATTGTGAGGGTGTGGCTGTTTAATTCGTGAAAGGTCTCGAACTTTCCCCGAGGGTTTATAAACTGCAGATTTTCTCGTCTCTTGGCCATTTGATCGTCATCTAACTTAGTGTGTGTGTCAAGCAGGGGGCGGGAGGCGCCTCTTTCATCAGGCAGCAGTACTCCGACAAGGTACGGCCACTTAACATCTTCATTTTTGCTAGCTCCACAGTTTAACCCGAGGGACAGGCTCGAAATTTTAATTATGTAATCATCTTCCTTAAAATATAATTCTCCGTTCGGCTCATGTAAAATTTCATAAATCATTAACTGTAATCTGGGGATACAGCGTGATATACCCTCTCGAGCTCCCCTTTATCTTGGTTTGAGGTACCGCATTTGTTTCTGCAATGTATTGAAGTTATCTCCATGCGCGCTACCTCGGTAGTTTGGGATTAGCCCCTGTTTCGTTGGCCAAGTGCCCTATAGGTTTAAAAATTTTTTTTGGGGGGGGGGGCTCAATCTTTGACTCCATTCCGATTGTACTCGTGCCGTTTATTGATCCTGTTCTTTTTCACTAAGGCCCCGTAGGTTGGGTACTAGATACCTATGTGTAATAAGATGGCTATTTGTAAATAGTGCCTTGTAAGGCCAGTGATTATTAGATTCTCATATTGTGTTGCCTGGAATAGGCTTAAGAACTGAAAGCGTGTGAGCTCTTTCTCAAGTGTTGTAAAATTGCCTCTGGGAGGCCTGATATTGCAATTTTGGGAGCAAGTGCTCCAGGTATTAGAGGATTCCTGCTCTTTGGGTAAATGTATTGTGACCGTTCACGGTACTTTAGATACCATATCGTGGCATCCCATATCAATAATATGCCGTTTTCCGTGTCATTCTACGACGTTTAGCCGCAAGCTAGCAGACCACAGCGCTGCACGGAATACGAACGATGCGCTGCTACTTCAGAGGACAAGAGGCCCTGTGCGCGTAATGACAAGGGCGAGTCATACGCTAGCCAGTAATTAGGATGTTTCTCTCTCCTGTGCGAGTGAGTTGGAAGGAGTAAAAAGTCATGTGACAGTCCGAGAGCCATACTTAATAAGTCGGGTTAACTTAGGGAGAAGTAATTCCCTAAATATTTGTTGGTGATTTTAGTGATACCAACCAAAACCTTCATTTGTTTCAGAATTTTCAATATTAATGATAAGAATCATGTGATTATTGACTTACGCATCTAATATTCATGAATAAGAGCTTGTCATGATCAGGGAATTATTTAGTTAAAGATGACAACGAAACATCTTTCAGTTATTCAACTTATCATTGATTACGTGATCTGAATCGGTGCAGAGAATTACAGAACGTCGTCACAGGTCTGGCTGGGTGAGCCAATCCTGGAGTTTGGCAAGACGCAAGTCAATCATTGCACAAGTGGTAAATGACGCTTTGGCGATTATAATTAAACCGCCGATCCTAAGAGAATAAGATTCGATCAGTAAAATATGGAAGGTCAGAGCTATCTTTTGATATGCAGATCAACGCCGACAAACGGCTTTTTACGGAAGTGACCCACGACATGAAGGCGTAGTTAACTCCCACTCTTGATTTTTTCCTCTGTCTTACAAAAGAAATCGGACAGGAGACCACTTACCCATTATCTACTGTGTCTCCGTGCTGTCCAGACGTGTTGATATTTTGCACGACCTGTGAGATTGTGCAATACTTTCATTAAGTGATGAAGTACTGCAATCGTGAGATTTAACTAGCAGAAGTACTGCATAAATCATTATTTAAGCGCAGTGATTATTGGCGTGCACTTATTGTGTAAATTTTGTGTATTTATAACATTTTGTATCATGGTGTAATCACCGAGGATAGTGAACGAGGAATAACTCACCTGTTAGGAGCTGCGTAGCATTCAAGCTACTGTTATACATGTTCGATGGATTCGTGTGTGGCTAGATTAACTCACTACTAGTCAAATACAGTGTAGTGTTGCGGGAGCATTGTTGGAATTACATTTAGAACGTTGAAAAGGTGAATTTGTTCAGGAAATTGTGACTCACGCATAATAATAATAATAATAATAATAATAATAATAATAATAATAATAATAATAATAATAATAATAACTGGGCAGCGTCTGCTGAAAGTACAAACGTGGATGTGAGTTGTCTTACATTGTGAGGGGATGTGAAATAATTACATTAGTGACCCTTAACGTTGGATTACAGTGCAAGTGAATACGTGATAGTTCAGCAATATCGGGATAAATTTAACCATGCCTGAGTGTTGTGCGTATTACAAGATGACCCAATTATAACCATAGTGTTTTCCCCTTTGCATATTGGAACGAGTGATCGCTGATCTGGGAAAAGAATACACGAGTCACTTACCTACCCAGCATCTCATTGTGTTGGATACCTCCAGGATTATTATGCACTGTGAAGTCTACAAGATGATGGATCTCACCCCGGAAACGAATCAAGGACCTCACGACATCAAAGGCAGCAAGATGATGGCTTAAGCTGTTATGAGTGTGCTTCCTCGGACAAGAATTATCACCCTAGATAAGTGCATTTTAGAATTTACTATGTTTGAAAGTCATTTCCCTCCTCTACATAGTTAGAATTAGCATGTCAAGTAGATTAAAAATGTGAATGATGATCGCAGGCTGTTCGAAGGGATTAAAACTTTTAGTTTGCGTAGCAGGAAGTTTGTTACTGGCATGATGACCAGCAGTTAATTTAAACCCCCTTGAAAGTAATGCATGTTAGTTATAAGATTCTAGTAATGAATTTTTTGTCTTCAAGAAATGTTGTGATGGATGGAAGTGGTATCCATCTAGGTAATCTCAAATGTTATGATTAAATGAGATGTTCTGCCTCTTCAGAGAATACGAGGATGACTTGTATGTCATGCGTAAGACGGAGCATTTAAAGAGTTAAAATGATGTTTTTAGATGCGAGTATAATTTCTAGATCGTGAATTTAATATGTAAATTTTCTTTTGAATATCTTGAATTAATATCCCTTATGTAAATATATGCGAGTGTTTGTGGTATTGAGCCGGAAGTGATGGTCGGTGAATATTTGTCGATTTATAATCGAGGCGATATAAATATGTGCCAGAGATAATCTATGCAAAGCGTAAAGAATCGTACCACGCTAGTTATAATGGGATTAGGTCGAATAGAATCATGTGAGAATTAATATGTTAGCGTCGAGCTTGAAGGAGCCGTGTTGGCCCGAATTTTCTATCAAGGCAGCTTATTGAAGAGAGATATCTTCCCCCTGACTGTATGAAAGAGGGGCGGACGAATGTACCGTTACGCTAGGGAAAGTACCAGCTGGACACAAGGGCTGAATGAAGCTGTGGGCACGTTACAAGCCTTGACTGTGGAGCGTTGAGTGACCATTCACTTTCTAACAATATCCGACGGACATTTACGCATAGAGTAGTTAATTGTCACCGCAATTGAATTAATATATTAGGAACAATAGACTTCCCCCAATTTTATTTTGTTCATTCCATCCGATCTAGAAATTCAAAACATGCATCCTGCAGTGAGAATACCATGAGTTCGACCCCCATTTAGGGCAACGTGTATCATTGCTATTATTTTTGGTAATGGAAGGACCATTCCCTCCATATAATCTTGTATATATGATTAAGGGTCATATTATATGTTTGGTAGTAGTTGAGTGTATTATTACATGTAAAATGTCGTGTTATTGTCCACGCGTCATCCATAAGCCCAGTATTATTTTATGTTAAATGATTAAATGGTATTTTTTAAATCCCGGCGAAGTATGCCTATGCGATTAGTTACACCTTTGTGAATAATAATGAAGTTAGTTATTAGGGCTAAATATGACTTTCAGATATTTTGGAATGTGCTTGTCATAATTAACATACTGTCTTAATCCTTGATTGCCTAATGATATGATCACAAGAAATTATAATATTTCAAAACTCCAGTTCATGAATAGAAAGCTGGGATGATATCCAGAGGGGTGATCATTATAGTGCCGATTATTATGTATAATTAATTGATTAATTAATTAATAAATGCCTAACAATGTTGTGAATAATAGAGGCAGTAACAAGTGAAAGGTCTTTAAATATCGGGATTATTGGTGTGGAATACTAATTCTACAAGACAATTAAATAATAATTTCATTAATTTGAATCCCGCATTTTTTTTGTAAGTGAGATGATATACGGCACATTTCATTTTAGTTGTGGATGTTCTTTCTCACTTGATAATAAATTTGATATTCATAAAACCTTAAAACATCATTCTTCTGATTTAGTAGTGACGTTGTATTCCTCTTATATATTGAGATTCCTACTTATAAATACTTTATTTAATGCCCATTAGTCCGAACGCACCACAGACCTGTATGCTCTAAAATTATAGCCGTGGTTATTCTGAAGTAGGGATGATGAGAATTCGATTCTAGGGCCGTTCGTCGAAGATCTCATCACGTATTTTCCATTCGGCCGATGCACTCACGAATTATTATTATTATTATTGTGCACTGAAGCCCCGGACAGGCACAGTGTATTCTTTGTAAAATCGAGCTGGGTACCCAAAAATTGTAAAACTAGGGGCTTGTAGCCCAATAATGTTCAAGTTCGGAAATATTGGATCTTTCTAAGTCTTGTTTCTAATTTGCTATGTCATTATTATTTCACTAAGTGAAAAATTGTTAAAGTTTTGTTATTTTTCAAAAAAATATAACCTTTATTAAAATTTTAAATAAACTTTGACTTTGGAGTTAGACCCATTCACCCCGGCACCTTCTTTCACCTCTGCTGACCCACGGGTAACCCCGTAACACTTCGCACCGACAGAGATAGGTCTTATGGCGACGATAGGACAGGGAAGGGCTAGGAGTGGGAAGGAAGTGGCCGTGCCCTTAATTAATGTACATTTGCCTGGTGTGAAAATTAAAATATTTTGGGCTTTCAGTTTTCGTCTTCAGTTCCATAATAATCATCTTTGCATTTACCCATTTACGTGCGGTCTGCCTTCTTGCAATGTTTCCTCCATTTCAATCGATCCATAGCGTCCCGAGGACCGAGTCTGTTGAGCCACATGTCATCTCTCACCCGATCCAGCCAGCGTGTTTGAGGTCGCCCTCGAGGTCGGCGACCCTCCACGTTCAGTTGAAGGGCAGTCTTTGCAACTCAGGATCCACTGCTACGGAGTACATGCCCATTCCATCGCAACGTGATTCACTCATCTTCTCTTGATTGGACAACCTTGAACGTCTTCGGCACAGCACTGTTCCTGATATGGTGTATAGTCGCGGCCACCGAATTAGGCGGATCAGAGAAATTACGCTGTTGCCGAGGTTATGTAGCGATTGGCGAACAAAATTAATGTCTAATCGAACACATCACATCTGATGCGAGGCAGTTTGTTCTCTCCCAGAATGTAGCAGAACGAATTATACTACAAGTTCAGGAAAGACTGCTGATTTCAACGGTACAACTATTTTCCACGTAAACCAATTAATATAGTCATTAAGATTAAAAATCTTGAACAAGTAAATGTAAATCCGTAAAATCATGTAATGACATTTTCAGCAAGCAGCCATGTTTTGGGTTCTTAAGCCAATAAAATGACGTTTCTGGTAAAACTGTACAAAATTGTCTAACTTAAATTTGTATCTGAAGCATGTTTCCATGGGTCCTACAGGTTTCCTGGGAAATGGCTCGGAATGTGGTCATATAAATGTCACTAGCTGAAGTCGTTTGGGTTACGTGCGGCAGCGCAGGACACAGGACACGGCAAGTACTTTAGGATAACGTATTAATCTGTATCAATTTTATTAAAATACTAGCAAGTGTCCGCGGCTTCGCCCGCGTTTATTTATTCAACCGCTTTGATATTTCTAAACCGTTTAATCAAGTGCAAAAAAAAACTACATTTATTAACATACATAGTTTTCACTTCTAATATTGGTCGTTTACTATTACTTTAATATTTCACCCCCTTTCCACTCCCGCCCGTAGGGGTCTTACCCTACAGTTTTCTTTCCAAAACAGTAAGCCATATGAGTATCATGTTTGGTTGAGAGCTATGCTGGAATATGCACACATACATGCATGATCTCCGTCATTTTGGACTTTCCTCTCACTCCTTCTAACTCCAGTCCTGCCTGGGAATGAATTTTGGTTCTAACGGCATCCAGACTATGAATTCGCCGCTAATATCTGTCATTTTTCGGATTTTTATATTTCGCACCTTCTTTTAGGAGTGTTAGGGTTTTTTGCCCCTACAGTAATTTTTCCGGGTAGTAAGTTACAGTACATGTGTATCTAGTTTAGTTGAGAGCTATGCTGAAACAGACACCCACATTCACGCGTAATCTCTGTCATTTTCTACATTTCCTTTCGTCACTCCTTCTCACCCCTTGTGGGGACTGAACTTGGATATTTCATTTTATATACCGTACATAGAAGAAGAAGAAGATGTTTTAAGAATCACATCATAATCTTCGCGTACTGTTGGTTATGCAACCCACTGATGAGAGTTGTCATGCGGTTTACTTACCTTCTCCTATTTTCTTTTTTTTTTTCCATTCTTCTCACCCCGTATGCCGAACAACCCATCAGATTTCGTTCAAACCACTTCCTAAAACCTCCTAGGAGTAATAAGAAAAAACCGTGAAATTTTCAGCCAGATAGCTCCAGTAGATTTTGAGTCCATTCGAGAAATACATACAAACATTCATTTTTATTTAGACTTGTGTTTGTTTATGGTTTAAAATATAACATCAAATACTATATTCTGAACTGCGAAATATACAAAGGTCATCTCTATACTTTAAAAGAATACCTGGACCTGGAGCGGACTGGCTTCGACTAGACTAGACGACACTGCACTGTCAGCGTTGTTGTAGGCCAGCATTCAGCTAAATAAAGGGCCACTGTGGGGTAAAGTTTAGATTTTAGATGCAAAGGAATTTTCTTATGGCGTAATATTCCAACAGCTTGGCACCATTTCATACATGCGGGGCTGACTCTTTTCTTGACATCGGGAATCGTACTGCAGTCTGAGGTGATGCGTGACCCTGGGTATTAGAATAGTGTCACTTTATTAAGTTGAGCCCCAACCACAGTGATTGTGTTATCACTTCTGTTTACCGCATTCCAGGTACTGCGTCTTCTTCAAATTTTATTTCATCCGTAATTCTTGTAGGCGCATCTTGTACTTGCTGCCCGGTGCCCTAGCGTGTAATAGCGTCTACCTTTCAATTCCACGGTACATGATAAATAAGCACCTTGCATTTCCTTACTCTGTCCATTATGAAATACAGTAGTTCAAAGAATTCTTTTCGCTGGCTTAGTGACACTTTCTTACGACAATTGTTAAGGCAACATTTCTGTGGCTTGGTTCTAAAAGGGCCAATGTCAAGAATTATCAAAACAGGTTTTATTATTGTACGTCATACAGTTTCACGTGCTCTCCATAATGTTAAAAAGACCAGTGTCTGAGCCACATATGATGAGAGGATACGCGGCTTTAAGATTTAAGCCACAAAGTGTTTAAGCAAGTTTCTCATTACCAAAAAAGGGCCAATCTTGACTTTGGCCATATTATTTTACATTTGTTTTAAGAAGAGCCAATGTCAACAACTGAAACAGTGCTGTGGCAATGGCGGGAATACGCAATAATAAGAGTTGTTCCTTCAACAGTTTTCCTAACCATTCAGTGTACTATCAATGAGGAATCTGGATACTCTCTTATTGGGCACAAATATCGTGTTTCACAGAGGCCGTATAATGGTATCTTTGTATCATACGACAGGCTTTGACATCAATGGTAAATAAAGCTGTTCATTACAATAACCGCAAATCTCTTGTCTTACACGTAAGGTAGAGTAATTAGATTCATTTTGATTACATACTTGTAGTTCGATTTCTTATTTGTTATTACTTGTTTTTTTTTCTTTAGAGCAAGCTTCAAACGATTTACCAAAATATAATCGGTCAGATGTCACAAATGTAGTATGCGAGGAGTCTGGACAACAAAATGTACCAGATAAACCAAGACTTCACTCATCATTATGTTTTGAAGATGGGAGTTCAATGATAACGCTAATGATAACGTAAGGTTGAAGTGGAACGACACCAACATTTGGGTTTAGCCCAAGATGACCGAGCTCGATAGCTGCAGTCGCTTAAGTGCGGCCGGTATCCAGTATTCGGGCGATAGTGGGTTCAGCCCCACTGTCAGCAGCCCTGAAGATGGTTTTCCGTGGTTTCCCATTTTCACAGCAGGCAAATGCCGGGGCTGTACTTTAATTAAGGCCGGCCGCTTCCTTCCACTTCCTAGGCCCTTCCTATCCCATCGCCACCATAAGACATATCTGTGTCGGTGCTACGTAAAGCAAATAGCAAAGAAAAAAACAATTAACCCAAAATGCTTACGATCAGAAATAAAGTGATAAAAAGAAGCCGAGAAGAATTCAAATGTTGTAACCCTGGCCTTTGATTTGCAGAAATGCCTACCCACTCCTTTTCCACGTTGTGGTGTGCCATTTAAACCAAGACAAATTTGGACTTTCACCTTCACCATCTATGTAAAGAGACTTAAGGAATGTTCTCCAGTATATTATAGCTGGAATGAAACAGCGGTAGGAAGAGGTGGCCAAGAAATAGCTTCTTGGCTATATGATTATTTGATAAAACTGACCGACTAAATTGTTGATGTACACCTGTATAGCGATTCGTGTACCGGGCAAAGCAGAAATATATTTATTGCCACCATGTTTCTGAGAGTAATGTAAGAATTCATGATTCACGGAAGACATTTGGAAAACAACCATACGTTTCTTGAAGTTGGGCATACTCACTTGGAAGTTGATTTAATTCACGCAGCCATTGAGGAAACAAATGACATAACAAATGTTGAAGTAGAACTGTCAAGATACCTGTCCAAATTAATACATATGTTTCCCTGAAAGCCACTCATAATTGTAAAAGAGCGGGAACAGAAGTACTTTTACTGCTTTAAAGACTTTATGAGAAGTCATTTTTTGCACAAAAATACACACAGGGGAAACCTGTTGTTTGAACATGATAAAATGGACGAAGTATCATTTGCAAATGCCTGAAATTGTCTCCTGCAAACAGTTACTCCTCAGAAGAATCATTCAAGATGATAGATCTGAACAGAAAGAAAACTCGACGTTTGTCAATGCCAAAACTCACACCTGATGCAATCATTCCCATTCAAGAAAATAAACTAAACTACTTAAGGGATCTCCTTTCACACATCAACATAAGTAGTCGACCATTCTACACGCAGTTCATCCATCACATGAGAGCCAATCCACAGTCACGAGTAAAGAGATGAACTGATATTTTACGAAGGGGAGGATGAGGATGGTGATGAAACGCGTGATATATGTATTTATTTCTCCTTTTACAAGGTATGCAAATTACTTTTCTGATATTAAGAAGTGCGAATAAACAGTTCTTCCCCTGGTTTCGAGACTAAGTAGTGTTGTCCTGATTTACGGTAACAGAATGTGATATCCGCAAGTTGCTGTCAGTTATTAAGTTATTGATGAATGAATAAATCATTTAATTCATGAATATAAGGAAATATTTATCTTAAAATTACCTGTTTCTGTTTATTCAGTGGACCTGACTGAGAATTCCAAAGGGCCAATGTCAAATAATTTAAGAGAGTTCATGATATAAAAAAGGGCCAATGTCCCCTTTAGTCCACTTCATTCTGAAGTTGAAAATTCTAGAAATTTACTATTTAAAAATAAATTTTATTTAAGTTGATTTACAATAACGATAGCAAAATATGGCCCCAAATAAATTGTTAACATTTTTCAGAAATTGACAGAAAATATTCAAAGGCTTATAACTTAAAACAATATTTTTTGGAATTGGCCTTTTTAGGACCAAGCCTCAGATTTGTCAATTGGCAACAAGTTTTTGCCGAAATCTCAATTTCCCTACTATTTATACATTTCCCACTACTTGATCCCTTTCATTTAGCTTCTACTTTCTTCCAACTTCTGTTATAGTAAATGTTTTCCTTCACTTTCTATTAACTTCCACTTTACGTTTGTTTCTGTAAAATTATACTTTCACCAGCTAACAAAATCTCACAAGGCATAGCTGCTGCACAGCCATGCTCACAAGAGTCGTCAAAAAGTGCTGCCATTGACTGAAGTGGTTAAACTGAGAAACAAACATTGGAGAGTACAGTATATACAACAGGTGGTCCAAATAAAATTATATCCCGAAAAAGGGCTCATAGATCTATCTACAGGCCCTTCTCTCAGTCCTGAATAGTACAAAATGTTCAAGACATCTAATGTTGAAGAATCCAGTTGCTTCGTAACTTACTTTGTTGTAAGCCTCTGTGGTGTAGTGGATAGTGTGATTAGCTGCCAACTTCGGAGACCAGGGTTCGATTCCTGACTCTGCAGCGGAATTTGAAAAGTGGTACTAGGACTGACACGAGGTCCACTCAGCCTCGGGAGGTTAAAGGAGTAGAGGAGCATTTGATTCCCACTTCAGCCGTCATTGAAGTGGTTTCCCCTGGTTTCCCACATCTTTTCCTGGCAAACGCCGGGATGGTACCTAACGTAAGATCACGGCCGCTTCCTTCCCTGTTCCATGTCTAACCCTTCCAATCTTACCATCCGCACTAGAGGTGCTAATTATTGTTTTAAGAGAAAGTACAATTAGGCAACCATCGTCTGTATAAGACTACTCAAAGAGAAAGAATGGTAGGGGTCCGACACTTCGAAAAATGAAGGTATCGGCCAAAGAAGACAAGAGCCACGAAGGGCGTGAAAATGAAAGACTTCCTAGTCCTCCATACGCAATACGTCGGGGTAGGAAAAGAAGTGTTGACCAGGGGAGGTCGGATAGGATTAATGGAAATGACGAGCCTGGCACAAGTAAGTGGAAGCAATGCCAGAACTCAGCTAAGAGAGCCATGGTTGCCAACCCACGCTCAAAAGTTCAGAACCCCTGGGGGCGCTTTTAGTCGCCTCTTAGGCTACGACAGGCAGGGGATACCATGGGTGTTATTCTACCGACCCACCCACAGGGGGATCCCGCACAAGCCCCTGCTCAGCATAGCATGTGAGGCCGCCTAGGCGCGGTATTGGTTCTCCACCCCCTTGTATCCCCTAACCCGAAGTCTCGCGCACCAGGACACTGCCCTTGAGACGGTAGAGATGGGATCCCTCACTGAGTCGGAGGGAAAAGGCAACCCTGAATGGTAAACGGATTAAGAAAGATAGAAAGAAAGAAAGAAAGAAAGAAAGAAAGTTTGTTAAGAAGACCTATAGGTAGCGCAAAAAGTCAAAACATAGAATTGTAAGTATTTTTTACACTCTGACACTTTTGTTCAGCTCTGCTGTAAATTGTCCATTGCCGACTTTGTGTCCCTTTTCTGCACAACTGGTCGCCCTCAAATTAATCAAATTGCCATTGTTTGTCAGTGTTGATACATCCATGAATTTGAAAAAAAAAAACAGTCCAGTTGCCATGGTATCAGCCATTCACAGTCCTTATTTGGTTAACGGGCAGAGTAAACATTAATTGAAAGAGTTCACAAAACGATTATAGATTAACGATGCAATATATTGTGCGGTGTGGGTTTTACGGCCTCCTCATTTGATTAGCGTTCTACGAGCTCTAAACTCTGTTTATCTCCCAGGTCATTTAACGCATGCAATAAACTACACCGACAAGTAGTTACTGTCGTCTCTTCACTGCCATATCTACGCCCATTTCACAGCAGCTCAATTGACCTAAACTATAAGAAAATCAATTTATGCGCGCGAACCTCGTCTGAGGTTCCTACTTTCATATGCGTCTTATCAATGCACTTGTCTTGAAGAACGACTAACACTTCACGTGGGGTGCGCAGACGTTATGCGATAATCTCCTTCCCAGTGACGCACTTGCACGCAGCAGTAGCGGAGATTGGGAGTTACATCTGGGGGGGGGGGGGGTCACAAAAATTACCCGGGTCCGAGGGCTGTAGAGAGAGAGGGAGTGGGGAGGATGAGAATATCAAAATTGAAACTATATAGCCATAGAATGGTGGGTTTTAAATGCTCTCTGAGTGAATTTCTTTAGAGACGTAAAGGTTGAGTCTAACAACTTTAAGGCGGTAATAATAGCAGTATTCAAGAAAACTTTCACCACGGGAGCAATAATTATTCTACACATGTATTACAATTAAACAGACTTACTGCGTAATTGTACAATTACAAATAATTTAGTATTTGACTACACAGGCACAGACACTAGATAGAGCTGCACAGTGAGACTGCCAGACTGACTAATGCGCGCGGCATCATACCTCATTGTCCATACCCTTGGCAAATATATGTCCCTGCTTCCCTTCTTCACAACACATACAACGTTTCCACTGCTTTCTGTGGCGCTGTACGAATCGGATAGCCGCAACGAACCACATTTTGTGGCTATTTCCTCCAAGTACTTTTTTATTAATTAAATTATGGGAAAGAATTAACTGAATAAACAATAGGGATTCTACGAATTACATTTTTCTAATTCCTAATTTCAAGCAATTTTGTAAGTAACTGTTTGGTTCTTCAGTCTACCGACACTAAGAAAAGGCTAAAATGGAATAGCAATTTATTTTTCTCCACAAATTGGGGGCGGGGGGCTATTGCAACGCAGACGTCTTTTCGCATTCTGAAAGATTACTCGAGTTTCTCGTAGATGGATATGATGGCAGCGTACGATTATGCACATGACGGAGATCACTGAAGACAGTGAACAACAATTAAACACACACGATGGTGCACCGGTCATGGTTTAGGGAGAGATCATGGTTCATAGTTATACGGATCTCCTCGTGGTGGCTGTACGATACATCGCTCCTGGTGCCATTGGTTTAGGTCCGGACTTCGTGCTAATGGATAATAATGCGAGAGCCCATACTGCACATGTCACCTGCGTGGTTTGAAAATCTCTGTCGTGGAGTGGCCAGCGAGGAGCTCGGACCTCAACTCCCTGGAGTACATGTGGAATGTGTTGTAAAAGAAGAGAAAATGCTCCACAAATATTATAGAACTTCAGTGAAGCATTGTTTGAGGAGGGGTAAGACATCACAGAGACAGTTAACCGACTCACAGATCCATGCACGGGGTGGGGGGAGTTGCAGACCAGCTTCTCTGTATACCTTCCTCTCTCCTTATTCTATCCCGGGCGCCCATTGGGACGCAGGCGAAGCAGCTAAAGCAGCGCAGCGCAGAGTAGATTTTTGTAATCCACACAAATCATTGCACCATCGCAAGTTGACAGACAGGGCAGGGCAGGGCAGAGCAGAGCAGGCCGGTTCTGCACCTACTTCCGCCTGTCACGCGCAGTCTTCGAAACACAGTTTCCGGCGCACGTGTCACGTAGTTAGTTTAGAAATGGAGGAGAAAATTACCACAGCCGTTCGGTCTCACCATGTTTTGTAGGTACTATGTGAATCATGTGGACTGCAATGCAGTATGTACACGCATGGTGAGAAAATGGCTGAAGAGAATTTAATGAAAATCGGTATGTAAATTCGGGGAATAAGGCACTACAGTCTAGGCTATAAATCATTTTATTCATTCTGGGTAACAAGGTAGTTTAGAGAAAGGCCTAAAATGTAATCCTCAAATATCTATAAAACAATCCGTGGCCCAAGTTCTCGCAACATTTGGTATTTGACAGAAAGATCTAATGCTGATTGTGGAGAGCATCATCGCCGAGTCCGTCGCAGTCATCCACCATCACATTTACGTGAAGAGGTTAGCACAGAAAATAATTTATCATGTCTTGTCAAATATAAATGCAAACGCGTTCACAACAGAATGTCAATGTTGATCGATTTTAGTATCTTGTGGCAACTAGATTAAAATCTAGCAGTACATTTGTAACTAAATATTTTCTCCTTCTCCCCCACTGTGATCCTATTAATGAATTTACCATGCAAATTGACCGTGCGGTTAGGATCGCCTTGCTATGAGCTTGCATTCGGGAGATAGTGGTTTCGAACCCCACTGTCAGCAACCCTGAATATGGTTTCCCATTTTCACATCAGGCAAATGCTGGGGGTGGGGGGAGTGTACTTGAATTAAGGCCACAGTCGCTTCCTTCCCATTCCTAGCCATTTCCTATTCCATCGTTGCCATAAGACCTATCTGTGTCGGTGCTTAGTTCATACGAACGCCGAACATCGCTAACACAGAAATATTGTTCAGTCATGCAAACTGGCGAAGGTGGTTGTTTTTATTCCGATTATCTTAGAGTGAACAACCGCGTGGTCATCAGCACAAGGGAAATTGTGAAGATGACTATCAAAATGAGAAAAATCTCGAATGATTGAAGAAAAAGAAAGAAAGAGCCTCTTTATACTGGATGCCGCCAATATCACAGAGTCGAAAGAAAACATGTTCTTTCTGAAAACCGACGAGACCTTGCGTGGCAATGTGTGCTCAAGTGCACTTCGCAGTTTCGTAAGCTTCGCGCTGTCCTGCTCTGCTTCTCAATGTGCGCCCGGCCTAAGCTGTCGCTACATTATTGAGGAGCGGGACTGACTGCACGACACTTCCTAATACCAAAATTAGTTGGCATTCTAACCTATACCGCCTAAAATCCTGGGTTTAGTGATCAGTTATAGAACCCGAAATGATAGCCGCGTGTTACACACCTACACACTCTGCGAGCTTCAGGGCCTTAAAAGTACTGTTTGAAATTTCGAATACTTTCTTCCTGGAGGGTTTAGTGTGAACTTTAATATTAATGACATTTTGCTTCTGCACTATGGTCAGTGGAAATGAACGTGAACGTAGAAGACTGGGGAAGTGATGAAACCCTGATGAATCAGACAAGGAAGAGGAAGACAGTAAGACTAAGTACGATTGCAAATTTTATTTTCTTCTTCTTCTTCTTGTCGTTTGGGCCTACTGAGGACCACGGGGCTCGTTTCGACTCCTTGTATGGAAATTATGTTTTTTCTTCGCCCAGAAAGCTTTCATCTTCTGGCTGTGTGCTTGTTTCCTTTCCTCGGTCCACTTCAGGCCGGGTGGTGCCTGTACTCTGTCTGCTGGTGAGAGACACCTTGAAAGGTGAACTGCCGGAATAATACACGATCCTGTATGGTTTGTTCTGAAATCCCTAGCTGTTCTAAGTCGGACTTCACTGTGGTGATCCATTTATATTTGGATGCTTTATCTCTGCCTGTAGTGGTAAAAATCTTGCTAGTAAGTCTGTAAGTACTCATACGAGTCAAATGTCCATAGAAAGTCAATCGTCTCTTCCTCATGGATGTAACTATGTCTTCTTGATGGTCATAGATCTCATTGTTGTGCCTTATCCTGTAAGTAACATTCCCTTCTCTCATTGGTCCTAAAATCCTCCTTAGTATTTTTCGTTCCTTGAGCTCTTTCTTTTCTGTTCATCAGAAGACACTCAGAGGCGTACAGTACGGACGGTCTTACTACTGAATTGTAAAGTTAGAGTTTAACGTTCTTAGAGAGGCACTTGGATGTATAGATGCCCTTACAGGTATGGTACATCCTTCCCAACTTGGTGCATCTAGTGTTTATTGCTAATGTCTCATTCTCGGTTGCTGAAATCCACTCCCCTAGGTACTTCACGCAGGAACCTTACGAATTGTGGTGTTTTTCAATGGCATATTTATTTTTTTATTTATTTATTTAATCTTGACTTCCATTTGTAGCGGAGTTAGGGCTCACGGCCCTCTCTTACACTTAACTACTTTTAACAATAAAACCAAAGCCCATAGTTCAGTAGCCCCGAAGGTCCACGGCCTACCAAACAACCGCTGCTCAGCGCGAAAGCCTGCAGGTTATGAGGTGTGTGGTCTGCACGAATAATCCTCTCGGTCGTTATTCTTGGTTTCCTAAACCGGGGCCGCCATCTCGCCTTCAGATAGCCCCCCAATTGTAATCAGGTAGGCTGAATGGACCTCGAAACAGCCCTCATATCCAGGTAAAAATCCCTTACATTGCCGGAAAACGAACTCGGCGCCTACGGGTAAGAGGTAGTCACGCTACCCGTACACCGCGGCGCCGGCTCCACTTTCAATAATAAAGTTGAAAAACATAAAAATTAAAGTAAGACAGTACAAACAAGTAAATACTAAGGAGAGCTACGCTAAGATCAATTTACAAATAAGAGTGATAATACTAATGATAAAAAAGGAATAATAATAATAATCATGACTGAAGTACATAATACATCAAAGAAAACCCATTCATACAAAATACTCAGTTATATGTGCCCAGGATACTTTCGGCAGACAGATTTGAACGTATGATAGGAAGTAAAGTGTCGAGTGTATTCCAGGGCCTCGATGCAGTAACTATAAAATACAAATATAGGAATTCGATTTAATGTAATTTCATGAAACGAGAAGCAAGAACGAAAATGAGAAGACAGGTAAGCAGGAGTGTTCGTGGAAAGCAGGTAGTTGGAAAACAAGTGTCAGTAAGTGAAAATGCAATCATTCTTTTATGCGTAACCATCCGAACGTTTCGAAACAATGGTTTAACATGAGTCATGTCACCTCATTTGAAAGAAATGTTTTGTGTGTTATGCTGAATTTTCGTGCCAGGGATGTCGAATATCCAAATAGTTTATGAATAAGCAAATACGATGATAGAGTTTCAAGCCCAGAGCTATTATTTTTGAAGGAAACGGTTTGCATTTTGTCTTTTAAATATCGTTTAATATCAAATAGTTGCAAAGAGCAGAGGTCAGTATATTTTGTTGTGTAATGTACACACATTTACAGTAAGTATTAGCATCTTAAGTGCGTCTGAGAAATGTAGTTCCAAAGTTCGATTTATAAATTCATCTGTTGTTTAAAAACCATTAAAATAATATTCAAACTGTTTTTGTTATAATTTTAGAAACGCACATGTATCTGTGAGTCAAGGCGCCGGTACTGCAGAGTTCATTTGGCACACAGGTGAGCGGATGTAATTGAAGCTAGGGGACGTGCAACACTGGAAAAGAGCTGAAGCTTAGCATCTAAGAAAAGCATGTTTTATTTTGATTCTGATAATTTATTTGTTTTTGTTGAGCATTACGTAGCGCGTTTAATTGTTATAAGATGTATATGTATCTCTTAGTTAAATAAAGTATGTTACTTCTTCCGTAACATGGATTTTCCTTCACATATCCATATGTAGAAATCCTACAATGCCAAGCATTTTTATTCCCCTAATTTTTTCCCTACAACGTTATGTTTTCAGGGGTTCCCTTCAATGCTTTTGTGTAAATATGTGCCAAAAGCACTGGAAGGATCCCTATAGCTACCTCGTTATCTAGCAATATCGTATTAATTTGTAGCATAATTTCCTCCATAGATGTTATTCGACTCACACTAATTAATTAACTTCATTTCCATTATGATAAAGCATATAATTCACGTCATTGCGTCCGTAGTACTATACAGAGCTTTAGCTACTTAACAAGTCGTTACAGTCACGTCTGGAATGATACACGAACAAAATTTATTATTGCGGTTTTTATACGTGGTGTTTCATAAAAGACGAGATGGCCTGACAGGGCCAGAATTGCAAACTCCTGGCCTAATTGTTTCTTCAGGCTGAAAACTTGTGAAAAACTTAGAGAACATTCTGGGGTGGTGCCCATGCACCCTATCAGCAGCCATATTAACTTGGTTCTAAACACTTCTGTGGATTTGAAGTTTTATTTCTATAAGTAATCAGACAAAATTTGTTTAAACATTATGTATTATCCGAAAAATTAAATGTGTTGACATAAAGATAATTTTATCCAGATTCAAGTGCCCACTCTATCGACATGTGTTGCTAACAAACTGTTGAGCTGTGCGATGAGAGAACTATCCATCCGGTCAGGGAAGCCACACAGTACAGTTGAGGATGTCGTCGGGCTATTACAGGATATTAGGCTATGTTACTCATCCGCAATGATCTGAGCAGTACAAGGTCCTAATGGGCTGTTACGCCACGTTCATATACACAATGGATATTCTGTAAGTCTCCACGCAATGACTTTGGTGAAGAACTCCAGACAATGTGGCACATCATCTTCAGATGCCCTCATAGAGCCATCCAAGGAACTATCGACGACGACCTTCTGACAGCTCAACAAAGGCTGTTCAGTAGCTGCAACAACTAGATATCCTAGTTTAGTTTTCAATTGTTAATTTACGTATTTAATTATATTTGACATCATTTCTGTGTTTTTGTATTTTTGTATTTTTTTTCTTTCTATTTGTCTGTATTGCTCATATCTCTCTCAATTTCTTCTTTATGTTTTACCTTGACTTTTTATATTTACTTGTTGTTTTTGATAATGTTACTCCTTTGGTGCGCGGCTTAACTTGTACCATAATCTAAATAATAAATAATTCTCTAAACTTGCTAAGAACTGTAGAGAATACATGTTGTAGGCACACGGGAAAGAGATCTTTGTCCCGTACTCATACAGGAGCTGGTTTGGTGAAGGGTGTGCACTCCACAAGCAGGGCAGTGTCGAGTGGTAAACCTCATTAGTACAGCTGCATCTGTTAGTAAATAATAGCTTTCTACCTTCTTACCACTTCACCACATCCAGCGTGAACGTTCTTCTAATTACGCACCTGCATACGCCGCTAGAATGAGATACAAATAACTGAAACATACCGATTTTAGGGGATGAATGGAAATTGTGATATAACTGATCGAATTTGTGTAAAGTGTGATGTCTACCTGTGCCTCTCAGCGGATAACAACCATAGCTGCAGTAGGGTAAGTGCGGCCAGTACCCAGTATTCGAGAGATAGTGTGTTCGAACCCTGAAGATAGTTTTCCGTGGGTACCCGTCTTCACACCAGGCAAATGTTCTGGCTGTACTTCAATTAAGGCCATAGCCGCTTCCTTCCCACTCCTATCTATTTCCTGTACCATCGTCGCCATAAGACCTCTCTGCGTCGGTGAGACGTAAACCAAATTGTAAAAAAATATCCACTCGTACAATTTCTTCGCTACAGCAAAAGCATAGACGTGGAAGAGGACGGAGCGTGCCGATATCTACAATTCCATGCTTAAAGTTGGAGAGAGAGAGAGATGTGCATTTATTTCTGCTTCCCCCATTTGGAGGCTGTCAAAAAGTTGATTGTCAACTGCAAAGGTCGTGTAAAATAAGTTTATAAATTATTGGTATTTAACCCATCCCGGGCATATCACAATTATATAATTCGGTTTCACAAACAGATGTATAAAAGGAATTGTTGGATGAGAACCCTCGGAAGTCATTTCCCGGGCTCGAAGTCTCGTCCTCCCTACTTTTATTGCGTCAACGACTAGAGCTCAAAAGCATATGGGCAATGAAATGTTCGTAAGAGAAAAATAGGCACTACATAAAATATAACGAAAGTAGGGTTCTCTGTAATGTGAGAGGAATACACTAATATTATTAAATCAGAAGAAACTTTGTTGAGAATATTTGCTAAACATTTTATTATACTGATAAAATCACACGAGATGATGCCATATTACAATAAATAAACTAAGAAATAATCAAAATGAAGCAATAATTATATATATATATATATAGTATGCCTTAACGTCCTTTCAGTTTATTCGCAGTTGTAGTTGTCGCTTGGTATACCTTACATCATTTGATTAACACACACTGATATTATATACATATTTCACATACGTAGATTTATTTATGTATAACAGTGATACTCGATGGCATCTATTATTTAAATAGGCTGATCAAAGATGGCACCTTATTGTTAAATCATATCGTTAATTAACTATCATGGTTGTGGAATTTATGCATCTTATTAGTGCATTTCGTTTACACACGAGATTCCATCGCCGTATATGAAACACGTGGTCTATTTGACCAAAACAATTACATATTACACTGAACACATACGCGTATCCTGGGTTTACCTATTCCTATTATATTCAAAGTAAAATAAACCAACGCTGGCATCGAACCCATCACCATAAAACACTTGGGAATAATAAAACACGTATACACATTACATAGAAAAATATCAAACATATAGCACACAATACATCTTGAAGGTATGGCCTAATCAAGCCATAGTATCAGGTTAAATCCATGGTGCCAACGTGAGTCGAACCCACGTACTTCAGCTTCCGAGGTAAAAATCTGGAACGCCTATCACGAGCTAATTTAGTGCATAAAAATGGGGAGGAATCCATCCTTGGCAAAATCGTAAAATTATCAACGTTACTCAAAACGTATCATTAGCATGGAATCGATACTGCACTGGCAAATGAAAGAAGGCTTGCAGGTAGATGTTAAAACTCTTGTAAACAACACAGTCTCCCTTCAGACCGTGCAAATCCTGACATCGTAAATCCGTCATTCTATGACAATTGCTCTGTGTCCAGCTCAGTGGCTACAAATACACATTCTATTTTTTCTTTCTTTCTTTCTTTCTTTCTTTCTTTCTTTCTTTCTTTCTTTCTTTCTTTCATCTCGTTCTCAAGTACGCATTCCTTTGAGAGCTACCACTTCTTATTATATATTATCTGGCTGTATATTCAGCCTAATTCAATACATCACGACTGCCATAATTATTATAATTCTTTATCATTCCAACATCTCAAACATTTCACAAGCCTCACCTTCCTACATCATACAACTGTATCTCAAATCAGTTCTATTAATTTACAGAGAAGACTCCATTCTCACAGGTTATTTAACTAATTCAAATTCACTCGCGTATCTTCATAATTCACATATTACCTCTGTTTGAACATCTTCATTGATCATTTATTATTATATGGGGTTTATAAATACCTGAATCACCTTGAAGCAAACATATAGTCTATATTCAAATTACTATGAAAATCTTTACCAGATAGTAACATTACGAAGAAATTATAAATTAACCTAAAGCGCTATTCTTCTCAAAATACGTGCTTCCTATGCACTAAGAATTTATGGGATCTATATACCAATTCATGCAAATAAGCCCACTAAATGTCAACGATTATACTTGAATCACCCAGAAACTCTAATTAAAATAATACATCATCTTTTCCCAGTCACACGCGTATAGTGTTCCCTACATTTAATATCATTAGTTATAACATTTTAATATTTACAAAATAAAAATTGCTACTGGCATGCAAATCTCGTGGTTTAATATATTCAAAATAAATGTACTCATCGAATGCTGGATTATGGTTTGCTGTCATCTCGAGGTACACTTGGGATTTTAAACCATCATGATATAATAATTTATAATTTCGTGTGGCTATTTCTAGCCGAGTGCAGCCCTTGTAAGGCAGACCCTCCGATGAGGGTGGGCGGCATCTGCCATTTGTAGGTAACTGCGTGTTATTGTGGTGGAGGATAGTGTTATGTTTGGTGTGTGAGTTGCAGGGATGTTGGGACAGCACAAACACCCAGCCCCCGCGCCACTGGAATTAACCAATGAAGGTTAAAATCCCCGACCCGGCCGGGAATCGAACCCGGGACCCTCTGAGCCGAAAGCCAGTACGCTGACCATTCAGCCAACGAGTCGGACAACCATCATGATGACTGCTCCTCTCCTTGATAGTGCTTGGTTCCTCCTCATCCTAACACGATCCATGTCACGAACTGTGGTCTTAGTGGAGTCTCTGGACGTTCCCTCAACAAATGACTGCAGGCACTTAGGCGCGATTCTCGTAGGCTCCAGTTCTCGGGGTTCGATGATCACTCACGAACATTCAGGCAAAAAAGGGAAAATCAGTTACTGAACACTGTTTATGTGCTTTCATAGAATCTACTGGTGATTAGACCCACTAATAACTTTAAATAGATTAATCCAAATAGTGGCAAGTTTGTATAAATCACTATTCATTTCGCCATTAGTGACACAGTCTAACTAATTATCACCACGAGTGTCCATGGAGTATGCAAACGCTAATTTTATCAGGAATAGTTCTTTAATTTCACTGAACGTCACTCACTCTTAAAATGCTTTAGATCGGTCACTATTAATTACTGAACGTAATTAGCTGTCCCACTATTTCTAAACGACCGGATGTGTTTGCCCTTTCACTAATGATTGCATCATGAGCCGCAACTGACTGTCGTGTGATATTTAAAAGATTAAATGTTGAGATAAGACTTCTATTCATCAACACTGTACATTATCTTGTACCACACGGCTTATTTCGCGATATTTTACATCGCACTGATGTGTTTTTCTTCCTCGACACAAGACTTCATACATTGATATCCATCGTTCACTACTAACACGTGAGTACTGCGGCTACACAAATTACAATGGGATACTGCATCTAAGTCCAGGTCTTATTTATAGTATCTGGGCTGAGTGGTCGGGGAGGAGGTAGACCACTCTCCTGATCGAAATTAAGCTCCGGTAAACGGAATCCTTCAGCGACGTGAAATCTATCAAATTATAGCTCGTGACCCCTATTTTCTACTGATCACATTTAAAATCAATATGATCAGCGGGTCATTCACAATCTCAAAAGCATCCTTTTAGAAATTCACACGTCATGGTTCATCTCGCAAGAACTCCCACCTTTTCCTCGTGTTGCCAAATTTTGGCAGTCATCTTTAGCCTGCATACCACCATATGACATGCGTCATTACCGATCCACTGTTAAAGTATTGCATTTATATGCATCAACAATTAGCATTAAATACATCGGTTCGGATGAGACCTGACTCATAAATTTTCACAGATTAACTCAGACAAAGGTGTACTTCTTCTTCCTATTTTTAGTTAAGTATGGTGAAGTGGCACCAATGAATGCGGTGTTGAATTAGTAAAATTGGGTGTTAACACACCTTAATTCATCCCACTATCCGACAACCTACATTTCCACGCGTAGCGTCATCTCTCCTCCTCGCTCGCACAAGTGAGAGCGCGATTTCAAGGTTCTGCGCTAATACGTTATCCTTTTCTCGACAGAGTGCAGGAAACTGCTCCCTTCGGGCTGGTGTATCGCAACTCACATCCCGGTTCGGCATGTAAACTGCTAATTACGACATTATATGTCGCAAAATGTTGCGGAAAACAGCATATATGATCGACTAAACCTCCTAACATGCCTATGGCATGGTGATGAACGGTTACACTATACCATATTACAGCCTACTTATTAATAATTTTGAAATCCATGAGGAACTCCTTATAGCACAAAGATATAGCTAAGAGTATCAATGATTTCTAACTGCTCTTAACGAGCCTTTCAAGGCTGCTAACCCACTGTCCGTAATAAATTGGTTTTGCAAATTAAATTTCTTACACAAGTTGTGAAATGTGTGAGTTATGGTGCCTCTTGCTCCTATCATCAATCCTAAAACTTCTATGGAGTCCAGATGATATTTCTCAGCGTAATATGGAATTGTAGGTTTATATATATCACATGTATCCTTGTATACATCATATGGTTGAGTGGATCATGCCTCAATTATAATTGTGGGGTCTGTCATAAACCCTTTACTTGAACCCCGGTGGTATAGCTATGATGTCAATCCGCCGGCTTGATCCAGCCTGAGACAATCCATGTATCTCATCGTAGACTGCATAATGCTTTTCTCTTAGGGCTACAGCAATCATACATCTCATGCGATAATGCCATGAATTCCGTAGCGTGTCATTAAGTGGACAGGAACCCAAGACGTGACCAAGTGTTTCAGTCTCACTGTGGTAACGCTGATAGTGGTTATTGTCTTGGGACCTGTCAGGTAATGCACTTGGAACTACACTTCCTGTGAGTTTTATGGCATTTCTCCAGTCGCTGCTGGTTATATCTTCAGGTTTTCTTACCCTCTGATTGGCTGGTGTGTACTTCTTATATAGTATAACACCCTTACCATTTTGTGGTAAGGCACACCAGGCATCGAATTCTTTCTCACGGAGTTGTTGTCGTGGGAGCCAGACCATGACTGATTCGTATTCAGTATTCAGGAATAGGCCAAGTTTTCCGAAGCACTTCTCTGTTTCTGTATGGAGGTCTCTGGTGTAGTTAATGTGTATATTGTTTGATCGATGCAGAACTTGGCATGCATTTTTTGCTGTAGATAAGCCTCCCAACCACACTTGAAAAGGTCGAGTCTTTATACTTTTTATCCGAGTATAACATGCTGTCTGTATCAATTGGAAGTTGAAGAACTTCTTTCAAGGTGCTTTTGATAAGTTTGTTTAGGAAACTCGCAGATATTTGTTGTAAATGTGTATTGTAGAATCTGTAAATCAAAATTGGGCAAATTTAGTTTGATAGCACATTAAATTTCTGGTGTGATTGCAGTAGTGGAGTTGATGTTAATGAGTCTTAAGTTTTCCATCATCAATTTAGCATCAAATACACTCGCATTGTGATTGTTTACTCCGAGATAGCGGATTGTCCCTTCAGAAGTTATAGATGTAATTTCATAATAACCATCTAATGTCAGAGATTAGTACATAGGACTTCCTTTTGCTATGGAAATTGATTTAGATTTGTTGACGTTGATTGTTGGGCCAATTTATTCGAATCTTTTGTTGGCATTGTCAGTGATCTTTCTATGTGAAGTCTCTTTATTTGCTACAATCAACGTATGATCAGCAAAGCCTAGAATGGTTACGTTAGGAAGGCACGACATTATCCATGTTCTTCCTGGAACTCTGTTGATGAAAGTTCTTCTAAAATGTGGTTAGTTGCAATGTTGTAAAGCGCGGACGGCAAGGGAGAAACCTGCATTATATCTTCATTGAAAACATTTGGTTTGGTCTTCTTGTGATGGGATTCTATTTTAGTAGTATTATTAGTTTGTACTGCCCTTATTAGATCAAACAGTTTTGATGGTAGGGCGAGGGAGGTGAGGGCATTCTTCAAGTCTTTGTGCCGTACGTTGTCAAAGGCTTTAGTGATATCCAGGAAAACCAGGTTACTGTCGACCTTTTGGTGTTTGGCTCATGTCAGAATAGATTCCAAGATGGAAGTGTTGATATGAGTGCCAGCAGAGTTTGTGAAGCCACGTTGATTGTCATTAAAGCTCACGTAGCTACGTAGTCGTGTATCTAATATGCGCTCTATTACACTTCTCACTAGTGAATAGATGGTTATTGGTCTCCAGTTATCTATATCCATGGCGTCCCCTCCTTTATGGAGCTCTCTTAAGAATCTCGTACACCAGTGTTCTTGTTAACAGGGTTGTTGCAATCAATGCTATAATTTCGTAACACGTCTCATGTTTAAGTGCCCTCATCAATGTATGTTCAGGGCCAGGGAATGTGTCAACGGCTATTTTGTTGATTGCATTCTATACTTCTTCTTGAGGAATGACCGTATTCATTGTATCTTCTTATTCTACATATTCTACTTTAGTTATGTGTGAAGTAAATGATGGTCTTTCCTAATCATTAGGGATTGAAACTCGAGAGGAAAAGTAGTTGTGTGTTTTATATCTACCTTACAGACCTCTTTGGTGTCACTGATTGCCGCACGTACTGCTGGTTGTGGTACAGGAATTGAGTATTTGGTATTCATACTTCTTACGGAGCTTTAATCCATCTCCATTGGTCTCCCTTTCTGGTTGGTTTGATTGTGTAAATTTACGCTGAGTATCAAGTAACTTTTTTCTCTGCCGTATCTCATAAAATTTAACTGTCGGGTGTTTTGGACTCGGAAGTTGATGCACGGCTTTGGATAAGAACTCCATGAATTCTTTGACATGATTACAGAAGTCATCGTCATTACCGGTATTCTGGAACACCAACTTAAATTTTTGCATCGTTTCTTTGCATATCTCTGTGTTTTTATTTTGTATATAGGTACTGTGATTCCATTTGCCTGGCATGTTAATATTTTCGTTGATATTACCTGGAAATAAGATATCACTATCATTTGGATGTGGTGCACGACCAATTGTTGCGATTTCCAATCGGGCTGCTTAGCTAACAGTGCAGTTCTATGTTCTTGTGGATGCTCACTCCTAGCTCCCCTTTATAGAGTTTACCACAATGTGGACAGGCCGGGGCGTTAACAACTTCATCGGTGATAATCTGAGTTGTTGTGTTAGGTGATTCGTCCAAGGGTTCCATTTGAGGACGTCATAGCACCCTTATTCGCCAGAACGGAATTAATAATGGTACGGAATTTAATATATACGTATATATGGTATATTAACTTAATATGCTGTTATGATCACGAATTACCAACTGGGAAATTTTCACATATCGCCGTAGAACATGAAATCTAACAGACATAACCCAGTATTAAACCGTTGACCATATGATAGTTAATATGGACATTGGATCTCGCTGGACTTGGCTAAAGTAAATGGACACTTGAGTGGTCAGATTATCATTCATCGTTATATCTTGATGGCGTGACTGAGGATATTAAATAGTCTTATTAAATTATAGCTCTATCGATTCACAGCATCATCGTACAAGGTCCATCATATCAGATTCTGTGATATTGTGGAGTTCCTGTATGAATCGTGGTTTCTATGGCAAGTATCTTAAATCGCTCAAGATGGATGACACTTAGGGAAAGAATTTATGGGCAGATATAATAAATTGCCGTTCTATCTAGTGTTGTCTGTGGAGTGGTTGTAGCAAATCCAATATGGCTGTCATTTAAGGCGAAAAACGTTCACAAATATATAACTCTAATAACAGCAAATAAAGATCGTTAAACTACTAGATAATACCAAAACTAGGTCATCACATCATAAGAAGCCGCAAACATCCACCAGAAACCGCAACAGAGACATACTTCTTGCATATAGATCCATACATCATTCAACACAACTTCACTACAACCTTCGCCACATAAATAAATCATCGCCAACACGTCCTTCTTCCACTGCACCCAATACTGTATCGAGTTGGGAATCGATTTCAGGAACGAAAGATTCTGCTCGATACCGCCCTCCATAAACTCTTTGTTTTCTACGTCGACGCAAGTAAGGTTTGCTGTATCACCCGTGGTTTTGAACGTAGCGTACCAACCTTCGGTCAAATGGGTACCGATAATTTCATCGCTATGTGGAGAACATGCTCGCGCCTGTCTCGTCTTTAGCCGTCATGAACAGAGTGACGTGCTCGATGCTGAATGTACGCGGTTCACCGAGGTAGATACCTGGCGTGTATAACAAACTAATCGGTTTTTATGCCATGCCCGGTGCCACGTCAATGCACACATGTCTTGGAGTATTCGGAAGGGGAATTGGAATGCGATTTTATTATAAAGACCGTATAATGAAAATTTCCAGTATTTGTGTCTAATGTAGTCTGTCATTCTCCGAATTACAATTCTGAACTGCCGGACAAAGTAGACATCAAATAGCTGCAATAATCTAGTTGTCGTGCGAGCCCGCCTGGTACCCATGATCGGTAAGGCGTTGAAGTCTAAATGGTAGTTAGCTGGTTGAGTCCTGTTGCTCGAAAACAAACTTCACCATCAGAATGATGGCTATCAAGGTAGGAGAGGGGGGTGGTATACAATTTGTAATCACTAGAGACCGGGCGAGTTGACCGTGCGATTAGAGACGCGCAGTTGTGAGCTTGCATCCGGGAGATAGTGGATTCGAACTTCACTGTTGGCAGCTCTGAAAATGGTTTTGCGTGATTTCCCATTTTAACACCTTAATGAAGGCCACAGACGCTTCCTTCTCAATCCTAACCCTTTCCATCCCATTGTCCCCATAAGACCTATCTGTGTCAGTGGGACGTAAAACCAATTGTACAGAGAAAGCTAATCACTAGATTGCGTGTCAAAGACCTGCATGAAATTCCAAACCTCTCCGCAGTGCTCATATGGAGTGAGGGCATATGACGCTCTTGATGGTGATTCGCCCGTCGGATGGGGACGTTAAACCTCGAGCAGACCCTTGGTGTAATTTGAAAGGAGTAGGATATGTGTCGGCAACGGGTTTCACCCTCTCCCTTCCTACTATTATATATCACGCCATTCATTTTATCTCATTAACTTCTCTAATGAGGTTTACGTCAGTAAGGGCATCCGGTCATAAAACTCGCCACGATACATTCGTCTCACCTCATACTCGACCCCATAGAGAAACGGGACAAGGGTTGGAGAAACAATTTTGCAGTCGTGCGAGGAATTATTTGAGTTTACATTGTTTTATTGTTTAAAATAATATTTATTCGGGTTTGTTAAAAATGTATGTATGAGTCTGTTCACTCCACAAATCTTGTGCCATCCACAAGATCAGGAATGGACGCACTCATTAGCCATATCTTCGCATAGTTCTGGTTTGTTTGCCCGATTTGCTAGTGTCAACCTCAAGGTTGAAATGGAGATTTCCTATCCACATTCTTTTGAAATTTGTGCCCGAACTCTAATTCCTTCTTAAAAAAGGTAAAATTGTGTTTTCTTATTGTCAAAAACAAAAATAAATATATATGATTACGCATAGAATCTTGAAAATGTTTCTGGACCTAAAAGTCGAGAGATTGAATCCAGATTCTTACCAGCCTCTTACGACATGCATCCTCCACCCACAGAGGAAAAAAGAGTTCCGATAAATCGAAATAAATATGTATCCTCATGATCTGAGTCCAACAAAATGGCAGCTGATCCAGCACACAACACAAGATAGCCCCACCTATCAAGATGTACGTCCAACAAAATGGCAGCTGATCCAGCATACAACACAAGACAGCCCCACCTATCAAGATGTACGTCCAACAAAATGGCAGCTGATCCAGCACACAACACAAGATATCCCCACCTATCAAGATGTACGTCCAACAAAATGGCAGCTGATCCAGCACACAACACAAGATAGCCCCACCTATAGAGATGTACGTCCAACAAAATGGCAGCTGATCCAGCACACAACACAAGATAGCCCCACCTATAGAGATGTACGTCCAACAAAATGGCAGCTGATCCAGCACACAACACACTATAGCCCCACCTATAGAGATGTACGTCCAACAAAATGGCAGCTGATCCAGCATACAACACAAGATAGCCCCACATATCAAGTTGTACGTCCAACAAAATGGCAGCTGATCCAGCACACAACACAAGACAGCCCCACCTATCAAGATGTACGTCCAACAAAATGGCAGCTGATCCAGCACACAACACAAGATAGCCCTACCTATCAAGTTGTACGTCTACAATGTGGCAGCTGATACAGCACACAACACAAGACAGCCTCACCTATCAAGATGTACGTCCAACAAAATGGCAGCTGATCCAGCATACAACACAAGATAGCCCCACCTATCAAGTTGTACGTCCAACAAAATGGCAGCTGATCCAGCATACAACACACTATAGCCCCACCTATAGAGATGTACGTCTACAATATGGCAGCTGATCCAGCATACAACACAAGATAGCCCCACCTATAGAGATGTACGTCCAACAAAATGGCAGCTGATCCAGCATACAACACACTATAGCCCCACCTATAGAGATGTACGTCTACAATATGGCAGCTGATCCAGCACACAACACAAGATAGCCCCACCTATCAAGATGTACTTCCAACAAAATGGCAGCTGATCCAGCACACAACACAAGATAGCCCCACCTATCAAGATGTACGTCCAACAAAATGGCAGCTGATCCAGCACACAACACAAGATAGCCCCACCTATCAAGATGTACGTCCAACAAAATGGCAGCTGATCCAGCACACAACACACTATAGCCCCACCTATCAAGATGTACGTCCAACAAAATTGTGCCTGGTTTAGCACACAATTGTATAGCCATAGTTGTTCACAAGATATGTATTATGAGGAAAATTGTGCTGCCTTCGATGATGTTACCGTGTGCAAGGGCTTTGCTGTGACCTGGACGAAACACCAGGCTAAGACAGTGGAAATTCTTTTATGGCTACTGCATATATATAGAAGACACTGTTCTGGCACACGTATTATACGCGAACCTTTTCTTGAGCCCGATTTTCACGGGGTGAGGAGTAAGGAGTAAGCGCTGCCGGTTCCGGTTATATTGCCAACTGGATGGAAATGAAATCTTAATTGAGTCGGTAATATGATCGATCGTTATGAATTTTCTAAACATTATTATTATCTTACGTCAGCAACTGTGTCACACATAAATTATTTAACATTATATAACATTTCTCGATGCGGATCTTGTTACTAACGTGAATTATATAGTTTGGCTTTGCTGTGTAAACGACAGTACTAGTTCGTAAAGTGTACGCTAGATGTCGCACACCGATGAATAAGCGATCATAGTTTGTGTTTCAAAGGTTGCCAATATGGATGTCGATGATAACCGAGGTCTACCGATTTAGCACTAGGGAGCTCAGGGCTCAAGAAAAGGTTCGCGTGTGGTACTGACGTGAGGAAGAAGGTGACGAACACTGGTTGCCTGGTTACGGTGCCAGTCTTTTGTCTACACTAAATATTGGAGAGGTAATTCCAGACATACCCCTAGCCCAAAAATATATCCATTTTTAAAATTTACTTAAGCGACTATTATACAACATTTAACTTGTACACATTTGTATTTCAATATCTGTCGGTCAGTTGGATGGTTTCCGCATTATAGTAGCTAATATAATTCTTCGGGAGTTAATGGTATTAAGAGAATGAAGGGGTGAATAAATCCGGTGTACATGTAAGCCACTGCTTTTGACTTCTATTTAAGTGCCTGAGTACAATCAGTACTTCTGGCCGTATTCCTCGAAGAACTGTCGGCCCGTTGCTGCGAGCACTGATAATCCAGTAACTCGATACCACACAAAGGGCAACACATGCCAACATATAACTTAGCTGTTTATCTTGTGTTAACACACACAGCTCGTTCGCGCGTTATCATCTCCTGGGGAACGGGAAGTAGAACTGATTATACAATTCTCTATCCTCGGGATTAGCGAATGTGCCAAGTAATGAAAGCATTTTAACAATATATCGTACAAAAGCTGTTTATTGTATGAATCCTATTCCCTGGAGTTCAAAGCTAGAACTGTACATGACTCCATGGCCTACCTCACACACTTTCTGCAATATTTTTCTTCGTTCACCTTTTCTTTTCGGGAATTTTTTGGCATTAGAATAACATCATCCGCGCTACTGTTAAGCTCCTACAACTAATCATGTTAAGAAACAACGCAGCTGCTAGAAAGTGAATTCGTTCCAAAGGTGTAATGGACACCAGAATGACTGGAGGCAAATCCTGCTTTCCAATCAATCAATACTGATCTGCATTTAAGGCA
This sequence comes from Anabrus simplex, assembly GCF_040414725.1. Classification (NCBI taxonomy): domain Eukaryota; kingdom Metazoa; phylum Arthropoda; class Insecta; order Orthoptera; family Tettigoniidae; genus Anabrus; species Anabrus simplex. The sequence goes on from NC_090267.1 coordinate 22,707,520, forward strand.
TTCGCCCAGCTGGCAGATTTCCTGTCTGTTGTTTTTCTAGTCTTTCCTTAAATGATTGCAAAGAATTTGAAGATTTATTGAACATCTCCGTTGGTAAATTATTCTAATCCCTAACTTTCCTGCCTACAAACGAATATTTTCCACAATTTGTCCCCTTGAAATCCAACTTTATCTTCATATTGCGATCATTCCTAATTTTAAGAACACCACACAAACTCATTTGTCTACTAATGTCATTCCACGCCATCTCTCCACTGAAAATGAGACAGCGTATGGCTTTTAGTGCCGGGAGTGTCCGAGGACATGTTCGGCTCGCCAGGTGCAGGTTTTTTGATTTGCCTCCCGCAGGCGACCTGCGCGTCGCGACGAGGATGAAATGATGATGAAGACGACACATACACACAGCCCCTGTGCCAGCGAAATTAACCAATGATGGTTAAAATTCCCGACCATGCCGGGAATCGAACTCGGGACACCTCTGACGAATATCCAGCACGCTACCTTTTAGCCGTGGAGCCGGACGTCTCTCCACTGACAGCTCCTTTCTCCCCAGTCATTCCAGCGCGAACTTTGTAATATTTTCGTAACACTAGTCTTTTGTCGGAAATACAAAAACCCAAACCAAACCCCATGGCACTACAGCCCTTCAATGGCCTTGGCCTACCAAGCGACCGCTGCTCATCCCGAAAGCCTGCAGATTACGAGGTGACGTGTTGTCAGCACGACGAATCCTCCCGGCCAGTATTTTTGGTTTTCTGGACAGGGGCCGCTATCTCATCGTCAGATAGCTCCTCAATTCTAATCACGTAGGCTGAGTGGACCTTCGAACCAGCCCCCATGTCAGGTAAAGATCCCTGACCTGGCCGGGAATCGAGCCCCGGCTAAGAGGCATGTACGCTACCCCTACACCACGGGGCCGGCTTTGTCTGAAATCACCCAGAACAAATCGACCTGCTTTACTTTGATCTTTTCCCTTTCTCGAAACTTTGTGAGGGTCCCATGTACTAGAACCATACTCTAGTTACGGTCTTAAGAGAGACTCATTTGCAGTCTCTTTTACATCCTTACTAGAACCTCTAAATACACTCATAACTACGTGCAGAGATCTCTACCATTTATTTACAATCCCATTAATGTGATTACCCCAATGACGATCTTTTCTATCAATCAAGACAGATATGGGTACACCACAAGTGGCATCATACTAGTCAAAGAATGTGCAAATATTCAAAGCAAAAGCGGGTTTCCCTTGGGTACAATCTGTTCAGTCCAGTCACTACACCACGTAGAAAAGAATACCGCAAAATGAGTTATAAGTCCTCCATAGAACGAATGCCCTGGAACTCGGTTACCTGGCTTTCAAACGTTCTTCTCTTAACATGTATCTTCTTCTTCTTCTTCTTCTTCTTTTCCTACCGCTTTTTTCCACACCTGTGGGGGCCCGGGTGGGAACTGTGTTGCACTTGTGGATTTGGCCCTGTTTACGGCAGGGTGTCCTTCATGACGCCAACCCTATGTGGAGGGATATAAGCACTAATGCATGTTTCTGCGGTGGTTTGTAGTGTAGTGTGTTGTCTGAATATGAAGAGGAGACTGTTGGGATGGACACAAACACCCAGTCCCCGAGCCAGAAGAATTAATCAGAAACGATTAAAATCCCCGTACCCGGCCGGGAATCGAACCAGGGACTCTCTGAACCGATGACCAGTACGTTGATCATTCAGCCAACGAGTCGGACTGGAACGTTATGTCTAGTGATATGAAAATCTACAGCCTGTTTCCAGTCATTGACCGGGTCAGGGATGGAGTGAATGAAGTCTGTATCTAGTGGCAAGCATATGAATTGTACCGGCTGGCAAAACCTATTGGCGAGTGTTTCTTGAACGAAAGATTACAAGGAAACCGGAGTACTCGTAGAAAAGCCTGTCCGACCTCCGCTTTGCCCAGCACAAATCAGACATGGAGTGACCGGGAATTGAACGACGGAACCCAGCGATGAGAGGCCAGCGTGGTGTCGCCTGAGCCACTCTTTGAATACCTCTAATATATGTTATTTTCTGTCATTCTCTGAAATAGTATCTGTCAATAGCTATAAAATTAAAAGGGTTGATTTTTAAATGTTTTAAAATCCATTTCAAACCCTGCCCGCACATACGTGTGGATCGCATTCCCTGGTAGACAGTTCAAATATTTACCATACGTTCATGTAAGCTTTGATGTCTCTATTACAACTGCGAGAGCTGTTATACTTTGCTGTAAATATTGACAAATTTCTCTCTATATCAAGAGATTTCTTCCATGCCAAATTCAGAGCGATATAATAATAATAATAATAATAATAATAATAATAATAATAATAATAATAATAATAATAATAATAATAATAAACCAAACCAAACCCCATGGCACTACAGCCCTTGAAGGGCCTTGGCCTACCAAGCGACCGCTGCTCAGCCCGAAGGCCTGCAGATTACGAGGTGTCGTGTGGTCAGCACGACGAATCCTCTCCGCCGTTATTCTTGGCTTTGTACACCGGGGCCGCTATCTCACCATCAGATAGCTCCTCAATTGTAATCACGTAGGCTGAGTGGACCTCGAACCAGCCCTCAGGTCCAGGTAAAAATCCTTGACCTGGCCGGGAATCGAACCCGGGGCTTCTGGGTAAGAGGCAGGCACGCTACCCCTACACCACGGGGCCGGCAATAATAATAATAATAATAATAATAATAATAATAATAATAATAATAATAATAAAAATAATAATAATAATAATAATGGTTGGAAACGGCTAACACTAGCATGCAACGTAGGCGGCTGAAGTATTACGGTCACCGTCTGAGAATGGACACGGCAGGCTTTTGAAGAAGAGTTTCTAATCCAAAGCTACAAGTCTGGAAGCATGTGGCTCAATGAATTCATAAAGGATATAGCTTCCGCTGGGATTTCTGTCGATAATGTTTCAGACCGCCCTAAATTTTTGTGTATTGGTAAATTCGTGGTCTCCTCTAACAAAATTTGTTAAATCTCGCAAATCTCTTTCACGGGAATTAAAGGAAAAATTAATAGCAGTACTCAAGAGGTACTGTGAACGGAAGTGAGCATCTAAAAATAATTAATCATAAGCTCTCCCTAGTGGGCTTAAATCACTTATAAGAATAAGAATAAAAATAAAGGGTGCATTAAAATAAAACGGCTGGAACTAGAACACACTGTGTCATTAACCTAGCCAGGGCGGGGGCATGGCATGGTGCAGGGTAAACGGACTGAGTAGCGCCACTGCCTTCGTAATGTCCAGGCCGTACTGTACCTCTGATGACGTCACGCTTTGGGGGGGACTTGAAGGCGATACGCATACGCTCCGCTTGAATAACACACTCGTTTAAATTACTTAAAGAACTGTTAACACCTTATAAAACCAAAACCTATCGTCAAATATTTTTTAATTCTGACATACAATGCATATCCTTCTCCGTAACGTTCTATTTATCGCGTATATACGTTCGTTTGCGTGAGTACAGCCTAACACTTTGAGACATATTCTTGCGATTTTATCCATTTTCTGGTCAACTGGAACATTCACACCATACCGACTGACAGAAAACATGCAGCCAATTACCATTACTATTTATTACAAATATAAGTTATTTCTGTACCTCAGTGTTTCCACTCCAGGAACACTGCTGCTTTCCTAGATCTCTTACAGGAAGTTACACCAGTATGGAGTAGGTCTGCTCTCTTTAAAGCACTTTGTTGAATACAAAAGATGTGAAATTTGGAAAAGTTATTTAAAACTATATTCACCCAAATATATATACACTGTCCGGTCAGGTCTTCCAATTTCTTCCCGCAGTCACAAATGACTAGGGAATCTGCCGACTGCATAGACTCCAAAGCCAAGGATTTTGTGACACACTTAGGATTGTCTGAATTTAGAAATACCATCTTATATGTATCTGACACCAACACACATAATACTTTGTACGCCTCAATTCCAAGTTCTATTGATATGTCTGATGGATACTTTAAGCCCCATCGATTTAGGAAATTGAGATATCTTACTTCTGGAGGTAATTCATATATAAGATCTGAATCTGTTAGAAGATAAGATTTACATAAATCACACTGCTCTTTGATACTCATATATATTTTTTAATTTGTTTTTTATTTGCTTTTCGTCGCACCGACATAGATAGGTCTTACGATGACGATGGGAGAGGAAAGGTCTAGGAATGGGAAGGAAGCGGCCGTGGCCTTAATTAAGGTACAGCCCCAGCATTTGCCTGGCGTGAAAATGGGAAACCACGGAAAACCATCTTCAGGGCTGCCGACAGTGAAGTTCGAACCCACTGTCTCCCGAATACCGGATACTGGCCGCACTTAAGCGACTGCAGCTATCGAGCTCGGTGATACTCATAAATAAGACTTGCATTTTCAAATACATCGAATTCAGATAAGTCACAGATCTGATTACATAAAAATATAGCACCTACCTAATGTTACCCATGTTTATGACATAATAAAAACATTTAACTCACCATCTGGACGAGACACTCTTATTTCTCTCAGGATGTGATTTTCAGGAAAGTGCTTGATACACACAACTGTGTTTTGATTAACTATTAAATTCTCCCTGGGAGTAGCCTTCTTGCATAACTTAACTCGTTCTTCATCAGAAGGAAACACAAAAACCGGAGTGTACTCTCCTTGTTCATAATTGGCTTTGCAGCTAGGCACACAGCAACTCCTAGGCATGGTGATTTCCCTCACTGATCATCTTAATTCAAGTATATACAATTCGTGGTTAGGCCTAATAATAAAACACAGAATGCACAAACTCCATTGATTTTACACTATAAATATAACTTTACACAAATAAACTACAAAATTAAAACACTGAAGAACGATCTTCTTAACATATAGCTTCACAAAAATACACGCTCACACTAAGTTTTCTACACTAATTAACAACTTTCCACTTAATAATGCAGTCGATGACGACTCATTCTCGCATATATCTGAGTGAACATGCAGCCATCGTTAAAAATTTCAATAAAACTGCGAAAATCTATGTTTAATTCTACTAACTCACGTGCTAAACTTCCCCCCTCACGATCAGCTGATTGCTTTCCCGCGCTCGTTACAGTACGGCCTGGACATCACGAAGGCAGTGGTAGCGCCAATGAAGGAGCAACTGTTTCTTCAACACCTCGCATTCTATGCTGGAGTGAAGATCCAACAGGACTTCAAATTCCAGATTTCAACAGAAATAAACATAAATGTTTATACTTTTTAAATATTTGAGTGTCATTTTACAGAATGTGATGATGTTCTTTCAAGAGAGAAATGTTGGTACTTTTTCAAGTAAAATACTCTTACCATATGCTCTTTATTTCAGATAGTTTATAAATGTATTACTCAAAATTGGTTTTGGCAATGGAAAAACCTAACCGTTATAATAAATCTATCTATAGACATAAACTATTTCAAGAATGTTCACGAATTAAATTAGATATAATTTAACTGTTTAAAATCTATATAATTAACGTGTATTAGGGGCGCGCAGCTGTGAGCTTGCATCCGGGAGATAGTGGGTTCGAACCCCACTGTTGGTAGCTCTGAAGATGATTTTCCATGGTTTCCCATTTTCACACCAGGGAAATGCTGGGGCAGTACCTTAATTAAGACCACGGACGCTTCCTTCCCAATCCTAGGCCTTTCCTATCCCATCGTCGCCTGTGTCGGTGCGACGTAAAACAAATAGCAAACAAAATGTTTGTTATTAGAGTTAAGTACGATCTGTCATAGAGCAATTAAATTGAGAAGATGAATATTTATAAGCACACATCATACACCAGTGCACATCATAAATTCGTTAAAAAAAATGTCTTTTATATATTTTCTGTAAGAGCCTGCGTTGCTCTGGTGGTAGCGCGCCGGCCACTCAACGCTGGGTTCCGTGGTTCAAATCCCGGTCGCTCTGTGTCATATTTGTGCAGGACAAAGCGGAGGTGGGCAAGGATTTTCTCGGGGTACTCCGGTTTTCCCTGTCATCTTTCATTGTAGCAGCACTCTCCAAAATCATTTCATTTCATCTGTCAGTCATTAACATTTGCCCCAGATAACTGCGACAGGCTTCGGCAGCCAGCACAATTCCTATCCTCGTCGCTAGATGGGGGCTTCATTCATTCTATATCTGACCTTGTCAAATGACTGGAAACAGGCTATGGACTTTTCATATTTCCTGGAATCTGTCACCCTTTCTTCAGCATGAAAATATATAGGACTCATCTTCTTCTACATTTGCTACCGCCTTTTTCCCACACCCGTAGTGTCGCGGGTGCGAATTGCGTCAAACATGTGGATTTGGCCCTGTTTTACGGCCGGATGCCCTTCCTGGTGCCAACCCTATATGGAGGAATGTAATCACTATTGCGTGTTTCTGTGGGGGATGGTAGTGTGGTATGTTGTCTGAATATGATGAAGGGAGTGTTGGAACGGAGAAATACACCCAGTCCCCGAACCAGAAGAATTAATCAGAAGCGATTAAAATCCCGGACTCGGCCGGAGATCAAACACGGGACCGTCTCAACCGAAGGCCAGGACGCCGACCATTCAGCCAACGAGTCGGGAAAATATGTAGGACTCATATTCTGTTGTAAATATTGAACCCTTTGTTCTGAAAGTCTATTTCGAAAACATATTTTACGCCGAATTTTTCTGTTTTTCTTTTTTCCTTTTTGCAAGTGATCTAACGTACCACAGGATTTCGGCGACACAATTATGCGAAAGGGTTACAATTTGGAAGGAGACGGCCGTGGTTCAGCCCCACTATTTGCCTGGTAGGAAAATGGGAAATCACAGATAAAATCATTTTTACGGCTGTCGACGATGGTATTCGAACCCACCATCTCCCGAATGCAAGATCACAGGTGCACGACCCAAACCGCTCGGCCAACTCACTCGGTTAAGCCGAATGTGCTGTGTTTAGAAGGAACGCAGGTGTTGCTGTATTTCCACAACCACCGCGGCACGAATGCATCGGACTAAGCTGCCAGGATTAAGACACGACATGATAAGCTTTCCTTCCTTCAACCTGCTGGCGCGTCCCCAATACTTTGTTCCAGAGTATAATCCTCAAAGCTACGGCTGCCACTAAATACAAGATAAACGATGAAAAGAGCACATAATGAAGTTTTTCTTACATTTTACGAACTGTTTTCATTGTTACTTTCTCATAAAAAAGAAAATACTCAAAGTGTATAAGAAAGGTCAAATTAAGTTGAATTCCTATGAAGGCTTTAATAAGCCGTGTGGATCTCCTAAAGAAATAATAATCTCCGTTTGATTCGTTTGAGCTTTGAACATTTGAAACACAAAGCATAATGAAGAAGCAATTCGTTTTTGTCTCTTTCTCTCCAGTTCATTAGAGGGACCAAATGTCAGCTGAAAAGTAGAAAATCTGTTCTCTGAAATTCAACTGATTCAATCGTTCTCTGAGCCAGTGAATTGCCTCTGAGACCTTAGCGATAACCGCATTACTGGAGAGACGAATACATTTTGAGACAAGTATATTCATTCTACAAGGTTTAGTGTAGAATGGTCTCTTAATAAACAGCATTTGCATCGAACAAGTTCCCTAGGCTTGACGGATCGTGCAGTTTTCACTTGAAAGAAATGGAAAATTTATCAGCCTTAGGCAAAGAGTGGTTAAATGTGGAGCTAAATTTCTCTAAAGTAGTATTCAGTAAACAAAACTAGGTGAAGCATTATCTTATCCTACCATGATTAAGAGGGAGTTCCACAAGGTAGTATTATGGGACCGTCATATTTTCCTATTTATGTATGTACGGTACACGATATGAGTAATGAACTGGAATCACAGTTTTGGCGGATTATGTTTTACTGTATAGGCTAATAAATAAGTTACAGGATTGTGTGACTACGAAATAAGACCTCTGAAGTGTTATGAGGTAGACAACAGGAAAAATGATGTGATGCTAAAGGGGATATAGATTGTAAGCTTTACCAAGAGTAGAATTCCTCCCAGGTTTAATTACTGTGTTGATGGTGAGATAGTACCCCATGGGGATTACTGTAAGATTGGTGTAATCTCATTGACAAAGTTTACATGTATCTTCATATTGTTATGGTGTTATTTAGGGACTGTAATGAGGATGTAAAAAATAGGAGTATAGTTCCAGTGTATGGGACCCACACCAAGATTACTCGATACGATAACTGGGAAATATTCAAAGGAGAGCACAAGGATTTGTTCTGAATGATTTCCAACACAAGAGTTCTGTAACAAAATGTTGTAAATTTTGAGCTGGAATGACTTGGGAGTTAGGATATGAGCTGATCAACCAATCGGTATGTTCCGAGCTGTCTGTGGGAAGATAACATTAGTAGACGAATACGTTTGAGTGGAGCTTTTAAGGACAGATTAAGATAAAATTGTAATTCAAGAGAATAAATCAGGGAAAATATTTGTTTCTAGGAAGAGGAAGTAGGGATTGGAATAACTCACAAAGAGAGAAGCTCAATAAATTTCCACATTCTTTTAAATCATTTAAGAAAAGGCTAGGTAATCAGTCACCTGAAAGACTGAAAGTTCTGGTTGGGAATTTCGGGGGTCATGAGTAGTTTGATCCCTTCATTTGACAAAAATCGTAGTCCATTCAGGAAGAGTTTGACATTGGAGAGCAGAAAAATGTCTCTCGGGGCTATGTCAGGTGAGTACGGTGAATGGAGATGGATGGAGAAGGCTTTATCCTACTTGAAGAGCCGGAAATCTTTCTTGACACATTTGTTCTTTTCCTGTTCATACTGCTTTCAAACGTCTCGAGACTTCGAGATGATACCATCGGTTCGTGGTTTTTTTTTTTGCTAGGGGCTTTACGTCGCACCGACACAGATAGGTCTTATGGCGACGATGGGATAGGAAAGGCCTAGGAGTTGGGAGGAAGCGGCCGTGGCCTTAATTAAGGTACAGCCCCAGCATTCGCCTGGTGTGAAAATGGGAAACCACGGAAAACCATTTTCAGGGCTGCCGATAGTGGGATTCGAACCTACTATCTCCCGGATGCAAGCTCACAGCCGCGCGCCTCTACACGCACGGCCAACTCGCCCGATTCGTATTTTTGACCCTCATGGTGCACAACACCAGTGGTTTCAACACCTCCACGTTCGACTTGGCTTTCCGAGGTTACTTTTGGTCTCTGAAAATTCCATAAACTTTCCTCATCGTTTGTTGCGTCTTTCCCAGTTTGAAGCGGAAGCGAGTGTTCATAAGCAGCTCGTAATATCCATTCATGTTGACAATCGTAATTCATGCTCAGCAAGCTGCCTCTGTGGATCAGTGGTAGAGTGTAGTGGGTTTAAATCCTACAGAGGTAGTCGGATTTTTGAAGGGCGGATTAAAGTCCATTCGATACTCCGTGCGGTACGATGTCGGCATGTAAAAGATCTCTGGTGACACATGCGGTATTTACCCGACAAAATTCAGGAAATCTCTGCCACAGACTCCCAAGAGAGTTTCGGTTTACTCGGTCTGCCATCTAGTGGGCCTAGAGTGAAACAGAACTTCGAAATTGACGAGCAGACAGCCAGATAGCGTCAAATTGAAATGTCTGCATAAGGTAGCTGAGGCCATGAGATGATTATTATTATTATTATTATTATTATTAGCATACGAGCAACCTTATAGCTGCTGAGCAGCGAATGGTTAAATTTGTCGCAATGTTACCACAATACAAACTGCTAAGACGTCACTTTTAAGCAGTCATTTGAAAGGTAGGTTTTTGGTGAACAGGCTCACTGAAAAAGAAAACACTTTTGCCTTTGCGAAAATCGAGTGGTCACAAATATGTCTCTCGGTCCTGGCCATCCATCAACGGCTGATAATTTTAGATGGCAACCAGCCATAAGACGTAGCCTGCACTGTCGCTAGGTTACACTTCCGCCCCACTAACTTCCCTCATGCTAAATTCCGTAACGCAAATTTCCAGATGCCACCGGACAGGTAACATATCTATGTCAAAAATACTGCTGGACCATTCGTCTAAGCGGAACGAACGTTATGAAGTTACTAATTTCACGCTCTAAATTAAATGTAGAAAACGAATAGCTTGGATTTATTTAAATTTGGATCCAAAATCTATGGTTATAGTTGTTAACATTGAAACAATGTCACTTCCCACACGTACAATTTCCCCGGTGTACGGGAAGCATAGAATCATGATTATGTTCTTTGGCTTAGAAGACGAATACAGATACTTTGTTTTCCCTCTTAGTAGACTCTTACAAATTGCAGTCGTTATGGGTAATACATCTTTGACTCCACTCACAGAGGAGATAAAGTGTTCTGACAAGCGGAAAGAAAAATTAATGTATCCACAAAACAATGATAAGGCTCATGAATTGTGAGAAAATGTAAGACATTCTACATCTCCTAAATAAAATACTAATCTCATTATTATTATTTCTTTCTCCTTCTTTTTTCGTAATCCGTTTACCCTCCAGGGTTGGTTTCTCCCCGGACTCAGCGAGGGATCCCCGCCTTAGAGCAGTGCCCTGGAGCGTGAGACTTTGGGTCGGGGGGATACAGCTGGGGAGGAGGACCCAGGCGGCCTCACCTGCTATGCTGAACAGGAGCCTTGTGGGGGAGGGAAGGGGGCGGGCGTGCCCTTAGGTTAGGTATCATCCCGGCATTTACCTCGAGAAAAGTGGGAAGCTATGGAAAACGGCTTCGAGGATGGCCGAGATGGGAATCGAACCCACCTCTACTCGACTGATCTCCTGACGCTAAGTGGACCCCGTTCAGACCTCGTACCAATTTTCAAATTCCGTGGCAGAGCCGGGAATCGAAGCCGGGTCTCTAGGAGTGGCAGCTAATCAGAGTAACCACTACACCACAGAGACTTACACTATTATTATTATTATTATTATTATTATTATTATTATTATTATTATTATTATTATTATTATTATTATTATTATTATTATTATTATTGTTGTTGAGCTCTGAGGTGCCAAGACCTTAGTTTCGTTTTGCGAACAGTTTAACGGTTTTAATTCTGGACTGAGGAATAGAAGGGGGTTCAGTTTATTCAGGCTTGTCTTAGTTACAGGAAAAAAGCGCACAGTGAGAAGATAACGCTGCTGACCTGGTATACATAGACAAACAGTGGTTACCATGGTTACAATGGTGTCGGGGAAACTGATGACACTAATTCCAGATAGACCAGAAACATATCCATGCTAAAAGGCTGTTCTCCAAGTACTGTAGTGCATAGAAAACAGAAGTTGTCCAAACCATGGACTCAAAGGATGGTGATGAGCAGCTCCCCGCCCACGAACGTTTACGCCTCCACCATCTGGCGCGAGAACGTCAACCCGGAACATCACCGTTTCCTACTAGTCACTTGTCTCAGTTTAATCGTGTCAGCTTTCTGCCGCTAACTTCACAATTTCATGCAAGCGTGACCATCCACAGGGAAGCGGTAACGACCCGCATTTCAAATATCGAAATGTCAACTGGAGAGTAGAGGATTAAAAAGAAGTTGTAGCCGTAATATGTGACTGTCTGAACCAGGGGCTCGCGATATTGTCCTCTAAATAATTCAATACATAAAGTAAGTTTCCAGATACTGGTCTAATTGAACAACCCTTATATTATCTGAAGATTCTCTCCAACTATCATTAGTATACTGCCGTTTCGATGTGTTAGATGTGTCCAAACAAATATAGTTTAACTTTTCAGACATCAGTGAACGTTTACGTTCAACAAAGTATAAAGAAACAAGTTATTAATAATGATTAAAATAAATAAATACTATTAAAATAAAGAAATAAATACGTGAACTGGATTAAAGCCGCTTATATATACTTAGCAAAGCCGAGCTTTCTGCCAAATTGTATTGGGCTTCGTCAGCGCAATGGAAGGACTGCCTCCGACAGTGAGCGAAGAAACGTAGAAGTCATGGCTATACTTCCTACGCCTCTCCCACTCCCCCGCCCACTAACTGGACTCGGGGATCGTCGCGCGGTGGTGTGGTGGTTGGGAGGGAAGTTCCTGATTCACCACCCATTTTCGATAGTTTCTTGAGTGAGTCACGCTCTTCCATCGTGGTGTTATGTATGTATTTCTGGAGTACAGGTCTCCACATATCTGATAAGTTGCAGCCATATTCCCTATTGATGTTCTTCGGGCATAGCTCTATCTCTATGGCTTGCTGATCTGATGAGCTCTTTCACCCTGGTGCTAACGAGCCTTTCCGTCATGCCAATCTATGAACAACAACAACCACATGGAACTTCGTAGACGCCCGGTGTTTCAAGAGGTGATTTTTACTTGACTGGTCGAAACAGGGATTTGAGCTTCCGGTCTGTGGTAAAAACTGGAATTATATTGCGCCCTATTCTGTCAGGTATACCTGCCACGTAAAGAAGGAACACGTTTCCCTTTTTCCTGTAGTCCTGGTTTGTACTTTTCATGCCATGCTCCCTGATCTTCACAGCTCGTGGCATGTCTCCTGATGTAGAGCCCTTTTTGGTCATACATGTTGTCAGTTTTCTTAATGCACTCGAGCGGTTATCAGCGTCTGAAACGTTATTCGCTCTAGTAAATAACGTTCTAAGCAGAGTTGATTTTTAGCAGGAGTGGTGGCGTAAGGACTTATGAAGGTATCTTTCAGAATGTGTAGGTTTCTCGTACATTGCATGGCCTAGTGTACCATCATTCTTCTTGTATATTAACGTATCAAGAAGAGGTAATTTACCTTCATTTTTTACTTCCATTGCGAACTTTTATCTTTCTGTTAATTGAATTTAGGTGCTCTAAAAGTTCGTTTAATGTTTCTCTTCCATGTGTCTAGACCGAAAACGCTTACATCAGACAATACCTGTCTGAGGACTTGACCAATCTGGCAGCAGTTTGTTTAAAATCGACTTCCTTCTACTACAAGGGGGAATATTATGAACATACAAAAGGAGCAGCAATGGGTTCACCATTGTCACCAGTGGCTGCAAACATTTTTATGGAACACTCTGAGTCTGCTGCATTAACTATTGCGCAACCGAAACCTAAGTGCTTCTATCGTTACGTGGATGACACATTTTCGGTCTGGCCTATTTTTAAAAACTCCACGTAAGCTTATTCATCTACTAATGTCGTTGAACGCCACCTCTCCACTGACAGCTCGGAACATACCACTTTGTTGAACAGCTCGTCTGCTTTCTCCCAAGCCTTCCCAGCTCAAATTTTGCAGCATTTTCGTAAGAGTACTATTTTATCGGAAATTAACCAGAACAAATCGAGTTGCTTTTCTTTGGATTTTCTTCTTTTTCTCGAATTAAGAATTCCTGTTGAGGGCACCATATACTGGAACCGTACTCTAATTAGGGTCCTACGAGAGACTTATTTGCCCTCACCGTTACATCCTTCCTACAGCCCTAAATATCCTGGTAACCATGTGCAGAGATCTGTACCCTTTATTTACAATACCAATTATGTGATTACCTCAGTGAGTATCTTTCCTTACATTAACACCTATGCATTGACAGTGATCCCCATAAAGAACTTTCACCCCATCAACGCATTAATCAAAACTGCGATGCCTTTTCCTATTATTAAAAGTCACAACCTGAACTTTAACCCAGTTTATCATCATACCATTGTCTGCTGTTCATCTCACAAAATTGTCGAGGTCTTCTTGCAGTTGCTCACAATCTTATAAAGTATCTATTGCTCTATAGAATACAACATCATCCACGAAAACCCTTATATCTGATTCCAGTTATGTACTCATGCCATTTTATATGCATATATGAAGGTCCAGTAATACTGCTTTGATGAATTCCTCTGACTTCTGTTATCTAGAATTGTAGCCACTCATTCAGTCACTCTTTTGTCTAGTCCAATTGCACTCATTTTTTCCAGTAGTTTCGCATAATCTACCCTTATATCGTCGATCGGGATACATCATTAATTTACACATTCACTTTATCCCGCCCATAAAAGTTGATCTAGTGGGATTTAGTTAAACAATGGGTTGTATACGGTAGCACTTTAGCAGTTGTAGTTACAGTACGTAGGTAATTTATTACGTAGGGTTACCAGACCTATTACATATGTATTGACGCCATTCGTAATCCTTTTAGGTGTGAAATAAGAGCAGTCGTATCACTGCTTTCTCTCACAGACGCCATATGGCATTTCCGTGTATCATTCACACTGACATCCGTACCAACATGGTATTGGCAGTAAAACCGGGTCAAACAATGGGCTGCGAAGTGCGATCTGTATTCTCTCAAAAAGGTATCACGTTTGTGCTACGACTAACATTTTACGTTTCATTTACCCATTATTCACGAAATGTAAGTTTTATTACAGTTCTTCCTTATTAATGGTAGTCAATTGCAAGCGCCTTTAATTTCCTTTACGGAGCCTTACTTCAATCCTTATCGGAAACCCCTGCTTGCGGTTGGCATTAGCGGTTGGTTTATAAGCAACAGTATAGGGGGGGATGGTCAGTTAACATTCCATGGATTGTAGCAATAGAGAAGCGCTATAGATCTTTGAAAACTACCAATGGCGACTCTGGTTCTAATCTCTCATCGAGATACGAACATCCGCGTGTGGGGCCTGTCAATGTCCGTCTCCCAGCATTATTTATCAGCAGTTTATATTCACACCCATCATGTGACAAACTGTGAAAATAGTATCTGGGTTATATTCAGAATGAGAGGACATTTTTAAGACTGCAAAGTGATGAGGAAAGTTTCGTAACAGGGCGAAATAAGAACCGTCTAACGCTTTGTTTGTGTACGTGTAGGCGAGTAGCCTGCGTCATTGGGTCTGCCTCGACCTGGATCAATGGCGAGCTCCCGAGACAGGACAAGATCATAACAAAACATTTGATAAATGTGCTGTGGAGTGGCAGCCACAGATGATTCATGTCTTGAGATCTTCATTCATAATACTTTGAATTACAGACGACTTTATTCTCCTCGCGCTATTCATACGATACAAGGGCCATCCTTAAAACTTCAAGAAATTCGCTTATTGCTCAATGGAACGTGGCAAGACTGGCGATGGAAGGCCAAATCACACATAAGTAATAATTTTTCCCTCTATTTTTATCATAAGATGATTTTTCCTCAGTGTTATACCACTTATTTTTTATGTTTACGTTGTGCTATTCCATTGCGAAACTCTGATTATCAACATCTCGATGCTTTGGTTTCCCAAGTAAATAAATAAATAATTCATAATTAATTCTTACTTGAAACATTGTCCGGCTCCATGGCTAAATGGTTAGCGTGCTGTCCTTTGGTTACAGGGGTCCCGGGTTTGATTCCCCGGCAGTGTCGGGTATTTTAACCATCACCGGTTAATTTCTCTGGCACGGGGAGAGGTTGTATGTGTCTTCTTCATCCTCATCATGACGCGACGGTCGCCTAAGGGCGTCAAATCGAAAGACCTGCATCTGGCGAGCCAAACATGTCCTCGGACACTCCCGGCACTAAAAGCCATACGCCATTTCATTTACTTGAATCATACTTTTCAGTGTGAATTCCGTTAATATAACTTCAAAGGTTTTCAGTCTGTCGAACACTAATTATTAACTGTAGTAAATTCCCTGAATTTACGC
The DNA here is from genome assembly GCF_040414725.1 of Anabrus simplex. Classification (NCBI taxonomy): domain Eukaryota; kingdom Metazoa; phylum Arthropoda; class Insecta; order Orthoptera; family Tettigoniidae; genus Anabrus; species Anabrus simplex. Next base: position 22,723,173 of record NC_090267.1, read on the forward strand.
AGCGTCTTTGCCATTCTAGAGATTAAACATTTTTTTTTTGCTACTTGCTTTACGTCGCACCCACACAGATAGGTCTTATGGCGACGATGGGATAGGAAATGTCTAGTAATAGGAAGGAAGCGGCCGTGGCCTTAATTTAGGTACAGCATTTGCCTGGTGTGAAAATGGCAAACAACGGAAAACCATCTTCAGAGCAGCCGATAGTGGGGTTCGAGCCCATCCAAGCTCATACCTGTGCGCCCTAACCGCACGGCTAATTAGCCCGGTAGACATTTTAGTAGGTTATTACTTATCATTAAAGTTAATGTATTACGAGATCCCCTTTAGTTCAGTTTAATACTTTAATTTCATCACAACCATTAACTTACATTTACTTCCTAATAAATAATAATAATAGTAAAAATAGTAACAATAATAATAATAAACAAATCAATGATGTTTGGCTCGGGTCTCGTAGCTATCAGATTGCACTCAGGAGCCAGTAGGTTCGAACCCCACTGTCGGCTGCCTTGAGGGTGCTTTTCATTTGTTCCTATCCAATCGTCACCATGCGAATTATCCGTGTCGATGCGGCATAAAGGAAATTGAAAAATAAACATAAAAGCATAATATAAAAGTGCAAATACACTTCCATGAATGGCATTGATGGCCCCGGAAAATGACGTAAGATAATATGTCCGTTAAACTACCCACCCCATTTAATGCTCATTAAATAACTACTTCCTTCCAGTAAAGGCATTTTTTCTGAATATTATACTATTTTGAGTAATAAATATGTTCTTGGGTTGTGGGCAACTGCAAAGGTGGGTCCCACAAGGGAGTTGTATTGGACCTTTATACTTTCTTACTTATGTATATGAGTAATGAACCGGAATGGCAGTTTTTGCGCATGATGTTTTATTGTATAGGCTAATGAGTAAGTTACGGGATAGTGAGTGACTATAGAAAAGACCTCCAGAATGTTCTGAGATGGACAGCAGGCCATGGTAGGATGGTAAACGGGGTTAAAAGTCAGATTGTGAGTTTCATTAAGAGGAAAGTTCCTGAGTTTTAATTACCGCGTTGATGGGGTGAGAGTTTTTTGTGGAAATCACTGTACGTACCTAGGTGTTAATATAAGGAAAGATCCTCATTGGGGTATCACGGAAATAGGACTGTAAATAAAGGGTACAGATCTCCACATATGGTTATGAGGGTGTTTAGGGCTTGTACTAAAGATGTAAAGGAGAGGGCACATAAGTCTCTGGTAAGAGCGCAACTAGAGTATATTTCCTGTGTACGGGACCCTCATCAGGATTACTCGAGAACTGGAAAACATCCAATAGATAGCAGCACGATTTGTTCAGGATGATTTCCAACAAAGAAGTTGGTAACTCAAATCAGTCAGTCATTATTGGTCTGCATTCAGATATGTCACTAAGGTGGGAGGTTCGCTATCAGTTGTTTACTTTGTATTTTCTTAAAGGATTTTACACAACTTTGGAAATAAGAAAAAAGCAAAGACATACTAATTTTCAGCCGCAGATAATCGTAATATCACGAACGTATCAACTACACAATGTTGGAATACATCTGCACGAACGTAGATATTTGAAAACCGAATAACTTTGCACTGATATTAGTTCCAGCAGCAGTTCCAGTTGGACAGGCGTGGGATTTACAAAAGAAAACGTCAAAAGTCAGTGTTCATTTCTTCCTTTGCCAACGCAGAATATAGATCTTTCCAATGATCATGAACTTTGCGTTTAGGTGCTGGTATCGTTGCGTTTCAATGTACCATGACGACATAAAAGTTTAACTCTGCCACTGAATATTATTCGAAAGACTGACGGTCGAATCTACACAGATAGTTTGAGTTGAAGTCAAGAACCAGAACGTGCCCGCTCCTGCCTGTACGCAGCGGTATCCAGTACCAGCAGCTTCTATTCTGTATATTATATTGCAATGAGTTTTCGTGACAGAACATTAATTTTAAATATTCTGCAAATGTTACTGTTATCGGGCGAGTTGGCCGTGCGGTGAGGGGCGCGCAGCTGTGAGCTTTCATCCTGGAGATAGTGGGTTCGAACCCCACTGTTGGCAGCCCTGAAGATGGTTTTCCGTCGTTTCGCACTTTCACACCCGATAAATGCTGGGGCTGTACCTTAATTAAGGCCACGGCCGCTTCCTTCCCATTTCTAAGCCTTTCCTCTCCCATCGCCGCCATAAGACCTATCCGTGTCGGTGCGATGTAAAGCAAAGAGAAAAAAATGTTACTCTTCACGAACTGAATTTTCAGCTGTGATTCTTGCAAATGGATGGCATGCTTACATGTTTTATAGTCTGCATAGGATGGTAACGCAGCCGGATTGTTTCCAGTGTCAGATAACCCGTTCCATATCTGCTATACAAAATGAAGGTGTTCACGTGGGTTTTGAATTGCTCTACTGTAAGATTGAAACTGAAGAACATCTGAAGAAGTTGCTGAATGGTATTCTTCCGTATGGAGTACAAGATGAAAATAAATAAGTCCAAAAAACGGTAATGGAGTAACGATGGCAGAAGTAAGGACGGCATCAAATGCAGACTAGCACAAGCAAAGAAAAGAAAAAATTGCTTACTTCGAACACTGATATAGGGATTAGAGAGATATTTTGAAGACTTTCGTACGGAGCGTGACTTTGTACGGAAGTGAAACATGGACCATAACTAACTCAGAAAGAAAGAGAATAGAAACTGTTGAAATATGGTGTTACAGAAGAATGCTGAAGGTAAGATGGATATATCGATTCACAAATGAAGGGACACTGAATCGAATTGGTGAGAGGAGATCGATTTGGCTAAATTTGACGAGAAGAAGAGATAGAATGATAGGACACATCTTAAGACACCCAGCACTTGTTCATTTAGTTTTTGAAGGAACTGTAGGTGGTATGAACGGTAGGGGTAGACCAAGGTATGAATATGACAAGCAGATTAGAGTAGATGTAGGATGAAATAGTTACGTAGAAATGAAAAGGTTAGCACAGGATAGGGTGGCATGGAGAGAGAGCTGCATCAAATCAGTCTATGGACTGATGATTCAAACGACAGCGAGCTCTATTCATGAGCCACTTGCAGGAAGCCTCTACACGGCTATAATCATTTAGTTACCGACTCTAGAGGTGCGCGCGCCATTTGAATGGATGCCAGTATGCATTGTGAACATTAACGTGATGTGTTCCCAGTATGACTGCCACTGCTCTAGCATATGCACCAGTTGCCACGTGAAGCGCAGTCTCTTCTGAAACATACTGCGATCTGGATGTTGCTGAGCTAGTTGCCACTTACGACGGTGACACTCCCCAGATAAAAGGAGCATATCCCCGAGTTCATCCTTCCTAAAGCGTAGCAGATCCATTGTTATGTATTGACTAAACTAAATGTTTCCGCACAAGGGCCCTGAGTTATCGAATAATGTTCAGCCCCTGCAACATTCGGCAACTTGTCCGGCAGTACGCGGTTTCATGTACTACAGTGAAAACTCCTTCAGCGGACGAGGTAGACCACCCCTTCTGCAGCAGGATATCCCGATACACCGTGAGAAAGTGGAGTCACTCAAAGATCCCCCACTTCCGGTGGCGACTGTACCAGGGAAAGCAGCCTCGCTTTATTAGTCCGACTCGCGATTCCTAGTACACGGGTTCGATCGCGGCTGCTGTAGCAGGGTTGAGAATTCTGTGAATGTCCGAGATTTTTTTTTTTTTTTTTTTTGCTATTTGCTTTACGTCGCACCGACACAGATATGTCTTATGGCGACGATGGGATAGGAAAGGCCTAGGAATGGGAAGGAAGCGGCCGTGGCCTTAATTGGATGACATTATGCATCAGTAGACTAAGCGCCATTTCACGAAAATTGAGATTTTAGCGCCATCTTGTAGAGGAAGGCTTGAACTATTTATAAAAAATTCCCCACTGCATTACAAGAGGCCGTTAGTTGTTAGTAAACAGAAAACCTAAGCGACAAAGCGGGAATCAGTAAAAATGTAAATTGCATCAGTAGACTATGCGATCTTCCTGTTTGCATCATTACACCAAGCGCCACATTCCTCACATTGCGCGCGGATGACAGCGAGGGAGCCCGCGTTTTCGATAGTGCTAACATTTTTACGTGGTGACACATTGAGTGGTTTATCAAGTGACGAAGTTCAGCGATGTATCAAGTACTTCCAAAAGTAAGGAGAAGGACAATGCTACTAATGCAGCTTGCTAAGAAGGTTGCGTCTGAGAATCATTCTCTAGAATTTGATGGTGAAACTCAGGAAGTAAATCTAAATAAGTCAAGACAGGGACGACCACGGGAAAGTAGAGTTCCCTTTCACCAGGCATTAATACCTTTTTGGCCAAAAGGATAACCTATTATCTCTGAAGCCAAACTAAGAGACTTTGGTTCGCTGATGCACCTAATACCTGCAGATGCCAAACAATTTTACGAGAATCTTCAAGCAGATTCTGACATCGTAGATGACGTAGATAGGATTAATGGAGATCCTGATTTCGAGATTGAATGAACTGAGAGCAACAATCTTATTACCTGTCCAGTGATTTGTGTGAATTTATGGGAGAAAATATCTTTAATCACATTTTCTGTCTCAAGCAGAACAAAACAAGGCTTAACAACATCACATCAATACTGTACTCTCAGAATATAATAGGCCTATCGTGAAGGAAAATCCATTCAAAAATTGTACAGACTACAATGGCTCATGTCTTACCATTTGTATTTGACTCAGATAAGTTGAAATTCCTCAAATCAGTAAGTCGTTATAGCAACGACTTTAGAGAATAACTTCCCTTCTAGAATTTCTCCATCTAAAACTTGAATAATGTACCGGAGTTGTGGCGCGGCTCGTGGTGGATCAAGCACTTAGCGGGCCTTTTCAGACAGTAGGAGATTCAGTTTTTAATCGTGGCTGCCGCCACGTTATATTTTTGAAGTTTTACTCAGTAGATACTCAACAGTTGGGGGTTATGGTGTAGCATCGTGATACATTATTCGCACTTGAGAAAAACCTTAAATTGCATCAGTAGACTAAGCGCCATTTCTTCAAGAAAATCTATGTAGTGCAAGTATAAAAATGTTGAAATTTGGTGAGAAGGTACAATATATTATCCTACAACACCAGTAATACCATATTTAGCAAAATTATGTTCGCTCGAATTTACACATAGAACCAAATTTAAACGTGATTATCTCGCAACCAAGTTTTGGCGCTTGGTCTAGTGTTGCATAACGGCATCCAATTAACGTATAGCCCCAGCATTTGCCTGGTGTGAAAGTGGGAACCACGGAAAACCATCTTCAGCGCTGCCGACAGTGGGGTTCGAACCCACTATCTCCCGATTACCGGATACTGGCCGCACTTAAGCGACTGCAGCTATAGAGCTCGGTCCCAGTATTTTAATTTAAAGAAAATTAAAGCCTACTGCAAATGATAAAAATTGCATATAATAAGTCAACAAAAATCGAACAAGCACAATATTTCCGAAACTGCGTCCAGGAATGTCTGTGGACGAGGTAAGAAAGTGAAGGCGGATGAGTTTAACGGACCACAGACGATTAGGCCTTAGCACATTGTACTGTCTAGCTTATGAAAATGCAAAACACACAGCTAGACGTTATCGAGTCTGCGAACATAACAAATACTCGTAGTTTATTGTTTTACGTATAGAACAGGTAGATCATTTCAAGTGTTTTCTCTCAGGATGGAAGCAGTAAAGTGAGTGACAGTACTCTGTAAGGAGGAAGTCACCTCCGGACGAAACTATCGGTCTCTTTTCAGACCTACTTTTCTTTGTGGGAGTGAAAGCTGAGTGGACTCATAAGTTAAATGTAACTGACATGAAATTAGCCAGAATGATTGCTGGTACGAACAAGTGGTAACAACGGCAGGAGGGTACTCGGAATGACGAAATAAAAAAAAAGTTAAGAATAAACCTGATGAATGAATCTGTACGCATTAATCGGCTTCGGTGGTGGGGTCATGAGAGGCGAATGGAGGAGGATAGGTTACGTATAAGAATAACGGATTCTGTTATGGACGGCAAGAGAAGTAGAGGCGACGATGCTTAGGCTCAGTTTCTAACGATTTAAAGATAATAGCTGTAGGATTGTGGTGGCCGTTAGTAAATTCGCACAGGCTCACAGACTGAACACCGAAAGGCATGACAGTACATAATGAAGATGAACGTATGTTTTATCGTATGGGTTTTATACCGCCAGTGACTGAAGACATGTTTGGCTCGTATGGTGCAAGTTTTTGTGTTTGACGTCCATGGGCGACCTCCGCATCTGGTAGGGTGATGTTGAAAAAGTGAGAGAGTGAAATCCGATGTTGGCAGGTAGCCTATTTCTGTCGAATAAAATCACCGGGTCTGCCGAAGGCTTAATGCCCCCATCCGCCGCACGAAACACCATCAACAGCATCAGGTACCATTACTCCATGCCAACATCGTGGAGAGATTGGAATTGAATCCCGACTTTTCGTGTGCTAACTAATGATTAGAATTTGATATCACTTTCTCTGCTACCCTGCCGGCCAGCATTCTGATGGTGATATTTTCCAACAATGGGACTCAAATCAGGTAACCACAGTGTTAACACGTGACACCTTGAAGACCACGGCCATGAGGAGGGCTAGGAAATAGTGTGGTGTCGCAACATTCGCAAGAAGTCAGAGAAACCTTCTCTAAATTTAACTCTGCCCATTGTCTTGTTTCCAACTCCCAAGGTACGTGCAGTATTCTACGCCGAAAAGACTCTGACCATGGTTTGAACACAGCCTCCTTATATTCTTACGTGATCATAGACACAGCATATCTAGTTATAGGCTAAAGCCGAATCTTCCTTTTCGATCCGGCGTTAGGCATGTACTAGAGCTGAAATGTCACCAAACAATATTGATATGGATACGTTTTTTGGGCTGGGACCTGCCTCGAAATAGAGCCATTAATTTCGCGTGGAAAGCAACCCGACACCGTGGTAACACGACGACCAGTGTTTGCCATCTTGTTCCTCACATTACTGCCGTCTGCCAGAACTCTGCTTTCTATGTACAGTAGGTGCCAACGTTTTAAACGAGTTTCCACTGCCCGTGACTGGCGTTTCGTCTAGGTCACAGTGAAGTTCCTTAAGCAGAGTAACTTCAATGAAGGCAGCATAATATTCCTCACAATACGTATCTAGCGAATATGTATGGCCATAAAATTGTGTGCTAAATCAGCGACCATTTGTTGGACGTAGATCTTGATAAGTGCGGCTATTTTGTGACTTGACATGGGAATATTGTGTGCTGAATCAGCTGCCATGTTGTTGGACGTAGATCTGGATAAGTGCGGCTATTTCGTGAAATGACATTGGAATGTTGTGTGCTGAATCAGCTGCCATGTTGTTGGACGTAGATCTTGATAAGTACAACTATTTTGTGACATGGCATTGGAATGTTGTGTGCTGAATCAGCTGCCATGTTGTTGGACGTAGATCTTGATAAATGCAACTATTTTGGGACATGGCATTGGAATGTTGTGTGCTGAATCAGCTGCCATGTTGTTGGACGTAGATCTTGATAAGTGCAACTATTTTGGGACATGGCATTGGAATGTTGTGTGCTGAATCAGCTGCCATGTTGTTGGACGTAGATCTTGATAAGTGCAACTGTTTTGGGATATGGCATTGGAATGTTGTGTGCTGAATCAGCTGCCATATTGTTGAACGTAGATCTGGATAAGTGCGGCTGTTTTCTGACATGACATAGGAATGTTGAGTGCAAAATCAGCTGCCATATTTTTGGTGGTAGATTTTGGCAGGTGGGGCTATTTTGTGACATGACATGGGAATGTTGTGTGCTGAATCCGCTGCCATATTGTTGAACGTAGATCTGGATAAGTGCGGCTATTTCGTGACATGACATTGGAATGTTATGTTCTGAATCAGCTGTCATGTTGTTGGACGTAGATCTTGATAAGTACAACTATTTTGTGACATGGCATTGGAATGTTGTGTGCTGAATCAGCTGCCATGTTGTTGGACGCAGATCTTGATAAGTGCAACTATTTTGGGATATGTCATTGGAATGTTGTGTGCTGAATCAGCTGCCATATTGTTGGACGTAGATCTGGATAAGTGCGGCTGTTTTCTGACATGACATAGGAATGGTGAGTGCATAATCAGCTGCCATATTTTTGGACGTAGATTTTGGCAGGTGGGGCTATTTTGTGACATGACAGGGGAGTGTTGTGTGCTGAATCAGCTGCCATATTGTTGGACGTAGATTTTGACTGGAGGGACTATATTGTGACATGACATGGAATGTTGTGTGCTGGATAAGCTGCCATATTTTTGGACGTAGATCTTGATAAGTGGGGCTATTTTGTGACATGACTTGGGAATGTCATGGGATATTTGGACGTGTATTTGAAGCGACAGAAATGAGATACTAATGAGCGGATATAACCTTTTCAAGGGATGTCCAAAATAGAGTATTGGTGGTAGTTACTGATTTTATTTTTGAGGCATGCACAAAGCCACAATTTAAATGTCATGTTGGGATATGACAAAGTGTTGGCTTATTTTATGTTGAGTTCACTTGTACGTTATTTGAGTACTAAATAATTAGGGGTATCCAAGCGAGTATTAATAAGTGTTAGGATTCAGTTAAACTTGTGGTATGATGTCATGAAATAAATAATATTGGAAATAAAAATTTATGTTTCCAGCCTCCACGAAGTGACGTTAAAGATTATAATAAAAGGTAAATAAATTTGAATAGGGACTTGTTAAAGAAACCATTCGTCCGCGGATATAGAATTTGTTGTTAATTAGAATTTATAGAAATCATTTCAATTGATTAAATTATTAAACTCAGTGGAAACCGTATTTGAGAAATAACTTAAAACCAAGTGATTAACTTAAAAATGTATTCTGGAAATCTTAGTTAATTTGGCTGGGAAAATTCAATTGATAACGTAACGATTAAGGGGACATTTCCGCATGTGAAGGATTTTACTGCCAAAAACTGTTTAGGACATTATTGTTGTTGTTGTTGTTGGATTATTTGACTTTGATTGATTGAGCATTACATGTGCTGGGATTATTAAAGTGGAAATCTTGGTCATCAACTGCTGTAACTTAATTGTGTTCAGCCTTCAGTTTAGAAACTTGGATGGTCATGAGGATCATGACCTCAGTGACTTAGATTAAGGCCATCTGCCATTATAGCATCATTTTCGTTGCAGTCATCATCCACAATGACTTTAAAGTAAATTGTAAAATTAGATGTCGGTCCAGGACATAGTCGCAGGTCACATCAATTCAATTAAGGGTCCATGCCGTACAACCACTGTGTATCATACACCGATTTGACTGTCTTAATTATACCAAGAGTCCCGAGTTCGTGGTACGAGGGTTGGATCATCACGAATCATAATGATGGTACATGTAGTCTCACATGGAAGCCGAATTTAAGGATGTCCAGGCTTTCTTTTCTTCACTCTGAACTTTTGACAGTGGTTTCTAGTAAGGATGCCCATCAGGCAGTTGATTTGAACTTCTCTCCTCTGCGTTGTAATTATTGTTGATTATGTTGATCGAACAAGAGAATTTCGAGTTATAATGTCCGTTTTAATGTCTAACTTAAATAATTTCTTGAATGAACCACGATTTTTATAGATTTGATTTTCATTTCGTAGATAGATTAAATATTACTGAAAGCCACCTCTTACCTAAGCAAGTGACGAAGAACCCGTTAACGACCCAAGAGACAGATCTCATGCAGGTTGCTAATAAGTAAAGAAGGTAGGTATCCTTTATGGGCCTTAAAGGGTTAAGTATATCCGTGCATGTTAACGATATCGCCATTGTAATTTTATCGTTGCAAATAAGAATTCCTAGACTACATTTCGACACTAACAAACGTTTTTATGATGTAACCTGTCAAAGCAAGAAGATCACCAAATCAGACCCCGTTTTGACGGTACTATTCTCTTTCATAACATCGAAACCTTCAATCCTAATACGAAAAACAATTTTGTTTGGAAGCCTGTATACCACCATACAAAAGTTGGTGGAGCCATTAATGGTGAATGTTCCTTTGAAAAATGAATTTTGAGGAATTTTTTTAATGTCCAAACTTAAAACCACAACAAAGCAAGCGAGAGTGACCGACCACTCCATCATTGATAAGATGAATATATTTAAAACAACATGAGATCACCAACATAGAGTGCACAGTGATCATGTAATCACTAAATCTAACGTCTCATATCCTTATTTTCTTCTTCCCCTTTTTCTTAAGCGTTTGTCCCTCCTGGAGGTCGGTCCCGCTCCATGGATTCGTTCTCTCCATTTAGTTTTGTCCTGGACCATAGGAGGGTGCAGATTGCCGTTTTTATATTTTTGTGAACGTTATCACCCCATTGCTCTTTTGGTCGTCCTTCGATCTCGTACCGGCGTCTTCGCCCCTGTCCTCATTACATGTCCAAACCGTCATGGACGACTCTCGTTCATTTCTTCTTGAATTCGTGCAACGCGAAATCTCTCTCTGGTGGAGTCATTGCAGATGCACTCCCGTTCACTGACGCGGGCTGTCGATTTCACACTTCCAGTCTCCTCGACTTCTTATATCATTAGCCCGAATTTAATAAAGAATGTACCTTGAAATAATGTAACAAGCAGTGAATGAATATGTTCCTTCTTCGTGAATGGCTCACTTATGACCACGCGGATTCAGCATTTCTTGACATTTCCTCTTTGCCCTACAGTTCTTCATTTTCATCGATTGTTGTCATTTCTGTTTCTCCGACCAAGAACGTCGTGTTGGTTTCGTCTCGTTCTCCTCAAATCTCCTTATGTGAGCAATTTACCTGATTCACATCTTTTCTTCAGAACCTAATTCAGTGACGTCTTCTCTACTTGCTTATATCATTCTTATCTCAGAAGTCTCTTGTTATTCATATTTTCCAAATACCTTATAAATTTACTTCGTCGCTGTCTAATTGTATAAGTAAATATTTTTAAATATGTTTCTGAGTTTGGTTTGGGGCAATGTGTTCCATTTTTAATTCTGAGCCCTAAGATTTTTATCATTATTTCCCTTTATTTAATCTCGAATTGTTCCTTTAAATCAGGGCCTCTCAGGGTGCATGCACTGTGCACGGTGCAAAAGACGACTTCGCTTGGTCGACCAGAGTGCAGACCCCCACTCCTCGATTTGGAGCAATAGCAGTATCTCTCTCTTTCTCCATGCCTGTCTCGCTCCCTCCCCCTGTCTCCAAATCCGAGCCGATTCGAGCCGAGTTGAGCCGAGTTGAGCCGAGTAACCCAGAGACGAAGCGTTGGTCCGAGCCGAGCCGAGTGGAACCGATGCACAGTGCACGGAGCTCTTGCGCCTCGATTTGCACGCGTGAGTTTTTTGGCGTTTGAGAGGCCCTGCTTTAACTTTTTATGATGTAAACTGAGCTTTCCAGAAGCATAAAGAGCTTCAGGTTTTATCATCTCAAGTAATATATTGTTTGCTATATACATTTTCCTGCATGTCAAAAAGCAGTTTCCATTTTCTGAGTTCTTGAAGCTACTGATTTATTTTCATTGCCATTTTCAGCGATTGAGTACCTCAATCCCTTTAATATTGCAATTTTATTCATATCAGGGTAAATTCAGATGGAGCAGTTTTCATATTTGCCATAAATATGATAAAATATACATTACCGGGCGAGTTGGCCGTGCGCGTAGAGGCGCGCGGCTGTGAGCTTGCATCCGGGAGATAGTAGGTTCGAATCCCACTATCGGCAGCCCTGAAGATGGTTTTCCGTGGTTTCCCATTTTCACACCAGGCAAATGCTGGGGCTGTACCTTAATTAAGGCCACGGCCGCTTCCTTCCAACTCCTAGGCCTTTCCTATCCCATCGTCGCCATAAGACCTATCTGAGTCGGTGCGACGTAAAGCCCCTAGCAAAAAATATATATATATATTAATTAAAATGAAATGAAGAAACATGAATTATTTTGTACAACTTCACTCTTTCAAAGTTAAGGTTCATTAATTTAAAAAGTGCTACACGCATTTGGGAGGTTCTCCACCGTGCTGGCCTTGGAATGGCACTTAAGATGTTTCTCCCCACCCACTCGTGACGAGACTACTGTAGAACCGGCTGTCTAGACATTAACTATGTAGTCATCAAGCTGCATATCTAGAATTACCTCAGTTACTGTACATTCTGTGCCACAGCATGACGTGATATGGTAAACACGCTTGCCCTTGATAGACGGAGCTTCTGTCTCTTAACCTTGTGTATTACTGACAACACCTGATCTTCTAATACTTACGTTCTTTAAAATAACTTCACGATACTGTAGTATCTTAGCGCGTTAGATAGAAAAATGCCATCAGTAACTTTTGTTGGAGCATATAACAGGTACATAACAAAGGACTAGAGTTCGCCATGTGGGCGAATTAATTTACCTACCGTTTTGTTCGTCAATGATATCCATTCCCTGACACTGTTATATTTCCGAGGCTTACACAGTCTTTCACTTACACGCCTTCTCGGTTTCTCTCTTTTCTTCTGTTCTTATCTTCATTCTTCGAAAGACACTTCCGTTTTCTTCTGATTGTATAAATAAATAAATAAATAAATAAATAAATAAATAAATAAATAAATAAATAAATAAATAAATAAATAAATAAATAAATAAGTAAATAAATAAATAAATAAATAAATCGATCAATCAATCAATCAATCAATCAATCAATCAATCAACACTGATTTGCATTCTGGACAGTCGCCCAGATGGCAGATTACTTATTAATTGTTTATCTGCTCTATTCTTATATCATTTGAAAGAAATTCAAAATTTATCGGAGATCTCCATTGGTAAATTATTCCAATCCCTAATTCATATTCCTATAAACCAGTCATTCCCAAATAGTGGTCCGCGGACCCCTGGGAGTCTGTAACGATAATCCAAGAGGTCCGCAATAATAATGTATGTTTCCAAGTACTTAATGAGCGAAATTATTGTGGACACACAATTCATAGAACGTTATTCTATATTTAGGAACATATTTCATCACTGTTTATAATTTACATACAGCATATGTAATTCTTGACCGATAAATGATACACGTTGGTAGTGTCTTGTGAAGACATTTTACTGTATCACAAGTACACGTTTCTGATCGACTTCCAGGTCCATAGCATCCCCTATGCTCTAGAGTTTGTAGAAAGGAAATTCTGTGTTCAATGCTTTTCGTGACAACGTACCTGTTTGGGCTTTCACACGAATTAAAAATAAGTACAGAAACGACTCCAATGTTGAGGTTGATCTTCAGTTTGGGCGAGTACGCTTGTAAACCGCGTCATCTTTGGAAAGCAGTACCCTCCGTCCCATTGATCCAACAACTGTACCAAGCGAATTTTCTCGAGTAAGTTTCCAGATCCAGACTGTTGTAATTATTAGTCGAGTGTCTCAATATTTTGTAGTTTCTATGCATATATAAAGTAGGTTTATGTAAATGAAGTTAAGTTCAAAGGAAAGAAAATATCAGTCCTAAATTATACGAATAGAGTCAAAAATGGTAAATAAAAAATTCTGTTTTGTTCACTGAATTCAGTATTATGTTCTGTGGCTTTGGGGTCCTTGTACGTGAATGCGATATACTTCAGACACGAGATCTTCGAATGTTCTCTTCCAGAAGCCTCCATACGGAGATACCTTAAATTCCTCCCCCAGCCGGGCTGAGTGGCGCTGACCTTCTGAACCCATCTTGGCAGGTTCGATCATGGTTCAGTCCGGTGCTCAAATGTCAGCCTTTAGTCAGTAGATTTACTGGCACGTATAAAAACTCCTGCGCGAGAAAATTCCGGCACATTGGCATCTCCAAAAACTTCAAAAATTGTCAGTAGGACGTAAAAGAAATATTACACTGGAGAAAATGGAAATTGCAACACCCAGAAGGAGTGATGGTACATTGACGCAATTAAACACGCAGTACGAGTATTCGGTTGTGATTCGATGATTATACTTTCAGGTCCCTCTGACTGCAAGTCTGGAAAACAATCAATACAGGATGTGCCCACCATGAACTGCAATACATTGATGAATTCGTCGAGGCATGGAGACAATAAGGCCCTGGATCGCTTCCTGAGGAATTGTGGCCCATGCTTGCTGCACTGCACGGGTCATATTTTCCAGAGTTGTGGGTGGCTGAGGACGGTTGGCCAGTTGTCGACCCATCATGTCCCACACATGCTCAATGGGACTGAGGTCCGGGGATGTGGCGGGCCATTCTAATGTTGTGATGTCATGGAGAGCTTCTCTGGAGATGCGTGCTCCTGCTGAAACATCCCATTAGCAATGTTCGCCATCATAGGGACAAACACTGAATGGAGTACCCTATCAACGTACTGTCGAGCAGTCATAGTGCCTTCAACAAGCACTAGTTGTGGTTTCACATTAAAGCCAATAGCTCCCCAGACCATAATGCTTGATGTTGGCCCTGTGTGCCTCTCGACAATAAGATCTGGGCGGCCCCTCTCCCCGGTACGTTGGCGCACACGATTCCGGCGATCACTGCGGGCAAGACAGAAGCGCGATTCATTGGTAAAGACGACCCTATGCCATTCGTCGACCGACACCAGGCCAGCCTTACACGTCGCTGTTGTGGGGTCAATGGAACACCTTCTGCGGGGACACGGGCTCGTAAGCCAGCTGCACGCAGGCGATTACACTGTTTGTTGTGTAACGTGGGGTGCCACAGCTGCTCGAATTTGCGCTGCTGTTGCATGGGGTTCCATCCGGGCCATCCGAATGATGCGGCGATCCTCTCTCATAGTTGTCCGCCGCGCTGGGCCTGTGCCGTGTCTACGGGTGTGGGTACCTTCATTTGTCCACCGCTGCCATACACGTTGTACCGTAGATGCCTGTCGGCCAACAAGTGCAGCGACAGTCCTTAGCGATAATCCAGCCTCACACAACCCAATTATCCCAGCCCTCTCAAACGGCGACAGTTCTCTGTCGTCGAGGCATGTTTGACGGGGAACACTTCACTGCACAGACTGCAAGTCAACTACGCTACACCAGAGTCCGTATACTGGAGTTGATTCCTCCCCGACCAGACCTGTAGCAACAATCCAATGGGTCTGAAACTTTGATCGTTTACATACCTACATGGCATCGTTCCATATCTTGAAAATCAACACAAACGACCAATGCCTTCATGGTGTTGCAATTTCCATTTTCTTCAGTGTGTTATTCCTCCTTCTCCCTCCCACCCATGAGGCAAAATCTCCAAAGCGCCTTCCCCTAACAAGCGAGAGCTGCAGATTATGAGGTGGCGTGTGGTCAGCACGACGAATACTCTCGGCCGTTATTGCCTGTTTTCTAGACCGAGGCCGCCATGTCACCATCAAATTTCTCGTCAATTGTAATCATACAGGACCAACCGAGTGGCTACCCGGTCAAGGTCATGTAGATGACAGCATGCATTCGGGAGATACTGGGTTCGGGTCCCACTGTAGGCTGCCCTGAAGGTGGTTTTCCGTGGTTTCTCATATTCACACTACCTTAATTAAGGCCACGGTTGCTTCCGACCCACTCCTAAGCCTTTCCTCTCCCACCGTGGTGCGACGTAACGCAAATAGCGAATGAAAAAGTCACAATAATACTCTTCACGTACGCCGAGTGAATCTCGAGCCATCCCTTAGATCCAGGTGAAAATCGCTGACCTGGACGGTTATTAAACCGGGTATCTCCGAGTAGGAGACAGGTACAATTGATTTCACGAACTAAATTATCTTCGTAGCCAATACTCGAGCTCTCCATCTAAAAGAATGTTGTAACTTTCCATTCACTGATGAGTAGGGACTGGAATTTAAGGTGGATGATATGGCCAGAAAAGGCTGAAGCGAGGTTTTGAAAAAGGTGTTGATGAAATCACTTTATTAAGTTTGAAACCAGTTACGTGAGCAATAAACTTGTTATTTGGGTTACACACAACCTTTCGATGTTCTTGACACTCACTCAATGAAATGGAAGTGGCGTATGGCTTTTAGTGCCGGGAGTGTCCGAGGACAAGTTCGGCTCGCCAGATGCGGGTCTTTTGATTTGACTCCCGTAGGCGACCTGCGCGTCGTGATTACGGTAAAATGATGATGAAGACGACACATACACCCAGCCCCCGTACCAGTGAAATTAACCAATTAAGGTTAAAACTCCCGACCCCGCCGGGAATCGAACCCGGGACCCCTGTGACCAAAGGCCAGCACGCTAACCGTTTAGCCATGGAGCCGAACAGTCAGTCAATATTCACTTCACAGGCGGCACTTCGAACAATAATGCCGTCAGTTTGATAAATTGCGTCCTGAAAGTGCAATATACTTCTCCTTATTACTCTTCAGCATGCTTTTGTGTTGTACAAGAAAGAGTTCTTGTCCGGAATGGTAAAACACTATCATGACCAACAAGAGTGCACACAGTCGATACGTGGGACCGTTAAATCCATGCCAGTACTTAGTTTAAATCGTTGATGCATCATTGTTTACATATTAATTCGATTTCACAGCTGCAGGCTGGTCATTCTTGCTGAGATATACACTGCCGGCGAGAAAAGTTTCCGGACAAAACATATGTACCCGCACGAATATGTTTAATGACAAAATATATTCATGTAACCAAGTTTCGAAGGTTTTCGACCATCGGCGACTACTTTATGTTCGACGTGTAGCATCAGAAAGAATGCATCCTACTGTATGACACCTTCAGTGAAACATTGAGTGACTCTGTGATCGTTTGGGATCGTTTCACATTCAGTGGAGTTGGTAGAAACGTCCACCATGCCATGACCTTCCGTCTGGACAGCCACACGTCTCGCCATTGCATGCATTATCTGGAAGACAAACAAAACTCTGGGGAATTGTTTTTAATGGAATTTCCCGCCCTCCGCAAATCCCCGGACTTAAATCGAATTGAGCTGCTGAGAGAGGAGTTGGATCGGCAAGTCCGAAAAGGCTGTCCTTCTTCACCGGAAAATCGGTGGGTCCCTTGCTGAATGCGTGGCAAAATATACCTGCATCAGTGTTAGAAAGACTTTTTCTGAGAATACCGACGATAGTTAAAAGTGTACTTGCAGCAAAGCAGGGTTTCTTTGATGAGAACAGAGTTTGATGTGTTCTGGAGATCTGTGAGAGTAAATGTGTACATACTGTCTATTTCTTGCTCAGAAGTAAAGTAAAAAACGTAGTTTTATTGTAATATATTAGTTATCTAAAATATATTTTTTTCAATTCCTTACATAGGTATGTTGTTTTCTTTTAGCCTCCGTCCATTCCGTAACAGTTCACTGCTTGTCCGGAAACTTTTGGCCGGCATTGTAAATTAGTGGTGGTTTCGATAAATTGTATTTTAGTATTTATTTACCAACTCGTGTTGACTTCTTAGCAAACAAAATGTTAAACGTCTGTTCAGAAACTGAAAATAAAATCCTTTCTAATCTCTTAAAAAACGCAAAGAAAGAGGTGGAAATAGTTGCTGAAACACGAAATAGAAGAGGAAAGGGGACTAAACGTAGTAATAGAATACCCACATATATTGACCTATCTAAATACAAATATGTATATTTTTGGGAATCTTCCCCTACAGTGACGAGTAATGACTTCAGGTTAAGCTGTCTCTGACTCTTCTTGCCTTTGCCTACCTGAAGGAGATGTACTCCCAGAACGATACCTCCTATACTACCACTAAATCTGTGTTCCACTTCACATAGGCAATTCTGTACCACCGCTACAGCTGTCATTTCACGCTACTGGACAAATTACCATCCAGCCTCTCCACCTTGATGTAGAGCAGAGCCATGTAATCGCCGGTCCAGCAACCAATGAAGATATCTCGTTAACATCGCCATTTAGCGAGGGTAGATTTTCTTTACCTGGCTCCAAATTGTCTGAAATACCCTCGGGAGATGGAAGTCAGTTTGATCGTCAAAGCTGCGGTCTGTAGCACACCATATTACCTTCCCACATGATTAGTTTTAGGTTCGGAACCCGGATCTGTCATCGACGACCAATTTTTGTGGTGTAAATATTGTAATAAGTATTGAACAGTCAAAAACTCATTTTCTCAAAATGCAAAAATTGGACATCATCAAACTGCAATTAGACCTGAATAATTATATGCAGCAGAATGTTTAAACATTTGAACAAATAGCTTGCTTAAAAAAGTGGCAACTAAGGAAAGGAGGATTATACGAAAATAATCTTGGTCCCAACCTCAAAGATGGTGTTTACAGACTTCGGAGCAACACAGGAATATACGCCCACACCCAAAAAATATCAAGCGTAATCTGAAAAAGAAGGATAACTCTTAACACTCACCTCTTCAGATTGCCAGTTGAAAGAATCTGTAAGCGCTTCAGAGGTCTCAAAACGATTTCCCCCTGGTTGATGGAGATTGTTAAGGATCATTTACAGTATAGAATCACAGGAGAGTACATTCAACTACGAGCACCACTCAAACACAAACTTAGACTGGTTCACCAAGAAGAAGTCCCAACTCGACTGAAGCATGTCCATTCTGATGCATGGAAGAAAGCACATTCAGAAAGGATGAAAATCTGGGGGGGGGTCGCGTAAGAAGCCAAATCAGTTGAGATCTCGCGGTCCTTAGGAGCCCTAACGATGAATAATAATAATAATAATAATAATAATAATAATAATAATAATAATAATAATAATAATAATAATAATAATAATAATAATAATAATAATTGTTTTGCGTTCCACTTCATACTTTTACTGTTTTCAGAGACGCCGATATGACGGAATATTTCCCACCGGAGCACAGTGCGTAATTTCAGGAATCTAGCCGGCTAAAAATCGTATCTCGGAAACTAAGGGACCGATTTACATAAAACTTAGTATGTAACTGCTATTATTGGAGATAATTAAGTGTGTGGTCAATTAAGTACAAAGAACAAATTACTACGCCAGGAATAGAATTAGTAATCTTTGTAATTTTAATAAATTTTCGTTATAGCTTTAAGAAATTAAATAGATTATAATAGTGGAACATGCTGTTTAGAATGTTTAAAAACAGATACAGGAATACATGTACTTGCCAAACAATTTATTCATTAGATGAAGTTACATCAGAATCGCTATCGTCAATTTCATTATCTCCTTCGGCAGAACTAGACACGGGAGCGTCAGACAGTAACTTGAGCACTTCTCGTGAAAGCGGAATCAACTACCTACTTGATTTCCCTTAGCTTGTAATATAAGGGTCCGATGATATAAGCAGGTTATGGAAAAGGTCAGTATTTGTGTATTTCTGGAAGGTTTCCTATTATCATTATTCCTGGACTCCTGGGCTTCCTCGGAGAGGTGTTCAATAGATATATTACAGTGCCATTACCCAAGAGTTCGTGCAAAGTTACAGGCATGTAGTACGATTTGTATTTTTTGTAAGTATAATTGTATACAGTAGTTTCCTTTGCGTACATGCCAATGTTACTTTATCAATGGCATACCCACACGAAAGAGTTTCTACGATGACACGTAGATGGTTTATTAAATTTATATCTACTCCAGTAATATCAGCAGAAGTGAAAACCTCTCTGAAGAATCTTCTAGCGGTTTCCATCATTGGTATTGCCAACACTTTGCTTCGGATATCAACCAATAGACGCGTTTCCTCCCTGAACTTCTGTAGTGAAGTCATCTACAGTATTTATTTATTTATTTATTTATTTATTTATTTATTTATTTATTTATTTATTTATTTATTTATTTATTTATTTATTTATTTATTTATTTATTTATTTATTTATTTATTTATTTATTTATTTATTTATTTATTGCGTGTATATTTTAGGCTTTAAATCAGTGCGTAAATGTATTGTGTTGAATGAGAGTTATGCGATAAGCCTACGTGTGTCATTTATTTCTTTAACATTAATACTGTGATCTTCTGTAGTCATCTGCAGTATTTATTTACTGCGTCTGTTTTCTAGCTTTTTTTGTCTGGATAAATTTATTAAATACAATTAAATACATCACCCGTCCCTCAAGTCCATAAAAATTATTTGTCTATTTTCTCTCGCACTTTGCCTTATATTTCAGTGCTGAGGTTTCTTATGTGCCGTAGTTTACCCCTGATTCTGTACGAACCGAAAGTGGCCCCTATAAACCCCACGTCTCCTTCAGTTCATAAAAGTAATTTTTAGCTTAGTTTCTTCAGCCTTTTGTCTTGAACTCACATACTGAATTTCAAAAATGTATGTGCCGCCGTTTTCCCGTGATGGCGTTGAGCGGAGCGTTCGATATGGCAACCCTGTTGTCATAAGAGCAATACTGTTTTCTTAACATGGAATGAGCTATTGTAGGCTAATGGCAGGCTCGTACTGACATTGTTGTGATGCACGTCCTTCTGCAAGGCTGATTCTCTGCTCGAACCAACTTTTATTGTACTTCAGCAATTTGTCGCTTTTTCTACCATATTTTGTCCAGCGTGATCGAATTTTAGCACACAAAATACTGACAGATTTCCTTATTGACTTGGATATATCCTCGGAACAATCCTCAAAGCCTAAATGTTCAATTACAACATTCGCAATATCATCGTTCCGCTTATATTCCCTGCTGTTCCTCAACAGCTCGAAAACCGACCTCCGGGTTACAGAGTACATGGCTTCTGAAAAAAATTAATTACTCTCATGGTCGCGCCTGGTCGCAGCAAAAAGTCACAGTTTTCTATTCTTTCAAGTATAGATAACTCATCCAAAATACTTTTATTGCAGAAATCAAAGGCAATCTATTTTGAAAGTCAGCTCGAATTTGTATAATTAGCGCCTGGACACCGTGTACCTGAATTTTAAGTGCATATTTTGGACAACAATATAGTAATTTTCAGAAAATGCTACATACTATATAAAAATGCATACCTTTATATAATATAATTATATTGCAAGCTAAAGAAATATTTAGTTCTGATGTCTTTACTGAGCCCTCACATAATAATAACTGCGCGCTCGCCTGGCCAGAATATGATGCCCTAGCGGAGGAGAGCCACTTTAGGCCTTCGGTGAGATTAAATAATCAGACAGCGCGACTTTTCAATACTTAATTATTGTACCCAAGAGTCTTATAAACACGACTCACAGAAAATGCGCACCAAAGACAAGGGTTGAAAATATTATTTTTGGCCGGCTGGATGCTAGAAATTACCCACTGTGCGGAGTCCTTTATGTGCTGGTAAATATACGGACACGGGCTGAAGTATTTGAGCACCTTCAAATACCACCGGGCTGAGCCAGAATCGAAACTGATAACTTCGGCTCAGAAAGCCAGCGTCTTAACCGTCTGATTCCGGCTCACCAGAGATTAGTAATACTACCCACCATGTGGACGTGGTCATTAATGTGTAGGGTTTCTTGGTCTGACACCACCAGAATGTGGCCGCTTGGGTAGTAGAAGCGTTGATGTTCAATTTATAATCAGTAGGGCGCGTGCTAAAAGCCTAGATTTAATTTCAATAATAATAATAATAATAATAATAATAATAATAATAATAATAATAATAATAATTGCTTTACGTCCCACTAACTACTTTACCGTTTTCTGGGACGCCGAGGTGCAGGAATTCAGTTCCGCGGGCGTTCTACCGATACGATGCTCGATGCTGACGTATTTTAGAACCTTCAAGTACCACCGGACTGAGCCAGGATCGAAACTGACAAATTGGGGTCAGAAGACCGGTGCCTCAACCGTCTGAGCCACACAGCCCAGTGGATTTATTTTCTAACCTGACTGTAGAATTCACATGGAGTGAGGGCATTTGACGTACTTGGTGATGATTCGTCCGTCGGATGGGGACTTTTTTTACAAATTGCTATAATTTGTACCGACAGAGAGAGGTCTTACGGTAACGATGTGATAGGTAAGGGCTAGGAGTGGGAAGGAAGCGTCCATGGCATTAATTAAGGTACAGCACCAGACGGAAAACCATCTTCAGGGCTGTCGACAGTGGGGTTCGAACCCACTATCTCTTGTATTCAAGCTCACAGTTGCGCGACTCTAACAGCACGGCAACTCCCTCGTTAGTTTCACCCTCTCCATACCTCATTATCAACAACAACAACACGCACACACCCAGCCGTCCATGGATGTCAACTAGAAAGATGTCTGTGGAAGCCACAGGAGACTTCACATCACACTGAAGGAAACTCAGCATCCATTGTAACGTGTTTACCGCACAAAAAGCTCAATCTATTAACAGGTTTTGTCACTGATAACTGAATTCTCTTCATTCAGTTTGGAACGCGAGGTTGTGCGCAGTTGCGTGGCTCGATAAACAGGGAGCGATGACGTCGGTTGTGTTATTAATAGCCGGAACTCGAGCGGTCGATCATCCCCTCGGAAAACACTTCCAAGAAATCGGCAAATGGATCGCGTTCTATCAGACGAGAAAAAGAAATAAACTTGCCCTAGCAGACAGTCGCAACAGCTTATAATTGAGAACGAAGACACGACTTAGGTAGGCCATGGCAACGCTGACACATGATGTCCGGGGTAGCCTTACAATGATCGATAAAAAGGCAAACGCCATAACCTAGTAAATTTAAAAATACCCAATAGACTTCAATGTTCGCAGCTAGGAAATCTTGTTCCTGAATTAAGAGTAGGCAATAAATTATTATTATTATTAGTAGTAGTAGTAGTGGTAGTAGTAGTAGTATACCGGGCGATTTGGTCGTGCGGTTAGGAGCGCGCGGCTGTGAGCTCGCATCCGGGAGATAGTGGATTCGAACTCCACTGTCGGCAGCCCTGAAGATGGTTTCCCCTGGTTTCCCATTTTCACGCCAGGCAAAGACTGAGGGTAAGCTTGTTCAAAATGCAAATGATTAAGCATACAATACCTCATGATAGCTTAAAAATGGTTTATCATTAACTTGTTGAGTCACTTAAATCACATGGTGTAAGTGTATGGGGATCGGCTTCTGTTACAGACATAAACATGGAGCAAATGTTAAAAAGTCATATTGTCAAGGCATACTTTTCGTACAAAAACAGAAGTATACTTAGCTTAAATGAGGGTATGTTAACAGGGATGGACCAGAAGGAAACGTTCTTTAGAGTTAAACAACTTTATACTTACAACATAATTAAAGAAAATTACTGGAATCCACGATATGGAATTGTAAGTAAACATACTGCATCCTGGTGGGGGTGTTAGAGGCGTAATTCAATTGTAATTAATTATTGAGGAATATATATTTCATATTCATAAGCAAGAATATCTTACGTTATATATTGTAAGTATGGGCCAATTCGAATGGTATTGTGAAACCTACCACAGACTTGTGTCTCCTCTAAGATTAGGAAATACGATGGCCAGCAGAATTAGTTTTCTCAAAAATTGTGACGTGTTGGTAAAGAGAAAGGCAAAGTTATTTCCGAGTCAGTGGAAAAGTTCCATAGCTGTGGGTGATGTTATAGTTGGAACAACGAACGGGCCGAGAGCAGAACGCCAGGGGAACACCAGTGTACCAGCCGAGAGCTGGGCGCACAGTTGGTACCTAAAGAAAAAAATATGAAACTTCTCAGTCCTGCGTAAGCTTGGACCAATAGCAGTCACGACAACTTCGTATTGTAAGAAGCACTATCAAAGGGATCTCCACGGATTAAATTTATAGAAGGAAATGGATTATAAATTCGAGATAAGGTGAAATTTAGAAGCCCAACCATATAAAAAAATTATGAAAAGCTATTGAAGGAGATTGACTGGCGTAATTCTGAGAATTCATGGACGCTATTCGTTGATTGGCTGGAGGCAAGAGACGTCACGAACGGCGCGAAATATCACGCCCAGGATACGGGAGCTAAATTTACAATTATATTAATTACCGGCGAACGATATTAGTTGAGAATTGGCATATTATTACATCAGTGGATCCCAAGTTTAAGCCACTGGCATGTCCGCAAATAGCCGTATGAGGATGTTGGAACTGCTCAATCTAAGGTGACCTCTCATGAACTCGGAGGAGGGGGGATATTATTATAAATACATGGTCGTGGTGATGGACGATACTTACTCGTGGAGAATTGTTGGAGCTGTTAAGACGCAAGTGCGTGTAGAAACTTATTCGTGGATAATTGTTGGAGCTGTTAAGACGCAAGTGCGTGTAGATACTTACTCGTAGAGAATTGTTGGAGCTGTTAAGACGCAAGTGCGTGTAGAAACTTATTCGTGGAGAATTGTTGGAGCTGTTAAGACGCAAGTGCGTGTAGAAACTTATTCGTGGAGAATTGTTGGAGCTGTTAAGACGCAAGTGCGTGTAGAAACTTATTCGTGGAGAATTGTTGGAGCTGTTAAGACGCAAGTGCGTGTAGATACTTACTCGTGGAAAATTGTTGGAGCTGTTAAGACGCAAGTGCGTGTAGATACTTACTCGTGGAGAATTGTTGGAGCTGTTAAGACGCAAGTGCGTGTAGATACTTACTCGTGGAGAATTGTCGGAGCTGTTACTACGCAAGTACGTGTGCGTACTTACTCGTGGAGAATTGTTCGAGCTGTTACTAGGCCAGTGTGTGCACACACTCGTGAAATATTGTGTGAAGTGTTATTATGTTAGGTAACACAGTGATCCAGGATGTGATTAGTACGTGTTACAGACTTGAAGAGTCAGGAGTTCGAATATTTACGGAACTCATTAAATCGAAACCTACGGGTAGGAGTGAGAGATTCTATCTCGGAAATAGTATGTGTTAAGAGAGAACGGTCGAGGTTGTTCGACGTAATTGCACCAATGAACAGTCGATTACGAACTGACACCTGGTCAGCCACGCGAACGTGAGACGGGAGAATCGAGTGCGCGCCGGTACGCTGAAGGTGATACCGATGTATCCCATGTTCCTTAGTGCCCGGGGAAGGAATGAAGAATGTATATTTACATTAAGTGGGCTAGATAAAAAACCAATACGAGTGTAAAAATTTATTTGTTTCTCTAAGGTTTAAAATTTGTTGAAAAGTGTCAAGGATTGCCTCTTCAAGTTGGCATGAATACCAGTAGGATGCAGAGCTAAAAGTGGATGGGGCCGATGCTCCTCGTCCATTTTAGCAAACTACAGGGCTGAGATGAGTACCCCATGAATATAAATTTGTAGATTGCTAACGTTAGCGGGAGGAAATCATATTCTTTCATTATGGTAACTTGATTGTGAAACAAGCCGCTTCCCGTCTCGTATAATTTCAGAGATAGGTAGACAAAGGGACAAATTAATATGTACATAATTATATCAAGCACTCATAATTTTGATTATTAAATAGAGTAAATTAGGGTTGATTTGTTGGTTCAAGTGCTTGAAAGGGTCATAATTATATAGGATAACGTTTCACGTAAATATAAGATTAATATTCATTTTAGAAGTGCTCAAATGTGTTTCCAGTTATCGAAAACTTTACAGATATTAAGGCATATTGTACAAGTATCCAGAGGTAAAAGGTTGGCAGTGAATTTAATTGTTGTGGGACGGAATGAAGTCCATTGGATTGTCTGTAAATATCAATGATTAGTTGTGTCGCGAATTTTCACCAGTGGACAGAAATATAATAATCAGTAGAAGTATCGGAGTGATAAATGAATATGGGTAATGCGTAAATGAGTGTTTAATAATAATGCTTAGAGAATAATGGCATGGGCTTAGTTTGATAGAATGATTACAAGTTAAAGTAATTTACATGTGGAGATAACACGTTACGAGGAAGACTTTAATTCGGGCAGTAAATTTGATTTTGACATTAATTGTTGATTTAACGTTTTTAGACACGATAATATTCGTAAATATTTCTTTAGGAGCGATAGGGGCACTTGTATACGATGGCTGCGCTATGTTGAAAGCCCAGAGTGGTTTGAGCCCAATTTTGATGTTGGAAATCGTGCGGGACAAAAATCCAGCATGAGATTGAGTCGTACTGATTTTGATGAAGAAATAGATGTATCCTGAGGCCTACGTCTATAAAATATGCCGATTCCGTTGTTATGAGTGGCAGAAGAGTCCACGCACCGAGGATTAATTAGTGAATTAAATATTTGCAGAGTTCCAGTGGAATAAATGGACTTGAAATGAAAAAAGAAGGAATAATTTAGCACTTGCAGGGATTGGATGTATTTGTTCAACTGCGAGGTACCATGAGATTTGAGATTTGTCTTGGGAGGACATGGTGTTCCCATAAATTAACGGCAGTACGAAAATAAAGTTGCGGGTGCGAATACCGTTATTGCGTCCCGACCGATATGAAATCGGATCTTGGTGCTTCATATTGGGATTTAACATATGTGACTAAATTCCAAAGATTGAAAATTAAAATATAAAATTTCAAATTAATAATAATAATAATATTCCAAGTATATCATGCCTTAATTGATTGATTAGTGCCAAACTAGACCGGAATTGTAAAGGGTTATGCATTAAACATAATAGTAGTTAACTGCCTGTAACAAGCGAAATTAATTTTTAATAATAATAATAATAATAATAATTTCAAGTAGAAGAATTGATTATATAATTTCTGAGAATAATAATGGTGAAAAATGAAATTGAAATATTAAATCCATGATGATTTCGTGTTACGATAAGGATAATCTCCAATGATAATAAATAATAATAATAATAAAATTTATAAAATTAAAATATTTTTTGTCATTTCGGATGACGTTGACTGATACTAAGGAAGTCAGCTGGCTAAATAACGTAATAATGTCAAGTGTTGTAAATAATAAGTTAAGTTTGTTATTTGTAATGAAGATGGCAAATCCCTACATCTGGACCATTAGGTTAGAGTCGCTTCGTCGTTTCCTTCATTTAACGATTAGCATATCATGGTTAGGAAGCCGGGGACGGATTTTGTATTATCCCGGGTTAGTCTCATCTCAACAGGTGACCCATGCTTAAATGGCATTTTCACGAATGTGACGTTTCTCATATGCATATGGCTTCTTACGAGCCCGACTTAATGACTTATGTATTTCTGATAATGTACTTGAGAGGGCAGCACCTTCAGTTGTAAACCCAGAAGATCGTTCATTTTACGAGAGGAGTTCTATTGTCTCTTTGAAGCGACTCTTTGCCTTGTTTATGCGAGAGGTAATAACAACGGAGGCCGCGCTGATCGAAGCAGCCTTTCTATGTTTTAAATGGGTTTTTAATATATTCAAACTTAGCCCATACATGCATGTTACCTTTTATTTTGACCATTGATATTACAGGTATGTTGATCTTTGTTTTCGTTTTTGGTATTGTGATGATTCATAACTTTCCATTCATAGCAGATTGACACGCATCTTTTTTGCTCTGCTGCATGGAAGTGCCGTGTGTGTGTGGTTGTTATTGTGATCATGAAATGTTGGTAACTGGGTCTCAGATTGATTCTATTTGTGTGCACTGCGTTCTGTGGTACTTTACCATCAGATGTGTTTATGCCCTCCATCTCGACTTAAAGTTACATTCTTGTCGTACGAAGCGCGTGACCTGATGGATTTGAGCACGGGTGACTTTCAATCCCGTTATAAAATTGTTTGCGTGGTGCACGCTGCTGCTTGGTATATGCGAGACCCGTTGTGTGTGGCCATGTGAGTCACACTATATAAATTTATTTTGACATTAGTTACTGGAACGGCCGTTCATATTGCTTCCCGATACCTTCATATGTGTGAATGCTTGGATGTGTGTTGCTGAGCGAGGGGAGGGGAAAGATGCTATGTCTCTCGACCCCATTTGCACTTTTAGTCTGCAGTCGGTACCCTATGTTTGTTCTAGGTACAGTTTTATTTATTCTTGCCATGTCTATGTCTTGGGCGTTCGCTAGCCCGGGAGGCCGCCATGTTTTTCTTTCGTATATTTAGGCTATGAGTATGCCTGTGATACTCTTTGACTTTATTATTCGCTTGGAGCGGAGATGTTTCTCTCTGTCCCATCCCGATTTCCGCTTTGATTTTTCCCTGCTCGTTTTTATCCTCTGTGACGCGTGGGTCTTTGACTGCTATAGGTATTGTTGAGTGGATAATGGAGTGAGAAGAGTCGTGTTATTAATGAGACGTATCTCGTAAAAAGGACGATCTAAACTTGGCCGTGATAATGATAATAAAATTGGCATGTTATGTAATTGAGGTATTTATGAGACGCATTAACGGGGGTTTGTATATTAATAAGTTATTATTAATTAATGTACCTTTTCTATAGGAAAGTGTATCTAGAATGCAAAATAAAGCTTACAGTGAAGCATCTAAATTCAAAATTCTACCTTAAAAATCTACTTTTAAGCTTATAAAGAATCTATTAACTTTTATACTGGCTTCAATCCTCTCTAAAAAACTAGTGAGCTTGTAATTATATCTATTTGGGTCTTGAAATAATAGTAATTCTGCGCTCACGCGTCGAGGTGATGACATTCATTCGGGAAGGTACGTTTATATAAATATCCACTTGGTATTTTTTCTTAATTATTGGCTTCCTTTTGTGCTGTTTAATGTCTTTTGTTTAATTTTATCTTATCAATAAACCCTCATTTAATTTATTCTGCATTTCATTGATTGCAGTATTTGGTTCATATCCTTGTTCACCAACAGTGAGGGTCATTTCCAGCTCAGGACTGTGTTCTCTTGGCTTTTCCTAGTCGCGGTTTACGCCTCATTTTTCCCGGTGTGTGTGTTACGTTTGGTGTTATTTAATACGTTATCTGTGAGGGAGTTAGGGTTCGGCACACAGGTATTTGGTCTACGTCCATACATGGTCATTGTGTTCACGAGGTTCGAATTGCAGCCCACAGAAATCATCGTTCCACCACCCAAGTGGATGGGTGGTCAAAAAGTAAAATATTATGTGAAATTTTCAGGAATGATTTGCCAAATTACCGGTCAAATAAGGGTCAACGAATTTTGTTGTGCGTTAAATTTTTAACTTAAATAAAATGGTCCTTTAAGATTTGCAAGGAATCTGTTCCAGGTTCTTGTTCTTGTAGGATAGTAAACCCTTGGTGACCGTTTAAATATCTGTCCCCATTCCTAGGACGGAACCTTCAAATTCTTCCCTTGGATCCGATTTAATTTTTTTATGATGAGCCTTGTGCCTTTGCTGACAAGACCTAGTGTTTACAGTGCACTATGTCTTCTGGTATGGGCTAGAGTAATTTTGTTACTTTCATTGATCTGTCTCTGTCTTATACTTGGCTTTGACAATATGAAAGTGACTAAGGTATGAGTGATGCTAGTAATGCCATTCCTTCTGCAGCCAGTCCCTGCTATGAATGGTGTGAAAATGTTGCTCATAGGGTCAGTTGGTGCAAGCATTTCAGGGGGCTTGGCAGACTGATATGTAATAGAAACTGCTGGCTCGGTGAGGAAAGCAACGGGAAACTACCTCACTCCTCATTTCCCTAGTACGCCTCTTCAGTAATGCCTAGGCCATCTATGACAGCTGATGGCAGAGCTGTTGAGGATCCAGCCAGCCTTAGGGCTGAAGACTGAACATACATACATGATGAGCCTTAAAGTTAATGATTAGAGTGTCCCGTTCAACCCTGTAGTACTGATTAGATGGCGCCCATACATTTAATTGGAGATCTTATATCTTCATAATTTTGTTATTGTTTATTAGTTGCGATAGATTCGGAACGTAACACCTCCTGAGATAAATGCTGGTTGGGATTCAGGCTTTGAGCGGGTACAATACAGATGCAACAACACTGGGGCATATAAATTATTTTCAGATCATGAGGTACTACAATAAATATGGATTCAGAACACTACAAGTTGTAGTTCCTAAATTTTTTAACAAATTGCCCTCGGAATTGACACACTTGGAAACAAAATGTTAACTAAAAAATACACGTGACACTATGGATCATAGAAAATAAAATTACAGTTTAAATGTTTGTTCATGAATGTAAAATGTACCACATACGTATCTATTTTGAATGATACTTTCAGGTATTGAGAAAAACCCACACCACAGGACAAATTTACTATGCTATTGTAATGTACAAACTGTTAATGTTGTAAACAGTAAGGATTGCAACAATGTATGGAAATATGAAACAACTTCACCGGCAGAAAAACACATCAAGTGCTTTGCAGGTGTAAATAATTGCAAAGATAATGTATAATATCCTAATGCATATTTGCAAATGTATTTTAGATAAATTAAAAATAAATATAACTAAACAGATAAATTATTATTATTATTATTATTATTATTATTATTATTATTAATTTTATTATTATTATTATTATTATTATTACAGCCTTTCGAAGACTAAATTGATGTCAGAAGGTAAGAAATTCAACAGAATTGAATGTCAGGTTGGTGATACAAAGCTGGAATAGGTAGATAATTTCAAGTATTTAGGTTGTGTGTTCTCCCAGGATGGTAATATAGTAAGTGAGATTGAATCAAGGTGCAGTAAAGCTAATGCAGAGAGCTCGCAGTTGCGATCAACAGTATTCTCTAAGAAGGAAGTCAGCTCGCGGACGAAACTATCTTTACATCAGACATGAAACTAGCGAGAATGATCGCTAGTAAAACAGGTGGGAACAGTGACAGGAGGATACTCAGAATGAGGAGATAAAGACTAATTTAGGAGTTAACTCGATGGATGAAGCTGTACGCATAAACCGGCTTCGGTGATGGGGTCATGTGAGGTGAATGGAGGAGGATAGGTTACCTAGGAGGATAATGGACTCTGTTATGGAGGGTAAGAGAAGTAGAGGGAGACCAAGACGACGATGGTTAGACTCAGTTTCTAACGATTTAAAGATAAGAGGTATAGAACTAAATGGGGCCACAGCACTAGTTGCAAACCGAGGATTGTGGCGACGTTTAGTAAATTCACAGAGGCTTGTAGAGTGAACGCTCAAAGGCATAATGGTGTATAATGGTGTATGTAGGTTATTATTATTTATTTCCACATTTATTTATGTTCATTTCAAGCTCCTGTGGGTTACGATTACACAACTTCCTTGACTGTTCATGTTCATTCATTTTACGCCAGTACTCCATTCTCTGGCTCGCTTTTGCTCGTTCCTCATCCTAGAACACCCTCCTTGCTCTCCTCGGTTTCTCTACGAACAGATCCGTCACCTCCGCAGTTTTCCTTCTGAGCACTGTTCTGTTTGTAATATATCCCTCGTTAATGCCACATTTTTAATATACTGATGAACTTCTTTCAGACATGGTTTTTCTTCATTCCTGGAAGATGAAGATCTTATTTGCTAGGTGTTGCGGTTCCATTCTTACCAGGTGTCCATAGAAAGTCAGTCGCCTTTTTCTTACCAATGTTGAAATATTCTCGCATTTTTCATACAACTCTCGATTTGATCTCAAAAGGTAGGTAAACTCATTTCCTACTGCATTATTGGGTCCCGGCAGAGCCGGGAATGGAACGCGGATATCCGCGGGTGGCAGATGTTCACGCTAACCACTACACCACAGAGGCGGATAACAATGTTATTGGTTATACGTCCTTTTTACTACTTTTACGGTTTTCTGAAACGCCGAGGCGCCGGAAATTTTCCATCAGGAGTCCTTTTACGTGCTGGTAAATCTACAGATACGGGGCTGATGTATTTGAGCACCCTCAAATACCACCGGACTGAGCCTAGATCGAACCTGCCAACGTGGGCTTAGCAAACCAGCCCCTTAACCTACTGAGGCACCCAGTCCTTTGAGCTATTTGTATTGAATTATAATTTGTTCCTCTGGGTACAACCTGACTCTTCACTCCGTCTACCATCATACCATTATCTACTCTGCACCTCACAATCCCGTAACTCATTTACTATTCTATACTGTATAACAGTATTACCAGAAGGCTTTACCTGTGATTTCAGTTCTTTTCTCATATCATGACGTTAACCGTTCCTATGAGAGTTAGAGGGTTGGTTATACTGAAAGGTACACATCTTCATTATAGAGTGCTATACCTTTCAGCGTTCAGTCTGCAAGCCTGTAGGAATGTATTTATCGCCTACACAATCCTCCATTCGTAACTAGTCTAAAGACACATTTATATCAAAATAACAGTTAAATTTATTTGGGAGTACGACACTAATTTTCTCTCCCTTCGGAGACTAGATGTTAAAACAAATGTTGTGGCCGGGGGAAAGTTTGGGCCTGAAATGTTAATAAATAAAGGCAGTAGAAAAAGGGTAGGGTTGTGACATGACAAGGTTGACCTAATCGTTGTTAGTATATTCATTATCAAAGTAATCCTCAGATATCCGAGTTTAATTTTGTAACGTAACCCGGTGGTGTGCACAGCCGCTGCAGGAGTTGGACAAGAATCGAAGCTTATTCCAAGAGCGAGCGGGCATGCACGCTACTTTGACGTCATCGCTGGGGAAACAATAAAACTACAAGGGAATGTTAAACAATTACACAAAGAGTTAGTGCACAGAATTAGATTAGCATTATTGTGAACACTGGGACATATACTGAAAGCGACATCGCCGGGAAGAAAATCATGAATCTATTTGGACGCTTGAATCCTATTCTTAGAAGTGGTTTCCGTCCGTTTGAAACAGGATTTCTTCATAGAATTCCTATTACGTCACAGATATCACAGAACTAAAAGTATTTCTCTTAAAATGTTTCATGGTACTAGATTCGGGTAAAAGAGATGCAGAGGCTTATTCTTGAACGGAAAAATCTAATGAAACAGTATACCGCGCCTGACGGTTAGGCATCCCATGAACGTCACTGGTGTCGTTATGGTCTATTCTCCTCTGCCGTATACCAAGCACCATTCACTGCACCATTACCTTTGAAAAAACATGTACCGTATGCGACAGGCATTTACACAATGCATCAAACTGTCATACGGTTATGTAAAAAGTACGTGCCAATTATGACCTTTCATTAGGGTATGAAATGAACTCTAAAAGCGATGGCATCATCATCATCATCATCATCACCATCATCATCTGTTTACCCTCCAGGGTCGGTTTTTCCCTCAGACTTAGCGAGGGATCCCACCTCTACCGCCTCAAGGGCAGTGTCCTGGAGCTTCAGACTCTTGGTCGGGGGATACAACTGGGGAGTATGACCAGTACCTCGCCCAGACGGCCTCACCTGCTATGCTGAACAGGGACCTTGTGGAGGGATGGGAAGATTGGAAGGGATAGGCAAGGAAGAGGGAAGGAAGCGGCCGTGGCCTTAAGTTAGGTACCATCCCGGCATTCGCCTGGATGAGAAGTGGGAAACCACGGAAAACCACTTCCAGGGTGGCTGAGGTGGGAATCGAACCCACCTCTACTCAGTTGACCTCCCGAGGCTGAGTGGACCCCGTTCCAGCCCTCGTACCACTTTTCAAATTTCGTGGCAGAGCCGGGAATCGAACCCGGGCCTCCGGGGGTGGCAACTAATCACGCTAACCACTACACCACAGAGGCGGACTTTTTAGGCCAATAGGGCTGCTTATGTTGATGTTTTATAAGCAGGGCTGCACAAGGATAGGATGGTTGGGGGTTTGAATCCACGTGACTGAGCAACAGGCTGTTAGCGCAGTAAGTGAGAGTTCAAATGTATGTCCTTCTGCAGTAATGCACGTTTAAGCACGCCGTTGAACTGCCATTAGGGCTCTTTGTAGCATTGTAGATGTTACGGAATCACAGGCTTCCGTAATAAGGTTTCGAAGGCTTTCAGGATTTTCCGACTGCGTCCTTCAAATAGCACCAAAGGAGGAAGTCCAGTGGCGATCTAGCAGGCCAGGTGACAGGCCCTCCCCTCGTATCCATCGACCGGGATGTCTAACATTCAGGCGACATCGTCGTGTTGATACCACATGGTTACACACTCACCCAGGGGCACATCCTCTAGCAGCTATGGTAGTTGGTCTTCAAGAAACTGTAGGTACCGGCCTCCTGTAAAATGATCCTCAAAGAAATATGGTCCAATTAGGTGATTACCCAGTATAACACGCCAGACATTTACTCCCCACCGTACCTGAAATGCTGCCTGCCATACAGAGTGGGGCTTTTCAACACTCCAGTAGAGCCATTATTATGAAATCGCGCCTCGTCCGAAAATAAAATGTGAGACACAAACGCTGAATCATTTGCCACTTGCGTCAGAAATCAACACGTGAAGTTCTTGATGTAGTTTCAGGTGATACGGACGAAGAAAACTTGAATGCAATATCCTTAGAACAGACGACTGGCTGATGTTGGCCTGTTGTGCTACTGCCCGGGTACTCGTGTGAGGATTCTCCCGGAATATGTCCAAAACCATCTCAGCAGTTTCACGGGACGTAACTGGTGCCTCTCCAACAGGACCTGTTCGGGAAAATGACGAAGTTGTATGCAAACGTCGCTTCACCCTACTAAACATGTCTGCGTTTGGTTGTTGTCTGAATGGAAATCATTCCTGGTACAGGCGCTATGCTTCCTGTGCGTTCGCCGTAGATGAGGAGCATGTCAACATACTCACCTGCTGAATATAGCGAAAAATGACTAGGACTGCTAGGCTACACCATGTGTCAGGCCACTACACATTCAAGTGGTCGAATGTGGCACGAATGACCCCTTATTTTATCCTCAAAGTTTAAAATGTGAATACAAAATGTATCTCCCGTGGTATTCGAACCCACCTACCAAGGCAACATGCGTCAACACGTGTGCGGTTAGTCCACCACACCACGGTGACTGTTGCCTCCAGTTTATCACAGAGCTCACTTGGTGTAAAAATACGTCCCGCTTTAAAAACGCACACACGTTTTCTATCAGTATGCCATCGCTTTTAGCGAGAATTTCGTAACCAATCGAAAGCTTATAATTGGCATGTACTTTGTACATAACCGTATGACAGTTTGATGTACTGTGTAATACCTGTCGCACACATGCTTTTGCGTAAGTCGTGCAGTGATGACGCAGTAAGTGTTGTATAGGCGACTGTAGCTTGTTATACGTAAAAAGAAAAATCGACCATCACCCCACTGCCGTTCGTTGGGAAGCCTAAAAGCAGAAACGTCAGGCGCGGTTGACTCACCCGGTATAGGTACTGAGGTTTTTAGTATTAGGTGTATTTGTTCACATGTACTGCATATATATTTGTTATGTACTTATTGTATGTAACCCTATGTAAATTACACATGCATGAATTACATGTATATTCCGGGTGTTTTCTCTTTCTATAGACCACGTTAATTCGAATTCAGTTTCATCTGTTTCTGGGCTTTAATCCTCGTCCAGTTCTCCCTGCAATGCCCTCCTTTCTTCTGTCCACGGGGCTTGGGTACAGGATCTAACTTTTCCTTGAATCCTCTCGGTAGTGTTAATCCTCGACTTGTAAGCATCGCTGTTGCAGATTTCCGTTCCTTGTATTCCGATTTCTTCCAGATCCTTCTTGACCACCCGATACGAGCGCACCGTAGTTTCTCTGATCTCAAACATCGTCATAAGAAGGGTGTCGGGAGAACACAAGGAATGTCACAAAATTGACGTTTTTAAGGTTATGATGGCATCTGGTGGCGATAGTTGTGTACTTCACAGTGGTGAATTAGTTCAGGGAGAAAACAAGGACTGTCCGTGGCAGATTGCGAGAACACAGGGACTGTCCTTGACACTTCTGTGTTTGCACTGAACATGCAGTGTAAACATTAAGAATTTAAGATGCTGTGAATGTTACAATAGGTTATGTGTGTTCGTGAGTTACAGTCTCTTATTTTGATTAGTTCTGTGTCTAGTAATATCTAGTTCGGAGGTTTAAAAGGTTTAACGTGTGATACATTGTGTCTTCAACATCATCAACATCTGCCGGTGAAAGGGACGCAAAGCCTAGCTACAAACGGAAGAAGCAAGGAAGAATGTACGAGGTAATGAAGAAAATACGTTTGGGATCCCATGAACACGGTATATTTTGTTACTGTAAGAGACTTAAATGTATGGATACAGTGGGAGAAGATGACAGGAGAGATATGTTAACAAAATTCATACTTGTGCAGCCTAATATCTGTTAAAGTGGTTCTGAGATGTCGGTCTAAGAATCCAGAAGTAGAAGGAAAGTTTCAACATCAGTTTTGGATATCCCCGTAGCGATGCTTGCAGCCAGTGTGATGAATTTACAGCAAAGCTGAAAGTTGCTGAACATGAAGGCAATGAAGCTGAAATTACAGTTCTTAACAGAGACAAGGAACTTCACCTGCGTAAGGCTGAAAGTTTTTACAGAAGAAAGACAAGCAAACGTAAGAAAGCCCGAACATCCACGGATTTTGAAGCCATTACCTTAGACTACGGGAAAAACATGTCCGTACCTAACATTACAACTAATGACGTGTTGTCAAATGGTAATTCCTACTTTATATCGCTAAGCAGGGCTCCGATGAAGTTTGTTTGACTTTATTGTACATTTTCTCCCGACAAATGTACAGCACTTGCATATTTTTTGTGACGGAGCGGGTGGCCAGAACAAGAATTATACAGTTGTACGTTTCATACATTACATGGTTAATGTAGTCAGTGGAGGTAACTTTTCCAGTGCGTGGGCACTACTTCTTAGAATACGACAAATACATGTGACTTATAGACACAAGAAAGCGAATGGAAGTTCCCAAGGACTGGGAAGAAAACATTACCTCTGCTCGCTGTAAGCCTCAACCATTTGCTGTAATCTCTGTGCAACAGCAACATGTGAAGCAATGGACAGAATTCTTCAAACATAAGTATGTAAGAGCTTGCCCGTTTCCAATGCAAAAATGAAGGGAATTATGAGCACTGATGAATACCCACGACTTATTCTGCATCGAAGTAACTACAACGGGGAAATGTATAAAGATGCCATCCGCAGTCACACAAGCAAAAAACACATCTGCGGAAGGAAACTCACATTTCTTACGTATTCGCCATGAATTTCAAGTGCCTCTTCAATTTTACCTTGAATTGCTCCCAATCAGTGAAGAAAAGTACAAAGATGTTAAATTCCTGTCCAGATTTTGCTTGGTTGAAGCCAATAAGATGTTCTATCTTGACCTACCTCATGCTCCATCCAACAAGACTGCTGCTGGAAAGAGTGGAATATCCAAACGGAATCTTCCGAAGGAATAGTTCTATGCAGTAACTAACATTAAACGTGGGATGTCAGTGATCCTTCGTTATAATTGACCTTGGACATTCCTTGTTTCCAACCAACATATTTGTATGTTTTGTCAGTTTTTTAAACAGTATCACCTTTATGTAATACACTCTAGTACTTTTTATGTATTACTACATTGAATACTAATATTGCTTTGGGAAAATATTGTAGTCTGCACCTAATCCACACAGAATAGAAACGGCAGACTTGTGAATCTTAAATTTATTATTTCTCAAACATACAATTGTTGGACATTCCTTGTTTTTCCCCCAACACCATTCGTATTGTCTGATTGGTCAATCATCTCGGGTTCATTCCGTAGATATGTGCGGGAAAAAAAGGCTCTCCTCTTCTGGATGGTATCTGATATATTTTCCATCTTGAAATACAATTCTTCGTCTTTATTTTCGTATGATCCATCCGCTGTTCCTTGGGGTACCAGAATTTTCCTCAGGATCTTTCTCCTCACCTGTTCCTACTTCTTGACCAATCGTCTTTTTATCAGGTTCAAACATTCACTTGCATATCAAATCTCCGGGCAGATCACTGTCTGGTAGTGTCTGAGTTTTGCATTGATCGAGAAATTCTTCTTGTTGTAAGTGTTCATAGTTAGCTTATATGACAAGTCCATCTTGTTGATTCTCGATAATAGTGCCTTTCTTTCTGACAGGTTACTGTCTATCCACTCTCCCAGATATTTGAATTTCTCCACTTTTTTAAACTTTTCTCTCCCATCTATCATCTACCTGGGTGCTGTTTCGACGTTCGTCATGTATTGTGTCTTCTCCAACGAGATCCGTGGGCCCACCTTACTTGCAACTTCCTGGGGGTGGGCAGTTTGGCTCCGTACACCCTATGTTGACTCTGACAGAATCACAATGTCATCCGCAAAGGCTAACCAGTCAACTCCACTGCCTTTGTCCTTACATGCCATTCGTACACCGCCTAATCCTGTCCGACTCGTTGGCTGAATGGTCAGCGTATTGGCCTTCGGTTCAGAGGGTCCCGGGTTCGATTCCCGTCTGGGTCGGGGATTTTAACCATCATTGGTTAATTCCAATGGCCCGGGGGCTGGGTGTTTGTGCTGTCCCCAACATCCCTGCAACTCACACACCCCACGTAACACTATCCTCCACCACAATAACACGCAGTTACCTACACATGGCAGATGCCGCCCACCCTCATCGGAGGGTCTGCCTTACAACGGCTGCACTTGGCTAGAAATAGCCACACGAAGTTATTATTACCGCCTTATCCTTGCATTTTGCGGCGCCACTCTTTAATCACTTTGTCAAGAGTGCAGTTAAATAGAAGAGGAGATAGTCCCACTTCCTGCGTAACCTCTGTTTGAATCCCGAAATATTCCGATAAAATTCCTCTGAAATTGACCAGAGATGCTGTTTAACGAGTTCGTATATTATTTATTGATAAGTGATTTATTTATCCTGGCAATATGACTTATCTGACCACAAGTTGTCTATGACTATGTACAGGGTGGTCGGAAACAACGTGAAGTGGGTTCATGAGCGTTAGAGAGTTGGTCACACGGAAAATGAATTTGTTATCGATATCTCACGCCGTTGTCAGCTGCTGATATTATCCAGTGAGATCGCTTAGCAGGTGAGGCGATGTTGCTAAATGTCCCGTGTTTTAAACCCATCTTGAGAGCACCAATAGAAGGAAATCCTTTGCCAGGGCAGGGATTGGAATACGGACCTACGAGATGACACTATCCCGCCATAGCAAGCTTAACACTGGCTGAAACCCGCGGTGTGTTTGTATTTGATGTTGATTTCTCAGCATCGGTAGCTGTAGGTAGTCGGTTATTTACGGAAATATTCTTTATGCAGCCTTGTGCCAGGCTTACTGTCGACTTGGACTCACACAGCAACAGAGGCCTTTTTCGTTGCTGCTCCCAATCGGTCTTTAGCCAGGTGCGGATTTAGAACGACACTCAGCAATGTCTATTTGAATTCATCCGCGAAGCGATCTGATTGGGTCATAACATACGCTTTTCATGCTTTCTCCCACATCCCATATATACAGGACGAATGGTCAATATTCGGGTATGTGGCAGGAACGATCATTTGAAGCAAAAATCTTCATATGGGCATACGCCGTATTCGGAATTTTTTCCGAGATATCGGGACAGTTGTTTATCTACTCAGGGGATTGTCCCTCGCCCGGTCACCTGCACTGCTAGCTTGTCTCCCGCCAAGTACTTTGCCGTAATGCGGCCAGCGCTCGCCCGGCACTGAGACATAGAATGTTTTCCCCTAGTATTTCCTGTGCTTTATGAAGGCATTATGTATACACAAGCTAACGTAAAGAAAATGGCATTTGAACATCACACTCAGCACTAAACACGTAAGTATATGGCTAAACAGAGCCTTGCACTGATAAAGCTCTCAGCAGACGGCAAAGAGAAATTGTGGCGCCGACAAGCGCAGTGCGGTGAAGTGCTTGGCGGGAGACAGCCTCGCAGCCTGGGCTACCGGGCGACTCACACTCCCCTGAATATATATAAAAATCCCTAAAGAACACATTTAATGTACATTTGTCTTCTGGGCTACTGACGCGCACTTATGTATCTTACCCACCCAACCTCCTTGACGATTTATTCCAGCCCAACCTACCTCTTTGCTTTGCCACTAAACTAGAGGTTGACCATGGTGTGTTGTGAGTGAAGTAGTGCGAGTGTATCAGAGAGAAGCATCGGTTAACAGTGTTTGTACACATCTACAGTAATGAAGAATATACATATGTGGTCTATGTGTACGGCTTGTGTCGAGGAATACAGTCGGCGTTTTCCGACACGTCACACTCCTGATCGTAGAGTATTTACCGGAGTTTTCAGGACATTGTGTGACACAGGTATTCTTCCAAGTTCACGTTTTTCTTCTGAACGTGTAGTGCAACAGAGTGTTGCAGCGTAGTCCTACTACCAGCACACGTGTCAATGGCCCATGAACACATGCGGAGAACTTGTACCCAT
Organism: Anabrus simplex; assembly: GCF_040414725.1. Lineage (NCBI taxonomy): Eukaryota > Metazoa > Arthropoda > Insecta > Orthoptera > Tettigoniidae > Anabrus > Anabrus simplex. The sequence continues at coordinate 22,763,296 of NC_090267.1, forward strand.
TTCTAAAGGTTAGAGGTTGCATACGTTCCCGTCACTAGCGCAAAAATCAAATGTACTTGGAATGTTTTTCTATCTCGGAAACAATTCGGAATAGGGCACATGTCCATATGAAGATTTTGCTGGAAGTGATCTTTCCTGTCAGATCCCTGAATTTGACAATTCCTCCTAGGACATTCTGTATAAGTACATTTGCTGACTGAGAAAGTGAACGCGCTGAAAATCGAACTGTACAGTGACGAGCAGTGCACCCGAGTGTTGTCCATTACGTATAAGTATCCAGATTTCCTCTGCAATTTATGCTTTACATAGAAAAGCAAGGTAACGGGTACCACTATCCGTAACCTCGGCACTTGGTGGGGTAGAGTGGTTAGCTGCTTACGTGAACGAATGCGATCAACGAAATATTTTACTCTAACATTTGTCGCACATAGAAGATAAAAGTTGCTTTTACTCAAATAAAGTCTCAAGTTAACAAATACTGTCGTTACTAGAGAAATATGTATACGTACTTACGGGCTCAATTATGTTGTATTCCGCTGTTCTCAACGCCTTTTCTTTCTTTCTTGAGGTCCAGGGCTGGCCCCGATGAATGGGAGTGCTATGTCTGTGAATTCTCATTATCTTTGTCCATATGTCTAGCGCGGGCTGTTCAAACAGCAAAATGGAGGTCAGCAGCATTTAGGAAGTTATCGCGTTCTTTAACGAGGCAGATGATCGTGTTACAAGGAAGCTACGCGACCTAAAGGAAAATAGCACGATCCCGCGACCAATACCTTTTTATCGGCAATTAATTCCTGCATATCGCGATATAATTCAGGAAATGATGCCAAATTTTCCTTCTTCCTTTGCAGCAATACCGTGAAGTGACAGCCCTTCAAATTACATCGAATGAGAAAAATCAATAAAACTACACCAAAGAACTTCAGTGAGCAAAGACATCACAGAAGACAGTGTTAGACAAACAAAACACTTACGGAAGCGCTGCGACGTAGAATAAATAGTTGTTGTAGGGCAGTAAATTATGTATCCTCTACAAATAAAATATTTCTAATTATTTCTTAATTTACCTCCGATTTGTGACTTTATTTGAGTAAAAGCAATTATTATCTTCCATTTGTGAATTTCGTGGATCACATTCGTTCACATAACCTACCTGGTTAGCTATATGCCCCGCCGTCTTTCCAGCAGGAATTAATCTGGTACAGTACTCATTTTTAGTGCAGGCTCAGTGAACCTCAGGACCATGTGCACCTCCAGAAATGGAAATCTCGTTTCGTAAATTTTTCGACTTCCTGGCGGAGAATCGAACCCACGTCCTTCCGTGTGACTGAGCACGCCTTTACAACCTCAGCCAGGCAGCCCCTATGTTTTTCATGTGGAAGCCATATTCAAATTTATCACTAAATCTACCGGCAATCAACGCAATTCTTGGGGTCTGAACGGCCTGATGTGTTATAGAGTTATAAGAGTGCAATGGCTCCGAATCGCTGTGCCGTGACCGCTTATAGAATATTGGGCCCTTATTTCGGCGAGAATGCTGCGCAGAATCCAGAAACCGTGGACCAGGTAGTCCACAGTGTCCTCTTTATTATCCCCATTCCTGCGGGATTTGTGGCATTTCTTGACGCGCCAGAAAATTACCCATCCCATGACAATGGATGCAGTGAGACGAAGGTATAGTCCACACCGTGGGGAGTCACTCACTTCTCTGACAGACTTTGCACATCGCCTGATTTCTCGTGAAACTCCATCCCTGTATCCCTCCTGCTCTACGGATCTCTCAGCGCCAGATAACTTCAGTTTTCAAGACAGATGCCAAGGCCAGGATTATGATGACCTAAAAATGTTTTTAAAATGAGCTGTAAAGTAACGGGAAGAGTCCTGAGAACTTTAAAACATGTCATCAGTTTCAAATGAAATATTACGATCAATTTACCAATCGAGCTGGTATAGCACACATTTATGTGTTTGAAATAATTTTAACACTCAAACAAATGCAAAAAAACCTGCCTCATTCTACAGTAACATAAATTTAATGGATACCGACTCTAATTTTATACTTTGATGAAGATGAACATAAATACTGGTTGACATTTCATCCCATTGTTTAATACTGAAAATTCAATTTTTATTTCAAGAATTATTTTTCCGTTAAGTCGGGAACATCTGAAGAACAAAACAAAACAAAAATACTTAATGTTGCCATGATATCCAATACCGCACGCTTAAATGTTTCCATATCCCTAAACATGTAGGAAATTGACTCAGAAAATAGAACGTAGTCTAATAAATTCTATAAAATGACCAAAAAATGACGTATAATTTTAGAAAATGACTTAAAAATACAAGAGTGGAGAAAATCTGACGGTAGGAGCAAGCGTAGAATATATAATCACAATTGCAATTGATCCCACTATTAGTTGTGAGGTCGACTCAAGTCAGCCAGCGAGAACCGAGCCATCTATGAACCAACCGTCAGCTACTTCACAACTTCCCCTGGGTAAAGTTTGCATCGGAGCAAGAGGAACCATATCATAATTCTTAGTTGTTTTTTTTCAAAAGTGTGGGCATTTCCGAGAATATGTACTGTGATTCAGCCGTCTTGGCCATTAAATGCTCCATCCAAATTGTCAGAAATTAACTTTATTGTACTGAATACAAGAAGGATTAACTCCAGAAAGCTCTTCGTCCATGCGCATACATTCAGTATTCAAGTGTTATGGTATATTTTGTCAGATTTAGACAGCCTGTCACTGTAGCAAGTACAAATAAATAATAACATGTCTACAATGTGTGAACTATGAACACAAGTTATCAGTGTCTGTTGTGAACCAATTAAAAGATGACATGTCAACAAAATTCCAGCCCTGTAGATGATCCACTCAGAAATATTCCCGATGTCGTCATTCTTGGGTCCTTACAGGGAACTTTGTTCATCAACATGTTCGGTAATCTTCAGAACCGTCTGAACAATGCATGTTGCACGTCTTGAACACAACTGTCAGACTCCTTGGTTGAATTATAAGCGTTGGACGCCTTCGGTTCAGAGGGTCCAGAGATCGATTCCCGGCCGCATCAGGGATTTGAATTGCGTCTGATTAATTTTTCTGGTTCGGGTATTGCATGTTTCCCTTTGTCCCCAAACATTTTCCTCTTCATATTTAGACAGCACACCACAGTATCAACGACAACAGAAACATGCAATAGGGATTACGTCTCCCATATTGTGTTGGCGTCAGGAAGTCCACCTGGCCATAAAACAGCGCCAAATTCAGATTTGCGACACAGTTGGCACCCGCAACCCCAGAAGCGTGGCCAAGGCGGTAGTAGGAAAGTATGAAGCTGTACCAACGCAATTTTTTAAATGCTATTTATTCTGGGCGTCGACTTGGGAAGATATCTTGCCCCTACTTTTCACCAAATGTTATGAACTTGCGTGTATTTGGAAACTGCGGAAGTGTAAAGTGTTGAATGTGAGGAAAGAAATGTTAAGGACGAAAAAACACCCAGTTCCCAGGCCAGGGACATTAATAATTTACAATTTAAAACGCCTGACCCGGCCGAGAATCGAACCCGCGGCCTTCTAGTGACAGGCTAACGCGTTGCCCCCTACACCGCGGGGCCAGACACCAACGCAAATAAGTAAAATTTCAGTATCGTTTGTTTGGCCGCGTACGGATATCTATTCTTAAGATATTATCTGATATAACAATAGTGAAAGGTGTAATGAATCATTTAAGATGTAATTTCTATTATTTGATTACTCCACACGTCATTCACTCATTCAATCAAGTCAACTGTACCATGTGGCTCTCAAGCCCCGTACTTTTTACCTACAAGCGTCCCGCATGCAATAATGCTGAACGGGATGCCTAATCGCTGATTTACAAACGAGCGCTACCACGTGCTATATTTCGGATGTGAAACAAATAGCCGCCATTTTACGGCACACGTTGTGTAACAGGGTACACATGTAAATACGCCAAAATGCAGAAAATAAAGTTTATAATCATCATCATAGTCATAATCATTATCATCCCCCTCATCCAGCTCCTGCCAGAGCAGAGAATCTATGGCACTTCTCCACCTTCCTCTCTCCTTCCATCATTTTGTCGCAATTCACGTTTCTTCCTCTTGCACTCCTCATTATTGAATCGATACACCTTGTTTTAGGTCTTCCTCTCGCTCTCTTTCCCTCAAACTTCATCTTCTCCATCTATTTTGGTATTCTTTCCACCTCCATCCTTTATACATGTCCTAACCATCTAAATTTATTCTTATCAATCCTCTCCTTTATGCCTTTTTTCCATGAAGTTTAATAACAAATTTGTACAAGTACAGACATTCCACTTCGCCACATTGCGGCATGTGCCTTGGACGACCCAGTAGCTCTGCAATTCTGTTCGGCAAAATACGTGTAAAAAAGGCAAGCGGTTATTTGGAAACTCCTGCGCCCACCCTCTGCGAGGTTCGGCTGCACTCCTACCAGAATATCCATAGATTAAAATTATGTATGTATAATCGTCGTTGGTGAACACATCAGGTATTATTGACATGTAGACAGCAATTGTAGAGCTTCTGTACCGAATATTACGTACTATTGAGCGTTCGGAAACGAGGCTTTCTAACGCAAGGGGGCAAATTAGATAGGTAGTGGAGAGGAACATGCAGCGAGCAGTTATTATGTCTTCGTACTCTGACGTTACCTGCTGCAGAGTATAATGCCCCTGTCAAAATCAGTCATTTGATAACCCGTTCATCACTACTGCATGCGGGGCACTAATAAAGTAGAATGTACGGGGTTGGCAAGCGACCTGGTATAAACACTGGGATAATTTATGGTGCTTGTTTTAAACGTACTAGACGAATTTGAGTTCTTAAAGTCTATTTCCAGCATGTCCCACAGACTCGGAGCACTATTTGCTCAGTTTAAAGTAATGAACTGGAATTGGCACTAAATTCATGAAATGATGATGACAGCCTATAATTAGACTGTTCACAGAAAACAACTGGTATACCGGGTTCACTTAATATTTGCCTGCGCTCGTCTAAACCCATTCATTCTAACAATTTGTAGTACGATATCACATGATCGTCATGTCGGAGCTGGGACGTGTATCCAAACCAAACCAAGCTCAGCCCGAACGCCTGCATAGTATGAGGTGTCCTGTGGTCACCACGACGAATGCTCTCGGCCTCCTTTCTCGGCTTTCTAGACCTGGGATGCTATCTCACCGTCAGATAGCTCCTCAGCCGTATTCACGTAGGCTGAGTGGATCTAAAACCAGACCTCAAATCCAGGTAGAAATCTTTAACATGACCGAGAATCGAACGCGGTGCCTCCGGGTGAAAGGCATGTACGCTAGGCGAACACCACAGCAACGGACGTGAAGCACTGTGTACCGAATGAGAGAATTCTGAGCACGTCATAGTTTTCCTGCTTGTTTACACGTTAGCTCGGCAAGTACACTGTCACAGTAGACAAAATGATGCCTGAAATTTTCTGTATACTTTACTTATATATTTACTCCATGCTAGAGCCTCATTTGTGGTGACCCCATGTTTGTTACGTGCCGGGCTGAGTGTCTGACACGGTTTTCTAAGCCCAACTTGGCAGGTTCGATCCTGGCTCAGTCCAGCGCAGGTTGGCAGATTTACTGGCATGTAACCAACCTCATGGCACTACAGCCCTGAAGGGCCTTGGTCTGCCGAGCGACCACTGCTCAGCCTGAAGGCCTACAGATTACGAGGCATCGTGTGGTCACCACGACGAATCCTCTCGGCCGTATTCTTGGCTTTGTAGACCGGGGCAGCTATCTCACCGTCAGGTAGCTCCTCAATTCTAATCACGTAGGCTGAGTGAACCTCGAAGCAGCCCTCAGATCCAGGTAAAAATCACTAACCTTGCCGGAAATCGAACCCGTGCCCTCCGGAGAAAGAGACAAGCATGCTACCCGTACACCACAGGGCGGGCGTAAATGAACTCCTGCCGAAGAAAGTTCAAAGACGTCGGCATCTCCGCAAACCACAAAAGTAGTTAGAGGGACGTAAAGGCAATAACATTCTTCTTCTTCTTTATCTGCTTACCCTCGGACTCAGTGAGGGATCCCACCTCTACCGCCTCAAGAGCAGTGTCCTGGAGAGGATGAACAGTACTTCGCCCTGGCCACCTCTCCTGCTATGCTGAACAGGAGCCTTGGGGGAAGGGGATGGGGAGAGAGGGAAGGAAGCGGCCGTGGCCGTAAGTTAGGTACCATCCCGGCATTTGCCTGGAGGAGAAGTGGGAAACCACTTCCAGGATGGCTGAGGTGGGAATCTAACCCACCTCTACTCAGTTGACCTCCAGCCCTCGTACCACTTTTCATATTTATTGACAGAGCCGAGAATCGAACCCGGGATTCCGGGGGTGGCAGCTAATCACACTAACCACTACACGACAGAGGTGGACATAACACTATTCACTGTTGCTTAACTATCCTGCAGTATGTACAATGGTAGCAGAGATGGTAATCGAAGGTGGATTTTGATTTCTTAGAGAGACAATACATTTAGTGTCTATAATGTTCGCACCCGCTATCTTTTGTACCGAAAAAGGATAATATGCATAACAATGAGTTTCTCTTAGAGACTGTAGTCAATGATCTCTGACAGCAGAAAGTGAAGTAGTGTGAACTAAGAGACCGGAAGCTCATCAGAACATCTAGAACATGCCTTCCAGTCTTCAAGTGAATGTTGGTGCTAGTACTTTCTCTACATTATGTACATAAAAGGAGACTGGATATCAGTACCTTCTGTGTTTCAATGATAGTAATTACGGCTAGAGAAAGGACTTAAAACGTACTCTAAGTCTAATGTTATGTAGTTCCACTCACCGCCGTCTCGTCCAGAGTGAGGCTAGAAAATTGTACCGCTTGAAGATCAAAACTACCGAGCGAGTTGGCCGTGCGGTTAGGGTCGCGTGGCTGTACCCTTACATTCGGATGATGGGGGTTCCAATCTCACCATCGGAGTTCTGAAAATCGTTTTCTGTGGTTTCCCATTTACACACCAGAGAAATCGTGGTTCAGTACCTTCATTAAGGCCACGGCGGCCCTTTCCAAACTTTCAATCCTCGAAAACTTTCAATATGTTAGAACAGCAACAGTAGTTGACCTGAGTGCCGGCTACCCAACTCCACATTCCTGCGTAGATCAGTGGTAAAGAATCAGTCTCTGGATTTCAAGATTACGAGTTCACATGCTGCAGATGTACAGTAGTTGGATTTTTGACAAGTGGAAAAATATCTGTTAGAAACTCCCTGTCGTACGGTGTTGGCATGTTAAATAACTCTTAGTGGTACATTTTGCGTTTATTCGACAAAATGAATAATCAGCCATACATCGCCAGACAGAGTTCCGTTTCTCTGTCGTCTGCTAGAGTAAAGCGGAACGTAGAAAATGGCATGCAGGTAGCCTATACGACGTCACCTCGAAACGCCCGTACACAGTTTCTGGTATCATACGATTACTATCATTATTATCACAACTCTTGTTGTAGCTACAAAGACGCACACACGAAATGCTGTGTACAGTTTTATTTACAAATTATATACACACACACACACTAATAACTGCCCTCTTGAACAAAACACTACTACGAAGAAGAAGAAGACTTGCATGTCAACCAACTACCAACCCAACAATGTTCCATACTTGACTTCAAACACTCTGCTAACGACTTCCACTACAAGTCTCGTTAAACAACTCCCAAGACTGCCTCTTCATATAAGTTGCCTAGCCAGGCTTCTAGAAGAATATGACACAACATGTTTTCTCGTAATTTCGAGAGTCTCCAACAGCCTATTTACAATTAAAGGAAATGTCTACACAATTCCAGTGGCAAGATGCGTTGTTCTGGCCTATTACAGTGTGTTGCACAACATAACGCTTCATTTATACACATCATATTTACAGCTAATAATGAAGTATATACTAGTCTATTAATTACGCGTTCTTACATTACGTCCGCCCCCTGGTGTAGGGGTAGTGTACTGCCCCTCCTCCGGAGCAGTCGGGTTCGATTCCTGGCCAGGTCAGGGATTTTTCTCTCGACCTGAAGGCTGGTTCGAGGTCCACTCACTCTACGTGATTAGAATTGAGGAGCTATCTGACTGTGAGATGGCGGCCCCGGTCTCGAAAACCCAGAATAACGGCCGAGAGGATGCGCCGTGCTGACCACACGACCCCTCGTAATCTGCAGGCCTTTGGGCTGAGCAACGGTCACTGGGCAGGCCAAGGCCCTTTCAAGGGCGTTAAGTGCCGTGGGGTTTGGGGGAGTAACCATAGTATAACAAAATTTAAGACGCGGATTAACCTGCTGAGCAAGTTGGCTGGAACTTCATGGGGTGCAGACGGCAATACTATGGGAACTACCGCCTTGGCCATGGTGTACTCTGCAGCTGAGTACTGTGCCAGAATATGGTTAAATAGCTCTCACTGCAACCTAATTGATATCCAGCTGGCAATGCGTATTGTATCCGGCACGCTGTACCCAACTCCAGTGGAATGGTTGCCTGTCCCTCATAATAGGAGACAACAAGCACTTACCAGCTTATGGTGCACAGTAGTGAAGACTGAGGCGCTTCTTATACATCACTGCAACTAGGCTGAAATAAAGAAAACGAGCGTGGAAGACAGCTTTGGACCTGTCTTGTCTCTGGTTCAATTCCAGGAATGCCTGGAGAGAAGAATGCAGGATGTCACCTCCCCGTGGCTTATGTGACATATCCGACCCCAGCACAAGACTGGCTGGCTTCAGTTTGCCCCCTGATGTCTGCTCAACCCTGAACAGGATCTTATGTTGTGTTGGTAGGACTGGCGCAGCCTTGCATCTACGGGGATGGGTAGATTCTCAATCCTGTGACTGTGGTGCTCACGTGCAGTCTATCAAGCACATAGTTCTAGAGTGCATTTCCTCGTTCCGTGGAGGAATTCTATAAAGTAACGCCGGAAGCGATTAGGTGGATGAAATATTTGGATATTAAAATATAAAAGTGAAGTCCTGATCCTGTTACCAACTAGTATATTTTGTACTGTTTTTGTGTATATTGACTGTGATGTACACGTCATACGCTAATAATAATAATGTTCGCATTACGTTCATTAATGCAAGACCAGAGGACCATGTTTACGACTCTGGTAGCATAGTGGACTGTTCGCTGCTTCATAGAGCATTAATTTTTATGATTTATTGCATTATAACACTATTACATAACTCTTATATCATACATAGCAGGACACGAACAACAAAACAAGAAAAATTAAATGCAGGGGTGAAATATGGACGATTTGTGTCCAGACGATTCAAATTTATTTGTAATTAAATTCAGTTAATTTATGAAATAAAATATTGTACACAACAGCAACTAAAGTGATAAGTTTACGCTAATCGTTTCGAAATTCCAAACAACTCACTCGTAACGTACAAGATCATGTTATAGGAGTGTTCTTATAGCAGAAGCACCCTCACACAAGAATAGAAATATGAACAGGTAATAACGCTGCCCAGTCTTCTCAGGTCCTCTAATACGCTCGCCATGTGTCACCAGCACATCAAGTTTTCGCCTGCTTTTGCTGGCGAGACCTAGTGTTTACAGTGCGCTCTGCCTCCTGGCATGGTCTATAACAAATTTGTTACTTTCATTGACCTGTCTCAGTCTCTTTCAAGGCTTTGACAACATGAAACTAACTGAAGTTGGACGAACTGAAAGAACATATTACGAAAGACGAACTTATGCGTGTGAATCAGCTTTTCCTAAGATTATGCTAGAAATGTATGTAAATTATCGAAAATAATAATGATTAACGGAAAATATGGAGAGGTTTACAAGAATGATATTGTCTCAGATCGTAACCATAATTGATAATAAAAGGAATACAAGAATATTTTTAGTAGTTACTTTTGGACATTTCTGCGGCAACCGGTGACCACTGGGAGAAGCCTCCACCATCCGGAATGTGCTGACTAAGAGTACATGCTTAACCTCGCATGATGTCACGAGGGCGGTTAGCTAAGAGTGCACCCTTAACCTCACATGCTGTTACACTGGCTACATGTCCAGGCTTAACCTCACAGAACCCAAGTTCGACCTTACAGACCTAAGTTTGATGCCAAAAAGTGCAAGCTTACATAATATCCAACGTGATTATGGCTAAGAGGGCAAGCTTAACCGTTAACCGTAGAGACCCTAGTTCGAAAACTAAGAGGCCCGAAGTTCAACACACGGGCTACCTAAATAAGAGTGGAAACTTAACAAAATAGACTTCAAGTTCGACACCCGCGCTAACTACAGGTCTAACGTTACGCTGACCACGCGTTAACCTAACATCACCACCCAGGACTTGGAGCTGAACTTGGAACAAGATTTGTCTCAGATCTTAACCATATGTGACAATAAAAGGAATACACGAACATTTTTGTAAACTAATTTAATGCATTAATACTACTACACATTTTATGTGTCCTCTGTGGTGTAGCGGTTAGTGTGATTAGCTGCCACCCCAAGAGGCTCTGGTTCGATTCTCGGCTCTGGCACGAAATTTGAAAAGTGGGATGAGGTCTGGAACGGGGTCTACTCAGCCTCGGGAGATCAACTGAGTGGAGGAGGGTTCGACTCCCACCTCACCCATCCTCGAAGTAGTTTCCCGTGGTTTCCCACTTCTCCTCCAGGCAAATGACAAGCTGGTACCTAACTTAAGGCACGGCCACTTCCTTCCCTCTTCCTTGTCTGTCCCTGTAAATCTTCCCATCCCCGCACAAGGCCCGTTTTCAGCATAGCAGGTGAGGTCGCCTGAGTTATGTACTGGTCCTCCTCCCCAATTGTATCCCCTGACGGAAAGTCTCACACTGAGGCGTTAGAGGTAGAGTTGGTAGATGTGGGATCCCACGCCGAGTCGGAGGAAAAAGCAAACTCTGGAGGGTAAACCGATTAAGAATGAAATAAAGAAAGAAAGGAAGACATATTTTATGAACTTATGATGTAAATATTGTATATTTGTACTAATTTTGTTTCCGACTAGGCTCTGTTTTGTTTGTTTTATCATTTGCTCCTTTATTAGTTTTTTTAGCATTTTTTCAACTTATATTATGTAAATTATTTCAAATCTCCCCTTATTTTTCAGTGAAGATGGCTCAAACGAGCCGAAACATGTTTGAATTTGTTTACTCCGTCTAATGACGGAATATTTATTGTATTGAATTAGGAGGATACTCTCATGTTTCACCTTTGTAAAGTGAAAACCGTCAATACGGAATGATTCTAATATCTTGTAATAATAAACATTTTATGAATATACATATATCACCCTTTGATATTACATAAAAACCTGGCTCTAGCGATAACCATGCCGGAGGTCCCAGTGAATAATACGTATTGTTTAAAGGCGAATTTTTGACGAACTAGGTATCCTGAAATCACGAAAAGGCAACAACATTAATACAAAAACCACCTACAACTTTTTAATAAGGTGTCTGGAAAGCATTAAAATGTATTAAATAAATTGAACTGTGGGAGAAAGTTCTTAATTTGCTAACAGCTACAGGAACTACGCCTCATTGCTGTGATTACCTCATCAAATATTACCGGTATGGGCTAATATCCGCTCACGTGAATACCAAGCCTCCTACAGTATCCAGAAATAGATCACCACCTGTTCTTATTACCCCACGTTTCATTTGAAGGTGTACATTTATTCCTCAAATAGCTTTCAATTTCCACCTATAATCGAACACTCTCTCTGTCCATGATATTGAAATCAAGTCGGCGGGCAGGTCCTTTCCATTTCGTCAGCTTTCGAAAATAAAAGCATGACGAAAGATGCCTCTAACCGGTAAGTGGGCACTGCTACGAGAGCAAGCTTTCTCGTTATTCCAGTTGAAAGGGATAGTGTGTTTCTTTATGGAACGAGTTCGTCATATCTCCTGCGGTGCTGCAGCCCGTTTCACAGCCTTGCGTGATAAGCGATCTAACAAAAGGCGTTCCTGACGTAATGACACCGGTGTTATGGGAGTACACAGTGCTGGACAAAGTCGAAAAATCTAAGAGCCAGCAAATTTCTTACGAGCCAGACAAAAAATCTGGTCTGGTAATAATATTACTTACTACATAACCTAGAATTTTTAGTAAATGAAGAACTTAACGGAGAAAATCTGCAGCCAAGGCCGACCAAGACCGATTGCTTAGCTCTTTGACATAATGGTTACGAACGGTCGCGAGATATGTCGGTCGCTCATGCCGATTGTACTCACCATTCACTTGTGCCCATGCTGATAATCCCTAATGAACCTAACAATCTCCCTCTTCAGATTACCTAAAGACTGGGTAGTAAAAACATAGGAAGTTTCTTTCTTGGTAGTGGTTTGAGGTCGCACTAATATATTGAAGGTTTTCAGCGACACAGGGATGGAAATGGGCTGGAATTGGGAAGGAATAGACCGAAGTCTTAGTTTAGGTACAGCCCCAGCATTTGCTTGGTGTGAAAAGGAAAACTACCGGAAACATCTTCATGCCAACCGAAGGTGGGATTCTAAGCCATCTCCCGAATGCAAGCCTATACGTACTCGACTCCCACCGGCATCGGTAAAGAAGGTTTCAAACTAATTTTATCGACCTTTTAAGACCTGCCTTCACGTTCAGGATTGAACATACGAACATCTCAGTGAGGTAGAGAGAGCTGGTGTCAGGCGACTGGAGCTCCCCTAAAACAAACGACACCGAGAGAGTCAGGAAGTCATTCCTCGTATCTGACAGCGATACATACTACATTATTATAACAAAGGGGAAATATATACATAATTTATTTCTTTATATTGAAAAAGTTTACTAAAACAGCTTTGGAAAATCCAGCCATCCATTCTACGGGACCGAGTTGTTTTATTCTCTCCGTAATCACCTGCCGGTGAATCATGAGACATTGATAGGTCTCTAACTTCAGCCAACTTTGAGTAACCATAAAAATGAAATTAAATGACCACTCCAATAATTGCAGGCGACGATTATCCTAAGCCGCAATACATTCTGTACTTAGCAGGTTGCTAGGCGACTAACACTTTCTGATACATGTGATTTTCATTCTTAGTAACGTCATTTATTGCTTGTAGTCGTGTTTAATTATTGCCTGTGAAGCCAGAGAGTATACACTCCATCTGATCATGGAAGAATACTACTCCCTGCTAGATACTCTTTGATTATCTAAACTTTCCCAGCTTTCAAGTAGATTTAACAGATGTCAGAGATTCCCTAATAACTCACATACTACAGAGAGAAAGAAGTCTACTTACAAACAGACCCCATCATGACATACGCCTTAGACATTATCTGGGAACACCTGATAAGCTAGTTGCACTAGAAAGAGTGAAGGCCATGTATCTTAAACAAGTTCCCTGCCTGGCAAAACCCGCTCCTTGGAGTTTAACCTACGAGCTCACGAGACAATACCAGGCTTTACATCAAGAACTTCAGGATTAAAAAGCGAATATGTGGATAGATAACGTCAGAACGGTTGAATTCTGAATACGAAGTGCGGCGTAGAATAACGCGCTTGTTATTAAATGTTCACGAAACCATTGAAAAGGGCAGGAAAGACAATGTGACTACGACAGCCACATTACAACCAGAATGCAGGGGTCCTCTAGACAATATTGAATATATACAACTGCATTCTGCTCGGAATAGACTTTCATCGTATTAGACCATGTTCAGTACAAATAATACTAACAGAAGTGATGTACATCAGCGGGATCCGGTTCATGTCGGTTACTCTTACCAGTTGAGCCATGGCGGCGTGGGTTATATTAGTTCTGGATCTAAGCTACCGCCGACACAACTCTAGAGTGTGTAGAAGTCGTTGTGGGACAATTCAAAGTATAGACAAGTAGAAATGATGCAAATCTTCTGTAGAATACCTTGGAGAGGAGATATGTGTTCACTGTGAGAGCCGGCCCCCAGAAGAGCATTTAATTTAATTGTATAACCTAATTCACTGTATCAGAGCCTCCGTGGTTCAGAAGGCAGCGCACCAGCCTCTCACCGCCGGCTTCCGTGGTTCAAATCCCTGTGACTCAATTTGAGATTTGTGCTTGACAAAGCGAATGTGGGACATGTTTTCCTCGAGGTACTCCGGTTTTCCCTGCATTCATCCATTTCAGTAACACTCTCCAACATCATTTAAATTCACCTGTCAGTCATTAATCATTGGCCCATGGAAGTGCGACAGGCTTCGGCATCCGGCACAATTCCTATCCTCGGCACTAGATGGGGACTTCGTTCATTCCATTCCTGACCCGAATGACTGGAAACCGGCTGTGGATTTTCGTTTTCAATTAAAACTAGCACACGCCGTTCTCCATTGGCTGAGATACAGTCGGATATGACGTCATTGCCAGCAATCAAGGCAGACACATTCAGCTACCAACCTGTGCACAACAAAAACACAACTAAATGCACCCTGTAAAGGAAACGATGTACCGCTTCGGGGCCTATCTTTACACATCCACTCCATTCTCTGTCATGAGAACAGTGGCCCTAGGAGTCACAACTCTGTTGGAGAGGCTTTTTTTCTATGACCGCGGGTCATACTGCTCGAACGACAAGAAAAAAGATCATTTAGCCTTCGGTCTTAACCTGGGTGCTTACGCAACCGTCTTCTCCCTAGTTCCCAATTTGGAACGTTGGCAGGCTTATACACCCCGCGATCACATCGTCTGCGAGAAACAAACGATGCTGAAATAGAAACAGATATCTGTGCTACAAACGGTGGTTCATGGTACTGATATTTCGTAGTTCATAGTAACATTTTGCTCAGTTCAATGAATATTGAATTTTCACGACCGCGTTGTAGTTGAAATAGACTTTCAACGTATTAGGCCTTTCCTTTTCAATAGAACAAATATGGCGTGAGTAACCATAGGTCAACAACTAAGAGCATCCGACGCTAGATCAGAAGGTTGTGGGTTCCGATCACAATGGTGTTCGGTTGGCCATTTTTGTTGAATGTACTACCAGCAGTGAACACGGCCTCGTATTGTGAAACTTTATTTTGATTGCAATTTTTTCATTCGATAAACTGCGTCTTCCTGTAGCATCCTCCTTTCAAAATATTTCTAGTTACTTTTTTTGACGTGTCGTATCATCCAACTTCATATTCTGCGACTTTTTCAGAACCTTCAACCACTCCAGAAGCCTTTCTCTCACCACCTCGATTCTTAGTGTATCCAGCCTGGTACGTCTAAATACAAAACGAAGCTTCTCTATAATCTTTTTTTCTATATGATTTTCAGTATTTTATTATATATTTTTAGTCACATATACTTCTAGTCTTCAAGGTGATGGGTTAAACAAAAGAACCTCCAATTCGATAACAATTGAAAACTATAAACTTCCATGAGAGGAAGAATTCCAGTTATTGCGGGCATCTCACGCTTCCGTGAATAAGTTCAAATAAATCATGTTGAATTAAGGAATTCACAAAGACTGTCTACTCAAGAAAACATCGGTGTGGGGAATTACGATCCACTCAGAAAGATATCGTTAGCAACACGTTAAACTAACAAATACGAAATCCCTTATTGTTCAGGAGAGAAAAAGACAGATTCGCTGTGATATTATAAATATGTGCCTTCCGTTAAGTACACTTCGACTCCCCTTGGCTTACTGTCATAGTAGTTTCAGTTTAATAAAGTATCAGTTACTCGTTACTTTACACTGCACATTCATTTTCAATTAGCAGCCAAAGATTGAGTGACAAACAAGTAAATTAATCCAGGATGTCCAGTTGTTGAAGCTGTCAGAAGATCGTCGATACTTCGCGGAAGTATCTATGTGAGCATTTCAAGGTGATGTGTCGCATTGTACGTAATTCTTCACCCCAGTCACAGCTTACAGAAAGTCGAAGGTCCCAAGAACGCATCACAGAGCCACTTCCTCCATGCCCAGTGCGCACTAGGTTTAGACCCATACACTCCGCTGAAGATGAAATCCGGAGTGGGGATGCGTAGGTTAAGATCGATCTCCATTCGTTGGGGGCCTGAGAAGTCCATTCTTCATTCCAGGTTCACAGTTCACACTAATTTTCTTTGATCAATTTTGAGACAGCATTGGAGGGAGGGTGTCTGCATTTCAGTCGAGTTGATGCGATACTATGGATGTCTTGGTGAATAAGAAGTGATTTATTGGCTTTTATCTTATTTTCTAGGACAATATTGTCCATGCGGCGCAGACCTGGACGAAGGATGTGGCTAAGAAATAGCAGCTAATCCAGTAGGGTTGTTTCGATGACACCGCTGATAATCCGCACGGTGTCAGTTTACTTCGTGTGGGTACTATTTATGTATTTACGTATATATGCATCATTTCCGGTTTTTTGTATCTTCGCATTTCTTCTTTTTCGCATATCTGTGTCGATTTATACTGTGTAATTTATCTTAACTTTTTATATTTATTCTGTTTTGTGAACTATTCGTTGTGTGTTTCATCATGTTATTCTTACTCAGCGTGTGCGGATTAATTTGTGCCATAGTCTAAATAAATAACTGACAAATACGCCAATATGCTATTTTCAAATTTAAAATTATATCACAGGCAGCATGAAAGAATGATTTTCCAGCATAGGTTTCCATTTTATCGAACTCCTCTCTACAGACCGTAACAAAAATACCTGATGCTGCATCACCATGTGTTTATCCCTCCTTGTGCACAGAACGATAACGTTACCGCAGCCCTACAATGGAATCTCCTACCAGTGAACTTAAGAAGCATGTCCAGCAACTCAGCCTTTAAATATGCCTGTGCCAAAATACCAGGTAAACATGAATGAATCATCTCGTTGTGTCCTCAAAACACTTTCTCACCTACTTACCCTTTATCATTGTGTCCCTCTTCTTTTCACAGATCATTTTCTTTCTTTTTAAGTGTAAGAATGGGAGTGAATCCCTAACTTTGCCAGAATAAATAAAACATTTTACCACGTGTATGCATAAGTTCTTGCCGGTATTTTTGGTAACGAAAACACGTAAGGTTTCAGATTTCTAGTGGTATTCAGTAAAATCCTTCAGAATGTTGCCCCCTCCCCACACTTTTCTACATTTCTTTTAATTATAGCACCGTAATATATAGCATAACGTAACATCTCGGGCAGTCTGAGGCACTGTTCTGCACTATTATATCGAATTGGATAGTTCAAGAAATATCCAATATACAGTCACAGTTTTTTCTCCTAAAAACAGATGTAATCATAATCTGCCTGATGGGGTACACTCAAATTATCATACCTCTAATGTTAACAAATATTCATGTGTTTCACTTCCTCAATATCAATTATTTTTCAACGTTTCTAGAGCATTTTCAAAAAGCACTGAACATCCAACGTACAAATTTCAAGAAAAAGGACTCATCGATAGGTACTATTTGCAAGAAATGCTTTGACAATTTGGTTACATTTCACTCAGTATCCACAATTGGTGAACTACTCTCATTATTACCCAGTTTCAGTGCAAGACCTTCGTAATCAGAACCAAAACAAATCTGCAAATAATGTAAACGTGGCGCATTTGTTACACTGCGGCATGTCCAAAGTGTGTAATAGAGTATTAAAAGAAACACAAAGTTAGAATATGTTATATTTCCTTTTGTATCATGGCCTCCTTAAGAATAACTTCATGTTTGTGACATATTCATTCTTTATCATGGCCTCTTTAAGAATAACTTCACATGTTTGTGTAATATTCCTTTCTTTATCATGGCCTCCTTAAGAATAACTTCATGTTTGTGTAATATTCCTTTCTTTATCATGGCCTCCTTAAGAATAACTTCATGTTTGTGTAATATTCCTTTCTTTATCATGGCCTCCTTAAGCATAACTTCATGTTTGTGTAATATTCCTTTCTTTATCATGGCCTCCTAAAGAATAACTTCACGTTTGTGACATATTCTTCCTTTATCATGGCCTCCTTAAGAATAACTTCATGTTTGTGTAACATTCCTTTCTTTATCATGGCCTCGTTAAGAATAACTTCATATTTGTCCGAATAGAAAGGTTCCTTGTAGCCCTTCACTAACAGCTACATATTCGGTAACTTGTCACGAGATGCGTGGCCCACAATAGCATTGGAAAATGTCAAAATCAAAAACACATTTCTGCACCTTGGTTATCATAACACAGTTCCGACATATTGCCACATAACGACTGAGAATGTAGCCAACTACTGGGAAATCTTTGTTTATAATTCAATGAGCTCACTGAAGGTAAAAAAGACTATGGTTATCAGCTACGCTGCTAATGAGACCCTACTTTCACGATAAGGATCTGAAGGTCGTTTTAATCATCTTGATTGTCACGCTGCCCCAGACTACGGCCTTGAGAGCTCACGCATGCCGGCCTTTCAGGAAATCCTTTCACTCAACAAAATACAGTGCATGGTTGTTATATAAAGCTTGTTCGATCCGCCCAACCCAGTTACTACCGGGACCAACGACTGCTGCTCAAGGACACAGTACATCCGTATGGATTGGCGAGCAGCGTCTGCTATTCACTTCTATCCGATAGGTAAAAGAGGAATCTAACATAGACTGGGGTTTTCTTCGACTCCAGCTGTATTCCTTTTATATTTACGTATTCTTTGGATTAATTATCACTTACATCTGTGTTGCTAATCTCTTGAATTGGAAAATATTTTAAATAGTTATTGTATGTATCATCAGAATGTTTATACAACCTTTCACAAATGTGTGAATACATTGGTCTTTTCAATGAGTTACCTAACTTTGTACTTACAAAATAAATTTTAATAATAATGATATTTGTCACTTACGCACAACTAACTGCATTTGTATGTTTTCAGAGACGCCGATGTGCCAGAATTTTGTCCCACAAGAAGTCTTTTACGGGCCAGAAAATCTACTGACAGGAGCCTGATGATTTTGAACACGTTCAAATACCACCGGACTGAGCCAGGATAGAACCTGCCAAGTTGCGTTCAGAGGGCCTGCCGATTACCGTTTGAGCTAGTGAAGCCGGCAAAATAAATGTTATCAGTTTATTATTTATTATACCGAATCATTGTTTATCGAGATTTATACGTCCATGAGGCCATTCGCGATCTTACCTGAAAGGAGTAACTAGAGCTATTACCACGGAAAATAATTAACACGTATTTTTTATAAATTGACTTTACTTCGCACCGACACCGATAGTTATTATGGCGACGACGAGATAGGAAAGGCTTGGGAGTGGGAAGGAAGCAGCCATGGCCTTCATTAAGGTACACCCCTAGCATTTGTCTGGTGCGAAAATGGGTAAGCACGGAAAACCATCTTCAGGGTTCCCGACAGTGGGGTTCGAACCCACTTTCTCCCGGATGCGCGCCACTACCCGCACGGCCAGCTCGCCCGGTGTTATTTATTTTTTTGTAACGTCGTGCTCAGACACCACAGGTTTAGGAAGTAGCGGCCGTGACTTTAATTGAGGTACCGCCTCAGCACTTCGCTGGAGCTACACTGGGAACAGGGCTGCTGACATTGGGTTTCGAAGCCACCGTCTCCCAACCTCACGGCCACGTGACCATCCATTGTGTACCATCATTCAGATCTGTTGAGCTCTCTTTAATAAAAGTCACACATAATATGGCAATTAGAAAATGGGAAAAGGAATATCAGCATTGCGAAGTAATCGTGTGTATCACACAACGATTTTTACCATTTAGAAGGAGAGAGAGAAAATTTTGGAAGAAAATTATTTAAAAATCAAGCGTGTCAGAATATCTGAGCACAGAGATACTGAAAAAAAATTACTTAGATTCTTTAAGCAGCAAAGAATAAATAATATATAACTCACTACTGATCTGCAGTTAGGGCACTCGCCCAGGTGGCAGATTCTCTATCTGTTGTTTACCTGGTCTTTCTCTAAACAAATAATGTGCCGAACAATGGGCCTGTTTTTCCAGTGAAAGCCGCGGTCCCACTGCACTGTGTAGCCTACTCCTTTCAGTTTCGTATTTTAAAGTTTTAACACAAAATCTGTTAATTAATCATGTAAGTGGCGTTTTCAGTAACTAACCAAAAAACCGGTTTGTGCGACTATCGATTATAACAACCGTCGAATGGCGGCTCGTTCGAAGGCGTTATAACCGGTTTGTGCGACTATCGACTATAACAACCGTTGATTGGCGGTGAATTCGGGGTCGTTATAACCAGTGTGTGCGACGCGACTGTTGGCTATAACGACCGTTGACTGGCGGTCAATTCGGGGTCGTTATAACCAGTGTGTGCGACTATTGGCTATAACGACCGTTGATTGGGTTAATGGGTTTGAATCCCACTATCGGCAGCCCTGGAGATGGTTTTCCGTGTTTTTCCATGTTCACACCAGGGAAATGCTGGGGCTGCATCTTAATTAAGGCGACGGCCACTTCCTTCCAATTCCTAGGCCTTTCCTGTCCCATCGTCGCCCTAAGACCTATCTGTGTCGTTGCGACGTAAATAAAATAGCAGAAATGAACGCTGCAATAACTCAGCTCGTACACGGAAACTAAACGGGGTGCATACAACCAACTCTCATAACAGGAATACGGGATGAGACTACGCCTGAACACGTGGCTAAACATTACGTACCAACCGTGCAAACTGGAAATCCGTAGAGAGACAAAATTAGGTGAATTAACGAAATTTGACACCCTTACTAACAGGTGGACAACGCAAATTATGTTCATGAAAAGAATTAATATCTGTTAAGAACTAAAGCGAACAATTGATTGATGTAGTGTGGCCACCAAAGAAAACTTGGCCAGATCTTTCTACTTATATTTCATGGGTGCCCCGCGGTCGGTGTGTGTGGTGGTAATGATGATGATGATGATTGATGATGATGGTGATGATGATGATGATGATGATGATGATGATGTGTTGGGTGGAGGATGATGTCTGGTTCCGGCACATAGCCAACTCTTGTCGAATAACACCAAGGCGTCTGCTCAAGGATTAACGCCTCCATCCGACGAATCACAATCAACAGCGTCATATTCCCTCACTCCATATCAACACTGGGGAGAGGTTTGGAATTTAATCCAGGCTTTTGGCACGCAAATTAGTGATTACAAATTGTACACTACAACCTCTCCTCTCCTGCCGCTCAGCATGCTGATGGTGATATATTTTCCAGCAATGCGACTCGTATCAACCAAGCACGATGTCAGACAGTAAATACTTGACTCCTTAATGTAACAATCTTGGCCACGGAACGACTTAATTCCTACAATAAAATACCAGAAAATATCGTAGTTAGACCATGTTCCAAAGAACATGAGCGGGTTTAACCAAGACAAAATACAGACATGTCTAGAGAGGATGAATTTTATGATTGGTAAGAAAAGAATATAAGAAGAAGAAGAAAAGAAGAAGAAGAAGAAGAAGAAGAAGAACCGCCTCTGTGGTGTAAGGGTTAGTGTGATTAGCTGCCATCCCCGCGTTCGATTCCCGGATCTGGCACAAAATTTGAAAGGTGGTACGAGTGCTCGAACGGGGTCCACTCAGCCTCTGGATTTCAATTGAGTAGAGGGGTTTCGATTCCCTCCTCAGCCATCCTCGAAATGGTTTCCCAATTCTCCTCCAGACAAATGCCGGGATGGTACCTAACTTACGGCCACTACCACTTCCTCCCCTCTTCCTCGTCTATCCATTCCGATCTTACCATTCCCCCACAAGGGCTTTCTTCAGCATAGCAGGTGAGGCCGCCTGGGCGAAGTACTGGTCCTCCTCCCCAGTTTTATCCTCCCGACCCAAAATCTCACATTCCAGGACACTGCCTTTGAGGCGGTAAACATGGGAACTCCCGCTGTGTCCGAGGGTAAACGGATTAAGAAATAATAATGATAATAATAATTTTATCCCACTAATAATTATACTTATCTTTAGAGAAGCTGAGAATGTTATCACGAGGAAGTTCTGAGGAAGATAAATCTACCGCCACAAGCACCTTCACATACCATTACTCTAAGCTGGGATTCAGTCCACCTTCTTGGGCTCATAACTAGAGTCCGGATTATTAGGTGCTGATAGCTTAGAATGCAAACTTACTTAAGCCAGCAACAAGTATACCCTACACTGTACAACGGTTATGCTATAAGATTTGCATAGATATTAGGGGTACAGTCTACAGAAATCCTTGAATTTGTGCTACTCTTCGTACATTATGGTACAACGGGTTGCATGACACTTCCTACAAACCAAATTACTTTGCATTCTAACATATTACCACCTACAAATCCGAGGTATACTCATAAGAGTACAACTTTTCTGCACTGCAAGAGACCACTATTGCACAGTGGGATCAAGTCGGTGGTATTTGACGGTGCTCAAATACATCAGCCTCGTGTCTTTACATCTGCCGACATGTCAAAGAACTCTTGCAGCACAATTCCGAAACCACATTTCCCCGGAAATCCGTAAAAGTAGTTAAGTGGGACGTAAAACCAATAACATCAGAACGCACAGGTTAGAGGAACATAACCTAGCAGTGGGAAGAGGAAAAGGAAAACACTGCTTCTACACAGTGTGCACCCCATTCTACTGGAACATCTTCGGAAGTATGTGCACACTGATGGGAGAACAGCACAGAGTCCGTGCTCTATGCTTCCTCAGCTCGGACCACACATCTCGTCTTTTAATGACTGTGTTCAACACCTGCAGTTTAGTATCTCTTGACTCTCATTCGGAGACAAGCGTTCTTCTTTAATGACCATTAAATCTTGACGACCCTCGGCTCTCAACCCGAAGGTTGGTTGGATTCCCAATAGCTACACAATCCTATATTACACCGCGTGCTTCAGTTACATACAACTCAGTAAGTTGGGTGGCCTAAGGTAACAGGACCTTGGGAGAAATATATTTACAGTAGCGGTACGAACTCCCCATATATCAGCAACCTCTCTAATTTATCTGTACAGCGGATAGTCTATTCTCTTACTGAAGGCGAATGCCGCAGATTCATAATATCAGAAAGGAATGAGTCTCTTCATGACAAGAGGAGGGTTATTTGTAGCGTAGTGAGTTGTTTGTTTGTCAGTTAGTCCGTTTGTTGGTTGGTTTTTAGCTAATTTGGTCTACGTCGCACCGTCGCAGACAGATCTTACAGCGACGATGGGATAGGAAAGGACTAATACTGAGAATAAGAATGAAGATGTGAAAATGGGACTGGTGCAAACTTATAGTTACGTTACCCAAGTCGCGTAGCCAACTCACTCCGTTCATAGTTCAACATTCCCGCTCAATGCTGTTTGTAGTGAATGGAACAGGGGTATTACAGTAACCAAGAGACTGGGCAAGTTGGCTGTGTGGTTAGGGACGCGCAGCTGTGAGCTTGCATCTGGGAGATAGTGGGTTCGAGCCCCACTGTCGGCAACCCTGAAGGTGGTTTTCCGTGGTTTCCCAATTTCACAACAGGCAAAAGCTAGGGCTGTACCTTAATTAAGGCCACGGACGCTTCCTCCCCATTCCTAGGCGTTTCCTATCCCATTGTCGCCGTAAGACCTATCTGTGTCGGTGCGACGTAAAGCAATACTAAAGGAAAGTAAGGTCGAGTTTGTCGATATCCTGCTAACGAATGAGCAGAGTCGAAGAGGGTTACAAGCAATATTACCTGATAATAGGGACAATTTCGTGCGGGATTAGAGCAGCAAGTGGCACAGTGTTTAGAAGCTGGTGAATTTGAACACATTTTGTGAATAAAGTGGTCTGTACAGTAACAAAATCGTGTATTTTATTGTCCTCTTCCTCCACTCTATTACTCGAGGCTTTCTCCTTGTCCCTATGCACAGATAAGGCAGAGAGGAGGGAGTCAGGACTGAAAATCTACTTCTCCGCAGCACCTGTTGCTTTAGGCCACCCAACTTCCTGAGCTGTATAAAAATATATGCAGTACGCTGCACAGGGTGTACACAAAATACAGTCCATTACTGCAGGCCATAACAATGGAAATCACAACAAAGAAAGTGAAAATAGCACCCAGTGCTCTCAGTTCTAGACGAGGTCTGGTGGTCAAAAATCCCTTGAAATTTAATTTGACTCAATTAAATTTAATAAATCTGGTATAAAACAAGGCACAATCCTATGACCCGGGCTGAATGGCTCAGACGGTTAAGGTGCTGTCCTTCTGATCCCAAATTGCCAGGTTCGATCCTAGCCTAGTCCAGTGGAATTTGAAAGAGCTCGAACACGACAGCCTCGTGTCGGTAGATTTTCTGGCACCATGGCGTCTCCGAAAATAGTAGAACTAGTTAGTGGGACGTAAAGCCAATAACATTATTATTAACAAACCCTTGATGGACAAAATGAGTGTAATGTAATATTACACAACAATAGCATTACATCGAGTACACCTACTGCTTACAATTACAATTGCACTAAAGTAATAAATGAAATTAACTAATGAACTAAGTGCTGTCTAATATGTATAAAACCAAACCAAACCCCATGGCTCAGCAGCTCCGAAGGGCCTTGGCCTACCAAGCGACTGCTGCTCAGCCTGAAGGCTTGCAGATTACGAGGTGTTGTGTGGGCAGCACGTCAAATCCTCCCGGCCGTTATCCTTGGCTGTGTATACCTCGGCCGCTATCTCACTACCAGGTATCTCCTCAATCACATAGGCTGAGTGGACCTCGAACCAATCATCAGATCGAGGTATTAAATCCCTGACCTGGCCGAAAATGGAACACGGGGCCTCAGCGTAAGAGGCATGCAAACTACCCCCACACTGCGGAGCTACGGTAGTATCTATATTACCTTTATTTAATATAAAATTAACTAAATGAGAATGCTTTATTTAATTATTTTCATGTACAAGGGTGTTATTAGAGTTCATCTGCATATGAAATTTTAATATTCAGGTGATAGAATTGAAAAATAAAGTACAAATTTCTGAAGGGGGTCACTGAGGTCCAGAGTAGGAATTTTTCTGAGAGCAGAGTTAAGAAACTTCGATATCCTGTAGAGTGTTGAGAAGTTGTGAGAAGACGCCCTTGGTACTGCGTCTACAAACAACAGAATGTCTAGAAATAACTCGAGGCACGTTGAAGTTAATCTGGGATAGAAAATACGTATTATCAATCAATTCATTTTTTTCTCCGCTGTTCTAAATTACTAAATTACTTACACTCAAGTTATATAAGAGGGGCTGCCAGGCCGAGACGGTAAAGGCGTGCTCGGTTCGCCCGGAAGGACGTGGGTTCGAATCCCCGTCAGGAAGTCGTAAAATTTAAGAAACGAGATTTCCACTTCCGGAGGTGCATATGGCCCTGAGGTTCACTCAGCCTACACCAAAAATGAGTACCTGGTTAATTCCTGGGGGCAAGGGCGGCCGGGCGTAAAGCTAACCACTCTACCCCATCACGTGCCGAGGTTAATAATGGTGGAAGCCTTTACCTTCCACTCCTCCAAGGGCCTTCATGGCCTGTACGAGGTGACTTTGCTTTTGCTTTTTAAAGTTATATAATTGTGTATGGTTAACATGATTTGTAATAATCATGAAATGACAAATCCCTACTTAGGAACCAGTGTTGAGGAACCAGAATGCAGTGAAAGAACAGAAACCCAGTCACAAATCAAGTTTCTTTCTCATAACCGGTTTTCGGAATTAAATTCTGTCATCAGTAACATATTATATCTTTAAATTATAACGTAGCAGAAAATGGTAAGACAACTTGGACATGTGATATATTGGTGTGAGTCAGCTGTTCCTGTGGTATTCAGTGTTTCGTTAGTGTTATTTATCGGTAATCCCGGCGTGATTAAAATGGAACGAATGTTGTAAGATATATTCAGCAACGAATTTATTTTTAAAAATTCAGGGTCCTTTACTTGGGTGAGGAATATTTCCATAGCTTCCAGAAAGTTACTCACTAACCTACAATTATTATTTTAACAACTATTTCAATGCCGTTTCTGATTCCATTAAAGTTACTCCTATTAAAATTGAGTTCATAGAAGTCGTAACATTTATTTTATAACATTCGAAAGTTTCAGAAATCTGACACAATCTGTCTCCACAGTCAATGTGATCTTTAATAATGTTGTTTGCTTTGCGTCCCACTGACCAATTTTTACGGTTTTCGGAGATACTGAGGTGTCGGAATTTCGTCTCGCAGAAGTTCTTTTATGTGCCAGTAAATCTACCGACACGGAGCTGACGAATTTGAGCACCTTGAAATACAAGCGAACCCAGCCAGGATGTAACCTGCCAAGTTCGGGTCAGAAGACCAGCGCCTCAACCGACTGAGCCACACAGCCCCGCAATTCGATCCTTAATCATACAGCAGCTCACAAGCAAGTAACATAGTTTCGTCAATAGAACATTAAGTATCGAAGTAGATGAAGAAATATGAAATAAAGAAAAACACCTAGCAGAAGCGAATGGTTACGCCCCTAAAGTGACTCATAAAATTATACACAGAAAGGAATTAAATAACAACAACATTAACAGAACCTCCGTGTCTCAGGCGGCAGTGCTCCGGCCTCTCACCGCTGTGTTCCATTGTTCAAATCCTGATTACTCCATGTGAGATTTGTGCTGGACAAAGCGGAGACGGGACAGGTTTTTCCCTGGTACTCCGGTTTTCCCTGTCATCTTTCATTCCAGGAACACTCTCCAATATCATTTCATCTCCCAGTCATTAATCATTGTCCCAGAAGAGTGCGACAGGCTTCGGTGGCGAACACAATTTCTAGCTTCGCCGCTAGAAGGGGGCTTCATTCATTCCATTCCTGACCCAGTCGAGTAACTGGAAACAGGATGTGGATTTTTAATTTAACATTTACGTATTTCGTAAATAAAATTTACAGAATTTCAAAAAACTATAGAAATTTAATTTTAAATGTTCCTTTTAGAAAAGCTACATCAGATGAGGTCCGCCTCTGTGCTGTAGTGGTTAGCGTGATTAGCTGCCACACCCGGAGGCCCGGGTTCGATTCCTGGCTCTGCCATGAAATTTGAAAAGTGGTATGAGGGCTGGAACGGGGTCCACTCAGCCTCGGGAGGTGAACTGAGTAGAGGTGGGTTCGATTCCCACCTCAGCCATCCTGGAAGTGGTTTTCCGTGGTTTCCCACTTCTCCTCCAGGCGAATGCCGGGATGGTACCTAACATAAGGCCACGGCCGCTTCCTTCCCTCTTCCTTGTCTATCCCTTCCAATCTTCCCATTCCTCCACAAGGCCCCTGTTCAGCATAGCAGGTGAGGCCGCCTGGGCGAGGTACTGGTCATTCTCCCCAGCTGTATCCCCCGACCTAGAGTCTGAAGCTCCAGGACACTGCCCTTGAGGCGGTAGAGGTGGGATCCCTCGCTAAGTCCGAGGGAAAAACCGAACCTGGAGGGTAAACAGATGATGATGATGATGATATCAGATGAGAGAAGATGGCCGCCGACACTTGGTCTATACAAGAGGAAGATATCTCAAGGCGACACTACAGTAGTCAAAACAGTGTCTGTATGCTAGTGAACGCCTGCGAATGACAAGAATTCCGGAACTATGAGAAGCCGAGAAATTTGAGAGGAAGATCCTCCGCGAGATAATGGGTCAATGAAGAAAACAGGAAGAATCAAATTTTATGGACATCCGTTTAGAATGGACGAGAAGATGCTGACAAAACCGATTTTTTAAACACTTGACAGTAGCTTCAGAGGCTTCCAAGACGAAAAGAAAATGAATAGAGGATGGACAAGTATTTTGGGCAGCAAAGAAGGCTTCCTGCAAAGTGTGATTGTTGCTAACCGAGGTCGGAAATGACCATACACAAATATAATAGTACATTTAGAAAAAAACGATATAATACTGTAGAAAATTTGCAAATTTAATGCATTTAAGGAAATGTATACTAGCTCGGCAGTAGAGGCCTACAGGCTTGCACGCAGCGATTTACGTAGATAGGCCTGGTCGGACGTTAGTTCAACAACATTCAGAACACATCAAGGCCATTCGATACGAGTAACGTCCAGCCTTTTGTGAAAATGAAAAAGCTCTGAAAACCAGCTTCGGAGCAGTCAGCAGTGATGAAACTGCGTAGTCAACTCGTTCAGTATTCTATGCTACAGTATATGTCCATCAACATATAAAATTTGTAGTCTGGAAACGCCAAGAGTCGCCAGCTCTAGTTAACAGACCAGCTCAACTGTTTGGGATCCAGGCATTGTCACTGTCAGCCACTCCATGATACACTTTTTGAAATGAAAAGTCTCGTACCCACGGTTCGGACTTTACGTAAATCTGAAGGTCCTGTATCAAGAGTCGCTAGCTTTTAATTCACTCGCGTGCTACGAGGCTGCTGTAGACACACAAGGTTTCAAACCAGTATCCCTTGAAGGTGCAAGTGCCGAATGTTTTCTCACGTTCATTGTGAGCAAGGCCAGGCAACATTCTCGTCGAAGGACGAGTCGGCTGACTGACCCTTCACTCGAGACAAGCACTGGGTGTGGACATTCATAACGGTTCTTTTGCTCCACCTTTCCCCTTACTCAACATCCTGATTAGAATATCAGCACTCCATAAGATCATAATGACACTTCCGCTTCGTTTGCCGCCAGTTCCCACATACGGCAGGGTGTAACAACAAAGTACCGCCAAACTGTCACAAGTAGAAAATATGACATAAGGTCAGCAGTACCACATTAATGGTGAAAACATTTCCTAGGGGTCGACATACCACGAAAAACGCAAAATGAAGAAATTTCTTTAATTTTGCAGAACGTTGAAGCGCTAAAGAGCCCTGAAAGGTTTCAGATAGCTCTAGCAAAGTAAAAAAATAACTTTCAAAAAATCACTTCCGGCCTAAATGCAGTTCCGGAAAAACATCTTAAAATCACTTGTTTCTTTGCTCGTTTTCTTGTATTCAAATCCTGGCCTACAATATTTACATAATTCTTTATTTAATGTACTCCTTGGTTCAATATCCTCCGGCGTTTATTTGAAATTTTTTTAAATGTCCACATCGAATGTAGTTGAAAATGAATAACTACAATCGGGTCAGGGATGTAATGAATGAAGCCCCCATCTAGCGGCGAGCATAGGAATTGTACCGGCTGCGTAAGCCTGTTGCACTCCTCTGGGGCAATGATTAATGACTGACAGATGAAATGAAATGATAGTGGGGAGTGTTGCAACAATGAAAGACGACAGGAAAACCGGAGTAACAAGAGAAAGACCTGCGGCACCTCCGCTTTGTTCAGCACAAATCTTACATGGAGTGACAGGGATTTGAAACAGGGAACCCAGCGGTGAGAAGCCGACACGCTGCCGCCTGAGCCACGGAGGCTTCGTCGAATGTAGTTATAATGGCATAAGTGGAACTCTGCATTGACTCACATTAGCACTCGTAGTGGTGGAAAAAGGCAGACTTCTAATCTAATCGACCGGATAACGATTATTAGGAAAGTGATTTTAATTTTTAGGAATAAAGAATATATTCACATACTTTATGATACTTTGTTTACTTAAACTTCGTAGCTCATATCCCTAGGATGTTTTCAACATTGATTTGCTTGCCTGAAGGGGTAGAACTGTGCTTAATGATAGAACAATGATTAGAGCATTGGAGTCTTCAGTTCCCTTCTCAGGAAATGCGGCAAACCTTCGCAAGACAGATGGAAAAACGTGGTTTCCTCGTGAGTGGAATTACCAGGTTTTCATTACCTAACAACGATATATACAAGTCCAATTATTATGCGACAGTTACTATTGTACTATAAACACTGCTTCTGAAGAAAAATTGAAACGAATGCGAGAATTTAGAAAAAAAAAGAATTTAAAAAAAGCATTGTGGCATAAGTAAGCTTCTTTACATACCAAGTCAATGGGAGGTACAAAATGACTCATATTTTAGAATGAATAGTTCCGAAAGGTGACTCTGTGTAGTGGTAGTCAAAGAAATCAAAACAACATTTATTGAAAATCAACAGGCTCAACTCTTTTCAGAACTGGTCACTGAAATCACAAGCTACGATAAATTTGAGAGGACCCAGTGTGCCACGCGTACCACAGAGCTACAGTATCCATTATTCAGCCATAGCCAAAATAGGACTAGCAATAACAGCAGTAGAAGAACATAACGGGCTGGCTCACTCTTAACACCTGGCCACCCAGTTAACTAGCCGTTCGCACCATCTGCTGCCCTTAGTGGAACTGCCCCGGTTTTTATTACCTAACGCCTAGCATCACAATTCACCTCAAACACTTCCGTAAGAAAATCATTGCACTAGTTCAGAACTCCTGAGTTATGTTCGAGCTAGAGAGGAATGATGAGCAGAACGACCTTTTTGAAAGGGTTCTTCAGTTGAAACAGTAACTGTACAACATTCACTATAGTAGGACAACAATACTGAGAGGTAAGAGATTAGATACAAATCCACAGCCGCAGCATCTTTGGCGACCAAGGCCTACGGTATCGACTAATGTGACGTCAATGACGGTGCTCGTTTTGTCGCGTCACGTTGCACAAATTTTTGGTGACCCCAGCCATAAAACATATTTATGTCAATATATAAATCGTCCGTCCTGCAATAAGGAAATATAAACATTAAAACATTAAAAGTGGAAATTTATAATTGAAAATACAGTTTTTGTCTTCTCTTTTTGGGAGAGGAGTGTTATTCATGTTCTTGGGTACAGACAAAAGTGAATGACGTGTAGAGAATCCCTCAGAATCTGTATTACTATTTTTTTCTGTTTAGAGAATGGAACATTCATATTATTTTTGTAGCAAGGTTGATGTCTGACTAGGGAGGGTGCCTCTTGCTCCAAATAGCAGGCCTCTGATTATCCATCGATCGACAGGTATTTCGTATTTTACTGACACGAAAGGCAAGCATGTTATATAAATAGCTTGTTTGTCTAGGTGCACATCCGTAGCCTGATTCGAGCGTCTTTTAAAGCAAATGGTGGGATTTAAAACCATTGCTTTACTGTCCGTTCAGGTGATGGCTATGATGAAAGCCCTCCGATTAGATTCTTCATTAAAGGTGCAATCAGTCTTCTCGTCCACATCCCATGCACTCCGCCTCAAGGCTTGAGCAACTCAGTGGTGCCAACTGTAGCATAGTAGCTCAGTGTTCCTTGCACGCGTAGAGCTATTTTGGAGGCAGCGACTTGTGCTGAATGACCTCACTGCAGTGAGGTTGCTCAGAAGACTTTGAGAGAGTCTACAGATAATCATTCCCACCGTTTTCGCACCTGCCCAACGTACACTTCACAATGAAGGACGCTGGTTGTTGGTTCAGCCACTTTTCCACACAACCAGGGCCGCTTTCTTCAACAGACCAAAGACGTAGTTGTGTTAGTGTCTGGGCCCCAGTGGAAACAGTACTGTGCCGGCAGCGTGTGCACGTGTGTTATCATGCAACACATGCTTGCTCGGTCAAACCACTTCTTTTGAAGAAGAATGTCATCATGTCACTTTTTATTCGTTTGGAAGTGACCATTAAACATGAATGTTACTTCAGCTTCTTCCTCTACGTAACGGGCGTTTCTCTTGACTAACCACGTTCTGAGCTGTTACTACGTGGTGTGCTACCACCTCTTGGTTGGTCAGATTACTATTTTTAGTGTTCCCAGCCCTGTCCGTGTTTCAGGTGATTAACTCTTAAAGATAATTAATAGCCGGAGTGAATAGAGTTGGAGCAGTATTAATGGTCATTGTTATGATGAACACTGTCCCGCTGGTTAGCACTGTTGAGCTGTTGCTCTTTAGTTGTCAGTGTTAAGTAGTTCACTGTGTGGAGCAGACACGTGAATTGACTGTGTGAATGGCGGACTTTCTCTGGAGTCGAGTTAAGGAGCAGTCATGAGTTGAGTGAGGCTACTGAATATGCGAAGCAAAGGTAAAAGGTGGGTTCTCAATCATGAGCACCACTTTCCAGGTAACACGGGAGAGCCGGACTACCTACTATGAGGGGGTCTGGTACTTTGTAAACAGACAGCAAGTAGTGGAGTGTGGTCATTCATGGTTCAATACAATAATGTGTGTGTTTACTAACTGGGTCATAATAAATTTTATCCACAAAACAGACAATGATCGTTTTTTCGTAACAAAATCTGCACATTTTGAGTACATTCACCCTGCCAACCTTTGAAGAACAGTTCGGTGGTAATTATCGTTCATGCCAATATGATAGCGCTCCGAGACGTAAAGCGGGCTCTGTAAGTCAATGGTTTAAATCCAAACCCCACGGTGCAAGAGACCCGAAGGGCCATGGCCTACAAAGCGACCACTGCTCAGCCCGAGGGCCTGCAGATTATGAGATGTCGTCTGGTCGGTACGACGAACCCTCTTGGCCATTAGTCTTGGCTTTCCGGACCAAGACCGCCATCTTACCGCCAGATGGCTCCTTAATTGTAATCACGTAGGCCGAACCAGCCCTCGGATCCACGTAAGGTTGACCTGTACAGGAATCGATTCCGGAGCCTCTAGGTAAGTAGCAGGCACGCTACCCCTGCATCGTGGGACCGGCGAAGCCAATGGTTTAAGAGTAATGATACTCTATATTTGGGCTGGCCTGCCCAGAGTCCCGACCTAGAACATCTGTGAGATGAGTTGGAACCCGCCCCGTTCAACATCAGCGCGGCTCTTCGGGAAGAATGGGAGGGCAGTCCCGCACGTGACCAGCACTGTCAGGGCAGAAGACGACACAACATCATATTAATGTCGACCATTAGATCGAGCGAGTTGGCCGTGCGGTTAGGGTCGCGCAACTGTGACCTTGCATCCAGGAGATAGCGGCTTCGATCCCCACTGTCGGCAGCCCTGAGGATGGTTTTTCCAGCCAGAAGCTGTACCTTAATTAAGGCCACCGTCGCTTTCTTCCCACCCCTAGGCCTTTCCTGTCCCATCGTCGCCACAAGACCTGTCTGTGTTGGTGCGACGTACAGCAAATTGAATATATATATATACACTCCCAAGATTCGTAAAAAATATTTATATCCTAAAAATCGCCGAGGGGATCAATCTGCGGGCTCCGAGATCGGGACTAAGAAGCAGAACGACGTAAGTGCGCAATCCGGAGCATTCTTTCACCTAGAGGTATATTTTTATTTACAAAGCGACGAACCACAGTACTCCCGCACCTAACATATTGCCGAATATTCAAACTGACTTCAATTTTATAAAACCACGAGAAATTTCTTGCGGAAATTTTCGATATATATATAATTAAATAAATATTTATAATTTTATTAGTTTTACGTCTCACAAGGTACATTTTCGATTTTCAGGTATTCATCGCATCAAATTATCACTTTCACTCCACACTTACTTAACATCCTGGCGTTACTGGCGTATGTTTACTTGCCTTACACACCTTTATTCGTGTTTCCTTGATGTTACATTCCGTCTTTATTGTTTGCTTTTTTCATACCTTTTACTCTTCGAACTAGACTAAGAACTATTGAAATTATATCATTAGGACAAGGTGAGGTTGGATAGTGTTTCAAGTATCATGTAACAAACTTCAAGTACAGTTAATTAATGAGCAGGTTGTAGCATGGCCATGATCTACTCTGAGCCCCACCTGATACGAGGAGAGACTTTACTCATTTCCAGCGGACGTATAAACATTGTTCACGAGCAGGATTAATGTTATTTGTGTAACATATTTCTAAGTCCTTACGAGGAACTTTACTAGCCCTCAAAATAAACTGAAAATTAAGGAATTTAAAATATACAAATATGAAGTAAATAAAAAAGAAAATAACACTGAAGAAATCTAAATTTATATTAAACCAAAGTGAGTTAAACAAAGTTAATTAAAGTGAACGCATAAACAGGCTTCGGTCGTGGGGTCATGTGAAGCGAATGAAGGAGGACAGGTTACCTAGGAGAATAACGGACTCTGTTACGGAGGGTAAGAGGAGTAGAGGGATACCAAGACAATGATGGATAGACTCACTTTCCAATTAGTTAAAGATAAGAGGTATAGAACTAAATGAGGCCACAGCACTAGTTACAAATTGATGATTGTGGCGGGGATACGTAAAGCCTCAGAGGCTTGCAGACTGAACACCGAAAGGCATAACAGTCTGTAATGAAGATGTAATTTAAGTGAACTGAAATTTAAAACCAACTGAAGTAAACTAAATTGAAATGGAAAACACAAATCAAAACAAACTAAACTGAACTAGTCTAAAAGAAAATGAATTATAATTAAACTATAATTAGTCAAATACTGAACTTGATGAGACAAAAAGGAAGCTGAAATAAGATGAACGAGAAACTAAACTCAGGAAATCATTCAATAACTTGAATACCCTTAAATAAACCAAAAAATACGGAGTGTTTTGGCCATGCAGTTAGGGTCACCTAACTGTGAGGTTGCATTCGGTAAGTGGTGGGTTCGAATCACACTATCGGCAGCTCTGAAGATGTTTTCCCGTAGTTTCCCATTTTCATGCTAGGCCCTTTCCCATCTTTGCGTCACCAACAACCCTGATGTGTTAGCGCGACGTTAAACAAATGTACAAAAATGTAGCTAACTAATCTAAAATAATATAAAACAAAATGAAACAATCAAAGAAAGGGGAAATAAATTCAAAAATATAATAATTCAACAACATAAACCTATATAAGACAAAACTGATCTAAGCATAAACACATCAATATTTTGAACAATTACCTAAACTAAAATAAAACTAACTCTTAACTACAGTAAATATAACTAATTTGAAAAGCGAAGCATTCCAATAAGAATAAAATAATTGAAAAAATAGTTTAATTAAATGGAATTAAAGGAAATAAATATAAATAAGCCGAAAAAACGGAACAGTGCCATACACACATCCGAAAATGAAGAAAATTGAAAACAGAGCAAACTAAACTGAAGGAAATTCAAACTAAAAATAAACGAAAAAAACAAACCAAATGAAACTAAAAAAAATTAATATGTTACTGAGTTATCAGATCGTGGTGTTGGAGTTTCGTGCCTGTCTGTTACGTGGAGGCCACGGGTTCGATTCCCGGCCAGGTCAGGCATTTTTGCCTGGATCTGAGGACTGGTTAGAGATCCACTCAGCCTTCGTGATAACAGTTGAGAAGATATTTGGCTGTGTGTCTCCGGTCTAGGAATCCAAGAATAACGGCTGAGAGGATTCGTCGTGCTGACCACACAACACCTCGTTATCTGCAGGCCTTACGGCTGAGAATCAGTCGCTTGATAGGCCATGGCCTTTCGGGGCTGTTGTGCCATGAGGTTTGCTTTGGTTTGATTTTGGTACCGGATTGAACTCGTGGTGCTGTGGAACGCAAGAACGTTGAGCATATCATCAAACTTACTAACACTGAAGGTGCGGACATTTCGTTCTTCTTCGCAAGCTGCACACTCTATATCATTAATATATTTTATCTATTTTTAATGTCATTGTTAAACGATTTCCACCAACATTCATAGCAAATTATTTTCACCGAACGTTATTGCGTGGTAATCCACTTCGATTAAACAAATTCCCATCGAAATGGTAAGCATGATGGATTTATTTTCTTGTAAACCAAACTACAGAGGATTATTTTGGTTACAAATGTCCTTCAACAAAAACCTAATCTCCGTCATTACGGCCTAAAAGGTACTATTGTTACCTGTGAGGGCAACAATTGAATTGCTCGCTAACGAACAACTGTACGGGCACCTCTCCGCGTGATCGAGGTGCACATGGCTCGCTTGTCACAGGGGTTCTCTCGGCTGTCATGACACAATATGACGGACGTTTGTCTGTTACAGAAAGATGCGTTTCAGAAAACACTACCGTCAGGGTCCACTTGTAAGTGTCTAATAACTGATTTTCAAAGGAGTGTGACTGCCAGCTGGAGAGTTATGTCAAAACATGAAGAGATAGCTATCGGACAGCCGTTTCCTGCATGTTCCTCGTCTACTGCGCTCTCTTGCGTTAGTAAGCCCCGTTTTCGCTCAGTAGTAGGCTGGTACTTGTCCGGCCCCGCGGTGTAGGGGCAACGTGGCCGCGGGTTCGATTCCCGGCCGGGTCCAGGGTTTTTAATTGTAAATGATAAATATCCCTGGCCTGGGGACTGAGTGTTTGTGTCGTCCTTAACGTTCCTTTCCTCACATTCAACACTCTAAACTTCCTTAATTCAAATCACACGCAGTTTCATATCGTATGGTGCAAGTTGGGGCAAAAGATCTCCATAGGTCGACGCCCCGAACAAATAGCATTTTATTATTTTAAAATAGGCTGGTATTTGCTACAGTGGAACTAGAGTTGATAACATATCAACAATGGCTTGTGAGTTCAACCTATGGAGAATCTGGTCGTAATGCAGCCGAAGCTTGCAGACGATTTGCACAAGAGTTTCCGAATAGCCACCTGCCTTCTATACACGTATTTCGCCGAACAGAGTTGTAATTAAGAGCTTGATGATGATGATGATGATGATGATGATGATGATGATGATGATTATGATGTTCGCGGTTTAAAGGGACCTAACAGCTAGGTCATTGCCCTCTTATAGTATGAGGTGAACGAAACGAACATTAAAACTTCACAATATATCCACTGACTAGAATCTAAGACGAATGATGATGAGAAAATGATCTTGAAACAAAAACATTCAGTGGGTCCAATTCACAATGCCTTCATTACTCCGATGTTACTAATTATCTAAAGAGATCCATGGTACTAATTACTGGTAATGCTGAACCATGGTGTTCATCCTATAGTGGTACTAATCACAGGTAATATAGAACCAGGGTCTGTCACACAGAGTGGCACCACTCACGGGTAACACAAACCATTTGAGTGTCGCACATAAGGGTACTTCTGACAAGCAACGCAGACCCACGATGTTCCTCACATAGTGGGACTAATCTCGGTAGATGGTGTTCCCGTGGTGTTCCTCACACATATACTCACGGTGTTGCTCACATAGTGCTACTAATCATAGGTAATGTAGACATACGATGTATCACACATTATGGCAACGCCCACAAGCAATACAAACCCATGGTGTTCCTCACATAGTGGGACTAATCTCGGTAGATGGTGTTCCCGTGGTGTTCCTCACACATATACTCACGGTGTTGTTCACATAGTGCTACTAATCATAGGTAATGTAGACGTACGGTGTATCACACATTATGGCAACGCCCACAAGCAATACAAACCCATGGTGTTCCTCGCAAGGTGGTACTAGTGGTAAGTAATGTCGACGCATGGTGTTCTGCACGTAATGGTACTAATCACAAATATTCTCATGATTCTAATTTCATCATCCCTTGGTCGCCTCGTTTAGTCACCTCTTAAGACTGGCAGGGGATACCGTGGGTATAAAACCCGTTGTATAAACTAGTGTTTAATCATTTGAGGAAGAAAAGAAGAAAAGATAAAACTTGAAAATATTACATTTATTTAGGTATTCTCATTCAATTTCATCAAAATATTAACATTTTATGTTATGATAATTTTTTATTATTATTATTGCTAGGGGTTTTACGTCCCACCGACACAGATAGGTCTTATGGCGACGATGGGATAGGAAAGGCCTAGGAGTTGGAAGGAAGCGGCCGTGGCCTTAATTAAGGTACAGCCCCAGCATTTGCCTGGTGTGAAAATGGTAAACCACGGAAAACCATCTTCAGGGCTGCCGATAGTGGGATTCGAACCTACTATCTCCCGGATGCATACTCACCGCCGCGCGCCTCTACGAGCACGGCCAACTCGCCCGGTTATGATAATTTTCATTATATTTCACTAATTATTTGTTTGTTCATCGATGGTGAATTATGATACAATACTTCTTTAAATTTTGGGTTAAACAAAAGATAGTGATATATTGCTTTTATTCTTTGATTGGGCTTCACTGATGAAGGGAATGTACTGTGCTCCTGAAACGTGTAGGAATGAATAGTTTTCACTTATAAAAGTGTATTGATAAAGAGGACCAAGCTAAAACGTTTTAAAAACTATAATTTTAATAGCTTTAGACAAGTGAATACAAATACCCATTATGGTTAAGTTTATGAACTGCTATTTTTTTCAAGTCCGAAATACAGCACGTTATAGCACTCCTTTGTGAACCAGCGACCAGGCATCCCACTCATCATTAGTGAATGCGTAGAAAGTATAGAGCTGCAGGACTACTTGGTGCAGGCATCGACACTTGAAAACACGCTCAATACTGACTCGAAAATCGCTGGTCTTCTCTGAAAGCACATAATCGTGTCAATTTGCATTCCAAAATTAAAATAGCGGACCCTGCGAAGTGATGCTCAGAAGAAATAACAGTTAGTGCATCAATATTAATATAAACGTATTTCCAAATTGAATACACGGCGACAATTGTAGTTCTCATTGCAGTATAATTTAAAAATTTAATATTCTTGAACTCGCCGTTATATGGTAATGCGTTAATTGATTTGGGGAGAAAACCTCAGCTCTCTGAATAGGAATATGCCCTCGCTTTACACGTCCGGGATGTCTCTCATAGCAGGATTGCGCCCACCTTTCAGGTCGTGTTCTTTTGTGATAACGGAGTCCTTGTCCCTGGCTGCCGTGAGTAGTGAAAGGGCGAAAGTGGGCCACGGAGGAACTCTTAAAGCTAATGA
Organism: Anabrus simplex; assembly: GCF_040414725.1. NCBI lineage: Eukaryota > Metazoa > Arthropoda > Insecta > Orthoptera > Tettigoniidae > Anabrus > Anabrus simplex. Next base: position 22,801,902 of record NC_090267.1, read on the forward strand.
ATGGAACAAGGAACGGAAGAAAGTGAAACCATGAGTAGGAAGTGAGTAATTAACACGTGAGACAGCATTTGATGTTCACACAATCACAGGAAAACATTATTATAAAACATCTCGCGAAGGCATTAACAATGCAATACTTTTTTGCTTAGGGGTCACAGAAAGTTAGCTGGACCACAGGAGTGGAAGCTTCGTATGAGAATACTAATCTTCCTTCGTTAATCATGATCTATTATGATTATTATTATTATTATTATTATTATTATTATTATTATTATTATTATTATTATTATTATTATCGAATCTCCCATGTACAGGTTAACATTTGACGAGGCAACACTTCACGCAATATTGGAGGTAGAGATGAAATAATGGACACACATGATTGGCATGACATGGGGTTTTATTGACAAGAAAATAAAGTACATAAAATGACCAACAGATGGCGCTTCATGCGATACACAGACATCAGTTAGCATAACAATCGAGGTTTAGTAAAGACGATAACATATGCGCAACCTGTCGGCCGTCATACATCAACAATACCTGTAGTCGAGGTACAATGCTGTGTACAGCACATCCATAGGTATGGTGAGGAATTGCCGTCGGATATTTTGTTTTAGCATCCCTAATGAGGTCGGACTTGAGACTTCAGGTAACCTCACGAACAATGATCACACGGATTGAGGTCGGGGACCGGAGAGACCAATCATGACTTGGTGCTATTTCCGGCGCATCTGACGCCCTCTCTCCCCCTTTCATACCGCCATCTCTTGGCCTGCTTGTTCATTCGTTGCTGGTATCAATAAAATACCATTTGTAGCTGGCGTGTTGTTGTCCAGCGCCATCGGTTGGACATTTTGTGTACTTTACTTTGGTATCAATAAAACAACATGTCATGTCAAGCATGTGTGCCCATTTGTACCTGACGTGTTGTTGTCCAGCGCCATCGGTTGGACATTTTGTGTACTTTATTTTGGTGTCAATAAAACATCGTGTCATACCAAACATGTGTGTCAATTGTTACCTCTCTACTCCAAATATTCCGTGAAGTATTGGCTCGTCAAAAAGCAACGGACTTTTGGGTCATCCTGTACATAAACCTGTAACACAACAAGTGCGTTAGGGTTACAGTTTGACAAAATAAAGTGAACTATTGCATACAATTGTCAGATGTTTAAAAAGCTGCTCCAAGTAACTCACACAAGCAAAAGAAGAACACAAGTTAGAAAATATATCTCTAAGTAGTGGTGAGACGTGAATTTTACAGCAGTTCAAATATGCTACTAAGTTGCGTCTTTTGCCATCAGGTGATGGACATTCAAACGAAAGACGAGCAAACATTTGCTTGACACTGACACTGCTAATTATCTGCTGTCTGTGTCTTGAATCTCTGAAAAAAGAACGTTTGAACTTGCTATGTCAGCTGAGCAGAGATGTATGTCTCCTCGAAGAATTTGAATTCAAGTCGCCAGAACATTGCTTGAAAAAAGAGGTTTCTCGTGTTGCTGCCGTTTTCACTGCTGGTCCAAATCATATTCCATTCAATTGTACCTTCGTTACAAAGTTCTCTTTTAACAAAACCTCAAGGAATTGCGTTGAAGCTATAATCCTCCTCATTTTCTGCTGCGCCTTTGGCAAGATTGTCTCCTCGTTCATTACCTTCTGCCCCTGCGTGGCGATGCATGCATGTGAGGAGCTCTTCAGCGCTATTCTTCTGATGTTTACCGACGTATGGAGACGAGTCCTGGAACATCGAATGAGAAAGTAGCAGATGCATTGCCACTGTCCTGGAAATAAGAGGACAAGAGCAAACACTCTCGTAAACTGGAGTCTATGATAGCCTGGTCTTTGCTAGAGTTGATGTAAAGGAGAGCTCGTATAAATCTCTGGTAAGATCCCAACTAGTGTGTGGGACCAAAACCAGGATTACGTGATTCGACAACTGGAAAACATCACCCCCCCCCTCAAGAAAAAAAGAAACAAGTCAATTTGTACTGGGTGATTTCCGACAAGGAGAAACGTCACGAAAATATTACAAAATTTGGGCTGGGTAGACTTGAAAGAAAGGAAATGAGAGTTGTCAGTGGAGTGATGGAGTGGAATAACATCACTACGCGAACAAGTTTGTGGGGTGCTTTCAATTTGAAAGGAGGAAAGTTCATAATATGAAGTTAGTGTTAGAATTCAAGAGGACAAATTGGGGCAAGGGAGAAGAGTTAGGAATTGGAATCATTTAACAAGAGTTATGTTCAATAAATTTCCAAATTTTTTGCAATTATTTAAGAAATAACTACGACAACAACAGATAGGTAATCTGCCACCTGGGCGAGTGCCCTAAATGTAGATTAGTGGTGATTGATTGATTGATTGATTGATTGATTGATTGATTGATTGATTGATTGATTGATTGATTGATTGATTGATTGATTGATTGATTGATTGATTGATTGATTGATTGATTGATTGATTGATTGATTGATTGATTGATTGAAACCAGACTGTCCACCGAAAGTACCTGGTATGAAAATGGAAAACAGTGGAAAACAATCTTCAGAGCTGCCGACAGTGGGGTGCGAACCCACTACCTCCCGAATGCAAGCTGATAGCTACGTGATCCGAACCACACAGCCAATTGCTCAGTATGTTGGAATTCAAGAGGACAAACTGGGGAAAATGCTCACTTATAGGAATACGTAGTTTGGGATTTGAATAATCTACCAAGGGAGATGTTTGATAGATTTCTGACTTCTTTGAAATTATTTAAGAGAAGACTAGTTAAACAACTGATAGGGAATCTGCCACCTGGGCGACTGCCCTAAATGCAGATGAGTGGTGATTGATTGATTGATTGATTGATTGATTGATTGATTGATTGATTGATTGATTGATTGATTGATTGATTGATTGATTGATTGATTGATTGATTGATTGATTGATTGATTGATTGATTGATTGATTGATTGATTGATTGATTGATTGATTGATTGATTGATTGATTGATTGATTGATTGATTGATTGATTGATTGATTGATTCTCCAAGGCAAGACAGAAGGAAAAATAATCTGGAAGAAGAAGAATCTCCTGACTAAAGGGTTTGATGACGTGACTCATTACAAATTCGGATGGACTTTTCGGATCAGTTACTACTACAGGATGTGCTGCTGTGTTGTTCGCCAACATCCGAAACGGAAAGGCACCACAAGAAGAAGAAATATGCATGTTAATGTAGCTTTGGGGCTTTTTCTGTGTCAAGAAAGCAAGGAGAAAAGGTTTACGTTTCATGGCGTCTTTGCTCCGGGTCTACAGAAGATTATTGCTTACTATTGCAATTTGCTTTACGTCGAACCGACACGATGGGACAGGAAAGGGCTAGGAGAGGGAAGGAAGTGGCTGTGACATTAATTAACGTACACCCCTAGCATTAGCCGGTTGTGAAGATGGGAAACACGGCTGCTCACGGTGTGGTTCGAACCCACTATCTCCCGAATTCAAGCTGACAGCTGCGTGCCAAACTCGCTTCTGTCAACGCGGCATACTTCTGTAATAACAAGAAGCCCAGTAGAACAAAGTCACCTCGAAAGGGAAAATAATAATTTCTCCTTCTTTTCTTGACTCGATATAAGCCCGAAGTCTACGTACTAGTATAACTTGGAAACAATTCTCTAACCCATGGGATCTCGAGCTCGATGATAATATTAATAATAACAATGACTTTTGAGATGTGGCTATGAAGTTATTCACGTCTATTAGTATTAGTATTATTATTATTATTATTATTATTATTATCTGTATTGTTATTCCTTATGTAGTTATGTCCGGACTTTATTTAGTATAAATCGTCATCTTATTATTTGTGTGTTGTATGTGAGGTTATGTCATGAAACATCTGCTATATGAATATTCGTATTAGTTTATTTAATTTAAGAACACCTAATTAATACTGTTGTGTTTGAGTCATCAGTCCATAGACTGGTTATGCAGCTCTCCATCTCACCCTATACGGTGCTAACCTTTTCATTTCTACGTAACTATTGCATCCTACATCTGCTCTAACCTGCTTGTCATATTCATGCCTTGGTCTACTCCTACCGTTTTTACCACCTACATTTCCTTCAAAAACCAACTGAACAAGTCCTGGGTGTCTTAAGATGTGTCCTATCATTCTACCTCTTCTTCTCGTCAAATTTAGCCAAATCGATCTCCTCTCACGAATTCGATTCAGTATCTCTTCATTTGTGATTCGATCTATCCATCTCACCTTCAGCATTCTTCTGTAACACCACATTTCAAAAGCTTCTATTCTCTTTCTTTCTGAGCTAGTTATCGTCCATGTTTCACTTCCATGCAATGCCACGCTCCACATGAAAGTCTTCAAAAACATCTTTCTAATTCCGATATCAATGTTTGAAGGGAGCAAATTTCTTTTCTTAAGAAAGCTCTTCCTTGCTTGTGCTAGTCTGCATTTTATGTCCTCCTTACTTCTGCCATCGTTAGTTATTTTACTACCCAAGTAACAATATTCATCTACTTCCTTTACGACTTCATTTCCTAATCTAATATTTCCTACATCACCTGCATTCGTTCGACTGCACTCCATTACTTTTGTTTTGGACTTATTTATTCTCATTTTGTACTCCTTACCCAAAACTTCATCCATACCATTCAGCAACTTCTCGAGATCTTCTGCAGTCTCAGATAAAATAACAATATCATCGGCAAATCTCAAGGTTTTGATTTCCTCTCATTGGACTGTGATTCCCTTTCCAAATTTCTCTTTGATTTCCTCTACTGCCTGTTCTATGTAAACACTGAAAAGGAGAGGGGACAAACTACAGCCTTGCCTCACTCCTTTCTGGATTGCTGCTTCTTTTTCAAAGCCCTCGATTCTTATCACTGCAGACTGATTTTTATACAGATTGTAGATAATTCTTCGTTCTCGGCAGGTAGCCTCTCTGATCCCAATCACCTTCAGAATCTTAAATAGCTTGGTCCAATCAACATTATCGAATGCCTTTTCTAGATCTACGAATGCCATATACGTGGGCTTGTCCTTCTTGATTCGATCCTCTAAGATCAGACGTAAAGTCAGGATTGCTTCGCGTGTTCCTACATTTCTTCTGAAGCCAAATTGATCTTCTCCCAACTCAGCTTCAACTTGTTTTTCCATTCTTCTGTAAATAATACGTGTTAAAATTTTGCAGGCATGAGATACTAAACTAATGGTGCGGTAGTTTTCGCACCTGTCAGCACCGGCTTTCTTGGGAATAGGTATAACAACATTCTTCCGAAAATCGGATGGGACTTCTCCTGTCTCATACATCTTGCACACTAAATAAAATAACCTTGCCATGCTGGTTTCTCCTAAGGCAGTCAGCAATTCAGAGGGAATGTCATCAATTCCAGATGCCTTGTTCCTATTGAGGTCACTCACAGCTCTGTCAAACTCTGACCTCAAAATTGGGTCTCCCATTTCATCAGCATTAACATTTCCAGAACCAAATTATCTACATCTTTACCTTCATACAACTGTTGGATACGCTCTTGCCATCTTTCTGCTTTGTCTTCTTTCCCTAGAAGTGGCTTTCCATCTGAGCTCTTAATATTCATACACCTAGATTTCCTTTCTCCAAAGGTTTCCTTGATTTTCCTGTATGCAGCATCTACCTTTCCCAGGACCGCACAGCCTTCGACATCCTTGCACTTCTCCTTCAGCTATTCTTCCTTAGCTACCTTGCACTTTCTATCCCCTTCATTCTTTAATCGCCTGTATTCTTTTCTGCCCTCTTCATTTCTAGCATTCTTGTATTTTCGTCGTTCATCAATCAGGTCTAGTATCTCCTGAGTTATCCACTGATTCTTAGTTCATCTTTCCTTCCTTCCTAACATTTCTTCAGCAGCCCTACTGACTTCATTTTTCATGACTCTCAACTCTTCCTCTATAGTGTTTCATTCAGCCTTTTCATTTAGTCTTGTGCAACATGTTACTTGAAACAATCCCTCACACTCTTTTCTTTCAACTTGTCTAGATCCCATCTATTTGCATTCTTCCCTTTCTTCAATTTCTTCAACTTCAGATGGCATTTCATGACCAACAAGTTGTGGTCAGAGTCCACGTCTGCTCCTGGGAAAGTTTTGCAAACCATCACCTGGTTTCTGAATCTCTGCCTAATCATAATGAAGTCTATTTGATACCTTCCAGTGCCTCCAGGTCTCGTCCACGTGTACAGCCGTCGTTTGTGGTGTTTGAACCAAGTGTTGGCAAGGACTACATTATGATCAGTGCAGAATCCAACCAGCCGACTTCCTCTTTCGTTCCTTTGTCCCAATCCAAATTCTCCTACTGTACTACCTTCTCTTCCTTGGCCTACCACTGCATTCCAGTCTCCCATCACAATTCGATTCTCGTCACCTTTTACATATTGTATTACATCTTCTATCTCCTCATATATTCTTCGATTTCTTCGTCATCCGCTGAACTAGTAGGCATATAGACCTGCACTATTGTGGTGGGCATTGGTTTGGTGTCTATCTTGACGACAATAATTCTTTCACTATGCTGGTCGTAGTAGCTTACCCGCTGCCCTATTTTCTTATTCATTATTAAACCAACTCCTGCATTTCCCCTGTTTGATTTTGTGTTGATAATTCGGTAGTCGCCTGACCAAACAACTTGTTCTTCCTGCCAACGTACTTCACTTATACCAACTACATCTAACTTTAGCCTATCCATCTCCCTTTTCAGATTCTCTGACCTACCACAACGATTTAAACTTCTAACATTCCACGCTCCGACTCGCAGAATGTCAGTATCCATCTTCCTGATGATCGCCCCCTCTCGTGTAGTCCCCACCCGGAGATCCGAATGGGGGACTAGTTTACCTCCGGAATATTTTACCCGGGAGGAAGCCATCATCAGTACATCATTCATACAGAGAGAGCTGCATGTCCTCGGGAGTTAGTTACGGCTGTAGTTTCCCGTTGCTTTCAGCCGTGTATCAGTATCAACACAGCTAAGCCATGTTGAGTATTATTACAAGGCCGTATCAGTCAATCATCTAGACTACGGCTTTGCAACTACCGAAAGGCTGCTACACCCTTTCGATGAACCATTCGTTAGTCTGGTCTCTCAACAGATACCCATCCGATATGGTTGCACCTGCGGCTCGGCTATCTTCATCATTGGGACACGCAATCCTCCCCACCGCTGCAAGGTCACATGGTTCGCAGAGGAGGAGGTAATTAATACTATATAATTTATTATTATTACCTGTATATATGATGTATAATCCAATGCAGTGTTGTGCAACACACTTTAATAGTCCAGATCAACGCATTGTGCGACTAGAAATGTGTAGAAAATTCTTTACGTTGTAAATAGACTATTGGAGACTCTTGAAATTACGAGAAAAAATGTTGTGTCATATTCTTCTAGAAGCCTGGCCAAGCAACGTATATAAAGAGGCAGTCTTGAGGGTTGAGTAGAGATGTTGCTTAACAAGAGTGTGAGGTCAAATCGTTAATCGAATACGTGGATTCATGTTGTGATTGGTAGTACGTTGACATGCATTTGGGACAGTATTCTTCTTCTTCTTCTTCTTCTTCTTCTTGTTCTTCTTCTTCTTCTTCTTCTTCTTCTTCTTCTTCTTCTTAACATGTTTTGTTCAAGAGCATAGTAGTCAAGCGTTCAAGATGGCAGTTTATTACTGCGTGTGTGTAGAATATGTATATAAGATAGCGTACACAGTTGACATCACTTCGTGTGGGTGTCTTTGAGGTAACAACACGTTAACAGGTGCGCGAGACGATCATTATAAAATGTTAGTTTCTGAAAGTATTTGTCTGGAACGTCCACCTCTGTGATGCAGTAATTAGAGCGATTTGCTACCAACCCCGGAGGGCCGGGTTCTATTCCCCGCAAAATTTTAAAAAGGGGTACGAAGGCTGGAACGGGTTCCAATTAGCCTCGGAAGTTCAACCGAGTAGAAGGTGGTTCTATTCCCGCCTCAGCCATCCCCGAATTGGTTTTGAGTGTTTTCCCACTTCTCCAGGCAAATGACGGGATGGTACCTAACGTAGGGCCACGGCCACTTCCTTCCATTTTCCTTGCATTTTCCATCCAATTATTCCATTTCCCATAAACCCCTGTTCAGCACAGCATGTGAGACCGCCTGAGCGAGGTACTGGTTATCCTCCCCAGTTTCATCCCCGACCAGAACACTGCCCTTGAGATTGTAGGGGTGAGATCCCTCGCTGAGTCCCGGGAAGAAACCAACACTAGATGGTAAACTGATTAAGTAATAATAATAATAATAATAATAATAATAATAATAATAATAATAATAATAATAATAATAATAATAATAATTTACATGGAATATGGCAATAGGTGGGAGTGAAACATACGCGATAACTGCTGCAGAAACAGAAGAATGCTTAATGAGAGACGGATCGATCGGCTCACGAACGAACAGGTACTGAACCGAGAGAAGAGAACAGTTTTGTGAATTCTGACTCGAAAGAGACATAATAATATGATGGTTAATCACGTTCTCAGGCACGTAGGCCTTTTTCATTTAGCTTTAGAGAGAGGCGTGCATGGCCGAGGGAAATCAAGGAATCAGTAGGACAAATACATTATGTATTGATGAAGAGATTAGTCCGGGACAGTGTGATGTGGAGAACTGTATCAAACCGGGCATAAGGCCGGGTGTTTACCTGAGTCGTGGTCAGGTGGTATGTGTGATGACCTATATGGTCATCGGCTTTCTTCGCTCGGAGGAACTGGCAGGTTAAATCTACAGTGGAAATGAAGAAGATTTAGATTAATAGGAAGAGTGGAGCGGGATAGAGTAAGGCGACATGGATAGGAGAACTACACCAGATAAGTCCAAGGACTGATGAAAACAAACGAGTTCAGTATCTTCAAGCAGCAACTAATATTCTCTTTAAAATGCTGGCTGCAGGTTATTACGTGTCCATCTACACACAGTCATTCTGAGAAGGCATTCGATTGAGTATCTAACAAAGCAATTGGAGGAGCTGTTAAAACAAAGTATTCAGAATGTTTATATCCAACACTTATTCTACTACGTCTTCAATTATTAGACTTCAATAAGCCAGTACAAGAACTGAAATCAATCAATCAATCAATCAATCAATCAATCAATCAATCAATCAATCAATCAATCAATCACTACTGATCTGCATTTAGGGCAGTCGCCCAGGTGGCAGATTCCCTATCTGTTGTTTTCATAGCCTTTTCTGAAATGATTGCAAAGAAATTGGAAATTTATTGAACATCTCCCTTGGTAAGTTATTCCAGTCCCTAACTCCCCTTCCTATAAACGAATATTTGCCCCAATTTGTCCTCTTGAATTCCAACTTTATCTTCATCTTGTGATCTTTCCTACTTTTAAAGACACCATCCAAACTTATTCGTCTACTGATGTCCTCCCACGCCATCTCTCCACTGACAGCTTGGGACATACCACTTAGTCGAGCAGCTGGTCTCCTTTCTACCAAGTCTTCCCAGGCCAAACTTTGCAACATTTTTGTAACGCTACTCTTTTGTCGGAAATCGCCCAGAACAAATCGAGCTGCTTTTCTTTGGATTTTTTCCAGTTCCTGAATCAAGTAATCCTGGTAAGGGTCCCATACACTGGAACCATACTCAAGTTGAGGTCTCACCAAAGACAAATATGCTCTCTCCTTTACATCCTTACTACAACCCCTAAATACTCTCATAACCATGTGCAGAGATCTGTACCCTTTATTTACAATCATATTTATGTGATTACCCCAATGAAGATCTTTCATATTTATACCTAGGTATTTACAATAATCCCCAAAGGGAACTTTCACCCCATCAACGCAGTAATTAAAACTGAGAGGACTTTTCCTATTTGTGAAACTCACAACCTGACTTTTATCCCCATTTATCATCATACCATTGCCTACTGTTCATCTCACAACATTATCTAAGTCATTTTGCAGTTGCTCACAATCTTGTAACTTATTTATTACTCTGTACAGAATAACATCATCTGCCAAAAGCCTTATCTCTGATTCCACTTCATTACACATATCATTGATATATATATAAGAAAACATAAAGGTCCAATAATACTGCATTGAGGAATTCCCCTCTTAATTTTTACAGGGACAGATAAAGCTTCACCTACTCTAATTCTCTGAGTTCTATTTTCTAGAAACGTAGCTCGTCTCCTTTCTACCAAGTCTTCCCAGCCCAAACTTTGCAACATTTTTGTAACACTACTCTATTCACACAAAGTAGTTAAGCAACGGATATCCCAGATCTCCAAAATTAATTTCCGCTGCACTGGAATAAATACTTACATCCCTCAATTAAACAGAAGAGATTCGCTTTGCGGCCAGCATTGTATTGACTTCACCAAATGCAGACGATATAGACAAGATAAGGATGAAACTTAAAAACAAAACTTAAAACGATGATCTAGAAATGTACGTATCACGGAAAGACGGGAATTTTGTTCAATGTACATGACCCAACGAAAGATGTAATGAAAAATTCAGTGTTTACAAATTCGGTCGATCAATGTGTAGGCTATACCTAGGCCAGTTGAAATCTTCATATGGGTGCTATACAACCGACATAAATCGGAGAATCAAGTCAACCGTGATTATCTTCACCAAAATTAACCTACCTCTAAACCTAATTGTAAATTTCCGTATTTTATCTGCTTGATGATGATGATGATGATGATGATGATGATGATGATGATGATGATGATGATGATGATGATGATGATGATGATGATGATGATGGTTGTTGTTTAAAGGGGCCTAACATTTAGGTCATTGGCCCAATACATTTTTAATAGTTTTTATTTGCTCTTTTATTGCTATTTGCTTTACTTCGCACCGACACAGATAGGTCATATGGCGACGATGGAAAAGGAAAGGCCTAGGGATGGGAAGGAAGCGGCCGTGGCCTTAATCAAGGTATAGCCCCAGCATTTGCCTGGTGTGAAAATGGGAAACCACGAAAAATCATCGTCGGGGCTGCCGACACTGGGGTTCGAACCCACTATCTCCCGAATACGAGCTCATAGCTGCGCGCTCCTAACCGCACGGCCAACTCGCCCGGTGTTTTTATCTGCAAGCAACATGTTCTGTGCAGTAAGTTGTTATTAAAGACCGCTCTCTGTGGTGGAGTGGTTAGTGTGGTTAGCTGCCACCACCGGAGGCCCGGGTTCGATTTTCTTCTCTTACACGAAATTTGAAAACTGACACGAAGACTGGAACAGGGACTTCTCAGCCTCGGGAGGTCAACTGAGTAGAGGGGGTTCTATTCTGACTTCAACCACCCTCTAAGTGCTTTTCCATGGTTTCCCACTTCTCCTCCAGCCAAATGTCGGTATGGTCCCTAACTTAAGGCCACGGCTGCTTCCTTCCCCCTTCCTTGTCTATCGCTTCCAATCTTCTCACCACCCCCCCCCCCCCAACAAGGCTTCTGTTCTGCAAGCAGATGAGTCCGGTACCGGTCCTCCTCCCCAGTTTTATCACCCGAACAAAAGTCTCACGCTCCAGGAGACTGCCCTTGACGTGGTAGAGATGGGATCCCTCGCTGAGTTCCATGGAAAAACAACCCTGGACAATAAACGGATTGCAATATTTTCTGAAATAAAAGTCAGGATTATCATATACATTTAAGATTACTAAATATGTTTTTCTACTTCTTGCTTTTCCAACTACTATTGCTTGTTTCAGAAACATCATATCGTCATAAAACATACTCTAGAAGTTGGTATTTGGTTGATTTTATTGAGCAGGATGTCAGGATATTTGCGCTTAGTAGTAAATAAAATAAAAACGTATTTAATTTGTATTTATTAATGACTTTCTCCACATGTTGGGACTCAGGCTACGAACCTTCTATATAATGTACACATGAATAAACATAATATAATGAGCATTATACCGACATAAAATTAAAAGTAAATTTAATATAATTTAAATTAAACGTAAAATGTAATTTAACTGAAATTTACATTATCATAAAAATATTTTTAAATTTATTAAGTAAATGTACAGTATTCACCATTAATAAAAACCAATCTCGAAAAAAACAAGCCATAGTGTTACTCAAAGGGTCCGAAATAAATTATATCTCAAGGAATGTTCGTTTTAATATCCTAGGAAGTGGAATAGAATAGAGAATAGTATGTTAATATTGTTATAATAATAATAATAATAATAATACCCCGGAGGGTAAACGGATTAGGAAAGAAGTAAGAAATAAGAAGAAGAAGAAGAAGAAGAAATTAACACTTCAGGGCGGGTTTTTTCCTCGGACTCAGCGAGGGAGGCCGCTTCTACCGCCTCAAGGGCAGTGACCTGGAGCGTGAGACTTTGGGTCGGAGGGAGACAACTGGGGAGACTTCACCCATGTGGCCTCACCTGCTATGATGAACAGATACCTTTTGGGGGATAGGAAGATTGGAAGGGATGGACAAAGAAGAGGGATGTAAGCGGCCGTAGTCTTAAATTAGGTAACATCCGGGCATTTTCCCGAGGGAGAAGTAGGGAAACCACTGAAAACTTTCTCGAGGATGTCTGAGGTGAGAATCGAAACTTCCCTCTACCGAGTTGACCTCCCGAGGATAAATGGACCTCGTTCCAACCTTCGTACCACTTTTCAAATTTCGTGGCAGAGCATGGAATCGAACACGAGCCTCCGCTGGTGGCAGGTAATCACACTAACGACTTCACCACAGAGGCGGATTATTATTATTATTATTATTATTATTATTATTATTATTATTATTATTATTATTATTATTATTATTATTACCGGTATTACTATTATTATAAAATGGGGTTACGCGGGCCGAGGTCGTAAGAACAGGTGGCAGCCTGGGTTACTGCGAGCCGCTGTGGCCCGGACCTGACCTGCTCCGCTCTGACGTAACACCTACTCTACTTACGTCATAGCTGCCATGCTCAGGTCAACCGGCGCTGCTGCCTGCATTAACGTTTTACCCACTCAGAGTGAGCTTACTGCTCGCGTTCAATGATTCATTTGTATGAAGCCCAGACTGGAAGTGGCAATGGAAAGCCTCTCCTTTGTCCTGATTAATGGATACTGGCGGTGTAAGTAGAACTGTGTGTTATCCTGGCCTTTCCGCAATTACTTGGGGTGAAGACTTCGTTTGAATTTAGCCCATTTTTACGGTCGGATTCCCTTCCTGACACCAAGCGTAAGTTTTTTTTACAATTGAGTTTACGTCACACCGACAAAGATCGGGTCTTATTGTGACGATGGGAGGGGAAAGGCCTAGGAGTAGGAAGAAAGCGGTAGTGGCCTTATTTAAGATAGAGCCCCAGCATTTGTCTGGACTGAAAATGGGAAACAACGGAAAACCACGTTCAGGGCTGCCAACAGTGGGGCTCGAACCCGCTATTTCCCGGGTGTAAGCTCACAGTTGCGCTCTCGTAACCAGGCCAACTCTAAGTATGTGCTTGGGTGTTAATATAAGGAAAGATCTTCGTTGAAATAATCAAATTAATGAGATTGTAAGTAAAGGTTACAGATCTCTTCACGTGGTTATGATGGCATTTACAGCTTCTAGTAATGATGTAAAGGAGAATGCCTATTAGTCTTTGGTAAGACTCCAACTGCCGGGCTGAGTGGCTCAGACGGTTGAGGCGCTGCCTTGTGAGGTTCGATCCGGGCTCAGACCGGTGGTGTTTTAAAGTACTCAAATACATCAGGCTCGTGTCGGTAGATTTACTGGCACGTAAAAGAACCCTGCGGGATTGAATTCCAGCAAATGGGTGTCTCCGAAAACCGTAAAAGCAGTTGGTGGGACGTGAAGCCAATATTATTATTATTATTATTATTATTATTATTATTATTATTATTATTATTATTATTATTATTATTATTATTATTATTATTATTATTATTATTAGGACACCAATTAGAATATTGTTCCAATGTATGAGAGCGACTCCAGTGTTACTTGATACGAGAACTGGAAAAGGTCTAAACGAAAGCAGCACGATTTCTCTGGATGATGTATGACAACAGAGTAATATTAAGAAAATGTTGCAAACTTTGGGCAGAGAGACGAGTAAGGACAAGCGGTATACTCCGAACTGTCAGTAGAGAGATGGCGTGACATGTCATTAGTAGACGAATAAGCTGGAGTGAAGCTTTTGAAAGTAGGAAAGATCGTACAATAAATTTGGAATTCAATTGGGTGAAATATTAATTTATAGGAAGAGGAATTAGGTACTGGAACAGTTTACCAATGGAGATGTTTAATAAATTTCCAAGTTCCTTGAGATCATTTGAGAAAGGACAGAGTAAACAACTGATAAGGGAATCTGCCACCTGAGCGATGTCTGTTTGAACCCCACGTGGAGGAATGTATTCACGATTGTGTGGTGGTTTTCAGTCTGATGTGGTGTATGTAAATGAAGCTGTACACGAACCCCAACACGAAGTCCTCCAGCTGGAGGAATTAACCAAAGTTAAGATCGCCTACCAAGGTCACTACGTTGGTCATTCTGCCAGGGAATAAGACGGAATGAATGTTGTAATGTTTTGCTATAGTACACGGTGAAACCCGCTGACCTAGTGGTTAGCTCCTCGTGTTATAGTTTGGTTGATTTGAGTTCGATTCCTTGGTCTGCCACGGAGTCCTTCAGTCCTAGTACTTCCAGTGGTGTGTTTTAGAGATTGGAATATTTGATTCGTGTCTAGGTTTGAATCTTACCTCTTCAAAAGTGCGGTAATAATTATTATACTTGGTGAGCTCAAAAGTCCGTTCGTATCCCCATTTAGAACGCCTGATAGGTATGCATAGCCTCATAACGGAGTGGAGGAACAAGTGGCCGGCTTAACTCCTAGCCATTCCAGTGCAAGCACACTGTGATATCACTGCTGTAGAGCGGGTTGTGAACTCCCTAGGCTGAATATCACTGCTAATGCGAACGGACTGACCTTCCCAGCAAACAGTTTAAGGGGAAGTAAGCCTGGGCAACAGCCCGCTCCTAATTCGAATCAAAAGAGATAAGTCCCTTTGAAAAAAAGCAGATGACTACTGTATATTTAAGACCAGGTCTGGGGCCCAAATCTCCCTTGAATTGCCTTCAATGTTGCCCCCACAGTGAAACCGACATTTTTAGCCAATGTAATATAAGGACGCGCCAGAAAGAGGATGTCGAGTACGGAGCGAATTGGCTTCGCAGTTTGGGTCACTTAGATATGAGCTTGCATTCACAAGATTGTGAGTACATACTCTACTGTCAGCAGGTCCGGTACGGTTTGTTCGTGATTTCTCATTTTCTTACCCGGCAGATTCTGGGCTGTACCTTAATTAAGGTCAAGCCTGCTCCAGTTCACACCCTGTATAGCCAGAAATCCTGTATGTGTTTGAGCGAAGTTAAACTAGCAGCAGAAAGAAATACAGAACTTCCTACACGCATTCCGTCGTTCGAAAGTGAATATGTACTGCGCATTTGTGCTATTGTTGTGTGGCGTTCAAATGAATAGTGTCAATTTCACCGCTCTAAAGCATGTTTTCAAAATGTGATCAGCGTTCGTGGATTGAAATCAAGGTTGCCGTGGCATAAATTCATCACAATGTTATCGAGGATTTCGTGAAGATTGTGGCGAGAATGTATTACCGTATAGTACGGTTGCAAGTTGAGTCAAGGCGTTTGTACGCTTCGGAGTGAGATCTTGGAATACCCTCCGTGCTCACCAGACATGAGTCCTTGTGACTTTGATCTGTTTCCGACGTTGAAGGACCCCTCCGAGGCCACCGATTTCCTGATGAAGCATCTGTACTCCGCGCAATAGGGCACTCCCTCGCTGTCATTAACAGAGAACGCCTTGTCAACGGCCAACGACTTCCCGACATCTGGCAGAAGGTAATAGACTTTGCGGGTGACTACAATGAAGGAATGTGATGAAAAATTGTAATTGTAAGTTCATTGAATATTGCGTTCTATCAGCACTTTATTTATAGCCCTCGTATTTTTACTCAACTGAAAGGCATAACAGTCTATAATGATAATGTATGTATGTATGTATGTATGAAATATTTTAAACTACTTTCTCAAAAATTGTTAGTGAAATTACAACTTCAAGGGATATGACACCAAAGTTTGAAAGGAAATAGTTATTTTCTCCACTGCCACAGAAAGTGGTCTTGTATGTTACGAGTGAGGTGCTTGAAACGGATCACTTTAGCGGCTACATTGTACAATACTTTGTATCATACTGCAGTAAATGTAATTATTTAAAGTTGAATGAATTTTATTATAAATAATTTGGACACAAATCGTCCATGTTTGTCAATGATCCACGCACCCGCGTTCTCTCGTTCTGTTCTTCACGTCTTTCTATGAAGGATATAAGAGATGTGTATACGAGTTTAAGCTGTATTAAACCTCAAAGATTAATGTTATTCGAAGACGCGTGTAGTCCTCTAAGCTACCAGAGTCGTCCTCTGGTCCTGCATTAATTAAGATAATTAGAACTTTATGATATACAGTAATATATGCAATATATCTGTCGGAAATTAATTATCCTATACATTAATCAGTATTGTGATGGCGGCAGGTGCAGGTGCAGCAATCTGGCGGAGAAACGATTCAACAAGTTTAAGTTTGATGTTCCTTGATTGAAGATCTCTCTTACTGTCCGTGTTTACGTTAGTGTGAAGCTGAGTTCAACCAATCAGACACGATTTCTGATTTCAAAAAGTGTGCAAAATAATTACAGTACTGTAAAGTGTCATTTTCCATATTCTTTTGAGTACGGGAAGAAGGCAATTACGTCTTCAAAGTACGAAATCAAAATAATATATGACTGGTATTTCATAATATGCACAGAGTCATTACGGCCGGTATTGTAATGAGGGTTTAAACTGAAGATTGAGTTAAACTGTAACTTGAGTTCAAACCTATGTTGAGTCTTATAATGGCAGGCCTAAGTTAAACTGAGGTGAAGAAAGAAATATACGATCTTGGTAGCAGTGACTTGCGACAAAAGATGACTATCGATAATGTTATGCAATGACTTGCAAGAAAAGATGACTATCGATAATGTTTTATTTACTTCTTGTAGGTAAAATGGCGGATAAAAGCTATAAACATTGTCCTAATTTTACTTGTAAGGAAATAGAATTGCTTGTGCAATTACTACATAAATATTTATATAATCCGTGAAACAATGGCCTTATGAATTCCTCCGAAATCTCCCATTGTAATAAACGTAGTATGGGAGGCATAAAACCGTAATGCTATCAGTAGCTGACTGAGGGGTTCTACAGCATGACTTCTGAAACAGAAGGAAGTTACTTTATTTTCTAAAATTTACACTTTTCACATTCAAACAGTTCAAAAAGTCATGTTTACATTCTTTTCTTTCCGTTGCATGTTTTATTCTAGCAGCAATTTGCTGAAATAGGAGTATGACAGCCTAAACTTATTTAAAAACTACTTTTCATTCCATATATGAAAGTGACGTGACCTTGCTCGAAAAACTCGTGATGACCGTGGTCGTTCAATAATTTGAACCACTTCTTCGTCATCGTTTAGTATTTCTTCAAACACCTCAAAAATATCTTCGAGATCCGTTTGTTCTGCCATGTTGTAAGGTAATGTATTCTTAAACTTCAGTTTAAACGGTAGATGAGTGGCAGTAAAATAAATCTCTAGATAAACTTAAGATTAAGTTTTATAATACACGACTAACAGATAAACCGAAGTTTAAACTGAACCAACAGTTTAAACCTCTATTATAATACCGGCCCTAAGTGGCTATCATCACCTCGTGAGGCTATATATGATGCTTTGGAATTTTCAAAGTTATTTTTCCCACAATTTGTATTTTAGTTGGTGACTCTTAGCATTCCAAATAATTTGCCTTTTTTTTCTTAGAAAATAATTAGTTTGTTGAAATTCTTGTGGGTAAATACACTTTTTTATTTTGGGAAATGTCTGGGGAATTTCATAGAATAGCCTATCTGAAGAACAGTAGGGATGGATATTGTGGGGTAAGTTTGGACAAGTATCACAGTACCTTATTCAGCACTGGTGAAGGTCTCGATGGGGTTGATATCGATTGCTAATATGTAGCTATTACAATTTTATTTCAAGAAGTGTACGAATAAAAATTATATTTTTTAAAAGTAACAATTACATGTAGAAACCACTAAATACATTCCTGTGTACAGTGTTAGCACCAGGAAGAGCATCCAGCCGTAAAACTGGACCAAATTTACACCAGTATCCGACATAGATAATTGGGAAAATGCCAACAAAAATAAATAAGCTTGAATGGAGCCACAAATGTAGGAAAGAATATAATTTGAAAACAAAAGATTTCGCATTCGTACATATTTTGTTCTACACTGAAAAGATTAGAATCATGTATATACTTTTAGCTCCCCTCATAGTAGCTTCTTACGACATGCACCCCCAGGGAAGACAAAAGAGTTCTGGTAAGTCGAAAGAAAAATGAGTGGATCCACACAAAAATTTACGGCTCGTGAATTGTGATATAATGTAAGATATTCTAGATCTCCTAAGTACAATACTAATGTAATTATTATTATTAGCCAGCGTTGTGGTGTTGAGGTACCTTATTCAAAGGCTCTGTGCTCCTTTTCCGTCCAGTTCAACGTTTCTAATTACAGACTGAGGAGTAGGAATGGGTTTTTCAAGCTCCTACAGTAGTTACATGAAGAAAGCGCACAGTGAGAAGATGTCGCTACTGACCAACACTGGTTGCCATTCTTACAAATGTGTCGGGCAATTAATGGCGCTAATTCCAGTTAGACCAGAAACATGTCCATATTAAAAAGATTTTTTAAAGTGACGATTACAATAATAATTTATTAAAAAAGCATTCATCTGGAGGCACTAGGCCTACTTGCAGGGGTCCTCTCCATTTCTCCTGGCCTTCCATAAATGCTGTAAAGGTTTTTATCGTGAATAATGAATGCCTAACACGATTCGCAGCTCAGCGCTCGTGCAGTGCAGTCCTGTAAGCATTAAGCTCCGGCTACCAAGAACCTAGCACCCAGAACGCTAGATACTCAGCCGCTAACTGCGATACCTACGCTCCAGTCAAGACATAGGGTACTACCTGAGAGCCCCTTCACCACGGGAATAGGCCACCTGCAATACTGCCTATTTCAAATTCAACAATTGCTAACTGCCACCAACAATAGGCAGAAACTGCAACCGCCTGCTAGCCAAGTTTACGGCAGGCCCAAGCAAATTTGTCAGAGCCCTCAGTGTGGTCACTGGTTCGAGGCTTGTCCCGTTGAGATACGGCAAATCTAAACCTGCTTCGACCGTGCCCACTGAATGAGCACCTAACAGCGCGCCGGTCCTCTCATTGAGTTTGACCGTTCCAGTGTTTTAACATAAACACCCAAGCTCCCCAGCCCATACCAGCCGTCAGGACCACCTTGGTGGACTGAGTAGCCAAGACACTGACGCTCCCATCTCCAACCATGTCCACGAAACCCCCAACCACTCCCAATCTCAAACAGCCATTAGAAATTCGCGCCAATAACCGAAATACCTGGTATGATCCTTTCATCTTTCCCATACCATATGAGGTCTACCTACACAGCGCCCGGCCCTTTCACCGCCAACGCATATATACAGCCATCCAGCCAGTCATACAACATGTCCAGCTCTTGCAAGAGCTCTCTAACGGATGTATCATTCTATTCCCTATGGATATCGAGGGCAGCTATAGCGCCATATTTGAACATCTCAAAACTCAGAACATCCATTACAGAGTGTGCTCAGGGTACGCGCCAGTCGCCGAAGCAGCTGCCCAAACTGAGCTGGACGCAACACATACAGAAACTCAAACCAACCCTACACCACTAACATTCACCAAAATCTCACAAACTCACCCAAACCATGCACACCAGACAGTACAGACAGACGACCCACCTATCATCACGGACTCCCCCCTCTCCCCCCCACCAGCATCCGAACCCGGGACTGAGACCCCATTAGTCTCACAACCGAGTACGGAAACACACTCCAGATACACTCAGACTAGGAGCAGGCGTAAAAAACCTGCCCCTAAGTCCAAGAAATCACCAACATCCAACACCAACACCACAGAGACTCGAACCCGCACCCCCTCCCACACAACACTCATCACACAGTGTTTCAATTGCCTTCGTCTGAACCACTCTGCAGCCTCGTGCTCAGAGGCTCAACGCTGTAATCGGTGTGGCGGTCCCCATCGTCACACTGAGTGCACTGTACCACGCAGCCAGCCGAGGTGCGCGAACTGCCAAGGCAGTCATGCCGCCTCATTTCCTGGCTGCCCGTTCCTGAAGAGGGCAATTCGGGACCATTACAGACACGCCAGGCACATACAAGCTCACCACAACACACCACAGACCCCACTCAGACACGACACTTTGCACCACTCGAACCCAGGACCACCTACCAATGCATACATGAGCCAGCCCTGCCAAGCCCCCCACGCCCTGATCAGCCTACTTACCAAGTTAATAGCAATTCAGGATCAGCCTCTACTCCCCACTATGCCTGCCAAGCAACTGATCCTAAACTAAATCCCGCCCAGAAAACCGTCCCCGCCAAGTAACAAGCAGCAAGAACCTGCCCTCACTTCCAAACTAAAGTCTCCAAGCAAAACACTGGAACACTCGGACACCGAGGCGGGTGCACTACAACGAACTGCCGCATTTTTTTATGCTGTCTACTTTCAAATTTAAATGCTGTATTCTCTAAATTAAAAGTATCAAAACCAGCCGGTACACAGGAATATAAACATATTCCAGCAAACAATCCAGTGGCAAGGCCCGGTCAACCACAGCAACACCGGGCGTGGTCAAAACATGGATGGGTGACCGTCCAAATTTGCCCTTGCCGCTGGCTCAAAGACAAATTTAGATATTTTATTTAACATCCAGCCATGGCACACAACGAATAAGGTTGAATTTCACCATAATACCACACAACCGCACCCACTTTACAGTAAAACTTCCACCATTTTATTATTATTATTATTATTATTATTATTATTATTATTATTATTATTATTATTATTATTATTATTATCACCCATATTTATTTTATTCTTTTTTTACTTATTTTCTACAACAGGCCAGGTGAGGAGCGCGGCATAGCGCACCGGTACTGGCACCGCAACCGGCAACCCCCTAAGGGGTGTCCAAACCGAAAATATGGGAAAATAATGAATGACTGAATGAATAAATGAATGAACCCAAACCAAACCCCATGGCGCAACACCCCGAAGGACCATGGCCTACCAAGCGACTGGTGCTCAGCCCGAAGGCCTGCATATTACCAGGCGATGCGTGGTCAGCATGACGAATCCTCTGGGCCGTTTTTTCTTAACTTTCTAAACAGAGACCGCTATCTCACCAGCACATAGTGGCTCAATTGTAATCACGTAGGCTGAGTGGACCTTGAACTAGCCCTCAAATGCAGGTAAAATCCCTGTTCTGGCCGGGAATCGAACTCGGGGTCTCCGCTTAAGAGGCAGGCGTGCTACCCGTTCACCACGCGGCCCGTTGAATGAAGGGATGAATTAATAGTTAGAAGTAACAGTGTTACTTTCACTCACTTACTTCCTAACTCAAATCTGGATGTTTAAGGAGTTGGTTTCCATCCTCATGTTCCCCACAGCCTGCCTGTATTTATGACTCAAGTTCTAGTTACGTAAAATGGCAATCCTGGTTGCAGGGACATATAACTCTCAGGTTTGTGTTGGGTGGTGCAGTGAATATGTCCACTTCTGTATATGGAAACCTCTATCCCAGCCTGTAGGCGACTGGTGACGAAATAGCAACATGTTGCAGGCCCGCCTATGCCGATGACCTACTTATAATGACAGCGTTTGATATCTGAGTGTGAACCAAGATGTAATGAGTTTTGATCAGTGTTGCCAACATCGTTGTTTCCCAATCAGGTCTAGTTGATAATTATCCTCATATGGCCGGAAGATTTATCTGCCTAGTTGGAAAGCTGGTTCTTTTCAAGTATGGATCCTTTCGGATCTTGTTATTTTATTAGGAAACATTGTACAAATTGCAAATGAACCTTCCTTCAAACTCGCCGTCGTATAATTGGAGTAATCCTGATCAGACACCCCGTGAGTAGCCGGGTACTCAGGTTAATTTCGTGTGGCTATTTCTGGTCGAGTGCAGCCCTTGTAAGGCGGACCCTCCGAGAAGGGTAGGTGGCATCTGCCATGTGTAGATATCTGCGTGTTATTGTGGTGGAGGATAGTGTTATGTGTGGTGTATTAGTTGCAGGGATGTTGGGACATCACACACAGACACAGCCCCCGGGCCAGTGGAATTAACCAATGAAGTTTAAAATCCCCGACGCGGCCGGGAATTTAACCCGGGACACTCTGAAACGAAGACCAGTACGCTGACCATTCAGCCAACAAGTCAGACGGGTACTCAGGTGAAAACCGAACATAATTGATGACGAGGTGAAGAAACCTTCTCACGTGAGCCGCCCGCAGTACTACCAATAAGAGGTTTTCCTGCTAAATCCATTGTTTTAATATCTGCATCACGAAAACACTTTCGTCTACTAAAGAGTGAAAATTCAAGTGCAGTTTTACGATAAACTAGTTTGAAAAATATTGGTTTAAATCCTACCAATTATTGGTATTACTCTCAGAGAAGCAGAAAATGGTAGGATGATAAACGAGCTGAAATGTCACCATGAGAAAAAGTTCTGTAAGTTTTGACTACCGTGTGACCGACTGATAGTACCTGCGGAAAGGAAAGGTCTTAATTGCGGTAATCACATAAAAATGATTATAAATAAAGGTCCATCTCCGCATATGATTATAAGTCTATTTAGGTGTTGTACTAAGTATCTAATAAGCCTCCGTGGCTCGGACAGCAGCACGCCGGCCTCTCACCGCTCGGTTCCGTGGTTCAAATCCCGGTCACTCCATGTGAGATTTTTGCTGGACAAAGCGGAGGCGGGATAGGTTTTTCTCCTGGCACTCCGGTTTTCCCTGTCATCTTTCATTCCAGGCAACACTCTCCAATTTCATTTCATTTCATTGCATTGCCCGAGAGGAGTGTGACAGGCCTCGGCAGTCGGCACAATTCCCATCCTCACCGCTAGAAGGGGGCTTCATTCATTCCATTCCTGAACCGGTCAAATGACTGGAAACAGGTTGTGGATTTTCACTAAGTATCTAAAGAAAAAGGCGTGTAAATCACTCTTAAATCCCAGTTACAGTATGGTTCCAGTGTATAGGACCCACACCAGCATTACCTGATTCTAGAACTGGAAAAGATAGAAAGGAAAGCAGTACGATATGTTCTGGGTGATTTCTGACAAAAGAGTAGCATTACAAAAATGTTGCAAACTTTGGGCTGGGAAGGCTTGGGAGTAAGGAGACGAGATGTTCCACGAAGTGGAATGTTCCGAGCTGTCAGTGGAGAGATGACTTGGATTTACGTTAGTATATCAATAAGCTTGAGTGGAGCTCTTAAAAGTAGGAAAGATTATAATATGAACATAAAGCTTGAATTCTTTCCTCTTTTTATAGTGTGCATTAGGTAGCAGCGACACAGATAGGTCTTATGGTGATGATAGGAGTGGGAAGGAAATACCCGTGATCTTAATTAAGGTGCCTGGTATGAAAATGGACAACCGTGGAAAACAATCTTCAGAGCTGCCGACAGTGGGGTGGGAACCCACTATCTCCCGAATGCAAGCTGATAGCTACGTGATCCGAACCACACAGCCACTTGCTCAGTATGTTGGAACTGAACAAGACAAACTGGGAAAATACTCATTTATAGGAAGACGTAGTTTGTGATTGGAATAATCTACCAACGGAGATGTTAGGCAGATTTCTGATTTCTTTGAAATTATTTAAGAAAATACTAGTTAAACAACTGATAGGGAATCTGCCATCTGGGCGACTGCCCTAAATGCAGATCAGTGGTGATTGATTGATTGATTGATTGATTGATTGATTGATTGATTGATTGATTGATTGATTGATTGATTGATTGATTGATTGATTGATTGATTGATTGATTGATTGATTGATTGATTGATTGATTGATTGATTGATTGATTGATTGATTGATTGATTGATTGATTGATTGATTGATTGATTGATTGATTGATTGATTGATTGATTGATTGATTGATTGATTGATTGATTGATTGATTGATTGATTGATTGATTGATTGATTGATTGATTGATTGATTGATTGATTGATTGATTGATTGATTGATTGATTGATTGATTGATTGATTGATTGATACCAGACTGTCCAGCGAAGGTAAACTTACAGAGTTCTGTTCAGGCTGCACAATCTTCTGGAGAGGAAAAGATGAGGGAGAACATCACATTCATGGAGTTGGATTCGCTGTGAAGACCACATTGGTGAATTATTATCAGCTAACTCCAAACGCTGTCAGCGAAATAATTATGACTCTCCGAATTCCACTCTCTGGAGCCAAATCTATGACACTCATCTCTGCATATCCTCCCACCTTGCATGCTGATGTAGAAGCTAAAGACCAGTTATACAACCTGCTGAGCACTACCATCACCAAAGTATCACCAAGAGACAAACTCTTACTACTAGTCGATTTCAACGCCAGAGTTGGGAAAGATCACCAATTATGGGGCAATGTGATAGGAAAACATGTACTTGGCAACTGTAAGGCCAGTGGTCTACTGCTCCTTGGTTTATGTGTTGAACATGAACACTTTATTGCTAATACTCAGTTCCGCCTGCCTAATCGCTACAAGACCACTTGGATGCATCCTCGCTCAAACCACTGGCACATCCTTGATTATATCATCACCAGGCAATTGGATAAAAAATCTGTCCTTGTTACAAGGACGGCAAGAAACGTCGATGATTGCTGGACAGATCACAGGATCCGTTTTGCCAGTTGAGAATCTCAATCTGTCGCTAACCAAAAAGATCCACCCACAACCTGCCCAGAAAGAAATTAGATTCTTGTAAACTTCAAACTGAATCCATTGCTACAGTTTACAGGAATGCAATCTCAAACAAACTAGTCATCCAGTCAACAGTGATAGTACAAATCAGGAGTGGGCCCCTCTTAGGAAAGTCATCACTGAGTCAGCTGAGGAAGCAATTGGTTTTGTGAGGAAGAAAGACAAGACCAGTTTGATGAAAATAATGCAGAAATTAAATGTCTGAACAATGCCAAACTGGAAACCCATCTATCATGTCTTTAAAAACCGTCTTCCAATGTGAAGAAATCACATTTCTTCGAAGTTAAAGTAAAATGTCAGGCACAAATTGGGGAAATCAAGAATAACTGGTGGCAACAAAAAGCTGAAGAACTGCCAGTGAGCTGCAAAACTTGTATGGTGGCATAAAGTAGATATATGGTCTACTTTGATATTCATGGGGCTGATTGAAGACTGTTGACAACTCCATCAATTTAACTGATATGGAGAAATTTTAGAGCATTGGAAGGAGCATTTCTCTTCACTTCTAAATCGTATCTCCAATGTTGCTGAGGACTTTCTTCGTAATGTCCCTCAGTAGCCCCAACAACCATGGATGGCAGTTCCGACTACATACAGAGACTTCACCAAAGCACTCAATCAGCTAAAACCAAGAAAGGCTCCTGGACCTGATAACATCCAATGGAACTGATAAAAGATGGAGGTATACCCTTAAAGACTAGACTTTTCACACTCCTCCTCTTGATTTGGGAAACTCGAGAAGTACCTGACTACTTGAAGAATGCTACCATCATCACTATCTTCAAGAAAGCCGATCGTAGTGTATGTGGGAACTGCCGTGGTATATCGCTCTTGTCAATTGCAGGTAAAATTCTCTAAGAATTCTATTAAAACGGCTCCAAGTTATGTCAGAGAGGATTTTTCCTGAGTCTCAATGTGGTTTTCGAACCTCCAGAGGCACAACAGATATGATTTTCTGAGCTAGACAACTCCAGAAAAATGCAGAGAGCAACAGAAGCCTCTGTGTTTAGTTTTCTGTGATCTGGAAAATGCCTTTCATTCAGTACTAAGATCTGCTATGTGGAAAGTATTGGGACATTTTGGATGTCCTGAACGATATGTGGAATTGGTTCAAACTCTTCATGATGGCATGTCTGGAGGGATTCTTCATGTTAACTCAGTATCAGATTCGTTCCCAATCACTCATGGATTAAAACAAGGTCGTGTGCTTGCTCCTACATTCTTTGCACTGTACATGGTCGCCTTGTTACATGAATAATCTGCAGACAACTTAGGTATGGATATTAAATTTCGTTTTGATGGAGGCCTTTTCAATCTGGCAAGACTTCGCTCACAAAGACGTACTCTGGGTGACAGAACTGCAGTATGTCGATGACACCGCATCTCCTGCTCTAACACCTGCAGAACTACAACAGTCAGTCAACTGCATGTGATCGGTTTGGTCTTGCCATTAATGCGAAAGAAACGAAGGTACTTGCACAACCTGCCCCAGGATTAACTCTTCGTGAGTTCAGTATTTCCATCTTAGACACAACACTGCAACAGGTTGGTCACTTTTCATGTCTTGGAAGCATCTTGTCTAAACGGTGTATCTGCGAACAATATGTTGGCAAAAGAATTGGGGCTGCTCATGCAACATTCGGACGGTTAATGCAGAGAGTCTTCATGAATAACGACCTAAAACTGCATACCAAACTCATGGTGTACAAATCTGTTGTCATTTCCACGTTGCTGTATGGCTGTGAAGCTTGGACACTCTATCGCCGTGATATCAAAAAATTTGAGCGCTTCCACCAACAGAAAACGAGATACATCTTGAATATCAAGTGGGAGGACTATGTAACTAACATGGCAGTTCTCGACAATAGCATTGAGGCAACAATCACCGCTCAACAACTGGGATGGTTAGGCCATGTTCACCGCATGGGTTGTACCGGGCTTGCCTGCCAAATTCTTTATGGTGAACTTTGCTCCTGCAGTAGACCTCATGAAGCTCCTCTTAAGCGTTCCAATCATATTTCAACAGTTTCCGAGTGAATACTACAAATAATTTTTCCACACTTCTTGCATGTTGCTTTTTAATATTTTGTCTAAACTCTTGGACACATGGAACATTTTTGCTCTTGCTTTGTTATTCTAGAAGGAATTCCACCTGGCAGTTCATAGTCGTATAGGAGAGCAAGAGGAGCACTCTTCACACCCTTCACAGCCAATAGTTGTCTTCCGAGCTGCGGCAGATATTTTCTCCTCTTCTGGTTGTAATGCCCTAGATTTTGTGGGTAATGTTGGCAGTAATTGCTGCAACATCTAGCATACTGTAGAACAAAACAAGGGGCCAGCGTTTGGTGTTGCGTTTTACGCTGTATGTGTCTGCCATCTAATTGATTTTGTCAACACTTTATTTACTACATTCCTAACTGCTCTTGTTCAATGGCAAGTATTGAAAGTTAGGTCAACAAAGCAGCATCTATAATACAAAGCCTAACTAACAACAAAACTTTCTAGTGGCACACTGCAAATACAACAGAAGAAAAAATACCTTGGGATCTGAAGCGGCACCGTGTATGTATGCAGGAAGAAGTTATATGTACTCGGATTGAGCTACGCCCGACAGCGACGATGCACAACATTTTTACGTCGGGTAAACTTGTCAACCGATGATGCTATGTACCAATAATTAATGTATTTGTCCTCTACCTGGTAAGCAGCCTACAGATCCAAAGAATTTCAGACCAATACCACTCCTGTGCCATCTATATAAAAATTTTGAAAGAATGCTTCTGAACCGTCTAACACCAGTGATCGAACCTCTTCTAATCCCAGAGCAGGCTGGATTTAGACCAGGAAGGAACTGCTATACACAGATCCTTAATCTGACACAGCACATAGAAGATGGATTTCGGCGTGGTGATATTACTGGAGTGCCTTTTGTTGATCTCTCTTCAGCATATGGTACTTTACAACACCAGATAGTTCTACTACCATCTTGCTCACGACGATTATTGCCACGCAGTTGCAAAACCGACGTTTCTTTGTTGAATTCCAAGGACAGCGGAGTAGATGGAGAATACAGAAGAACGGTCTCCCACAAGGTAGTTTTCTAGCACCAATGCTATTTAACATATATGCCAATGACCCATCCCTTCCACCTCAGACAAGGAGCTTCCTATACGCAGATGACCTGGCCCTGGCAACTCAGAGTAAAAACTTCGAGCCAGTGGAACAAAACCTTACTGTTGCGTTGAAGATGCTCTCAGATTATTATGAGGAAAATTACCCCAAGCCAAACCCATCGAAAACTAACGTGTGCGCCTTTCATTTAAAGAACAAAGGAACCTCGCGGAAGCTGCGTGTGAATTGGAAAGGCATGGAGCTGGAACGCAGCAATACTCCAGTTTACCTTGGTGTTACTTTGTATCGTTCGCTGACCTTCACCACACACTGCACCAAACTCAAGGCAAAAGTTTCATCACGAAACTGCCTATTGTGTAAGGTAACTGGTTCTGGATGGGGTGCCCATCCCCATACAGTAAGGACAACTGCCCTAGCACTCTGCTACTCTGCTGCTGAATATGCTAGTCCCGTGTGGTACAAATCAGATCACGCAAAGAAAGTCGACATTGCCTGCAGGCTAATCACAGGATGTTTAAAACCAACACCCACACAGAAGTTGTATTCACTTGCAGGTATAACCCCACCTGATATTAGACTTGAGGTGGCCGCTAATATCGAGAGACAAAAGGTTTGCAGCATCTCAGCCCATCCCATTCATGAACATGAGCCACCACCAGCTCGACTTGAAGTCTAGGAAAAGTTTTCTACAGTCTTCTGCTCCACTTGATTCTGGCCCAAAAAAGGCCAGGGTTAAACTATGGAAACAAAGGTACCCAGATCATCCGGAACGTGTTGAAATTGGAGAAAAGTTGCCACCTGGTCACGAAGAGGGGTAGTGTACAGACTGCGGCCCGGCGTTGCAAGATCTAAAGACAATCTCACGAAATGGGGCATCGTGCATGGTGGGGACTCATTATGCTAATGTGGAGACTTTTAGGCGTCTCTTGCACTGTGATCTATGCCCAGACTCTTGTACAGGTTTGGAATTGGCACTGGCTGGAAACAACACCATCAATATAGCCAAATACTGGTCACAACTTGTCTAAATAATGCATATGTAGTGTAGATATTTTCATGTAATACTTGATTTCTCTTTTTTGATTTTTATGTATGTTCTTCCATGTGTTATACTTCATATGCACATTTTTTCAAGTACTTCATTTATAACTATATACGATTAATTTGTTAATGTATATTTTTCATATTCAGTACCTCTTTCTTGTATATATTAGTACCTCTGACACGAATAAATAAATACTGTCATTTTAGCACATTATGGAAATTTCTCTGAACCTACCTTAGCTGCTATCGTTGGCTGCCTCCTGCAGCTGTGTTTGGACTGACGCACACCTTTTTGTCTCTGTGAATATTGCGGCGCATCCAGCCTGTTTTGGAAGGATTTCAAACGCTAGGAACTGGTCGCTGTAGACAGCATCCCCAGTGGAAAGTATATAAACTACAGCAATGCTCGAGAAACATGATGATCCCTCATGCCCTATCTGCTCTACACTGAGGAGAAGGATATTCGGCACTTACCAACAATGAACGGAAGATATTCTACCTGTATAATAAGACTGACGAGTGTTTTAGTTGTGATCGTGCAAAAGAAAACAACCTCACACGTTCCACCGGGTTTCAAGAATAATTTAAATACAGGCAGAACATTCTTAATCTTTAATATTCTCTTACATTTTTCAAGAACGTTAATAAATAATTGACACACATACCTGCTTCTGTGTGTTCATATTTTCCCAATATATTGTGTTTTCGCGGCACAACCAAGCAATTTCAAGACACATCCCTTGAGAAACGCTGATTAAAGAGAGAAAAGACGAGCAAATGGACACGAGACTGACATACTTGAGCATCTTGCAATACAGGGACTATAGTTTAAGATTCCGCACTTTTGGTCGCAGGCCGTTGAAATCCCCAAGCGAGCACTATACGGCTTGTGGGGTAGCAAGGAGTGTTGGCAGCTGAAGCAGCAGTTCGCTAGTGACTACTGGACGTTGTGAGGTCGTGATCGCAATGGTGAAGTATACTACAGCGCATTGATCGAGTGTTATTTGCACAAGAAGAAGAAACCAGTTAAAAGGTGACTTCGAATATTCCGTAGATGGTTTCCCGGTTATGCAGTGGCGTAGTCTTTCCATAATTAATAAGAAAAAACAGCGAAGGAGATCAGATCCCAAACAGGAGAGGTTAGATAATATCTAGGCAAGACTACAAGTCAGGCCACGTAATTCGCTTCGGAGAGTAACTCAGGAAACTGGTATTTCACATTCGCCAGCAGGTAATGCAAGAAAACGTTACATTAACGATCTTACCGGACTCATTCAATTGTGCGTTCACTTTCATTTACTAGTTTTCTTTATTTATTTATTTATTTATTTATTTATTTATTTATTTATTTATTTATTTATTTATTTATTTATTTATTTAATTGCCCTGAGCATGTGTTTACTTTCTATAGTCGTAATCATGCCGCTTCTTTGACAACCGCTCGCCATAGAGGGCACTGCGCACGCTGTCACCGCTTCTCTGCGCTCCTATGCCTCAGTACTTCGCGATGAATTCTTAAAGTATACCCCCTGTACCACCGGACTGAGCCGGGGTTGAACCCGCCACCTTGCGCTCAGAAAGCCAGTCACTCAACCTAGTTCATTGGACTTTATCTTGCCTGGCCGGTTGGTGAATGGCCAGTTCTGGCCTTCGATTTAGAGGGTCCCGGATTCGATTCCTGGCCGGGTCGAAGATTCTAACTGTTAAGTCCTCTTGTTTGGGAACTGGGTAATTGTGCTTGACTTAAACTTATCTCTCCTTCTGCACAAGTCAATGGCACATCACAATACCGAACACCACACTTCCACCTAATAGTGAATACATCACTCCACATAGGGTTGGAATCAGGAAGGGAACCTGACCGTAAAACTGTGCCAAATTCACGTGAAGTGGTGACCCAAAGAAAATTGGAAAGGAGGCCTAAAAAACAGTGATATCGCGTTGAACTTCCCTTTTAAACAATTATTACCAACAACGACACCCAGCATTAACTGTCAATTCAGTCCCTGTAACTTAAACTAAGAAAAGAAGTCGAGTAAACTGCCATCTGCCATGGGCTTGAAATGGATATCGGTGTTGAAAGTACTCGCACAGACACAGGAAATCAGTGTGTGAAAACAAAATGCTATAACATGTAAACTATGGACCATAATTAGCTGTAACTACAGTGTGCCTATAATAATACGACTTAGTTATTTTTTAAATGCAGAGAAAGAACCTTGAAGAACCCGTTTCCTTCACACAAGTAGCACTCCATATCTAATATGTTTTTAACAGTTCATGCACAGGCTTGAGTTACTTCTGAGCAACAATGGCAACAACAAATCGGCACAGCCAACCTACGAATTACATTTCTAATATCCGAACAACGTGGCACCGTGTGGTCCGGATAACAGAGTAGCATTGAAATAGCCGGGCTGAGTGGCTCAGACGGTAGAGCGCTGGCCTTCTGACCTCAACTTGGCAGGTTCGATCCTGGCTCAGTCAGGTGGTATTTTAAGGTGCTCAAATACGTCAGCCTCGTGTTGGTAGATTTACTGACACGTAAAAGAACTCCTGCGGGACAAAATACCGGCAACTCGGTGTCTCCGGAGACCTTAGAAAATAATTAGAGGACGTATAAACAATACCATTATTACTATTACTAGCAGTTTCCCGCTGGCTCCGGCCGCAATGTACAAAGTATGGTGTTGTTCTTTACTATCCTCATGGATGTATTTGCAAAGTTTCGACTTAATGAAATAAAGCACATTATCTTCTGTGGTAATAGAATGTAATATTATGTAAAAAAAACACTTGAAAATACATCACACAAATAAATTGAATTAAAAGCTCCTTGGAACAACACTACGCGCCAAACTGTTAAAAAGTCCTTCAAAGATCTTCGTCATGGAGACAAATGTACCCATAACTTTTCTGACAATCTACCAATTTAAGTAGTTATTACCTCAGAAGAAAGCGCTTGATCCATTGAGTGTTTTTAGACCAAAACAAACTGCATACCTCAATTAGAACGAAAGATTTAATTGCTTCATTGAGAAAAAATGTTGAAGAAATGAGACGTCAAATTGAATGTGCACTCATAACTTTCCTCAGAATCAACCAATTTGAATGGTTAAGAGCTGAAATGAAAGAACTTGATCCACTGGGTGTTCTTAGGCCAAAACTAACTCCGTTTCTCAATCAAAACCAAAGATATGATTGCTTGAAGGCGACAACGAATTGAAAAAATAAAATAATTTGAGGAAGGTGGAAGTTAAGTGATTTATAGTACTTGATGACAAATCTGTGCATGATACCTTTCAGTTAAAAAATCAAGGAATTCGAGCGGATAGAATGGCCGGACTGACTGACTTAAGTTTTCATAAAATATTTAATATATAGATTTCGCGACATGTGCACGCCGACATTTACTAGGATCTAGGCTTATTGTGACATCACCTATCTGGTTCTGCTGAGTATTACAGTAACAATATCAAATGTTGATTTATTATTTACTATTCCAGAATATGTAACGTGCCAGGTCTAATTCAGATGGGTACACGGTGCCGCTTCAGATCGCAAGGTATTTTTCTTTCTGTTGTGTTTGCAGTGTGCCACTAGAAAGTTCTGTTGTTAGTTAGGTTTTGTATTATCAGATGCTGCTTTGTTGAGCTAACTTTCAATTCTTGCCATTGAACAAGAGCAGTTGGGAATGTAGTAAATAAGGTGTTGACACAATCAATTAGATGGCAGACACATGCAGCGTAAAACGCTGGCCCCTTGTTTTGTTCTACAGTATGCTAGATGTTGCAGCAATTACTGCCAACATTACCCACAAAATCTAGGACATTATAACCAGAAGAGGAGAAAATACCTGCTGCAGCTCGGAAGACAACTATTGACTCTGAAGGGTGTGAAGAGCGCTCCTCTTGCTCTTCGATACGACTATGAACTGCCAGGTGGAATTCCTTCTAGAATAACAAAGCCAGAGCAAAGAATGCTCCATGTGTCCAAGAGTTTAGACAAAATATTAAAAGCAACATGCAAGAAGTGTGGAAAAATTATTTGTAGTATTCACTCGGAAACTATTGAAATATGATTGGAATGTTCTGGTAATAGTGCCCGCGACAGTTTTCTTTATTTTAGAAGTTTGTTTTCTAGTTCTTCAACAGTTGTACTGTTTTTGAGATTCCTGGAACGTCGCCAAGAAACGTTGACGTGTTCGTCTGACGTTAAACCACTACCAAATAAATAAATAAATAAATAAATAAATAAATAAATAAATAAATAAATAAATAAATAAATAAATAAATAAATAAATAAATAAATAACAATGTAGGGAAGCGCAACAATGTTCTTATTGTTATTCCATCAACTTTCTGATCACGACCAAAGAGGATTCCGAAATAAGAACCAATTTCCGAAACTCTCCAACAAATGTAAAAATCCCATGTGTGTTAAACGGTTTAATTATTTCTTTTATTTCAATGCTAAGATTTATTAATGATTCCAAACAAATGTTAATTGTGAATTTAGTCAAAATATAGAAAGTGGTTCCTTTCCTAAAGAAAAGTAGTACGGTCTTCAAAGGCCTCGAGTGCCCATTCATGTAATTTTCTGACGTGCCCAGCTGAGGGTTAAAATACAGCCCAATTCATACAAGGACTGCATAATACTTTATTTCGTAAATAATTTAGTCTATAATAACTTTACACATTACGTATTAATATAAAATACAGCGCTGCATTTAAATACAGTAGTCTATGAAACATAAGTAAAATATAAAAAGCAAACATAAAAATCGCAACAAGTTACTTAAGCCATAATACTGAAAGATGCGTTCGGACAGTTCTTAGAGGGTGGTCCGTTTACTGTCTGACTGGGGGGGGGGGGAGAAGGGAGTAGGTGGTACGGTTGCCATGGAACTGCGGCTGCCATGGAGATAAGCCTGTTGGCCGGCTTGGAGTTGCCAGACCTCTCACTTCTGAGTTACAACAGAACCCAGCGGTCTGAACGAAAGGACAAGTGAGCCGGAAACGAAGGAAAGAAGAAAGAAATGTGTCAACACAGCACGTGTAATGCTCGTCCCTCCATTTCTGTATGTGAAAACGCTCCTTTTTATATTAGGTACGGGTATAGCCAAAGTTCATGTTTCTTTTCTTCAGGTTTCTTATTTTAAGGATATTGCTATCGTAGCTTGTTTAAGTGGATGCAGTTTTCTTTCGTTTATCCGACCATGCTTTGATTGTAACACTAGTTAATAAGGCACAAACTTTGTACCTTAACTTTAGCCAGACAATCGCATTCACAATGAAAATAAATAAATAAATAAATAAATAAATAAATAAATAAATAAATAAATAAATAAATAAATAAATAAATAAATACATTAGCCGTATGAATCCCCTAAGGGCCATGGCCTCCTACAATGCAGGGACAGTGCTCAGTTTAGCGCATCAGGTGAGCAGGTCCTGAAGAGCATTATTATATTGATTAATCTGTAGTTTTCCATGATAACGTATTACCGCATATTGTACACTTGTGTAGTCTCACCCCCGAGTGAATGCAATGGTGTTTTTCTGGAACAACGATTCGCGAAAACGCACTGTTGCATTAATGACACGTGTACACTTTTATCCCAGAGAGGGTTCAGGTTGTTTCTAGGTAAAAGCGTAAACTTGCACTCTTCGTTCTTGCATAGCTTCTTCTCCGAATGTTGTAGACGTTTCTTATTGTGCTCTAACTGGCTAACACAGACTAAGGAAATACAATAAGTGCATGATTTTTTAATTCTTACAATCTTCTTTACGTCGTCCGACACAGATAGGTCTTACGGCGATGTTGCGATAGGAATGGGCTAGGAGGGGGAAGGAAGCGGCCAGGTTCAGCCCCAGAGAAGTCTACCTCAAGGGCTGCCGACATTGGTGTCCGAACTTACTATCTCCCGAATGCAAGCTGACAGCTGCGCGAGCCCTAACCGCACGGCCAACTTCCTCGGTCATTGGGCATGATATTTCTGAGTGCATGAGTCAACAATCTTCCCATCGCTCGCAGTTCTCCTGCGCACTTCCGCCTTATGCTACAGTCCAACTCAGAAATGTAGACCAAAAATATTGCCTTGTCTGTGTTTTCTTCTTGTTTCCGAATCTGGCCAACTGTGGACAGCAGAGAACTTCTTGACCTTTCTTCTTTTCTTTTCCCAGCACCTCTTCATACTGTCATCTTTTTGTTCATTTTCATCTCAACTTTGGTGATTTCTCTTCAAATGATTTTAGACTGTCCACTTTTGTTCTGAACTCTCTTCTAATGTCGATCATCTCTAGTGTAATTCCAAGTTCTTCCGCATCCCTGTTGTCGTCTTCTACCCACATGGAGATGGCCTTTGGTCACAGGAGTCCCGGGTTCGATTCCCGGTAAGGTCGAGGAAATTAAGGATTATTGTTTAATTCCAATGGCACGGGGACTTGGTTTATGTGCCGTATACATCATTTCATCCTCATCACGCTGCTCGAGTCACTTACCTGCACCTGGCGAGCCGAACATGTCCTCGGACACTCTCGGCACTAAAAGCCATACGCCATAGGTTTCCGCACTGTGTCCATGATCTTTTAGTGTCCTTGCAGAGCTTCTCATTTCGTTCTTTCTTCCAAGTCCCATCAGCAGTCTTCTGCGATTCCAGAATTTTCTTCAGAATCTTCTATTACTACCTCTGGAGTTCTTGCAGCTCCGCTTTTTTCATTTAAAAGAAGACATTCTGAAGCTAACAATCCACCAGCACTTCCCGTTCCTTGTACATCTCTTCCATTCTTCCCATCCCCCACAACGATTGAAGATGAGGCCGCCTGGGAGAGGTACTTGTCCTCTACACAAGTTGTATCCCCCGATCTAAAGTCTCGTGTTCCAGGACACTGCCCTTGAGGAGGTAGAGGTGGGATCCGTCTGAGTCCGAGGGAAAAACCAATAGATAAGTTATTGCCTGTTCTGTGGAAGCTTGTAGGCCACATGACCTTGTTATATGCATTTGAAAAACAAGGCCGGATATCAGAGGTTGTATTGTATCCCAAAACATATGCGGCAAAACGAATTCCCAAATTGATATCCTGGCAGTTAATAATGGCTCTTGAATCGGAAGTAACGCGACGTCATCGTCACCTGAGAAGAATGACAAGCGATTAGTTTATTGATGCTTGAGTGAAGCTTCACTCCCACGTTCCTGATAGTGGTGACGAGAAAGTGTTTAGAAAGTCCACATTCAGCAACATGGAGCGCATAGATAATTTACGACTGTAATCCAGTTTAATAAGTGCGGCATTGTTATGTACGCAGGCTGTTCCATGCAAATTAATTCACATGTGAAAGTAGTTGTTGGGATAATACATCAGTCAAATGAGTGCTCGTTGGAACAGATACACATTGCGAGTTGATGCAGTGGCTTGGGACATAGTGGTCAGTAGTCCGCTTACTTTACTATTGTTAACTTATTCAGCACCAAGTTTTATTCACCTTTGTGTATGCCCATTTCGGAGTTTTCAGGATGCCCTAGAAATAATAAAAGTGAACATTTCAATAATTCAATAAACATTACAAATACCGGTATTTATTAAGTTACTGATCAATTATGGAAGGGAAAGATTAACAATTGTTGCCATATAAAGCAATTTAATGTTGCATATAAATGCATATTTCGATTATGTTTATTGCTTTGGTCATATTTTGCTTGTTTAAGTGTTATAAGGTCATGATAATGATAACCCACGGCTTGTGTCCAATCATTCGACAAGGTCGACAATGGAATGAATGTAGCCGCCATCTAACGGCGAGGATAGCAATCGTGCTGGTTGCCGAAGCCTGTTGCATTTCTCTGGGGAAATAATTAATGACTGACAGATGAAATGATATTGGAGAGTGATTCCTGAGTGCAAGATAACAGGAAAAACCGGAGTACCGGGAGAGAAACGTGCCCCACCACCGCTTTGTCCAGCACAACTCCCACATGGAGTGACCGGGATTTGAAAGGCCGGCACGCTACCACCTCAGCCACGGAGACTGTCATATTTGGTTATATTTTGAGCAGGTTTGTTTAAGTTGAGGCGTCGTGTTTTACAAGGTACATGTTAGCTGCGTCAGGATTTCAGAATACTGCAGTAGATGTAATTGTTCTTTCTTTGTTTTCCCCAAACAGATAGGCGGCAGGTTTATATGACAAGAGTAGCTGAACGAACCTACACCGACAGATACCAAAATAACACTAATATTTCATTTTTGGTTTATTATAGGAAACCAGAATGAGAACTCCGACTCAGAATTATGATACTGATTGAAGTATACAGTTTTAATTTATCTACTGTAGCTCTATATCCACTGGTTTAATAGTTGTGATTTAAAGAAGACAGACATCGCATAGGCCATTTAGAGAGTTCTGCAACACGCGCGGCTCATATTATCAAAACTGTATTTTTTTGAAAATCCGTTTCCCTTCTAACTGCTAAATTATCCGGTGTATTACTATGATTCCTTTCTGTCTGCATGCAAAAACGTTACGAAAATACGCAATATTTAAGTAGATGTGGTTAGTTTTGCAGCTGTAATAAATTTTAGACAGGACATTTACAAAAACGCAATTGTACAGTAATATATTGATAAAAGGCCCAGCCTGATTGAAGCGGTGAGGACCGGCATGCAAAGAGCAGTCATTTTGAATAATTAATTGGCGAGTTTGATAACACCAAAATAAATTTTGAGATATGTGCTTGAAAACATGTAGTACGCTTCATTTAGAAATTTTAATCACTGTGCATATAGTAGGAGCTGATATAAAACTATTTTTTAAGTGCCCTAATTTTGAAGGTTGTTTGCTGTGCTGTTCCACTAAGCAATTTTCGAAATTCACGGAGAAACATGGAGCATGTGTGCACTGAAAGGTTCTCAGGCAACAGTTTGACTCGTGACACAATGCTACTGATAGAAAACCAGACGTGTATAGTGGGTGGTGTCCTTCAGCCGGTGATGACCTCGCATGGTAAAGCAGGATGCACAACGACTCTGGATCAGGCCGTCCAGCACCGCTTGTGGTAACGCATCCCGTTGCTGGACAAGCCCACTTTGAGGTCAACAATGGTCCGTGCTGGCGGTGTTACGGCTACAGTCCTTCTGCCTAGAACATCCCATGCATGGTCAATCGGATTTAAGTCCGGAGAGCGGGCGGGCCACTCTAGACTGTGATGTCCTCATTTCGCAGGTGTGTGGGCTGGTACGAACTGAACACAGGTCCATATGCACGTACGGTGTTATCCCTGTCACAGTACACTTACGAAACACAAGCAGTGGAGGTACGTGCTCCTAACATGAAACGTGTGGCCTCCGGAGAGGCATGTTTCAGGTCTTTGGATTTGACTCCCGTAGGCGACCTGCGCGTCGTGATGAAGATGACACATACATCCAGTTCCCGTGGCAGGGGAATTAAACAATTACTGCACGGTTAAAATTCCCGATCCTGCCGGGATTCGAATCCGGGCCTGCTGTGACCAAAGGCTAGCATGCTAACCACGTAGCCATGGAAACGGACTGCTCCTAAGACGATGCCGCCCCAGAAGAGAACACTAGCGGCGCCATATCACTCCCTTTCCACAATATTGTCAGGGTGATAACGTGTCCCAGAGGAGCGCTAGATGAACTGACGACGAGAGTCACTCTAAACCAGTGAGGACAAATCACGAGGAACCACGCCGTGCGTTTGTCTGAGAGTAGGTTGCCAAGCATACAGAGCAACCACTGGAAGCCGATGATGTGACACCCAGAGGCTGCTGCGAATCTCCAACCAGTGCAGAAGCTGTGCCGGGCTCTAACAATCGTAACGCTGGGACGACCTTATCCATATTACCGTTGAATGTTTCCTCCCTCCTGGAATCTTCTCCACAGCCTCGAAATGACGCTACAGGCAACATTCATCTCCAGGGTCACCTGGTGCTCACTGTGGCCGGTCTCTAATCTGCCAATTATCCGACCACGCATAATGTCATCCAGATGTGTTCTCTGTGCCATCGTGCCTCTCTACAATACGAATACTGTGTGCCA
The DNA here is from genome assembly GCF_040414725.1 of Anabrus simplex. Lineage (NCBI taxonomy): Eukaryota > Metazoa > Arthropoda > Insecta > Orthoptera > Tettigoniidae > Anabrus > Anabrus simplex. The sequence continues at coordinate 22,841,187 of NC_090267.1, forward strand.
AACGCACGCAACACGCAGTCAGAACCGCTGTACCCAAGATCTCTGCCCACGCAGGCTGTTCACATACCGAGCTGCCGCGTTTGTCACGTGTTTTCGAGTTGTCCAGCGACAGTTTACTCCGCACATCATCGCCATGATGCAATTATTCCTCGTACATCTCGAAGATGCCTTAACTTATGGGCATCTATGAACACTATATTGACAGCAAAGAAGTGTATAATATTTGCAGAGAGTTGTACGAAGTAGATTTATGAACATTGGATGTAATAACAAGTTTAATATACTAGACGGAAACAATCTTTCCGTGTTTAGAATACAAAAAAAAAAAAAAAAAAAAAAAAACTCTCTACAAACGTCGCATCTACCATGCCTCTACAATATAAAATATTCAGTCTCTGTTCGTATGGTATGATATTCTGCTTTCTGTTCAGTTCTGAATTTGTCTTCTTCTTCTATGAACTTTTCTCTGATTGACCCAGTTTCATTGTAGTACCTAACAAGGCGAACTTCTTTTCATCCCTTTTCAACGTAAGTGATAAAGAATATCTTAACTTCCCTTCGCAGTGCCCCATTCAATACAATAGTAAATTTCTCATGTTAGTTTAATGGAGGTCCTTGATTCTGAGGCATAATTATGAGAGACATTTATTAACGTTGATTGGTTCAAGCACTTTGAAATCCTGAAAGTGATTCCAATGAAATTCAAAGAAAGAATGGTTACCTACAGTTTGTTGGAAAAGAAACTACAGTAGTAACATTCCAGGAATTGGAAAAAGAAGGAAGAATCTAGAGTGGGTCTCAACCTTAAAAGACAGTTCATGATAAAAGGGACGCATTGATGACAGATCTATTGCACATACAAACTTGTACAAGGCCAGGCACATGCTGTGAAAATACCCTTGTACAGGCATGCTTCTAGTGGAAAACCTCGACATCTATATATATAAAATAAGAGTTATGTCTGTACATTGTTCAGAATTTGAAAAGAATTGTATTTCTGTATCGGTCATGTCCATAGCAACAAGGAAATGCACTTTTTACTTTTCCGTAAAGTCTGTCTGTCTGTCTGTCTGTCTGTCTGTCTGTCTGTCTGTCTGTCTGTCTGTCTGTCTGTCTGTCTGTCTGTCTGTCTGTCTGTCTGTACACGTATCACAAGAAAACGGGTGAAGAGAATTTAATGAAAATTGGTATGTGGAGTCGGGGGATGAGCCCCTACAATCTAGGCTATAAATCATTTTACTCACGCTGAGTGAAATGGTAGTTTAGGGGAAGGCCTAAAATTTAATCATCAAATATTTATATTATTAGTGGTCCTATCGATAAATACTACATAACCAAAGTTATATAGAATTAAATTTCCGATCACTTATGTCATATATTGTTGCTGTACCGGCTTTGATAACACAGATATTCATGAATTTGTATTTTTGTTGCCAAGTCCACATCAACTCCGAGCCACGAGAAAATGGGTCAACAGAATTTAATGAAAGTTGGTATATAGAGTCGGGGAACAAGAAACTATAGTCTAAACTATAAACAGTTTTATGCGCCCTGTATGAAATTGTAGTTTAGGGGAAGACGCCTATTTTTTAAATACCTATGTTATTGGTCCTATCGAAAAGTACTACATAACGAAAGTTATAGAGAATACAATTTCCCACCATTTATGTTTTATTCAATTTTTTCCTACCGACTATGATAAGAGTGGTATTTCAGAGTCGGAAGAAAACTAAATGTGAAGGCCTACAATATTGAAAGCGCGTAGCATTGATCAACAATAACATTACATTGACCATTGTTTGTTGTGGTGGGCTTTGTGTCTTCTGTTGCTACACATCCACGATAGTTAGGATGAAAATTGCCTTACGTCGCACAGACACAGATAGGTCTTATGGCGACGATGGGATAGGAAAGGGCTAGGAGTGTGAAGGAAGCAGCCTTCACCTAAATTAAGATACAGCCCCAGCATTTGCCTGGTGTGAAAATGGGAAGCCACGGAATACCTTCTTCAGGGTTGCTGACAGTGGGGTTCGAATCCACCGGAAGCAAGCTCACAGTTGCGCGCCCCTAACCACACGGCCAACTCGCCCGGTCGTACCGAGTGTAACAGCCTGCCTGAATATCAGCGGGAACTGGGGAGTTGGATAACTTTCTTCTTTAGCATGCTATTCCTCTGGTTCATAAATTTACTGGTACATAACACACTGGTTCATCATAGCATTCGAGCTATTCAGTCCGCACTCTGAGGCACTGATTGGAATGAGCAGTTTGCATATTTAAGAGAATTATGGCAGTGGAGTGTTGACGGCTGTCTGCGGCCTGGTCATTCCAGCTCTGGAACTTTGGACTGTTAGATCGGCACCGTAGTACTGTTCGTTAAAAGTGACAAAATGTGCGGTTTTTCATTTGATCGAGTATTTTATACGATAACATTGTCTGGCTCCATGGCTAAATGGTTAGCGTGCTGGTCTTTGATCCAGAAGTCCCGGGTTCGATTCCTGGCCCGGTCGGTGATTTTAACCTTAAATGGTTAATTCCCTTGGCTCGGGGAATGGGTGTTCGTGCTGTCCCCAACATCCCTGCAACTCACACAGCACACATAACACTATCCTCCACCACAATAACACGCAGTTGCCTACACATGGCGGATGCCGCCCACCCTCTTCGGAGGGTCTGCCTCACAAGGGCTGCACCCGGCTAGAAATAGCCACACGAAATTATTATTATTATTATTATTATTATTATTATTATTATTATTATTATTATTATTATTATTATTATTATTATTATTATTATTATAACATCGCTACTTTCCTACTGACGTTTTTGTAATGGCCTTTGTTTACTTCAGTTAGGAAAATGACAAGGTCAGTCTTTCTGACAATCCCGTAGCGAAGCGCGGGTACATCAGCTAGTCTATATGTATATAGTTTGAATGTAGACTATAACACAATATTGTGAATAAATCGCAGTACTAACACCTATATATTATACGTCAAGAAAAAGTGTTCAGTCACAAGATTACTAGAAAATTATTATTTATTTCATTATATCCTTTATTTGTGCAAAACAGGCATTTATTCGAATAATGCGATGCTTAGTTCCACGGCCGACTGGATCCCTCACTGCGCTCTAGCTAGAGCGACGCATCAAGTCGACCGTGCTTAGTTCGTTGCAGTTAACTGTATTTGCCGGTAGATGAACCTATGAAAGTTGTTCATGCAGATCTTTCTATGTTAGTCCGATAGATGGCCCCGTGAAATCAAGTTATCGCCAGAATGCTATGTGTTGCTCCATGTTGGTTCTAATAATCAAGAAACAGAAACAATCTATCCTTCAGAAGTACTTTATTATGAAACTGACATTGAATTATTCAGTGTATGGTTAAATGAAATCTGTATGCACTACGGAAATGGTAAATCGATGTTTCAATTCATGTTGCTCTAATGGTTTGGTTTATTTTCGACAAGCTCAAGTAAAGGACGTGCTTAAAGGTATGATGCTCCATGATAATGATTTCATGAACCATACAAGGCAGTACATGCATGCTTCTCTGCTAACCATAGCCACATTTCGGTATTAGATCCTTACTGTTTTGAGATTCAGGGCATGATTCATAGTTACATTTCAGATTTACTGTCTACTGAAAGTTGCCGAGCATTATATGGCCAGCTTTTTGTGATAGATTCAAGTCCTGCAAACAGAATATGTTGTGAAAAATCTATAAATTTCCGACGTTCAAAAATTCCATACGTATGGTCACAACAAAAGTGTAAGTTTAAGGGCAAATAGATGGTCTTCCGGAGTTCAGTGTATTTTCCGTTATTTTTGTCACGATTCCTTTATAATCAGTTTCATTTTTAGTAATTTGCCCAGCTGAGTGGCTCAGACGGTGGAGGCACTGGCCTTCTGACCCCAACTTGGCAGGTTCGATCCTGGTTCAGTCCGTTGGTATTTGAAGGTGCTCAACTACGTCAACCTCATGTCAGTAGATTTACTGGCACGTCAAGGAAATCCTGCAGCCTGGCGTCTCCAAAAACTGTAAAACTAGTTAGTGGGACGTAAAGCAAATAACATTATTATTATTATTATTATTATTATTATTATTATTATTATTATTATTATTATTATTATTATTATCGTTCCGGGGTATTCTGTGCAACGCAGAGGAAGTGCGAACTGGAATGAGTCTATCTACTACATCAAAGATTAATTTAAAAACTTAAAATAAAGGTTATATTTCTTTTCAGATCTTAAATTTTTTTAAACACTTCACTTGGTGAAAGAACAAGATTTCAGATAGAGAGCAATTTTGGTACAAAACAGAAAAACCAGGAATTGGTAATTCACTATTTTGAGCTTCAAGCTCATAATTTACAAAGGTCCCAACATCGCTAATGTTGCGTTTAGTTAGATAGACAAGGAGAGATATCTCCAGAAACACAATTTTCAAGAGCACTTTGCTCCAAGTTACGGCCTTCCAAAGGCACCGCTCAATATCTATTACATGACCACAAAAGAGCTTACATGCTCTACAACTTCCACCAAGGAGTCAGCGCTCCCGAACTCTTACGGACTGCTCAAGGCAACTTTTAAATTTTACCTTTGCATAATACTTTGCAATGCCTGGCCTCTCTAGGCACAACCTACATTTGACTAGACTGTAGCAGTTGGATACAGGGGTATCGAGTACCCATTCGACCAGCCCTTCGTGGATTATAACAGGTTCAATTACTGGCCCAGGCGGACACTTGCGCTCCTCGCCTACTGGGGCTTGTGGCCCGATGATGCAGAGGCTAACCCCAAACTACTGAGGGGACTAGATGGATAAGTTAAGTTACAATTTACAAGAGGAAAGCAGTTACAACATCGTAGTCACCTCAAGATTAATTGGTAGGGAATTCGAGAGGGTAACGCACTCTCTATCCCCGATTTACAGTTTAAGTCCTTAGGACTTACATGAAATTTTACATGAGAAAAAAGAAATTTTACATTTTAGGAAATTAAAGACTGGAACCTTCCCCTCGAGTTCAGCTTGCAGAGATAACTACAGAGATAGAAAACTGGTGGTCATTACCTGGGCTGGTGTTCTGTCTGCCGAAGAATGAGGACCTGCGCCTCCTCTCTTATCACACAAACTCAGTAATACGACGATCAATAAGACAAGTTGACTCGAAAAGGTTTGAGCTTTTATGCCCGAGAGGAAGGTTCCAGAAGGCTCTGGACTAAATCCGGACACATCTCCTCATTTTTAATGGATAGTCAAAAAGTTACAAGAAGCCTGTGATTGGCTGAAAAACAAATGCAAAAAATGTATGATTGGTCAGAAACCAACGCTGGCGGGATGAGTAAGAAGGGTTGCAAATCTTGAAGTATCAAAAATAAGGAACGTCAATTCTGTTCATAAAACCTACAAACACAAAATTTGTTTAAATTTCTAGTTTTTGCACTTTGCACCAGAGTGCATGACATCAGTTCTTTAACCGAGACATCTATGGAGAAAAGTCCGAACTTCTTGTAATAGTTGTTGCAACCTGTGATACAAAAAAAAAAAAAAAAAAAAAAAAAAAATCCAGTCAGTTTAGGAAACTTTAAGACAACACATTACTCTATCACTTTAGTAGTGACGTATTTTGATCAACGTCCCAACTTCTTGCACTATTTGTTTCAGTTTTAATATGATAGGTAGCGTTCTTGAACGCGCTTCATTTAAATGCACGGGGATGAGGTGTACCTCCCGGTACCATTATTATTATTATTATTATTATTATTATTATTATTATTATTATTATTATTATTATTATTATTATTATTATTTGTTCGCAGCTATTTCAGCCACAGTTTCTGATATACTTGTTTGTTGCGTATAATTGTACCTCGTGCCTCACAGATCGAACTATGGTACAATTATTTAGCTATGATAAGGTAAACTATAGACCGCAATTTAAATGCACACATTATTCTTGGCTTTCTACACCGGAGCCACTATCTCACCCTGAGATAAGTCCGCAACTGTTCTCACCCATTTCTTCTTCAAATCTCAGCCACATTGATAATGTACAATATCGCAGCTTGAGCACTGGACCTCAAAACTCTTTCTGCTCGGAGGAAATTAGCCGACCTGAAGCCACTATACAAAGCAGCTAATGGTTTATTTAGGTCACTAGAATTAGTCTCCTTCTTCTCCGTCCACGTCAGTTCCCGCAGTAGCTGAATGAGCACCCTCCCCCATATTTCCCTTTACCACTTTTAACCTTTTACCCAGGATTTACCTCCATATTGCCCTGCACGAGTTCCCCGGGTTGTGCTAAGCGAGCAACAACACATCGGTGGCCAAACTATCAACAGTCGTTGATCTCCTGGCCAAATGGACTCAGAGAGAACTTCTGTTAACGGTCCTTCTCAGGACCAACCTGCAAAGATACTAGGACCTTCTTTACGAATATTCCAAATTACATCGAAGGCATATCCAGATCGAAGAGTGAACATCTTTCAAGAATCCTTCTTTAAAACAACATCGATTTAGTGACCATTCAAGAAACTCATACTGCGACTGAGGAACAGCTAAGATCGAGAGGAAAGATCCCTAGTTATATCGCTTTTGGGGCAATCGACCACCAGACGTATGGGGCAGCAACCTATGCTCTTTCAAATCTACGAGATGTTCGGCTCATTTCAGCAACGGTGACTGACGATGTTCACGTGGTAACTGTTGACATACAGGGTACCAAAGTGGTAAATGTGTATAAACCACCATCTGTAGCTTGGCCAAATGAAGTGCTCCTCACCCAGAATCATCCAGCAATATATGTCGGAGATTTCAATAGTCATCATCCGAACTGGAAATATGATGATACGGATGAATGTGGCTCTCAACTAGTCACCTGGGCTGAAGCTAATAATCTACATTTGGTTTTTGGTGTGAAAGATAGAGGAACCTTTACGTCAGCCCGTTGGAAGAGAGAATACAATCCTGATCTTTGCTTTGTCACTGAATATGTAAATGGTATTGTCCTTCCTACTACAAGGAAAGTAACGGAAAACTTTCCCCACAGTCAATACAGACCTGTCATGATAACTACAGGAATACAAATACCTTTCGTTAAAAGCACACCTCGACCACGCTGGAATTTCAATAAAGCAAAGTGGGATTGTCTTTCAGAAGATCTTGACAAATGTGTCCGATTCATACAGCCTATTCAGTCTAACTACGAATGTTTTGCTGGACTTATTATCTGAATTGCCAAGAAATATATTCCAAGAGGGCTGCAGAAAGAGTATATTTCTGGATGGAATGAAACTTTTGAGACACTCTATGAGGAGTATTTACAGAGTGGAGATCCTGAAATAGCAAGTGCTCTGTTACAGAGTTTAGATGAATCTCGCCAGCAGAAATGGAACAATACGGTTGAGACTATGGACTTCAAATGGTCCAGCAGAAAACCCTGGAGTCTTCTCAGGAAACTTACCGGAAACAGAACCTGCCACAAAAGAAATGGTTGCATCACCCCAACATAGTAGCTGAACATATTGTTAATATATCACGAGCGTCCTCTGATAAGAAACATACCGTCCAAGTAAAGTAGCCGCTCAAACATCAGAAAAGCAACTTTCAGGAGAACTCTATATACGAAGAACAATTTTCACATCTCGAAGTAGATACTGCTATTAAAAGCCTCAAACCTGGTAAAGCTGCTGATTTTGATGGGATATTTCCTGAGTTTCTGAACATAGTGGTCCAAACACAAGGCTCTGGTTGGCTAAATTCTACTCGAATATCTTATCGTCTGGACATCTGCCGTATGGATTCCGGGTAAGCAAGATCATTGGAATTCTGAAACCCGGTAAACCGGAAGACCAAGTCGATAGCTACCGACCAATAGCATTGCTGAATGTTTGCTATAAACTCCTTAAGAGACTTGTGTACAATAGGATTAGTTCGGCCATTTTGAAGTGATCCCAGTAGAGCAAGCTGCATTCACGCAGAACCGAAGCTGTGTTGACCAGGTGCTAGCACTAACAACTCACATTGAGGCTGGTTTTCAGAGGGGTACTAAAACATCTGCAGTCGTTGTAGATCTAAAGGCTGCATATGATACTGTGCGGAGGTAAGGATTGATGTCGAAACTGCAGCGAGTTATCCCTTGCAAAACTGTAACCACACTGATCAACAATATGCTAACCGAAAGGCTCTTCCGTGTCGTCATGTATGATGACATTAGTCGTCTTAGGAAACTAAAAAATGGTCTTCCCCAGGGATCAGTATTGACACCTCTTCTATTCAATTTCTACATATCGGATATTCCTGAGACAAAATCAGTAAAATTCCCTTATACAGACGACCTAGCCATTGCCATTCAACATCCAGATTTCAGCCATGCCGAGGCCATCCTGACGTCTGACCTGAATACATTTAGCTCTTACTTCCGAAACTGGAGACTACAACTCAGCATGAATAAGACAGAATCTGCTTGCTTCCATCTTCACAACAAGTTGGCTAATAAAAAACTCCAAGTATCCTTTAATGGCTCAGTGCTAAAGCACAATCCTTATCCAAAGTACCTCGGGGTAACGCTTGACCGAACCCTGTCTTATAGAAAGCATCTTGAAAACCTCGGATCTAAGTTGAGATCACGTAATAATATTCTGTTTAAATTGTGTGGAACTTCATGGTGTGCTTCAGCGGACACATTATGACGTACTGCGCTTGGCCTCTTGTATTCTGTAGCTGAATACTGCTCTTCAGTACGGCTTAACAGTTGCCACGTGAAGAAAGTCTATGTACAACTAAACAATAACATGCGTATCATCTCTGGTACTCTGAAGCCTACTGCAACGCACAGGCTGCCAGTCCTGCCCCACATTGCTCCGCCAAGCCTGCGACGTTCAAGAGCCCTTGTTCAAGAATATGGTAAGATCATGTCCAATCCAACACTACCCATTCACAGGGATGTTGCTGGTCTCTGGAGACAAAGGCTGAAATCCCGTAAGCCACCAATGAAAACAGCTAAAAATCTAATGGATGCTGGTTTCAATTTAAAAGAGGAATGGAAAGAGCAATAGTTTCGTCCAGCTCCGGAGTGGCCAAACCTCTTTAATCCAAACCACACCCCAGCTGGTTTCAGTTTGCCAAGAAGAACGTGGTCATCACTAAACAGGTTTCGCACTAATTGTGGAAGATCTCCATTCTCCCTACACCAGTGGGGCTTCAGGGACTCTCCAGCGTGTGATTGTGGTTCATTGGTCCAGACCATGCATCATATAATGGACGAATGCATCCTGCGTGCTTATAGTGGAGACCGGAAAGACTTTGTTGATGTCTCAGTTTCCCTAGTCCAGTGGATAAACAATTTAGTTATCCATGTGTAATTGTTCCCTACTTAGTACAATGTATTCTTTGCAGGTTTTTCTTTTGAATAATATTGTATATACTTGTCCATTGTGTAAATTCCATACGCTTAATAATACTAATCCCAAGGTCGACCCCTATATGTATTCCAGCAATGCATAACACGTCAACTCTCAGCATGAACCTATATATCTCAACCAATCAATCATCACTGATTTGCAGTCGCCCAGGTGGAAGATTCCCTATCTGCTTTTAATCTAGACTTTTCTTGAATAATTGCAAAGAATTTGGAAATTTATTGAACATCCTCCTTGGTAAATTATTCCAATCCTTAATTCCCTTTCCTATAAACGAATATTTGCCCCAATTTGTCCCCTTTAATTCCAACTTTATCTTCATATTGTGATCTTTCCTACTTTTAAAGACACCACTCAAACTCATTCGTCTACTAATGTCATTCCACGCCAACTCTCCACTTACAGCTCTGAATATACCACTTAGTCGAGCATATCGTCTCCTTTCTCTCAAGTCTTCCCAGCGCAAGCTTTGCAACATTTTAGTAATGCTGCTCTTTTGTCGGAAATCACCCAGAACAGATCGAGGTGCTTTCTTTGGATTTTTTTCCAGTTCTTGAATCAAGTAATCCTAGTCAGGGTCCCATACACTGAAACCATACTCTAGTTGGGGTCTTACCAGAGACTTATATTCCCTCTCCGTTACAACCTTACTACAACCCCTAAATATCCTCGTAACCATGTGCAGAGATCCGTACCGTTTAGGTGATTACCCCAATGAACATCTGTCCTGGGTACTTACAGTGATCTCCCATAAGGAACTTTCACCCCATCAACACAGTAATTAAAAGTGAGAGGATTTTTAGTATTTGCGAAACTTCTAACCTGAATTTTAACCCCGTTTATCATCATACCATTGCCCATCTTCCTATCGTATCCTTTCTTCTGTCATTATACATGTCACATAACTTAAATTAATTTTCCTTATATCCTGTTTCTTCTCTTGTATTTAATTGCATTTTCCTCTTTTTATGTAAACGTGTAAAGTATAGGATTGTACAGTTTATATTATGGGCATTTGTATTCTTTTTAAATGTCTGTATATTTTTAAATTTACATTAATAACTATTGTAGTATACATCTTAAGGACCCTTGCAATCCGTTGTTACGCTGTTGTTGATGCTAAATCAATAAAATAATAATTTCGTGTGGCTATTTCATCTGAGTGCAGCCCTTGTAAGGCAGATCCTCCGATGAGGGTGGGCGGCATCTGCCATCCGTGGGTAACTGCGTGTTATTGTGGTGGAGGATAGTGTTGTGTGCGGTGTGTGAGTTGCAGAGATGTTGGGGACAGCACAAACACCCAACAACCGGGCCATTGGAATTAATCAATGAAGGTTAAAATCCCCGACACGGCCGGGAATCGAACCCGGGACCCACTGAACCAGTACGCTGACCATTCAGGCAATGAGTCATCATCATCATCATCACAAATCGTTTTACTCACTTCTTATTGTCGTTGCCCCACTGGATTTCCTGGTCATGTCTCTACTGTAGCTTCGCCATTCCTCGGTTTTCCTCAGAACACCAGTGATAGACTTCACTTGGCTGTAGTCCTTCCCCGTGGTCTACTGCCCTCAAACTCCCCTCCGTGATTAACTTCTCTAGATTTTCTGCACCTCGTCTCACAGTGTGACCGAACAACTGCACTATTATTTCATTGATACGAGAAGAGATGCGTTTTAAAATCTTCATTTCACCCAGAATGGACGCGCTGGTTCATCTTGCGGTCCAAGATACACATGACATTTCAAAGACAGCGATGATTTTACTGTCCACAGCCTTATGAGTACAAGGGTTTCAACGAAATTATTTTTTGTATTATTAGTGCTTCTCCTGTTCGTCCAGATCTTAGTTAATTTAATGTCACGGGAATAACGAATGTTATACGGGCCCGCCTGCCAAAGTAAAACTGTTGGCACCCTCAAATAAAATGCAAAACCTATCAGTAACTAACATAAATTGAATTACAACAAGTTGTATATTAATAATCATACATATAATTTCAGTAGTATAGATCGCTTTTGCGGCGCTCGCAAGCAACCGATCGTGATAAATGAGCATTTAAAAGAAGGAAAATAGACATTAGCGATGATGAATTGCACTTTCATTTGACATAAATATCGATAATTTCTTTAAACAATGAGTTAAAAATTTTTACGAAGTGTGCGATTTGCAAATACTACTGCTGTAGGAGAATACGCGCCATCATTGTTGTCCATTTCACTTTTTGGCTGCTGGGACGCCTGTTTAATGTCATTATAATATGCTGTAAATATAAGTTAAGAAAATAATTATAGGAAAACTAAAAATTAATTCCGAAACTTTCGTCAATATAACAATGCACTTGCTTTTGTTTCTATTCAAGTGGATACCATAAATGTTAAACAATAAAAAATCACATTAAGTGGTAAGTGAGACCAGTAGTTCACCAGGGGGCTACTTCACGATATACTTTATAAATATGCGCGATTTCTCGCACGGGTCCCCTAGTGTAATATGTCAAACTGTATAAACGAAAGGTTTACTCATTATTGTAAGATTTTAAAAAAATAATGTTTAGTAGGTTTTACTTAACTGCTAATAGCTAAGCTGGTGAATTGCCAGCTATACATCACATACTTGTTAGTACTTAAAACTGGTTTCGTATTTTAGAAACTGCAGAATCTCAGTTATAGTAATTTATTCGATTACAACACAGAAAATTATACGAAACAAAATCAAATGAGACACTGTTCAAACAAAGTTTCAAAAATATAAAGCCACACAATATGAGCCTGTTATTACCTCACAAGCATTGTTGTCGAATAATGTGTGTTAAAAGTTTCAGTAACATTTGTGGATCATACGATCTCAGATACACTACACAGCAAGGAAATATCATTTTCTAACTAAAATACAATATTTTGGTATCAATTTGCCTTTCTGTGATTATTTTTTAAATAATCTGGTGCAGATCCTTTGTAAGGTGCCTGTCGCGGTGCTGCCAGAGGCGGCAAGAGTAAATACTGTACACATTTATAACAATTGCTGCTAGAAGCAACCAAGTGGCAATACGTACGAATTGTAAAACGAACTATTTCGATGAATCTACAAAATCGCCCTGACCTGCTCCATGCAAAGTGACATGTTTATTTATGATTTCTTTGCGAGAAGTCTGTGGGACACCTTAAAGGCCCAGGCGCAATACAGGCCCTAATGTTACGCCTCTGATTTGATCAGAGCTACTCGTCCTAGCAAAATCCTTCTCCTAATCTCTTTCTCTGAACTTCCCGTATCACTAATAGTTGAAACTAAATAAATAAATTAATTCATAAAATTCCACAATTTTAGCCCTTCAGCCAAGCAAAGAACTCAATGTTGAAAACATCCTAGGAATATGAGCTACGAATGTTAGGTAAATAAAATATAATAACGTATGAGAATACATTCTTTATGTATTCCTAAAAATTACAACGGTTTGCTTAATCATCTTTATCCGGTCGATTTGATTAGCTTTTGCCTTTTTGGCGTATGGCTTTTAGTGCCGGGAGTGTCCGAGCACAATTCGGCTCGCAGGTATTTTGATTTGACGGCCGTGGGCGACCTGCGCGTCGTGATGAGGTTGAAATGGTGATGAAGACGACACATACAGCCAGCCCTCGTGGCAGCGAAATTAACTAACGATGATTAAAATTCCCGACCCTGCCGGGAATCGAATTCGGGATCCCTGTGACCAAATGCCAGCACGCTAACCATTTAGTCATGGAGCCGGACGTGGCTAATGTGAGTCAATATATTGTTTCACTTAAGTACCCCTACCAGCGCTAACGTGAGTCAATGCATTGTTTCACTTAAGTACCCCTACGAGCGCTAATGTGAGTCGTAGCCTACCAGATAATCACGTAGGCAACGTGTGAGTCAATGCAGAGTTTCACTTAAGTACCACTACGAGCGCTAATGTTAGTCAATGCAGAGTTTCACTGAAGTACCACTACGAGCGCTGATGTGAGTCAATGCAGAGTTTCACTTAAGTACCACTACGAGCACTAATGTGAGCCAATGCAGAGTTTCACTTACGCGCTTATAACTACATTAGGTGTGGACTCTACAAAAAATAAGAAAATAATCGAGGGTATTGAACCAAGGAGCACAATACAGAAAGAATGTAATAAAGAAGTTAATTTGGCTAAGATCTGAATAAAAAAAAACGATTAAAGTAACAAGCGATTTTAGGGTGTCTTTCGGAAACTGCATTTAGGCCGGAAGTGATTTTCGATTTTTTATTTTTTAATTTTATTTTTTATTTTTTTTATCTTGACAGAGCTCTCCAATACTCACAACATGAAGCCTTCGGGGGCTATTTAGCCCTTCAACTTTCGGCACAATTGAGGAAATTGTTTTATATTACGTACTTCGTAGTATCGTGATCCCTACTTTGACTGCTAAGAAACGTTTTCTACATTAATAAGTAAGTAAATGCAGGTTGAGCAGTAAGAGACCAGCTTTCAATGCCCTTCACAATAATTTTTAGTTGAAAATTCCGCCAGGAAATCCACCCTCCTCGCCCCGAGAATCTACGTCTACCCCTTAGTCCTATTTCCTCATACGGGGTCGGGGATAAGGTGTCTGGTATGCTTTTACGGCCAGCTGCCCTTCCTGATCCCAACCTCAATAAGAACCTAATGAAGATGAAATAAATTATAGTGAATAGTAACGAGGTGGAAGGAATAGGTTCTGGTTTATGAATAGGAACTGTCACGATATTCACCTGGAAAGAAAAATGGGACACCACGGAAAACAATTTTCAGGACAGCCAACCCAGGAGCTCGAACTCATCATCTCCCGAGTTCATAGGTCAACACGCGCAGTCACTCCGCTCAGTGGCCCGAGAATAAAGCAGACAAACAATAACCATTACTCCCTCGTGCATCTAGCTACAGGACGTGGGTGGCTAACGTCATCGACTTTAATTGAATTGGGATGATGACCCCGTCCTCGTGTTATCACTCTTGTCATCACCCACCGAGGGAAAAGTGAGTGTGGGCAGTAATCGATCTTCTGCAATGAACGTAATTGTTATTCTGCATGGAGAGGACACGTGGGAGACAGTGGGCGTTCATTGCTATTCTGTGAATTCCACGGGAAGTATGAATAGCAGGACAAGTAAGTAATTACACATCTCCTCGTTTATCTTCAAGTACCTCTCATTAGCACACGGGATATGAAAAACTTCAATCTTCCACTCCATTCCGTTACAAAGCCTCATCACTCCTACATGTAACGTAAGTCTCTCGACAACAGATACATGGAAAGAAACATTCTAAGAAGATTTTAGTCTTTATCGTTGAGAGTATTTAACTTACGATCATATTTAATGTCTCAACTGGCAGATAAGAGAGGAAACTGCTTGTTGCAAAAATATTGAAAATATGAAATGTAGTGCTAAATATGTTGCATCACAAGTATGGTGCTGTGTTGAAACGTGCGCTCACTTGGAGGTTAACTGTCGTTGTGAATACATCGTCGTCAGTTGTGTGTGTTTGAGTCATCAGTCCACAGACTGGTTTGATGCAGCTCTCCAAGCCAACCTATTCTGTGCTAACCTTTTCATTTCTACGTAACTATTGCATCCTACATCTGCTCTAATCTGCTTGTCATATTCATACCTTGGTCTACCCCTACCGTTCTTACCACCTACACTTCCTTCAGAAACCAACTGAACAAGTCCTGGGTGTCTTAAGATGTGTCCTATCATTCTATCTCTTCTTCTTGTCAAATTTAGCCAAATCGATCTCCTCTCACCAATTCGATTCAGTATCCCTTCATTCGTGATTCGATCTATCCATCTCACCTTCAGCATTCTTCTGTAACACCACATTTCAAAAGCTTCTATTCTCTTTCATTCTGAGCTAGTTATCGTTCATGTTTCACTTCGTACAATGCCACGCTCCACACGAAAGTCTTCAAAAACATATTCCGATATCAATGTTTGAAGTGAGCAAATTTATTTTCTTAAGAAAGCTCTTCCTTGCTTGTGCTAGTTTGCATTTTATGTCCTCCTTACTTCTGCCATCGTTAGTTATTTTACTACCCAAGTAACAATATTCATCTACTTCCTTAAGACTTCATTTCCTAATCTAATATTTCCTACATCACCTGCCTTCGTTCGACTGCACTCCATTACTTTTGTTTTGGAGTTATGTATTTTCATCTTGCACTCCTTACTCAAGACTTCATCCATACAATTCAGCAACTTCTCGAGATCTTCTGCAGTCTCAGATAAAATAACAATATCATCGGCAAATCTCAAGGATTTGATTTCCTCTCATTGGACTGTGATTCCCTTTCCAAATTTCTCTTTGATTTCCTCTACTGCCTGTTCTATGTAAGCATTGAAAAGGAGAGGGGACAAACAGCAGCCTTACCTCACTCCTTTCTGGATTGCTGCTTCTTTTTTAAAGCCCTCGATTCTTATCACTGCAGACTGATTTTTATACAGATTGTAGATAATTCTTCGTTCTCGGTATCTGATCCCTTTTATCTTCAGAATCATAAATAGCTTGGTCCAATCAATATTATCGAATGCCTTTTCTAGATCTACGAATGCCATGTACGTGGGCTTGTCCTTCTTGATTCGATCCTCTAGGATCAGACGTAAAGTCAGGATTGCTACACGTGCTCCTACATTTCTTCTGAAGCCAAATTGATCTTCTCCCAACTCAGCTTCAACTTGTTTTTCCATTCTTCCATACGTGTTAAAATTAGGCAGGCATGAGATACTAAACTAATGGT
The DNA here is from genome assembly GCF_040414725.1 of Anabrus simplex. Taxonomy (NCBI): domain Eukaryota; kingdom Metazoa; phylum Arthropoda; class Insecta; order Orthoptera; family Tettigoniidae; genus Anabrus; species Anabrus simplex. Next base: position 22,857,384 of record NC_090267.1, read on the forward strand.
GCGATAGTTTTCACACCTGTCAGCACCGGCTTTCTTGGGAATAGGTATAACAACATTCTGCCGAAAATCGGATGGGACTTCTCCTGTCCCATACATCTTACACACTAAATGGAATAGCCTTGCCATGCTGGTTTCTCCTAAGGCAGTCAGTAATTCAGAGGTAATGTCATCAATTCCAGGTGCCTGGTTCCTATTTAGGTCACTCACAGCTCTATCAAACTCTGACCTCAAAATTGGGTCTCCCATTTCATCAGCATCAACAGCCTCCTCTTGTTCCAGAACCAAATTATCTACATCTTCACCTTGATACAATTGTTGGATATGTTCCTGCCATCTTTCTGCTTTGTCCTCTTTCCTTAGAAGTGGCTTTCCATCTGAGCTCTTAATATTCATACACCTAGATTTCCCTTCTCCAAAGGTTTCCTTGATTTTCCTGTATGCAGCATCTACCTTTCCCAGGACCAAACACCTTCGACATCCTTGCACTTCTCCTTCAGCCATTCTTCCTTAGCAACCTTGCACTTTCTATCCACTTCATTCTTTAATCGCCTGTATTCTTTTCTGCCCTCTTCATTTCTAGCATTCTTGTATTTTCGTCGTTCATCAGTCAGTCTAATATCTCCTGAGTAATCCATTGATTCTTAGCTGATCTTTTCTTCCTTCCTAACATTTCTTCAGCAGCCCTACTGACTTCATTTTTCATGACTCTCCACTCTTCCTCTATTGTGTTTCCTTCAGCCTTTTTATTTAGTCCTTTTGCAACATGTTCCTTGAAACAATCCCTCACACTCTTTTCTTTCAACTTGTCTAGATCCCATCTTTTTGCATTCCTTCCTTTCTTCAATTTCTTCAGATTCAGATGGCATTTCATGACCAACAAGTTGTTGTCAGAGTCTACGTCTGCTCCTGGGAAAGTTTTGCATGCTAACACCTGGTTTCTGTATCTCTGCGTAATCATAATGAAGTCTATTCGATACCTTCCAGTGTCTCCGGGTCTCATCCATGTATAAAGCCGTCGTTTAAGGTGTTTGAACCAAGTATTGGTAGGGACTAAATTATGATCAGTGCAGAATTCAACCAGCCAACTTCCTCTTTCTTTCCTTTGTCCCAATCCGAATTCTCCTACTGTATTACTTTCTCTTCCTTGGCCTACCACTGCATTCCATTCTCCCATCACAATTAGATTCTCGTCACCTTTTACATATTATATTAAATCTTCGATATTTTCATATATTCTTTCGATTTCCTCATCATCTGGTGAGCTCGTAGGCATATAGACCTGCTCTATTGTGGTGGGCATTGGTTTGGTGTCTATCTTGACGACAATAATTCTTTCACTATGCTGGTCATAGTAGCTTACTCGCTGTCGTATTTTCTTATTCATTATTAAACCAACTCCTGCATTTCCTCTGTTTGATTTCGTGTTGATAATTCTGTAGTTGCCTGACCAAAAATCCTGTTCTCCCTGCCAACGTACTTCACTTATACCAACTACATCTAACCTTAGTCTATCAATCTCCCTTTTCAGATTCTCTAATCTACCACAACGATCCAAACTTCTAACATTCCACGCTCCGACTCACACAATGTCAGTATCCATCTTCCTGATAATCGCTCCCTCTCGTGTAGTCCCCATTCGGATCTCCGGAATATTTTACCCGGGAGGAAGCCATCATCAGTACATCATTCATACAGAGAGAGCTGCATGTCCTCGGGAGTTAGTTAGGCTGTAGTTTCCCGTTGCTTTCAGCCGTGTATCAGTATCAACACAGCTAAGGCATGTTGAGTATTATTGCAAGGCCATGTCAGTCAATCATCTAGACTGCCGCCCTTGTAACTTCCGAAAGGCTGCTACCCCCATTTTCGATGAACCATTAGTTAGTCTGGTCTCTCAACAGATAGCCATCCGATATGGTTGCACCTGCGGCTCGGCTATCTGCTTCATTGGGACACGCAAGCCTCCCCACCGCGGCAAGGTCACATGGTTCGCAAAAGAGGCGTCAGTTGTATTTAATAATTTAATTTAATAATGGAAAAAATTTACGTCACACGCATACTCTGTTATAAGATGGCGCTGTGTGGACTCACGCTGAGTTGGAGGTTATTTGTCGTTGTGAATACATCGTGGTCAGTTGTATAAAATAACAAATTTAAGAATGGAAAAGAAATATTTGATTTGGATTCGGCAAAAACGTTCAGAAGAAAGAGTTGAAACCAGAGAAGTGAATGATGAACGAATAAAAGAACGTAATAGTCGTTACTATGAGAAATTGGAACAGCGAAAACAATTTACAGTAAGTAACTACTTTGAAGTAAATGAAGATGCGCACATACTTCTCTGGTACTCCCTTGGATCTCATGCATCTCCATACTTCTTGGCGGGGCACACGATCATAAGCTTTCTCTAAGTCAATAAACACCATATGTAATTCTTTCCTCTTTTCTCTGTGTCTTTCCAGGAGCATCTATGGTTCCTTTCCCTGGCATAAATCCAAATTGTTCTTCTGCTATTATTGTCTCCTGCCTAAGCCTACTTTCAATGACTTTTTCCCAGATTTTCATAGTGTGCGACATGAGTTTTATTCCTCTGTAATTTGCACAATCCTGAATGTCCCCCTTTTCTTTAAAAATGGGGATTATGGTACTCTTCCGCCACTCATTGGGCATTATTTCCTGTTGGAATATTCGTTGGAATAGGTTTAACAACATATTTATTCCCTCTTCTCCCAGGCATTTCCAGACCTCTACAGGGATTTCATCGGGGCCCGTTGCTTTTCCACTTTTCATTTTCTTCATAGCAGTTTCAAACTCTATCCTGCATATGTCAGTGGTTACATTATAATTTGGAACGCCATCTTCAAACACAAGCCGTTCCTAACCCATTCAGCCAAACTGTGAGAAATCTAGGAGTGACAATGAACGAAACTTTAAATTGGTCTGAATATATTAAGAATGTGTGTAAAAAAATATTTTCGATACTTCATTCGGTTAAAAGAAACAGCGATATTTTACCTTGTATTGTGAGAGTCAAACTCATACAAACGCTAGTGCTTCCCGTCCTCGACTACTGTGACGTCATTCTGGTAGACGCAACAAAAGAGCAGACTTCGAAACTTCAGCGAGCGCTTAATTGTTGCCTTAGATTTATATACAGTCTGAGTTATGACACACATGTTACCCCATACTATCACACTATTTCATGGCTAAAACCTGACAAACGACGGATGTATCACATACTGATACAGATATACAGACTGCTCTCTGAAGACAGACCACTATACATTTCATCCCAGCTTAAGTATTTGTCCTCCTTTCACTGCAGTAATACCCGCTCTGGTTCCTCCCTTTCTATTCCTGTTCACCGCTCCTCCATGTACAACAACTCCTTTGTTGTGGCGGGTTATAGACTTTGGAATTCCCTGCCTGTCAGCGTCAGAAATTCCACTTCATTACTTAAATTTAAGACTGCTTGCCGAGACTACCTGCTGAATGCAGCTGACTAACTTGTATGACTGGAAAGAATGAATGATCGTATGAATGTGAGGTAGAAAAGTGTAAGGTATTTTTGTGTAGGTTATCATTTATTATATAATATGTACTCAAACTCTGCTCCCAATGATGTGTACAGTGGTTAAGTGTAAGAGAGGGCCAAGAGCCCTAACTTCGCCACCTACAAAGGCATGATAAATAAATAAATATATAAATAAATTAAGCAGCTTTTTAAAATACTCCTCCCATCTCTTCTTAATTAGGTTCTCATCTTGAATTACCATTCTTTGTTCATTCTTCATTTGCTTGATGTGTGTTAGATCTTCTGATGCTATATCCTGTGCCTTAGCAATTCTGAAGAGCTTTGCCTCGCCCTCTTTGGTCTCTAAATTTTCGTAGACTTCATTCCATGCCAATGCCTTTGCTCTTCCAACAACTCTTTTCGCAGCTTTATTAGCTTGTCTGTAGTGTTCTCTATCTTCGGCTATTCCAGATTCTTCCCAGGCTTTCTTGGCTTGTTTTTTCATCTTGATCGCATTCTGGACCTCATCATTCCACCGCCATGTTTCTTTATCAAGTGGAGCGCCTTTCCCAGATGTCATACAGAGGACTTCCATACCAACTTTCCTGATAGCTTCAGCGTTTACTGTCCACCATTTCTGAACACCTTCTACTAACTGTGCCTCTTGGATCACCTTTTCCTTGAATTCACTTCTCAAAATTGGATCTTCTAACCTCCACCATTTGATTCTTGGAGTCATTTTCCTTACTGCTCTCTTCTTCATCCCTGTGCATACATAATCAAGCATTAGCACTCTGTGTTGTGGAGCTACGTCTTCCCCTAGTATGACTTTGCAGTCCTTTACCTCCTTCAGATGCATTCTTCTACACAAGAGGAAATCTATTCGGCTTTCCCGTCCTCCACTTTTGTATGTCCATAGATGCCTCTCGCTTTTCTGGAAGAAGGTGTTACAAATCGCCAGATCTGAAGCTAAGGCAAAATTTATCACTCTCTCACCCTCTTCATTTCTTGTATCAAATCCCCAACCTCCAGGAATTTTTGCTCAATGTTTCTCCTTCCATACTGGTTCCAACGTGACCATTCATATCTCCACCTAAGAATACTTTTTCATTTGCTGGTATGCTGGAAAATTCTTCTTCCAGGTCTCTCCAGAAATCATCCTTTTCTTCCTCTTCACAACCAACTTGTGGAGCATAAGCAGTTGTAATTGTGAACTCTACCCCAAGGCACAGCTTCACACTCATTATTCTATCATTACTTCTGTTTACACTGACCAGGCAGGTTACAAAGTCATTTGAAAGGATAATTCCAACACCATTTCTACCTGCACTGTTTGCTCCACTGTACAGCAACTTAAAACCACAGCCAAGCACTCTTGCCTTATTACCCTTCCACCTAGTTTCTTGAACACACAGAATTCCAATCCTCCTCCTCATCATTAGATCCACAACCTCTCTACCCTTCCCCGTCATAGATCCAACATTCAGTGTTCCAATTCTCACTTGAAATTGCTTCTTTAGCCAGGCCCGCCCATGGTCCGGTATCCTTCGCTCATTTCTCACAAAGGGCAGGCGGAATCCTTGCGCGTCGCTTCTGGGGCACGTCCTAGCAGTTTCCGAGTCTAATATTGTAGAACTTGCCATATTTGTATGGTTTTGGCTATTTAGGTTTAAAGCCGGATGCCCTTCCTGTCGCCAACCCGTTTCCAACTTATCGGGGATAATTTATGTAACCTCTGTGCCCTAGGCAACGCCGTGAGGAACATAAAATGTACCTGTCTTCTTCATGGTTTCCATGGCAGTCTCAACAAATCGATTAATATGGCTGACACGTTAGGCAAAGATTGTAAACATGATATCAAGTGCCTTTCTTCGGACTGTTATCTATGGATCAGTTTTCAGTTAAAACAAGATGGCTGCCAGTTATGACACAAAAGTGATGTAATGTTTGTGTCTAAAAACACTATTAAACAATGATATACTTACAAGATAACATTAACCCGCCTTGAGTACACATTATATTGTCATGAACACTGCCAGGAAACCATAAATGAAGTACTGTTCTTACTTAAAGATGTAAATACGGCGCACCCAAGCTACACATGATCAGATGTCAATGTAAACAAGGGGTGCTAACATGGATCCTTTAACTTTCGTAAACTACCCTGCTTTTGGAATCCTCTCAGAAGTGCTGAAAGAACCTGATGCTCAGAATATCACCAGTTAGTTTGTTAAGTTTCAAGGAACAGATAAAGTTGTGAAGAATTTCCTGTCCCTGTTCTGATATAATCGTGGTCACTAATGGTTGCATATATTTGGGTGTGTGTGTATATGTGTCTAGACTACTGATTGAAACATCCTGAATGAAATAAGACCGGTAAAACAGCCTGTGTATAATTCGTAACAGTTATAAGAAGTCGTGGTATTCCGACAGCTTACCAATATTTATAGTAATAGAGCAAGGGTTCCATAATTTATCCTGAGAGAGTACTGATGTGTATTTCAATAATTAAAAAAGTGCTTTCGTAGCCTATAATAGAGCGTATAATGTTCGATTTCTCTCGCTTATCGTGATCTCCGACGAGGCTTTGGGTCCGTTCTCTGCATCTCTTGCGGTCATCGCGTAGAGCCCTGCGCGGATATGCAAAATAATATCCACATCCGCGAATGGTTATCCGTGGATAATTTAAATATTTAACTACAGTATAATACACCCAAGGTATTGAAACGCATAGATCTGTTAACACAATTCAATAGGCCTGACACCTGGCACTAGAACCCCTACAGTCGCAGGTTTATGAAGGATTTTCTCTTGCGATAACTACCGACGTATTCACCTTCGTTCCTTCCTTCCATTAATTGCGGGCAGGAACCAGTTAGGCTTAGGTCAGATTTACAGCTTTATGATCTCAAGGATCTTAGTATATAACCATTCTCCCACAGCCATGTCAAGGGTCGACTAACCACAGCAAAAACAAGACTATACCTGAGTGAAAATCAATAAACTTTATTATTTAGAAATTATCAGCAAAATTACCCGTACTGCCATAGAGTTTGTATCCGCCAAGACACTAACTGTGCGGATATCCAGACGTGCTGTACCAAAGAAGTAGTATAATTGGACAGTTCGGCCGCCACCGCCACCTCCGGCTCCCAGTGGCCACCTCCACCTCAGCCAGTGGCCTCTTCCAGTACTGCCAACTTAACCTAACTAGCGCGACAGTACTGCCAACTTAACCTAACTAGCGCGAAATTTGAATTTGTAAACAAAGCCACGTGCTTTTTGACAGCTGTCATCGACAACAACGCATCGCTAACCTCAGTACTGCCATCTTGACGGGCCTAAACCTCAGTAGTGCCAACTTAACCTAACTAGCTCGAGATAAACAAAGCCACGTGCTTTTTGACAACCACGTGCTTTTTGACAGATTTGTAAACAAAGCCACGTGCTTTTTGACAGACAACAACGCATCGCAAACCTCAGTACTGCCATCATGACGGGCCTAAACCTCAGTAGTGCCAACTTAACCTAACTAGCATGAGGTAAACAAAGCCACGTGTTTTTTGACAGCCACGTGCTTTTTGACAGATTTGTAAACAAAGCCACGTGCTTTTTGACAGACAACAACGCATCGCTAACCTCAGTACTGCCATCTTGACGGGAATAAACCTCGGTGGTACCAACTTAACATAACTAGCGAGAGTTAAACAAAGCCACGTGCTTTTTGACAGCTACATGCTTTTTGACAGCTGCCATCCGCCATCTTTGAGCACCGTGCTGCCCTCTTTCGTCACCTGTCATCGGCAGTGCTGCCATCTTGACGGGTCTAAACCTTAGTAATACCAACTTAACCTAACTAGCGCGAGGTAAACAAAGCCACGTGTTTTTGACAGCCGTCATCCGCCATCTTTAATCCATAGAGCAGAGTGCTGCCCTCTTTAGCTACTTACCTTTGAAATGTGGTGGCGGATAATTTGAAAAATGCTTTTTGACAGCAGCCATATTGCATCGCAAACCTCAGTGCTGCCCTCTTTAGCTAGATACCTGTGGTAGCAGACAATTCCACGTGACAGCAGCCATCTTTAATCAAGAGAGCACCGTGCTGCCCTCTATGTGGTGGCGGCAAATTGAAAAATTCCACGTGCTCTTGTTTGGAAACAAACTCACGTGCTTTTTTGACAGCTACCATCCACCATCTTTAATCAACAGAGCACAGTGCTGTACTCTTTAGCTAGATACCTTTGAAATGTGGTGGCGGCAATTTGAAAAATTCTATGTGCTCTTGTTGGGGAACAAAGCTACGTGCTTTTTTTGACAGCTGTCATCCGCCATCTTTAATCAATAGAGCACTGTGCTGCTATCATGCGGGCAATTTCGTTAGCTGTCATCCGCCATCTTTAATCCAGAGAGAACAGTGCTGCCCTCTATGTGGTGGCGGCAAATTGAAAAATTCCACGTGCTCTTGTTTGAAAACATACTCACGTGCTTTTTTGACAGCTGTCATCCGCCATCTTTAATCCAGAGAGAACAGTGCTGCCCTCTATGTGGTGGCGGCAAATTGAAAAATTCCACGTGCTCTTGTTTGAAAACATACTCACGTGCTTTTTTGACAGCTGTCATCCGCCATCTTTAATCCAGAGAGAACAGTGCTGCACTCTATGTGGTGGCGGTAAATTCCATGTGCTTTACAAACCTATGTGCTTTTCTGACAGCTGTCATCCGCCATCTTTAATCTAGAGAGAACAGTGCTGCACTCTATGTGGTGGCGGCAAATTCCACGTGCTTTACAAACCTATGCGCTTTTCTGTCATCCACCATCTTTAATCTAGAGAGAACAGTGCTGCACTCTATGCGGTGGCGGCAAATTCTACGTGCTTTACAAACCTATGCGCTTTTCTGTCATCCACCATCTTTAATCTAGAGAGAACAGTGCTGCACTCTATGTGGTGGCGGCAAATTCTACGTGCTCTTATTTGGAAACAAATTCTACTCGCTCTTCAGCTGTCATCTACCATCTTTAATCAAGAGAGCACCGTGCTGCCCTCTTTGTGGTGGCGGATAATTTGAAAAAATTCTTTTCGACAAGCAGCCATCTTTAATCCAGAGAGAACAGTGCTGCCCTCTTTAGCTACTTACCTTTGAGGCGGTTAATTTGAAAAATTCTTTTCGACAAGCTGCCATCTTTAATCCAGAGAGAACAGTGCTGCCCTCTTTAGCTACTTACCTTTGAGGCGGTTAATTTGAAAAATTCTAGCTGCCATCTTTAACGAAAAGGGCATCGTGGTGCTATCTTGCGGGTAATATTTTACGTCACAGCTGTCATCCACCATCTTGCATTGCTAACCTTAGTGCTGCCCTCTTTAGCTACTTACCTTTGACAAGCTGTCACCCGCCATATTGCATCGCAAACCTCAGTGCTGCACTCTATGTGGTGGCGGATAACTTGAAAAAATCTTTTTGACAAGCAGCCATCTTTAATCAACAGAGCACCGTGCTGCCATCTTTAGCTACCACCATCTTACATCGCTTACCTCGCTGCTGCACTCTATGTGATGGCGGTTAATTCGAACAAGTTTAATCACGCATCGGGTAAGCTAGAGTAAGCACGTGCTGCAGTGATGACGTTATCATGCATGTTTAAACCCGTTCGTTGACTAAAAGCTTTAGTCTTCGGGAAACAGTGATAGAGTGTGGAGTTCAAACATGACGAAAACATTAATAGTTGATGTGCAAGGCTTTAAAGTAAACGGAAACAAGTTTGTGTTTAAAGAGGTGGCTGTGTTAGATTGCTGTGTGTTGTGGGCACCAAAACTTGTTAGTTTAGTATTTAGTCCACCGTTCCCTTACTGTTTGCAAACAGATGAAGATAAAAAGCAGACTCAGTGGATTGAAAACCATTTAGGTTTGAAGTGGGAAGAAAAAGGAATACCTTATCGTTTTCTACCTTTAATGATGAATGCACATTTGTCAAGAGCAGATCTTGTTCTTTTAAAGGGTTGTGAAAAGAAAGAATGGTTGCGTGATTTTCTACCATCATCATGTGAAGTTATCGACATGCATGAATTGGGGTGCCCATCATTTAAAACTCTTCCGAAAGAGCATAGTAGAGAAACAACTAAACAGTCTTTACAACATGTATGCATGCTCTTTGATTGGTTGTGTCACAGTGCATGTCGGGAAGTGAACAACATATGTAAAGTGCAGTGTCGAAATAACCTTAGTGTAAAAGAAACATTTGTAGAGTAAAGACATCATGTCATTTCTAACAGATACTAAGTGTAACGCAGTTGAAAAGGCGATCGTAAAGTTTTATGCATGCAAAAAGAAACTAAACACTTTTACTGAAGAAGAGTTAAATGCATTACCAAAGGCATTTTTGGTCAATGTAGCTGCGAATGCTGTAAAGAAGATTTGGGATAAGGTGCCTCGTGAGTGGACTCAAGATCCTGTTTTGTCAGAGCTTCAAACGTGTAGTTTACATCATGAACACGTGAGTTTAGCTAGAAGACCTTCTGTGAGACAGTGCCGTACATGTCAACTAATTAAACTGTATCACGGACCTAAAACTAACGAGTTGTCTTCGCTTATAAACACTTATCATGGCTGTGGAGAGAGTAAACAAGGAAAAGGTGAAGAAACGTGCTGGGAGAAAGATGAGGAAGCATGTTGGGCGTGGACTCATCAATAGAGTGATTGATCTTCTTTTCTTCGTGCTTCATCTCCCCTGCGGTCCTAGAACACGTTCGCCTGATACGTAGTTACATGCTGCCTGCATAGAGTGTAGCTGTTAAAATCTGCTTCGTAAAGTTATGCTGTGTGTGTGTGTGTGTATGTGTTATTACCTAGTGCTTTAGCTGCTCAGAAGAATATAGCAGCACTTGTCGTTGTTGGTGCAATAAAACGAAAAACTGAGTGACAAAGACCGTAACATGAACAAAGGATAAAAATGTATGTAGATAGTCTAAAATAAATATGAATTGTCAAAACATATTACAGGTGTTGTTTAATCCTACAGCATGTCCTAGTGACTTAGAAGAAAGGAAACGTAGAGGATTAAAAGAAAACACACATAAGATTTAAAGTACATCCTCTTTATTAATCCATGAATTAAAGCTGTTATTAAAACCAAGCCATTTAACATACAGTTTATTACCACGACGTCGAATAACACGTTCAACTAAATAGTGATCAGGATATTTTGTTTTCTGCAGTTCTTCGATGTAGAATCCTCCTTCAATAGGCTGTCCTCTGAGATCGCGAAGTAAATACGTAACTGGATTAGTAAGCTTAACACTTCTGATTTGAAAAATTTCAGTGCTCCAGTTAGGTGTGTATCCTTTTGCAAAGATAGACTTGTGTTTGCTGATGCGAACGAAATCACCTTCTTTAAAGCGATAGCGACGTGGATCAGCTGTTTTGATTACAAGATGAATAGCATCTAGACGAGGTGTATTCTTTGTAACAAGACGTGGCTTTGTTCCGATAGTGCGATGAGGTGTATCGTTGTAGGTAGATAAAAGTCTAGGTAGCAGATCAATCCAACGGTATGAACCTTGCGCTGTAAATTCTCGCCACATCATTGTTTTGAGTGTACGATTAAAGCGTTCTACAACACTTGCCTTGAGATTACTGAACGTAGAGTAGTGTTGAATGCTAAGTAACTTGAGGTAAGAAGAAAATCCTTGTTGTAAAACTCTTTACCTTGATCAGTTTGAAGAAGCCTTGGGCAGCGTTTCGATTCTTCAACAATATGTTTAAATGCTTCTTTAACTTGAGCTGCTGTTTTAGAACGCACGGGTTGTGCAAAAGCAAACTTTGAGTACACATCGATAACAGTAAGTAGATACTTATAGCCCTTATTACTAGAAGCATATGGAATCATTTCTACTAAGTCTGCTTGCCAGAGATCATCTTTTCCTCGTGTAATAACGCGTCTGCGACAGTAGGTGCGACGTGCTGGTTTATGTAACTCATGTGCGATGTTTACCTTTACAGGTGAGATCTTCTCTTGACGAGCCATTATAAAATAATACCGGCATAACGTAGTTCTCTTTCTATTTCTAGAATTTCTGATCCGTGACCAGTGTGACCAGCCTCTTGCGATGCTCTTAAAAGTTGTAATCGTTCAACGAGTAAGTTTGGGTCATTCCAGTATCTTACATCCACATACGGCAACAAAGGCTTGTAGATAACGTCTAGACTACGTGCAGTCGGAAACAGCTTAGAAATAAACTCACGATACTTGTAACTCTTATTCGCATTTACAGCTTCTGTTCTCTTGTAATTACGTCGTGTTGCATCGGTAGCAAAAAGTATTGCTTTATACTTTTTAAGATCATCTTGTAAAATTATATCCTTGCCAGGTATTCGTGAGAAAAGAAGTTCTAAGAGTCCTTTCGTAGGTTTATAGGTAACACCTTTTACAATGAGTTTGTTGCTATTAATCTTAACATTTGAATTTCCTATCCGGAAACAGTCATCTTCGTAGCGAATACCATAGGTAGTGTCAGTTTGTCCTGTAAAAAGTTTTTCTATATAAGGTGCAAAGAGAGATCCATAGGTATCTTGAATAAAAGTTCTAAACTGATTGCGATATTCTGGTGTAATCATAACCTCAGACAAAGATGGTAGATTTTGCGTCGATGTAGTAGGTGTTTCTGCAATAACATCTGTAGTTAAAAACTCAACACGCTTAGATGGTGATGCTTCATTAAGTTCTTCTTCTTCTTCTTCCTTATCTTCCTCTTCTTGATCTACATCCTGCTTCTTCTCTTCCGTATCTTCTTCATGCTTTTCTTCTTCATGCTTCTCTTTATGATATGATGTTTGCATAGAAGCAAAACTTGAAGTAGACTGCGGTAATGAAGTAGAATTAAAAATTTCTTTGAGTGGTGTACTTAGTTGTGTTTTTAAAAATAAATCCGTGTCTGCTTGAATACGTTTAAGCTCTTTAAATTTCCGTCGAATATTGTTTCGAGCTTGGATGATATGTTTTGTGATCTCCTTGCTAGATGTTAACATGATGGTGGTTTTTAATCAAGTAGTTACTGTAATTCTGTGTTAATGCATATAAAATGATCGAAACCCATGCGATATCGTCCATGCTGTACATCACTTTCTTTATCAATAACTAAAAAGCTGTAACGGTGTAATGACCAACATTTAGCACACATACGTTTAAAGTCATCGAATGTCATATCAGTGTTAACATGATCGTTATACACATGTCGCATGTTGCGCTCATCTTGCCGAAAAAGCACAATAACATTTGCGTTGTCGCGTATCAACTGCTTGGGCACACGAGAATAGGTTTGGCACAAATAGATGCAATCAACATATTTATGTCGACCCATACTAAAGAATGCACGAATAACGTTTTGCTGTTCTGTTGCGACATCATCAAAGATCATTAGAGAATTAGGAAGCACATCGTCTGGTGATGGTACTTGCTCATGTGAATTAAATTTAAAATATCTTATTCCATCTTTAACTAGATCGTGCATTACAGTTTGTAGAATAGTATATAGCGGCTGATAGAGTGACTTTGCGAAAACGTAAATATTCTCGAAGCGTATACCATTTACAGAAGTAATAAGTGTGAGTAAAAGATTTGTTTTACCGCATCCCGACGGACCTGATATAATACATCGCACAGTAAAAGGAAACAACGTTCCATGACGTTTTCTTGTAGTTGTACTAGAACTAGGTAAGAGATGTGGTACAATGTCGGTAACAGGTAGCGTGTCTTGCTGCTTTATAATCTTCATGATAACTGAATCATAAAGTACGTAATAGTAATATATATATATTAAACGAAACAAGAGGCAACGGTTAGTTTATGATTTGCTCTTGACTAGTAAAGTCGTGTCCAGCATGGTGAAACAACGATATCCAAACGACATGAAGAAGAAGAAGAAAGTAAAAACTGTTGGATGGAAAGATGTTATAAAGGCTGCGCAAAAAGCTATTCGAGGGGAATACAATCCTCGTGTAGCTATTACTAAGGCGTTACGCGCAGCAAGAGCGAGAATTTCTCCAAAGTGCAGAGCAATATTTAGTAAACGTGCGCGAATTATTCCTGTACCAAAACGAGGAGGATTTCTTCCTGCGCTGTTTGCTGGCTTAGCAGCTTTAGGGTCATTGCTAGGTGGTGCTAGTTCTGTAGCGAGAACTGTCAAAGCTGTAGAAGAAGCGAAACAACAGTTGAAAGAGAGTGAACGTCATAACAAGACGATGGAGGCAATTGCGTTACGAGGCAAAGGTGTGAACATGAAGCTAGCGCCATACAAGAAAGGGCTTGGTATCTACATTTCTCCAAAAAACGTCTACTGAATGCACTGCCATATCGAGCTCTAACGCATGATGAAGTTTTTACGTTTGCTAAACAACTAGGAATTCATTATTTTCGAGGAGTGTATATGCGTGATCAACTACCAGCACGTCCACGTGAACGTGAAAGTGCCGTAATTAACTTGGACGACAGTCGTGGACCTGGAACTCATTACGTTGCTTATGTAAAACGTAAATCTAAAGTATGGTATTTTGATAGCTATGGAGATTTACCTCCTCCTTTTGAGCTCATACGTTATTTCGGAAGCAGTGCGGACATTGTTTACAATAAAAACCGTGTGCAAAACTTTAATACACGCATGTGCGGACGATTATGTCTTATGTTCTTATATCAAACCCAGACAGTAGAGAAAGTGCATTAGTGTATGCGTGATGACGAACAGTGAAAGAACGTTTGCTGTACGTGGAGAAGGACCTGAAACAACCGTCTATTTTAATCCACCAATCGAACTTGGTTATCAGCCGCATAGTCTTGGACTAGTATCGTTTGAAAGCTACAATAAAATCTATAATGTGCGTGATGGTTTAAACAAGTTCTATTACGATGAGTATGTGCTAACACTACCCTCAGGTAGTTATACAGTAGATGATATTTACGACTATATTGAAAGTACGTTAACTGATCAGTTTGGGGAAGATAGTTTTAGTAATCATAATTACAAGTTCTCAATCACTATAAGCAACATTACGCACAAATGTGTTATTGAATCATCATTTAAGATTGACTTCAAATCACAACCTGATTCGATTGGACCACTGCTTGGATTTTCATCGAGGGAGCTCCTACCGAACGTACGTTACGAGTCTGATCAACCTATAAAACTCTTCGATGATTATAATGTGAACATTACTTGTAATATTATTACAGACTTGAATAGTAATCTACAACCTTCGCACGTCCTGCACGACTTTATTGTTACAGAGGAACGTGGATATACTATTTGTGAGAAACCAGCAGTAGTTCTTTATCATCCTGTGTCTGTAAAACACATTAGCAACATTACTCTTAGACTTGTAAATAAACATAATCAGCTTATTCATTTAGATCAGCACGCGTACGTAGCTTACAAACTACATCTTAAACCAGTATGAAAACCATCTATAAAACACGGTGTACATTCCGAAGGCATACTACATACCCATAAGCAGATACTCCAAGATTTAGGATATACACTACTACAACAGAATGGAAGAAATGCTAGACATTACGAATACAGTAGAAAGTCGTGAAGGTGTAGTACGAAGTGAGCTTCATTCTTATCAACCTTTTACGTTTGGATTAAATAACAATGATGAAATTCATTTTATTATTAATCAACAAGATGTTTACACCTTACCACACGAAAGCTACCTCTATATTGAAGGACGATTAGAAAAGTCTGATGGAAGTGGACCAAGCACTTCACAACTAAACAACCATGCTCTAGCTTTTCTCTTTTCTGAAGCGCGATATGAAGTAAATAATGTTGAAATAGATCGAACGAAGAATGTTGGTATTACAAGCGCAATGAAACTCTACCCTTCTTTCTGTGATGAAGAAAGTAATCTTTTGCGGATGGCTGGATGGTGTCCAAAATCTACTAACAACTGGATGATTAATGAGGATGGAACTTTTACGGGTATGTTATCACTGAAACATATTTTTGGATTCGCAGAAGACTTTACACGTATTATAATCAACGTAAAACAAGAGCTTATTCTAATCCGTGATCGAAGTGATTACAATTCTCTTAAAGCAGTAGAAACACCTGTAGAATCGAAAATAACACTGCATCGTATACTGTGGCGGATCCCACATGTAACCTTATCTGATCGTGAAAAACTTCGATTGCTCAAGATTGTAGAAAATGATACACCATTACCTATACGTTTTAGAAGTTGGGAGCTGCATGAATATCCTGTGTTACCACCTACAAACAAGCATAGCTGGGCAGTTAAAACATCACGTTTTACTGAGAAGCCCTTGTACATTATTTTTGGATTTCAAACTAATTGTAAATTCAATCACGAAAAAGATAGCTCACTGTTTGATCACTGCAAATTAAGACACGTTAGACTATATCTCAATGGAATTACGTATCCCTACGAAAACATCGACATTAACTTTGAGAAAAATAAGTTTGGGATGCTCTATGACATGTTTTGTAAATTTCAATCATCGTATTATCAGAAAGAAGATCGTCCGCTATTTACACCTCAAGAATTTAAAAATAAAGCACCGATTGTAGTTATAGACTGCTCTTATCATGAAGAATCTATAAAAGAATCTCCAGTTGATATTCGTTTAGAATTTGAAACATCTGAAAACATTCCTGCTAACACAGCAGCCTATTGTCTTATTATTCATATGAGTGATGTTACTTACCATCCGCTAACGAATATTGTTACGAGACTATAAATAAGAATAGATCTTTATCATTTTCATTAGTGTGTGCTTCGACATCGTACGCTATGGAACAAAACTGTAAATGTGCATGCTGTTTGCATGCTCATACGCAACATCTTATTTATGTTTCACGAGTGAGTGAGGCTATTAAGATGTTCTATAAACGTAGATCATCGATGCCGAAACATCTTATTCAATACTTACCACCAGGATTTTTATATACGTACGCTGCCTCTTACGTACATAATTTTTGGGACATCCTTCCTCTACACAGTAAGATGGCAATCGAAGTAGCTTTATGCAGAACTTGTGAGCGACATTACAAGCATCGAGGAGAAAATGGTGATGATGATTGGGATGGACCAAATCCGAGGATTGAACACTGTACACAGTGTATGAATGAACTTTCTCTAGTACTTCATGATGATGATGATGATTCCGAAAAGGAATAACAGCAAGGTAAGAAGTACATGATCTTCTCTGTAAAGCATAACATACTTAGTATAATATATTTCTAAATGCTTTGTTTAATTTGAATGTTGCAGGAGGCATTTCGGAAGCATACGTTGTTAAGAAGCACACCAACCTTGTCAGCAGCAAAAACGAACACTGTTGTAGTACATTTGTAAATAAATATTTGATCGCATTCAAAAAATGTTGTACTTATTGCATTGCTTTACACCGACTTACTCTTAAGAAAAACGATCAGGTCTAAACATGCACAATGACGTCATCACAACAGCACTTGCTTACTCTAGCTTTCCCGATGCATGTTTAAACTCGTTCGAATTTACCGCTACCACATTCCTTTACATCGACTTACTCTTAAGAAAACGGACAAGTCTAAACATGTATGATGATGTCATCACAACAGCACGTGCTTACTCTAGCTTACCCGATGCGTGATTAAACTTGTTCGAATTAACCGCCATCACATAGAGTGCAGCAGCGAGGTAAGCGATGTAAGATGGTGGTAGCTAAAGATGGCAGCACGGTGCTCTGTTGATTAAAGATGGCTGCTTGTCAAAAAGATTTTTTCAAGTTATCCGCCACCACATAGAGTGCAGCACTGAGGTTTGCGATGCAATATGGCAGGTGACAGCTTGTCAAAGGTAAGTAGCTAAAGAGGGCAGCACTAAGGTTAGCAATGCAAGATGGTGGATGACAGCTGTGACGTAAAATATTACCCGCAAGATAGCACCACGATGCCCTTTTCATTAAAGATGGCAGCTAGAATTTTTCAAATTAACCGCCTCAAAGGTAAGTAGCTAAAGAGGGCAGCACTGTTCTCTCTGGATTAAAGATGGCTGCTTGTCGAAAAGAATTTTTTCAAATTATCCGCCACCACAAAGAGGGCAGCACGGTGCTCTCTTGATTAAAGATGGTAGATGACAGCTGAAGAGCGAGTAGAATTTGTTTCCAAATAAGAGCACGTAGAATTTGCCGCCACCACATAGAGTGCAGCACTGTTCTCTCTAGATTAAAGATGGTGGATGACAGAAAAGCGCATAGGTTTGTAAAGCACGTAGAATTTGCCGCCACCGCATAGAGTGCAGCACTGTTCTCTCTAGATTAAAGATGGTGGATGACAGAAAAGCGCATAGGTTTGTAAAGCACGTGGAATTTGCCGCCACCACATAGAGTGCAGCACTGTTCTCTCTAGATTAAAGATGGCGGATGACAGCTGTCAGAAAAGCACATAGGTTTGTAAAGCACATGGAATTTACCGCCACCACATAGAGTGCAGCACTGTTCTCTCTGGATTAAAGATGGCGGATGACAGCTGTCAAAAAAGCACGTGAGTATGTTTTCAAACAAGAGCACGTGGAATTTTTCAATTTGCCGCCACCACATAGAGGGCAGCACTGTTCTCTCTGGATTAAAGATGGCGGATGACAGCTAACGAAATTGCCCGCATGATAGCAGCACAGTGCTCTATTGATTAAAGATGGCGGATGACAGCTGTCAAAAAAAGCACGTAGCTTTGTTCCCCAACAAGAGCACATAGAATTTTTCAAATTGCCGCCACCACATTTCAAAGGTATCTAGCTAAAGAGTACAGCACTGTGCTCTGTTGATTAAAGATGGTGGATGGTAGCTGTCAAAAAAGCACGTGAGTTTGTTTCCAAACAAGAGCACGTGGAATTTTTCAATTTGCCGCCACCACATAGAGGGCAGCACGGTGCTCTCTTGATTAAAGATGGCTGCTGTCACGTGGAATTGTCTGCTACCACAGGTATCTAGCTAAAGAGGGCAGCACTGAGGTTTGCGATGCAATATAGCTGCTGTCAAAAAGCATTTTTCAAATTATCCGCCACCACATTTCAAAGGTAAGTAGCTAAAGAGGGCAGCACTCTGCTCTATGGATTAAAGATGGCGGATGACGGCTGTCAAAAAACACGTGGCTTTGTTTACCTCGCGCTAGTTAGGTTAAGTTGGTAGCACTAAGGTTTAGACCCGTCAAGATGGCAGCACTGCCGATGACAGGTGACGAAAGAGGGCAGCACGGTGCTCAAAGATGGCGGATGGCAGCTGTCAAAAAGCATGTAGCTGTCAAAAAGCACGTGGCTTTGTTTACCTCTCGCTAGTTAGGTTAAGTTGGTACCACCGAGGTTTATTCCCGTCAAGATGGCAGTACTGAGGTTAGCGATGCGTTGTTGTCTGTCAAAAAGCACGTGGCTTTGTTTACAAATCTGTCAAAAAGCACGTGGCTGTCAAAAAACACGTGGCTTTGTTTACCTCATGCTAGTTAGGTTAAGTTGGCACTACTGAGGTTTAGGCCCGTCATGATGGCAGTACTGAGGTTTGCGATGCGTTGTTGTCTGTCAAAAAGCACGTGGCTTTGTTTACAAATCTGTCAAAAAGCACGTGGTTGTCAAAAAGCACGTGGCTTTGTTTATCTCGAGCTAGTTAGGTTAAGTTGGCACTACTGAGGTTTAGGCCCGTCAAGATGGCAGTACTGAGGTTAGCGATGCGTTGTTGTCGATGACAGCTGTCAAAAAGCACGTGGCTTTGTTTACAAATTCAAATTTCGCGCTAGTTAGGTTAAGTTGGCAGTACTGTCGCGCTAGTTAGGTTAAGTTGGCAGTACTGGAAGAGGCCACTGGCTGAGGTGGAGGTGGCCACTGGGAGCCGGAGGTGGCGGTGGCGGCCGAACTGTCCAATTATACTACTCAAAGATGTTCAACCCAGTTATACTCTTGACAATGTTCGACCATCAAGTGCAAACTCGTCCACGATGTCTCTTGCCGTGAACATTTCCAACAATGATCAGGGTCTCCATGCAGTCACATAAAGTGTCCAAAGAAGTAATTGCTTTTTTTGTTTACAAGTTGCCTTACGTCACACCGACACAGATAGGTCACATGGCGACGATGGGATAGCAAATGGCTTGGAGTGGGATTGAAGAGGTGTTGGCCTTAATTAATTTGCCTGGTGAGAAAATGGAAAAACTATCTTCAGCACTCCCCACAGTGGGATTTGAACCCACTACATCCGGAATGCAACGTCAGAGCTGCGCACCCCTAATCGCACAGCCAACTTACCCGGTTAGAATTAATGATAAAACTCTTTGTTTAGCCTACATATTGATGATGGATGAGTCTGAAATTGAGGTGGCTTATAATAGAATTATTTTTGCGAAATGCTGCTCAAGGTAAGCACGGACTGGATACTACTCTCATTTTCAGTGTTAACGAGATAGAGCGATCCTTTTATAAAAGGGACAAATTCGTGTTTACATTTTTGGCCATAGCTGTCCTTCTGTTCTGTACTGTAATCGCACAAGTTCATTTGTTGCTGAGGTGAAAGTTGATTACTGTTGCTTTCAGCTGAAGAACATTGAGACAATATCATCGGCAAAGATCAACTTCCTGCATTACTTGTTGGTTAGACATGTGTGTCTAGGTTGTAAACAAGGGGTGCTAACATGGATCCTTTAACTTTCGTAAACTACCCTGCGTTTGGAAGTGCTGAAAGAACCTGATGCTCAGAACATCACCAGTTAGTTTGTTAACTTTCAAGGAACAGATAAAGTTGTGAAGAATTTCCTGTCCATGTTCTGATATAATCGTAGGCTGCCGCTCACAGTCGCTTTCTTGTTGATGATACACCGATGAAGTCACGAAATTCTAAATTATTTATGGAATTATATTTTTAAATGATCAATTTTTCCACTTTCATACATTTAATTTCATAGACACGCTGTTCTAAACATAGCAGAAGAATATACACTTCGATTTTTCCTATGCAATTTTTAAATTTAACACTTCAAAACCTAGAGAATACGAAACATTTCACTGGGAAATTAAAATCTAATATTTTGGAACTTGAAAATAACAAAGTCCTACCTTGACATCAGTGATACTTCAACGGTAAATTTCCAGATGAGATGCGAGCTAACATCTTGTAGGCTTACCTGAAACAGATACAATACACAATAATTAATTTACAGAATGATAGGAGGAGAATGCTGTAGGTTTGATTTAGGGACTTGGGAAATGGAAGTCAGTAATTCAGTGTATTTAGTGCGAAAGAAGGGTGTCCCTAAACCTGGTACACTACTGTCTGTTCTGGTGAATGTCTTTTCATTTTATTGGAGCTAGAGTTGAGCGCTAGCCTACGTGCATTTGAAATAGAAGTGGGAAATAATTGAAATTCACTTCCACTGTAAATGAGAGTGGTATTCTCTCTCTCAGTTGCGTTTCGCGGACCACATGCTGACCATTAAAACCGAGAACAAACCACTAGCACATACAGCCAATAACGACCCTGGCCTGTAGGAAAGTAGAAAAGATCAAAGATGAAAATAACGCTGGAATTCAAGACGACCGAGATCGATAGCTGCAGTCGATTAAGCGCGGCCACTATCCAGTATTCGGGAGATAGTAGGTTCGAACCCCACTGTCGGCAGCCCTGAAAATGGCTTTCCGTGGTTTCCCATTTTCACACCAGGCAAATGCTGGGGCTGTACCTTAATTAAGGCCACGGCCGCTTCCTTCCCACTCCTAGCCCTTTCCTGTCCCATCGTCGCCATAAGACCTATCTGTGTCAAAAAATTCAAGAGGACAATTTGCGGCAAGTATTAAAGAGATTAGAATAATTTATCAAGTTCGGTAAATTTTTAACAAGTTCTTTGAAAATGGTTAAGAAACTGCTAAGTGAACAATTGATGGGGAATCTGCCACCTGTACGACAGCCCTAAATGTACATCATTGATTGATTGATTGATTGATTGATTGATTGATTGATTGATTGATTGACTGATTGATTGATTGATTGATTGATTGATTGATTGATTGATTGATTGATTGATTGATTGATTGATTGATTGATTGATTGATTGATTGATTGATTGATTGATTGATTGATTGATTGATTGATTGATTGATTGATTGATTGATTGATTGATTGATTGATTGATTGATTGATTGATTGATTGATTGATTGATTGATTGATTGATTGATTGATTGATTGATTGATTGATTGATTGATTGATTGATTGATTGATTGATTGATTGATTGATTGATTGATTGATTGATTGATTGATTGGATTTCCGTAACAATTCACGCGAGAAGTCCAGGTCGTTATCAGCCCGCATGTGCTCCAGTGTGTCACTGGTGAATAAAACCTTCTGGGTCATCCTCCCTACAGCCCCGACTTGGCACCCAGTAGTTTCTATCTTGTGTGCGGGCTTGATCAAAGAATCGAAATATTATTTTTTTTTTCGTATTATGGCGATGACGTAATTGTCTTCTTCCTGCGCTCAAAGAGTACTTTACCGTACTCTAATTCCTTTCCCTGCTGTTTTAATAGAAACCTCTCTGCTCCGCTTCACAGCAATGTAAACACGGATAGTCAGAGAGATCATGAACCTTGTTGAACTGTTGCACCAACGTGGTTCAGTACCCATCTACACAAAAACGACTTGTCTGCATTTCCAGCTCAAGTGATCTGCCTGCAGTACTGATTAATGTATATCTTAATCCACACCCAACAGATAAATATCGTATACTAGCTGATTCACCCGTGCTTCGATAAGGAATTCGACATTGTATGCAGAATTCTAATTAGCTAGTCAGCACGTTGTGAGCAAGATTATATTAAATTGCGTAGCTCAAAACGTTACCCTAGAACGCGATGGGAAAGTCGCCAAACGTCTTTTATCATATGAAGACTGGCTTAGGGAGTTTTCATTGTAATGGTAGGACCACTTGCCTACCATCAGTCGCAATTAGGTTGGGGAGTTTTCATTATAATGGCAGCCACTCACTCTCCACCGGCCTTTTTGCATCCTCAGGAAGGCTGTGTTAGTGGTTTTCCCAACTGAAATGAATATGGGTCATTACAATGACGTCAGTAGGAATGGCGGTGATTAAAATCAATGCTTTCATATGAAATACTCGATGTAATATAAAACCACACAATTTCTCACTTTTAACGAACTGTATTACGCTGCCGATCTAACAGTCCAAAGTTCCAGAGTTGGAATGCCCAATTCCCAGACAGCCGTGATTCGTGAACACTTTTCTTCTTTTTTCCGGCGGCGGGGGGGGGGGGGGGATGGGGTGAGGGGTTGGTCGAATAGTGGAGAGTCCCAGACTATGCCCTTTTACTAATCTCTTTCCTAGGAGTACCCGACGAGTCCCAAAATCGCAATTCTATACACTGGCGGCAGAAAAATCTATCTGACTTGGAAGAAAATTTTTCCTGCAAGCCGAGGAGAAACCCCTTCTTCACTGCTAATTTGGAATAAAATGAATTTAGAATATAATAAAAGTGAATAGGAAGAGGCTTTCCTTAAGAAACGACTCTTTTCAGGCCTGAATTTTGAGTTATGTAGTGAATTGTGGTGCTATAATTTGGAATAGGCCCAAATTGTAATTCTAGACCAGGTCATACTACTACTACAGTAAGTGAGCCTCCGCCGTAAGTATGCACACTGCTCATTCAAAACAGCGCGTCAAAATAGGGACCGAAGAGCTGGAGTACAAGAAAATATATGAACCAGAGGAATGGCATGCTAAAGAAAAAAGTTTTCCAACTCCCCAGCTATTTCCCGCCGATATTCAGGCAGGCTGTTGCACTCGATACGCAGCAGTAATCCCATCTATCGGAGTTGAGCGGCAGCATAAGAGACAAAGAACATCACAAAAAACAATGGTCAATGTAATGTTATTGTTGATCAATGTTATACGCTTCCGATATTCAAGGCCTTCACATTCAGTTTTCTTCCGACTCTGAAATACCACTCTTATCATAGTCGGTACGGTAAAACTGAATAAAACATAAATAATCGTAAATTGTATTCTCTATAACTTTTGTCATGTAGTGCTTCTCGATAAGACCATAAACGTACGTATTTAAAATTAAGTTTTAGGTGTCTTCCCCTAAACTACAGTTTCATCCAGAGTGAATACAATTATGTATACCTTAGACTGTAGTTCCTTATTCCTCGACTTTATATACCGATTGTCATTAAATTCTGTTAACCCATTTTCTCGTGGCTCGGCATTGATATGGATTTAGCAACAACAATACAAACTCATGAATATCTGTATTATCATAGCCGGTGCGGTAAAAATGTATAAGACGTAAGTAATCGGGAATATAATTCTATATAACTGCAGTTATGTAGTATTTAGCTATAGGAGCACAAATAATAGAAATATTTGAGAATTACATTTTAGGCCTTCCCCTAAACTACCATTTCACTCAGCGTGAATAAAATCATATGTAGCCTAGATTCTAATGGCTCATCTCCCGACTTTACATACCGATTTTCATTAAATTCTCTTCAGCCGTTTTCTCGTGATGCGTATACATACATACATACATACATACATACATACATACATACATACATACATACATACATACATATATACAGACAGATTGACAGACAGACAGACAGAAATTACGGAAAAGTAAAAAGTGCATTTCCTTGTTTCTGTAGACATGACCGATACAGAAATACCATTCTTCTCAAATTCTGAGCAATCTACAGACAAAACTCTTAATATAAATATATACATATCACAGTATATCATGAAGTTCATTTTTACTTCACTAATCCCGAAACAGAGCACCATGTTTACGCGTACGACTCTGGTAGCTTTGTGAAGAATTCGTTGCTTCACATAACATTAATTTTTATTTATCTATTACCACATAACCCCGTGTACAGACCTCTCGTAGCAAAACACGTAGAACAAAACAAGAAAATGCCAATGCATGGATTGAACATGGGTCGTAACGAACCAAAATTATTTATGATTAAATGAATTTAAATTAAAATGGGTAAATTCAGCACAGTACGAAATAAAACACAACAGTTAAAAGTTCATGTTGCTCGCTACGAAACTGAGCCCGAGGCAGAGGCAAGGGCGTACACACCTCCCTCGTAACATAAAACCATACTTTATTGTTGTTACTCTTTGCTTCTGTCCAGAAAATCACTCATCACTACCGTTCCCAATCACATAGATTGTTCTTTACTTCACATTAGTTTTAGTCTGTAATACACATTTTATTCTAGTTTGTTTCCAATTATTATATTTTGTACACGTAGAAAAGACATATGACCGAATACCGAGGGAAAAATGTTAGCCGTACTGGGGGACTATTGGATTAAGGGTTGATTATTAAAGGCGATCAAAGTTATTTATGTTCACAATTGATTTCTGGGCTCAAAGTACTTACAGGTGTTAGAACAGGCTGTAATTATTTACCTTTATTGTTCGCAGTTTACATGGATGTAAGGTATGTAAGATATAAAGTGGCAGGGAAGGATTCAGTTAGGTGGAGATGTAGGCTAGTTAGTAGTCTGGCCTATGCTGACGACTTGGTCAATGGCATATTCCGCCGAATGCCTGCAGTCTAATATCTTGGAACTTGAAAGATGAGTATGGTACGAATATTACCCCTTTGAAGACTAAATTGATGTCGGTAGGTAAGAAATTCAGCAGAATTGAATGTCAGAATGGTGATACAAAGCTGGAACAGGAAGACAGTTTTAATTATTTAGAGTGTGTGTTCTCTCAGGATGGTAATATAGTAAGTGAGATAGAATCAAGGTGTCGTAAAGCTAATGAAGTGAGCTCGCAGCTGCGATCAACAGTATTCTGTAAGAAGGAAGTCAGCTCCCAGACGAAAGTATCTTTACATCGGTCTGTTTTCAGACCAAATTTGCTTTAGGGGAGCGAAATCTGGGTGGACTCAGGATATCTTATTCATAAGTTAGAAGTAACAGACATGAAAGTAGCAAGAATAATTGCTGGTAGAAACAGGTGGGAACAATGGCAGGGGGTACTCGGAATGAGGAGATAAAGGCTAAGTTAGGAATGAACTCGATGGTGAATCTGTACGCACAAACCGGCTTCAGTGTTGGGGTCATGTAAGGCGAATGGAGGAGGATAAGGTACCTCGGAAGATAATGGACTCTGTTATTGAGGGTAAGAATGGTAGAGAGAGACCAAGACGACAATGGTTAGACTCGGTTTCCAATGATTTAAAGATAAGAGGCCAGAGAACTAGTTAAAAATAGAGGATTATGGCGGTCGTTAGTAAAATCACAGAGGCTTGCAGACTGAACGCTGTAAAGCATAACGGTCTATAAAGATGATGTATCTTCAGTATTCGGCCCGAAGGCTGGTCGGATCCTCAACAGCTCCACCACTAGCACTCATAGATGGCCTGGGCACCATTGAAGAGTCGTACCAGTGAAATGAGGAATGAGCTAGTTTCCCGTGGCTTTCCTCAGAGCGCCAGAAGTTGCTATTACATATCAGTCTGCCTAGCCCGGTGAAATGTATGCACCAACCTATCCTATGTGTAACATTTCCACACCATTCATTGCATAAGGAATAGTATTATTAGCATCGTTCATTTTCATGTTGTCAAAGCCAAGGATGAGACAGAGACACGTCAATGAAAGTATGTAGCCCATAGTGCACTGTAAACAGCACGCACCATGGAGATGTATGTTTGTAACATTACAGAAGGTCATTCGCGATCTCTGCGGACGATGTTTGAAGGGTAATTACTGTAGCTTATGAAAAGCTATGTACTCACGAGCGAGCATTTGTAGCACGACGACGCAATTTCCATTGCAGTAGACTTTTTCGCAGAGCTAGCATGTCTATCTTTTTCCACCCCTCCTGACAGGCTTTCCAGAGACTATTGATAGTGCGTGAACATCTGTTTCCTAAGGCCCTGTTTAGGAGTCCAAATGCACGTACATCCTTGGTTGATCCACCAACTGCCTTAACCGGAATGTCAGTAAAAAGAATTGCACGTATTCCAGTTTCCATCTCCATTCTCTCTAAGAACAGACGAGTCGAACGAGAGGTGCGGCTGATGTACCCCATATCTGAGTTTTCGCCCTCATATACAGTGCTGGAATATCCGTGTTGTAAATGGCAGTTAAAACCTCTTGCGAATAGCTATATTTAGCATGGGAAAGGGCTGTCACGTAGCCCTCCCAGAAAGGGGCAATCAGCTTCGTCATCGTTGCTGCTAATATCACGAAACCCTACGCGTACGTTTTCAGTCCTGGTGTGTCCGCCTCCGTACCGTAAAGGTTAGCATTACTGTATTAGCTGCTGTCCTCGGAGGCCCGGGTTTGATTCCCGGTACTGCCAG
The DNA here is from genome assembly GCF_040414725.1 of Anabrus simplex. Lineage (NCBI taxonomy): Eukaryota > Metazoa > Arthropoda > Insecta > Orthoptera > Tettigoniidae > Anabrus > Anabrus simplex. The sequence goes on from NC_090267.1 coordinate 22,884,275, forward strand.
AAATTTAAGATTGGCAAGAGGGCTGGTACATGCAGCTCACCTCCATTGGGGAAGGGGGCGTGCCTGAAAAGAGCTGCAACACCTCGGGATGAGGACACGAGTTTACCTTTAGTACTGATGTGAATCAGCACTCCCCGTTTAGACGTGCTCAAGTTCATAACAGCGCCTCCAGCGGCCTCCACACTCGTCACCAGAGATCCCGAAGGACCTTCTACATTTGTAACTTAATATTTATCTGGTCTCTTTTTTCATTCATTGTATGTCTGCAGTGTTTCATTTTGATGCTAAAAGATAAAGAAAACAAAGTGTTCCTTATTTGTTATCTGGAAATCTGGCAACTTGCGAGCTGACCAGTGAACTGTCAACTCGGATGTAACAAATGACGTGTTATAGAGGAAGAACTACGAGATGCTGCAATTTTTGTCTCTCTTGAGATTACAGCCAAAGCTTCATGTTCGCACAAATTACAGAAGTCGTGTCCAACTTGTTAGTGTACATTACAAGGTAATCAACTGGGTTGTTCACGCCCAGTCTTCCGACCAATCAATAGACGCACTTCCCTCTCTCGCCTCTTGGGTTGAATATGCCTCCTTCTCCTCCATCCCCCGGACAATCTCGGAGTCACGTAAGAGCCTTAAATCTACCGAGCGACTTCTTCTCTGTGGATTTTAACATTCAGAAAGGGAAAGCTCTAAATAAAGGGAACAGAAGTTACGAGAATTCCCTATTCACCGCCGTGGTATTGCCGGTTAGGACGGTAGCACTGCAGCTTCCTGTTCGATTAGCACAGGTTCGATTTCCCGAACAGTATCGATTTTAACACTGCTTTGAGTGACTACTCTGTCACATAATTTGAAATGAGAAGTTCAGCTGGTTAGATATGATCCTGTATCCTCCTCTTTCAGTCAGAATGGGGTTACTATTATTATTATTATTATTATTATTATTATTATTATTATTATTATTATTATTATTATTATTATTATTACACTGACTGACAGAGCAAATGCAACACCAAGAAGGAGTGGTCAGAACTTTATGCCAATTGCAGGGTAGACTGACGTCACTGAGGTATGCTCATGATGTGAAATGCGCCGCTGTGCTGCGCACGTAGCGAACGATAAATGGGACACGGCGTTGGCGAATGGCCCACTTCGTACCGTGATTTCTCAGCCGACAGTCATTGTAGAACGTGTTGTCGTGTGCCACAGGACACGTGTATAGCTAAGAATGCCAGGCCGCCGTCAACGGAGGCATTTCCAGCAGACAGACGACTTTACGAGGGGTATGGTGATCGGGCTGAGAAGGGCAGGTTGGTCGCTTCGTCAAATCGCAGCCGATACCCATAGGGATGTGTCCACGGTGCAGCGCCTGTGGCGAAGATGGTTGGCGCAGGGACATGTGGCACGTGCGAGGGGTCCAGGCGCAGCCCGAGTGACGTCAGCACGCGAGGATCGGCGCATCCGCCGCCAAGCGGTGGCAGCCCCGCACGCCACGTCAACCGCCATTCTTCAGCATGTGCAAGACACCCTGGCTGTTCCAATATCGACCAGAACAATTTCCCGTCGATTGGTTGAAGGAGGCCTGCACTCCCGGCGTCCGCTCAGAAGACTACCATTGACTCCACAGCATAGACGTGCACGCCTGGCATGGTGCCGGGCTAGAGCGACTTGGATGAGGGAATGGCGGAACGTCGTGTTCTCCGATGAGTCACGCTTCTGTTCTGTCAGTGATAGTCACCGCAGACGAGTGTGGCGTCGGCGTGGAGAAAGGTCAAATCCGGCAGTAACTGTGGAGCGCCCTACCGCTAGACAGCGCGGCATCATGGTTTGGGGCGCTATTGCGTATGATTCCACGTCACCTCTAGTGCGTATTCAGGGCACGTTAAATGCCCACCACTACGTGCAGCATGTGCTGCGGCCGGTGGCACTCCCGTACCTTCAGGGGCTGCCCAATGCTCTGTTTCAGCAGGATAATGCCCGCCCACACACTGCTCGCATCTCCCAACAGGCTCTACGAGGTGTACAGATGCTTCCGTGGCCAGCGTACTCTCCGGATCTCTCACCAATCGAACACGTGTGGGATCTCATTGGACGCCGTTTGTAAACTCTGCCCCAGCCTCGTACGGACGACCAACTGTGGCAAATGGTTGACAGAGAATGGAGAACCATCCCTCAGCACACCATCCGCACTCTTATTGACTCTGTACCTCGACATGTTTCTGCGTGCATCGCCTGCTCGCGGTGGTCCTACATCCTACTGAGTCGATGCCGTGCGCATTGTGTAACCTGCATATCGGTTTGAAATAAACATCAATTATTCGTCCGTGCCGTCTCTGTTTTTTCCCCAACTTTCATCCCTTTCGAACCACTCCTCCTTGGTGTTGCATTGTCACTGTCAGTCAGTGTATTATTATTATTATTATTATTCTTTCATCGTTATGCCCGTTTACAGAGCGCGTTGGAACTTGTTAGCTTGTTTATGGTTTTCCTTTCTTCTTCTCCTCCCAAAATCTCTTCATGAACTCGCTATGCTGTTTCTTGCGTTCTTCCGTCCATTGTTTTCTGTGGTTCTTTTAGCCTTTTCCGTGAACGTGTGCTTTGCAACCAGAGTTCCTAAAGCCTTGCGAACCCTGATGATATCATCTGTAATGTTCATTTCTTTCAAGTCCTGCTTTATTTCTTCTAACCAGCTCATTTTCACCTTCTTTGAGTTAATTATACCAAGTAGTCTTTTGCATGTCTAGTGTCGTCCATTCTACAGATGTGGCCATAGAATTTCAATCGTCTCCTGCGTACGGTATTGGTGAACTTGTCCATTGCTTTGTACAAATCTACAGTTTTTCTTTTCATCCATATACCATTTACAGGAACGGGGCCATATATTTTCCTAAGAATTTTTCGTTCTTGTTTTTAAATTTCATCAATTTTAGAGTGGCCTCCTAGAGATGTGGTATCTGAGGCATACAAGGCTTCCGGAAGAACAACAGTCTTGTAAAGCCGAAGTTTTGAATTTCGTTGACATCACTGTTTTATTGTAGTGATTCCATTTTATTCGGTATGTTTTCAGGAGTTTGGTGGCTCTTTTTAAATTAGCTTTCCTATCCAGTCCGGATGGTACAATGATTTCTCTTAGATATTTGATGGAAGGTACCTGTGTGAGTGTTCCACAATTTGTCTGTAGTGGGGATCATTGGATACTCTGGTGTCCTTTAGCCATGACATGAGTCTTCTCATACGATGTTTGGAGGCCTGTCTTCGATGCTATCTCATGTAACTTCTCTATGGCATAGCTGGTTTCTTCACTGGTCTTGGTAAAGATAGCTAGATCATCAGCAAAAGCTAGACACTTGACGTTTATTCTTTGTCCCCGAGTACCAATGTTAATACCTTCAATTCCTTTTCCCTATGCCCAAGGAGATCGCCCTCTGTGCAAGATATCGCACACAGAGGACACCGAAGCATGTACACTATCAGGAGTGACAGTCCGTCGCCGTTTATTACGGTCTGGGTTACCGGCGCGTCGTCCACTTTGACATGCTAGACTGCAATGGTGTATGGAAGGCCGTCACTGGAGACAGAAATGGCAACAGATAGTGTTTTCGGACGAATGCAGGTTCAGTTTATTTGAACGTGATGACCGCATTTTGATGCGCAGCAGACAGGGCGAGAGGCATCACATTGACCGCATTTGCACGAGACATAAAGCGCCAACTCAAGGCCTTATGGTGTGTGGGGTGCTATTGGGTACAACCACAAATCACAGTTGGTGCGTGTCCAGGGCACTGGGGCCAGTATGACCTACGTGAATGACATCCTCCGACCCGTAGCCATATACTCTGTGCACGACACCCCAGACGCCATATTGCAACAGGACAGTGCACGAACACGTGCCATCTTGTTGTCACAGGATGTCAGACTGTTGCCCTGGCCAGCCCGATCACCGGACTTGTCGCCAATCGAAAGTGTGTGGGACAGGTGGGGCGCTATGACCCAATGTCAACCACCAAAGATGAACTGTGGAACCAGATGGATGCAGCATTCGCCAGTCGCGCCATATACGCGTCGAAGCCATCATGCATGGAAGGAGTTACCAGTGCCCACGGGTGACCCAGTGTCTACTAGGCAACAGGAGACATGCTGAACCTAGGTGACTGAAGTGTTAATCGTTTCTGAAGAACATACAAATGAACATGCCCTGTGAATGAGAACTTCCTATCTCTCGTCTTTCAAGGTGTTGCTTTTCATGAAGACGAGTATACATTGGATCAAGTTATTACAAGGAGAAGATCCCGTGCAGCCATACCCTCACTTCTTTATCAAAAAATAGACATCTATACTGAGCAAGTGGCTTGGGTCAAGTAGCTAAGAGCTTGCATTCGGAAGATGGTAGGATCGAATCCTACTGTCGGCAGTTCTGAAGGTGGTTTTCGATGATTTCTCATGTCCACGCCAGGCAAATGCCGGGGCTGTACTTAAACAATTGAGACTATATTTCGCTTCCTTGCCACCCCTTAGCTCTTTCCAATCCCATGGTCCCCGTAAAAGCTATCTGTGTGGGTGCAACGTAAAACACCTGTTCAACTTCCTACCTTTCAGGTGCATCCATGTCGTGCTCATTGACATTATATTATAGACACATGCTAGTAAGGAAAGTTTTTCCGACTCCTTGGCTCAATGGTCAGCATTGATGCCTTCAGTTCAGAGGATCTCAGGTTCGATTCCCGGCCAGGTCGGCGATTTTAATTCCGTGTTATTGATTCTTCTGTCTCGCGGACTAGTTGTTATGTTTTCCCAATAATCTCCTCTTCATATTCAGACAACACACCACACTACCAACCAACGCATCCCTTCAAATAGGATTGGCGTCAAGAAGGGCATCCGGTCGTAAAAGAGAGCCAACAGCACATGTGCTACACAATTCGCACCAGCGGCCCTGCAACGTGTGGGAAAGGCGGTAGAAGAAGCAGAAGAAGAAGAAGAAGAAGGTGGCAGTAAGGAACGTTTAGACAAAAGATTTATTCATGAAAGCTTTAATATTAGAGAAGGGGCTGCCTGGCCGAGGCGGTAAAGGGGTGTTTGGTTCACCCGGAAGGACGTGGGTTCGATTCCCCGTCAGAAAGTCGAAAAATTTAAGAAACGAGTTTTCCACTTCCGGAAGTGCATATGGTCCTAAGGTTCACACAGCCTTCCAAAAAAGAGTACCAGGTTTTTCCTGGGGGCAAAGCAGCCGAGCGTAGAGGTAACCACTCTACCGCGTCAAGTCCCGAGGTTACGAATAGTGGAAACCTTTACCTTCCAGCTCTCCAAGGGCCTTCATGGCCTGTACGGAGATGACTTTGTTTTAATATTAGTGTCATGTTTTTTATTAGGTTGGTGCGTAAGTCCAAACAGTTTTGGTTTTCGAGTTGGTACTCCGGTCGCTATGCCTTTATTTATAGATTGCCAGTTTTTATTTGTAATTCAATGTTTGAATTTGAGGTTACATATTGAAGTTTTGTCATTTAGAGATAGTGGATGGACCTGTGGACGCCGGAAAACTTAGTGCCAAGTGGAGAAGTGGGAACATTTCTCACATATTCTTCTCTTTGAGTTCAATAGAGGAGCGAAAGTAGCGGAGGCTGCCAGAAATACTTACGCCGTGTGGGGATAATGCCGAGTGCACGGCAAGAAAATGGTTTTCTCGTTTTAATCAGAATCGTTTTGACATTAGTGACTCTCCACGTTCAGGAAGACTTTCGGAGTTTGACGAAGATCGTTTAAATGTATTAATTCAAAATTATCCACTTCAGTGAACTCGAGAACTGGCAAATGTGATGAACTCTGATCGTTCCACCATCGTGCAACATTTGCATTCAACGGGCAAGGTTCAAAAATCGTGCGTGTGGCTGCGGCACGTTCTAAGCCAAAACCACAAAAATCAGCTTGCTCGTCATCGTTTGGAACAACATTGACCAATCCTATCCCGTATCGTTACTGGGGATGAGAAATGGTTACTTTATGCTAACATAGGGAATGGTTGAGCCCAAACAACTCCCTGTACAAAGACCTGTGCGCATCCACTAAAGATGTCATCTGGTGGAACAGCGACGGTGTGCTCTACTAAGAATTGCTTCCCGCGGAGTAACCGTTACTGCTGGCATTTACTGTCAACAACTGAGATGTCTCGCAGACACAATCCAAGAAAAACGATCAGCAAGACTGGGTGAAGTGATGCTGCTCTATGATAAATAACGCCCGACCACACTCTGCTAACCTGTCAAAAATCACTATACAGGAGTTAGGTTGGGAAGTCACTCCGCACCCACCTTATCCACCTGATCTTGCGCCCTCAAATTTTCACCTTTCCCGCTCTCTATCCAGCAACCTTCAATAAACTTCCTTTCGGGATGAAAATGCGCTCCGAACATGGCTTGACGAGTTCTTCGACTCAAAACTACGTGATTTCTACAGGCGCGAAATCAAAAAATTACCACAGCGTTGCAGACTGTTGTAAATATTGAAGTAGAATATATTACTGACTAGGGTTCCCGTGCGAGAAATCTAGCATTTTCATAAAATATGTGGTGGAGTAGCCCCTGGTGAACTACTGGTGAACTAAGGAATACATAAATCAGTACTTACCACTTAATGAAATCTTCGATTTTTTTAACATTTAACATTTATGTTATCCACTTGAATGGAAGCAAATGCAAGTGCATTATTATACTGGAGAATTTTCCGGAAGTAAGTTTGGTTCCACCATCATTCTTTTCTTAACTGATACTTACAGTATATTATAATGACATAAAACAGGCGTCCCAGCGGCCAAAATGTGAAGTGGACAGCAGTGATGGCGCGTATTTCCCTTCATCAACAGTATTTGCAAATCGCACACTTCGTACATTTTAAACTATTTTTTAAAAAGAAATTATCGATATTTATGAAATGAGAGTGCAATTCGTCACTGCTAATGTCTATTATCCTTCTTTTGAATACTCATTTGTCACGATCGGTTACTTGTGAGTGCCGAAATACGGATCTACACTGAAATAATATATATATTGATTAACTTCCCTCTTATGTGTATCTGATATGTTTACTAAACTTATGGAAAAATGCTACGAACTTATGCACCAACCCAATAAATTACGTAAATCTGGTTACGCTATTCTGCATACGAATGCTGCCTGTTCAACGTCACAGCAACAGTGAGAGTCATAAGCAGGGGGGGGGGGGGGGAGGGGCAGAGACCGTGGCCTTCACCAAGGGACTGCCGACTGTGAGGCTCAACGAGAGTCATGCTTAAAGCGGTCACTTCGACTTGCCGGCAAACATTAATAGGACGGCCGTACTTGGTTAAGAATTTCACAGCAGACAGATCTTGTCACTGTGTATGGCGTGACTTACGAAACAGCACCGCATATTTGACAGAGTACAGACAAAGGTGGAGGTTCAATATCGCTCCTCTAGCATCCACAAATTATGTTTATTTTTCTTACATACAAATTAATGAGCAATTTCAGTACAAAAGACCAATTCCTACAACGATTTCTGAATCAATTTTACAGTGATACATTTTTCCCTTTTGATGTAGAGTTTTTCTTCTCTTACGTGGTACTTGTTCCTAAGTGATCAAATAGTGGAGGAAATAAAGGTATATTTCTTTCATAACAGCTGATAAGGCAGGGAGGGAAGGGATGGCTGGAAGAGGATCACTTCCTAGTCATCAGTTGCTCCACTCATTTTCAAAATTATTCTCTCCAGATTCTTGATGCTTAATTTTATAACTAAGGGATCTATTCTTATTCTACATTATTGAGATAATAAATTTTGTACATTCTCACTGTGTTCTCATGGCTGTGACAAAAATAATTGTAGTAATATTAGCAACAAATGTATAATAGCTGAAAGAGAAATATACACGTTCCTTATGACAGTGTTGTTGTTGGTAGTGATATTGGTAAGATTCTGTGACAAACAAAGGAATTACCTGAAGGGACAGGTTTGACAAAGGCAGAAAGGACCGATCATAAACAGACTCGTCTGGAATTTTCACACTCGATAATAGTATACATTACTGCTTCACAGAAACGTTTGGTGGTTTGCCGATATAGCTGGGTGTCAGACTATTTCGTACAATACTGCTTCGCAGAAATGTTTGGAGGTTTGCCGATATCGGCAGGCACAAGAAGACTTCATATTATGGTCTTCGTACTTTATACAGTACTGCTTCACAGAAATGTTTCGAGGTTTGCCTATATTGGCAGGCACCACACGACTTCATATGGTCTTCATACTTTATACAGTACTGCTTCACAGAAGCGTTTGGTGGTTTGTCGATATTGCCAGGCACCAAATTGCGTCATATGGTCTACATGATTTATACAGTACTGTTTCACAGAAACGTTTGGTGGTTTGCCGACTTTGCCAGGCCTCATAGTACTTCATTTAATCTACGGCCTTCATGCTGGGCCATAGAGCACTCTAGCCCGAAACCACCAGCTCAGCTACTAAACCAACTTTTCCGGCACATAGAGTGGCTCCGTGGGTCCTACATACTCGGACAGTGCGTGCCTCAGACACTCCCACGATAGCTTACACTTTCAGTTCTCTTGCCCTTATCCTCATAGCCAGCAGGCGATTTAAACATGAAATAAAAATGAACAGAACCCGTTTCATACCGTTAACTTTCCCCTTCGTTTGACATCTGAGCTGGTAACTCGTACGGAAAGCCTTAAGGCAGCTTACCTGTGAGGTAATTTATTTTAAGAGGACTTAAATGCCAGGAACCCGTATTAATTGATTAAGTGGCCAATTAAACAGCCACATCCGGGCTCAAGTAGCAACATCGCATAGCCATTCCAGTAACCCTTTTAGGACTTGAGAAGCGTTACAACCGAACGATTACTATTATTAATATTATTATTATTATTATTATTATTATTATTATTATTATTATTATTATTATATCCAGGACACGTACAGAGGGATATACACCACGGGACCACAATAAAACGAGAAAGTTATGAGGGTGTGATTTGTGTCAAAATGCTTAAGAAATTTCCGGAAAAACTGGAACACTTTCAACGGAATGGCTCGAGACTTTTTTAACTCTTAGGAATACAATTATATTATTCTCATAAGTGTCCTATCTTCTCCATTAGACTCACATCATTTCACCACCAAAGTATTTTCATACGCATTCATCCATAGAGTCACGCTATTCGACGTCCAGCTTAGACTTGAATCGAGAACATAACATATAACTAGGCCTAATACCTGCTTGAGTGAGATAATAATAATAATAATAATAATAATAATAATAATAATAATAATAATAATAATATGTTGGGTATTCAGCCCTAAGACTGGTTTGATCCTCTAGAGCTCCATCAACAGCTGTCATAGATAGCCTAGGTGTCACTGAAGAGGCATACTAGGGAAATGAGGAGTAAGTTAGTTTCCCGTTGCTTTCCTCAGTGAGTCAGAAGTTGCTATTATACATCACTTTGCCAAACCCAATGAAATGCATGCACCAACCGAGACTATGAGCGATATTTTCACACAATTCATAACAGGGACTGGCTACGTAAGGAAGTATCGCTCGTACCTCAGTCACTTTTATATTGTCAAAGCCAAGGATGAGACTGAGACAGATCAATGAAAGAAACAAATTTATTCTAGCGCATACCAGAATACATAGTGCACTGTAAACACTACATCCCGCCAGCAAAGGCATATAACCACTTGTTCCGGGGTTTCTGTGGAACAGCAGAGGTGAAAGAAGGTGCCGGGATGAATGGGTCTAACTATCAAATCAAAGTTAATTTTAAAACTTTAACAACGGTTATATTTTCTGAGTTCCAACAATTAATAACAACAAAAATCTAACAATTCTTGATTAGGTGAAGAAACAAGACTACGAAGGTTCCAAGATTTCAGAATTTAAACACCCTTGGGCTACAAGCGCCTAGTTTTATAAGTTTGAGCTCCTAGCTCCGCATTACCAAATGCAAATTTGTTCGAAGGGCAGAAATCCCCTAAAACATGGAGCACCAGCTCCGTCGTTTACAATATCAAGCCTCCTGGAGGCACTTTTACAACACAAAAAAGAGCTGACCTGCTCTCGGATTTTCAAGCCTATTAAAGGCCATACCACACTTTACAGTTAATTGCCATCAAGGCACAACTTACAAACATGACACGGGGGTATTTTGTACCCAATCTACTGGGCCTTAGCAGAAAAAGAACAGGTTAAGAAACTGACCCGAAAAACCAATAGGAATGGAGGCGAGTATTTGCGCTCCTCCACATGCATTCTTAAAACCTAAAAGGCACTAGGCCGATGACACAGGGGCTATTCCCAACCTATGGAGGTGACCCGTATAAGAAGGAAATTTAAACATTACGGAGGAGAAAATTTCAGTTACCAAAACGTAGTCACCTCAAACCAAAATGAAGGGGAGCTCGAGAGGGTAAATCCCTCTCTATCTCCGAATTACAGTTACAAATTTAATTAAGTGTTTACATAAGCCGGCAGAAAATTACATATTTAGGAAATTTGGTTCCATTGTAAAGGTTTCGGACCTTTCCCGCGGGTTAAACTGCTGAGCTAGCAAGAAATAAAGATGTTAAACGGCCATTACCTCACTGAAGACCTGCTGCCTGATGAAAGAGGCGCTTCCCGCTTCCTGTTTTACGTGCACACACTTTTTTTTTTTTTTTTTTGCTAGTTGCTTTACGTCGCACCGACACAGATAGGTCTTATGGCGACGATGGGACAAGGAAGGGCTGGGAGTGGGAAGGAAGCGGCCGTGGCCTTAATTAAGGTACAGCCCCAGCATTTGCCTGGTGTGAAAATGGGAAACCACGGAAAACCTTTTCCAGGGCTGCCGATAGTGGGGTTCGAACCTACTATCTCCCGAATACTGGATACTGGCGGCACTTAAGCGACTGCAGCTATCGAGCTCGGTGTGCACACACTTAGTTGGATGTTGATCGAGTGGCCGAGAGACGAGAAAATCCGCAGTTTATAAACCCTCGGGAAAGGTTCGAGACCTTTCATGAATAATCAAGACACGCCCCCAGGTTTTATTGGCTACATTAAACAGTTACACACAAAATCGAAGAAGAAATACGGGATTGGCTGATAATTAATTACAGAAATTATTGATTGGCTAACTTCAAAACTGGCGGAAGGAAAAGCTAAATATTGCCAACCCACAAAAGAATGACAAAATTTAGTAAAGAAACAAAACTTATGAGTACAAAATTTATTCAAAAACGTTCGTTCACTTCGCACTAGGGTGCATGATCATAGTTCTTCGGCAGTGACATCTATGAGAGAATGTCCAAACTTCTTGATAAATAGTAAACAAAAACAAGTCGAAATTCACACAGTGACATGTTCAGAGGAAAGGTGAACTAGGTCCAGTTTCAAGTTCACTGTTTCTCCTGTAGAGGAGTACTTTAAGGCGGAAGATTTAAATGTGCGGCATAGAGGTGTACCACCCGGTACAATAATAATAATAATAATAATAATAATAATAATAATAATAATAATAATAATAATAATAATAATAATAATAATAATAATAATAATAATGATGATAATAAAATGCGCTGAACGTGTCTTCAAATATTGATTTTAGGAGAAGCCGGAGTGCCTGAATTGTTCACCTCAATGATTTTAATGTATCAGTTAATATACTAACACAGGTCTTTCCCATAAAGCATTCCGGAATGGCAAGGGATTCGCCAGGGTTTGATTCCGGAACTTTGAGCATAGGTAGACTTATGGTCCGCAACCGGTCACTCAGTTGGGAAGTTCACTCTCACTATCACACAGACGAAAGATTTTCTTGCGAGACGTCCACTTCTGAAGCGGTGCATGCCCGCGGGGTTCGTTGAGCTTTCACTAGATTTATTCCTGGATACAAATGTGGTTGAAAATAGTTTCCCACTTGGTGCTGAGGTTACAAAATGTACATCAATTCCCTTTCATCCCCCCTCCCCCAAGGCTCTTCAGTGCCTGCGCTTCCACCTCCTGTTGAATGTAGGGATCGTACTGAACGTTCGAGATGGTAGTTGATTTATCTGTCACATGTTGTCGCTACATAGGCTCCCTTTTGGTCATGAGATGTGCGCGCGAAACGTTCAGAGTGAACTCAGTAGTACATAAATGATCTGCCGTCTCCCAAAATGATTTCTCATTTTATAACTTCACTTCGGTTCATTTTTTCAATGACAGATTGTGTTACACATCAAATTAAAATCAGTAGCCCGCCTGGTAGCCATGATCGTTAAGGCGTTGAAGTCTAAGCGGTCCGACACAGTGGTTAGCCGGTTCGAAAAAAAAAAAAATGCCACCATCGGAATTTTGGCCAGCAGGGTAGGGAAAGTGGTGGGAAAAAATTTTTTTTCATTAGAGTGGGTGCCAAAAACCTGGATTCAATTCCAAATCGCTCCCCAGTGTTCATAAGTAGGGAGGACATATGACGTTACTGATGGTGATTCGTCCGTCGAATGGGAACGTTAAGCCTTGAGCAGACTCGTTGGTGCCATTCGAAAGGAGTAGGCTATGTGCCGGCACAGAGTTTCACCAGTTTCACCTCCCTTCCTACTATTATATATCACATCATTCATTTCTTCTCATTCACTCCTCTGATGCGATTGTCGTCAGGAAGGGCATCCGGTCATTAAACCTCACCACGTCAGATTCATCTCACCTCATACCCAACCCTGTAGAGCAACGGGAGTAATCGAACTTCCCGAAACATTTCAAAATATACATTTTGTGGTGGATCTAATTTTGATATTATCCATAGAAATTTTGAATATATACTGCTAATACTTCCTTTATTATGCCAGAAGTGGGAGTAAAATAGCGCAGTTACTAGATACACTGCATTAGCGGAAAATGAACTCCGAACACAAAGAAGGACCTATACTAGATAAACAAAATTCGGGATGCGTGTTTGCACATCAGGAAGAAGACGCATATTCATATTTTTGCTCTAGTCAGTGAAAAGTGGTGCTAATAGCGCTACAACGACCTTGCACAGCAAGTTTGCTTTAAGTTCGCTCTGTAAACTTCGTGATCGTTATTCGTCGTCCGGTGTTGACGTTGTGAGGTAGGTGCGAGTCAAAAGTGCCTTTAAGGAGACGAAAAAGGCAGTGTCAGCAGCTTACTGAATTTGAACGGGGCCGTGTAATAGGGCTACGAGTAGGTGAATGTTCCTTCAGCGATATTGTAGAAAGGCTTGGCAGGGAAGTATGCATAGCACATCAGTGTTGGCAGCTATTGTCTAGGGAAGGCCACACCTCCATGGTGGATCATACTGCACCTGCAGCAGCCATTAGAAGTTCAGTTGGCACGCAGAGAACTGTAACAAATCAACCTACTTGACGGACAGCTCCGAGCCGGACGTCATGCAGCGTTCATGCCAATAACTCTGAATCACTGCCATCTGTGACTTCAGTGATGTCGAGTTAGAGCTCATTGAAGGGCGAAGTGGAGATCTGTTGTGTTCTTAGATGATAGCCGTTTGGTCTTGGTGCCAGTGATGGTCGTAGGTTGGTAAGAAGGAGACCAGGTGAGCGCTTGGAGCCTAGATGTCTGCGGCGTGGACACAGGAGCTACAGCAGGAGGGGAGGTGATTTCCTTTGACAGCAACAACACTCACGTCGTTGTCACAAGAACCTTAACAGCGCACTTGTGCGTGAGACTGGTGACTGAACCCGTTGTCCGCTGCCATTCACTCGCAGTATTCAAGCGGGTGCTTTCTAATAGCATAACGCTCGTCCTGGTGTCACCCAACCTGCTCTACGGGGTGTTGACCAGTTGCCTTGGCCTGCGAGATCACCAGACCTTTCGCCCACTGTGCACGTTTAGTACAATATAGGACGACGAATCAAGCGTCATTAAATATCAGCATTAACCCTTGCTCATTTGCCTGTCTGAGTGAAACAAGCGTGGAGATCCATACCACAAAATGGCATATGGCACCTGCACTTTTGCATGCTTGCATTCAAAATCGTGGTGAAAACAGCGGTAATTAACGTATCAACATGGCACGTACTTGAACATGTGATCTGGAAACTTTAATCAAATAAATATGTTAGCTAATTAATTGTTTAGCCTAACTTGCATTCCTCTAAACTAATGTACCGAGCTCGATAGCTGCAGTCGCTTAAGTGCGGCCAGTATCCAGTAATCGGGAGATAGTGGGTTCGAACCCCACTGTCGGCAGCCCTGAAGATGGTTTTCCCGTGGTTTCCCATTTTCACACCAGGCAAATGCTGGGGCTGTACCTTAATTAAGGCCATTGTTTCTAAGTAGTATTTTTTTCTAATGCTATTTGTTCGGGGCGTCGACCTATAGAGATCTCTTGCCCCTACTTGCACCAAATGATATGAACCTGCGTGTAATTGGAATTGCGGAAGTGTAGAGTGTTGAATGTGAGGAAAGAAACGTTAAGGACGACACAAACACCCAGTCCTCAGGCCAGGGATATTAATCATTTACAATTAAAAACCCCTGAACCAGCCGGGAATCGAACCCGGCGCCGCCGGGTGACAGGCGGACGCGTTGCTCCCTACACCGCGGGGCCAGACTTCTAAGTAGTTAATAAGTGTAACATAAGTAACAGTTGTTTCGGGTAAAAATATTCTTCAGTAATCATTCCCAAAATACATCATACTTCCAATTTGCCTTAGTTTCGCCGATTTAATCGAGTCCCTTCCCTTATGTTGCATCATACTTTAACATGAATTACTGTACCTTGGTAAAGTAAAACAAGGCCTGCATTTAGGTTTGTTTCGTCTGAGCTTAGTTCAATCCGCTAATCACTCCAACCAAAACTACTTTCATCTAAATCAGACTCGACGCATATCCATGATTAGGCTCTGAAATACTGGCTATCGTATTTCAAAGCAACGACAAATTGCGACCTACACCTTCATTTTTTTTATTTTGTTGTTACATCTCTCCGAGGATGGCAGTGCAGTAAGTGACATTGAACCAAGATGCAGCAAATCTAATGCACTGAGCTCGTACTTGCGATCAACAGTATTCTGTAAACAGGAAGCCAGCTCCCGGATGAATGTATCTTTTCACCGGTCTGTTTTCAGACCAACTTTGCGCTTCGGGAGTGAAATCTGAGTTGCCTCAGGATATCGTATTCATAAGTTAGAATAACAGGCATGAAATTAGCGAGAATGATCAGACGTACAAACAGGAGGGAACAACCACAGGGCTGTACTCGGAATGACGAAACAAAGGCTAAGTTACGAATCAACTCCATGGAAGAAACCGTACACACAATGCGGCTTCGCTGGTGGGGTGATGTGAGGCGAATGGAGGAGGAAAAGTTACTGAGGAGAATAGTGGACTTTCAGACTGAACTTTGAGAGGCATAGCGGTCTATTCTGAAGATGTCTGTATATTTTTACAATATGCTTTACGTCTCAGCGATACAGATAGGTCTTATGGCGGCAATTGGATAAGAAAGAGCTGGGAGTGGGAAGGAAGCAGCATGGCCTCAATTAACATACGTGAACTAATCCACGTGGCCTACTGTTCGGTATCTTAACCTTTAACATGGTGTTTATGAAACTGTTCAGTACATTTAACTTGTTCATGTAGCCTTTTCTGCTTGTGCAACATGGTTAGGGCATAGACTCAGCCAGGTGTCAGAATGTCTGACAACTGGAGACGTACGTGTTATAGCAGCGTTATATTTAAAAATACAATGTTCTATTTTCTAACCGATGAATTGAACAGTTCTCTTACTCAGAATAGGAATACGAAACCTCCCAGTAGTTTAACTCTCAAGTAGTTCAGTGGAATCAGAACACACACAAAAAACGCTGATAACTGAACACTACGAGTGTTTATTTTCGTGGATTGGCTGACCTGCTAAGAGTTCTAGTACCTTCATGCAACAGTTCAGCTTTTTCAGCGGCAATAGGTTCGTGTTCCAGCGTAAAACACGTGACAGCCAATTGGATGTATATCAGTAGCGGAAATGAATCTGAGGGCATGCGATTGGTGGCTTAACGGTTACTGTGCGGTACGTCCATATGGTGGCAGACCAATCCTGAGTACCGTGTTTGGAAGACAGGCTAAACGTTCATTTCGTTTAGTCTAGCTATAGCACATCTGAAAGCAGGGCGCGAGAAAAATAGAAATGTTTGTGACTAGTAATAATAAAGGCATGTGGTCTGCGAAGAGTCCTACTCCAGGTCTTTTGAGCTGACGGCGTATGGGCGAGGATGGGGCCCTACCTATGATGAATTCTAAATACTGAAAACGGTGCACACACCCAGCACCCAAGTCACTGGAATTAACCATTCAAGGTTAAAATCACCAACTCGGCCGCAACTCAAACTCGGGACCCCCTGGACCAAACGCCAGCCATGGAGCCGGACTTTGTGACTAGGGATAGTGTAAAATTCGCTTCTATAAACTTGTTTTACTTAGTTCATGATACAACAGTTTTAACATGATTTTCTAAGCCTGGCGTGTATTCTCTTGTATTTAATGTCCTTTTAATCTGGGTAAAAGAGTTTATAATTCATTCGTCAAAACTATTCAACCCATAAGGAGAAAAATTGTAAGCAGTTGTAAATTTCCATCATATCTTATGTAATGTTAATGTAGACGTTGTCCCTGAGTTATTAAATCATTTGAAAAGTTACCTGTCCCAATTTGTATTAATTTGTATAGCACAACGCGTTTCAGGTGTGTGTCAGAAGACACGGGTCATGAAGTCTCAAATATACGAAATTATCCCAGCATTTTACACACAGGCATCGAAAACGGATAAAACCGAACATTTCAGAGACGTATAGACATCGGTTAGTAGATTCTCAACACATACTAAACGATGAAATTGAAAATGAATTTTTACAAACAATATTAAGCTTTAGCTAAAAAGCTGCCGTGGCTCAGGTAGCAGTGCGCCGGTTCCTCACCGCCGGGTTCTGTGGTTCAAATCCCGGTCATTCCATGTGAGATTTGTGCTCAACAAAGTGGAGGCGGAACAGGTTTTTCTCCTGGTACTCAGATTTTCCCTGTCATTTTTAATTCCAGCAGCACTGTCCACTATAATTTCATCCATCTGTCGGTCATTAATCATTAATCATTGCCCCAGAGGAGTGCGACAGGTTTCGGCAGCCGGCACAGTTCCTATCCTCGCCGCTAGATGGGGCTTCATTCATTCCATTCCTGACGCGGCCGAAACTGAAAACAGGCTGTGGATTTTCATTTTCGTTAAGCTTTAGGTTCTCTTAAAGGAAATAGTATAATATTCTTCGAAAACTATTGTGTGTCAAAAAGAGCAACAATTAAATGTCACTTTTCTACCACCTGACAACAGAGTATAAGCTCTGAAACACGTTGTGGAATCGATATTATAAAATTTGGGCTTGCTATAATTATTTCATAACGAATATTTTATGAAGTTCAGTTTTCGTTGCATTGAAAGCAGTTTTTATTAAAGAAATGAAGTAGAGTTGGTGAATTCCATTCTAAATTAAGCACGTAGCGATGTTAGATGAAATGAAATGGCGTACGGCTTTTAGTGCCGGGAGTGTCCGGGGACAAGTTCGGCTCGCCAGGTGCAGGTCTTTTATTTGGCACCCGTAGGCGACCTGCGCGTCGTGATGAGGATGAAATGATGATGGAGACGGCACATACACCCAGCGCCAGTGAAATTAACAAATGATGGTTAAAATTCCCGACCCTGCCGGGAATCGAACCCGGGACCCCTGTGACCAAAGGCCAGCACGCTAACCATTTAGCCATGGAGCCGGACTGTTAGATGAAGATTAATTTAAACACAAAAATTCTAAAAATATATGGTGTTTTTTTTGGTACGCAATGACCCCATGCGACTAATAATGTTATTTCCGGAGCGACTAGTCAACTGTCAACCAAGTATAATGTAAAAAATTACTTTGAAAATTTATTTTAATGTCCTGCACTCTTCAAAATTATCAAAATAAAAGTAGGAAAGGTAGTGGTGGTAGGCCTAGTTGTTGTTTTAAGAGGAACTAAAACTTAGTAACTATCCTCTGTACAAAGAAGTAAGTATTTATGTGTGTGTGAAGGACAACGTCACCTGTCATACGGAGTGAAGTAATCGAATCTCACAGTTGTCGAATGGTGAATGGGAGCTAGGAATCTTAGGTCGTTAAAATGTTATTGTAAGTGCCTAAAATGAATAAATAGTTCTAAAATATTTACGTAGGCAGCTTCAATTTTACGTACTTTAAAAAGATTTAAACAATCAAAACACTGTTTTAATTTTGGTAAGTTGATAATAATTATTTACAGGGAAATAAAAGCACATTTCACTCACATCTTCGTTGCAAGTATCACAGAAAATAATTTTTTCATCTCTTAAGGAACGAATTAAGATTTTCCCCTAAAGCGCGAGTTCTAAAGCATCAACAGGAGCACTGTTGTGAAAGTCATTCAACAAAGAACATTCTCTTCGTCTGAAAACACTTCGCGCTCAAAAGCTTCATTTGTTCTCCGGATTGAGAGTATTTACTATTAAAACACTTAACACCACCTCGATAACGCGTGTCTCAAGG
Organism: Anabrus simplex; assembly: GCF_040414725.1. Classification (NCBI taxonomy): domain Eukaryota; kingdom Metazoa; phylum Arthropoda; class Insecta; order Orthoptera; family Tettigoniidae; genus Anabrus; species Anabrus simplex. The sequence goes on from NC_090267.1 coordinate 22,902,859, forward strand.
ACGCTGGAATTCAACTGAAATATCCACAACTTATCCTCGCAATGGTTGCCGGTAAAGAAGACCTGTCGTATGGCCGGATGATCAATGTGCACACTTCGCGCTTTCGGAAAAGGGAGGGCCGTAGATGAAAAAATGATATTGCTGAGAAGATTGCAATGAAGAAATGTAATTATATATTAAAAATATATAAACTACTCATATATTGTTACGAATAAAACTCCATCTGTTTGACTACTCGTAACTTATTGCAGGACGACCCAATAAATGTACATACAAGTCTACTCAGCTATGAATGGCCACACTCACTAATTACTGTTTATTTACAAGTCTCTCTTCCTTACGGCACAGCAGGCGGTCCAGCCAGTTACTATACCTGGGGACGGTTAATCCTTAATTTCACTTCCCCAAGTCCAGTCGCCTCATACAGCAGCTGTGTGTAGATCGCTGGATCTGAACACAGGGCTACCGGCCACTCGTTGGTTTTACTCCAGAGACAGTCCAGTAATTCACCTGTTCACATGCGGTGAACAACCAAACAGCAACAGCTCAGCAGTATTCGACAGCAGGGCGATGCTCACAACAGCGAACATTAACACAGGTCCATTTATCCTCACACTTACGATAGCGGGTTTCCTCGCTAACTCACGGCGATCCTCAGTCCACAGAAATACACAAACACACGTCTTCCGTTCCGTGGTCTCCAGCCCACTCTGACACCACAACAACAGCTCATCGTTCAGACCTCGGTGGGACACGAGCGACAACCGACACCTCTGTCACCCTCAGTGCAGCCACACACTGACTCCACCACGGAGCCCAACTCTGACTGTTTAGTCCAGCACCAACACCAGCTCCACCGCGGAGCCCAACTCTGACTGGCCGTCCGCGGTTAGCCTCCCTTTTTGTAGCTCAGGTGATATGAAGCAGAATTTTCTCGAGGTGGCTAGAGGCAGAACATTCCCGTTGAATCTCCAAGAAACACACAGGTAAGCCGGCCGACGAAAACAATACGCGGAAAGGCCAGTCCCACCCCATCAGCCAGCTGGGATATCCGAGGTCGTCTGAGTCAATAGCCCCTTCCTGGAAGTAGCGAAAGTGGCTACCACGGGGCTGGCACGTAACAACATAAATATATGACATACGAGTATGTAAAAATATATACTTGACCTTTTTAAATTTTGCACTGCTCTTTTATCAGAAGTATCACTTTGTACTTGTGGCACTCTTCTTCCCAAGTTTCGATGTCGATTTACCGTCAACTAGTGGCTCTATGGTTAATGTATGAGGTACAGCCGTTCGTTTCACAAGCATAGCTCGAAATATAGATCTACACACACACACACACACACCAATACAAGTTACATACACAATATCCAACTCTCTTAACAAGTACTCAATGCATAAGGTCGTACATCACAGCGTCCTAAATCCTTTAAAAAATCCAACTACGTCTATATTTTCTGTATTTCTACTTCCTGATTCTGCCTATTGACATTTCTCGATTAATGCAGTACTTTTTGACTTAAATGTGTCTTACGACTGGAGGTCATCAGAAAATGTGTGTAACGTGAGACGACAAAATGTGCGATGGAGTTTGTAACCATAGCAACAGTGCATGCAGTGATGTAAGGTATGGATGGATGTCCAGAAATGTTGCCTAGCAACCGTGCAGGCAGTAATGAATGGTATGGATGGATGTCCAGAAATGTTGCCTAGCAACCGTGCATGCAGTGATGTAAGGTATGGATGGATGTCCAGAAATGTTGCCTAGCAACCGTGCAGGCAGTAATGAATGGTATGGATGGATGGCCAGACAATGTTGCCTAGCAACCGTGCAGGCAGTGATGTAAGGTATGGATGGATGGCAAGACAATGCTACCTAGCAACTGTGCAGGCTGTGATCTAAGGTATGGATGGATGGCCAGACAGTGTTATCTAGTAACCGTGCAGGCTGTGATGTAAGATATGGATGGATGTTCAGAAATGTTGCCTAGCAACCGTGCAGGCAGTAATGAATGGTATGGATGAATGACCAGACAATGCTACCTAGCAACTGTGCAGGCTGTGATCTAAGTTATGGAGGGATGGCCAGACAGTGTTATCTAGTAACCGTGCAGGCTGTGATGTAAGGTATGGATGGATGTTAAGAAATGTTGCCTAGCAACCGTGCAGGCAGTAATTTATTTATTTATTTATTTGGCGTATGATGAATAATGACAACCTATAAACTATTTACACAACCAGTGAAAGATGAGTACAAAGTAAATACAAATTATCATATCTATACAGTCAAAGAAAGCAATTTACAAAGTTTGAAAGTACAAGAAGAAAACACAATATATTTACATCGCTATCCACCTATCAACTCTGACAGTTCATATATACACACTGAGTGCGAGTGATGTACATGTCACTAAATGTGAATATCCAAACCCGCCACCCACTTCACTGCTTCGGGTGTTGCTGAGTTGAGGTCTTCCATGGTGCCAGTGAAAGCACGGAGTGGACATTCCTGCACTACATGTTTCATTGTTTGTCGAACCTTCCCACAATCACAGTATGGAGAAACTGGCCAGCCCCAGGTGTGTAAAGTAGATGCTGTTCTACCTACTCCACATCTCATGCGGTTTAGTCTACTCCAGGTGCAACGTGGCAGATCAAAGCCTGCCAGCTTTGTGAATGGGTTATTAATATCCACTATTGTCCGACGTGGGGATAAAGACCACTCTGTTAACCATTTAGAGGTGGGGTTGAATTCGCTAGATGTTATCTTCACGGCTGTCTTCCAAGCAGGCTGGCGAGACTTCAGGCGTGTGCATTTCTGTCTGATATCCTCATGAACAGGTAGACGTTCATTCTTTAGCATTCTGGTCCATAGCTGAAAAAGGGCCTTCTGTCTCCTGATATGTGGAGGTAGTATATTGCTGAGAACCGGTAACCATTGGGTCGGTGTAGCACGAAGTGTACCAGTTATGATTCGCATGGTTTGACGAAGTTGTGAATCTACTAGCTGTGTGTGAGCACTGTTAAGCCAGACACCAGAGCAGTATTCTGCTGCAGAATAGACTAAGGCCAGAGATGTTGTCCTTAATGTGTTTCCATCCGCTCCCCAGGAAGTTCCAGCCAATCGTTGGAGAATGTTATTACGACTTTTAAGTTTGTTGGCGGTTTTCTGCAGGTGATTTTTGTACGTAAGAGACCTGTCCAATGTTACTCCTAGGTAAATGGGATTGGCACAATATTGTAGTTCATGGCCCTTGAAGAATACCCTCGGATGGTGGTTTGCTTCTGCGTTGTTCAGATGGAATGTAGATGTCACTGTTTTCTGTGGATTGGGATGAAGGTACCATCTTTGAAAGTAGTCATCCAACAGTTCAAGGTCTCGGTTAAGAACTATTTCAGCTTCTGCGAAGTTGGGTAGTTGAATTGTAAGGCAAATATCGTCCGCATATATGAACTTTCGGGACACTGTTTCAGGCAGGTCGTGGATGTATAAGTTGAAGAGAGTAGGAGATAGAACCGACCCTTGACGCAGAGCATTGTTGACTTTGTGGAATTTGCTTCTGTTGTGTTCTGAGTGAACTTGAAATAGTCGGCTGCTTAACATTCTGTCAATTAGTGTAGTAATTTTTAAGCAACGAACAGCTTTAATCAGTTTAAGCATAAGACATTCCCTCCAGACTGTGTCATATGCAGCTGTAAGATCTAAGAAGACAGAGACTCTTTTCAATTTCTTCTCAAAACCAACCTCCAGATATGTGGTCAAGGACAGTACTTGGTCACTGCAGTCACGGCTGGGTCGAAATCCTGCTTGTTCAACTGGAAGGAATGCTTCGATGGCTGGTGCTATTCGGTTTAGTATCAGTCTTTCTAATAACTTGTAGGTGACGCAGAGTAAAGCTATAGGTCGATAGCTTTGTGGGAGAGTTGGATCCTTTCCTGGTTTCAGAAGGGCAATAATTTTTGACTTCTTGAAGATTGGGGGAAGTCTTCCTGACTGAAGATATAGCTGAAGAATGCAGCAAGCCATCTTCGTGTAGCTGGACCACAGTTTTTTAGTAGTTCTGGGTAGATTCCATCTAGTCCTGCAGCTTTGCCATTTCGGAGTGATTTTAATCCCTCATCGACCTCTTGTGATGTGAAAGGTTGTGAATAGGTTGCGTTCCGTTGTGTTTCTCGTTTTGCCTGTTTAAGCTCAGTTTTAGACCATTTCGTGGTCAGTTTATTCCTTGTTGTTTTAGAGGTGGAAACGAGGTGATTTGCTATTGCTTCTACCTTGATTGGGGAATGTTGCTTTGGTGGTATGGATGTGGAATCTAATTTCCGAATAAGTGACCATGCTTTTCTGCTGGAATGGGTGAAATTCATGTCTTTTACAGTCTTTACCCACTTCTCTTTTCTAGCAAGATCAAGTGATTGTAGTAAATCTGTTGCTTTCTCGTGACTGCTATATTCTTCGAATTCATTACTCAGTCTGCTGGACTCTTCACTCCATCCCGGTATATAGTCTTTACGGATGAATGGCCAGACAATGCTACCTAGTAACTGTGCAGGCTGTGATCTAAGGTATGGATGGATCGTCAGTCAATGTTACCTAGTAACTGTGCAGGCTGTGATCTAAGGTATGGATGGATAGCCAGACAATGTTACCTAGCAACTGTGCAGGCTGTGATCTAAGGTATGGATGGATAGCCAGACAATGTTACTTAGCAACCGTGCAGGCTGTGATGTAAGGTATGGATAGATGTTCAGAAATGTTGCCTAGCAACCGTGCAGGCAGTAATGAATGGTATGGATGAATGGCCAGACATTGCTACCTAGCAACTGTGCAGGCTGTGATCTAAGGTACGGATGGATAGCCAGACAGTGTTATCTAGTAACCGTGCAGGCTGTGATGTAAGGTATGGATGGATGTTCAGAAATGTTGCCTAGCAACCGTGCAGGCAGTAATGAATGGTATGGATGAATGGCCAGACAATGCTACCTAGCAACCATGCGGGTTGTGATGTAAGGTATGAATGTTCAGACAATGTTACCTAGCAAACGTGCAGGCTACGTCTTATGGCTGGTTGCCATCTGAAATTAGCAGCTGTTGATGAGTAGCCATGGCTGGGAGACATATTTATGATCAGTTGATTTCCGCAAAGCAACAAGTGGTTTTATTTTTGCATCTGTCTCCTGACACACGCCGGAACGAGTTGTATCTTCCAGCTCAGTCCCAGTCTCATCCATGGCTTGGGCATTATAAAAGCTGCTGAGGTGAGTATGGTGCTGACTAATGATATTCGGAGCATAATTAGTGTGTCTGAGTGTTATAAAGGGTGTCACTCATAGAATCTTTCGTACTGCAATAGTACTTTCTGGCCCAGTGAGGAAAGCATTCCTCATCTTGACGGGTACATTTCACTTTGCGCCGCCATTTGTGTTCGGAGTTTACCTCTTACTAGCAAAAGCTCTGGTTGTCTTTTTTGAGGATCCAACCAACTTATGGGCTGTTGACCTAACAGACAGACCTTTTGATGGCTGGAGCTACGTTCTACACTCTTCAGACAGGTGGTCACCACAAATGAAACAACAAACCAACACACCCATTACACTTACAGTCTGCCAAGGCGAATGCTGCACATGTTCAGTTTGATGATACGACTGTAATCTCTCTTGAAGCCTCTTTCAGTAGTTGAGTGAGTTAGGCTGGGGACCTATCGGCCGGCGTACGGGCACTTGGCAGCCTCTGCTTCTGCTGTCTGGTGTGTCCGTGAATCTTCAGGAAGGTGAAACTAGGACACCTGTATTCTGGTCGTAGCCCCATGATACTAGAAGTTCATCACCAGGTATATAAAAGCAGGCTCGCCTTGAAGAGAGTTGTGTTCTTGTTCACTGTCAGTTATGAGTCGTGAGGTGAGAGTTCAGTGTGTCGGTCGCATGGGTTGATTGTGTGAGTTATCGGTCTTGTCTAGAGTCGAGTCGAGTCGTGCCTTTTGATAGCCAACGAACGTGCGTTGAAACTGCTCCGTAAAGGAACTGTGGGACGTGTGCAGCGAAGTAAAAATAAAAGGTGAAACCTTTCAGTCAGGATTACGGAATATAGCTTCTCCAGTGAAAGACTGCCAGCCGAAGACCCGCTGTGGAGTGGCCACCAAGTAGTAAACTGCTGTCATTTATTGTGTGCGTGTGTACTGAGTGGGTCATGCTCGATTAAATTAGTTCCATACAACAGTCAATATTGTATTCGTAACATTGCCTTCAGCCGTATACACAAGTTATCTCCTATTATAAAGCACATTCAAGGACTGTCTCTTCAAAAGGGGCTGGTTCCACATCCAAACAGAAAATCAGTATTTCGTCCAGTACAGTAGCTGAGTGTTTTTGGTTGCTTTGAGCAAGAACTAATTCCTTGAACTTTGTACCAAACACGATCATGTGTATATTCCACGTCTATTTTATTTCACGTTTCTTGCGCTTTTCCCTCAACATTCTTAAGGTGGAAATAGCACCTTTTGAGCAGGCACTCCTCATTTGCTGGTTCTAAACGGGAATTGAACCTAGTACTTCCAGCTACGAAGTAATAACAATATCGCTCCACCACGAGTGTGACAAGGGTGAAAAAGGGAAGGTGTTAATATTTACTCTCAGTCCATCTTGTAGTTCGAACGGAGGTTCTATAAGCTTTCGTCCTTGGAGACCTCAACCTGATTCCGACCCTCGGCAGGTTTATAGTTGGCAAAAGGGGCTGATGAGCAGTTGGAAAAGTACACAAGATGGTGACGATGCCTGAAAAATACCTGCATCTCTCTCAGAACATTTTTACATTAACTTCATTTTAATTCAAGTTTTCTGCGAATTGTGAGGATGTAAAGGAGAAGGGATATGAGTCTATAGTAAGACCTCAATTAGAGTATGGTTCTAGTGTATGGGACCCTCAGCAGGACTACTTGATACGAGAACTGGAAAAGATCCGAAGGTAAGCATTACAACTTGTTCTGGGTGATTTCCTACAAAAGAAAAGTGCTACAAAAATGTTGCCAAATTTGGCCTGGGAAAGCTTGGGAGTAAGGAGACGAACTGCTCGACTAAGCGGTATGTTTCGAACTATCAGCGGAGAGATGGGATGGAGTAACATTAGTAGACGAATAAGCTTAAGATGAGCTTTTAAAAGTAGGCAGGATATGAAGATAAAGTTGGAATTCAAGAGGACAAATTTGGACAAATATTCATCTACATAAAGAGGTTTAAGGGATCTGAATAATTTATTAAGGAAAATTTTCGATAAATTTCCAAGTTCCTTGAAGGTTTGGTGGAAATTGAAGGGAATCTGCCACCTTGGTGACAGCCTAAATGCAGATCACCTGTGAATATCTGATCTGATATAAAGATCAGAAGGTCACATTCCATTCCTTGAAGTTCTTACTGCGAGAATCAGTTCATTTTCCCCATCATTTCTGCCTCACCTAATTAACACCTGTATCACGCTCCAGAGAACCCCACACAGGAACAAATAATTGTGCGCTATTGACGGCTCCAAATCGATGTGACGCTGATTTCCGCTGCCCTTCCCCAGCCCCACTTGTTGCTGATCGCCATGACAACGGTTCATGTTTCAGAATCCAGTGCCCTCCCTCGGGTTTAATATTTCAGCGCTATACATCGTACTTCCCTTCTGATTGCCACACTGATAAGTGAAGACGGGGATTTCTATAACAGTCTTCTTCACAAGTTTGTTAACGTCTTCACGGTGGAAGAAACATCTCCAAGAATCAAAAAGTATCATTTTCCATTTCAAAATGTATTTATAGAATACTAGCGATTCACCTCGACTTCGTACGAGAGTTGTTGAAGGGCTATTTCAAACGCGGCGCAACTCTACTTTCTTTGTATTTCATGCTGAATATGCAAATGTATTCCCACAATAGTACTTTATCATGTGAAGACGTTTTAATTTCCAAAGTCCTGCAACTCCAGATGAACCGCGCGCGCGTATCACGTGGACATCCTGCCATGCTTTCTTATACTTGAATTGCAGAATATCGAAACCCAGAAAGAAAAACTCTAAGCCCTCCAACTCGAATGTAATAATATTTAAAATTTTATTTTGCGAGTTGAACTTGTGAAATCTATGGACCAATAGGTATTTCCAAACGTTTCCTCCGAAAATTCGTGTATTCAAAAAATACGAGACATATTTGCTTCCAGGCATACGTTAGGTTTGGTAAATGAAATGTATGCTTCTTCACTGTACGCATTTTTATTTTGTATTCATTTTGAAATTCTTAAACTGTGAATAAAGACAGCATTAAATACATATTATATTTGAGAGTTTGAGCACATAAAAACTAACCTAGGCCAATAGCTGCGATTGGCCGGGGGATAGGGGGGCGAGGGGGCAGTCACATCAAGTAGTGGACACTTTGCATGTGCTCTGAGGAAGTGTAATAGGGGTATATATTTTTTTTGCCAAGGTCAAGGTGTGATTCAACACTTTGCCCCGCGCATTCCGGCAGTCTCTTAAATGTCTTTAGTGTTAGTTTCTTATTGTGTAGTCAAATACCAAACGTTTTGTAATTGTATCCCTTTCAGACCTGAAAGAAAACTGGAGGTGTGAATTTTTTTTTGTACGTCAAGAACTGACTAAAATGCTGCTCAATACAGATATTAATAGTTTATTTTACAAAATAAAAACTATCGTCCTAAAAACAGGACCCACACAATTGTGTGTATCAAAATTCAAAACCTCGTTGTATCACGTACGATGGTGTAGCTAAAAAATTTACGTTCACTAACCAATGCACACACTTCATTTAATATATTCCGGTATTCAGTAAAGCTTCTAGATTAATATAAACTCAGTAAATAAATACTTACTTTCGGCACTACTGCTTCCTGCCATCTCGCCGATCAACTGTGCTTTTTAAACTCTTCTTCCTTCGCCCTGGCGGTCAAGCGCATACTAAAATCAATTGAAATACATGCCACGTGTCCTGCACAATCACTGCAGTCCGGTGTAGCGCCGAAAAAACATCAAATGCGGTCAGGGATAACTAAAATACGAACCCGCACAATTGTGCGTACTCGGTCTGAAAGGGGTATAATCGCGCCGTATTTCTGTGTAATTGTAATATATGTGTAATATTGTTCCTTTGCTGAAAGTTTTATTGTACAGTGTACCGGAGGTACACCCACCCCGTGCATTCAAATTAAGCGCGTTTGACAAGGCCATCTAGAACTTGGTCGTCAAACTGTTCGATACAAGAAGTTTGGACATTTTTCGACAGATGTCTTCACTATCTACTTATATGTGCCCTCTGGTGGGAGAATGATTAATTAAAGTTTGAAGTAATGTTGTGTGTCAAGGTTTCCTAAACTGAATGGTGTATTGATTTTTTAGTGTTATAAAGTTATCAACACTTTTATCTCTTCCAGCCAACTTAATATGTTAACCAATGAGAAAATTTGTACATTTATTTAAGTAACCAATCACGATTTTTTGTATTTATTTGATTGTCAAATGAAATGTCAAATGTCAAATGTCAGGATTTTGACCCAGAGAAATCTGGAACCTTCCTCTCCGCTATAAAAGCTGGGCCATGGTGTCTTTGTGAGATATGGAAAGGAATGTGATAGTAGCAGGTGATCTCAATTTACCAAATGTCAATTAGGAAGGTAATGCGAACGATAGGAAGCATAACCAACAAATGGCAAATGAGTTAATATGGGAAGGGCACCTGATTCCGAACGTGATGGAACCAACTAGAGGGAAGAATATTTTGGATGTGGTGCCGATAAAACCAGATGAGCTCTATAGAGAAACAGAAGTAATAGATGGTATTAGTGATCACGAAGCTGTTTTTGTCGTAGTTAAAAATAAATGTGAAAGAAAGGAAAGTATTAAAATTAGGGTTATTAGGCAGTACCATATGGCTGATAAGACAGGTATGAGGCAGTTTTTAAAAAGTAACTATGATCGCTGGAAAATGGTAAATAAAAATGTAAACAGACTCTGGGATGGGTTTAAAGCAATTGTTGAGGAATGTGAAAAGAGGTTCGTTCCTTTAAAGGTGGTAAGGATGGTAAGGATCACTATATTATAACAGAGAAGTAAAGAGACTAAGAAGGAGGTGCAGACTGGAAAGAAATAGAGTTAGAAATGGTTATGGAAGTAAGGAGAAATTGAAGGAACTTACTAGGAAACTGAATCTAGCAAAGAAGTCAGCTAAGGAGAACAAGCATAATTGGTGGTCATACAAATTTTAGTGAAAAATGGAAGAGTATGTATAGGTACTTTAAGGCAGAAAGAGATTCAAAGAAGGATATTCCAGTAATCATTAATGAACAAGGGTGGTGTGTATGCGAGGATCTTCAAAAGGCAGAAGTATTCAGTCAGCAGTATGTAAAGATTGTTGGTTACAAGGATAATGTCCAGATAGGGGATGTGAGTAACACTAAAGAAATATTAAAAAATTACCTGTTATAACAATGACATTTACAGTAAGATACAAAATTTGAAAACTAGAAAAGCAGCTGGAATTGATAAGATTTCTGGGGATATACTAAAGGCAATGGATTGGGATATCTTACCATATCTGAAATACTTATTCGATTATTGTTTGGTTGAATGAGCTATACCAAATGAATGGAGAGTTGCTATAGTAGCCGCTGTGTATAAAGGAAAGGGTGATAGACATAAAGCTGAAAATTACAGGCCAGTCAGTTTTCAGCTTGTAGGATTTCAGCAAGACATAGCAGATATCCTGGATTCAGGAGGCAAAATGGACTGTATTGCGATTGACCTATCTAAGGCATTTGATAGGGTAGATCATGGAAGACTACTGGCAAAAATGAGTGCAATTGGACTAGAAAAAAGAGTGACTGATTGGGTGGCTATATTTCTAGAAAATAGAACTCAGAGAATTAGAGTGGGCGAAGCTTTATCTGACCCTGTAATTTTTAAGAAGGGAATTCCTCAAGGCAGTACTCTTGGACCTTTATGTTTTCTTATATTTATCAATGATATGTGTAAAGAAGTGGAATCAGAGATAAGGCTGTTTGCAGATTATGTTATTCTGTACAGAGTAATAAATAAGTTACAAGATTGTGAGCGGCTGCAAGGTGACCACGATAGTGTTGTGAGATGGACGGTGGACAATGGTATGATGATAACCGGGGTTAAAAGTCAGGTTGTGAATTTCACTAATAGCAAAAGTCCTCTCAGTTTTGATTACGGCGTTGATGGGGTGAAAGTTCCTTTTGGGGATCATTGTAAGTACCTAGGTGTTAATATAAGAAAAGACCTTCATTGGGGTAATCACATAAATATGATTGTTAATAAAGGGTACAGATCTCTGCACATGGTTATGAGGGTATTTAGGGGTTGTAGTAAGGATGTAAAGGAGAGGGCATATAAGTCTCTGGTAAGAAACCAACTAGAGTATGGTTCCAGTGTATGGTACCCTCACCAGGATTACTTGATTCAAGAACTGGAAAAAATCCAAAGAAAAGCAGCTCGATTTGTTCTGGGTGATTTACGACAAAAGAGTAGCGTTACAAAAATGTTGCAAAGTTTGGGCTGGGAAGATTTTTGGGATAAAGGAGACGAGCTGCTCGATTAAATGGTATATTCCGAGCTGCCAGTGAAGAGATGGCGTGGGAGGACATCAGTAGACGAATAAGTTTGAGAGGTGTCTTTAAAAGTAGGAAAGATCACAAGATGAAGATAAAGTTGGAATTCAAGAGGACAAATTGGGACAAATATTCGTTTATAGGAAGGGGAGTTAGGGATTGGAATAACTTACCAAGGGAAATGTTCAATAATATTCCAATTTCTTTGCGATCATTAAAGACAAGGCTAGGAAAACAACAGAGAGGGAATCTGCCACATTTGCGACTGCCCTAAATGCAGATCTGTCTTGATTGATTGATTGATTGATTGATTGATTGATTGATTGATTGATTGATTGATTGATTGATTGATTGATTGATTGATTGATTGATTGATTGATTGATTGATTGATTGATTGATTGATTGATTGATTGATTGATTGATTGATTGATTGATTGATTGATTGATTGATTGATTGATTGATTGATTGATTGATTGATTGATTGATTAGCGGCGTCTGGCTAGAGTTGTTCGTGGTGACAGACAAGGTACAGGGAGTACCAACAGGTGAGTGCAGCGTTCTTCAACGTCCGTGGAAGTTAGGAGTGGAGGTCCTACAGAGTGTCCTTGTTAACACCACGACGCCGGGCACGTTGCTAATTGGACCGTGAAAGAGTGGCGATATTTAGCTTGTTACGAAGAGTCACTTTTCCAGTTGTTTCGAGCTGATGGTAGGGTTCGAGTATGATGCAGACCCCATGAAGCCATGGGTCCCACTTGTCAATAAAGCACCGTACAGTTGGTGATCAAGCCGTAATGCTCTGGGGTGAGGTCCCGTGACATGGGCTGGATCCACCGTTCCTCTAGAACAGGTCATTTGCCAGTTGAACTGCTTGGTGACAACTTGCGACATTCATTGCCTTCACACACCCCTGCAAAGATGAGATATTACAGCAGAATAATGCACCGTGTCTTCGAGCCCAAGTTGTCCAGGACTGGCTCGAAGAGCATTCTGGGGAGGTTCAATAACTGCTGAAGCCACCTCGTTCGCCTGATGTGAACCCTGTCATTCATGTATGAAACGTGACGGTGAGATCCATTCACACCCAAGACCCTGCACCCTCAAATATCAGGAAGTTGTGTGTACTTGCCTAATTATCCCTACCGTTGTTACCACCTACACTTACCTCAAAAACGAATTGAATAAGTCTTGGGTGTCTTAAGATGTGTCCTATCGTTCTAGCTTTTCTTCTCGTTAAATTTAGGCAAATCGATCTCCTCTCACCAATTCGATTCAATATCTTTTCAATCATAATTCGACCTATTCATCTTATAAAAATAATGTTATTTGCTTTACGTCCCACTAACTACTGTTACGGTATCGGAGACGCCGAAGTGCCGGAATTTAGTTCCGCAGGAGTTATTTTACCTGTCAGTAAATGTACCAACACGAGGCTGACATATTTGAGCACCTTCAAATACCACCGGACTGAGCCAGGATCGAACCTGTCAAGTTGGGGTCAAAAGGCCAGCACCTCAACTGTCTGAGCCACCCAGCCCGCCGCCTATTCATCTTACCTTCAGCATTCTTCAGTAACACCACATTTCAAAAGCTTATATTCTCTTTCTTCCTAAGCTAGTTATAATACTGTACATGTCTCACTTCCATACAATGGCACGCTCCATACGAACCTGACATATAACCTTATTACATGACATTCAGGATCATTCATTTAATCATGTCACGTAGGATTACAATTCTTCTAAATCTGGTTTGCAGTATTCTGATTGAACTGTATGTTTCTTGATTGATCAGAGGGTCTAACATTCCCACTTAAGCTCACTATCTTACGACAACCTGTTATACTCAATACGCCCTATCCATTTAACTTACATTCTAAGTGCACCAATATTTCAATCAATCAATCAATCAATCAATCAATCAATCAATCAATCAATCAATCAATCAATCAATCAATCAATCAATCAATCAATCAATCAATCAATCAATCAATCAATCAATCAATCAATACTGATCTGCATTTAGGGCAGTCGCCTAGGTATTAGATTCCTAGCCTTTTCTTAAATGATTGGAAAATTGTTGAACATCTCCCTTCGTAAGTTATCACAACCCCCGTTCCTTGAAACGAATATTTGCCCCAATTTGTTCTCTTTAATTCTAACATTATCTTCATACTAGCTGATATACCCGTGCTTTGCTACGGAATTCTACACTGTATACAGAATTCTAGGTTAGATACTGTTCACGTTGTGAGGAAGATTGTATTGAATTGAATAGCTCTTAACGCTTCCCTAGAAACGCGACGTGGAAGTCTCCAAATCGACGGCCTAGACTGAATAACTCGTATCTCACAAAGTTCTTCCTAACCATTATTTTCCTTAAGACTGGTTACGCCTCCCAGCCAGGAAAATAAACCCAACGAACATTGTTCTGATGGACTGCATACCCAAATGTAGCTGGAAGGCGTGACCAGTCTTAAGGGAAATAATGGATAGGAAGAACTTTGTGAGATACGAGGTATTCAATCTAGGCCATCGACATGTCTTTTCTCATATGACGAATGGGGTAGGGAATTTTCATTTTAACCTATTTGATCGTATTGTTCCCAAATGGGAACATGATTTCTTATTCTTGTCAGGAAACAATAAGCTAGGTTAAGGCTGTTCTATTGTTACTCCCGCCTAGTGTTGAATTCCGTTTGAGAGTTCCAACTCCGTTCCAAGTTTTATACAGTACCGACATCAGTCATTTTTTTTCTAATTGCTTTACGTTGCACCGACACAGATAGGTCTTACGGCGACGATGGAATAGGAAAGGGCTAGGAGTGGGAAGGAAGCAGCCGTGGCCTTAATTAAGGTACAGCCCCAGCATTTGCCTGTTGTGAAAATGGGAAACCACGGAAAACCATTTTCAGGGCTGCCGACAGTGAGGTTCGAACCAACTATCTCCCGAATACTGGCCGCACTTAAGCGACTGCAGCTATCGAGCTCGGTAGTCATTTTGTTGTTGTATATTCATGCTGCAACCGAATATCTTCAGACTTCGTTCTTACTTACGTTTGAAGTAAGTTATAATATTTTTTAAAAACAATCAATGACAAATATATGTTTTTTAATCTCTGGAGTTTGTAATGTACCACAATAAATACACTGACTGACAGAGCAAATGCAACACCAAGAAGGAGTGGTCAGAACTTTATGCCAATTGCAGGGTAGACTGACGTCACTGAGGTATGCTCATGATGTGAAATGCGCCGCTGTGCTGCGCACGTAGCGAACGATAAATGGGACACGGCGTTGGCGAATGGCCCACTTCGTACCGTGATTTCTCAGCCGACAGTCATTGTAGAACGTGTTGTCGTGTGCCACAGGACACGTGTATAGCTAAGAATGCCAGGCCGCCGTCAACGGAGGCATTTCCAGCAGACAGACGACTTTACGAGGGGTATGGTGATCGGGCTGAGAAGGGCAGGTTGGTCGCTTCGTCAAATCGCAGCCGATACCCATAGGGATGTGTCCACGGTGCAGCGCCTGTGGCGAAGATGGTTGGCACAGGGACATGTGGCACGTGGAGGGGTCCAGGCGCAGCCCGAGTGACGTCAGCACGCGAGGGTCGGCGCATCCGCCGCCAAGCGGTGGCAGCCCCGCACGCCACGTCAACCGCCATTCTTCAGCATGTGCAAGACACCCTGGCTGTTCCAATATCGACCAGAACAATTTCCCGTCGATTGGTTGAAGGAGGCCTGCACTCCAGGCGTCCGCTCAGAAGACTACCATTGACTCCACAGCATAGACGTGCACGCCTGGCATGGTGCCGGGCTAGAGCGACTTGGATGAGGGAATGGCGGAACGTCGTGTTCTCCGATGAGTCACGCTTCTGTTCTGTCAGTGATAGTCACCGCAGACGAGTGTGGCGTCGGCGTGGAGAAAGGTCAAATCCGGCAGTAACTGTGGAGCGCCCTACCGCTAGACAACGCGGCATCATGGTTTGGGGCGCTATTGCGTATGATTCCACGTCACCTCTAGTGCGTATTCAAGGCACGTTAAATGCCCACCGCTACGTGCAGCATGTGCTGCGGCCGGTGGCACTCCCGTACCTTCAGGGGCTGCCCAATGCTCTGTTTCAGCAGGATAATGCCCGCCCACACACTGCTCGCACCTCCCAACAGGCTCTACGAGGTGTACAGATGCTTCTGTGGCCAGCGTACTCTCCGGATCTCTCACCAATCGAACACGTGTGGGATCTCATTGGACGCCGTTTGCAAACTCTGCCCCAGCCTCGTACGGACGACCAACTGTGGAAAATGGTTGACAGAGAATGGAGAACCATCCCTCAGGACACCATCCGCACTCTTAGTGACTCTGTACCTCGACGTGTTTCTGCGTGCATCGCCGCTCGCGGTGGTCCTACATCCTACTGAGTCCATGCCGTGCGCATTGTGTAACCTGCATATCGGTTTGAAATAAACATCAATTATTCATCCGTGCCGTCTCTGTTTTATCCCCAACTTTCATCCCTTTCGAACCACTCCTCCTTGGTGTTGCATTGTCACTGTCAGTCAGTGTATTAAGAACACGATAGATGGTAAAGATTATTTTTTGTTGTTCCCAAATGGGATCAATGGGACCTTGCATATAGTATATTTCTTATATGACACAGTAACATTTCCACTGATAACCTAAATATTTATCGAATTTGTATATATGTACTAGTAAGATTACTGAGAAATTCAAACGTGTTATCAATGCTCATTTTCTGCGGATTTAATCAGTAAAACTTCTATGACTTTTTGTACATATAACCGGTTAAATATAACACCCGCTTGACTTCACGTTTTTCATATACGGTAAGTTCGTTTCTCTCTTATTTGAGATGTCATTCAAGAAACTGCTGAAACTTGAAGAGATTTTAGAAGAATTAGAAAATGACAATCTACAGGGTGAAGTAGATATTGTTATAATCCCCCCTAAAGGAGTAGATGGGAACTTGACAGATGATGAAGCTGGTGACGATGACGTAACATGCACCGATGAGCAAGATCTGCCTGCAGAAGTGTGTGGAGAGGTGGAACTACACCATGCTACTGAAGATGATGCTGTTGATGGCGGTGAATCGCATTCTAAGAGGGCTAGGTCTGAAAAAGATCCGCACATTTCCAGTAACACGGCAAGTAGTAAAGGCAAGAGAGAGAGAATTACACCGTAATGGAAGAAGTCGGAAGAATATACAGCCAATCTACAAGAAACTCCTATTGACAGTTTGGAACAAAGTCATCCTCAACTTGTAGGACTGGAGCCGTTTCCCCTATTCCGTTATTTTTACAACAATCGTATTTTGGACATGTTTGTAAGGGAAATGAAAAGATATGCATATCAAAAAATGACTAATTTTTACTGTGATGAAACAGATGTGCTAAAATTTTTTGGAATAATATTTATGTCAGGGTATCATTATCACGAGAAAAACTGTATTGGTCAAAGGCAGAAGATGTTTCTGTTCCTCTTGTTTCAAGGCAAATCAGTCGTAACAAATTTCAGGCGATGAAAGAAAACATTCATGTTGCCAACAATGAAGAGCTGACACCTGGAGACAAAATGGCAAAAGCGAGACCTCTCATTCAGGCAGTGAATGAATCTTTACAACAGTTCGGGATTGTTGAAAGAAAATTGAGCGTGGATGAACAAATGGTACCTTACTATGCGCGCCATAGTTGCAAAATGTTCCTGCGTGGTAAACCGATCAGATTCGGATTCAAACTTTGGATGTTATGTTCTGCTTGTGGATATCCATTCAACATTGATCCATATTGTGGTAGAGACATCAACAATGAGAAATCTGGTATTCCTTTGGGCACTCAAGTAGTGAAAAATATGTTGAGCTGTGTACTCAACCCGTCATGTCATATTGTGTTCATGGATAACGTTTTCGCGTCATATGATCTCCTGGCTGAATTACGTCTTCTTGGATTCAGGGCTACGGGAACAGTGCGCGAGGTGAGACTCAAGAACTGCCCTCTCCAGAATATTACCTTAACAGACAAGTACATTAGAGGAACATACGACTTTAGAACTGATGGAAGGGTCCTCGCAACAAAGTGGAAAGACAATAAAGATGTTTGTGTTGCAACAAATTTTGACAAAGTGCATCCTACCCAGTAGGTGAAACGGTATAGCCAAAGTCAGAAAAAGCATATACAAGTTAGCCAGCCTCTTTTGATAAAACCTTACAACAAGTATATGGGTGGAGTGGATTTGCTTGACCATTTCACTTCGCAGTATAGGCCGGTAATAACGTCAAAAAATGGTACTGGCCTATACTCATGAACTACATCAGTATGCTGAGAATTGTTGCTTGGCGGATCCACACACTACGTTCTCCAGAGTCAAAGCTGGACCACCTTGCTTTCACCAGAATGCTAGTTAGTGGTATGTTTACATCCACTCCACCATCTCCCAGAACTGGACCTTCAGGATCACTCTCTTTTGTACAGAGAAGCGGTGGAGCACACCATCTCGTACCAGCAAAGAAACAAGGAAGATGCCGATTTTGCAAAAAGAACGCCCGTCTAATGTGTTCAACTTGTAGTGCACAGATTCCAGTCCTGTTGCACCTTCACTGATCACTGCTCAATCAATCAATCAATCAATCAATCAATCAATCAATCAATACTGATCTGCATTTAGGGCAGTCACCCAGGTGGCAGATTCCCTATCTGTTGATTTCCTAGCCTTTTCCGAAATGATTTCAAAGAAATTGGAAATTTATTGAACATCTCCCTTGGTAAGTTATTCCAATCCCTAACTCCCCTTCCTAAAACTGAATATTTGCCCCAGTTTGTCCTCTTGAATTCCAACTTTATCTTCATATTGTGATCTTTCCTACTTTTATAGACGCCATTCAAACTTATTCGTCTACTAATGTCAATCCACGCCATCTCTCCGCTGACAGCTCGGAACATACCACTTAGTCGAGCAGCTCTTCTTCTTTCTCTCAATTCTTCCCAACCCAAACATTGCAACATTTTAGTAACGCTACTCTTTTGTCGGAAATCACCCAGAACAAATCGAGCTGCTTTTCTTTGGATTTTTTCCAGTTCTTGAATCAGGTAATCCTGGTGAGGGTCCCATACACTGGAACCATACTCTAGTTGGGGTCTTACCAGAGACTTATATGCACTCTCCTTTACATCCTTACTACAACCCCTAAACACCCTCATAACCATGTGCAGAGATCGGTACCCTTTATTTACAATCCTATTTATGTGATTACCCCAGTGAAGATCTTTCCTTATATTAACACCTAGATACTTACAATGATCCCCAAAAGGAACTTTCACCCCATCAACGCAGTAATTAAAACTGAGAGGACTTTTCCTATTTGTGAAACTCACAACCTGACTTTTAACCCCGGATATCATCATACCATTGCCTGCTGTCCATCTCACAATATTTTCGAGGTCACGTTGCAGTTGCTCACAATCTTGTAACTTATTTATCACTCTATAGAGAATAACATCAACCGCAAAAAGCCTTACCTCCGATTCCACTCCTTTACTCATATCATATATATATATAAGAAAACATAAAGGTCCGATAACGCTGCCCTGAGGAACTCCCCTCTCAACTATTACAGGGTCAGACAAATCTTCACCTACTCTGACTCTCTGAGATCTATTTTCTAGAAATATAGCAACCCATTCAGTCACTCTTTTGTCTAGTCCAATTGCACTCATTTTTGCCAGTAGTCTCCCATGATCCACCCTATCAAATGCTGCAAAAATGTTGCAAAGTTTGGGCTGGGAAGATTTTTGGGATAAAGGAGACGAGCTGCTCGATTAAATGGTATATTCCGAGCTGTCAGCGGAGAGATGGCGTGGAATGACATTAGTAGACGAATAAGTTTGAATGGCGTTTATAAAAGTAGGAAAGATCACAATATGAAGATAAAGTTGGAATTCAAGAGGACAAACTGGGGCAAATGTTCATTTATAGGAAAGGGAGTTAGGGATTGAAATAACTTACCAAGGGAGATGTTCAATAAATTTCCAATTTCTTTGAAATCATTTAGGAAAAGGCTAGGAAAGCAACAGATAGGGAATCTGTCACCTGGGCGACTGCCCTAAATGCAGATAAGTATTGATTGATTAATTGATTGATACCATTTTAGTCAGCATGAATAAACCGATTTCTAGCCTAGGTTATAAGTGGCTTATCCCCAGAAGGTTTTATAATAGCTCTTCTTTACACATTGATAATCCTTCTATATTTACAGAAATAATTGTAATGATTGGCTCTGATACGAGCCTTTCCCGATTGTTGGAATATATCTTACTCATCTTATATGAATTGTATTGTTTCTGGAATGCTTTAGGTAGCGGAAATTCAATTCCGACCACCTATGCAGGGGCAGCACGAGCAGGAATCAGCTACCAAGGAAGTATGGTCACACCACATTTCATTAAAGTTGTATTTATGTAGAGCTTAATCACATCGTTACCTGCCATCATCAGAAATACTTAATTGTTATAGCACCAGATTTGTTATTGTCCTGATATTATTTTAAGATATAATGTATGTTTCTGACACTATTAAATAAATAAACATACCGATTTTCATTAAATTCTCTTCAGCCGTTTTCTCGTGATGCGTGTACATACATACGGACAGACAGAAATTACGGAAAAGTGAAAAGTGCATTTCCTTGTTACTGTGGATATGACCGATAGAGAAATGCCATTATTTTCAAATTCTGAGCAATGTACACACAAAATCTTATGTTATATACCTAGGTAGGTATATAAATTGTGATCCTTCCCAATTTTAAAGACACCACTTAAACTTATTCGTCTACTAATGTCATTCCAAGCCATCTCTCCAATGACAGCTCGGAACATACCACTTAGTCGAGCAGTTCGTCTCCTTTTACCCAAGTCTTCCCAACCCAAACTTTGCAAAATTATCGTAACATTATCCTTTTGTAGGAAATCATCCAGAACAAAGTGAGATACTTTTCTTTGTTTTTTCCCAGTTCTAGAATCAAGTAATCTTGGTGAGGAACCCATACACTGGGACCATTCTCTAGTTGGGGTCTTACCATAGAATTCTATGCCCTCTCCTTTACATCCTTACTACGACCCCTAAAGACCCTCATAACAATGCGCAGAAGTCTGTACCCTTTATTCACAATCCCATTTATGTGATAACCCCAATGAAGATCTTTCCTTATATTAACACCTAGATACTTATAAATATCCCCATAAGGAATTTTCACCCCCATCAGCGCAATAACTAAAATTGAGAGGACTTTTCCCATTTGTGAAACTCACAACCGTACTTTTAACCCCTTTTAACATCATACCATTGCCTGCCGTCCATCTCACAACATTATCGAGGTAATTTTGCAGTTTCTCACAATATTGTAACTTATTTATTACTCTATACAGAATAACATCAACCTCAAAAAGCCTTATCTCTGATTCCACGACTTTACTCATATCATTTATATATAAAACAAAATATAAAAGGTCGAATTTTAGAAAACATAAAGGTCCAATAGTTAAGACAAATTTCTATGGGGTAGGTGAAACATGAGCTGTAATTTCTTGCTTAGCCGATGGACTCGAGTTCTATCTGGTTAGGACCTGTTAAACTCGACGCTAATAGCCACTGAGATTACTGAGTGCGCGAGCCGAGTGACAATATTCCTTCCTCCATACCCACATCCGCTCTGTTCCAGCGATGATACGCATTTTGTTCAGAGACTTACCCAATATGTCTTTAGGTCATCCTACTTACCATTGTGACACGGGCGAGCAATTAACATGTCATTGTGCAAAGTGTACCGGAATCTGTTTTTCTCGAGTTGACCTCCTTTTAAAACTCAGGTTTTCGTCCTTGGAGACAGGAAACGAAAGGGCAGAGGGTGTTCTCATTTCATCCTGATGCGAGGCGAGTTAAATTACGTAACATTTTTCTAACCACGCACCTTTATTATTATCATCTATGTATTCTCGGGTTTCCCCGGTCTTCAGTTACGTTAGGCGGGATTACTATTAAAACATAATGAAACAGTTCTGACCTTCCCATGTTCATCCGTTATGAATCCTTCAAATGTGCAGCTGAAGCTCCTTCGACGACCATCCGAGGTAGTTACGCACTACTCCGATTATTATTATTATTATTATTATTATTATTATTGTTATTATTATATATCTTTTATCTTAATCTGTTTACCCTCCACGGCTGGCTTTTCCCTCGGACTCAGCGAGGGATCCCACCTCTACCGCCTCAGGGGCAGTGTCCTGGAGCTTCAGACTTTGGGTCGGTAGATACAATTGGGGATAATGACCAGTACCTCGCCCAGGCGGCCTCACCTGCTATGCTTAACAGGGGCCTTGTGGAGGGATGGGAAGATTGGAAGGGATGGACAAGGAAGAGGGAAGGAAGCGGCCGTGGCCTTAAGTGAGGTACCATCCCGGCATTTGCCTGGAGGAGAAGTGGGAAACCACGGAAAACCACTTTCAGGATGGTTGAGGTGGGAATCGAGTGGACCCCGTTCCAGCCCTCGTACCACTTTTCAAATTTCGTGGCAGAGCCGGGAATCGAACCCGGACCTCCGAGGGTGGCAGCTAATCACGCTAACCACTACTCCACAGAGGCGGACTATTATTATTATACCGCACGAAATAGTGCTATGTGTTTTGTACAATTGTAACGTGTATGTTGATGTATATTTGAATTGATGTATATGTATTTGTATTGTTTATAAAAAGCTCTGACACGAAATAATAATAATAATAATAATAATAATAATAATAATAATAATAATAATAATAATAATAATAATAATAATAATAATCGACTTCTTGGCTGAATGATCAGCGTAGTCACCTCCGGTTCAGAGGACCCCGTGTTCGACTTCCGGCCGGGTCCGAAATATTAACCCTTAATGAGTCGCTCACGGAGATTCCCTCCGGCCCGATAACATTTTTCACGGTACTGGACTTCCCAGTTGAACTGTAGCTCTCCCTATCCCTATACCTTTCTCCTTGTTCATTTGGACTCGTCTTGTCAGCATTTCGGCGCGATCGTACATCCTGTGTACGACTGACATCACCGGGACGTTTTCTCCGAATGCGATTAAATTAACTTATATTTTAGTGCTTTTTTGGAGGTCGATGACCTTGTTGTTTTGTTCTTCTAAACTTATTTTAGAAAAATATGATTTCATATTTCATATGATGTGATCGTCGTAGGTAATGGCGAGTCTCACGAATTTAATATCATAAGATCATTCGACATAGTTAATGTCTACAGTATTCTGCTTTTAGATCAAACAAACTATGTAAAAATAACCTACACGCACTTAAAAGGTTTTCTTTTAATTATACCGAAGGGTACTGCAAACGAACATGCCAAAACAACAATTCAAAGAACGAAAATGACGCGCATTTTTTACCCTGGGAGTTACCTCCGTGCGCGACTAGTAACGTAATAAATTTCGCGCGACTAGACAAGGGTTAACCTAAAATGTTTATTTATCCTAACCCGGGGACTGGGTCTTTATACTGTCCCCCAACATACCTGCAACTCACAAATCGTACATAACGACATCACCCACTAAAAAACAAACAGATCCTATACACGACAGATGCCACCCGCTCTCATTAATAATAAAAATGTTATTGGCTTTAAGTCCCACTAACTACTTTTACGGTTTTTGGAGACGCCGAGGTGTCGGAGGTTAGTCGCGCAGGAGTTCTCTTATGTGCCAGTAAATCTACCGACACGAAGCTGACGTATGTGACCACCTTCAAATACTACCGGACTGAGCCACGATCGAACGTGCGAAGTTGGGGTCAGAAGACAAGCGCCTCAACCGTCTGAGCCAATTAGCCCGGCGCCCGCTCTCGTTGGAGGGTTTGCTCTACAAGAGCTGCACCAGACTAGTGATGGCCACACGAAATTATAATATTATTATCTATATATTTAAAAACTTTCTAAAAACAACTTTAGCAAATGTATCCGTCCGTTCTACTGGACCGATTTGCTTCATTCTCTCCGGAATTACCTGCGAATTAGGAATCATTAGACATTGCTAGGTCTCTAAGTTCGGCCGACTTTGAGTAATCATAAAATCAAATCATTAAATGATAACTATAATAACTGCAGGCGAAGGTTTATCCTACCCCGCAATACATTCTGTACTTAGCAGGCTACTAAGCGACTAACACTTTCGTTAAATTCTGATATAAGTGTGATTTTCATCCTGAGTATGCACTTGCTCTGGTGATGAAGAATGCTATTCTCTGCTAGATACTCTTTGATTCTCTGACCTTCCCCAGCTTCTGAATATACTCAACAGATGGCAGGACGTTCCTAATTACTTACATGCTACTAAGAGAAAACAGTCTACTTACGTACAGAAAGTCGAATAGCCTTCTGTAGGATCATTAATAAAGAGTAGGGACAAACGTTCGAGATAGTGGGTGTCTACTTACCGGAACCAGTATTCAGACACGGCCAATAAATTGTATGTTGCACTTTCTCGGGCAAGAAACAAACGGAACATTTGAAAATATTAAGATCCAGTTACGCCCGAACGGTCGAAGCACAATGAATATTATATCGATAGAAGTGATATAAACTACGTTACGAACGAATCAGTTACTTTGTCCCGGTATTAAATGTTCATAAATCTATTGAAAACTGCAGGCAAAACAAATTGACCAAGACAGGCACATCAAGACGAGTTATCCGACCTGTTTATAACGAATGCTGCGGAACAGCGCGACTCCTCTAGTTATTATTAAAAATTGCATCGCAGTTGGGAAATATCCCGGTGGCAATGGTCACTTACAGCGGCGTGTATCCAACAACAACAAGAGTACAATAAGCAATTCCATGGAAAGAAATTATGGCAACGATGGGATAGGCCTAAGAGTGGGAAGGAAGCAGCCATGGCCTTAATTAAGGTCCAGCTGCAGCATTTCTCTGCTGTGAAAATGAGAAACAATCTTCAGAGCTGTCAATAGTGGGGTTCGATCCCAGTATCTCCCAGACGCAAGCTCACAGCTGCGTGCCCTTAAGCGCTCGGCAAACTCGCCCGGTATTATTATTATTATTATTATTATTATTATTATTATTATTATTATTATTATTATTATTATTATTATTATCCAATGACAACAAGTACAATATGAATCCGATAGCCGCCACTACAAGAGCAGAAGGTGAAGAATGTCCTCACATCTGTGTATCTTGGATTCACAGTCATATCGTTACATGATCTGATGGAAATGAAAGAGCAGATACTTTAGCAAAATTAGCCGCCACATCAAACATCGGAAGTACGTATGATGAAGCCGGACTTCTAGCTTGAAAGGATCTGTTACAAGCGAACTCTTCTTCCCCGAAGTTACAGATTGACTTCAGAGTAAAGTATTAGTGCCTAACTTTGTCCTCACGCAATTTCTATCGGGACATGGAAGATTTAAATCTTACCTTGAGCGATGTAAAATCCAAATTACAGATGGATATATATGCTTTTGTAGTTCAGCTCAAACAGTGGATCATCTACTTTTTTTCCTGCCCTGTGTTTGGAAGGAAAAGACTGATATTTGAGTACCACCTGAACAGTTGTGATCTTGTATTTACTAAACCATTGCGTGATATTTTCAACAGGTCTTGTTGTTATAAGCAATTATTAACATTCATTCAGCACATCATTAACAAATTGAACTCTTAAACTTTCTTTTTAAAATATTTTAAGATTATAAACTACAGCCCTAATGTACTCTTGTGAAATAGGGCTCAATGCCGTACTGGATTTTCAATATTATTATTATTATTATTATTATTATTATTATTATTATTATTATTATTATTTACTTACATCGACACAGCCTTATGTGGACTACGGTTACACAAGCAGGTTGTCTCTCTTTCTTAGTCTTACACCTTTTTGTTTACAATGTAAACAAAGGTCTTTCAACCTGACGCTCTGTTTTAGCCGTTCTTCCACCGAGATATCCCGCTGCTTAGCAGGTTCTTTCTCTGGATCATCCCTTAACCCCGGAAAGATGCTCTCTCCATTACGTCCTCTGGTTGTATATTATAATTGCCTTTGTGCACCTCCTTCAGCCACCGGGGATAAGATTTCCATTTCTTCTGGCCGCCAGTCTCTCCGGGTTCATTCCCTACAAGTGACCGTAATAGTTTAACATTCCTTTCTACATAACGGTGGTGAAGGTTTCGACTCTAGCATTCAGTTCCCTGTTTGATCTCAGGTGGAACCTCGAACACATTCTTAGGAACCGAAATCTTTCTAATAATAATGTCCTGATGGTGTGATGACAAACGGGGATAAAAGTCAGGTTGTGAGTTTCACAAATAAGAAAAGTCCTCTCAGTTTTAATTACTGCGTTGATGGGGCGAAAGTTCCCTTTGGGGATAATTGTAAATACCTAGGTATTAATATAAGGAAAGATCTTCATTGGGGTAATCACATAAATATGATTGTAAATAAAGGGTACAGATCTCTGCACATGGTTATGAGAGTATTTAAGGGTTGTAGTAAGGATGTAAAGGAGAGAGCATATTTGTCTCTGGTGAGACCCCAACTAGAGTATGGTTCCAGTGTATGGGACCATTACCAGGATTACTTGATTCAGGAACTGGAAAAAATCCAAAGAAAAGCAGCTCGATTTGTTCTGGGCGATTTCCGACAAAAGAGTAGCGTTACAAAAATGTTGCAAAGTAGCGATTGATTGATTGATTGATTGATTGATTGATTGATTGATTGATCGATCGATTGATTGATTGATTGATTGATTGATTGATTGATTGATTGATTGATTGATTGATTGATTGATTGATTGATTGATTGATTGATTGATTGATTGATTGATTGATTGATTGATTGATTGATTGATTGATTGATTGATTTTTACGTCCTACTAACTACTTATTGATGGTTTTCGGAGACGACGAGCTACCGAAATGTTTCCTGCATGAGTTCTTTTTCCATTTTCATTCGTCGTTGTGCTCACTGCTGAGCGTCGAAACCTCATAACTGTTATCATTTCTGCGTCGGAGGCTTGATGGCATACCTCCATCCACAGCGGTTTTCAGATTTCCTCAAGATAACTGAAGAGTGTTCTTCTTCACCTGATCTAACCTTCTACTTGATGATCTTCCCCGTGGTCTACTGGCTTCAACTTTGCCTTGCAAAATGTTCTTTTCCAAGTTCTCTTCTGCAAATGTGGCCAAGGAACTGGAGGTAAAACCCACTCACACGGGAAGGTAGACGTTTCTTGATGCTTAGTTCTCTCAGAATGGAGACATTGGGTCTTCTTTCCGTCCAGGGTGCACGCAGCATTCTCCGCCAACACCACATCTCAAAGGCACCAATTCGACTTTTGTCTCTAGCCTGCACAATGCAAGTCTCACAGCTGAGAACACTAGTGATTCCACCAAGCATATCATCATAGCTTTTGTTATTGCCCAGTTCTGAAAGATCTTAGTGAGTTTAACTACTGCAGCACGACCGAAAACAATACGTCTTTTGATCTCTATTTCACAGCTTTCCGTTTCATTGATGACTGACCCAAGGTATGCAAATTCGTTTACTAGCTCTAAGTTGAGTTTTGTTTTTACGTTCCAGTAAATCTACCGACACGAGGCTGACGTATTTGAGCACCTTCAAATACCGCCGGACTGAGCCAGGATCGAACCTGCCATGTTCGGGTCAGAACGCCAGCGCCTCGACGGTCTGTGCCACTCACCCCGGTCCAAAATCCTTCTAAGGAACTCCTTTTCGTTTTTCTCAATCGACATATCTTGCCGGTGTTTCTGCAGCGTAAAGGCATGCCGGTCTGACTACTACGCAGTAGTGTCTCAGTTTAGCCCGGTAGGAGATGGATTTGGATGTGTAACTATCATGGGTCACTTTAAATGCCAATTCCATCTTCCTTGCTCTCTCCCCCATTGCTTCCTTTCCATTTATTATTAATAATATTATTGTCTACTAGCATGTGTACCCAAACTTCGCACGGGAATTGGTAATCGATTTCACGACTCCTTCATGAATTTATTACATGCCTGTATTCAATCATATAATACGGCATGTAAAACTGATATTCTTGTACGAAAGCAAGTGGCAGTAACGTGAAGTAAGATAAAGCTGAACAAAGCGAAGACGGAATGGGTTAGATCACAGAGTTTATTGAATAGTACAATCCCTGGTCCGAAGTTGTGCGTAATTCTACCTATTTCTCGGTTACATCTGAAACCGGGAGTAACGCTGTGTCTGAAAACTCGTGAAACCAATCGTTGATGATAACCTCTCTTATTATCAATGGAAAGACCAATCACCCAATAAGGAAAATAGAACACAATGTCCTAAGAAACGAGGTAATGAAGTCCAGTAACCTATCCCGGTTATTTGAAATAACGGAATTACAGAAAGTGATACAATGTAGCAAAAATGGAAAAGCGGCAGTATTAGATGATATCACAATAGAGTAAATAAAACACTTCAGTTCAACCAAACAGGCATAGCTTTCGAACTTCTTCAATAACTGTTTTACTTCCCTGAAAATTCCACAAATAAGGAGAAAATCCAGGGTGATCACATTTCCGAATCCTGGGAAGGAACCTTCGAATCTCAAATATTTCAGACCAATCTTCTTACTCTTCCACCCATACAAAATAATGGAATTTATGTTCCTCAGTCCTAATCCCTCAGTAATGTGGCTTCCGCGCAGGAAACAGTTGCACAGCTGCTGAATGCGATGCGGTAAATCAAAGGATATTATTACACAAGCTTTATAGAATGATTACAAACATCAAGGTAACCAAGATGATAGCTACTCTCCTGGAAAGTCTTCGCTTTTTGTTGAATTCCAAGGACGCCGAAGCAGATCGAGAAATCAAAGCAATGGACAACCTCAAGGCAGTGTACTGGCTCCTATTATTTTCAACATGTACACTAATGACCAGTCATTACCAGAAAATACTAAAAGCTTTATCTATGCCGATGACCTTGCACTTACTAGTCGAACTGATAGATTTGATGAAGCAGAGATCTCTTTAAATGCTACATTAGAAGAGCTGGGAACCTGTTATGAGGAAAACCAACTGAAACCAAATCCAACTAAGACTTAAATTTGTGCGTTCCATCTGCGGCATTCACAGGCCTCTCAGAAACTCAAAGTACTATGGAAATGGAACTTACTGGAACACTACTTTACATAAAAGTGCCTGGGAGTATTGCACGATCACACATTAACATACAAGAAACATTGCCAAAACTTTTTTAAAGCTATTCGTTCGGGGCGTCGACCCATGTGCATCTTTTCCCCTACTGGCACCATATTGTATGAACCTGCGTGTAATTAGAATGGCGGTAGTGTGGAATGTTGTGTGTAAGGAAAGGAAGATTAAGGACGTCACAAACACCTAGTCTCCAGGCCAGGGATATTAATAATTACAATTAAAAACCCTGACCCGGCCGGGAATCGAACCCCGGGTCCGCCGAGTGAGAGGTGGACGCGTTGTCCGCTGTACCGCGGGGCCGGACTTGCCAAAACTTAAAACAAAAGATAGCTGCTAGAAAACGTTCTTCGCAAATGGTCAGGGACAATTTGGGGAACACACTCTGCCTCCCCGGTTTGGTACGGCTCACCCCATCGACATCGCTCTAAACGAAAGCTGCAGGATCATTACTGGATGTCTGAAGCGTAGATCCAGCCGGTATTGCTCCCGGTGAGACTCGTAGGGAGGTAGCAGCTAACAAAGAAAGGCTCCAATCATCTTCTTCAGAAGTACATCCTCTCTATGGATACCACCCACCAAACAAGGCTAGAATCTAGAAAAAGTTTTCTCCAGAGAATGCTACAATCAAAATGTGGAAAGAAAGAATCAACCACCTTTCCAACTGGACAGAGCCGAAGGAAAGTCTTCCGTGCGGACACCAGGAGAAGTAGACAATCTGGAAAGCCCTTAATATAAAGTCGGCAAAACAAAAGTCAATTTTCGGATGTGGGGTATGAGTTTGTGATTGCGGAGAGCAGCAGGCGATGCAACATCTATGTCCTTCAATATGCTCTATGAAAGACTTGATTGCAGCCTCCCCCAACGCTATTGACGACGCCCAATACTGGGCAAGAATTATCTAGCTTTATCTGTGACTGTTTCTGTAATACACCTGTATATTTGTTTAGTAGGAATGTAGATATTATGTTTTTAATATCTGTATGTAATGTTGGTACTTCTGACACGAATAAACAAACAAAGACCTACCTTATTACCTGTTCTATCGAAAAGAGTAAAACAGCTCTTTAGTTAAACCATTTAACCCAACTTGAAATCACACGACAGCGTGTAAAGCAGTCCATTAATGATAACTCCCTCGTTATCCTCCTCTCTAACAGGTAGAGATGAGAAAAACACTTTTAGAAATAGATTTCCATTAAGGCTGGTAGTTTTACATTAAGGTTGGTCATACCCTATATATTTTGTGGGAGTAAAAAATCACTCTTTCGTCTTCTTATAAACCCCTAACAAATCCGGGATTTGACCTAATAGATACTCAAGGACAGACTCGTTGGCTGAATGGTCAGCGTCCTGCCCTTCGGTTCAGAGGGTCCCGGCTTCGATTCCCGGCCGGGTCGGGGATTTTAACCTTCATTGGTTAATTCCAATGGCGCAGGGGCTGATATTTGTGCTGTCTTCAACATCCCTGCAACTCACACACAACACATAACGCTAATAACACGCAGTTACCTACACATGGCAGATGCAGCCCACCCTCATCGGAGGGTCTGCCTTACAAGTGCTGCACTCGGCTAGAAATAGCCACACGAAATTATATTATACCCAAGAACAGATATAAAGTTTGTTAAAAATATATAGAGTAGTTTCCCAGTTACAAGAACTAAACAAACGGACGAACATACACATCGACAAAAAGCTAAGAAAGACAAACACAAAAAGACAACCAAAGCTTAAAAGTACGCAGATGGTCATTATTACGCGTAAAACGGTTAACTGAATGAATATTTCGCTGAAATAGTCAATGTACAGACACACGGTCGTCACGATCTTATTTATATAGATACGGAATCTGCTCCAAGTACTTCTTTTGTGCTAGGTCCACTGGACTTACCCTGTAAAACCGTCCGTTAATGATATCTCCCTTATTAATCATCCTATCGATAAAGTGCACATTAGGAAATGTTTTAGGTGTGGATTTCCATCAAGGTGGGTTGATTCCCATCCAAGCTGATCTGGTATATTTTGTGGGAGAGTAAAATCACTGTTTAAATTTCCTATAAACCCCCAATCTACTCCGTGTATTTGAAATGCTATGGACCTTAAAACAACCTTTGGACAGGGAGATGCTAAACATGAAGTTTGGTTAAAATATTTAAATTAGTTTTGCAGTTATAAGAGATATGCTTTACACGGACCCACTTTTAGCCTAAGTCCGGTCGAACTTAGAGTGAAAAACGGTCCGTTAATGATATCTCACTTATTAATCCTCGTATCGAAATGATGCACATGAGAAACAAGTTTTAGAGATTGATTTCCTTTAAGGCAGAAAGATTTCCATTAAGTTTGGTTGTGTATATTTTGTGGGAGTGCAAAATCACGGTTTCGGTTTGGTATAAACCCCCAGTCAATTGAAGGATTTAGGAACATTATTAGCCCTGAAACCTATCCAACTAAAGGCCGATTCTAATGATAAAGTTCGGTGGAAATACACTCATGTTCATAAAAACAACACCTTGAAAGAGTAGAGATAGGAAGTTCATATTCCCAGGACATGTACACTAGTATGTTCTGAACAAATGATTAGCATTTGAACCATATCGGCCCTTAGGCGCACCACCACCGACTGGTAAAATGTGCCTGCGGCTCTTGTTGTCGCTATAAAGCAAGGCAATGGATCAGTGTGACTTGAGCAGATGTGCAGGATGCCTCCCAGACGTATGCGAGAACCGTATCGCCAAATGAGAGAGTTTGAAAGAGGGCGCATTATTGGCATGAGAGAACGTGATGCTTCCATCCGGGAAATTGCTGCTCGTGTGGGAAGAGGTGTGTTGGCAGTGTGACTGGTGTGTACAGAATGATTCACAGTAGGCCGTAAAACGCGACGAGATAGGTCTGGTCGCACCACCCAGACCCCCCCCCCCCCCCTCCCAGGAGATCGACACCTCGTCCGAATATCATTGCAGGACAGATCGTACAGTGTAACACATCGTACACTATCAGGAATTACAGTCCGTCGCCGTTTATTACGGCCTGGGTTACCGGAGCGTCGTCCACTTCTCTGCCCACCTTTGACTAATGTGCATAAACATGCTAGACTGCAATTGTGTATGGAAGGCCGTCACTGGGGACAGGAATGGCAGCAGATAGTGTTTTCGGACGAATCCAGGTTCTGTTGTTTGAAAATGATGGCCGCACTTTGGTTCGCCCCAGACTGGGTGAGAGCATCACATTGACTGCAATCGCACAAGATATACAGCGCCAACTCAAGGCCTTGTGGTGCGGGGTGCTACTGGTTACAACCACAAATCACAGGTGGTGCGTGTCCGGGGCAATGTGACCAGTTTGAATGTGCCCTTTCTGCCTTCTAGTTATCACAGGATGTCAGACTGTTGCCCTGGCCCACCCGATCACCGGACTTGTCGCCAATCCAAAATGTGTGGGACATGGTGAAACGACGGGTGTGACCCGTGACCCATTGCCAACCATCAAAGATGAACTGTGGATCCAGGTGAATGCAGCATGGATACCTATAAACCAGGACGCCATTCCCGATGTTGTCACTCATGTAACAAGTTATCGGTGCCCATGGAGGACCCAGTGCCTACTAGACAACAGTACACATGCTGAACCTAGGTGACTGAAATGCTAATAGTTTCTGCAGAACATACTAATGAACATGTCCTGTGAATATGACCTTCCTATCTCTAGTCTTTCAGGCGTTCTGTTTTAATGAACATGGGTGTACAGTACAGTACAGTTTTCAAGACAAACAAACAGACAAACGGACAACAAAAAACAAAAAATATGCATATGGTCATTATTACACTGAATGAAAATTTTGCCAGAAATGTTCAATGTAAAGACACACGGTCGTTACAATTTTTAGCTAAAATATTACACAATTTGACAAGAGGATGAAAAACTACAGCATCTAAAAATGCCCCGTTTGATTCGTTATCAACTCAAGAATTAGACAGAAATTGCTAAAAACTCGAACTAGTAATTTATAGATTTAAAAAATAAAAATCGAGTTTAACGGCAATATTGACAACGCGGTGCGAAGTGGATGCATCATCCGTTCCTAGAGGCTATTTTATTTTTTTATTTCATGTCCCGTATCACAATTATAAGGCTAGATTTCGTCATCAGTACGGGATACAAAACTAATAAACTATAAGGTAAATTTAAAACAACAAGAACAACAACTTTTAAACTTAGAAATAAATCGTCCTAACCTTAGAAGAAGTAATGTTTAACAAAACAAAAGTACAACAAGAAAAGTGCAACAAGCAATTCCATTGAAAGAAAACATTACTAATTTAACATTCTTAAGTATATCCAGTGTTTAACATTAGGTACAAACCAAATCGAAACAAACCCCATGGCACTACAGCTCTTGAAGGGCCTTGGCCTACCAAGCGACTGCTGCTCAGCCCGAAGGCCTGCAGATTGTGAGGTGTCGTTTGGTCAGCACGACGAATCCTCTCGGTCGTTATTCTTGGCTTTTGAAACCGGGGCCGCTATCTCACCGTCAGATAGCTCCTCATTTCTAATCCCGTAGTCTGAGTGGACCTCGAAACAGCCCTCAGGTCCAGGTAAAAATCCCTGACCTGGCCGGAATCGAACCCGGGGCCTCCGGGTAAGAGGTAGGCACGGTACCCGTACACCACGGGGTCGGAGTTTAACATTACACGTTACAACAATGTAGGTTGTGCTTACTACTAGCTTAACATTAAAGTGATAATAAAGCAGCTGAATTACTAAAAAATGTTCTACGTACTTTAATATATATGAAAGTATTGATTAGGTGGGAATCTAACAACCAAGTAGGGAAGATGAATTACTTAAATAATGTAAAAATGTATTGTTTTTTGTTTTGTTTTTCGTTATTCTCAGTGCTGACAGCGATCGGTTTCGCCGTAGGGGAATACTGAAGTGCATAATGAATGATGTAGTTTGTTGTTTAAACCCGACAGTGTTCAAACAGTGAAGCTTGTAACAGAGTTTAGAGTGTGATTTAGTTAAAGAACGTAGAAAGAGTAGCTTGTTCATGTTATTCTCTCTGCTGCCAGTGATTTCTCTCTAATAAGAGAGCGATAGTGTAGTGCTTAAAGAGTAGGGTTAGAAGAAGACGAGGTCACGCGAGATTGACAACAGTTTGAGAACACACATGTCGCAAATACAGTAACTGTAATGGCGAGCAGACATTTGAACGTTCAGACCAAATATCGTAATTGAACAATGAATATCCAGTGGCATGCTGTCCATTATGCAGATGAGGAAGGTCTGATCCTAAAAGTGTTTTGTGTTTGAATCAAATGCACCCTTCAGTGACATAACTCAAGGGTATTCTATTCCAAACAAATGTTTCACTTACTTCGGTATAGTTAATTTATTGAAGTCCGCCTCCGTAGAGTAGTGGTTGGTGTGATTGCTGCAACCTCCTGAGGCGGGAGTACGAATCCCGGCTTTGCCGAGAACTTTGAAAAGTGGTACGATGATTGGAACGGGGTCTACTCAGTCTCGGAGGTCAACCGAGGAGAGGGGTTTCGATTCCAACCTCGGGCAAACTCGAAGTGGATTTTCGTGGTTTCCAAGGCAAATGATGGGATCGTACTTTAAGTTAAGACCAAGGCCGTTTCCTTCCCTCTTCCTAAATTATCCCTGCCCATCTTCCCATCCCCCGTAAGGCCCGTCTTCAGTCTAGTAGGTGAGGAAGCGTTGGTGGTTCTGGTCCTCCTCCCCAGTTGTATCCCCGGCCAAATGTCTCACACTCCAGGGTACTGGACGGTGAACTGACTACGCACTAAAGGTTAAGCCTTGTCGCCGCAACCATTCTCCTCTCAATCCCGCTGTTCTTGTGGTTTTTACATCCCATCAACTTTCTCACATTCTCGAAGTATGTCTACTACAATTTTCTTTACGTCGCACCGACACAGACAGATCTTACGGCAACGATGGGATAGGAAAGGCCTAGGAATGGGCAGGAAGGGGCTGTGACCTTAATTAAGGTACAGTCCCAGCATTTTCCTGGTGTAAAAAGGAGAAACTACGGGAAACCATCTTCAGAGCTGCCGACAGGGGGACTCGAACCCACTATCTCCCGGACGCAAGCTCACAGCTGCGCGCCCCTAACCGCAAGGCCAACTCGCCCTGTTCTATTTGTGTCTTTCTTGGTCTTCCTTTCTGCCCCACTATTTTTCCTTCAAAGACGTTTATTAGGATGTCATTATGTCTCAGGACATGACCGACAATTTTTATCTTCCTTCTTTCCATATCCTTTATCAGTCCCCGTTGTTCAATGATTTCCTTTAGAACATCTAGATTCGTCTTCTTTTTTCTTTCAGTCCAGCTCTTCCTCGCAATTTTCCTCCAAATTCACATTTCACTTGCTTCGAATGAATCTCTCTACTTTTCTCCAATAGTTCACCCCATTGTCTTCAGTTATAATGCTTCGTAAGTAACAGAAACGTTGCACGTTTCCATTTTGGAATTTCCTACTCTTGTGTTTGTATTCACTTTCCTGCCATTTTTGCTCACAATTCTTATTATTGATTTTAAGTTTGTAATGTTTTAAGCGTCCGCCTCTGTGGTGTAGTGGTTAGTGTGAATTGCTGCCACCCCCGGCTGCCTGGGTTCAATTCCCGGCTTTGCTACGAGATTTGAGAAGTAGTACGAAGGCTGGAACAGGGTCCACTCAGGCTCGGGAGGTCAACTGAGTAGAGGTGGGTTCGATTACCACCTCAGCCATCCTTGAAGTGGTTTTCCACTTCTCCCCCAGGAGAATGCCGGGATGGCACCTAACGCTTCCTTTCCTCTTCATCGTCTATCCCTTCCAATCTTTCCATCCCCCCACAAGGCCCCTGTTCAGCATAGCAGATGAGGCTGCCTGGGCTTGGTACTGGTCATCCTCATCAGTTCCATCCCCGACGCTCCAGGACACTGCCCTTGAGGCGGTAGAGGTGAGATCCCTCGCTGACACCGAAAGGAAAAACCGACCCTGGAGGGTAAACAGAAAGAATGTTCTGCAGCTATTGCAACTTTAGGTAGTTAGAGGAAGACAACATGGAAACGTGTTCGGTACGATTTAATACTTCTGTTCCTGGTTCCCGTTAGATTGACTGCATATAGGTAATGAGTTCCAATGTCTCGCGTAGTCATCAGTTTTAATTCCAATCCAATATATTTCAATTTAGATGCTCGTTTCGCTAGATACTGACGGTCACATTGACCAATTGCTACTTTGTCCTGTAATTAAAGTAGATAATATATAAAGTAGTTGACAAACGAACTAATTCCACAAGACATAAGAAGATACACAGCAAAGCTATAAAAGGATTCTGTGCTATACAGTATGTATCACAACTATACCGACGAAATAATGAGGAATTCTCTTCGTGTTATGTTAAGAACAATGGTGCAATCGGGTTGGCTGGATCTCTGTTAGGTGGGCTACGGCTGAGTTTTAATTAATTTTTTTGGGTTGCTATTTGCTTTACGTCGTACCGACACAGATAGGTCTTATGGCGACGATGGGATAGGAAAGGCCTAAGAGTGGAAAGGAATCGGCCGTGGCCTTACTTAAGGTACATTTGCCTGGTGTAAAAATAGGAAACCACGGAAAACCATCTTCAGGGCTGCCGACAGTGGGGTTCGAACCCACTATCTCCCGGATGCAAGCTCACAGCTGCCCTATCCGCACGGCCAACTCGACCGGTAATTTTTTCGGGTGAACACCAAATGTGTTGCTAGAAATCTTTTACACTCAGACATCGTACGACATAGAGTGTCGAAGGGATTTTTTTCCGTCCTTCAAAAATACGACTACTCCTTCAGAAATGAATCCGCGATCTTCGAATCCGGAGGGTGATACTCACCACTACAGACGGAGAGCTTATTTATTTATTTATTTATTTATTTATTTATTTATTTATTTATTTATATTCATTGCATCGGCTCTGGCTGAGTGGCTCAAACTGTAGAAGCCCTGACCTTATAACCTCAACTTGGCTGATTCCTTCCTGGCCCAGTCCGGTGGTATTTGAAGGTGCTCAAATAAGTCAGCCTCATTTCGGTAGCTTTACTGGCACAACTCCTGCGGGACAAAATTCCAGTACCTGGGCGTCTTTGAACATTGATCAGATTTCTGGGGATATACTAAAGACAATGGGTTGGGATATAGTACCATATCTGAAGTACTTATTTGATTATTGTTTGGTCGGAGGAGCTATACCAGATGAATGGAGAGTTGCTATAGTTGCCCCTGTGTATAAAGGAAAGGGTGATAGACATAAAGCTGAAAATTACAGGCCAGTAAGTTTGACATGCATTGTATGTAAGCTTTGGGAAGGCATTCTTTCTGATTATATTAGACATGTTTGTGAAATTAATAACTGGTTCGATAGAAGGCAATTCGGTTTTAGGAAAGGTTATTCCACTGAAGCTCAACTTGTAGGATTCCAGCAAGATATAGCAGATATCTTGGATTCAGGAGGTCAAATGGACTGTATCGCGATTGACCTGTCTAAAGCATTTGATAGGGTGGATCATGGGAGACTACTGGCAAAAATGAGTGCAATTGGACTAGACAAAAGAGTGACTGAATGGGTTGTTATATTTCTAGAAAATAGATCTCAGAGAATTAGAGTAGGTGAAGCTTTATCTGACCCTGTAATAATTAAGAGGGGAATTCCTCAAGGCAGTATTATCGGACCTTTATGTTTTCTTATATACACTGACTGACAGAGCAAATGCAACACCAAGAAGGAGTGGTCAGAACTTTATGCCAATTGCAGGGTAGACTGACGTCACTGAGGTATGCTCATGATGTGAAATGCGCCGCTGTGCTGCGCACGTAGCGAACGATAAATGGGACACGGCGTTGGCGAATGGCCCACTTCGTACCGTGATTTCTCAGCCGACAGTCATTGTAGAACGTGTTGTCGTGTGCCACAGGACACGTGTATAGCTAAGAATGCCAGGCCGCCGTCAACGGAGGCATTTCCAGCAGACAGACGACTTTACGAGGGGTATGGTGATCGGGCTGAGAAGGGCAGGTTGGTCGCTTCGTCAAATCGCAGCCGATACCCATAGGGATGTGTCAACGGTGCAGCGCCTGTGGCGAAGATTGTTGGCGCAGGGACATGTGGCACGTGCGAGGGGTCCAGGCGCAGCCCGAGTGACATCAGCGCGCGAGGATCGGCGCATCCGCCGCCAAGCGGTGGCAGGCCCGCACGCCACGTCAACCGCCATTCTTCAGCGTGTGTAAGACACACTGGCTGTTCCAATATCGACCAGAACAATTTCCCGTCGATTGGTTGAAGGAGGCCTGCACTCCCGGCGTCCGCTCAGAAGACTACCATTGACTCCACAGCATAGACGTGCACGCCTGGCATGGTGCCGGGCTAGAGCGACTTGGATGAGGGAATGGCGGAACGTCGTGTTCTCCGATGAGTCACGCTTCTGTTCTGTCAGTGATAGTCACCGCAGACGAGTGTGGCGTCGGCGTGGAGAAAGGTCAAATCCGGCAGAAACTGTGGAGCGCCCTACCGCTAGACAACGCGGCGTCATGGTTTGGAGCGCTATTGCGTATGATTCCACGTCACCTCTAGTGCGTATTCAAGGCACGTTAAATGCCCACCGCTACGTGCAGCATGTGCTGCGGCCGGTGGCACTCCCGTACCTTCAGGGGCTGCCCAATGCTCTGTTTCAGCAGGATGATGCCCGCCCACACACTGCTCGCATCTCCCAACAGGCTCTACGAGGTGTACAGATGCTTCCGTGGCCAGCGTACTCTCCAGATCTCTCACCAATCGAACACGTGTGGGATCTCATTGGACGCCGTTTGCAAACTCTGCCCCAGCCTCGTACGGACGACCAACTGTGGCAAATGGTTGACAGAGAATGGAGAACCATCCCTCAGGACACCATCCGCACTCTTATTGACTCTGTACCTCGACGTGTTTCTGCGTGCATCGCCGCTCGCGGTGGTCCTACATCCTACTGAGTCGATGCCGTGCGCATTGTGTAACCTGCATATCGGCTTGAAATAAACATCAATTATTCGTCCGTGCAGTCTCTGTTTTTTCCCCAACTTTCATCCCTTTCGAACCACTCCTTCTTGGTGTTGCATTTGCTCTGTCAGTCAGTGTATATAAATGATATGAGTAAAGGAGTAGAATCGGAGGTAAGGCTTTTTGCGGATGATGTTATTCTCTATAGAGTGATAAATAAGTTACAAGATTGTGAGCAACTGCAACGTGACCTCGAAAATGTTGTGAGATGGACAGCAGGCAATGGTATGTTGATAAACGGGGTTAAAAGTCAGGTTGTGAGTTTTACAAGTAGGAAAAGTCCTCTCAGTTTTAATTACTGCGTTGATGGGGTGAAAGTTCCTTTTGGGGATCATTGTAAGTATCTAGGTGTTAATATAAGGAAAGATCTTCATTGGGGTAATCACATAAATGGGATTGTAAATAAAGGGTACAGATCTCTGCACATGGTTATGAGGGTGTTTAGGGGTTGTAGTAAGGATGTAAAGGAGAGTGCATATAAGTCTCTGGTAAGACCCCAACTAGAGTATGGTTCCAGTGTATGGGACCCTCACCAGGATTACCTGATTCAAGAACTGGAAAAAATCCAAAGAAAAGCAGCTCGATTTGTTCTGGGCGATTTCCGACAAAAGAGTAGCGTTACAAAAATGTTGCAATGTTTGGGTTGGGAAGAATTGAGAGAAAGAAGAAGAGCTGCTCGACTAAGTGGTATGTTCCGGGATGTCAGCGGAGAGATGGCGTGGAATGACATTAGTAGACGAATAAGTTTGAATGGCGTTTATAAAAGTAGGAAAGATCACAATATGAAGATAAAGTTGGAATTCAAGAGGACAAACTGGGGCAAATATTCATTTATAGGAAGGGGAGTTAGGGATTGGAATAACTTACCAAGAGGGATGTTCAATAAATTTCCAATTTCTTTGAAATTATTTAGGAAAAGGCTAGGAAAACAACAAATAGGGAATCTGCCACCTGGGCGACTGCCCTAAATGCAGATCAGTACTGATTGATTGATTGATTGATTGATTGATTGATTGATTGATTGATTGATTGATT
Source organism: Anabrus simplex (assembly GCF_040414725.1). Lineage (NCBI taxonomy): Eukaryota > Metazoa > Arthropoda > Insecta > Orthoptera > Tettigoniidae > Anabrus > Anabrus simplex. Next base: position 22,942,858 of record NC_090267.1, read on the forward strand.
GATTGCAAATGTAGTTATTTTGGAACGAAAAACATTATTATTATTATTATTATTATTATTATTATTATTATTATTATTATTATTATTATTATTATTATTATTATTATTATTATTATTTAGGACCGTTTGATCGCCCTATGGGTTACGATTACACAACTCCCCTGACTGTTGATGTTCTTTCTTTTTACGCCAATACTCAAATAAACAATATCCTAAATAATAATAAGACAGAACTGATCTACTTGCATTTAATTAATTCAGGTCTGGGTAATAATGATCAAAATTCTGTCAAATTATTGGGATTGTATCAGGATTGTAAATTAACCTGGAATACACACACGCAAAACTTATGCACAAAACTGGCTAGTGTGATATATTTGCTTCGCAGTCTCAAAGGATCAGTTAGTAGTAGTCAGATGATGAATGCATACTACACCTTTTTTCACTCACTCTTATCATATAGTACCCTGTTATGGGGTAACTCAACAGGGGCTCAAGATGTGTTCAAGTGGCAAAAGAATGCAATACGATGTATTAAAGGTAAGGCCTCAAGGGAGTCATGTAGACCAATGTTCCAAGACCATGCAATTATGACTCTTCCCTCATTATACATTTATCATAGTCTACTCAATACAAAAGAAAATCTCATCGACCTAACAGCTTGGAGAAATGTACACTCATATGGCACAAGATATAGGAACGATTTAGATTTACCACATGTTAGGCTGAGGAAAACGCAAGAAAGCTATAGATGTAATGGCATTAAATGTCCGACTCGTTGGCTGAATGGTCAGCGTACTGGCCTTCGGTTCAGAGGGTCCAGGAGTAGTATAATGCAGGGATTCGGCGCACGCCTCCTCCTCCGCCGCCTCCTCCGCCGCCGCCGCCGCCGCCCGCGGGAAATTTGAATTTTGGCGGGAAATTTGAATTTTGGCGGGAGATTTGAATTTGTAAACAAAGCCACGTGCTTTTTGACAGCTGTCATCGACAACAACGCATCGCTAACCTCAGTGCTGCCATCTTGACGGGCCTAAACCTCACTAGTGCCAACTTAACCTAACTAGCATGAGGTAAACAAAGCCACGTGTTTTTTGACAGCCACGTGCTTTTTGACAGACAACAACGCATCGCTAACCTCAGTACTGCCATCTTGACGGGCCTAAACCTCAGTAGTGCCAACTTAACCTAACTAGCGCGAGGTAAACAAATCCACGTGTTTTTTTAAAGCCACGTGCTTTTTGACAGATTTGTAAACTAAGCCACGTGCTTTTTGACAGACAACAACGCATCGCAAACCTCAGTACTGCCATCTTGACGGGCCTAAACCTTAGTAGTACCAACTTAACCTAACTAGCATGAGGTAAACAAAGCCACGTGCTTTTTTGACAGCCACGTGCTTTTTGACAGATTTGTAAACAAATCCACGTGCTTTTTGACAACCACGTGCTTTTTGACAGCTGTCATCCGCCATCTTTAAACCACAGAGCACTGTGCTGCCCTCTTTCATCACCTGTCATCGGCAGTGCTGCCATCTTGACGGGCCTAAACCTTAGTGCTACCAACTTAACCTAACTAGCGCGTGGTAAACAAAGCCACGTGCTTTTTTGACAGCCACGTGCTTTTTGACAGCTGTCATCCGCCATCTTTAAACCACAGAGCACTGTGCTGCCCTCTTTCATCACCTGTCATCGGCAGTGCTGCCATCTTTTCGGGCCTAAACCTTAGTGCTACCAACTTAACCTCAATTGCGTGAGATAAACAAATCTACGTGCTTTTTTGACAGCTGTCATCCGCCATCTTTAATCTATATAGCACAGTGCTGCCCTCTTTAGCTACTTACCTTTGAAATGTGGTGGCGGATAATTTGAAAAATGCTTTTTGACAACAACCATCTTTGAGCACCGTGCTGCCCTCTTAAACAAACTCACGTGCTTTTTTCTGACAGCTATCATCCGCCATCTTGCATCACAAACCTCAGTGCTGCACTCTTTAGCTAGATACCTTTGAAATGTGGTGGCGGTAATTTGAAAATTTCTACATTCTCTTGTTTGGAAACAAACCCATGCGCTTTTTTTTGACAGCTATCATCCGCCATCTTTAATCCAGAGAGCACCGTGCTGCCCTCTTTAGCTACTTACCTTTGAAATGTGGTGGCGGCAAATTCCACGTGCTCTTGTTTGGAAACAAAGCCATGTGCTTTCTTGACAGCTGACATCCGCCATCTTTAATCTATAGAGCACCGTGCTGCCCTCTTTATCGTAGTAGATGTAAATTCGTCACAGCTGTCATCCGCAGTGCTGCCATCTTAACGGGTCTAAACCTTAGTGCTACCAACTTAACCTCACTAGCGCGAGATAAACAAATCCACGTGCTTTTTTGACAGCTGTCATCCACCATCTTTAATCCATAGAGCACAGTGGTGCCCTCTTTAGCTACTTACCTTTGAAATGTGGTGGCGGATAATTTGAAAAATGCTTTTTGATAGCAGCCATCTTTGAGCACCGTGCTGCCCTCTTTAGCTAGATACCTGTGGTGGTAGGCAATTCTACATGACAGCAGCCATCTTTAATCAAGAGGGTACCGTGCTGCCCTCTATGTGGTGGCGGCAATTTGAAAAATTCTACATGCTCTTGTTTGGAAACAAACTCACGTGCTTTTTTTCTGACAGCTGTCATCCGCCATCTTGTATCACAAACCTCAGTGCTGCGCTCTTTAGCTAGATACCTTTGAAATGTGGTGGCGCCAAATTCCACGTGCTCTTGTTTAGTAAACAAAGCCACGTGCTTTTTGACAGCTGTCATCCACCATCTTTAATCAATAGAGCACTGTGCTGCTATCATGCGGGCAATTTCGTCAGCTGTCATCCGCCATCTTTAATCTACAGAGCACCGTGCTGCTCTCTGTAGTAGCAGGTAATTTTAAAAGTTCTGTTAGCTGTCATCCGCCATCTTTATTCAAGAGAGCACCGTGCTGCCATCTTTAGCTAGATACCTTTGAAATGTGGCGGCGGCAAATTGAAAATTCCCACGTGCTCTTGTTTGGAAACAAACTCGCGTGCTTTTTGACAGCTGTCACCCGCCATCTTACATCGCAAACCTCAGTGCTACACTCTATATGGTGGCGGATAATTTAAAAAGAAAAATTCTACAGCAGCCATCTCTCGACGCTAATTGCACAAGATGGTGGCTATACATGACTCCTTAAAGGTGCTTATGCAAGATGGCCGCTATACATAGGTTCTTATGAGACGTCCTAAGGATGCTTGCGCAGGATGGTGGTTATACAAGGCTCCTTATGAGGCACCCTAGGGATGCTTGTGCAAGATGGCGGTTGCTCTTATGAGGCGGCTTAAGGGTCCTTGCACAAGATGGTTAGAGACGCCCTAAGGATGCTTGCGCAAGATGGTGGACACAAGATGGCGGCTATACACGACTCTTTATGAGACACCTTAAAGGTGCTTGCGCAAGATGGCTGCTGCTCTTAGCTTAGAGGCTAACGTGTCGTGCTAGTTCGATTCATTAAATTTGGGGCTTAAATGCAAAATGTTAAATATCTCGAAAACGGTGCATCGTAGAGCAAAACGGACAAAATTTTTCCGACCAATACCTCGGTTCGCAGTACGAGGAACATGATAGCATAAGTCTAATGATGAGATCAACGGTTCGGTTCCTACTTAGGCCCTTTGGCATTCGCTCTGTTTTAGCTTGTATTGAAGCAAGTCTTCGTAACATGATCAGGTCTAGCTATGGTAGAGAGTATAACGTGCCGTGCAGGTTCGATTCATTAAATTTAGGGCTTAAATGCAAAATGTTAAATATCTCGAAAACGGATAAAATTTTTCTACCTGATACCTAGGTTTGCAGTATCAGGAGCATAAGAAAAACATAGTCTAATGATGAGATCGACGGTTCGATCCCTACTTAGGCCCTTTGGCATTGGCAGCTATCTAATTCTACAAGATGGCGGCTATACATAGCTTCTTATGAGACAGCTTAAGAGCGCTTGCACAAGATGGCTGCTGCTCTTATGAGACACCCTAGGGATGCTTGCGCAAGGTAGCAGTGACAAGACGGTGACTATACACAGCTGCTTATGATACGGCCTAGAGGTGCTCACACAAGATGGTGGCTGCTCTGATGAAGAAAGTTAGCTTTGCATCGTGCAGGTATCTTTACAGCACTAAACCTCATACCTTTGAAATGTGGTGGCAGGTAATTTGGAAAATTCGACGTGCTTTTTCATAAGCTGTTAAGGCCTCCTCTTATGTCAAGGCATAGCTCTATCGAACAAGTTTAAACCTGCATCGGGATAGCTGGAGTAAGCGCGTGCTGCAGTGATGACGTCATTATGCATGTTTAGACTTGCAAATCACAGAAGAAACGTAACAAGGCTGGAATCGAAAACTGCACTCTATGCTGTTAACTTTATCATGTGATCGAAACATTGATTGAAGTATTTAGAACACGCAATAAGTAGAACCAAACACTGTACTCGATACAACATGTGTTTAGAACATGTCAGGGTATATCTTTGTTCTAAGAAGATTAGTTTACCGCACATTCCTTGGCTAAAGGGCTAATGGGCTAAAGGGCTAATGGGCTAAAGGGCTAAAGGGCTAATGGGCTAAAGGGCTAAAGGTGCAACAACCTCATCGATCGCTATCAGCAAGAACGCTTGTACTTTGTTAAGTGTAGAAAATTAATCTTTATTGGTAAATGGTTTTATGTTCAGAACAAGGAATGGAACCTAGGGGTTACGTCTTACCTAATAAAATCCCCGAGGTGCGATGAGTTACGTTTTTCGAACTAGTGTTTGGAACACTGAACTTTTTCAAGATGGCAAGAGTGAGGTTAGCAATGTTCTGTTGTTGGATTTTAAATTCCGCGCTACAACATGCATAAGGTAGCAGCCTTGAGGTTTACTGCCGTAAAGATGGCAAGAGTGAGGTTAGCAATGTTCCGTTGTTGGATTTTAAATTCCGCGCTGTAACATGCATAAGGTGGCAGCCTTGAGGTTTACCGCCGTAAAGATGGCAGCAGTGAGGTTAGCGACTCTCTATTGTCCTTCAAAGTGAGGTTAGGGTTCGTCAAGAAGACAGCTGTCAAAAAAGCACGTGGCTATGTTTACCAAACAAGAGCACGTGGTCGTGACGTCACGGTCACGTAGTATGCTGCGTTAGCATGAAACGATCAATGTCTACACCTACGTAGTTAACACTGCTATATTCACAAGATTTTTATACATCACTATTCTTTATGCTTTAAGTTCATTCACATAGGCTATGCTAAGATAGCAGCACAAACACATGCGAACTTTGTACATTCTAATGGAATAAGTTTAGTACTGTGTGCGTCATGGATACATGATGTGTGCACGCATTTAATCTTGACTATACGTAATGCTGCTGCTTTTTTACAAGATTTTTATACATTGCTATTCTTTATGCTTTAAGTTCATGCACGCATAAGCGATACTCGCACGCTCTAGCAGGAGAAGTTTAGTACGATATTCGATACATACATTATCGATAGGTGATGTGTATACGCTTTAGAACATAGCTCATCTTTATGCTTTAAGTTCATGCACATGGGTTAGGGATACACAAAAGCGATTGCTACATGCTCTAGCGGAAGAAGTCTAGTACGATAGTCGATGCATGTAAAATCAATAGGTTATGCTAAGATAGCAGCACACTTACATGATTTTAGCACAATCTAGTGGGAAAAGTTTAGTATGATAGTCGTTTCGTGCAAAATCATTAGGTAATGTGTAAACGCTTTGAAACAAGGCTATTCTTTGTACTTTAAGTTCATGCGTACAGGTTATGCTAAGATAGCAGCACAATCTAGCGCAAGAAGTTTAGTACGAGAGTCGATGCATGCAAAATCGATAAGTAATGAGTACACGTTTTAAAACATGGTTATTCTTCGTACTTTAAGTTCATGCGTATAGGTTAGGCTAAGATAGCAGCACAGTCTAGCGTAAGAAGTTTAGTACGAGAGTCGATGCATGCAAAATCGATAGGTGATGTGTACACACTTTGAAACATGGCTATTCTTTGTACTTTCAGTTCATGCATCTTAGTTATGCTAAGATAGCAGCACAATCTAGCGGAAGAAGTTTAGTACGATATTTGTTGCATGCAAATCGATAGGTGATGTGTACACACTTTGAAACATGGCTATTCTTTGTACCTTAAGGTCATGTGTATAGGTTATGCTAGGATAGCAGCACAATCTTGCGGAAGAAGTTTAGTACGAGAGTCGATGCTTGCAAAATCGATAGGTAATGTGTACATGCTTTGAGACATAGCTATTCTTTGTACTTTAAGTTCATGCGTCTTAGTTATGCTAAGATAGCAGCACAATCTACCTGCAGAAGTTTAGTACGAGAGTCGATACATGCAAATTCGATAGTTGATGTGTACACGCTGTGAAACATGACTAATCATTGTACTTTAAGTTCATTGGTATAGGTTATGCTAAGATAGCAGCACAATCTAGCGGAATAAATTTAGTACGATATTTGATGCATGCAAAATCAATAAGTAATGTGTACACGCTTTGAAACATGGCTATTCTTCATACTTTAAGTTCATGTGTATAAGCTATGCTAAGATAGCAGCACAACCTAGCGGAAGAAGTTTAGTACAATATTTGTTGCATGCAAAATCGATAGGTGATGTCTACACACTTTGAAACATGGCTATTCTTTTTACTTCAAGGTCATGCGTATTGGTTATGCTAAGATAGCAGCACAATCTAGCGGAAGGAGCTTAGTACGAGAGTCAATACATGCAAATTCGATAGTTGATGCGTACACGCTTTGAAACATGGCTATTCTTTGTACTTTTAAGTTCATGTGTATAAGTTATGCTAAGATACCAGCACAATCTAGCGGACGAAGTTCAGTACGAGATTCGATGCATGCAAAATCGATAGGTGATGTGTACACACCTTTTTACTTTAAGGTCATGCGTATAGGTTATGTTAAGATAGCAGCACAATCTAGCGGAAGGAGTTTAGTATGATATTTGATGCATGCAAAATCAATAAGTAATGTGTACACGCTTTGAGACATAGCTATTCTTTGTACTTTAAATTCATGCGTATAAGTTATGCTAAGATAGCAGCACAATCTACCTGCAGAAGTTTAGTACGAGAGTCGATACATGCAAAGTCGATAGGTAATGTGTACACGCTTTGAAACATGGCTATTCTTTGTACTTTAAAGTCATGCTAAGATAGCAGCACAATCTAGCGGAAGAAGTTTAGTACGAGAGTCGATGCATGCAAATTCGATAGGTGATGTGTACACGCTTTGAAACATAGCTATTCATTGTACTTTAAAGTCATGCTAAGATAGCAGCACGATCTAGCGGATGAAGTTTAGTTCGATGGTCGATGTATGTAAAATCGATAGGTGATGTGTATACGCTTTGAAACATAGCAATTCATACTGCTGCTCTGTTCCCAAGACTTTTAAGAATAGCTAATCCTAATGCTGCTCTTAGCGACGTGGAGCTAAGGATTGATTACGTGACCGTGACGTCACGACCACGTGCTCTTGTTTGGTAAACATAGCCACGTGCTTTTTTGACAGCTGTCTTCTTGACGAACCCTAACTTCACTTTGAAGGACAATAGAGCGTCGCTAACCTCACTGCTGCCATCTTTACGGCGGTAAACCTCAAGGCTGCCACCTTATGCATGTTACAGCGCGGAATTTAAAATCCAACAACGGAACATTGCTAACCTCACTCTTGCCATCTTTACGGCAGTAAACCTCAAGGCTGCTACCTTATGCATGTTGTAGCGCGGAATTTAAAATCCAACAACAGAACATTGCTAACCTCACTCTTGCCATCTTGAAAAAGTTCAGTGTTCCAAACACTAGTTCGAAAAACGTAACTCATCGCACCTCGGGGATTTTATTAGGTAAGACGTAACCCCTAGGTTCCATTCCTTGTTCTGAACATAAAACCATTTACCAATAAAGATTAATTTTCTACACTTAACAAAGTACAAGCGTTCTTGCTGATAGCGATCGATGAGGTTGTTGCACCTTTAGCCCTTTAGCCCATTAGCCCTTTAGCCCTTTAGCCCATTAGCCCTTTAGCCCATTAGCCCTTTAGCCCATTAGCCCTTTAGCCCATTAGCCCTTTAGCCAAGGAATGTGCGGTAAACTAATCTTCTTAGAACAAAGATATACCCTGACATGTTCTAAACACATGTTGTATCGAGTACAGTGTTTGGTTCTACTTATTGCGTGTTCTAAATACTTCAATCAATGTTTCGATCACATGATAAAGTTAACAGCATAGAGTGCAGTTTTCGATTCCAGCCTTGATACGTTTCTTCTGTGATTTGCAAGTCTAAACATGCATAATGACGTCATCACTGCAACACGCGCTTACTCTAGCTATCCCGATGCAGGTTTAAACTTGTTCGATAGAGCTATGCCTTGACATAAGAGGAGGCCTTAACAGCTTATGAAAAAGCACGTCGAATTTTTCAAATTACCTGCCACCACATTTCAAAGGTATGAGGTTTAGTGCTGTAAAGATACCTGCACGATGCAAAGCTAACTTTCTTCATCAGAGCAGCCACCATCTTGTGTGAGCACCTCTAGGCCGTATCATAAGCAGCTGTGTATAGTCACCGTCTTGTCACTGCTACCTTGCGCAAGCATCCCTAGAGTGTCTCATAAGAGCAGCAGCCATCTTGTGCAAGCGCTCTTAAGCTGTCTCATAAGAAGCTATGTATAGCCGCCATCTTGTAGAATTAGATAGCTGCCAATGCCAAAGGGCCTAAGTAGGGATCGAACCGTCGATCTCATCATTAGACTATGTTTTTCTTATGCTCCTGATACTGCAAACCTAGGTATCAGGTAGAAAAATTTTATCCGTTTTCGAGATATTTAACATTTTGCATTTAAGCCCTAAATTTAATGAATCGAACCTGCACGGCACGTTATACTCTCTACCATAGCTAGACCTGATCATGTTACGAAGACTTGCTTCAATACAAGCTAAAACAGAGTGAATGCCAAAGGGCCTAAGTAGGAACCGAACCGTTGATCTCATCATTAGACTTATGCTATCATGTTCCTCGTACTGCGAACCGAGGTATTGGTCAGAAAAATTTTGTCCGTTTTGCTCTACGATGCACCGTTTTCGAGATATTTAACATTTTGCATTTAAGCCCCAAATTTAATGAATCGAACTAGCACGACACGTTAGCCTCTAAGCTAAGAGCAGCAGCCATCTTGCGCAAGCACCTTTAAGGTGTCTCATAAAGAGTCGTGTATAGCCGCCATCTTGTGTCCACCATCTTGCGCAAGCATCCTTAGGGCGTCTCTAACCATCTTGTGCAAGGACCCTTAAGCCGCCTCATAAGAGCAACCGCCATCTTGCACAAGCATCCCTAGGGTGCCTCATAAGGTGCCTTGTATAACCACCATCTTGCGCAAGCATCCTTAGGACGTCTCATAAGAACCTATGTATAGCGGCCATCTTGCATAAGCACCTTTAAGGAGTCATGTATAGCCACCATCTTGTGCAATTAGCGTCGAGAGATGGCTGCTGTAGAATTTTTCTTTTTAAATTATCCGCCACCATATAGAGTGTAGCACTGAGGTTTGCGATGTAAGATGGCGGGTGACAGCTGTCAAAAAGCACGCGAGTTTGTTTCCAAACAAGAGCACGTGGGAATTTTCAATTTGCCGCCGCCACATTTCAAAGGTATCTAGCTAAAGATGGCAGCACGGTGCTCTCTTGAATAAAGATGGCGGATGACAGCTAACAGAACTTTTAAAATTACCTGCTACTACAGAGAGCAGCACGGTGCTCTGTAGATTAAAGATGGCGGATGACAGCTGACGAAATTGCCCGCATGATAGCAGCACAGTGCTCTATTGATTAAAGATGGTGGATGACAGCTGTCAAAAAGCACGTGGCTTTGTTTACTAAACAAGAGCACGTGGAATTTGGCGCCACCACATTTCAAAGGTATCTAGCTAAAGAGCGCAGCACTGAGGTTTGTGATACAAGATGGCGGATGACAGCTGTCAGAAAAAAGCACGTGAGTTTGTTTCCAAACAAGAGCATGTAGAATTTTTCAAATTGCCGCTACCACATAGAGGGCAGCACGGTACCCTCTTGATTAAAGATGGCTGCTGTCATGTAGAATTGCCTACCACCACAGGTATCTAGCTAAAGAGGGCAGCACGGTGCTCAAAGATGGCTGCTATCAAAAAGCATTTTTCAAATTATCCGCCACCACATTTCAAAGGTAAGTAGCTAAAGAGGGCACCACTGTGCTCTATGGATTAAAGATGGTGGATGACAGCTGTCAAAAAAGCACGTGGATTTGTTTATCTCGCGCTAGTGAGGTTAAGTTGGTAGCACTAAGGTTTAGACCCGTTAAGATGGCAGCACTGCGGATGACAGCTGTGACGAATTTACATCTACTACGATAAAGAGGGCAGCACGGTGCTCTATAGATTAAAGATGGCGGATGTCAGCTGTCAAGAAAGCACATGGCTTTGTTTCCAAACAAGAGCACGTGGAATTTGCCGCCACCACATTTCAAAGGTAAGTAGCTAAAGAGGGCAGCACGGTGCTCTCAGGATTAAAGATGGCGGATGATAGCTGTCAAAAAAAAGCGCATGGGTTTGTTTCCAAACAAGAGAATGTAGAAATTTTCAAATTACCGCCACCACATTTCAAAGGTATCTAGCTAAAGAGTGCAGCACTGAGGTTTGTGATGCAAGATGGCGGATGATAGCTGTCAGAAAAAAGCACGTGAGTTTGTTTAAGAGGGCAGCACGGTGCTCAAAGATGGTTGTTGTCAAAAAGCATTTTTCAAATTATCCGCCACCACATTTCAAAGGTAAGTAGCTAAAGAGGGCAGCACTGTGCTATATAGATTAAAGATGGCGGATGACAGCTGTCAAAAAAGCACGTAGATTTGTTTATCTCACGCTATTGAGGTTAAGTTGGTAGCACTAAGGTTTAGGCCCGAAAAGATGGCAGCACTGCCGATGACAGGTGATGAAAGAGGGCAGCACAGTGCTCTGTGGTTTAAAGATGGCGGATGACAGCTGTCAAAAAGCACGTGGCTGTCAAAAAAGCACGTGGCTTTGTTTACCACGCGCTAGTTAGGTTAAGTTGGTAGCACTAAGGTTTAGGCCCGTCAAGATGGCAGCACTGCCGATGACAGGTGATGAAAGAGGGCAGCACAGTGCTCTGTGGTTTAAAGATGGCGGATGACAGCTGTCAAAAAGCACGTGGTTGTCAAAAAGCACGTGGATTTGTTTACAAATCTGTCAAAAAGCACGTGGCTGTCAAAAAAGCACGTGGCTTTGTTTACCTCATGCTAGTTAGGTTAAGTTGGTACTACTAAGGTTTAGGCCCGTCAAGATGGCAGTACTGAGGTTTGCGATGCGTTGTTGTCTGTCAAAAAGCACGTGGCTTTGTTTACAAATCTGTCAAAAAGCACGGGGCTGTCAAAAAACACGTGGATTTGTTTACCTCGCGCTAGTTAGGTTAAGTTGGCACTACTGAGATTTAGGCCCGTCAAGATGGCAGTACTGAGGTTAGCGATGCGTTGTTGTCTGTCAAAAAGCACGTGGCTGTCAAAAAACACGTGGCTTTGTTTACCTCATGCTAGTTAGGTTAAGTTGGCACTAGTGAGGTTTAGGCCCGTCAAGATGGCAGCACTGAGGTTAGCGATGCGTTGTTGTCGATGACAGCTGTCAAAAAGCACGTGGCTTTGTTTACAAATTCAAATCTCCCGCCAAAATTCAAATTTCCCGCCAAAATTCAAATTTCCCGCGGGCGGCGGCGGAGGAGGAGGCGGGCGGCGGAGGCGCCAGAACCATCCAATTATACTACTTCCAGGGCTCGATTCCCGGCCGGGTCGGGGATTTTAACCTTCATTGGTTAATTCCAATGGCCCGGGGGCTGGGTGTTTGTGCTGTCCCCAACATCACTGCAACTCACACACCACACATAACACTATCCCCCACCACAATAACACGACACGCAGTTACCTACACATGGCAGATGCCGCTCACCCTCATCGGAGGGTCTGCCTTACAAGGGCTGCACACGAAATTTATTTATGGCATTAAATTATTCAACAAACTGCCTGCCCATGTAAAGGATATGCCCCTATGTAACTTCAAAAGAACGCTTAAAAATTGGTTGACATCCAATAGCTTCCACTCAGTATCTGAATTTGAAGGAAAAATGACACTGTTTCAAGGTGGGTAATAAAGGCCAACGCCATCCTAACACGTTGGTAAATTAGTAGTTATTTAACACTCTTTTGGACGAATAGTGTTATGTTTATTTTAACCCTTGTGTATATAGTTGTATGTATTTACTGCGCTTAATGAGATACTTGTAATATTTTGTTTCTTGGCATAATCTGAATACAATATTATTATTATTATTATTATTATTATTATTATTATTATTATTATTATTATTATTATTATTATTATTATTATTATTATTATTATTATTATTATTATTGTAAAGCTATATTTATTCTACGACCACCGTCAGTTCGTTTCCATATACTGTAATATTTCAGACATAGAATTTCGCTGCATTCAATATCGAAGGAGGCCGTTCACACTGAAGGAACGCCTATTATTCACATCCATTCTTGGCACACACGTGACCTAGTAAAATATTTAACTGGTTAGCGCATTAACCTTCAACCTTTCAAATAGCCGCCGTCGATTCTTGGTAATATGTATTCCTGGTTGCGCGCGCGCTACTTCCTTTGTCTCCCCCAGCGCGCCACAAACAAGCTGCTCATTCTGGTAACTAATGTAAACAAACGAGCGGCAGGAACATAGTAACAATAAGCTAGGTAAAGGTTAATGATGTTCGCCGCTTTATCCACTTCCTCGAAATATTTATCTCTCCAGAAGGAGTACTGCGTTCTCTTTAACTTGCCTACGTAGAAACAGTACGTATAAACTAACTTCGTTTCATAATGTACTTCTAGACGTGTTATAACTTATAACTAAGGCGAGAATTTTGTCATAAATGCCTATTTTTATCCTCTACCGAAAATCGCAAGCTCATAAGTCTACAGTCTGTTTCAGTCGATTTGTGAAGGAAATGCATAGGTTTTATTAGTGCCAACAAATGCCTACTGTATGTAATAATGCATATTTTGAAGGTCCGACTCATTGGCCGTATGGTCAGCGTTGAGACCTTCGGTTCAGCGGGTCCCGGGTTGAATTCTAGGCCGGGTCGGGGATTTTAATCGCGTCTGATTAATTCTTCTGAGCCGGGAAGTGGGTGTTCGTGTTCGTCCCATCACTTCCCTCTTCATATTCAGACAACACACCACAGTACCAACCACCACAGAAACACACAATAGTGATTACATCCCTACAACTAGGGTTGCATCAGGAAGAGCATCCGGCCGTAAAACAGGGTCAAATCCACATGTGCGACGCAGTTCGCACCCGCGACCCCATAGACGTGGGAAAAGCGGTAGAAAAAGAAGAAGAAAAGGCAGCATATGTTGAAGATATTTGCATGTTAAGTGGCTGAACCGACAAATATAATGTTTTTAAATCGTATTTTTCCACCCATCTGTGCTTTGTTGGTTTTCTTTACCAGATAGCCGCTGAAAGCAGGCATTATTTGTAGGCAGCCACCAAAGACAGGCACTTAAATGTGATTAAAGGGCAACAGCATCCTTTCTGTCCTCCGATTCTGCTTGGAGCGAACAGCCCTTGAAGCTGCACCCTGCACTGGCCAACCGCAAGATTTTCAGTGGTCTCACGTACATTTTTTGCAAGTTTGAAGAGCTACGTTCCAAAATAAAGCATCTGAAAGAGTAATAATTACCTCTTGTGAAGGCTGTAGGGATTGTTCGAGATGTGGAGGTTGACCACTGCTAACCTTAATCGTGCGATAGGAGATGAGATCAGAGCCAAATTTCACAGTATCATGCAGAGGAATCCGGCTGGAAGGATGTTTTGGCCATTGCTCCTGTTTTCGAAGGGAAAGACGTAGCGCCACCACCAGCTTTCACCCCTGCAGAGCTAGCTGTCCCCTGACCTCATGAACAGTGGAAAGGTCATTTTCTTAACTTAAAAATATATTAGCCGACAACAGGCAGAGTTGTTTTTTTTTTTTTTTTTTGCTAGTTGCTTTACGTCGCACCGACACAGATAGGTCTTATGGCGACGATGGGAGCAGGAAGGTCTAGGAGTGGGAAGGAAGCGGCCGTGGCCTTGATTAAGGTACAGCCCCCACATTTGCCTGGTGTGAAAATGGGAAAGCACGGAAAACCATTTTCAGGGCTGCCGACAGTGGGGTTCGAACCTACTATCTCCCAAATACTGGATACTGGCCGCACTTAAGCGACTGCAGCTATCGAGCTCGGTAGGCAGAGTTTTACTGTTCAAAATTTTGGACAGGTTTTTCTCTCGGACTCAGCGAGGGATCCCACCTCTACCGGCTCAAGGGCAGTGTCCTGGAGCGTGAGACTTGGGTCGGGGATACAACTGAGGTCGAGGACCAGACCTCGCCCAGGGGGCCTCGCCTGCTATGCTGAACAGGGGCCTTGTGGAGGGATGGGAAGTTTGAAAGGGGTAGACGAGGAAGAGGGAAGGAGCGGCCGTGGCCTTACGTTAGGTACTATCTTGGCATTTGTCTAGAGGAGAAGTGTGGAACAACGGAAAACCACGTCAACTCAGCTGACCTCCCGAGGCTGAGTGGACCCAAATCAAACTCTCGTACCACTTTCCAAATTTCGTGGCAGAGACGGGATTCGAACCCGAGCCTCCGGGGATGGCAGCTAATCATGGCAACCACTACACCGCTGAGGCGGACATATAATAATAATAATAATAATAATAATAATAATAATAATAATAAAACTTTTCCTGATTTTGGTCGGCACTTCTTCCTTGGCGTAGAACTTTTAGCAGAGAACGAAGTGGCATGATTCACAAATGCTGAGTAATTTTAAATGCTAAGGAGATGGAATATTCGGTTGTTTTTAGTGCCAATTTTTGCCATTTTAATGCCTATTTTGGGTATTCGTAGAGCCTATAAATCCTCGTCATAGTTATAACATTAAGGAGACACTGAAAATGGCATAAATCTTGAACTAAAACAGTCCGGCCCTATGTGACTATTATTGAAACTAAAGCATAGGAGGATAGTTTCTGTTTCATCTGACTGTATCAGTCCATTTCGCTAATAATAATTTCATGTGGCTGTTTCTAGCAGCCCTTGTAAGGCAGACCGTCCGTTGAGGGTGGGCGGCATCTGCCATGTGTAGGTAACTGTGTGTTATTGTGGTGGAGGATAGTGTTATGTCTGAGTTGCAGTGATGTTGTGGACAGCACAAACACCCAGCCCCCGGACGATTGGAATTAGGTAATGAAGGTTAAAGTCCCCATCCCGACCGGGAATCGAACCCGGGACCCTATGAACCGAAGGCTAGTACGCTTACCATTCAGCCAACGAGTAGTTCACTTCGTTACACTTGTACAAATCGCAATGAGTCTTAAGAAGATAGTTCAATTAATATTGCGTGGTACAATGTTACTGTGTTAAATAATAATCTTAACAAACAGGTGAAATTGGTTGTTAGCTCTTTTCACTTTGACGGCCAAATTAAATGCAGTAAGATGTGAATGTGCGTTGCTTTACTAAACACCAGAGGGATTTTGGTCGCTACGCTCTTCGGGCGCTACTCCAGCAGCAAACTAACGGAAGTCGCAATGTTTCTTAGCATGGACATGTTTTGGTTATCTGAAATTAGTGCCATCAATTACCCGACACCGCTGTAACCATGGCAACCACTGTTCGTCTCTGTACAATCGATCAGTAGCGACATCTTCTCACTGTGCGCTTTCTTCTGTAACTAAGAGCTTGAGAAAATATCGTATCAAGTGAACCTCGTTCTACTCTTCAGTCCACAATTAAAATTCTTGAACTGGCATGAAAACGAACTCAGGGCTTGGAACCAGAAACAGTCTCGCTACCTCTACACGACAGGACTGGTTAATAATAATAATAACAGTAATAATAATAATAATAATAATAATAATAATAATAATAGACTAATAATAATAATAATAATAATATTAATAGACATGATATAGGTTCATGGGTTTATGCTGTGTCAAGAAGACAGTTGAGATTTTCTTCTGAAGACGCAGAGCAAAATTCTCTGGGAAACGTATAGAATTTCTCCTTATTTTCTTGACACGGCATAAACCCAAAAGCCTATATTATGTGTATAAGTACATGCCGTGAAAGCATCAATGGCAAGAATAAGAATAAGAATAAGAATAAGAATAAGAATAAGAATAAGAATAAGAATAAGAATAAGAATAAGAATAAGAATAAGAATAAGAATAAGAATAAGAATAAGAATAAGAATACCGGGCGAGTTGGCCGTGCGGTTAGGAGCGCGCAGCTGTGAGCTTGCATCCGGGAGAGAGTGGGTTCGAACCCCACTGTCGGCAGCCCTGAGGATGTTTTTTCGTAGTTTCCCATTTTCACACCAGGCAAATGCTGGGGATGTAGGGCCTACCTTAATTAAGACCACGGCCGCTTCCTTCCCATTCCTAGGCCTTTCCTATCCCATCGTCGCCATAAGACCTGTCTGTGTCGGTGCGACGTAACACAAATAGCAAAATAATAATAATAATAATAATAATAATAATAATAATAATAATAATAATAATAATAATAATAATGTAGTCCGTTGGATAACAATATTCTAGTTGGATAATAATAATCTAATGGACTAGATTATTATTATTATTATTATTATTATTATTATTATTATTATTATTATTATTATTATTATTATTATTACTATTTCGTTGTGCCAATTCATAGAACACGTTGCAATTTCCTCATTGGCTTCATGACTTTCTCCTTCCTATTCCTCCAAAATCTCTTCATGAACTCATGGTGTTGCCTCTTTCGATCTTCTGGCCACTTTGTACCAGTCCTGCTGCTAGTTTCCACCACGAATGTCTATTTTTACAGAGGTCCTGAAGACTTCGCGATTTTTCATGATGTATTCCCCAATGTTCAGTTCCTTCCAGTCCCCTCTTTTCCTCCAGCCAACGTATTCTCCGGTTTGGGGAATGTATTACATTAAATGACCTTCTTGTGAGTCTATCATTAACCATCGTAGAAATGTGTCAAAATAGGTCAAATGTATCCTCCGTACAGCATTGATGAACTATATTATTATTATTATTATTATTATTATTATTATTATTATTATTATTATTATTATTATTATTATTATTATTATTATTATTGTTGTTGTTGTTGTTGTTGTTATACGAAGTCTAGATTGTCCATTTTCTCACAGTTCATTAGTCTTGCCACACTGTTGTGGATAAATTCACTTTTCTTTCAGTTTATCTGAACCATCACACCTGTGGGTGGAATCAAAGGAAGTACCCCTGTATGTCTGAAGAGGCTACTAAGAGGGGAACCGAGCTCGATAGCTGCAGTCACTTAAGTGCGACCAGTATCCAGTATTCGGGAGATGGTAGGTTCGAACCCCACTGTCGGCAGCCCTGAAGATGGTTTTCCGTGGTTTCTCATTTTCACACCAGGCAAATTCCGGGGCTGTACCTTAATTAAGGCCACGGCCGCTTCCTTCCCACTCCTAGCCCTTTCCTGTCCCATCGTCGCCATGAGACCTATCTGTGTCGGTGCGACGTAAAGCAAATAGCAAACTAAGAGGGGAAAGGCCAAAGGATCTGTAATCCCTCTCTCGTCTTCTGACCCAAAAACATATCCACAATTCTATGCTTTTCTATGTAGCGGAGAAAATATGCAAGTGCGAAGGATTTTTCTTTCTTTTTTGTTTTTCCTAAACCACGTTCGCCAGTACAGGAAATGTTCACTCTTCCTCCTGACGTTTTTTCCAATTACTGGCGACTCTGTCTTTTCTGACACCAGCCCTGTGAGTAAGGGTGTATTTACTATTGCGTGTTATTCGCGCTATTGCCTCATCTTGTCCTTCCTCATAAATTCTTCCTTACGTTACTGTTGGGTTAGACACTCGCACACTACCCGTGTCACAGATCCTTGCACCAACATTAAAAAACTACAGAACGTCATCTATACATGTAAACACAGTTCTAAACACAGAACATACTTTCACACGAGATTTAATTCTCCAGACATCTGCAAACCTCAAACAATCACACCATTTTCTTTTTACACACTCCCCGAGTCCTCCATTTCCAAAGAGTACATAACCAAGTTCAAGGAAGTAAACAGCACAAAGAACACATATTACTGGTTTCTCACATCCTCCCCCCTTGATTGTTGCACGAAGCAACAATCAACTATGCTCAAAGGTTCAGTTTCTCAGGAAATTTTACTCTCCTTCCGCTTCTCGTCAAATGTACCTCCCTCAGTGGAGACATTGAAGGTTGTCGGTCTCTGTCATCAACATCAGTGACAGGACTAACATCTGAAGGTGAGGATCCCTCCAACAAGTAGAGTCTCTGTAAAGGGCGGGTAAGTTCACCAGAAGAAGTCTTCAACCGTACCACTCGTACCACACCATCTCTTCCAGGATATACCTCAAGCACCTTGGCAATAGGCCACTCGATCCGTTTTTTCTGGTCGCAACCAACGAGCACAATGTCCCCTTCCTTGATTTTTGTAGTTTCACCACTTGACTTCTGATGACAGTGTACAAGCTGACCCAGATATTCATCCCTGAATCGCTTCCTCAAGTCCTGACGTAGTTGCTGGATATATCTCATCCTTTTTGTTAAACACTTCTCATCTATCAAGTCCAAATCAGGAGTACTCACATTAGGCAGGTCTTGTAGAAACATGCTAGGCGTGACTGGACTCAAATCTTCAGGATTTTCTGACATGTAAGTGAGAGGTCGAGAGTTTATCAGAGCCTCGCAGTCACATATTATACTCAGTAGTTCTGCGTAGTTTAGAGACGCTCTTCCCAGCACACGACGAAGGGCTCTTTTGATTGTTTGGATGATCCGTTCCCACCAACCTCCCCACCAGGCAGCGGTTGGAGGGTTGAACTTCCACTGGATTCGTAGCAACGAGGCATCTTATTCTATCTTGCTCCAGTCAATGGATCTGAGCAGGTTATTACTCCCAACAAAGTTGCTTCCATTGTAGCTGTAAATTATCTTTGGCCTTCCTCTTCGCGCAATGAACCTACGAAGACTCATAATAAATCCATTTGTTGACAGAGTGGTTATTAGTTCTAGATGAACTGCCCTATACACGGCACAAGTGAATAGTACAATCCACGACTTCTATCCTCCCTTGAGGATTAGTGGACCTGCAAGGTCTGTTCCCACAACTTCAAACACCGATGCATCCTTCACTCTATCTTCTGGAAGAGGGCACTGCACTTCTGGAACCATACCTTTGGCTTCATGTCGTCTGCATTTCTTGCACGATTCAATCACATTTCTAACAGTTCTTCGACCTTTCAGTATCCAGTATCTCTGGCGCAAGTGAGCTAGTAGTATATGAGTTCCACTATGAAGCAGTCTTTCATGTTCCACCTGAATCAAAAGCTGAACTATTTTATGCTTGTTTGGCAAGACAACGGGACATTTGAAGTTATCATCGTCCTTCCTTTCCACAATTTTCGTCTTCACCCGCAGGATTCCTTCTGCATCCTTGAAGACACACAGAGTTTTCAAACTAGAAACCCTTTCTTTGGTGAACGTTTCCTCTTGTACCAGTTGTATAAGCTTCTTTTCAGCCCTTTCTCTCTCTTGCACTGTTAACTTCCCTTTATACCTTTCATTTCTTTGTTTTGCACTATTCTTCACAAATCTGAATATCCATGCCACCATCCTCACTATCTTGGTATATTTCGAAAAGTACTCCAGAAACCATGAGGTAGTAGTACCAACTGTCATCACTACCCCTTTCCCCTCTTCCTGACAAGAGGACTCCATGCCCACAGCCATATTACTAGGCCATTCCTCCTTAGGTAGCCTTAGCCATGCTGGTCCCTCCCACCAGGCAGATTCTAAGAGTTCTTTAGCCGAACATCCTCGCGACGGGAAGTCAGCAGGATTTTGTTTCCCAGGAACGTGGTTCCACTCATCCCTTTGTGTGAAGTTTAGTATCTCCTTTATTCTGTTCTCTACGAAGGTTCCCCATCTTCCATCCCTCCTAATCCAACTCAATACAATAGTCGAATCAGTCCAACAATATTGAGGAGTCTCCATGAGACCTAAACTGTTCTTGACAGTGACTAGCAGTCGGACACCAATGCAGCAAGATAACAATTCTAGTCTAGGCATAGTTACTTTCTTCACCGGTGCAACTCGTGACTTCGCTAGTAACAACTGCACTGTCATCCCGCAGTTACTTTCACTTCTTAAAAATACAACAGCAGCATAGGCTGAAGCACTAGCATCACAGAAGACATGTAAAGTGTATGATGTTCGATCGCTGCTTGAAGTAAATCGTCTAGGAATTTCAACATCAGCCAAACAATGCAATTCTTCTAACCACCTCTCGAAGTTTCTTTGCAGATCTTCCGAGACCTCATCATCCCAGCTTGTCTTCTCTTTCCAACTTTCCTGCAATAGTTTTTTCGGTACAACAGTGACAGGACATGTATACCCTACAGGATCAAATACTGCCTGACAGACAGACAAAATCTTTCTTCTTGTTACAGGTGGCTCTATATTTTGTATTTTCCCTACACAAGACAGGCTATCAGTTGTTCTGTTCCATAGTAATCCGAGTACCGGTATGGTTTCTTGAATCACATCGCTTTCATTTAGTGCAGTACTCGCCCAACCTCTTAACTCAAACTTTGCCGTGGCCATCAAACGAGAAGCCTCTTGTATGAAAGAGTTTAATTCTTCTTCCGAACTTACTGAAGCAACACAGTTGTCCAGATAAAATGAATGCTTGAGTTTTTCTGCAGTTTCACGGTACCCAGCAGGACAGTTATCAAGATGATGCTCTATAACAGCTCCTAGAATGAACGGGCTGCAGTTTACACCAAATACCACGCGACAGTGGCGAAAAATCTTAATCTTCCTGGTCGCATAATCATCCCACCAAAGGAATTTCAGATAATTACGGTCCACTTCGTTCACGGAGATTTGCAGAAATGCCTTCTTTATATCTGACACTACTCCTATTTCCCTCTCTCGAAATCGCAGCAGGATGGATGGTAGAAGTTCCAGCAAGTTGGGGCCTTTCTCCAAACAGTCATTTAGGGACAGCTTTCCTCCTTGTTTACTGGAAGCATCAAACACGGGTCGGCACGTCGTAGTTGAATCACTCTTGAAAACTCCACGATGAGGCATAAAGTATCCCTGCTTGTTTCCAATGTCATCATCAACTTCTTCAATTATATTTTCTTTTAGCCAGTCTTGTAGTACTGAATGATATTCTTCGTATCTGTTCTCGGAGACAAGTTTTGAAGTCATCGATGCAAGTCTTTTCTCTGCCACCATTCTGTTATTCTCAAGATCCTCTCTTCTTTCACACCAGGGTAGGCAGACTTCATATCTACCATCTTTGTTAACAGCGACTGTTCTCTTGAAATGATTCAGAACTGCTAACTCCACCTCCTCTCTGTTTTTCCTGTCTGCTGGGTCTGTAATCCCGAGCACATCTAACCTCCAGAGTCTTGCCAGATCTCCACTATGTGTTAGTAAGGATGTTACCAGGTTAGCCATGTTACCATGCCCTGTAATTTGTGTTGATCCCATTATCATCCAGCCAAGACGAGTTTCTTGTGCCACTAAGCCACACTGTAGTCCTACCATATTTCCCGTGAATAAGCTTCCTGCATAATCAGCTCCAATTAAAATTTCAATAGTAGGATGACCAGCTCCTGTGTCAGAGACTACAATGCCCTTCTCTTTTAATTCTTTTTTTTTTTGCTAGGGGCTTTACGTCGCACCGACACAGATAGGTCTTATGGCGACGATGGGATAGGAAAGGCCTAGGAGTTGGAAGGAAGCGGCCGTGGCCTTAATTAAGGTACAGCCCCAGCATTTGCCTGGTGTGAAAATGGGAAACCACGGAAAACCACTTTCAGGGCTGCCGATAGTGGGATTCGAACCTACTATCTCCCGGATGCAAGCTCACAGCCGCGCGCCTCTACACGCACGGCGCTCTTTTAATTCTTGCAGGCAAGCACTTTAATTAATGCGAGGAATTGAACCACATATAGAAACTTGATCTAAGGCTTCAATCTCACATGAATAATTTCCTGTCATGCTCTGAAGTGATACTCGATATCTCTTGTGTACTTGTCTTTGCGACGAGATTCCCCCAAACAGAACTTGTATGAGATTCTCAGATCCAACACAAGAACAAGCCATTTCCAGAGCAGTCTTCTTTAGAATATAGGAACGCTGGGATCCAGTATCTATTATCGCCCTTATCACACGTTGACCACCCTTAGCTGTGATAACTACCATTAGAGTCTGCAACAGGACGTTTGGAGAACAACAGTGGATTGCACCAACAACACTCGTGTTTTCTCTCCTATTTTCTTCTGACAATATTGGTTTCTCGTTATTTCTAGGCAGATCAGAACACATTATCGGATAATGTTTTTTTCCCACAGATCAAACATTTTAGTGAGGATTTACACCGGTGTCCGGGTTTTAAACATGTGAAACAAGCCCGTTTAGATTTTAACATGTCTGTCTTTTCCTAAGATACATCCTTTGGGCTTTAAAACACTCCTTACTCTCATGAAACTTCTCACAAAATACACAAACATTTGATCGTGTATTCTGTTTTTCACTAGTCAACAGATTATATGCAGTAGGTACACTTTCATCCTCTGAATCTTTTCTTTCGTTGGAGGTTTTACCTGATCTGTGAGTCAATTTAAACCCAGTTTTAGCTAACATTATCCTCTCCTCTCCTTCCACCTCAGCCTTTAGAAATTCTAGCAACATCTTCAATTTTTCACTGTAATCACTTTCCTGAGTCACACTTGAACTACTCCTCATCCAGATTCTCAAAAGCTCCTCTGGAATGCTTGATTCAACAAGTGGAAACAAAATTGCCGCATGCTTCTCAAAAGTCACTTCAATGGATTCCAGCGCTCTTAAGTAACACTCAAGTTTATCGTACAGTTGTAAAGTATGTTCCTTACCTTTCACACTGGTAGCATTTTTTATGAAAAAACCTAGGAGCTCTCTGATGTAGAACTCTGTCAGCAACTTCTTCTTACCAAATCTTTCAGTCAGTCCGTCCACTGCCTTCTGATAGTTTTCTGCAGTCGGTGGATAGCTGTCGATGATCTCTCGTGCTCTTGTTCCTGGAACTGTCGCCTGGATCAGGTACTGGAATTTGTCTTCTGCGGCTATGTCTTCATCTTCATGAATTCTGCGAAACTGACTCCAAAAGGAAAGTCAGTCCTTTATGTCACCGCTAAATTTAACGAACTCTATTTTTGGTAATTTCATCTTCTTTTTATGTGACTCAACAGAACATGCCATCTCAAACCTATCATTTTCTTGGGTTACATCTAACCTCTGAGTGTGTGCTTCTATTTTGAATCTCACATCGTCCATTTTATCCCTATATTCTTCAATATTGGCATACTCATCTTCATATTTCTTATCACTGCCTTCTTCTTGCAAAATCAAGTCCAGTATTTGCTCATCTAAGATCGAAAGTTCTTGAAATAACCGTTCCAATTTTACGGACATTAACCTAACATCTTCGTCATTTATCGCGTCTTTATTTAGCTCATCTAGTAAAAGTCGGGAGGTTTTTTTGAATGATATCCTCACAGGTTTCCGTTTCTTACACAAATTCTCCATTGTGGCACGTACAGTTATACTTATCACGTCGGGGTCACCAAATTAAATGTTGGGTTAGACACTCGCGCACTACCCGTGTCACAGATCCTTGCACCAACATTAAAAAACTACAGAACGTCATCTATACATGTAAACACAGTTCTAAACACAGAACATACTTTCACACGAGATTTAATTCTCCAGACATCTGCAAACCTCAAACAATCACACCATTTTCTTTTTACACACTCCCCGAGTCCTCCATTTCCAAAGAGTACATAACCAAGTTCAAGGAAGTAAACAGCACAAAGAACACATATTACTGGTTTCTCACAGTTACTTCTTTCTTTATCTGAGCACCATAGTTGTAATGCGACAATTGTTAGGATGAAAGTATACTATAATGAGAGTTCTTAATCGAAGGAAGATTTCGTTTCTTCACTAATTTTGATTGCAATACATTTTTATTTTTCTACATTGAAAAGTTCTGGAATTTGAAACATTCACAGCAGTTCATAATTAAATAATTCGTACTATAAAAAAAGTCAGAATTTCATTGAAAAATGGAAATCCTCAGCCTTTTTCCGATCATTCAACCGGGTCAGGAATGGAACGAATGAAGCCCCCATCTAGCGGCGAGGACAGGAATTGTGCCGACTGCCGAAGCCTGTCGCACTCCTCTGAGGCAATGACAGATGAACTGAAATGATATTGGAGAGTGTTGTTGGAATGAAAGACGACAGAGAAAAACCGAGTATACAGAGAAAAACCTGTCCCAACTCCGCTTTGTCCAGCACAAATCTCACATGGAGTGACCGGGATTTGAGCCACGAGCCCAGCAGTGAGAAGCTGGCGCGCTGCCGCTTGAGCCACGGACGATCTCAGAATTTCATATTTCATACCGAATTAATTCACAATCACAGCGAAGGCTTACTGTAAAAAGTTGTTAAGATTATGAAAAATAAGTTTTAATTTTACGTGACTGTTGATATGAGCCCAGCACAGGACACATTTCACGTGCATAGGTCGGGTATCAAAGTGCGGCCACCACTTTGTGCGAGACAGTGGCGATAGACAAGGTCTGCTAATGGAGGATAAGACGACGCGGGAGAAATGTACCCAAATTCAGAAAAGAACGTTGTTTGCGGACGGACCTAGGCTCATTCGGCCGCCCAGAGAGGTGCTGAGTGATTGTCCACTACCACATTATAGCGCAGAAACGTTACTGAAAATGACATTTTTTATTATTTCACAGGGGCAGTGAGTGGTATTGTAGCAGTGTTGTACAACTTCCAATAATTTTACACTTCATTTGTCCACTTTTCTCCTAATTTTGTAGTTTAATAAACCTAACATATATTCTACAATTAACAATATTTGGCCGTTCGATGTACTAACGCTGCACGAGACGAGCAGTGCCCTACTGATAAACAATTCCTAATGCCCCGTTTACATTGCACCATCTCCGGAGAAGACTTCATTTCTGCTTCCTTTCCTCTCGCAACGGTCATTTCTTTTCCACGCTACTAGGGTATGCCATACCGGACCACCCGCAATATTACCAGCTTTTTTCATCAATGAAGAGCAGGACAGCAAATTTTCGGTTCAAGTAAGGTAAGAATAACTTTAGTTATGCTGTGTAAATAGCCTCTTATTTCCTGTGTTTTAATCTTTCTTAATCTGTTGACCATCCAGGGTTGGTTATTCCCTCTGACTCAGCGAGGGATCCTACATCTACCGCCTCAAGAGCCGAGGATTGGAAGGGATAGACAAGGAAGAGAAAAGGAAGCGGCTGTGGCCTTAAGTTAGGTAGTCTACCATCCCGGCATTTGCCTGGAGGAGAAGTGGGAAACCACGGAAAACCACTTCAAG
Organism: Anabrus simplex; assembly: GCF_040414725.1. NCBI lineage: Eukaryota > Metazoa > Arthropoda > Insecta > Orthoptera > Tettigoniidae > Anabrus > Anabrus simplex. Next base: position 22,968,555 of record NC_090267.1, read on the forward strand.
GATGGCTGAGGAGGGAATCGAACTCCCTATACTCAGATGACCTCCCGAGGATGAGTGGACCCCGTTCCAGCCCTCGTACCACTTTTCAAATTTCGTGGCAGAGCCGGGAATCGAACCCGGGCCTCCGGGGGTGGCAGTTAATCACGCTCTACCACTACACCGCAGAGGCGGACCTGTGTTTTTAATTACCGAGTATATTTCAGTTTTAATAGGAATGTAGTTCACTACTTAAAGGAAATAATGAAATGAAAATCTACAGCCTGTTTCCAGTCATTCGACCGGGTCGGGAATGGAATGAATGAAGCCCCCATCTAGCGGCGAGGATAGAAATTGTGCCGGCTGCCGAAGACAGATGAAATGAAATTATATTGGAGAGTGCTGGTGGAATGAATTATGGCAGGGATAACCAGAGTACCCGGATAAAAACCTGTCCCGCCTCCGCTTTTTCCAGCATAAATCTTACATGGAGTGACCGAGATTTGAACCACTGAACCCAGCGGTGAGAGGCTGAGCCACGGAGGCTCAAGGGTAATTGTGTTTATAGTTATTTCTGTAAGTTTCTTATATAAACATGGCCGGGCGAGTTGGCCGTGCGGTTAGGAGGGCGCAGCTGTGTGCTTGCATCCGGGAGGTAGTGGGTTCGAACCCCACTGTCGGCAGCCGAGAAGATGATATTCCGTGGTTTCCCATTTTCAAATCAGGCAAATGCTGGGGCTGTACCTTAATTAAGGCCATGGCCACTTCCTTTCCACTCCTAGGCCTTTCCTATTCCATGGTCACCATACAATCTGTATCGGTGCGACGTAAAACAAATTCTAAAATAAATCATATACAAATGTGACATGGAAACATTTGTGCAACACCCAGCGTCAGACACCACCAACCGCCACTGTTATTTTCGACGACTTCCTTTGCGTAGAAGCAGCGAATATTTTGCTTGAGGACTTTTCTAAATAGATAGTAAAAGTGATGAAACTATAATGAGTTAGGGTTCAAACGTAACAAGATTGAACATTCTTGTGTGAGAGGCAGTGCAAGTAGGTTCTGCAGAGAATGTCCGCAGTTTCCCGCGCTGAATGCACCCGTCCTCTCACCATGCAATATTTAACGGGCAGCTCCTTCCTGGGCCCTCTCCATATTTATATGCAGATGTGCTGCATAATTCAAGAGAAATCTCGACGTTTAGGCCTTGTTTCACTTCAAGCGATGTCTAAAGTTGGAAAAAAAAGAGGCCATAACTGCAGGGGCGGCCGTACCGTATGTGTTGAAGTGCTGCAGCATATTGTCTATTTGAAAATAAATTAATTTAATAATATTATCTGCATTCAAATACAGTGCAATGAAAAAGACGCCAGCCGAAGAATAAGAAATCATTTAACTCCCCTCACAACCAGGTAACTAGTCGTGCGCTCCACGTCGAGTGCTGTGCAGATCATAGCTCAGTGAGAATTTCTAAGCCTTTTGCCAGAAAGCAAGAACTCTGCCTTTTGCGCATGCGTGCCCAACTTTTCCGATGTGCTGTGGAAAGAACAGCCAAGACAACATTTCACAACCATCCTTCGTTCGACCACAGAGAAGCAGCACTGGTCACACCAGCATTTCGACAATATTTTATTTCATACATACTGTGGTGAATTTACTTATTTCAAATTAAATTATTTATAATAAATTTTGATCCACCGCGACGCAAATGTTTGATGCATGCATTCATGTTTTCCTATTTTGTTGTTCGTGTCTTGCTATGAAAGATATAAGAGATGTGAATATGGGGCTATATTGCAATAAAACATAAAAATAATGTTATTTGAAGCAATTAACAGTCCACTACGCTATCAGAGTCGTAAAAGTGGTCCTTTGGTTCTGGATTAATGAAGGTGATACCAACTTTATGAAATGTATCTGTTGGAAATGGATTAACCTGTACTTTAGTCAGTGTTGGAATGGCGGCAGATTGCTTGTGCTGGGAAATCGGAGAAGACATTTTTGTGTAGATGAGTACGGAAGCACAGTGCTGTAATCTGGTGGAGAAACAATTCAATAAGGTTGATTCATCACGGCCGATTTGATGCATCGCTCTAGCTCGCAGCGAGCGATCCAGTCGGCTGTGGATTCATAATCTCTCTGACTATCAATATTTACATTGTTGCGAAGCGAAGTTCAAGCAATCAGAAACTCTTCTAATAAAACACTTCGGAGAGTAATTACAATATTGTAAAGTGTCATTTTCCATAGTCTTTTGAGTGCGGGAAGAAAACAATTAAAGTATTGTGGGCCTACTGTTCAAGAACTGAGTGAAGATAACACTAACAGGCGTTTGCGAACATTTGTGTTAAGGGACTGTAAAATTGACGAATCTTGGTACAAAAAATTTCATTTTTCAGACGAATCTGTGTTCCAGGTGAATGGGAATGTTAACCGACACAACTGACATCTTATTATGTGAGAGCAAATCCTAAAATTATTGAAGAGAAACGTATGAAATCCGGTTGAGTGACCGTTGAGCAATGATTTGATGTGAAGGGTTGTAGGCATGCGAATTTTGTGACAGACAGATAACGGTGAACCGCATCGTGAAATCCTCGATGAAGTGATGCTGCCAGTGATGCCAACTGTTCAGCACCCACTCACTACACTATTGCGGCGAAGGAAATTTTGAATCGCGAATTACCAAACAGATAGGTGGGAAGGAGAAGATCGACAGAATGGCCAGCCTGCTGTCACGATCTCACAGCCTGTGATTAATAGTTATGGCGCCAGTTGAAGCAGAAAGTTGACGCCCGAAAACCACGAGACATCGACATGCTGAATATAGTAATTGAGGAAGAAATCCGTTCTTCAGGTATCAGAAAGCAATGAGTGCTGTCGACTATGCTGTGATGTTAACGGCGAATATTTGGAGGCAATTATGTGACGTCCACCTCTGTGGTGTAGTGATTAGTGTGATTAGCTGCCTCGGAGGCCGGGGTTCGATTCCCGGCTCTGCCACGAAATTTGAAGAGTGGTACGAGGGCTGGAACGGGGTCCACTCAGCCTCGGGAGGTCAACTGAGTAGAGGTGGGTTCGATTCCCACATCATTCCATCCTGGAAGTGGTTTTCTGTGGTTTCCCACTTCTCCTCCAGGCAAATGCTGGTATGGTACCTAACTTAAGGCCACGGCCGCTTCCTTCCCTCTTCCTTGTCTATCCGTTCCAATCTTCCCATCCCCCACCAAGGCCCCTGTTCAGTATAGCAAGTGAGGCCGCCTGGACAAGGCACTGGTCATCCTCCAAAGTTGGATCCCCCGACCCAATGTCTCACGCTCCAGGACAATGAATTGCTAGAAAAAACTGTATACATGCCAAAACCCAAGACTAGAATATATTCTTCTATATTACAATTGAGTTCATATACTGCCTCCATTTTTATTAGCAAGACGATGTGCAAGTGGCTATATTACTGTTAAGATATTGACATTTTCCTAGCAGTCTCTAGTATGTGGCGCTGAAGACTTCGAGTGTCAAGTATTGAAACTAACACACCTTACCTAAGCTAGCTGGCCTGTCGCCGTAAATTGCTGTCGGGGGAGGGCCCACAGCTTCGCCTCGAGGATGCTTCAAGTTCATGCGTCACCCAAACGACCTAAAATTTCGCAGGGGGCAGCTCTCTATCGCGCACGCAAGGAGACCCAGCTCGCTGGAGAAGCTGAACTGTGGTAGTGCGAGCGCATTGTTGATACAGCTGTACTTGGCTTGGCTTAGGTGTTCGCAATTTTTTAAATATTATAAAACGTGTTCTGAGGAATAATTAGAAAATGTTAATACAAAGTTCTTTACCTCCGCAGCGCTGTGGTAGATAAGGTTCAATGTACGCCTCTGGGTTTACCTTGCTTTTCCATTCTCGTGCACTAAGGCGAACGCCGGGATAGTTCCTAGTATAGGCCACGGCCGCCATCCTCTCACCTTCTCCGCACATCCCCTTCTCCGATACAAATCACCTGGCCTGAGAGACGGCGTCACCATCTAGGAGGCCCGCCACCCCCTTCAGGGAAGGAATGAAAACATTGAGTGGTAGTACAACCTGAACTGGACAGCACTAATCGGCAGGGAACCAACCAACCATCACGGAGAACATTCTGAGGAAACTGAAGTCAAATTTAAACCAATGGCTCATGCATGCTGAAATTATGTGGATAACGTTAGTGCACATAAAGGAACAACTGGCTGGTGCTTGAATGTGATGACTAACTGACTTCTTTCTCCTAAAATGAACATGCCGCATTCATATCTAAAAAATGAATCGGTTTAGGACTTGATCATTTTGCTGAAAATAGGCAATGATAAACCACAGTCGAAATTCTTTGGATTGATTGCTATCTGCTCAATGCCGTCCAATTGTCTTTATTTCCACTATTCTCTTAGAGTACTCTGCTCTGTGATAGCCTATGGGACTGCAGATTTTCCAAGGTTTCCATCATTCCCTTTGTTGTAGTCTTTTCTAGACCATCTCGTCCTACAATGTGTCCGAAGTACTTTTTGGTTCATATTTCACCATTGCACTAAGCCGTGTTTTCGAATTGGGCTTCTTCCAGAAGCCCAAAATACTCTCGACACTCTTCATCATGAGTACGTTCCAAAGGCATGAAAGCACCTCAGGTCATCTATTTGGAATACTCAGAATTTAAAAAATTGCAAACATTAAAGCGATGTATCTTAGCATCAGATTCCATGTTAGGGCTCCTCCTGTTCAGTTCATCATGCCACTGCAGGGATCTTCCTTCGATTCCTTCAGTATGTCAGTGAACCAATACAATCTGATTCGTGTTTCAGGCATAGGTGTGGTCGGCGTGTGGCCTCCTGAGGGGGCTGATGCAGGTCTTTCAATCTGACGCCCTATATGCGACCTACGCCTGTGAAATGACGGGGTCCTGCCTAAGATGTAGTCTAATGTTGAAGAGCGCAAAAAACATTTGACCATCGAACGAGAGGAATTCACTAATTAAATTCAAAAATCACGACGGGAATCGACATAACGAGCCAAACACACTGCACCAGGGGGCCATGATGTCATTATGTCATAATGTACATCCCTGCAGGTATTCTGCCTCCTATCCAGCAGTCTGATTCAGGGCATGACCCCGCTCCTGTAACGTGAACTGAGTAGATAAGTGTTAGAGGGCTGGTCATGCTGATGCGTTTCACGAGAAGTCGCGGCAGCTTGTAGGAACGGCACTAAGCTACAAACATTAGCCGTGACAAAAAGAGACGCGTATTCATTATGCAGTAATACAGTAAATGTGTAACTAACGCACAACTGCATCACCAACTTGAAAATCCACAGCAGCACCTTAGTTCACAAGAATCACCGTGGACGGAACAGGTGTTTATTGTCAGGTCTTGAGACTTGCAATAGGCGCATGTGAGCCGTATCCTGCCGGCTCATAAGAAATATTGAAAGTATTATTTGACAAAATATATATAAATTTTATTCATATAAATTACAGTTAGAAATGTTAAAGTATTGAATCCCAAGATAGCTGAGACAGGAAGTCGATGGAGACATCAAGTCGCTGGGTATTGTCTAACACTTCCTTGTGACCGTGAAAATAGCTTAGCGTAACCAAGCGTTGGGAAGAATCGGCACGTGTACAAGGTGATGACCAAGCAATATTTCGGCCAATGAGAACGTGAGGATTTGGCAAGTATGGAGTCTACATCGCGCCAAGTCTTAATTCCCAGGTTGACCAACGTGTATAGTTGCTTGAGTTAATTTCTGTCATTCATCAGTTTTCCATAGGTCTAGAAGCAAAATATAATCAGAAATACGATATAATAATTAGAGGAAGAGATTTGCTATTGTTTGAACTGTGTTTCATAAATGTATTATAATTAATATTGTGTCATCATACATAGCAAGCTTTCTGATTGGTGGTTTGTTTAGACAACCGGGAACCCCAGAGTTGAAACGGCGTTACCGAAGCTTCCTCAGTACCCGAGCTCTGGAGAGCGTCATTCTGACTGGATAGTTTGGAGAGTGTGGAAGTGATTCTGACCGAATAGCTTGGATAGTGCAGAAGTGTATTCTGATCGGGCTGCTTGGACAGTGTAGAAGTGTTATCGGGATCGCGGATATTGAAGTGTTATACCAATAACAGTACATGATTTCAAACAAGTGTTTCAGTCGTGCAGCTGGAAGATATAACTGTTCCAGAGTAAATTGCAAATTACATTATTTTATAATATGAAGTCAACATAGACGGTGATAATTTTATTAGCCGCAGTGTAGCAAGTGCAGGAGAGACGTGCCATTGTCTCACATTTTCGTATCGGTTGCGTTTCGCGAGGAACTATCGTAGCGTACCGCATGCCGCTCTCAAAACTGTGTATATGCCCTCAAAGTTGAAGTTTGCATTATTAATGTGACAGTGTGTTTGGATCATTTCGTCACCAAGGGTTGTTCGGCACGTGTAGCAGTGAGCGGTGAAGAGATATTCATCAAAAGCTTTCTGTGTTCCAGTGTAAATAACTTTCCAGCAAGAAGATGGCTTCGCTTATGGAATAAGGAAGTGCATTTCCACGTGTTGAAGCTGTGATCGACATGGAGTAGATCCCTATATATAGCAGGGATGTGAGCTGCTACCATGTATCCCGGGAGTCGCCACAAATTTAAGATAAGACGCATGTGTTAATTATGGAATGTTATATGAATTATGCTAAAGTACTAGGGCAGTTTAGATAGGGTTTTTATTTCATGTAAAGTAAGCCTGACGGCATGTGTTTGATTCATTTTGATATTGTTGTATATACGGATAAGAGAAAAATGCATGTACTTTTCATTTTCATTCTGATTTTTGACTAGATAGTTGGGATAATGAGGGATTTGTTAGGATTAGTTTGTTGTTTAGTTATGTATGTTACTTAGTGTAGATTATTCCGAGTTTTCGTTATATATATATATATATAAATGCTAGGAGGATTAGATTGACAAATTCATCCAAGATTAAAATTATATACTTACTACGTCATTTTATTTTGGTTATTCAAGGAGATAAGTATAGCTAATTGCATGACGCATGGTATTTCAGAAGCTGTCCGAAGGAGCTGCATAACAACATCGAAAGAATAGGATCTTCGAATTTAGGTTGGAATATGTTTTTGCCCAATGATTTGCACAGGGAACGAACCGGATCTCATAATGTAGAAGGCCAATGTGATTCATAAGAGATATGAGAAATAAGAGTGCATGCGGAATGATAAAGCGTTTATGCAGGCCGACTGCATGCCTGATAGGTGAGAGAATAATGTGCAGTGGATATGTACCTGCAAATTGTCTTCTGAGAGTATATTGTTATCAGAAATGACGGAATTAATTCCAGACTAATGAGTCTGATGTGTGTAAAATGGTAAAAGCATGCTAGGAAGGAATAATTATACGTGACTTTCCGTATAGCCGACGAAAGAAGTTATCTCATTGCAAGCTGATATATTGGCCGTGTTTGTATTAGACGGCGCGAATGAGATGGTATTTCCCTGTGACAATCTTGGGAGACAGAATCCATACTTTAGCACAGTGTTGAGTTCAACTTTTCTTTTCAGCTCGCAGCCTACCCGGAAATACATGACGCATGTTCGGCTGTTGAGCGCTCAAATGCAGCAGAAGGAGGCAATGTTGCCCATTGCTTTCTACATGATATTGGTGGCTATTTAAATGTTTTTCCCTTTCAGGATGATGTTGTATATTGTTTCTCGTTGTTTGAATACCTTGTCTCGTTGTTTTAATGGGGAACAGCCCGAGTGCTGAATTTTATTGATGGTCAATCTAGTTATGACTAGGTCCTTTGTGGTGAACCGCGATTCACGTAGAATCTGTGCAGCACGTAAGACTTTTTCTCTTTATCCGATGTAAATAGATGTGTTTAGTGTCGCTTATTTGATCTGTAGTAAATATAGCGTAGGAAATGCCACTAGTATTTTACATAGTTCATACCACGTCCCATAACGTCTTAGTTTTTCTTTTTCATCGTAACTTTTGTTTTTATTGTAAGTTTCTTTAACGTTAGAATTTTTGGCGACTCTCGATTTAAATTAAATTCATAACCGTATCGTTGTGATGATTTAGAGTGTGACTCCATGCGAAGTAACTTCATAGCAGTGTATGCGTACACGTATTATCATATATCCCATGAACCATGGACAAATAAGAAGAAGATCAGTTTGAAAGTATACAAGTATTCAATTACTTCACTTTTGTTTCTTTAAATAATTAACGTTGTAAATGTTTAGATAATTCTTTTATTTTGAAATTTTATAATGCTATTATATTAGTTGATTTTATTAATTTTCAAGTAGAATGATTTGGGGATATTTATAAATAAATTCATCTTACCCCATATGATTGTTTCTCATTCGTGTTATACCTCCATTTTCCTGTCATTTACTTATATTTAGCGTAGAACTTCGACTTTTATCCTGACCCAACCGACAACCAACCCACTCTCTGCCCAATCCTGAGTTAGTCGGATGTTCATACAGGAATGGAGGCACCGTCCTAGAGGGTATTTACCCTTGGGTACGGTACACATGCGCAGCAGCCAAGCACGCGACTGCTCGTCAGACGACCATAGTAATTCGAAAGATATAATTCGATATCTCGCGCCGTTGCCATTTTATCAGCTGCTGAAGATCACTTGGCGAGCGAATTCAAATGGGCATTGCGAGGCGGTGTTGCACGTGACTTAAGATCAGTATAAGAGCACCAGTCGAACACCTCCTAGCTGACAGGCTCGCGCTACGGTGGCACTGACTGAAAGCAGCTGATTTCTCGACCCGGATCGCAAGCCGTTCTTAAGTCACGTGTAGATTTAGTAACGCTGCCATGTAAAGCCTATTTGAATTAACCCGCGAAGCGATCTGATTGGCTAAATTCAACAGCTGATAAAATGACAACGGAGTGAGATATCGAATTATTTATCAGTATGACCAACCCTCTAACGCTCATAAACCCGGGTCGACCACCACCCCGTATTATTATGTTTCGGAAAATGATCTGTACCGAGCAAATGGCCGTGAGGTTACGGTAGCATAGCTGTGAGCTTTCAATCGGGAGATAGTGGGTTTTGACGCAAGTGGGATAACAGATATAACTTGAAAACAATATTCTCTCATTCATGGGTGATAATGCAGATAGCGAGCTCTTATTATTATTATTATTATTATTATTATTATTATTATTATTATTATTATTATTATTATTATTATTATTATTATTGCTTGTATACACAGCTATGAAGTGTTACATCCATTTAGTATTAGTATTATTATTTACGTAGTTGAATTATCGTATTGTGTGTGAGGTTATGTCGTGATACATGTGCTGTACATAGACATTTATATCATTTATACCTGTACATAATTCATCCTTACCTGTATATATAATTTGTAATCCATAATTATTGTGAAACGCACTGTAACTTCCAGAAATGTAACAGGCACTAGAACGATTGAGAATATTCCATACATTAAAATCTTTGCATTAGGCACTCTAGAATTTTCACGAAGGTATTGCTTGTAACGTATCCTTCTGGAAGCCTGGACAGGAAATATATAAAGAGACGATCTTGACGGTGAAGTTAGTTATTGAGAGTTACTGTTTAGTGAGTTGTTGGAAGAGAGTTATTGTTTAGTAGGAGTTTCATTGGTGAACACGTGCTGTGGTTAGGCTGACATGCCGATGTAGGCAGTCGGTAGTCATCTGTTCCAACTGTGGTTCAAGGTTGTAACCTCTATGTGCTGTGTTATTCAGTTGTTTTAAAATGGCGGTTTGTGATGTGAGTGTTTTGTTTGTGCCAACAGCGATTAAGGTTATGTGTGTGTTTAATTTGTAAATACATGTAAGTAAAAATAATTGTACCAACTGACAGCATCTCCTGTGCGTCTTTCTGGATACGTTAGTTTGAACCCCACTATTAGTAGTCATGAAGATAGTTTTCCGTGGTTTCCCATTTTCATACCTTCCCATCTCTAGCCTTTTCCGATCCCATTGTCGCCATAAGATCTATCTGTGTCGGTGGGACGTAAAGCAACTTGTAAATAAAAAGTCTTTCATTTTCACGCCCTTCATTGCCCTTGTATTTCTTCATTTTTCGAAGTATCGGATCCCTTTCTCTTTCCCCTCTTATTAGTGTTAACAGAAGATGGTTCCCTAGCTGTACTCCCTCTTGAAATAAGCATCACACCACCCTACCACCTGCTAATACAGGTACTGTAAATATTTCAAATGTCCACAGGTTTTGTTTGTTTATTGCGCCCCTTCTTTTATTAATCTAGTTAACTGATTATTTCCCATTTGTTAATTCACGGCTGAAAGAGAACATGAGACTTGTTGCAAAAATCGTGATATGAACTAATTTTGGGAATATAATAGTCCACAGTGTGTCATCTGGTGGCGAACGACAGAATTACTTCATCAACGGAGTAACAGTCAATTGAATATAAACCTAGACTGTCTTGATCGGCCGTGGTTCGCTTCTGAGGAAGTCTTAGATAAACATTTCCTTACAATTTATGATTTCGACACTGCATGAATCCAAACGAGTGTCATGTCGAGTGTAGTTATTGCTTCTTCTTTAAAACCGTGCATCATCACCGGTGTTATGGCCTCCGTCGGTGGTTGCAGAGGTGATGTAGCCTCCACATTGCTCGAACATACTGGAACAACATGTCCGCGGCAGGGATGGAACGTGAGTGATACGCCAGCACACACTGACAAGCAGTTCCTGTTCATATGAAACAACACACGCAGAGAGAAACGGAAAATATCCACAAACAGTTTTCTGAATAGAAAGAGACAATGAAAAGTATTTATGAGAGTGTCAAGATTAAAAAGAAAACCAAGCCAGTAGCTACGCGGTTTGAATCACGTAGCTGTCAGCTTGAATTCGGGAGATAGTGGGTTCGAACCACACCATCGGCAGCCCTGAACGTGTTTTTCCGTGGTTTCTCATTTGCATACCAGGTTATACCGTAATTAAGGCCACGGTCACTTCCTTCCCTCTCCTAGCCCTTTTCTATGCCATCGTCACCGTAAGAGATATATGTCTCGGTACGACGTAAAGCAAATTTAGAAAACTGAAAATAAGACTGTTTTAGCAACTGTTCGAAAATTCAAAACATCTCAGCAAAAAGTGAGGCTTATAGTTAAGGCACTTCAGAGAGATGAGCCGCTAAGACACGGAAATGCGGGAGTTCGTGATCATACCCACTCCAAATTCAGCAAGTGCTTCCTGTTCCTGTTCATTTCAAACGCAGTTATACAATAACATCACTCAAGAACACAAGGGTTGTTACTGGACGGGATGTTACTCCTGACACTACCGTAAGGCCCAGAGCATTGGGGTTACGGCTTTAATTTCTGTTCATGCATTCCAAGCGGAGAGCTGGAGATAGTAGATTTTGCCAATGGTGTGTAACATAAGTATTCATTGTTGTAATTTATTTTCGTTATTTTGAAATATAAATTGGTCATCGGCAAAAGGCATTGCATTTACATCGTAATTGCTATGCAGTTTCATTTCAGGATGCATAGTTTCCTTCCACTTTCCAATTCTTCGTCCGTGTGTACATTAAGCAATGCTGAAGAGAGTTTACAACCCCGAGCGACCTCCGTTATTGATAGGTATTTCTTCAGTAAATTTGTATTCCAGATCTGACACAATTGTAATCCACCTTTGGCTAATACAATTAACGACAATTAACTTAGTTCTCATACTGTTTATAATCCACGGAAAATTTAGTAGTCGTAAGGAATTCTTCTGAACAGAACCTAGGTGATTTTTCAAGCATTTTCTGGGAAGTGGCTGTGGTACAAGAGTGGTCATTGCCCTGTTTCTTATCTCCAACTTATTCATTGTAACTCAAAAATGTGTGTTAACCACACGCAAAGAGATGGATAACACTGAGGCACGTGTACCCTAGAGACATTAATATAGATTAAAAAGAACAGTGGGATTAAAACTGACCCTTGTGAAACACCCAAGTTCTGCAGAGCAGGATAAACAATAGCTTCGCGTGACAGGTACCTAAGCCCCCCACGTGTCCCGTAGTGGAGCTCCACGTGGCTAGAAGGCGAACAGCCGCATGCAGTGTGGCAATGCGGGGCAAGCAGCGAGCTCTACACCCCGGGGGCCTTCTCTCTATTGATCGCCTAGCGCTCGCTACCTGCATGTGCCGTCTTGTCAACATTCGGCCCTGCTCGCCTCGCCTTCTCTATCATAGTATTTCATCAAAATTAGATATTATTTACCATATCTGTTTTCAAGCTTTATGTAAAGAAAATGCAATAGATATAATATTTGCTTGCGATTTCAACCGGAATCCACTCCTTTCCTTATCAGGTAAGTTGAACAAGAGCACCAAGAAAACCAGACAGGCTTGTCTTATAATATGCTTCTCTCAAAATGATTGATGGCAAGCAACTGAGGAGAGCGTATTGATTTATTTATAATCAGCTTATAGGCTGCTGAAGATATGCTAAAAAACAAAAGGTTTCAAAAATGGATTTAAAGCATAATTTGCTTATATCCTAGAAGTCTATTCTTTTCAATGTCGACTTAGTTGACATAAGCTTTAATCTTCGGTCTGTCTGTTTATTGGACTTGTTCGTAACGTCACCGTCCATAAGAAGCATTGAGTTCAAGCAACGTAAGCAACTGTGTACTAATATTAAAGTGATTTGCTGCAACCTGAGGAAGTTCTAGTAGGAAGAAACATGTTATTATATTTTTAATAAGACGGATTCTTTTCCAGGCACAGTATAGTGTTTCTTATTTTGTACCTTGTGTTCGCAAACTTACGATCGATCTTTGCGATATTTTCTAGACTAAGTTATGGAGTTTACCACCTACTACAAGCTACATGCATCTTCTCTGTTTTCACCTTAGATTTCTTTTCTCACACACCTCTGATAATATTGCATTCTGCCTAATGTCTTCCATTCCCAGTTTAATAAACTGACAATAGCGTAGAGTTCACTTCATTTGCAACCTCACCTCTTTCTCATCGAAGTATTCTTCTCTGAATTTTCTTGTTACTTTGCTGCATTTTGGGAAGTGTGCCACTTCCATATTTTTATTGCAAAACGAACATTGGTTTTGTTTATTTTCTTGTTCATTGGATATATTCTCATATATTCCCATCAGCCACCAAATTATCCCTCTCTTTAGTTAATAACTTACATCTTTAATGCCATATTTGTACTTATTTCACAGATTTCTACCAGCATTCTCTTGCTATTACATGATCCGTACTGTTTGTTTTTCTCTATATTTTTTAAGAACATTCTTAAACAATCTCGTGTCATCCTACAATACATTTCTTTGCCCATACCCACGTTATTTAGTAGTTTTTCACCCCACTCACCGTGTAGTCCTAATTTTGATATTTCATTTGCTGATGATCCGCTACTCTTAGTATTGTACTAATTAACAGAGTTTCCTTCAATTCATCGCAAAGAACTAGAAATTAATTTAACCTTTTATGTAAAGCGTCCGTGTCTGACGTTGCACTCTCAAGGATTTGTATTAATACATCGGATAAAAGAGTCTGAATGAAGGGAAATACTAAACATAATAAATTATTGATATTTATTTGTACTGGTAAGGTAGATACATTTTATGTGCTACTCTATGTCCAAACAGTGATGTAAACCAAATTTAATTTATGTCATACTAAGTCAGTAAACCACCGATCTGCATTAGGACCGCCGCCAGAGGTGGATTCTCTGTCACTTGTTTACTTAGACATTTTTCAACTAATTTCAAGGAACTTAGAAATCTATCGAACATTTGCCTTTATAAATGATCGTAGTCCCTAATTTCCTTTCCTATAAATGAATATGTGCACCAGTTTGTCCTCTTGAATTATAACTTTATCTTCATATTATATTTCCTACCTTTGTCCAAGTTTATTTCTATTCTCTACGACACGTAGATACTTGCTTCATTCGACTTCCACCAATATAAAAAAATATTTCCGTCGGCAACTTGTTTCAATGTGTACATCTAACTCAGTTACTAAGTTACTTATCTGATGCCTACATTGCGTCATGTCTTGAATGATATTGATTCCTTCACAGACGGCGTCGACTGTGGGCCATGAGTTGAGCGCAGTGTGATCATATTATTATTTATTTGTCCTCAGCAGTGGCGAAGTTAAGACTCATGCTCCTCTCTTACACTTCACCACATTATAAAACAGAAAATATAATGGAGAATATTAAATATTTAAAGGGAAATTCATTTGAAATATAAATTAAAAATAAATACAAGGTAATAATTATACTAATATGTACATATCATTAGTCAAACTACTAAATGAAAATTCAGTTTAAATTAAGTTTATGAAAATTACTAAATTACACACACACCCTCATTCACTCGTCATGATTCACAGCTTTGGTTTATCCACCTGAGAGATACTTTCTCTATATTAATATCTTTTAAATTAAATAAACAATTTTGACACAGTATAAAGTCAAAAGACTCGCGTATTTGTTTCGAAATTCTGGTTGAGCCGTAAAATCTCACTTTGGGCTCGTCTAAAGTAAATCACTATTACGTAGATTTTTTATTTCTGAACAAAAGAGAAGCAGAAATTAGTGGTTGTGTAATCTCAGCCTTAAGGTAGTTCCAAGACTAAGGAAAGGTAGTTTACGGAAAGGAAAGCTTCCGAAAATCTCGAAAATGACGCTGTAACTAGTCGAGAGCAGCACATGAATTCGCCAGCCACCAAGTGGCACACTATCATTCCTCCACAACGTTAATTAGGCAGCTGACAATGTCTACAGGTGTTCCTAGCCAGAGTTGTTGACAGTGAGCGGTGTTCTTGGAGAATGTTTGTTTTAAACACCAACACAGTATGTCTCGAATTACTGGTGGCTTAAGCAAGGTACGCTTTTCAAATTGTACTTTCTTTCTTTCTTAATCTGTTTACCCTCCATGGTTGTTTCCTTCCCCGGCTCAGCGAGGGATCCCACCTCTACCGCATCAAGGTCAGTGTCCTGGAGCGTGAGACACTGGGTCGGGGATACAACTGGCGTGGGAATATTGTAAAGGATAGACAAGGAAGAGGGAGGAAGCGTCGTGGCCTTAACTTAGGTACCATCCCGGCATTTGCCTAGATAAGAATTGGGAAACCACGGAAAACCACTTCGAGGATGGCTGAGATGGCTGAGGTGGGAGTCGAAGCACCCTCTACTCAGTTGACCTCCCGAGGCTGAGTATATCCCGTTCCAGTCTTCGTACCACTTTCTTTCAAATATCGCAGCAGAGCGGGAAATCGAACCCGGGCCTCCGGGGTTGGCAGCTAATCACACTAACCATTACACCATAGAGGTGGGCACGGTTTAGAAACAATTTATGAAAAGAAATTGAAGTAATATATAGGAACGAAATGAAAATATGAAAGTTAAAGAATCATGTTTTAAAATATACTGTAAACAGTAATTCTGTAATATCCAGAAGGAATCTAAGTACCTTACTAATCACAAAGGTATACAAATAAATCTTGTACATTAAAGTATTGTACATTTCAATGAGAGGCTGCCCGGTTAATATGTCGTAATTGATGATGATGTTGTTTATAAAGGGGCCAAACATGTAGGTAATCGGTTCTGTGTAGTAATTAATTTCACAGCACACTTTATAAGGATCTTCTATTAGATACAATGTAACAGTAGGTTATAACTTATTTGCATATTTTACTTTTTGCAATGTGTTCAGTTTCATACCAAATAGTTTGAAAACGGCCATTACCTGAGGTGGATTTCTAACCCACCATCTTCCGAAATCAAGTGAACAGCTAACGTTGCAGCCAACTCGCTTGTTATGTTTAGATTTAAATTTATTAAATAAAGATAGCCCTTCAGTTCTCTTTTTCATTCTCTAGTGTTAACACATTTAAAATTAATTTAATTTTTAAGGGTACGCTTTTGACATGAATATGGCTTAGGGTGGAGGTCATCCGAAAATTTCCGTGACGTGACCTACCGCGACAGAATGTTTAAGGGAAGTGACGTCAGAAAATGTCTTACCTAGAGGTGCACGGGCTGTCAAATACAGTAGAGACAATACGCGACACTGGGCGAGACATCGAGGGACAGCTATTAGAGCTCTCTCTAGCGAGTAGACCTGAAAACTACTGATTCTGTCATAAGAACACGTGTATTTGTGTGTGAAGTTTTTGGTGTTATTCATACGTTTTCAGTGAGTTGACATAATTAAATAATAGCGTGCGTCATTCCTTGATATCTCCTCTCAACATGAGGGGAAAGGTATGAGCTGTGTTTGGCTGCAGTAACTATGAAGTAGAGAAGAATGCGCTGTCTTTCTTTCGCTATCCTCGTGACAAGAAAATGTAAGTAATATTGTGTTTGCATATATATTCTTCCAGTGACAAAGAGATTTTTATAGTACTTCATAATCTTCTGACCTGCTCGACCCGTATTTTAACTGGCATATTTTATTGTATAGTGCAGCAGTTAACCTTCAATACCGATGTGTTGTAGGCGTGATCTGTGGGTTTTGAAATGTCACAGAATTGATTTGGATAAGGTGTACGAGAAAGAAGGGACGTTACACTTATATAAGAATTATAAGATCTGTTCAGATCATTTCCAGGCCAGCGACTTTAAAAATCCTCGACTATACAGCCAAGGGTGTGTTACATTTTTACTCTAATTGTACGTAAATATTCCTCAAAGCATCACCATTGACAACATTTTCATACTTTTCTTTCTTTTATCCCTCTTCTCAGATTAAAGCCGGGATTTTATAGATTTTCTTTCTGTTAGTAGGCTTCATGTTAAGAGGAAAATTGTCCAGCTTTTAAATGTTAATTCATTGTATCATGTGTGTAAGGAATGTGCCAATATGTTTATTGACAAGTGTCTTAATGTGATGATACAATGTTTTTAAATGAGAAAAAAGATAAATCTAACCGTAAAAGTTCAGGCAGGAATGCTAAAGCAAAACAGAAGTAATGCATAAATGAAAGACCAACCCATTTCACAGCAGTCCATTTCACATCTTCTTTATATGTCTAATTTCAGTCTTTAAATAACAACCTTTTAAATAATTCTTCATTCATTTATCCAGAATTGCTTTAGCAACTTCGAAGTTAATATCTCAATAATACTTTCTTTCTAGACGTAATTTATTAATCCATTTTCGTATATGCATTTCCATTGATATTTGAATTTAGCGCGACTTTTCAGGTCAAGTCACTAGGAGCGCCACCGTCGAATTATCTCCCATTTTATCAAAGCTAAATCTGTAAGTGTCGCGTATTGTCTCTACTGTATTTGGGGCTGTATAGTGTGTGTTCAAATAGAAGGCACTGGTGTAGTACCACGGCCAACTAGATCTCCGCTGCATCAAGTGGGCCGTGGTAAAATGAACACTCAGGTCAAGGCCTCCCTTTTGCGGAACACAATGTAGAACGAATATGTATTTTGTGCTCATCCATCCTTCACTCCTTCGTGATTGCGAATTATTACTTTCAATCGCGTCTTATAACACTAGGATATAGCAGATATCTTGGATTCAGGAGCTCAAATGGACTGTACCGCGATTGACCTGTCTAAAGCATTTGATAGGGTGGATCATGGGAGACTGTCCGACTCGTTGGCTGAACGGTCAACGTACTGACCTTCGGTTCAGAGGGTCCCGGGTTCGATTCCCGGCCGGGTCGGGGATTTTAACCTTAATTGGTTAATTCCAATGGCACGGGGGCTGGGTGTATGTGTTGTCTTCATCATCATTTCATATTCATCACGACGCGCAGGTCACCTACGGGTGTCAAATAGAAAGACCTGCACCTGGCGAGCCGAACCCGTCCTGGGATATCCCGACACTAAAAGCCATACGACATTTCATTTCATGGGAGACTACTGGCAAAAGTGAGTACTATTGGACTAGACAAAAGAGTGACTTAATGGATTGCTATATTTCTAGAAAATAGAACTCAGAGAAATAGAGTAGGGAAAGCTTTATCTGACCCTGTAATAATTAAGAGGGAATTCCTCAAGGCAGTATTATGGGATCTTTATGTATCCAGAAGAATGTGCTGGAAGTTTTACCTACACTGAGATTAATTACTGTAAGAAACACCCTCAGATCTTAGATTATTAAATAAATAATATGTAAATGGAAGTTTAGTAACATTATCGTTTACATTTTTCGAGATTTAGTTTTACAGACAGTAAATACTGTACAGTCATTTAATAATTTTGAAATTACTTTTATAATAATTTAAAATGCAGTTCGTATGTTAATTTTCAATTATATTAAATTTACTTTTAATTTTAAGCATTTATAATGCTCAATATATTATGTTCATATATATTTATATATTATGTTCATAGCTAAATCCCGCCATGTACAGAAAGTCATTAATAAATAAATTTAATAAATTGCAAATTTAAAACCTTATTGAAAAATGAAATGGCGTATGGCTTTTAGTGCCGGCAGTGTCCTAGGACATGTTCGGCTCGCCAGATGGAGGTCTTTTGATTTGACACCCGTAGGTGACCTACGCGTCGTGATGAGGATGAAATGATGATGAAGACGACACGTACACCCAGCCCCCGTGCCAGCGAAATTAACCAATTAAGGTTAAAATTCCCGACCCTGCCGGGAATCGAACCCGGGACCCCTGTGACCAAAGGCCAGCACGCTAACCATTTAGCCATGGAGCCGGACTAAAACCTTATTAATCTGCATTATGAAATGCATGTAGTAACAACGGTGGATGTTCTTATTACATAGGAATATGACATTGTACCTGTTACGGTACATCCCAATGTGTGGATCGGACCGTGTTATGTCCAGAACGTTTTTCCACTTTTCATGAAAACCAATTTTGAAGTGATTTCATTTTTAGGGTTTTCTTGTTACACGCCTGGTGTTTAGAGACCACTTACATTGTTTGCTCACAATCAGTTTGTTGTTGTTTCTGTTCTGTGGACATAACACGGTTTGCAACAGTACTCCTCTATTAACGCAGTAGACACTGAAAAGCATGTGGGATTCCTGTGGTTCAAGAGGTCATGTTGCTATCAACTGCTCCGTAAAGGTAATTCAGAAACTAGCTCCAAGGGACAGCCTACGTTAAAAAGACTTGCGAAGAAGACACGACCCTGACTTGAAACCTTTTTTAAATGTTAAAAACATTTCTTATGAGACAAACAAAGGGTAACGTAAAATTAAGCAATTTCCTCAATTGTGCCGAAAGTTTAAGGGCTAAAGTGCCCGGAATTGTTTCCAACTGTAAGTCCTGGATAGCTCTATTAAAATAAAATAAAAACAACACATTTCTAGAATCACTTCCGGCCTGAATGCAGTTCCGGAACAAAGCTTGTTTCCTTGCTCGTTTTCTTTTCTGTCCATAGCCAAATTAACTTATTTAGGTCTACATCATTATTTCTGTAATGTGTTCTTTGGTTCAATACCCTCAGGAGATATGTTGAACAATGTCCACACCGAATGTAGTTACAAGGGTTTAAGTGAAACTCTGCATTGCGCTCGTAGTGGTAGAAAAATCTAGTCACGGCCGATTTGAAGCGTCGCTGTAACTAGCTCCAGCGCAGCGAGGAATCCAGTCGGCCGTGATCTAATCGACCGGACAACGATGATTAAGAAAAGGATTCCAATTTCTAGGAGTAAATAAAGAATGTATTCTCATACTTCATTATATTTTATTCACCTAAAATTCGTAGCTCATATTCCTAGGATGTTTAGTCCACTTCTGATGCGAACTGTCTAGCTCCAGAATATTACTGATACTACTATATTTCAGATGCCAGACAAGTAGTGTTTCAGCCTGGTGTCAGAGATAAGATAATTGTGATGACGTGATTCTATTCTGTAAACAGGTTATCTGTCAATTTGTATTGTAAATTTCCTCACGTTTTGGGTTCCTGTCGCTTTGGTGAAACTCGTCTGGCAATCATCCAAAGGTTTGGGTTCTTTCGCCTCGAATAAATCAATAGCCTAAGAACGAATAAAAGTAATGGAATGATTGACATAGCCATCATCAAAACGAGGGAGGAAAAGAGATATATAATATTTCAGACACCGCAATAGAACAAGGGCGCCCATACAAGGGGGCAAGTTGGGGCCTCGGCCATCCCCCCCCCCTAGCTCTCAGGAAAAGGCAAAAATCTAATGTAGTCAGGTGTTTTCCTTTCAAGAAAATGATTTAAAAGTCAGTATTACGTAGAAGTGATAGTACCGTCTCCCACCAACAGGCAGGGTATACCGTGGGTTATTCTACCGCAGAATACAAGTCGCCATTGATCTTCCAAAATATTAAAAATACTACGTACCCCCAGGTCTAGGAACCCCCCCCCCCCTTACAAACTGTCATATGGGCGCCCATGCAATAGAACTCATAACTATAAAGAACTTACCAAAATAAGTGGACACCCAAGAGAAATCAAATTCTCACCTGATGTATCCTTTAATAAAGAGGCGAATTATATTGAATAAATAGCACGTAGTGGCCTAACATTGGGCAAAAGGGGAGTATTTTAACAGAAAATGGTCCAAAAAAGAGTATATTATTTTAGTGTTATAATCTACAAAGACCTCCAGACACTTAAGATGAAGTACAAATGAACAAGCATCCTCTCCTGGCAATAATGGTGGTGGTGACTATTGTTCCAACATGCGGTACCACCCTGTATTAACACTGATAATGGTGGTGATTATTGTTGTTTTGTTTTGTTTTTTACAAGTTGCTTTACGTCACACCGACACAAATAGGTCTTATGGCGAAGATGGGATAGGAAAGGGCTGGGTGTGAAAAGGAAGCGGCTGTGGAATCAAAACTAGACTACCATCCCCTCTTAAGACTAGTGGTGGTGGTAATTATTGTTTTAAGAGGGAGAACAACTGGGCAAGCATCCTCCATTAACACTGATAATGGTTGTGATTATTGTTTTAAATAGAAGTTCGACTGGACAACGATTTTGTATTAATATAATTCCGGAGAAGATGGGAGAAGTTCGACTCCTGTGCAATCCACTCCTCACTGTAGCCAGCTGGAAGATGTTCAAGCGATCCCGTACAGTCTGGATGATTTCATTTCCACAAGAGAAGTTTGGTTTGCCTTAACCCCATTCCAGGGCCTTAGAAGTACCGTGGAAACTTTTTCTAGCGTTTATTCGTGAGCGAGGAAGTCAGTAAACATGCAGTGAGAGAACTTCGTTGTTGTTAGCCGTAAAGCGACCCCGGTCAGCTGGAACATCTCGACAAATGCTTGGATATGCATACGGGCAGGATAGAGTATCTTCTTCACGGAAATTGGTGCTATCATCTTACGTGTGCCACGGAGATCGGAGTCTATATTCCTTGCATGAGATGATTTCTAGCATACAGGTCAGGGAGAATGTGCTGGTGTGCTAAGAACTTGTAGTTCGGGGTATCAATCAATCAATCAATACTGATCTGCATTTAGGGCAGTCGCGCAGGTGGCAGATTCCCTATCTGTTGCTTTCCTAGCCTTTTCCGAAATGATTTCAAAGAAATTGGAAATTTATTGAACATCTCCCTTGGTAAGTTATTCCAATCCCTAACTCCCCTTCCTATAAATGAATATTTGCCCCAGTTTGTCCTCTTGAATTCCAACTTTATCTTCATATTGTGATCTTTCCTACTTTTATAGACGCCATTCAAACCTATTCGTCTACTAATGTCATTCCACGCCATCTCTCCGCTGACAGCTCGGAACATACCACTTAGTCGAGCAGCTCTTCTTCTTTCTCTCAATTCTTCCCAACCCAAACATTGCAACATTTTTGTAACGCTACTCTTTTGTCGGAAATCACCCAGAACAAATCGAGCTGCTTTTCTTTGGATTTTTTCCAGTTCTTGAATCAGGTAATCCTGGTGAGGGTCCCATACACTGGAACCATACTCTAGTTGGGGTCTTACCAGAGACTTATATGCACTCTCCTTTACATCCTTACTACAACCCCTAAACACCCTCATAACCATGTGCAGAGATCGGTACCCTTTATTTACAATCCCATTTATGTGATTACCCCAGTGAAGATCTTTCCTTATATTAACACCTAGATACTTACAATGATCCCCAAAAGGAACTTTCACCCCATCAACGCAGTAATTAAAACTGAGAGGACTTTTCCTATTTGTAAAACTCACAACCTGACTTTTAGCCCCATTTATCAACATACCATTGCCTGCTGTCCATCTCACAATATTTTCGAGGTCACGTTGCAGTTGCTCACAATCTTGTAACTTATTTATCACTCTATAGAGAATAACATCATCCGCAAAAAGCCTTAGCTCCGATTCCACTCCTTTACTCATATCATTTATATATATAAGAAAACATAAAGGTCCGATAACACTGCCCTGAGGAACTCCCCTCTCAACTATTACAGGGTCAGACAAAGCTTCACCTACTCTAACTCTCTGAGATCTATTTTCTAGAAATATAGCAACCCATTCAGTCACCCTTTTGTCTAGTCCAATTGCACTCATTTTTGCCAGTAGTCTCCCATGATCCACCCTATCAAATGCTTTAGACATGTCAATCGCGATACAGTCCATTTGACCTCCAGAATCCAAGATATCTGCTATATCTTGCTGGAATCCTACAAGTTGAGCTTCAGTGGAATAACCTTTCCTAAAACCGAATTGCCTTCTATCGAACCAGTTATTAATTTCACAAACATGTGTAATATAATCAGAAAGAATGCCTTCCCAAAGCTTACATACAATGCATGTCAAACTTACTGGCCTGTAATTTTCAACTTTATGTCTATCACCCTTTCCTTTATACACAGGGTCTACTATAGCAACTCTCCATTCATCTGGAACGATTTCCAATACCTATACCTATATCCCACATCGTTCCATCTTAAGCGATGGCTTCTCCACCAGTTCCGGTCTCTGAACTTCTCTCCTTCTTCGATGCTTTCCAAAGTATATCCTCGCTGTTGAATGTAAATCTTCACCATGTCCTTTTACCTGAGTCTTGGTCGCCCTCTTCGTCTTTTGTCTTCAAGGTTTAGATGATATATTTGTTTCGGTAATCTGTCATCATCGCATATGTCCATACCATTTCAGTTCGCTGTCCTGCAGTCGTGCAACTCGAGCCTGCTTGCGGATTTCCTCATTGCAGACACTGTCTCTGCGTGTTTTATTGATCATGCTACGGACAAATCGCATTTCTGCTGCCTGGATTCTACTGACATCTTTATTTCTCAATATCTATGTTTCGCAAGCATAGGTCAGGACTGGTACGTAATAGGTTTCATATATGACTCTCTTATATTTTGTTGGTATTTTCTTGTTCCATATTATATCTTTAACTATTTAGTAGAAGTCGCTACCTGTCTAAATTCTGTGGGAACTTTCCTTGTCTATAGAACCAGTATCAGAGATAACACTTCCAAGATTTTTGAATTGATAGTTCATCCGTAGCTGTTTCCCCTCCATTTCAATGTTTCCTACTGGATGTCCGTGACTGTTCATGACCATAACCTCACTTTTCTATTTGGCTGAAGATGAGTCCATATTCTTTAGCAGTTTCTGATCAGGAGTTTATTTGTTCTTGAAGGTCTTCTTTAGAGTCTCCTCACAAGCATATATCGTCCGAGAACAAGATAACTTTCATTTTTTTACCTCCAATGGTTTGGTGAACTTTTCTCTGAATTTCGTTCATCACAATGATGAAAATGAGAGGAGACAAAATACCACCCTGTCTTACCCCAGATTTTATATCAAAGGTGTTTTGACTTTCCTGTGGGTAAATATAAAATAAACAAATATATAATATAAAATCATATTGCAGATATTTCTTAGTCCCATTTCCTTATACGGGGTCGGGGATGAGCTGAGATTAAAACATGCCACTTTTACGGACGGATGCCCTTCCTGACTCAAACCTCAGTTGAGGAGCTAATGAAGATCAAATGAATGATGGTGTGTGAAATTAGGTAAGGAGGCGGTAGGAATCCGCTGCGACTTATGAATAGGAACTGTCCCAGCATTTCTCTGGAAGTGAAAATGGGAAAGCATTCTCAGGTTGAGTTCGAATTCACTTGTCTTAGCTCCACAGCCGCTCCGCTCGGGAGATGCAGAGTGGGTCTCGGCCTCTGTGTTCAGGTTGGTCCACACCGTCCGCTGTCCTGACAATAGTTTTCCGTAGATTTCCATTCTCCTACACGAAGGCCAATGCTGCTAAAGCCCTCACCTTTTCCATAGCATTTCCTTCATCGGAAGAAATCTCCTGGCCAAAGAGACGGCGTCACAATCTAAGAGAACCACCTCCCCTTCAGGGGCTCTTTACCTGTGAGATAAATTCTCCTCTTTATACCCTGACGTTTTCACTATGTTGAGTTCGCCAACGATTATGCATTAAGCCCAGTTTTACGGATGGATGTTTCTCTAAGCTCCTACCCAATGTGGAGTGATGTTTTCACTAGAGATGGCTGAAAAATAACGTAGCAGTTACTTTGTCACAATTACATGCCTGCCACTGTTACAAATGTAATGAGGACAAAAGAATAACTGGTTACCGAGTAACGACAACAGAATAACGTACTAGTGAAAACAATAACTCGGAAGTGGGAACTGTCACTAGTAGCAGCTTACAGACACAGACTGTGACCTTCAGGGTTCAGATAGTACGCATGTCTACCAAGTGAGAGCGCTTTCGTACGAGATTGCTTTAAGTCAAATACACAATATACTCCATAGTGTATATATTTAAGTTGCTGCTGTCATCTGGTAACTAAAGTGTAAACTGTTATGACATATTCGACTGCTCAGGGGTAATCGTTGACTCGAACATCGCGCAGGGCTACCTATTGTGACCGTTCACAACGTCACCTATGGTATGTCATGATATCCAGGAGATGAAATATGCCGTTTTCCGCGTCATTCTACGATAAAAACTGCCCAAGTTGGAATTTTTCCACTCGCTCCGGGACTCGATTTGCGGTATCCAGAGTCGCGCGACCCAGCTCTAGTTGCTGGTATTTAGCAGCAAGGCGGTGCAAGAGCGCTTGTACTCGAAGTTTTCTCACTCCAACCGCGAGCGAGATGAAAAGAGACGCGTTATCACGTGACAGAGAATCTAGGTCACTAGGCAAGCCCAGAGAGTATATCCAACGGGAGAACAAACATTATACCCTATTTCCCTCATTCTTTCACCACTGCCAACTCATCGAATTCAACTGTTTTTTCCCTGTTAATTCTTATAAATCGCAAGATACTCAATGGATAATCAGTGCAAACACTCATTTGAATCAAGGAATTTTATGTATAATTACGAGACCGAGAAGTGCTCTACTTAACTGACAGAGCGGTAACTACGCCGTAAACAAGGGCGCGTCTTAATGACTACCAGATGTCGGACCCTAACCGTGCCAGCGAACACAAGGAATCCCCTAGTGCTCGTCATCATTCACCGACAGAGACAAAAGGACGCTTTTAAGATTGCTTGAGAATCTACGAAGATATTTCAAAAACATTCACTCAGTGAAAATGGGAATACAGGAGCTACATTTTGAGACCCTGTTCGTCAGTCTACGTTGCATATTACCGGAGCGAACTCTGAGAAGGGGTTGCATTTTTCCCCCACTCTAGGCATCCGAGCATCTCGCCTATATAGTTAGGAGCTGAGAGGCAGACACCACCAGTGCATTTTCAGTTCAACGTCAGTTCGGTGCTAGCTCGTCGCGACTGTGAGTGAGTCCTTTATGAAGAATTTTTTTTTTCTGTGAACAGTGTAATGCAGTGACTTATTAAAGTCCGTGAATATATGTGGAAATAACCACAATCCAAGTAAGCTGTTTGCGAGTACAGTGAGCCGCTAATTAATATAGTAGGAACAGAAAACCGTAATGACCGCTGTCCGTGTGTCGAAGAGGTCGTGCGTCGAGCCTCATATATGCCTAAACTAATGCGGCTAAATTAACATAAATAGGCACGTATTTAGCAAAGTGTGTGGAGCGAGCGAGCTCGATATAAATGTGAATTACCAAGAAAGTGAATGAATGACTCATTGTCGGCATAATTAAGGGCAGTGTCACGTTAAATCAATTTCTAATGCTGTAGGGAGCTAGACTTACGACTAAGTGCAATAGAATATGCCTGAACTCTCGTCGTGAAATACGAGAATGTTAACGCATTAGTGGTCTAACCAGTGACTTGTTCTAAGTGACCCAGTGGAATTTCAGGGCCTAGAGTAGCTGTCCATAAAAAGGATGGGTAGATGAGAAGGGAACAGTGCCGGGTTCCGGAGACATACCGGCATTGGGTTGGAATGCTCGCGCCATTGAGCAGATCCAACCATGTATTTAAATTGTGATGTGTAATAAACTAACGCATTCACATGAGATAATTTCCCCTCATTTACATAAGGAGTCTACAAGAGCGTCGGAGTGACGGGATATCCAGCTGCATGCCAGAATTTGCCTGTGTACCAGAGAGAACGAGACATCTAGCTGTTTGCCGAAATTTCGCCTGGTGGCAGAGAACGTCTGGAACGTCGCCATCATGTTCGTGAATTGCCAGTTGGTCACCAGAGAACTTCATATCGCTGACTACATTATGGGTTTCAAGTAAACTCATGGATGTGCCCTCCTGTAATGCTGTGAACGTGGCATGCTGAAGGCTGAGTACATTTCCAAGTATTTGTAGCTTTGAAGGTCGTTACCCATTGTGACTATGTAAATTTGCATGTTGACGTAACGTAGATCGCTAGTATGCCATTTCAGAGGGATAATAATAATAATTTCATTTTTATTTGGGTCTTTTATAGAATACTTTCTACATGGTTTGGAACGACCATATTTTACATCCATTTTTTATATAAAGATTTGGTAATGCATGACGTAATTATAAGGACCTTAGATTAATTAAGTGTGAAGCGCTGTCAAGCAAAGAGGGCTTAAATATTCTGTAAAAATGACTCCAGTTATCATCTTTCCATAGCATATATGAGTCATCAAGATTTTTCAGTAATTCATTTTTTGTGCACTTCACCTGGTAGAGATTCCTCCCAATTAGTAATTAATGCATCTGAAGGATGGATCGAGACAGTGGGGTATATTACGTCGAATTATTTAGCTCGCGAGTGTGTGAGGTAATTTGGACCCGTGTGGTAGGAATTCATCATTAAATATGCATCATAGTCGATGTACCGAAAGGAGAAACGAGATGGTTGAGCAGGCTGTAGCCATAATATATAGTGTGAAATTAAAATGTGAAGTTCCCTTGGAATCTGTCATTAAGATACTCGAGGTGGATATCGCGATGTGAATATGTTGATTACGGCCGGATATAGAGTCGAGATTTGTTGTGATGCCATTGTGGCCGGTATTGAAAGAAGTGAGATAGATTATTTGCCGTGAAACCATTGTCTGAGAGGGCTTAGTGGACCGCTCTTTGGAAGTGTGTCACGGGCAGCTAACAGCTGGAGTTTTATGAGCCCCTTTAAACGGGGGAGTAAAAGTGTTTTCTTCAGTGAAAGGGAACAAATACAAGTAGCCGGTTTCTTTCCTCTCGACACAACGATTACGTGCATCAATTTAAATATTGCCAACGTCGCACAGATTCCAATATGCATTAAAAGAAGGATCCCTCCAATTTCTGTTCTTAATTATTTACAGCGTGCAGGGAATTCCAGGTTAGATATACCCCGTCTCAGAAGATCCTGGGTTCGTTCCAGGAGACAGTGAAAGTTTATGTTCACTGTTACCAACAGCGGGTGGCTTGTGCCATCTGTGATTCGAGTGAGTGTGTGAAATGTATATGTTCTTGTCCATTTCTTGCAGGAGGTGCTATGATACTCTGTGTATGATGTTTGGTATTGGAGTCGCTCTATGATTTGTCCACAGGTAGCAGCTTTGTGTAAATAATGTCCTGTTAGGCGTATTGATAAAAATCCTAATGAAATGAGCGTGTTTATTACATGGCCTATTAAGCAATGATTAAGTTAGGGAAATATTGTGGTACGACTTTCAAATGCTTGGGAGTGTACACTTAGGTTACCTTCGTATATTTCAGTTCATAAGTGTTCGTAGGCCTATATCACAACCTGATATAGTTTGAGTATATTAATTCTCGGCAAATAAACAGGATTACAGCAGGGTATGTCCATACTGAATAGATTTATGTGTAAAGTGAAATAATTAGAAAGAAAACGCCTCTCTAAGTCTGAGATAGTGTAAATAGTTCAAGAGGGAACGCCTCGTAAGTTTGAATAGTGTAGAGAAAGACTACCGAACATTAACGTCAAGATAACCTTCAATATCACATGTACAATGTTGTATGGCATACCCATGTAAATAAGGTGTGTTTCACTAGTATATTAAAAATTGTTATACAAGATATAGTTTCTCTTCTCATTAGTAATGAAACAGTGTTCCTCTCATAAATAATAGTCCCCTACTATAGAGAGTATTATTGAAGAAATTACCGCCCCATCGGACGGTCTGCTGACCCGAAATGCGATACCGGCTTAGCTAGCGAATCATTCTAGTAGGGGAGGGTGAGGCTTCGACGACCGGGCTGAGTTCGAGGCTCACCGATGGTGCTCCATTCTAACGTCATATATATGAACCACGGTAACTTGTTTATGTACTGAAGCCTTGGACAGGTACACTATATTATAATATTATTATGAGTTTCATCCATGTAATTGTTCTTGTACCATAAATAACTTATTATGCTAACTTTCCATATTGATATTATAGATAACTCGACATTACTTCATTTTACTTAATCGATCTTCTTGTACCGGTTTGTGTCGAGGTTTGGCAGACAGATCATCATGTTCTCTTGTGTTCTATCCTTGATCGGGGTATTATGAAACTCACACCTTTAGATTTCAGAAAATACGCTATTTTGTCTTCTCATTTCATCCGTTGTCTGCCT